>NC_137456.1:20954946-23354946 GCF_964235325.1 Thermobia domestica | reverse complement strand
AAATTGTTTTAAAATTACTTGAACTATTATAAATTGCTCTAAAATTTACTTGAACGATTATAAATTGTTCTGAAAGTTACTCGAACGATTATAAAGTGTTTTAAAAATTACTCGAACCATTATCCATTGTCCTAAAAGTTACTCGAACAATTATCCATTGTTCTCAAAGGTACTCGAGCGATTATCCACTCTTCTAAAAATGTTTGAACAATTATCCATTATTGGAAAAGCTATTCGAACAAACATTCCCGTTCTAAAAGCTATCTGAAAAATTATTCGTTATCCTAAACTTTAGTAGAAAAATTATTCATTGCTCAATAAAAAATACTAGAAATAAATATTTGTTAATTTAAAAATATTCGAACATTTATCCATTATTGTAAAAAATTACTCGAACAATAATTCATTAATCTAAAAATTATTCAAACAATTATCGGCCATTTTAAAAATATTCGAAGGGATATTCCTTATCGTAAAAGTTATGTGAAATACATAATTCTAAAACGATTATCAAACGTTTTGTCAAAGGATTGTAGTAGAAATTTTTTTTTGTTTTGAGTTTGTGTGCAGTCTGGCAAGTTGAAATTAAATATACATATATTCAATTCCAGTTTGTCATGTCTATATGTTATTTCCCATTTTATTATATTATTTCAAGGAATCATCAACCATTATATAATCTGCAAGCCACTTAAGCATGGCATCTAATTGTTGTTGATCATAGATTTGGATACATTTCATAATTATTATAATCAATGACCCTAGTTCGAGCCCAGACTATGTAAATTTGTGGTGGCCATTTACTCCCGAACATTATCACTCTACCACTAATTTTTAATTGTTCACTTTCACGATTACCCGTTTGTCTTTTTTAGGCTAAAGGGAATAATCATGGGACGTAAAAATTGAAATTAAACATTTCATTCTTTTAGCCCAAGGTCATAAACATGGGGCGCTAAATTAAACTTCTTTTTTTTTAAATCAATATTTATCTACACATGATATTTCAATGAATTTGCTTTATTTTCTCCCCATATTAAAACTCACTCAGTGATAAAATATTGATGTACTTTCCGCCCTAACTTGCTGTAGAATTTGAAGAGAAAAATCAATAAGATGCTAGAAAACTTGAGAAAGGGCTGTGAAGAATATGGGGTGAAAATAAGTGTTAGAAAAACAAAAGCCATGGTGATTGGAACAAAGCAGTCAGTGTCAAATATAGAATTAGGAGGGAGGAGAACAGAACAGGTGACTAGTTTTCGTAGTGATGATATGAAGTGTGAACGTCAAATAAAAACAAGGATAGGAATGAGGAAAGAAGCCTTTAGGAGGAAGAAAATACTATTTTGTGAGACCTTCAACGGAGTTGAGAAAAAAACTCATAAATTGTTTCGTGTGGAGTATTGTATCGTTTGGGCCAGAAATGAGGACATTATGCAAAAATGATGAGAAACGACTGGAAGATTTCGAAATATGGGCGTGGAGAAGAATGGAGAGACTTAGCTGGAGTAAACGGAAGCGAAAAACGAATGAGAGGGTGTTAGAAATGGTGGGGGAGAAAAAAAAATAAATTTAGATATTGTCAAAAAGAGGAAGAAAAACTGGTTGGAACATTGGATAAGAAGGAACTGTACCATGAGTGATGTACTAGAGGGTATGGTGGCAGGAAAAAGAGGGAGAGGGCGAAGGAGACTACAATTAATGGACGATATGAAAACAGAAAAATCTTACATGAAAACAAAGAGGTTAATGGAAGACCGTGGAGCATGGAAGCTTTTCAGCTGCGGCAAATGACCTGCCAATAATGGCAGAATTCCTATGATGATGATTCGACGTAATCCTTCCACTCATGATTAGTAATGATTTCAGACGATTTCTCCCGGGGAATGGGATTTCAATACTCAGGGGGTTAAAGTGAAGTAGCACTGCAAAAATACTGTTAATCTTTATTCAGCACGATCGAAGATTTGTCCTGGAATCATATCTGCATATTTGCTGTGTTTTGTGAATAGCTGTAGTCTGGCTTTAAAGTCCTAAAGTGTTGTTCAATTGATTAAAAAAAAAAAAAAAAAAAATCCACCATCTTCTTGGATAATGTTTTTGTATTTCTGAAGTATGTAGTTTCCTAAACAAGTACATTATTTGTCAAAATATTTATAAATTTCTTTCCTTTTTCTCTTTCTCTCAGCTTAATGGCCGTAACCATCATTAACTTTCTGAATGAATGTGACGGTGTCTTCTGACACTTTGCATTTCATACGGGACGATGAAACAAAAAGCCGCATTGTTTCGAGCGCCATCTTCATTCATAAAGGTAAAAGTAAAAAAAAAAAAAAAAAAAAAAAAGCCACACAGTCAATTGAGGAACACAATCAAACGTGGAAACTTCATGCCTCCCAACAAATCTCATTTTCATGAAAGACTCCGTGCACTCGGCTTTAAAATAATGTTTGTTGTCAAGGAAAGGATACAACGTAGTCCCTTTTATATACGTTTTGCTCATTCAAAGACAGCTTCTGTTCTGTTTACATTTCTTTTTTCTTTTTTTCCCTGAAAGCGACACTATCCGTATTGTTTCTGTACAATGAGACCTTCTTCCTTACATTCATTCATTCATTTCTGTCTACCTCACTCAAACCACCAGATCATCTTGTCCGAACACCTGTCCCATTCGCGTTCCCTTGTTAACATCATCTAACTCCGACATTGATATTAAGACTTAAAATTACGGCGTCGGATTTAAAAAGTTAATTTATATCAGCGCTTTTTTTTTTTTTTTTTTTTTTTAAGATTTTGCCTTTTGCGTAGCAAAATGCGAAACAAATTTAAATTTCCATCGCAATTTGTAAGTTTTGTATCGCACTCTCGGCAGGCAAGAAAAAAAAAAAAAAAACATTATTAGTATTACTACATACAGTAAAATAATAAACATTTTCTACGCATCACAAAGAAGTATGATACTGAAAAGCGAAGTAAGGAAAAAGTAACAGCAATTATATTTTTAAAAAGTTTTAATTTTGACATTCAACAGATTGTTTAAGCTGGTATCTGTTTTTTGAATATGTCCATATATATATATATATATATATATATATATATATATATATATATATATATGGACATATTCTGTTATTGGATATATATCTGTAATAGCTTGAAGAAACGCACCACGAAATCAACTTCATTTTTTCACGATAAAACAAAATAACTTATTTCACACAATGTCGACTGCTACTGGGATCTAATTCGTTTTCCATATTTTAAACATTTTAAAGCGAACACTATCACCTCCCGCATAACCTCAATGTAAAATAAGCGAGCACGATGTACTGTATATTTCTAGCTAGACCAACTATGAAACTATATATATATATATATATATATATATATATAAGGGGGGCAGAAAAGAGTACTGCCGAGGTCCCGTGTTTTAGCTAGCAATCTAGTTTTTGAAAAGTAAGCTCGAGTCTTGGATTTAGAGAGTCCATTGAGCCACTTTCTTTACAAATAGAATAAAGTGTCGAATAGGATATGGTCTCTGTCATCAGTTCTACGGTCTGTTTCCAATAATTTGATTTGTAGTCAGTAGTAGATTGTGTTCTTGAGAGCCAACAGACATCTAAAGGTAAACGTCGGGTTTCCAACAAGACTAATCACTGAACTTTAACGGTATGTAAGATCGAAAGAGAACCATTTTGTTATAAAAGAAAGATAATGATAAAACTATTTGCTGTTGCAAAAAATAGCACACTTCGGTAATTAATTATGATTATAGATACATCGCATTTTGTGATACAATTTTTCTTTAGCATTGCATTTCTAGGATTTTGTGTAGCAAATTGCGATGCGATACCGCTTAAATAAAACGCTGCTGTGCTTGTCTTATCTGGATGTTCCTGCCGAAATCGAGTTCTAGCCCATTTGCCTAGGAGATGAGTAAGCCAGTGCAATACAAATAGAGAGTATCCAATCCCCCCCTCTTCGGAAGCGTTCTCCGAGGTCTGTCCTTCTGGTCCACTTGGAAATTTCCAGACTAAAGAAAACTGACTTAGGACAGCAGAGAAAGAGAAAATCAGGAAGCAAAGGAAATAAGTAAACATATTTAGCACTTGAGTAGAGCTGGATTTCCAGTATTCTATTTTCGATCGAAAATAAAGAAATTTCGTGGCAAACATTGATATTGAGGATGTGGCATTATCTAATGTCCCGGAACGGCAACAAATATTATATATGACTTTAAAAATTATTCCCATATTTTATGAATGACTGAAATTTTTTTTCAACTTTCTTGCTGCCGATTCGAACGAGACTGGAGGTTCTAATCTTAATTTTTGTAGAATTTCATAACTAGGCTTGTCATATGTCCCGGTTTGACCGGGACAGTCCTGGTTTTGAGGGATCATCCCGGGATCCCGACCGGTTTCGTGTTTAGTCCCGGTCAGATAGAGAAATTTAGTTTCTAGTCGCGAAGTTATTTGACAACTTCTGTTGTGGTCTAGTGACATTTTAGATCTCTGGCAATCTTTCTAAGTTCTACAAGTTGGCGTCTTTGGTCCTACATCAAGACGTCGTGTTGTAGTGTATGTAAGACTAATATCCGCATTAATTATATTATTATTATTATTGGTACTACAAGTACAAACAAATACTATCTTTGTGCATACTAATATTTATGTAGTATAGGTTTGTTTGAATTCTGAGTGACGCGTAAGCAAAAATCTTATATTACAATTTTGAAAAATGTGCACTATAAATTTTCATTGTGTATGTTTCTTGTTTTGTGGAGAATTTATCACGATAACTTTTTTTTTTTTTTTTTTTTTTTTTTTTTTTTTACAAAATATTGACATTAACAACGTTCCGGTTTGGAGCTTCAGAAATCTGGCAAATTTGTTTATAATCCTTCTAAAATAGTCGTAGCGACACGACATGACTTGTTTTCAAGTCTTTTTTTTTTTTTTTTTTTTTTTTTTTTTTTTTTTTTTTTTAGTTACCATAACTTTATAATGTGGAATTACATAATTTCAAGTCTGTGTTTTTGAGCTACCACAACTTCATAACGAGGAACTACATAATTTCAAGTCTGTGTTTTTGAGCTACCACAACTTCATAACGAGGAACTACATAATTTAAAGTCTGTGTTTTTGAGTTACCACAACTTCATAACAAGGAACTACATAATTTATATCGTTTATCAAACATTATTAGGGTCATCAAATCTACGAGGGTCAGGTGGGCAGGGCAGATCATGTAGCCAGAATGAAAGAAAGTAGGAACGCTTTCAAAGGAACGATTAACTGGAAGATCAATCGGAAAACGACCATTAGTAAGATTTAGACGCAGATGGGAGAACAATATTAAGATGGATTTCGCAGAAATAGGAATGCAAAGTAGAAACTGGATTCAGTTGGCTACAAACAGAAGTCAATCAAGAGCTCTTGTGAAAGCGGCATTGAACCTGCGGGTTCCATAGACCATAGAGTTAGTTAGTTCAGTTTGAGTTACCAAGACATCAACGCTTTAAGTTCTTTTTGTAAGATAAGACCACGAAAACATTTCCAGCATATTTGATTATTTGAAGCTTCCAGAGGGAATTGAACTTTTAATAACAGTCTGAATTTGCGAATCTTATTTAATAAGGCATTCAGATTAAATTAAGGATCTCTGTGAAACAGTTGTTTGAGCTATAGAACAATTGTCTCGGAATTTCATTCATTCTCCTTGATCAACAACATGGCGTCACCTGAACGAATGACATTAATTTCTTCCGCAGTCTCTCAACAATAATAATAGTAATAATAATAATAAAAAAGTCTTCCGACGCCACTGAAACGCGAGTGTGCATGTCTTTTCTTGTCATTTGAAAACAAGGTAAAGAAAAAAGGAAGAAGATTCAACATGGCCATTCAACATGAGAGGTTTTGAACTTGTACATTCTCGTAGGTGGGGGTGGGGGGTCACACCTCTATTTGCTCACTCACATTTCTTGACTTAAAGCTTGGAAGGCGCCAGGCGACTGAATCTTAAATCTTTCCCGGCTCACTCACTGCTATAGTGTACTAGGTATGCCTCCCCCCCTCTCCTAATACTGACATCTTCCATTCTTCCAGCTAGTCCTAACATAAGCACTCATTTCCACTTTGCATTCCAGATTACCCATCTTCTGTCTTGTCTTCTCAAGCCAACATTGTTTAAGGGTTGCCATATACATTTTTTTTTTTTAAGATTCAATGAGCTTGAATGCCACAAGGGAAAAAGGTACCAGTACCAGATATATTTTTTATTAATAAAAGAGCTTTATGTACATTTTATCACATTAATAAATAATTTATCTAGTGTTACATATTTTGAAAATAACAACAAAATTGCATATGATATTAATCTTTGATATTGTCAATTGTTATTATCAAATGTCATCAGAAATACTATAATAACACAGTCACACACAAACACACACAATAAATAAATAAATAAATAAATAAGATAAAAGTTCTGTGCACCGGACCCCATATCATGATTTGGAACTCGTGCTCACTCAACCTCACGCATACTTCGTGAGGGTGAGTTCCGAACTCATGACCTCCGACCTCATGAATTCGGGCACCTTTGATTACGACCACATATCTAAAATTATCTGGTAAGACCACCTTTGGCTCGCAGAACAACAGCAATGCGGTTTGGGATGGAAGCAATATGACCTTGTTACGGGACACGATACAGAGGGAATGCGGCGTAGGATTGACACTGCGTAGCATCGAAACTGCGTACGATCGAAAAATTCAGCTCAAAACCTGTTTCGATCGTACGCAGTTTCGATCCTACGCAGTTTCGATCGTACGCAGTGTCGATCCTACGCATGTAACCCACCCGATACAGAGGGGGCAGCACCACATCTATACATACAAGTCATTTCATTTTGTAAAGTCTGCGGTGGGGGTCGACGAGTTCGGATCTGATCGACAATCAATGTTTTTGTTTAATTTTTCTTTCCTTACTTTCTTTTTTCTTTACAAATTTTGACATTTTCGGTAATTTTATTTTGGCTTCGTACCATAATTATTACTACTATTAATTAATTTTGCATTTTGTTTATGATCTTATCTTTACAAGATCTGTGTTTAAAAATTTGAAAGATCTGTGCTTCTCAAACTATTTTCATTTTTATTAATGGGGACTACTTTTATTAGTTTGAAAGTTGTAAAATCATGTTACTTTTGTTCCCTTCAAACAGGATATATATATATTTTAATGTTTTGAGTATAAGTTAGTACGAGTATACATATATTTTCAAACTAATGTTAATTATAACTCTTTTAATTTTATGTTGGAATTATTTGAAGAAAATATTATTAAGATTTTTTTAAAGCTATCAAGAATATTCGTAGCAAGTTATTAGAATATGTACAATTTTTAATTTATTAATAAAAAGTAATTAAATGCTGGTATCGACATGATGCACAATTTACTTGAATTTAATTTTCCTTTTTCTTTGCCCGACCTGAGAAGGCCACAAAGGCAGACCTCGAGGACAACGAGGCGACTTAATCGCAAAACGCTCATCTCTGGTGCGAGAGGTCCTTGGTTTCGATTCCAGGCAGGGTGGAAAAAATTATGATTCTTTTTTAAAAAAGAAAACATTTTTGTTGATTTTTAAATTTAAATCTTTTTTATTTAAATCAAATTCTCCTCGTATAGTACAAGTCGCGAACTAAAAAAAAAAAAAAAAAAAAAAAAAAAAAACCATTAGGAATTAGTATTAAATGTTAATTGTGCCATTTAAGAGTCTGCTTTACTAAAAATTTACAAAATTTACCATTTGTCTTTTGCTTGCTTACTCATAAGTGTGAGGAGATAATAAAATGCAACTTACTACAATCATAGATAGTGTTATTCTACAGCAGAAAATATGGCTCTGAAGAATTTTCAGTGTTGCCAACCATAGGAATTACAGTGTTGCCAGAATTACAATTCCCCTAAAATCTAAGTTAAAACAGCGACTAGAGGAACGAACTCAACTGCATTTGATTACATATCATGTTATTTTGGTTTGTTGGGAACTAAATTTTAAATAACGTTATTATTTAATTGTAATAACTGTGTGTTAAAACTATTTTGTTTATTACAAACTAAATACAGCTCTTATTTAAAAAGTAGTTCACAGCAAAGCAAAACAACATTATACATAATCAAATGCAGTGGAGTTCGTTCCCCTAGTCGCAGCCTTAAATTAGATTTTAGGGAAATTGTAATTCTGGTAACACTGTAATTTCTATGGATGGCAACACTGACAATTCTTCAGGTTCATATTTTTTGTTGTAGAATAACATTATCTACGATTGTGATAACTTGCATTTTATTATCTCCTTTCACTTATGAATAAATAAGCAAAAGAAAAATGGGAAATTTTGTATTATTTTTAGTAAGGCAGGCTCTTAATTGAAAGTGTTGGGGTCGAAGTTTGAATTAATGCCCAATCGTTAACCTATTTCAATTCCAAACAATGTTTCTTAAGCATTAAGGAAAAAGTACGGCAACGTTTATCAACACGACACTTTTTTTTTCACGAAAGTTACGATATTTGGCAGGGGCATAGTTTTAAAAAATCGGAACTAGCTTGCAGCACGAAATATATATAAAATACATTTTTATATATAAGATTTATAACTTTAGGTGAAATTTATGTATTTTATATATATTTCGTGCTGCAAGCTAGTTCCGATTTTTTAAAACTATGCCCCTGCCAAATATCGTAACTTTCGTGAAAAAAAAAGTGTCGTGTTGATAAACGTTGCCGTACTTTTTCCTTAATGCTTAAGAAACATTGTTTGGAATTGAAATAGGTTAACGATTGGGCATTAATTCAAACTTCGACCCCAACACTTTCAATTAAGAGCCTGCCTTACTAAAAATAATACAAAATTTCCCATTTTTCTTTTGCTTATTTATTCATAAGTGAAAGGAGATAATAAAATGCAAGTTATCACAATCGTAGATAATGTTATTCTACAACAAAAAATATGAACCTGAAGAATTGTCAGTGTTGCCATCCATAGAAATTACAGTGTTGCCAGAATTACAATTTCCCTAAAATCTAATTCTAGGGATTCAATTCTATATATAAAGCTTCTGAAAGAGGATCGGGCCCCTCTAAATAAGCCCCTATTATTTGGGAATAAACAAAGGGATGACAACACACAAAAGAAATTTCGTATTAAATGTCCATGGTGATTTTCCTGTTGGAACAGTTAACGATTTAAAAACACTATGTTACGAAGAGAAGAAAGCAGGAATCCCCCGTTATCCAATCAAAATGGAATTTTCCCTAATCATATTCTGCATGACATCGTTTTCATACTATGCTGTACATACATTCGAGTATCATTGTATTACGATTATTACCTTCCATAATCGAAACAACAGAACAGAAACGGGAATTTACTTATTTTCACTTTAATTTATTTCGGAATTTGATTTCAATCAACGATTTTTATTTTATTTTATTTTTTTTAAATCGAGTGATTTAAATCAATCCACCCTGAAGACCTAACTGAGTTTGTAGTGGACTATATTGTATCAGTGGATTTTTCTCAGGTTCTGTTCCGTTTCCTCCCACATTTTAGTCTTACCAAATTCCTTTGACAATCATTCGCTTTTATTAATCGCTTTCTTAGCATACAGGGCATAACTGTGGCTGAATGTAACCTTTCATTTCATCTCGAGTACCAATTGTGGCTCGCTGATCACAGTTTGAGAAATATTGCCAAGAATGACGTAAAATGTAATAAATTGCACGATGTCAACAGTCATTACCGGAGAGATAGGACATAATTGTCTTTTTTAAAATGTAAAGTACATGACCATGTACGTTAATACGAAAATTGAATTTGAAAATGAGTAAATAATGACAACGAAAAAAGGAAGAAAATCAGTAAAAGACAAATGAAGTTTAAAAAAGCTAAAAAAAAAAAGAAAAAGAAAAAAAGAAAAAGAAAGAAAAAGAAAAAGGAAAAAAGAAAGAAAGAAATGACAAGAAATTCCATTTCACGGCTGTTGAAACCAAAAGGAGACGAAGTGCTGTAAAGAAGGAAAAAGAAAAGGAAGATAGAATATCTGCAAACACAGCTGCCGGCGCGTGGACCATTTTACAAACATTGGAAACTTATACCGGTGGAGATGAGTTTTTTTTTCTCTCCTATCAGCGGAAGCAATGGGTTTACTTCCATAATGTGCAACACCTGGGCCTTGGCAGATAAACAACAAGTTAGTCTATACCTCTCCCAATAAATCTCATTCCCCTTTTCCTCTGATTTTTGTACTTTTATTGTATTTTACAAAATAATTGCACAGACCATCAAGCACGTTCTGTACAGAAATGCCAGATAAACATAAAATAGGCACCTGGAAATGTGTTTACACTTGTGCCAAACATCCTTCGGATTATCACCTTTACAACTTTTAACTTATCTTTCGTTTCTTAACTGCTTCTTTTCAGTGTATGGCATATCCGTTGCAGTTGTTTTAACAATTCCATTTTCATATCTGTCACATAACATACAAATTTGCAAGATTTCTTCTTCATCAACGGATTATGTGTAAGTCTCTGGTATATGTACTTCAACCGCTTCAATAATTTTTATTTTCATATTTATCACATAGCACACAGATTTGCAAGATTTCTTCTTCATCAACAGACTACGTGTAAGTCTCTGGCGTATCCGTTTCACTAATTTCAACAATTTCGTTTCCTTATTTGTCACATAACACATAGATTTCCAAAATTTCTTCTTCATCAACAGGCTACGTGTAAATGTCTGGCATATAAGTTTCAGTTGTTTCATCAATTTACTTTCATATTTGTCCCATAACACGTAGATTTACAAGATTCCTTCTTCATCAACAGATACGTATAAATGCACTTCAATTGTTTCGTCAATTTCGTTTTGATATTTGTCACATATTTGCAAGAATATTTCTTCTTCATCTACAGATTGCGTGTAAGTCTCTGGTATGTGCACTTCAATCGTTTAAACATTTTTTTTTCATATTTATCACATATTGGCAAGATTCCTTCTTCATCAACAGACTACGTGTAAATTTCTGGCATATATGTTTAAGTTGTTTCAACAATTTCATTTTCATATTTGTCACATAAAACAGAAATTTACAAGATTTCTTCTTCATCAACAAACTACGTGTAAATTTTTGGCATATATGTTTAAGTTGTTTCAACAATTTCATTTTCATATTTGTCACATAACACAGAAATTTACAAGATTTCTTCTTCATCAACAGACTACGTGTAAATGTCTGGCATATATGTTTAAGTTGTTTCAAGAATTTCATTTTCATATTTGTCACATAACACAGAAATTTACAAGATTTCTTCTTCATCAACAAACTACGTGTAAATTTCTGGCATATATGTCTAAGTTGTTTCAACAATTTCATTTTCATATTTGTCACATAACACTGAAATTTACAAGATTTCTTCTTCATCAACAGACTACGTGTAAATGTCTGGCATATATGTTTAAGTTGTTTCAACAATTTCATTTTCATATTTGTCACATAACACAGAAATTTACAAGATTTCTTCTTCATCAACAGATTAGTGTAAATTTCTGGCATATATGTCTAAGTTGTTTCAACAATTTCATTTTCATATTTGTCACATAACACAGAAATTTACAAGATTTCTTCTTCATCAACAGATTAGTGTAAATTTCTGGCATATATGTCTAAGTTGTTTCAAGAATTTCATTTTCATATTTGTCACATAACACAGAAATTTACAAGATTTCTTCTTCATCAACAGATTAGTGTAAATTTCTGGCATATATGTCTAAGTTGTTTCAACAATTTCATTTTCATATTTCTTCTTCATCAACAAACTACGTGTAAATTTTTGGCATATATGTTTAAGTTGTTTCAACAATTTCATTTTCATATTTGTCACATAACACAGAAATTTACAAGATTTCTTCTTCATCAACAGATTAGTGTAAATTTCTGGCATATATGTCTAAGTTGTTTCAACAATTTCATTTTCATATTTGTCACATAACACAGAAATTTACAAGATTTCTTCTTCATCAACAGATTAGTGTAAATTTCTGGCATATATGTCTAAGTTGTTTCAACAATTTCATTTTCATATTTGTCACATAACACAGAAATTTACAAGATTTCTTCTTCATCAACAGATTAGTGTAAATTTCTGGCATATATGTCTAAGTTGTTTCAACAATTTCATTTTCATATTTGTCACATAACACAGAAATTTACAAGATTTCTTCTTCATCAACAAACTACGTGTAAATTTTTGGCATATATGTTTAAGTTGTTTCAACAATTTCATTTTCATATTTGTCACATAACACAGAAATTTACAAGATTTCTTCTTCATCAACAGACTACGTGTAAATGTCTGGCATATATGTTTAAGTTGTTTCAACAATTTCATTTTCATATTTGTCACATAACACAGAAATTTACAAGATTTGTTCTTCATCAACAGATTAGTGTAAATTTCTGGCATATATGTCTAAGTTGTTTCAACAATTTCATTTTCATATTTGTCACATAACACTGAAATTTACAAGATTTCTTCTTCATCAACAGACTACGTGTAAATGTCTGGCATATATGTTTAAGTTGTTTCAACAATTTCATTTTCATATTTGTCACATAACACTGAAATTTACAAGATTTCTTCTTCATCAACAGATTAGTGTAAATTTCTGGCATATATGTCTAAGTTGTTTCAACAATTTCATTTTCATATTTGTCACATAACACTGAAATTTACAAGATTTCTTCTTCATCAACAAACTACGTGTAAATGTCTGGCATATATGTTTAAGTTGTTTCAACAATTTCATTTTCATATTTGTCACACAACACAGAAATTTACAAGATTTCTTCTTCATCAACAGATTAGTGTAAATTTCTGGCATATATGTCTAAGTTGTTTCAACAATTTCATTTTCATATTTGTCACATAACACTGAAATTTTCAAGATTTCTTCTTCATCAACAGACTACGTGTAAATGTCTGGCATATATGTTTAAGTTGTTTCAACAATTTCATTTTCATATTTGTCACATAACACTGAAATTTACAAGATTTCTTCTTCATCAACAGACTACGTGTAAATGTCTGGCATACATGTTTAAGTTGTTTCAACAATTTCATTTTCATATTTGTCACATAACACAGAAATTTACAAGATTTCTTCTTCATCAACAGATTAGTGTAAATTTCTGGCATATATGTCTAAGTTGTTTCAACAATTTCATTTTCATATTTGTCACATAACACAGAAATTTACAAGATTTCTTCTTCATCAACAGACTACGTGTAAATGTCTGGCATACATGTTTAAGTTGTTTCAAGAATTTCATTTTCATATTTGTCACATAACACAGAAATTTACAAGATTATCTTCTTCATCAACAGATTAGTGTAAATTTCTGGCATATATGTCTAAGTTGTTTCAACAATTTCATTTTCATATTTGTCACATAACACAGAAATTTACAAGATTTCTTCTTCATCAACAGATTAGTGTAAATTTCTGGCATATATGTCTAAGTTGTTTCAACAATTTCATTTTCATATTTGTCACATAACACAGAAATTTACAAGATTTCTTCTTCATCAACAGACTACGTGTAAATGTCTGGCATACATGTTTAAGTTGTTTCAACAATTTCATTTTCATATTTGTCACATAACACAGAAATTTACAAGATTTCTTCTTCATCAACAGATTAGTGTAAATTTCTGGCATATATGTCTAAGTTGTTTCAACAATTTCATTTTCATATTTGTCACATAACACAGAAATTTACAAGATTTCTTCTTCATCAACAGACTACGTGTAAATGTCTGGCATATATGTTTAAGTTGTTTCAAGAATTTCATTTTCATATTTGTCACATAACACAGAAATTTACAAGATTTCTTCTTCATCAACAGATTAGTGTAAATTTCTGGCATATATGTCTAAGTTGTTTCAACAATTTCATTTTCATATTTGTCACATAACACAGAAATTTACAAGATTTCTTCTTCATCAACAGACTACGTGTAAATGTCTGGCATATATGTCTAAGTTGTTTCAACAATTTCATTTTCATATTTGTCACATAACACAGAAATTTACAAGACTTCTTCTTCATCAACAAACTACGTGTAAATTTTTGGCATATATGTTTAAGTTGTTTCAACAATTTCATTTTCATATTTGTCACATAACACTGAAATTTACAAGATTTCTTCTTCATCAACAGACTACGTGTAAATGTCTGGCATATATGTTTAAGTTGTTTCAAGAATTTCATTTTCATATTTGTCACATAACACAGAAATTTACAAGATTTCTTCTTCATCAACAGACTACGTGTAAATGTCTGGCATACATGTTTAAGTTGTTTCAACAATTTCATTTTCATATTTGTCACATAACACAGAAATTTACAAGATATCTTCTTCATCAACAGATTAGTGTAAATTTCTGGCATATATGTCTAAGTTGTTTCAACAATTTCATTTTCATATTTGTCACATAACACAGAAATTTACAAGATTTCTTCTTCATCAACAGACTACGTGTAAATGTCTGGCATACATGTTTAAGTTGTTTCAAGAATTTCATTTTCATATTTGTCACATAACACAGAAATTTACAAGATTTCTTCTTCATCAACAGATTAGTGTAAATTTCTGGCATATATGT
Source organism: Thermobia domestica (assembly GCF_964235325.1). Taxonomy (NCBI): domain Eukaryota; kingdom Metazoa; phylum Arthropoda; class Insecta; order Zygentoma; family Lepismatidae; genus Thermobia; species Thermobia domestica. Next base: position 23,340,205 of record NC_137456.1, on the reverse strand, counting down.
CTAAGTTGTTTCAACAATTTCATTTTCATATTTGTCACATAACACAGAAATTTACAAGATTTCTTCTTCATCAACAGACTACGTGTAAATGTCTGGCATATATGTCTAAGTTGTTTCAACAATTTCATTTTCATATTTGTCACATAACACAGAAATTTACAAGATTTCTTCTTCATCAACAAACTACGTGTAAATTTTTGGCATATATGTTTAAGTTGTTTCAACAATTTCATTTTCATATTTGTCACATAACACTGAAATTTACAAGATTTCTTCTTCATCAACAGACTACGTGTAAATGTCTGGCATATATGTTTAAGTTGTTTCAAGAATTTCATTTTCATATTTGTCACATAACACAGAAATTTACAAGATTTCTTCTTCATCAACAGACTACGTGTAAATGTCTGGCATACATGTTTAAGTTGTTTCAACAATTTCATTTTCATATTTGTCACATAACACAGAAATTTACAAGATTTCTTCTTCATCAACAGATTAGTGTAAATTTCTGGCATATATGTCTAAGTTGTTTCAACAATTTCATTTTCATATTTGTCACATAACACAGAAATTTACAAGATTTCTTCTTCATCAACAGACTACGTGTAAATGTCTGGCATACATGTTTAAGTTGTTTCAAGAATTTCATTTTCATATTTGTCACATAACACAGAAATTTACAAGATTTCTTCTTCATCAACAGATTAGTGTAAATTTCTGGCATATATGTCTAAGTTGTTTCAACAATTTCATTTTCATATTTGTCACATAACACAGAAATTTACAAGATTTCTTCTTCATCAACAGACTACGTGTAAATGTCTGGCATACATGTTTAAGTTGTTTCAAGAATTTCATTTTCATATTTGTCACATAACACAGAAATTTACAAGATTTCTTCTTCATCAACAGATTAGTGTAAATTTCTGGCATATATGTCTAAGTTGTTTCAACAATTTCATTTTCATATTTGTCACATAACACAGAAATTTACAAGATTTCTTCTTCATCAACAGACTACGTGTAAATGTCTGGCATACATGTTTAAGTTGTTTCAAGAATTTCATTTTCATATTTGTGACATAACACAGAAATTTACAAGATTTCTTCTTCATCAACAGACTACGTGTAAATGTCTGGCATACATGTTTAAGTTGTTTCAAGAATTTCATTTTCATATTTGTCACATAACACAGAAATTTACAAGATTTCTTCTTCATCAACAGACTACGTGTAAATGTCTGGCATATATGTTTAAGTTGTTTCAACAATTTCATTTTCATATTTGTCACATAACACTGAAATTTACAAGATTTCTTCTTCATCAACAGATTAGTGTAAATTTCTGGCATATATGTCTAAGTTGTTTCAACAATTTCATTTTCATATTTGTCACATAACACAGAAATTTACAAGATTTCTTCTTCATCAACAGATTAGTGTAAATTTCTGGCATATATGTCTAAGTTGTTTCAACAATTTCATTTTCATATTTGTCACATAACACAGAAATTTACAAGATTTCTTCTTCATCAACAGACTACGTGTAAATGTCTGGCATACATGTTTAAGTTGTTTCAAGAATTTCATTTTCATATTTGTCACATAACACAGAAATTTACAAGATTTCTTCTTCATCAACAGACTACGTGTAAATGTCTGGCATACATGTTTAAGTTGTTTCAAGAATTTCATTTTCATATTTGTCACATAACACAGAAATTTACAAGATTTCTTCTTCATCAACAGATTAGTGTAAATTTCTGGCATATATGTCTAAGTTGTTTCAACAATTTCATTTTCATATTTCTCACATAACACAGAAATTTACAAGATTTCTTCTTCATCAACAGACTACGTGTAAATGTCTGGCATATATGTTTAAGTTGTTTCAACAATTTCATTTTCATATTTGTCACATAACACAGAAATTTACAAGATTTCTTCTTCATCAACAGACTACGTGTAAGTCTTGGTATATGAACTTCAATCGCTTAAACAATTTCGTTTTACATATTTGTTACATAACACACAGATTTGCAAGAAAATTTCTTCTTCCTTCTTCATAATAATAATAACTTTCCCTAAAGCTTATATTTGTTGACTGGATTGAAATTGAGCGGCCTTTTACAGCACTGAGCCTGGAATCTCAACCACACGAGCTTCCACTGGGAATCGAACTCGGGTCTCCCATATCAAAAGCGCACATGCTAACCATATAGCCAAGAGGAAACTCTCCTAATGCTTACAAAATTGGTTGTTCGCACAATATAGATTTGCTCGGAAATTTCCATTATTTTTGCAAATTATATTTAATATAAAACAACTGGCACAAAAGTAATACCTTTTGTTCTAAAACTCATTTAACCAGGACGCCACTACATTAATTTTGAATTAATTATAATCAGAACAATCCCTTCATGACTTATGTTCACCTACAAAATTTAAAGAATCGAATATGTCCTAAAATCTTAGTCGTGGTAGAAGACAAACTCTCCAAAGGAGCTGGCTTTGGCTATAATAATAATAATAATAATAATAATAATAATAATAATAATAATAATAATAATAATAATAATAATAATTGCTAGACTAGTACGGCCTAGGGGATACGGCATCTGAAATCTGACTTAACATTCAATTATAATACCTAAAAACTGTACTTATTTTAAAATATCACCTTGCAAGAATGCTACCCTTTTAGACAGAAATTTAATAAATAAATAAATAAATAAATAAATAAATAAATAAAAGAAAGATCATATCAATAAAATTCGAGTTCCTCTTTACAGAATTCATTTTCATATATCATAATACACTCCTAATCTGTTTTAAGATGATTGTTCCATTTAAACGAACACAGACCACCAACCAGTGTTAGTAGATACAAGAAAAAACGAATTAATATTTTTGTTATTATTAAAATCAAATTTTCACTTAACAAAAATTTGAGGTGTTATATATATATATATATATATATATATATATATATATATATATATATTCGTTTTGTAAAATATGTGTTGCTGTACACGGAAAGGAATCTCAAAAATAAGTCCAAAACGAAAAAAAAATCCCATTTCTTAGAGAATTATTTTTCACACAGCATAGCTTTGGCCTGAGATATGTGCTCCGTTACATACAAGAAAGGAATTGTCAACTAATGTAGGTGAATGTAACAAAAAAAAAAAAAAAAAAAAAACGAATGAATTTTACAGTTGCTTACAGAATTGTCTTTTTACAAAACACAGATTTGTGTGAACGCTGTTTTATTTACCTTTTGCATAATATACGCTCTCTTAATACAGGGTGTATCAAATAGGTCTTTACAACTTTGAAAACTCATACCTAAAGAGCAAGGGCGCCCATGTTGTGATTTCCAAAGGGGGGAAGCAAAAATACGCGAGGTTTCAAATATAATTTCAAATTTTGATATAACTAATGTAAAAATTCTATTGGGCTTTCGATATTCCCAAGTACGATTTCCTCGTAGGGGGGGCGAGCGCCCCATCTTTCCCCCCCTGATGGGCGCCCTTGCTAAAGAGGTTCAATGTGGCTTCCATTGGTGACGCGGCACGTCTTTAGACGTACGGGGACAAACTGAAGATTTGTTGTATCTTACCGAACATCGAGTTTCTGTTTCAATAAAACAATTATGCCACTAATAAATAGTACGCTTATTGGAAGGATCTTTACCATACTTTGTACGAAAATTACGTTGCACAGTTGTCGCAGACTTGGATTCTTCAAACCAAAACACAGTTAGCACGCTCGGGACTACTAAAGGGAGCCATGTTTGCTGCAACTGCCTGCCGCTAGCGCTTGCGGTGCAGCGTTGCCAGACTCACAGCCCGGAATTATTCCAAAACCTGATCGAAATTATACTAGATTCGGTCAAATTATGCTAGATCCTCATAATTACTAATTCAGGAGTTTTAAAAGAAAGAAGAAGAAAAAAACGAAGTTGAGATACGATAACGTAACAAAATACGCAGAGCGCAAGAATACGAGGATAGAACTCAATACTTCACGCACCAAAGCTTTAACTCAACTAACCTAGTGCAGTCGTTGCCAGACTCAACGACGTATATATCGTATAAATGAATGCAAAGTGTTTGTTTTAAAAGAAAATTACCTCGCAGCATAGGCGGAGTTGGGAATTTTCTGATGGGAGGGGGGAGCAGATTTTTGTTCGGTCTCGGACCTTTCATTTCACGAATAAAGATGGTCATGAAGTCAGAAATAAAGATGGTGAAATTGTCAAAAAGTTGGGGGGAGAATGACCCCCATAGCTCCAACCATGCCTCGCAGTTAAAGGATTAGAAAACCCTGGGTAGAGCCACAAAAAAAAGCCCAAAGCCGTTTCTAACTTACTTCGGAAAATAAGACTGCTTGTATGGTTTACCGACTGTATGAATCAATGGAAGAGGATACATTTCTGCCGTTCTTTTTCTTTCCACGACCAACTTCTTTCTCATCTCCAGGTTTTGATAAATAAACTTGCTGAAATTATGCTAGATTTGGGCAGGATGCTAAAAGCAAGATGCTAGATGCTAAAGACATGCAAATTATGCTAGATCTAGCATCATTATGCTAGGTCTGGCAACGCTGTTGCGGTGGCTTGTTTCTGAACAAGTGTACTACGTGAATCAAAACTTAATGTATCTTGCTACAAAATGACACCAAAACCATGTCTGTCCAAGATAAATGAATAAACCAACATGAGTTTTCAACGTTGTAAAGTCCTTTTTGATACAACCAACACAAAAAGGAATTGGTTTCATGCAACGTTGTATGATTTCTGTATTTTTTTTTTTTTTATTGTAGATTTGGCCTGTAAAGGTATTGACAAATCAAAGCAAAGACATATATAAAAGGGTAGATGGCAGGATTCATTGCAAGAAACAATTAGTAAATAAGCCGTTCAACTGTTTTAGTTCTTTATAGAGTTATATTATAAATATTATATTAAATTATTACTAAGTTTGATTCATTTATGCATAAATACTAAAATGCAAATCAAAATAATTGTATTCATATATTGTTGAGAATACTCCATTTCAAGAAAGAAAATTTATAAAATAACTTTGTAGCAGATATTGTTTCAGTTGAAACTGGATATTTTCACAGTGTTGAATATGTTAATAATGAAGGAATATCATAATCACAGACAAAGGTCTGTGATCATAATTGATTGTTGTAGTAGCTATATAGTTGAATTTCCGATGAGTTTGTCAGAAAACGTGTTCGTATATTGTAAAGAATAATGATGTTACGGTACCTGCAAACAGACCCAACATCACTGTCAATAAAAATTGACCAAGAAGTAACCCTCATAAATATAGCAATACCATTGACTCATAACATACGTACAACGTTTTTGTACAGAAATAAGCAAATGTAAAGACCTGGCAGACGAAATCAAGAAACTATGGGAATGTCAGAAAGTTACAGTAAGACCAATCATTATATCAGCTACTAGCAGCGTTCACCCCGCTTCGCTGCGGTCACCCCGGAACGCAATAAACTTTGTTACTTAGATAATTTTTACTTTTTCGCTTTCAAGTGATATGATAAAAACCATAGAAGATTGCATTAAATGTTAACATTATATCGCCTGTCATTTATGTTAACCCGCCCCGCTTCGCTGCGGTCACCCCGGAAGTTTTCGCTTTCAAGTGATATGATAAAAACCATAGTAGATTGCAGTAAATGTTAACATTATATCGCCTGTCATTTATGTTAACCCGCCGAGTGACACGGTCATGCGGGTTGCATATAAATACGTTTATTTTTACCTATGATGAACTAACAAAGGATTTGTACGTTATGGACACTTGAATGGTCAATTATCTCAAGACACTGGTAATTAAAAATTAAAGTGATATGATAAAAACCATCTAGGGTCCAAATCCTAATAACCCCCCAAAAATAAAAGAAATTGGTTCAGCCGTATTAGCGTGATGAGGTAACAAAGGATTTGTGCGTTCTCTTTTATATATATAGATTGCAAAATTGTCCCTAAAACTACTGTGACACAACTCTTAACAGATAAACGCAAAATATCTTCTAACGAACCTACAAAAATCAGTAATTCTGGACACTGATCATATGGTCAGAAAGTTCTTTGGACAAGAATTCTTCAAACAATCTGTACTTGCCAGAGACGACCGTTAGATTAAGCTGAAAACCGTTTAAGCCGAGATACATGAATAATAATAATAATAATAATAATAATAATAATAATAATAATAATAATAATAATAATAATAATAATAAAGTTGCAATTGAAAGTTTGGTTACGAAGAAAACAAAGTAACTAAGTACAGAAGTTTCAGGCGTTAACAAATATCAGATTAATCAAGAGATTGTTTTAATATGTTTCATATTTATAATTTAGTTTTCTTTTTCTTTTTTTAAAGAATTAGTTTAGGAAATAAAGAATTAATTGAAATGTTTACTTCATTAAGAAAAACAACAATTATACTTTCAAAATTCAGGGGCGGATTTACTCTTCTTTTATTTAAAAAAAACTGCACTAAATAGATTCATAATAATAGTAATTTAGTCTTTATGAGTTATGAAAAACAGTATCCTTCTCGTTCTATGAATATTCATTATAACATAGAAGCTGTCTTGATATCATGTCCAGTTCGTTATTTTATTTATTTATTTATTTTTTTTTGAATTTATTCCTTGCTGTTTTGCTCACATGTTATCGTTTAGAGCTAAATTATAAATAGCACACGCAATATTGTCTTACATTTAAAAATGAGTTCCGTTTTTTTTGCCACTCTTATGTCTGTAACAAACTAACCATGTGTTCTAATTTCGTTCAAGACGAATGGCGTATGAAAATTGCTTGACCTGACCTCTAGCGTGCAAAGTGTCAAGTGTTTTAAAAGAAAATGAGGAATGCCCTCTCACTGGTTTTGACATCCAAGTGATAGAAAACTCTTCACAGTATATGTATGTAATTCGTCCCTCCCCCACATTAAAAAAATAAAATAAAAAAATAAATAAAGTAACATGCCATGCATCAAGGATGACATCATCAAAAACCCGCCTTTTGACGTTGTGACAAACAACGCCAGTCATTTGTTTTCTGAATGTTTTCGGATGGACAAGAGAGCCAGTGCCTCTCCTCTCTCTTCAAAAGCAGCCAACGAAAATTCAATACAGACGGACGAATCTCAAGGGGTTTTCACTCCATACATTCTTAATAGAATATATATACGTACATACATACATACACACTCCTTCATGCGAGTCCAATAACCAAAGCTAACGAATGCTGTCAGCAGAACTTACAGTTGACCTCAATGGATCCATTTTAGCCGCGTCAGATGAGAAGATGCCTGTCTGTTAAAAGATCGAACATCTTTGATTTCGTGTTTTCTTAAGGAGTTACACTGAGGAAGATATCGTATGTGGCGTATGTAACAACGTAGGTTACATGTGTAAACCCTGTAGTTTTTGGACTTAACGTACAGCAAACGTATAACTGAAGAAGGTATATTTTATACGTACTTCCCGTATAAGTGTTCCGAATAAACGTACCTTTTCCGTATAAGTGTCCCGAATAAACGTACCTTTTCCGTATAAGTGTCCCGAATAAACGTACTTTCCGTACGAACGAAAGAATTGTATATAGGCGGTCATGGATCTTACATACAGATGGACGTATGTAACATATAGCTGACGTATGTAATATACGGAAGACTGTTGGATGTCAGACATCCTGGAACAGCATGGTGTAACATCTAAGTGGGGAAAAGGGCAATACATAAGCAGGATGTTTGTGACGTACGTTCCGAACTGATTTCTGTAGTAAACATAAGGATACCGTATATTTGTACAATATACCACTGTCTGGGTAACGGATTTTTCTCACTGTAGAATAAACCATAGCTGGAGACCTATATCAAGAAATCGATGTAATTCCTCTTTAAAAAAGTCAGTGGGGGAAGAATAACACCTAGTTAAATTTTAGGGTTTAAGAAATCCCAAAATTTCTTAAATTTTCGTATTCTTAAACAAGCCAAATAGAGCATGGAACCCACACTATTAATTATTTTTTTTTATTATTCCAAATCATCTCCACTACATACCGCATATAGGCCTACACAAGAGAAACCTTCTTCCTTACCGTACGTACTCGAATTTAAGAGGCACCCCATTTCTAAACTTTAAAAGTTCTGCCATTTTTTTTTTTTTTTTTTTGTATTCAATTGTAAGATGCATCCTGGATATTCTATGAAGCAAATCAGAATTTGACAGTACACGCAATTTCATTTTATACCTGAAATTTTGGCAGAAGAAGTGTCTTAGACTAGATTTCTAGAAATTCAGTTTTTAAAAATGAAATGAAATCTGTTTTTTTCCAGTTTTACGTCCCACGATTAGGTTAACGTTTTCAAGAAATTGATGTTATTCTTTCACAAAAAGTAGGTGTTATTTTTACCCAAACTTCGCGTTTTCTTAAGTCAAATAAAAGCTGAACATCTACCTAATCCGTTTATTTATCACTATTTCAAACCACTTCTACAACATACCGTATACACAAAAACAGAAATCGCATTTTCTATTACAGTTACACAACTAGACTCTATTTACAACTTGAAAAGATCAGGTAGAAACAAGTGACAGAATACAACTTAAATAGTGCTTTGGAATATAATTTCTTTGTTTAAATCCAGATTTATATAAAACAGAAATATGCTGATGCTTTATAACTTACTTCCCAAACAGTCACAATCAAAAACTTGTAGAATTTTCTTTAATCATAAAGAAAACTATAGTTCACAACTATGATTTAAAATTCTAAAACACAGTGAAGTGCGATTTTCGCGCGAAAGTTGTAAATGTTTCGTGCAGGCAACCATAAGAATTCCATATTAATCAAAATTTGTGGCAGTTCGTATGTTAATGAATGTCCAAATTGAACTTCGAATGTCATAGTATTCTTTTCATATAAACAATTATTTGCAGCAAACAGCGTTTTGCGATATAATCATGATTGCAAAAATCTACATCACTATTTTTAAGTTCTTATTTGGTAATCAGGATAACTAGTTTTACACCACCAATACTAATACTTGAAATTCAAACAAGGCAAATTGATTTAATTTCTAACATATTTCAGAAGGGTCTGAGCCTCTAAAATATCCGAATTTATCGCTGAAGTAGGTCAATATTAACATATTAACATTACGTTATTTCTGCCTTATTACTGTAGTTAAAAATTTGCCCCTTGCATAAATAAGTTACTTATACACATAATACTTTCTCTTTGTAAAGTAATGCATTTTACCCTTAACATTTTATGTTGGTCTTTTCTCAATCTAATCCCAAATCTGTTGAAAATTAAAAAAAAAAAAGTTGAGAATGCTCCAAGAGCATTGCCAGAATCAACTAAAAAAAAATTAATTTTTAAATTAACTTCTACAGGCTTTATACTAATTGTTCTATGTACTTTTATTATTATACTCATTAAACAATTCTTGTAATATATATATTCATTTATAATTTACTTGAGTACTAAATTTTTTCCACATGTTTTGTTCAAGAGTTTTGTTAAAACGTTCTATGATATGTTATTTTACGAAGACCTCAAACATTAGAAATGGTTTTAGCAAATTGCCGACTTATATTATTGTATATATGTTGTATTGATATTATTTCACGACATGCATATTGCGTTCCGTTAAAAACAAAGAAAGGTCCTGAAATTGTAAAAGTAATATATATATATATATAGGCCTATATATTTGTTTAACACACAAACAGATTTAAGTGGTGAATTTTATAATCAACATGTAAACCGGCTGATTAAAGAATATGAAATTAATCATTATAGCGCTCAAAATTGAAAAATTTGCAAAATATCATCTCTCTCTGACTTACGGTTCCCGAGATATGGCTCCTAAATCTCCCAAAAACGGAACTTTTTTGGCCAATATCTCGGGAGCGGTAAGAGTGACGCGAAAAATTCCACCACTTTCTCAGATACTTTTTGATGGTCTATCAAATGGAGGTCTCAAATAGCACATAACAATCAAAAAATCGCACATAACAGAAAGACACACATATAGACATAGAGAATGCAGTAACAAACTTTTTAAATTCGTTGAAAAATGGTCTAATTAGGTAATCATCTATTAACGTTGATTGTAAATGTGTCTGTTATAATATTTTGTAGGATTTTGGGCACGACTTGGGCAATGGGGACCAGTTGTCGACAGGGACAAGATGGGTATCATTCGATTCGTATTAACAAATAGATCAATAATTCGTATGCCATTTTCCCGAAAATTCAATTTTTACCCGGGAAAATAATAAAAATTCGGGAATTTGGGCAATGGGGACCAGTTGTCGACAGGGTCGAGATGGGCATCATTCGATTCGTATTAACAAGTTCATATTAAATTTGGCTTGTTTTTGATGAATACTTATTACAAACTTGAAAATTATTTAGAATGTCATTTTATCCCGCGCAAAATTGACAAAAAAAAAAAAAAAAGGGACAAAAACAGTAATAAGCACAGTGGCGCCATCTAATAGTAAGAACCAACGGAAGTTCGAGCAAAATTTGTGACTAAATGAATGAATGACAAGAGGCAAGGAAAAAGTACAAATCAAACACTAGGAAAGTAAAAATTGTACAAACATGAGAATAATAAGAAAAAAACTGCAAACTCATTCATCCGCGGTGTGTTTTCATAAACAGTGAATTACAAACTTTGTGTAATATTCACTACATACACGTATGTATGAGATTTATGTAAATGCTCTTTTCTGTAAATATATACATACTGCACATACTCACATCAGCTGTATGTTCTAAAGAAGGAACAAAAAACAAGTGATGAATACGAAATGATAAGTACAACATTATGTAATAACGCTAAAAGCAAGAGATTGCGTATATTTAGAAATTTTTATTTCTCTACCCTCTTAAAAACGGCGATAACGCCTCTCTCCGGCCGTTTGAATGTTGTTTCCTGATTTGTTAATTATAAATCGGCATTTCGAAACCGAGTAAAAGACTTCTTTAATTTTGTTTACAATCCATTACGAAGACGCACTACTCTCCTAATTTATGTACGTTACGTATCGTATGAGTAGAGCTTTATGGGCGGTATTCAGAGAGAATTCATTAATCAAGCCTTAGTCATGCTATTAGTGTCATATTAACTCTGTACTAAGGAGGATGTACTCGTTTGGTATTCAGAATCTACTTGGAGTTCATCTAATAAGTTGATTTGGGTATAATTAACTAATATAATCCCAACACCTCGAGTGAGAAAAATAAATGTGGCAACTATAGATTTCTAGATGTGCGCATGCGTAGTCTGTAAAAGATGAAAATACATAAAATACGAAATTTGAAATGATTTCTTTGTGGTTTGACATCACAACAACTTATAAATAGTTACGAAATCATATTATAATTAACTTATTCATTTCTGAGGGATGTATTTATTGGATCAAAAGATTCAATATATTTCAAATTCAATCAAAATTTTTCTTGTACGCTTTATATCTGGACAACTACATACAGTGTAGCCAAGCCCAAACCATCACTTAACTCAGCATGCTGTACTTATTCCGTAGAAAATACGAAAACTCAATTTAAGGACCGTTCAAAAATTTTGTGTTCCCCCTTGACCCAGAAACTAATTATTGGCCCAGATTGCAATCTTTTGATCCATTTTTTTTATCATTCCTAAAATTCTTGTGGCAGGAATAAGTAGAAGTCAATTAGCTAATATTACTGACAATAGAAGGATTATATTGTAATTATAAGGGAAGATAATTTATCGATCAGTTGTACATATCCCTCAGAAAATTAAATTTTCTAGACAGCTGCTTCATAGTTAATTCACCAGATGATGTGAAAGGAAAGAAAGAGAGAACGGTAATTAATTGTCTTTGTATTCTCATAATGTAAGTTAATTGTGGTTAAGTTAAACCGTGATAAACCAGGGAACTCTCTGCTCTAAATTAATTAGTCCCATGTGATTAACTTAGTCAACTGCTAATCAGAGATTCTGAATACACTACTGATAACCATGCGTTAGTCAAACTCTTAGTATGGTGCTAATCATACGTCATTTAATACGCTTATGTAATCTTAACAAACAAGTAATTACCTCTTTTCTCTATCTTCTCATTTTCTTTCCCGCTTATTGTTTGCGACCGTGTATCAAAACGTTGCACTGAAAGATCACTACAAGGCTTTTCGAAGTATAAACGCGTGGAAATCACGGAAAATATAAGATATTTGTTTCTTATGAAGGATCATCAAAGTTTAATCAACAAACCCGTAAAATTTGTCGTGTAGAATATAAAAGATGCCGCCGAGCTCAAAGAGTGTTTTATTACATCTTTTTGTGTAGTCTATGTTGAAAATCCATTGGATTATTATTAGTATGGGAAGACGAATGAGCACGAAATTATATTTTAAATATTTAACACATTGTATGTTAAGAAATATCAGTCACTCCTGAAATCAAACAAGTAACTGTTCGAGCTCGAGTTAATGAATATAATTAATTAAAGATATAAAATTCTGCCAGTAATGCTGCACAGCTGACATTTCGACAGTTTCCGGGTCGCCGGGTCTGTCTGCAAGGGCGCTGATTTCTCTGTAACTTTCGGGGAGCCCATTCTTAAATAAATAAATATATATAACAATACATATAACAAACAAAAATACATATTCATAAAAATATAGGAGGCCACATGAGCTTTGGGGGGCCCGGGCCCCCCAGGATCGGCGCCTCTCTGTCTGGGTCTCAGGCTCTTTCCAGGTCACCGAGACAGCGGGTCTAAGAAACAAGATCCAAATCAGGCCCGTAGCCAGCCCAAAAATGTATGGGGAACGGTAGAACTAAGGGAGCCCAATCCAATCATATTTATATATAGTTCATTTGCAAGCCTATCGTGAAAATTTTAGAGAGTCCAGTAAAAATTTAGGGGCGCCCGGCCCCTCGTGGATACGGGCCTGACCTAGATCCGGACACTAAGTCGTGACCCATTCTATGACTGATGCGCTAGACAATTCACCTGCACGAAAATGAAATAAAAAGAAATCTTTGAGTTTAACGCCCCACGATTATGCCTGTTAGGCTAAAGGAGACTATAATTAATAAACAAGTAAATGATGATGGAATGAAAAAGTGGGAGGAAACGGGAGTACCCTGAGAAAACCAACGAGCAAGATGTCCACACAAACTTACTTGGCCGGGGATCAAATCAGGGACCTCACGCACCAGAGGTGAGCGCTCTATCACTGAGCCAGCATGAACCACCCACGAAAGCACACATGTGTAGGGATGCGCACGAGACAAGATTTGAGTCTGTCTCGTCTCGAAAATGTGCTGTAAAAGTGATGTCTCGACTCGAAAAATATATATTTTTCTATTGGAAGAGCTGTGTCTCGATTCGAATTTTGTCTGGAAAATTCTGTCTCGACTCGACTCGAACGCATCCCTACACATGTGTAAAATAAATAAAACGATACGTAAAAACGAGAAACTTTATGGGAAACTAGCAAGGGATGCGAAGAAGACACGGGAAGTGAAAGATTAGGCATATGGTAACTAAGGGATGCGTAGAGGAAGATGGCCATTTTCTGATGATGCCGGTGATAAATAAATAAAAAAAATAGCTTAAGATAAGGCCATATAAACCCAAGGAAGCGTCTATAATTCCATCAAAAAAAAAAAAAAAAAAAGAAAAGAAAAGAAAGAAAAGAAAGGAAAAGAAGAGGTTGTAAAAAAAATATGACCAGTTTCTTTTTTATGACATCCGAGAGGATCAAAAAATCTGCGACGGGGTTTTTCTTGCGACAAACAGAGCAGAAATTAAAAAGGAAATTTGAAGTCCGGAAAAGACGTCCAGAGATAAGCATCCAACGCAACGGCTAAGCTCAAGAAGAAGAAGAAGAAGAAGTTAAGATTTCAGTTTATGGATGGACAAAATGGGGAGGGGGGAGCAATATAAGTATCATGTTTTCCTTCACTTTACAAAATGTTGGGTAATTTATGAGGGATATGTTAGCCCTGATGCTATTTATTTAACACAAGTGCAGCGGATTGTAATGAAGAAAGAAAGCAAAAGAAATCCAGTTGAGAATGCTCCAGGAGCATTGCAAAAACGAACTTAAAAACAATTAATTTTTCTTATTAACTTCTACAGGTTTTACACTATAATTGTTCTATGTACTTTATTATTATACTCATTTAACAATTCTTGTAATATATCTATCCATTTATAATTTCCCTGAGTACAATTTTTTTCCACATGTTTTGTTTACGAGTTCTGTTAAAACGTTCTACGATATGTTGTTTTATGAAAACAAATGCTCAAAATTGAAAAAAAAAATCGCAAATATAATCTCTCTCTATGACTTATGGTTCCCGAGATATGGTTCTTTAAATTTCCCGAAATCAGAACTTTTTTGGCCAATATCTGGGGAACTGTCCACCGATTAGTATTTGCTACCAAAATGGCCACTGGTGAACTGGCCACAGGTTACTATTTGCTACCAAAATGTTCACTATCCTCTTAGGTATTGATCAACACCAATATGATCTCTCTATGACTTACGGTTCTCGAGATATGGCTCCTTCTTAAATCTCCCGAAATCGGAACTTTTTGGACCAATATTTCGGGAATGGTAAGAGTGACGAGAAAAATTCCATCACTTCTTTCAGATAAGTTTTTGATGCTCTACCAAATGGAGCGCTCAATCACACACACACACACAAACACACTCAGACATAAAGAATTCAGTAACGAACTTTTTAAATTTGTTGAAAACCCACATAAGTCTAATGATGTTGCTGTACTCTTCAGAGATGCTACAAGGTTAAAATAATATCTACACTCCTTTGTACAGTATGTAAAAATATTTAGAAGTTACCAAACGTCCTCTCCTTCAGGCCCTAAAAATGCTCCGAACGCTTTTAAAATAACGAAAATGAAGAAATTTCCTTTTTTTTTATGGAGGAGGGGTACAAAGAAATGCTTCAAGATTCGTAAATATATATTTGAGTAATATATATAAGTTTAATGTTACATATTTGTGTATTAGTAAATAATTGTTAATGTTAATACTGATACAACGCTCAATTTCCAACGAAATACAAGGACTGCTGGAAAAGTTTCTGCAACTACGACTGACTGACGCACTAATGTTCCAATAATATAAAATTCGGAAGAATAAAACTTCCTATGTTTAAATTACCTTTGATTGTTTGTTTAAATCTATTTGTTTATTTTTCATAGCAGTTTGAAGAAGCAGTTTTGTGTAAGAAATGGAAATTTCTCGTAAACACTTTTGGGGCAAAGATTCTTCGCGATTTCGAATCTAATTTAGCACCGAAATATAGAGCAACTTTATTGGATTTTTGTGAATGAAGCACCATCCCAACAGGACTGTGTAAAATTTGTGTTCCGAATTTCAGCGTAGTCGTACATTTCTTAGTAACGAACATCGCGAAGGTCGTTCATCTACGTCTGTTGTTGACAGTGATGTTGATGCTGTGCGTAAAATGATTAAGCGAGATTTGCACTGACAAAGCGTGAAAGTTAGGCATGTTTGAACACTGGCAAGAAAGCAATACATTTAATTTTGCATGGTCACCTAAACGTACGGAAGCTTTCACACCGTTGGATCCCACATAATTTGATCAAAACAGAATAAGAGGCTAGTGTCAAATCGTCGCATCATTCTTCAGCATCACAATGCCAGTTCCCACACTCAGCATACCGAATTGTGTGTTGGAATATAAGAGTACATAGATAGAAAGTGTTTAAAAATGTGCACTAGCCGTTTCTAAGGTAGTTTGGGCATGAGTATGTGCAAATAAAAAAGATATAAGGTGTAATGAAGATATAAATTAATGATGTTATGCAAAGATATGATTTATGATTATAAGCTTACAAGACTGATTACGATTATAAGATAAGTATAATTTAAGAAGATTGATGTTACTAATGAGCTTTATATCAAGAGAGAATACGGCACAGTTTAAGAATAAATTGATTCAATAAGATATATGAAGTAGTGATTTGGAGTAGCTTACTGTTGTAGTAAGTTAGAGACTTGGGTACGATAGGAAAGATTTTGATTAAATAACCTAACAATTTTGGCAATGAAGACATTGTGTAACCTACTTTTCTCTCTTAATCCTTCACATACAATCTGTTAGCTTTAATTTTTCTCGGACCAATCCTGGTATCCTAGAGCCTGAATCCTAGTATCAATCGTGGTATCTAATCCTACCGACTGACAGTGGGGCAAAAACGCAAAAAGCTGGCGAAAAGTAAAAAAAAAAGAAAAAAAAGAAAAGAAAAAAAGAAAAGAAAAAAAGAAAAAAGAAAAAGAAAAAAAGAAAGTTAGTAATATAGGATTTTTTTTTATGTAGTTGGCTAGAGTGATGTTAGAAGGGCCCAAATACATAAATAGAATAGGGTTTTTACTTTATTCCGACTACCTGAGCCGCTCTTAAGTAGACCCTTCAGCAGATCAAATGCGTAGAGAACAATAGAAGAATTGTGACGCGTCCGTTTAAACGGTTGTAACTTTCGAACGCGTTCATAGTTTTTAAATCTACAAAGTTTTCCTATATCGTACTGGTAAGTAGAATAAGTGTATGAAGTGAAAAATTAATAATAGAAAAAAAAATAATGATGTAACAATTTATAATTTGAATCGCAAGTCAGGCAAATTTTTCACATTGTTTATATATTTTATTAACTTAAAGCATTGAAAACATTATGTGCACCCTCGTGCACTACACTACGTTCATATTTTGTAGAATGGTAGTCTGAAAATTAATTAATGCTGTCCACAAAAACGTAGCTGCCAAAACTTGCCAATTACGAAGCGTGTTGATGTTAATTATTGCTCATTAATGTTACAGTGACAAGCCGTTGCAGTTATCATAACCGAATTAAATACCAGTAATTTGTGTCATTTAAGTAATAATACATTTCTAATAAATAAGAACGTAAGTAATAAGTAATTGTTCATCAAAATATGTGAAAAAAAGTGAATGTTTTTAAAGATACATTGTGAAAATTACGAAGTATGATGACATTCTTGTTATTCCGCCATTTTGTTTTTTTTTTCAACTTTAGTTGCAGAATCGTAACCAGCAACCTCAATAACCCTTTTATCGCCACTTTTGAGAACATTTCTACGACTTTTTCGACTTTTGCAAATTTTATTCCGCCATTTTGTTTTTTTAACGTTAGTTGCAGAATCGTAACCAGCAACCTCAATAACCCCTTAATACTAAATTTCATTCAATCTGAATATAGTTATCATATTTTGGCCAGCTTTTTGCGTTTTCGCTCCACTGTGCGACTGCGCCAAAATTGTTAGGTTATTTAATCAAAATCTTTCCTATCGTACCCAAATCTCTTTCTAGCCTCTAACTTACTACAACAGTAAGCTACTCCAAATCACTACTTCATATATCTTATTGAATCAATTTATTCTTAATCTGTGCCGTATTCTCTCTTAATATAAAACTCATTAGTAACATCAATCTTCTTAAATTATACTTATCTTATAATCATAATCAGTCTTGTAAGCTTATAATCATAAATTATATCTTTGCATAACATCATTAATTTATATCTTCATTACACCTTATATCTTTCTTATTTGCACATACTCATGCCCAAACTACCTTAGAAACGGCTAGTGCACATTTTTAAACACTTTCTATCTACGTACTCTTATATTCCAACACTGGAAATTTTTGTGTGTCGAATTAATAACACATTGTCCGTACTCATATGATCTAATACCTAATGACTTTATTTATTATTATTATTATTATTATTATTATTATTATTATTATTATTATTATTATTTCTGTTACCACACATGAAAAATTTGATGCACAGAGCGCGATTTGTGTCGCTTAAAACAGGTGTCTTAACGCACTCCGAACATCTTCAAACTGTTGACAGAAATAAACGAATAGGATTGAACAACTAAATAATCGAACATAATTTAAACATAGAAAGGTCTATTTTCCGAATTTTATATTAAGCACTAGTGTCATTGTAAGTAATAGTGGGGACAGGGTAGCTCAGTGGTAGAGCGTTTACTTTTGATGTGTGGGGTCTCTGATTCGATACCTGGCAAGTAAGTTTGTGGTGAACAACATCGTGTGCGTCGGTTTTCTCGTGGTACTCCCGTTTCCTTCCACATTGTGATTCCACCAATTCTTTCATTATCATTTACTTACCTTAATCATAATCCAGGGGCGGATCCAGGGGGCGGCGATCGCCCCCCCAGAAGAAGAAACTTTTTTATTTTATATATAAATAAAATATATAGTTTATTTTTTTGACGCTCTTAAAAGTAGCTCTAAGTAGCAGCATTACAACCCACCGCCCCCCCAGAAGTCCGTCCTGGATCCGCCCCTGTAATAATCTCCCTTAGTGTAAAAGGCAATTTCATTTCATTGTTAGTAATAGTTTGGAGAAATTTTTCCAGCAGCCTTCGCACAACACATCAAACTATAAGCACGACGAAAACAAATTTGATATTTCTGTGATCGGTATTTTAAAAGTTTAGCTATACAGATTATATTTTCTAGTTTTGTTATTAAGAGATTTTGCGCATAGTATATATATTTTTGTGTGTGTATTAGAGGTCTGCACGGGCTCTGCCCGAGCCCACGGGCTTCAGCCCGACCTAGTCCGCGGGCTGGACTCGGGCCTACAAAGCATATATCACTTCGGGCCTGGGCCTGGCTCGGGCCGTAAATTTTTAAATATACAACCATATTTCTCGGGTCTTTTCGGGCCTAACTTTGTAAATGTACTGTGTAACGATATTTATTGGACGTTTGGACCGTTCTTGCTGGAGATTTTTTAAAGCACGACTGCAAAAATTAAACTTCTAATTGCTGTAAATAAAAATACAATTTTGCGTAAATTATAAGGTTTCTGTAATTCCGGCTTATTTCGGACTCATTTGATTACCACATGAGCTCGGGCCTAAATGCTAAAACATATTTCGGACTCGGATTGGGCCTTACATTATAAATTCAAGGGGCCGGACTGGGCCCGGGCGAAAAATTCTGGCCCGTGCAGATCTCTAGTGTGTATGTGTATGTGAAATATAAAAACTCCTTCTGTTTTAAACACTGTCATATGGTAGATCTATACGTAAATATCTTTGAAAATCCATTTGTTTTTATTTTTCTCTGGGTTTCACCGTTCAAACAAACGCAAGTTCTTAGGGACTTCTATTTTTACCGTGAATAAAGTTAAGATTTCATTTTCATAAAAACATAATGCCCGAATGACCTATGTTTTAGCTTACTGGTTTTATTTTCTCTTTTTTGTCCCTAGTTTTATAGCAATTAATATAGATTTATTTTCACTATCTTAGAAAACGACAGTCTTTTTTTTAAAAAAAAGAAGAAAAAAGAAAAACAACATAAAACTACCAATCTGTTTCACCTTTGAACTTCTTTGTTTCTTATCAGGTTCGTATTCCATTCATCTATCATCAAAAAGAGGGATGATTAATGTTTGTTACTACTAATTATAGTAGAATGATAAAAAACATTTGAAATATTTAAAAATAAACAGATAAAAAGAAGAACTTCAAATTTCCCCTCGCTTTTCCGCCGCTTCGTAATTTGTATCTCTAGAAAAATGTATTGCAACAGTTTCTCATTTCATAGGATTGTAAGAAGGCAGCTTAGCTTGTCTCCTAATATGACGCACAAATGTGAATAATACGTCAAAGTGTGACCCCCAAGAATAAACTCAACACAGGATGTAATTCAAGCGTATTTTGGTGGTGGTGGTGGTGGGGGGGCACGGTGACTCAGTGGCAAAGCGTTTACCTCTGGTGTGTGTGGGGGGTCTCTGGTTCGATCCTCGGACAAGTAAATTTTTGGTGGACAAATCGTGTCCGTGGATTTTCTCGGGATACGCCCGTTTCCGTTCACTTTCTCATTCCAGTAGTACTACCCAGATATGAAAACTATTCAGCTCATCTATTTCCTTCCCCTCTAATACTACATTTGATACAGATTTCTTTGTTGCAAGTAACAATGCTTTTCAGCTTCTAACGTTTCTTCTCATCCCATATACTTCGCAGCTTTCCCTCAACTCTTCCAACCATTTTAATTAAATTTGGAATTCATAAACGCATCTCGCCAGTTAATTTCAAACCTATATCCACGACTAATCCATTATTGAAAACCATATCAAAAAAAAATTCAATGACAAAGAAAGGGTTTTAAAAAAAAATGGGGAAAACGCATTGATAGATATGGACAGCTAAAAAAAAAAAATGAAGAAAATATTCTTTTTAGCAACAGAAAAAGAAGTCTCATATCTTCCTTTACTGACAATGACTTTCGAAAAGATGTCTCACGTTAGGGGGTATAAGTTAAACGCCAATACGTTTATTTACCAAGAGACACTGACCGCGATTAGCTTTTGTTCTGACCGACGAAACTTCTTTGCATTCTTCTGCCTACATCAGTTTTTTTTTTTTTTTTTTTTTAACGTCTATCAACCTCTCATCGCACCCCTCTCCCCATTTCCGAGGAAAGAAAGGCGCATCCCACTATATCCGTTTCACGAAACATGAACTTGCAACTTTGTCTCGCACTGTGCGTGTATCTTGAAACTTCCTGGACTTTCTGATTTAAACAAGATAGGGTAAGTCGTGTATATTGAGAAAAGTAAAGCCGTAACACGTAGTGCTACTGTAAACCTATTAACTGTGCCTCGTATCTGTTTCATCTTCATCATCATTATCATAAGTACATTAATTTACCATTCTCGTAAAGCAGCGTTTCTCAAATTATGGGTCGTGGGAGACCCGGGTTTGATTCCCGGCGGGAGCTCATGTGGTTCGGATTCCACGTTAATCAGTAGGTCCACGTCTCATATAGCCTCGCTGCTGAAAGGGACGCTAAACTAAAATCAACTCAACTCAAATTATGGGCCCGCTAGCCACAAGTGGTCTTATATTGAAGTCCCGAAAAAGGACAGAAAAAATAAAGCTTATGTGAATTGCGAATGACATATTACAGCTGAGAATCTCATACAGGTAGTGCCAGATTTAGGTTTGATTGGGCCCTAAGTTATTGAAAGGGGCTCTTTATACGTCAAGCTTTCTTTTTTCAGCGACAAAATATCGCTGTTTTTTTTAGGTTTGAATATATGCTATATGTTAATTTATGGACCTAATGGATATCTTAAATGGAAACAAGGGCCCATGCCGAACAGGGCTGGGAAATGTGGGCTCCATTATAAGCGGGGCTGGATAACAGGGGCCTCATTACAAGTGGGGCTGAGAAATAGAGCCCTATTACTTGCTTCATAAAAGTCTAGTACAACAATACAAAACACCATTGTTGTATGTGCGTTTTATCTTATTTGCTTTTTGTTGTTATTTGGAAATCGCAATATATCAGTTTTCTCTTTAAATTTTTTGGGTCCCCAAGGGAGTGGGGCCCTAAGCTATAGCTTCTTTAGCTTATACGTAAATTCGGCACTGCAAATAAGTATAGATTATATCAATAATGGATTATATTAATAATACATATTGTAATCTATATATATAAAAGAGAACGTACAAAATCCTTTGTCCGCTCATCACGCTAATACGGCTGAACCAATTTCTTTCATTTTTGGGGGGTTATTAGGATTTGGACCCTAGATGGTTTTTATCATATCACTTTAATTTTTAATTACCAGTGTCTTGAGATAATTGACCATTCAAGTGTCCACAAATCCTTTGTTAGTTCATCATAGGTAAAAATAAACGTATTTATATGCAACCCGCATGACCGTGTCACTCGGCGGGTTAACATAAATGACAGGCGATATACAGCGGAAAATAGCTTGAATCTTCTGTTTAAAATTTTTTAATTGATTTGCTTATTTTTACAGACACTTTTACAATATGCCAGCACCGGGATGACCGCAGCGAAGCGGGGCGGGTTAACATAAATGACAGGCGATATAATGTTAAGATTTACTGCAATCTTCTATGGTTTTTATCATATCACTTGAAAGCGAAAAAGTAAAAATTATCTAAGTAACAAAGTTTATTGCGTTCCGGGGTGACCGCAGCGAAGCGGGGTGAACGCTGCTAGTTAATAAGATAAAAATAATATAACACAAATTCTAATAGTTTATTTAGATATTTATTGTAAAATATTCTTGATAATATTTACTTTCTTTTTAAAACATCTAAGATGTACTTTCTTTTATTAATAAAAATATATAAAAGTAAGACAATTTAAATTAATATTATTTACAAAACATAAGTATACTAGCATAGTCATATAGATATGTTAAAAACATTTTTAAAGAAGTTAAATTTGCTTTCAAAGGGGGAGGAGAGTAGCATGGTCCGTAGCATTGTGTGGCCAGTGTAGTAGCAGTAACACATACTACTCCTAATAGTGAGTGATACACGTGATCATTACAGTGAAGCGTATAATACCAACTGTGACACTCATACTACTAGTAACATTTAGTAGCTTAAAAATAGCTCAGGAAGATAATTCGGTGATTCTGTAGTCCCTGAAATATGTGATTGCTGCTGATTGGGAAAAGCCAAAAGACAGCTTATCGACCAAATCGGCGAGAAAAAAGCAATTCTTTTGAACGGATCGTCATTTATTAATATACTCGTTACATTATTTCTTTGTTTTTCTATTTTGTTTATTGGCACTTTTAAGGTTAGTTTAAAGCGACAAGTTTTGCCGATAGATGTCACTACAGTCTTTGTATCTCTCTCATGTATTTTTTACCTTTCACGAAAATTCACGATTTCTCTTACAAATTTCAACCTAGAGATTTCAATTATTAAAAAAAGAACTTCATAACCTATCGAAGGCAACAATCCGTGCCGATTTTTTTTATTTAGAATTTTCTTCATTGTTGAAATGGCTTGTTTGTTGAAAGGGATATCCATACCTTTAGCAATATAACTGTTTCAACAATGAAGAAAATTCTAAATAAGAAATCGGCACGGATTGTTGCCTTCGATAGGTTATGAAGTTCCTTCTCCAAAAAATTGAAGTCTGTACGTTAAAATTTGTAAGAGAAATTGTAAATTTTCGTGAAAGGTAAAAAAATACATGAGAGATATGAAGACTGTACTGACATCTATTGGCAAAACTTGTCGCTTTACACCAACCTTAAGATCAAATTACTGTGATAACACAAAAGAAAGAAAGCCAAATTATGGCATTTTTTGGTGATGTCACAAGAATACAGGACTCACGGACAATTCCATAAAATAAATTGATGAGAAAGGAGTAATTCTGACGTATGACTTCAGAGGCCCCATTACGACGAAATTAAAATACCGTAAATTTTACAGTAATTATGCGATATCTTCAAATAGATAAAAGATAATCGAAATGTGGAACAAGAGCGCGCTAGACAATACAGTATTTTAATGAAGTACCGTTATCACGACTCACTTAGTACCGGTAGCTTCTCGTTTGCACCTATTTATAAACGCGAAAATAAATGGCGATTTTCTAAATGGCTCGAAATCGAAAGCAGATAAGCGAATCGTGATAATGGTATCTCATGTAGCAAGCTCTTGTTCCACTTTTCAATTATCTTTTATCTATTTGAAAATATCACATAATTACTGTAAAATTAGCGGTATTTTAATTTCGCAGTGATTAGGCTTCTTAAGAGTAAAACCAAGAGCAACAGCAGCGATTGTCCCCCAATCCCAAGGGTCTTCATGTAGTGGTTATTTCTACTTCAGCGACTTCAGAGTGTAATATACCATTACAGTTGAAAGTAATGGCAATTTTTTTTTTACGCACCCTGTACCTAGTAATTTTTTTTTTAATTCAATTTCGGTTTAGTTACACAATTTACTTACTCTCTTTACTTCGAATTAAATATAATAAACCCAAAGGTTTTGTTAGTAACCATATTCCCACTGTATAATATATTTATTTATATTTTGATTAAGTGTAAATCCTATTTACGGATATATAACTTGAATAGTTACAAGGTTTACCATTCTGACGTCATACCGGAACATAGTTCCGTTATTGGATATAAATTTCCTTAATTTCAGACCAATGTAGATTTTGGCCAGGTACCTAATCTTTCCCTCACCCCCTCTCAGTAGTCCATAGTCACTTTCAGATCCGGTTATATCTGGATTTGCCAAATTTCTATTTGCTTTGTAATTTCCGCGGCTAAAGTTTCGTTCTGATTGGAGGAATTCTCTTACCTCTGGCTTTTTCGGCGCAATGTTATCAGAACAATCGAAGAAACCCTACAAGGAGCAGCTTGTGAATTTTGTGCTACATATTTTTCGGGAAGAATTCCAATTTCCAAGGACAACTAAGGTAACATATAATGTAATCCAATAGTTAAAGATTTACAACAGAATAGGAGCCCGAAAAATCCGCAAATTTTGGTAAAGAAGCTGCAATTCAGTGAAATAAATTCCAGTTCTGTTTGCTCGGAAGCCATGTTTGCTGCCTATCGAGAATAAACAACAGTGAAAGAGTGACTTTACTTTTTTTTATTTCAAACTCAAGTAGGGATTAGGGAAATTACGACCTGTTTGGTGCATGTTGTTCGTGTATTAATTAAATGTGACTTTCTATTATTTATTCAGTAATCGCATGTACGTAGGTTTGATGGTTGTAAAGTGAATAATAATAATGGCAGCTTAAGTTAGCTTAAAAGGGCTCCTATCCCCTTTTCCAAATTGAACCAGTTCTAGCGGGGGATGGGTTAGTTATTGTTTGTTTTAGGGCCTTTTCCCCTCTCAGGGGAAGGGTCCCTCCATAAACCTCGTTAAGGTGCCCCCCGGGCATCAATTTTTGGCAATCATCATGTAAACAATTGGTCAGGTCAATTAGACCTAGTGTTACCTTTTTCATTTTTGACCCCCTTTAAATTAAATAGAGCCGACTATGTATATATCGACGAGGGAGTAATGTATTCTAAATCTAATGTGTTAGGTTATTTTCGTCAACGTGCATGTAACTAAATGGTGCATGTTTAGTTTAGTTAGTTGTCTTTATGTATAGTACTAACAGTGGTGTATGTAGTTAGTAGTTTTGTGTGAGTGTGTGAATTTTCGATTTGGACAGTGTATAAATATGCTTTAATTTAGTACCATTTTTCTAACATAAATAAACCAGAGTAAATATTAAATTTCTGATTAATGAGTACAAGTATACATTTCAGTACACGGTAAATTATGCCTCCACTACAGCGCCATAGCGTCAGTTTTCGGTAGTCAATTGTTTGTTGACAGTACGACATCGCATGACTTAGTGATTTAGATTGTTTGATTTTGGACAGTTATTCTCAAATTACTTCCCGTGGACATGGTTTTCGGTTCGGATGAGTATACCTTCATATAAGATAGCATGAGATCTTACTGTACTGAAAATTTCAGTTTGCTAGGTCCAATAGAAAATGAATAATCCGCTGAAATAAAGAACACCTATTTTCTTAATAGAAGTAAAACCCATATGCTGTTACTGTTTGTTTAAAAATGTAGTATTAAATTCTTTTTCTTTCCCGTGGCTGTAGAAAATTCCATTGTTGCTTCAGTTTTATCAACAAATCAGAAATAGATTAATCGTTGACAATTTAACTTTCCGTAAATACATGTATGATTTTTTTTTAAACCTGCAAAGTAAATACAATTTGGGTGCTTCGAAATAAAGAGTACGTGGTTCGATGAATGTGATCGTGTGGTGGTTTGAGCGTGATAGATTGTGATAATTATATATATATATATTTATTACTGCGTAATGTAAATATGTGTATGGCCTGCGTGAAAATGTACGAAATAGGGTGTTTATAAAATATTATTTCGTGCGAAAATTAGTATATAATGAATGAATGTAATGAAATGTTAATAATATGATATATAATGTGAACGAGATGATGACCCCTATAGTTAAATGAATAGGCCTAGTGAATTTTATATAGTGAAAATACGAATGTGTTTACGAAGAAAAAAAAATATCTCTCGCGTTTAGACTTCTACACCGGTGCATTCATCCAACCGAGTTTGCTACTTGGATAGTAAATTATAGTTGGGAATTGTGTGTCACTTTGCATTTATGTACCTCATAATAACAGCCCCAGATCTTAAGCCTTTCAATAGATAGAGTAGTATCATATGGGAATTACTTCTAAAGGTTGACAGAAATGATAATTAAGAAAACCAACTGCTATTTCCTGTGATCATCGAAAAGTACAGGTTTCGGTCAGTTGTACCTTTAACATTCATAGCCTCTCCGAGATTTTTTTTTGTTTTTGTTTTGTTGCTTACCTTATTTATTTATTGTGCAGTGTTCATATAACTCAGTTCGGACTATCCGATTAAATTAACTGCTACTAAATATAGCGTACCCGGATGTCGACCCCTAGTCCCCTTAAGTATTTTCGTTTCTTTTCTTAGTTTAATTAGATGAGGGAAATTAACGACATCCCAGACTGTGGCGTGTCTGCGCGGGGTAGCCATCGGTGATGTTTTGGTTATTGAAATCACCGATCCAAAATTCAGTTTATTTAATTTTTTTTAATTTTGGCAAATCACTAATTAGGGATATCTTAGCTATTACTCTAATTTCATTACTATTCTGGAATCTTCTAGTTTCCAAGTGGTCGGATGATTTTTTTTTTCTTGAAATTCTAAATTAGCGCCTTCTCTAACCTTCCGGACGATTTCCGGGAACCTGCTGGTTTGGGCCGGATACGGGGATCGGATTTCAATCTTACAACCAAATTCTTGTGGGATTGGGATCTGATGGACACAGAACTTGCATCCTTGGCAGCAGGGCGTTCCTTGAGTCTACGTATTTGAGTAGACCACCCTTTTGGCATGTTAAGAATATTTTGGCTATGGATTTGTTGAGATAGAAATTCGACTTTCGTCTTTGTAGCGTTAGTTACTTCTCACTTAAGTCTTTGGCGCCACTATTCTTCGTCTTCCTTCTTCTCTATCTCTCTCTGTCTTCATTACTTCGAGATTTTTTTTTTTTTAATTTTTCAACCTTGCCCCCCCCCCGATTTCTGAAACTCATGAAAACGTACAATATTCTATATCACTTATTTCGATCGTATGTACTAACTGAGACATCGAGGGATGCAATTCGTGGAGGTATTGCAGCACAACTCAGGACCATTTTCGCGATATTCAATCCACCACGGGAGAAATTGACGGGAAGGTACACTATGCTTTCAGATTCCTAGAAACCTTCGTTATTCATTGATCATACAACTTATATCAATTGATTACTGATTTCTGGTTTTTATTTCTATTGATTGGTCATATAGTGTGTATGTATTAATAGTTTGGGCCCACTAGTTTTGAATAACATTGATTTTTTTTTTATATACATATATATATGTACTTACATAGTTTTAAGAGTTACGTGCCTGCTCTATTTGTTGCATTTTCCACCTCTTATATCAACTCATTAAATAACACCAGCTATTTTTTTTTGTGTATATACGCGGATCTTTAGTAAATTGAAAATGATTATTGATTATCGGGTTTATTCATATGAAATACAATGATGCAACCTTATGAAGGAAAAAAAGGTGAATTTTGATAGTCAGGGTTTTTGTTTTGTCTTTGAGCCAAATAAATATAAATATTTATAAAATATGAATACTTGTCGAATATGAACGGTTATGTAGAATTTAAACGTCGACGAAATATTAAAGTGAAATTTATTGTATGGATTAATATGAATACATATATATATATATGCGAGTATGTATGTAATGGGCTCGATATTTACCCTGGTCTTGTTAGGTTGCCATAGATTTTTGACACTCGGTATTAATTAACTATTTGTGATATATAGTATTCCCGCGTAAATTGTCATAAATTACTTTTGTTGAGTTGTTATTAATTTTTGTAACTATTAAAGTGGAATATAATGTTAACTACTGCATGTGAATAAAACAAGTAGCGGGTCGTAAGATAAATAAGAATAACCCTAATCCTTACCCAAATTTACTTTGCGAGTGAAATTAGCAATCTACGAAACAGTGCGCCCCTCCAACGACTTTTTCCATCAGTAAAACATGGAACAAATCCCTCCCCTACGATCGGACACCAAACTATTCAGTATCTAGAATTTTTGACTACAAGATCTATACTAGGAAAAAATTAGTGATCTTAAATTCAACAAACTGAAATCTGTTTAATAAGTTAATGTGAATCCCGGAATATGGAAATATGTTCCCAATATCTGTGACTGGATTTGATAAGTTTTCCTTAATATTGACAAACTTTGAAATTTTAGATAAAGTGCGTCGAGTGACGAAATGAGAAATATAGATATACATGTATGTGATATGAAGCAATTAGTTGTCTATAGTTAAGACAAAAACAATTGAATACTCTCACGGACACAAACCACAGTGCGTAAAGAGAGTTGAGAAAAAAAAAAAGGAGCTATTATCGACGTGAGAACAAAGACTCATAAAACAGTCGATACGTCTCCTATTGAGACAAAGACTCAATAAAATATTACTAAAGTTTTTTTTTTAATGATTAACCAATTATTTTTTTTCTTTTCCTGCAATGATATGTATTCATTGCACTGAGTTTTAAATATATATTGACCCTTGAATTTTTTTTTTCTTGTCTCGTCTTTGGTTTAATTCTCTTTCATGTAATCCAACTTTTAATATATATATATAAAAAGAGAAATGTGTTATTTGATCTTGTTGAAAGTAGCGAATTTCTGTGCATGTTTATGAAACATTCTTTTCATGTATTAAATTTTTTCTCTGTTATGTCAAACTACATCTTCTTCTATTGAAATGTAATAAATGTCTATAGCATTGTAGTTAGGTTAGTTTAATTCAACCAAATACAACCCGAAGTATACATTGTCCTGTATGAATGTGTGTGTGAGTGAAATGTAGGTTTAGTATTAAGTGCACCAATTATCTTGTCATACATATGTGACTTATTATAATTATTGGTAGTTATCAATTGAACTCATTGAATGTTAATACTAACTTAAGTTGGCTCTATGAAGGAAGAAAAAAGGACTGAAGTAGCCTGAACGAATGATCATCATGAGAGAACTGTGAAAGTCAAAATCTTCGACACATATGTGATACTCTGATTTTTTTTTTCTGTGGTCGTTTCTAACATGCCATCAACTTCGTCGTTCATTTTTCAAATGTTGAATATTAGTCTAAACCTTCTGGAAATATTGAATAAACGGTAAAATTAAACTTTCTCATCTATCTCCGAGCTAGATTGGGATAATTCGGTAGTTGGGGTCAAATGGATCTAGATCGGGGATGTATGGGTTAACATGTGTCTATCTTTGATCACCCTAATACCAGACATTCACCCAATAGCTATTGGAAATGATCACAATTAGATAATTATTCACTTTCCTTTACCATATTCCTCAAAATATTTAGTAACAGCTTCCCCTTTATCACCTTCTTACTTTACATCTTTCCTCTTCTATCTTCTTTTTCTTTTCTTCATCTTCTTCTCCTTCTAATTTATTTTTAATAAAACTGAAAGGGGGGTCGTGACTGGGAATTCTATATGTAATAAACACGGTCATGTATTTATTTATTTGATTTTATTTTCTTTAGAAGTCCGATAAAAGGTTTTCTCTTTTCGATCGAACCTAGTATGTTCGAAATTAAGAAATTAAGAAATGGAAATTATATTCCAATATAATTAGGCATAAGCTGATAGCTTCATGAACATCCCCACCAGGGGTGAAGGGTTCCCACTCACGACTTATTCTGTGCATCACTTTTGTTGCAGATTTTTTTTTTTTCAATCAGTTTTAGATTGACGAGCGGTGACAGGATTCGTTGTTATGGCAACAGTGGTTGTTGTGGCAACAGCCCCTTTTTCCAGTTTTAGAATGGCGACACGTGACAAGACTGTTGCCATGGTAACGCATGTTTACTGTGGTAACGGATCTGAAAATGCTTATTGAATAATACCAGTTATCATGCCAATCAGTTTGAATTGGTGAACCGCGACAAGAATGGTTGTCATGGCAACGCTTGTTCCCATGGCAACGGATCTCCGTTTAAATGGCGACCGATAGATTTGAAATTTTTTAAGAATGTTAAAGAGTGAGGTTGAAGGCATGTTGAATTGATTACAACATTGAAATTAATACGAGAAATTTTATAATGAAATAAGTAGAGTCGTTGGCTACTTTGTCATTTTTGTTTCCTTTTCTAAGGGGGAGAAAGAGAAGGAGTGTCCAAATTTTTCTAAAATTAGAATTAAACGCTAGAAGGGTTTCAAGGAAGGAAAGAGAATGGGAGTCCTTTAAGTCATGAATAATACTTGTCTGGATAGCAAATAAGTATTTTATAGTATATGTGTATTTTTGCTATATATATCTTGTCTTTTGTAAAGTGTAAAGTGTCTCAAAGCTATGGCAACAAAAAAGGTTGTGGTGTCACAGGGCGAGTGTGAAATCACGTGCACTCAATGCACATTAAATGAAAAAGAGAAAAGATCTCGCGCCCCGCGAAGATTAATTAGATGCACCGGTTGTGGACAAAAATGGATCCACTTTGCTTGTTCCAATTTAGATGATACTGCGGAAAATGCAGAAAAAGTTCAAACCGGCGAAATAGAAAAATATTGTGAGGACTGTGAAAAGGACCGAGGCCAAATATCTCCAGCGGAGATATCTGACCTCGACGATGAGGAAAAGAGTGGAAATCAAAGTGATTCTCGGGATCAGACGGCAAACCCGAAGGAAGGAATGTCATCTGGAGGGTCTGACACGTCTGCATTAATTCGCCAGATGATGGAAATGATGAATGAAAAATTTTCTAACATGGAACAAAATAATACAGAAATGAGGCGTGAGAATGCAGAAATGAGACGTGAAATAAATGAGAAGTTTGATACCTCGAAACGAGAGACCGACGCTCGATTCGAGGTATTAAACAATAAAATTGACCAGATCTGTTTAGACTTTGCTTCTTCGATGAGCAAATTGAAAGAGCAAACATCTACTGAACTGGAGCAGGTTAGATACCGGGCCCAACAGTCCACCGAGCAGCTCAGAGACGAAACAAATGAGAAATTCAACGAAATAGATATAAGGTTTGAGAGTACAAACAAAAGATTTGGTGACATCGAACAAAAAGTTGAACAGCAGCAGGCTGAAATAAGTAGATTGAATGTTGTAATATCCGACCTATCAATAGAAACTAAACTAGAGTCGGTTGACCAAAGAATTAGTCGAATTCAAACCGAAGTAGACAGTATTAAGGGGAATATTACTAAATTGCAAATCGCCAAGTCTGATATCTCCTATCCTTTTCCTGATGGCGATTCTCCAGGGAAAATTCTCCCAGAAACAAGTAACGTCCTCCCGGGTAAGAGTCAAGTGTTGCCTGATGCACGGGACACAGCAATGTATTGCCCCCCGCATCAGCCAACCTCGAAATCATGGTTGAGTAATTTCGATGTACCGATGCAGTCGAGTGTTGTGACTACAACAGTCACTAGCGTAAATGCTCACTCTACCTTTGGAATGGTACAATCGTACAGCGTGCTGCCAGGAGGGGAAAGGAGATGTGCCGGACCGTCGGTTACTACCGTGGTGGGTCCTAAGTTTGAACCTTACATGGTCAACACAAATTACAAAACCTCTCTTGGTCATATGGGAGCGTTCAGTTCAGTGACCACTCCGTCGGTGGCAAATCCGGTTACAACCCCAACTGCTCAGGATAACGCGTTGATTCCACTAGATTCTTTTCCTGCCCCGTATAGTATGAGCTCTAAAGTTTCCCTCCGGGATATTGAACGTTTCCCCACTTTCGATGGGAACATTACTAACGGGTTACCTAGAGTTTTTCTGCGAAGATTGCAGCAATATCTAGACATGTACAAACTTACTGATGGAGAACGCCTACAAATAGTTGAAAAATGTTTGATCGCCGCTTCGGGCGCATGGTTTGCTTCGGTTAAATACCAAATCCGGACGTTTAGTGATTTTTTGATTCTTTTTAAAGAAGAATATTGTAATGAGCACATCGAACGGCTCCAAAAGAGAAACTTACAATCACTCCGGTATGATCGCTCCAAGTATGGGTCCCTCTTGGACTATGCTTGGAAAATTATCGAACTATATTATCAGATAGCTGAACATCCCTCTCAGGCTGAACTTGTAGATATTATAGTTAACGCTCTTCCACCCGATGAGTCCCGGGCCATAGCGTCCCACTTGTGCCAAACGGTGCGAGAAGTCACCTCACGTTTAGCTGCCTTGTGCGGCAAGGAAGTTGGTGGTCCACCAAAACGATACTTCGCCCGACAGGCAAAAATTCTAAAACCGACGAAGACGAAGGTAACGGCAAGTTGCCAGACAGATTTCCTGAGTTATACCCAAGCTGGATCTCGTTATCCTAGTGGGTATGGCTCAGAAAACAACAATAATGGCCGGCGACTATTTAGGAATCGGCCCATGTTCAACAATCGCCGGAGTTATCGTCCCTATGACCGTACCAACATGGCATCGAACCCGGATAGGGGCGATAACACCAGGAGGAATTTTAACAGGGCGTACGGAAGAAGGGAGAACGGTAATAGTCAGAATGATAGTAACAATAATGTAAATCGACCCCAGAATTCAGTCCCTTCGCAAGTGCGTGGTAACGGTGAGCCTAGAACAATATTAAATGGCAGTGATAGACGGGAAACTGCATCCTAATGTCATTTGATATGCTACTCGGCGAGTGAAGCCTCACGAGTTGTCTCTGTTGATGTCACAGTTAGAACTTCTGTCCGTTCTATTGCTATATGAACACTACTGAAAAAAAAAAAAAAAGTATCGGAACTCACAATTTTCGAAATTTAAAGATTTTCAATTGTACAGAAGATAAACGTAGTGAATTACTTGCGCAATACCCCAAGTAGATATAATATACTGTCCTAGAGTGACTGGTAACGTTTGAATGGGATGAATGAGTGTGTTAACTTAACAAGCATCATTAGTTAGTATTCCCAATTAGCAAAATTTTGTTATTCTAACAAAATTTTGTTAATGGGCCGGGGAAAACTGTAATATACCATTACAGTTGAAAGTAATGGCAATTTTTTTTTACGCACCCTGTACCTAGTAATTTTTTTTTTAATTCAATTTCGGTTTAGTTACACAATTTACTTACTCTCTTTACTTCGAATTAAATATAATAAACCCAAAGGTTTTGTTAGTAACCATATTCCCACTGTATAATATATTTATTTATATTTTGATTAAGTGTAAATCCTATTTACGGATATATAACTTGAATAGTTACAAGGTTTACCATTCTGACGTCATACCGGAACATAGTTCCGTTATTGGATATAAATTTCCTTAATTTCAGACCAATGTAGATTTTGGCCAGGTACCTAATCTTTCCCTCACCCCCTCTCAGTAGTCCATAGTCACTTTCAGATCCGGTTATATCTGGATTTGCCAAATTTCTATTTGCTTTGTAATTTCCGCGGCTAAAGTTTCGTTCTGATTGGAGGAATTCTCTTACCTCTGGCTTTTTCGGCGCAATGTTATCAGAACAATCGAAGAAACCCTACAAGGAGCAGCTTGTGAATTTTGTGCTACATATTTTTCGGGAAGAATTCCAATTTCCAAGGACAACTAAGGTAACATATAATGTAATCCAATAGTTAAAGATTTACAACAGAATAGGAGCCCGAAAAATCCGCAAATTTTGGTAAAGAAGCTGCAATTCAGTGAAATAAATTCCAGTTCTGTTTGCTCGGAAGCCATGTTTGCTGCCTATCGAGAATAGACAACAGTGAAAGAGTGACTTTACTTTTTTTTATTTCAAACTCAAGTAGGGATTAGGGAAATTACGACCTGTTTGGTGCATGTTGTTCGTGTATTAATTAAATGTGACTTTCTATTATTTATTCAGTAATCGCATGTACGTAGGTTTGATGGTTGTAAAGTGAATAATAATAATGGCAGCTTAAGTTAGCTTAAAAGGGCTCCTATCCCCTTTTCCAAATTGAACCAGTTCTAGCGGGGGATGGGTTAGTTATTGTTTGTTTTAGGGCCTTTTCCCCTCTCAGGGGAAGGGTCCCTCCATAAACCTCGTTAAGGTGCCCCCCGGGCATCAATTTTTGGCAATCATCATGTAAACAATTGGTCAGGTCAATTAGACCTAGTGTTACCTTTTTCATTTTTGACCCCCTTTAAATTAAATAGAGCCGACTATGTATATATCGACGAGGGAGTAATGTATTCTAAATCTAATGTGTTAGGTTATTTTCGTCAACGTGCATGTAACTAAATGGTGCATGTTTAGTTTAGTTAGTTGTCTTTATGTATAGTACTAACAGTGGTGTATGTAGTTAGTAGTTTTGTGTGAGTGTGTGAATTTTCGATTTGGACAGTGTATAAATATGCTTTAATTTAGTACCATTTTTCTAACATAAATAAACCAGAGTAAATATTAAATTTCTGATTAATGAGTACAAGTATACATTTCAGTACACGGTAAATTATGCCTCCACTACAGCGCCATAGCGTCAGTTTTCGGTAGTCAATTGTTTGTTGACAGTACGACATCGCATGACTTAGTGATTTAGATTGTTTGATTTTGGACAGTTATTCTCAAATTACTTCCCGTGGACATGGTTTTCGGTTCGGATGAGTATACCTTCATATAAGATAGCATGAGATCTTACTGTACTGAAAATTTCAGTTTGCTAGGTCCAATAGAAAATGAATAATCCGCTGAAATAAAGAACACCTATTTTCTTAATAGAAGTAAAACCCATATGCTGTTACTGTTTGTTTAAAAATGTAGTATTAAATTCTTTTTCTTTCCCGTGGCTGTAGAAAATTCCATTGTTGCTTCAGTTTTATCAACAAATCAGAAATAGATTAATCGTTGACAATTTAACTTTCCGTAAATACATGTATGATTTTTTTTTAAACCTGCAAAGTAAATACAATTTGGGTGCTTCGAAATAAAGAGTACGTGGTTCGATGAATGTGATCGTGTGGTGGTTTGAGCGTGATAGATTGTGATAATTATATATATATATATTTATTACTGCGTAATGTAAATATGTGTATGGCCTGCGTGAAAATGTACGAAATAGGGTGTTTATAAAATATTATTTCGTGCGAAAATTAGTATATAATGAATGAATGTAATGAAATGTTAATAATATGATATATAATGTGAACGAGATGATGACCCCTATAGTTAAATGAATAGGCCTAGTGAATTTTATATAGTGAAAATACGAATGTGTTTACGAAGAAAAAAAAAATATCTCTCGCGTTTAGACTTCTACACCGGTGCATTCATCCAACCGAGTTTGCTACTTGGATAGTAAATTATAGTTGGGAATTGTGTGTCACTTTGCATTTATGTACCTCATAATAACAGCCCCAGATCTTAAGCCTTTCAATAGATAGAGTAGTATCATATGGGAATTACTTCTAAAGGTTGACAGAAATGATAATTAAGAAAACCAACTGCTATTTCCTGTGATCATCGAAAAGTACAGGTTTCGGTCAGTTGTACCTTTAACATTCATAGCCTCTCCGAGATTTTTTTTGTTTTTGTTTTGTTGCTTACCTTATTTATTTATTGTGCAGTGTTCATATAACTCAGTTCGGACTATCCGATTAAATTAACTGCTACTAAATATAGCGTACCCGGATGTCGACCCCTAGTCCCCTTAAGTATTTTCGTTTCTTTTCTTAGTTTAATTAGATGAGGGAAATTAACGACATCCCAGACTGTGGCGTGTCTGCGCGGGGTAGCCATCGGTGATGTTTTGGTTATTGAAATCACCGATCCAAAATTCAGTTTATTTAATTTTTTTTAATTTTGGCAAATCACTAATTAGGGATATCTTAGCTATTACTCTAATTTCATTACTATTCTGGAATCTTCTAGTTTCCAAGTGGTCGGATGATTTTTTTTTTCTTGAAATTCTAAATTAGCGCCTTCTCTAACCTTCCGGACGATTTCCGGGAACCTGCTGGTTTGGGCCGGATACGGGGATCGGATTTCAATCTTACAACCAAATTCTTGTGGGATTGGGATCTGATGGACACAGAACTTGCATCCTTGGCAGCAGGGCGTTCCTTGAGTCTACGTATTTGAGTAGACCACCCTTTTGGCATGTTAAGAATATTTTGGCTATGGATTTGTTGAGATAGAAATTCGACTTTCGTCTTTGTAGCGTTAGTTACTTCTCACTTAAGTCTTTGGCGCCACTATTCTTCGTCTTCCTTCTTCTCTATCTCTCTCTGTCTTCATTACTTCGAGATTTTTTTTTTTTAATTTTTCAACCTTGCCCCCCCCCCGATTTCTGAAACTCATGAAAACGTACAATATTCTATATCACTTATTTCGATCGTATGTACTAACTGAGACATCGAGGGATGCAATTCGTGGAGGTATTGCAGCACAACTCAGGACCATTTTCGCGATATTCAATCCACCACGGGAGAAATTGACGGGAAGGTACACTATGCTTTCAGATTCCTAGAAACCTTCGTTATTCATTGATCATACAACTTATATCAATTGATTACTGATTTCTGGTTTTTATTTCTATTGATTGGTCATATAGTGTGTATGTATTAATAGTTTGGGCCCACTAGTTTTGAATAACATTGATTTTTTTTATATACATATATATATGTACTTACATAGTTTTAAGAGTTACGTGCCTGCTCTATTTGTTGCATTTTCCACCTCTTATATCAACTCATTAAATAACACCAGCTATTTTTTTTGTGTATATACGCGGATCTTTAGTAAATTGAAAATGATTATTGATTATCGGGTTTATTCATATGAAATACAATGATGCAACCTTATGAAGGAAAAAAAGGTGAATTTTGATAGTCAGGGTTTTTGTTTTGTCTTTGAGCCAAATAAATATAAATATTTATAAAATATGAATACTTGTCGAATATGAACGGTTATGTAGAATTTAAACGTCGACGAAATATTAAAGTGAAATTTATTGTATGGATTAATATGAATACATATATATATATATGCGAGTATGTATGTAATGGGCTCGATATTTACCCTGGTCTTGTTAGGTTGCCATAGATTTTTGACACTCGGTATTAATTAACTATTTGTGATATATAGTATTCC
This sequence comes from Thermobia domestica, assembly GCF_964235325.1. Taxonomy (NCBI): domain Eukaryota; kingdom Metazoa; phylum Arthropoda; class Insecta; order Zygentoma; family Lepismatidae; genus Thermobia; species Thermobia domestica. Next base: position 23,302,993 of record NC_137456.1, on the reverse strand, counting down.
CGCGTAAATTGTCATAAATTACTTTTGTTGAGTTGTTATTAATTTTTGTAACTATTAAAGTGGAATATAATGTTAACTACTGCATGTGAATAAAACAAGTAGCGGGTCGTAAGATAAATAAGAATAACCCTAATCCTTACCCAAATTTACTTTGCGAGTGAAATTAGCAATCTACGAAACAGTGCGCCCCTCCAACGACTTTTTCCATCAGTAAAACATGGAACAAATCCCTCCCCTACGATCGGACACCAAACTATTCAGTATCTAGAATTTTTGACTACAAGATCTATACTAGGAAAAAATTAGTGATCTTAAATTCAACAAACTGAAATCTGTTTAATAAGTTAATGTGAATCCCGGAATATGGAAATATGTTCCCAATATCTGTGACTGGATTTGATAAGTTTTCCTTAATATTGACAAACTTTGAAATTTTAGATAAAGTGCGTCGAGTGACGAAATGAGAAATATAGATATACATGTATGTGATATGAAGCAATTAGTTGTCTATAGTTAAGACAAAAACAATTGAATACTCTCACGGACACAAACCACAGTGCGTAAAGAGAGTTGAGAAAAAAAAAAGGAGCTATTATCGACGTGAGAACAAAGACTCATAAAACAGTCGATACGTCTCCTATTGAGACAAAGACTCAATAAAATATTACTAAAGTTTTTTTTTTAATGATTAACCAATTATTTTTTTCTTTTCCTGCAATGATATGTATTCATTGCACTGAGTTTTAAATATATATTGACCCTTGAATTTTTTTTTTCTTGTCTCGTCTTTGGTTTAATTCTCTTTCATGTAATCCAACTTTTAATATATATATATAAAAAGAGAAATGTGTTATTTGATCTTGTTGAAAGTAGCGAATTTCTGTGCATGTTTATGAAACATTCTTTTCATGTATTAAATTTTTTCTCTGTTATGTCAAACTACATCTTCTTCTATTGAAATGTAATAAATGTCTATAGCATTGTAGTTAGGTTAGTTTAATTCAACCAAATACAACCCGAAGTATACATTGTCCTGTATGAATGTGTGTGTGAGTGAAATGTAGGTTTAGTATTAAGTGCACCAATTATCTTGTCATACATATGTGACTTATTATAATTATTGGTAGTTATCAATTGAACTCATTGAATGTTAATACTAACTTAAGTTGGCTCTATGAAGGAAGAAAAAAGGACTGAAGTAGCCTGAACGAATGATCATCATGAGAGAACTGTGAAAGTCAAAATCTTCGACACATATGTGATACTCTGATTTTTTTTTTTCTGTGGTCGTTTCTAACATGCCATCAACTTCGTCGTTCATTTTTCAAATGTTGAATATTAGTCTAAACCTTCTGGAAATATTGAATAAACGGTAAAATTAAACTTTCTCATCTATCTCCGAGCTAGATTGGGATAATTCGGTAGTTGGGGTCAAATGGATCTAGATCGGGGATGTATGGGTTAACATGTGTCTATCTTTGATCACCCTAATACCAGACATTCACCCAATAGCTATTGGAAATGATCACAATTAGATAATTATTCACTTTCCTTTACCATATTCCTCAAAATATTTAGTAACAGCTTCCCCTTTATCACCTTCTTACTTTACATCTTTCCTCTTCTATCTTCTTTTTCTTTTCTTCATCTTCTTCTCCTTCTAATTTATTTTTAATAAAACTGAAAGGGGGGTCGTGACTGGGAATTCTATATGTAATAAACACGGTCATGTATTTATTTATTTGATTTTATTTTCTTTAGAAGTCCGATAAAAGGTTTTCTCTTTTCGATCGAACCTAGTATGTTCGAAATTAAGAAATTAAGAAATGGAAATTATATTCCAATATAATTAGGCATAAGCTGATAGCTTCATGAACATCCCCACCAGGGGTGAAGGGTTCCCACTCACGACTTATTCTGTGCATCACTTTTGTTGCAGATTTTTTTTTTTTCAATCAGTTTTAGATTGACGAGCGGTGACAGGATTCGTTGTTATGGCAACAGTGGTTGTTGTGGCAACAGCCCCTTTTTCCAGTTTTAAGAGGTACAGTATATTGACTAACATTTTTAAGAAAATCGACAGCAAATATATGAATAAACTCTGGTAAAGTCAGTAAATAGAATCATGGGAAAGTAAAGGCTACTGGATTACTGTATTTCCAGTAAGATAACCTACATATCCTTTAATCATAAGCAACCAACAATGCTTTGCTGCTCTACAGGTTGCCTAGAAGCTAGGGGATATCGGATTTTAAACTATACAATCCATGAAGATGTTAACGGATGTCCATTAACGAAATTGGCCGAGATAATTGTAATAAAAGAGGCTTCTTATCCTTTACTATAGGCAACCAATATTTCTTTGCTACTGAGCGGGTTGCACAGTAGCTAGGGGGATGTGTTTCCCGTGATTTTCAACGGCATATGGATAGTCACTGTTACCCGCGAGGAGTTAACGGATTGACTTTATTAAGGAACTCGGCCGAAATAATTGCTCTTGCCATCTATTGCGAAAAGTAATCGTTTTCGTTCAAAAGTTACCGAGTGGAGTAACGGACTGGTGGAAGTATTTAGACTAGGATTTTATAAGTTCCACTGCGTAATTCTAATGTACAGTATAGCATACTATAGGCAAAGCAACTTCGGAAGTAAATGTTTCTCAGATTTTTTTCAGGCAGGAACTACTTCTATGAGTTACAAATTTTAGAACTTTTTCATAGATATTTTATTTTTTGAGTTTTCATGTTGTTTACTAAATATGTTTACTCTTTGAGGGGTGCGCGGTGGCTCAGTGGTAGAGCGTTCACTCCGGTGCTTGAGACCCTGGTTCGATCCCAGCTCGCGCCGTGTGGACTTTGTGGTGGACAAAGATCGTGCTCATGGGTTTCCTCGGGGTTCTCCAGTTTCCACCCACTTTCTTCACTCCACCATTTCATTCATTTCTCATCTTCACCGTCTCCTTTAGCCTAACCGGGATAACCGTGGGACGTACAACTTAAAGATTTCATTTCTTTTTTTCTTTTTCTTTGAGTATAAAGTATAATATTTCATAATTGGTTGACTTTGATGCATGTTATTAGATGCATAAATTTAGATGGTACCATACTTGGTGGGCACTAGTCCCCTACAAAATTTCTGTAGCAATAGTTACAGAGGATACACACACAGACACATACACCCTCCATTCCAAAAGAAACCGAACTTTTGAAAACAAATAGTACCACTAGTGCCATCTGTTGTAATATTTTACCAGTAGATGGAGTAGTCCCTCATTGACAACTGGTATAAATGTCATGACATTTGGATGCACGGCAACAAAGTTATTGCGTTTCAACTGTCAGTGTGTTGTGTACATCGGTCGGAAAATGAGTTTCAAACAACGAGCTGCAATTGAGTTTTGTGTTAAACTGGGTAAAACTTTTAGTGAAATGCACCAAATGCTACAAAATGCATATGGTGATGAGTGTCTGTCCCGTACGCAAGTTTACGAGTGGTTCAGGCGATTCAAATCGGGTAGAGAGACGCTGGATGATGATGAAAGATCAGGCCGTCCCAGAACCGGATTATCGGAAGAAAACATCGAAAAAGAGGTGAATTCATCAAACATAACAAAAAATCGTCGGTGAAAGTTATTGAAATGGAATTAGGCATTCCTCAAACAACCGCATACCGCATTTTGACCGAAGTTTTGGGTCTTAAGAAGGTTAATTCGCGGTTTGTACCACACAAACTCACCGAAGACCAAAAAGTTGATCGAATTGCGCATTGCAAAGACATCGTTAAAAGTGCTCGGCAGGATCGAAACTTCTTGAAATCGATTGTAACTGGTGACGAGACGTGGTGTTTTGAATATGAGCCCGAAACAAATCGGCAAAGTGCTGAATGGAGAGCGCTGGATGAAGGAACACTCAAAAAAAGTCGCTTGGTGAAGTCAAAAGTTAAGGTGATGCTGATTTGTTTTTACGATTCAAAAGGAATTATGCACAAAGAATTTGTTCAGCCCGGCCAGACAGTCACTGGAGAGTTTTACTAGGGCGTCATGAAGCGTTTGCTGGCAAGAATTCGTCGTATTCGGCCCGAATATCGCGAAATCGGCAGTTGGACTCTTTTGGACGATAATGCACCATCACATCGTTCGCGACTTGTAACTGAATTTTTGGTCAAAAATCACATTATTCGGTTGCATCATCCGCCCTATTCACCAGATCTCGCTCCGTGCGATTTCTATCTGTTCCCGAAACTGCATTTGGCGATGAAAGGAAAGTGGCACGCATCGATTGATGCCATTGAGAAGGCGACGACCGCCGTCCTAAAGACCATTCCAATAAAGGACATGGAGAAGTCGTTTGACAACTTGTTGGAGCGTGCAAATATGTGTATCGATGCAGAAGGGGAATACATTGATTAATAAAAATGATTTGTTAAAAAATGTACATTGCTTTTTTGTTTTTTTAAAACGTTCGGTTTCGTTTGGAATGGAGGGTGTATCAATGATTTTGTGTCCACTCAATTTCTTACGGCACGCTTCGCCACTATTATATCTACTACTTTTTTATGTGTAATTACCAGAGTGCGCGTTTGCATGCAAAGTCAGACATGAGACTCCTGGTAGTTTAGAAATAATTGCAGTTTATACTACTAAATACTACTTACATTTATTTTAGTGAGGCAGTTAAGAGTGCACGGATAAATTTTACAAGAACCAATAGTATTTTCATTTTTTTTTTTTTTTTTTTTTTTTTTACCTACGACGTCACTTTTGTACTGCGTTTCTGTATAGTATACCGCTGAACGTTGAGCATATTCATAAATTCAGAAATCAAAATATAAATCATTTCACTGCAGGACTCAAATGACTTAAATTCATTATTTGATCTCTCATGCATTACAGTAATTGGCTGGAATTTAACTGTTCGCGAATTACATTATTTAATATAGTAGCTAGCGGTCAAATTAGACTATGATAAATATATCAAAATACATTGCCGAGCCTAGTTTCGTTGTATTTTAAGTACAATTATTACAATGAGCAAAAGAATGAGAACGTGCTACCATCTGTTGAAGATAAAGAACCAACAGCCTTCTTACCTCCACAATTTTCCTAGCGTTTTGCTAAGTTCTGCGTTGTGCAGCTGAGGGTATTGGTCGGCGAGCTTCCTCCTAGCAGCCTGAGCCCACACCATAAATGCATTCATTGGTCTCTTAACATGGGTTTTGCGTTTGTCCGCTTGGGCCCTGTAAATAATTATCAGAAACAATTACATCATTATAAGGTATATATATAGGAAATTTCATTCAGCAATTTATTTAAAGGTTTGCAATAGTTTGATTTTATGCTACAAAAGAAGAAGAAGAAGAAAAAAGATATCATTATGGAATGAAATTAAGTCTTCATCCCGGCGAAATTAAAATACCGCTAATTTTACATTAATTATATATCTTCAAATAGATAAAAGAAAATCGAAATGTGAAACAACAGCGCCCTAGACAATATCATTTTACATGAGAAACCGTTATCACGACTCACTTATCTGCTTTCGATTTCGATTTTGAAAATCGGCATTTATTTTCGCGTTTCTAAACAGCTGAAAACATAAAGCCACTAGGTGACTTGTGATAACGGTACCTCACGCAAAATAATATTATCTAGGGCGCTCTTGTTCCATATTTCAATTATCTTTTATCTATTTGAAGATATCACATGATTACTGTACAATTAGCGGTATTTTAATTTCGCCGGGATGAAGACACTTTAAGAATTTGCTTGTCGTTCTTTTCAGTGGTGGATCTAGAAGATAAAAACTGGGGGTGGGAAAGTCAGAACCTAGACTATGATAGATATATCATGAGTTTACCACAAATTTTCAAAAATATATAATAATAACATATTATTTTTGTTACTCAGTCAACTGGGAGACCTAGGCTCCAGGCCCCGTGGTAGACCTGCATCCATTTTAAAAGAAAAACATTGTTTTTACTCCCAAAAATGTAGACAATAGATGGTACTATGTAATGTGCTCCAAGTCATTGATAATTTAAAATATAACAACGAACATTTGTATTACATTGTTTTTCTTTAATTGTTTAAAACCAAACCATTTGGCTTAACGGCCCGCTTTGTACGCCTGATCCGCTCCACGCCATCTGTTAGCGACTGGTGGAACTATGTCCAACTTAGCTACGAATGCGTGGTCAGCGCACCGCGTCGTCCTATCGCTAACCAGCATATCGGGGGCTTTCTAGACTTATATAATGGCCGTCACGTCTTTTATTCACGTGAAGCCCCAGTTTTGTCTCACGACGCTGGGTGGACGCCGAAAGTTGGGGAATCGAACCCGGGACCACGCGGACATGAATCCAACGCTCTAACCACTAGCCTACGGTGTCCCCCTTTTAATTGTTTAAAAGAATATTAAAGTATTAAACCTGCCTTAGTAGGTGTACTGTAATAATATTTAGGTTAATTCATACTTACAATCTTGTGTATATAAGGTGTTTCGAAACAACACCGACAACGTTTTGGAGATGATTCCTGACACCAAGACAAGACAAAAAGTATAGACCAACCTGGGTGCACAAATGCTTACTTTCGGAGTTATAGGCTATCGAAAACATGAAAAAAATGAACTTTGAAGGTCCATAGCTCCAAGACTATGGAACCTACAGTAGACGGATCAAGACTTCACTTAGGAACTAATATGTACTCTATCCAGATATACATGTCTCAGAATCCTGAGGTATTAACACAACAATTTTTATAGAGGGAGTTTGGCTACAGACATAACTTGAAGTACTCACCAACTAACTCTATAAAAATTGTTGCGGAAGTAACGCAGGATTCTGAAACTTGGATATTTGGATAGGACACATACTACTTCCCAAGAGAAGTCTTGACCCGACTACAGTAGGTCCCATAGTTTTGGAGCTATGGATTTTTAAAGTTCATTTTTTCATGTTTTCGGCAGCCAATAACTCCGAAAGGAAGCATTTGTGTACCCAGGTGAGTCTATACTTTTTGTCTTATCTTGGTGTCAGGAATCACCTCCCAAACGTTGTCGGTATTGTTTTGAAACACCCTGTATAAACGCTTCCTAAATCATTGTTACTGTAGCGATTTAAGGTTAAAGTCCTTGATTTAGTAACAACTTGCGAGAAAGTGAAGTGTAGTGTAGTGCCTCAGGAAAACAGTCTGCACATTCTCTCTCCCCCTCTCTCTCTCCCTTTTTTTTTTTTTTTTTTTGGTATTTGTTACATTAAAGATCATTGATTTATAAAAGTACATACTGTACTTTTTAAAATTAAAAAAATACTATATTTAAAGTGAAATGTATATCCTAGTGGTAATAAATATATTCTAAAATATACATATAATTTTAAAAATAGTTACCAAAATACGTTGACAAATAACTCCGACAGGGAATACAAAGGGAATTTTAGAGGTTAATATAATGTTTTTCTTTTAAAACTTGAAAACCACTACAGATAGCGCAATAAGTGTAATAATTAAAAATATTATTGCAATATAAACTTGCAATTAAAAAAAACCTAAATTGGATGAAAAATAACCTAAATACGAACACTTTTATATATATAGCTCAGCCACCATTTTGAAATGGTCTCCATATCGGCCTGCGGAATTTTTTTCACTTGGCAACATCTAAATTTGTCATAGCTAATGTATCCCAACGAAGAACAGAATATCTTACAATTGTACCAACTTGCTCTCGCATTATTATGTAATGTGAGTTAAAACACTAAGCTTCACCGAGAGCAAAGAGCCTCTCAATTCTAGAGCAAATTAATTGTTAATTAGTGCTTATTTACGGAACAAAATGTTACAATTTACTAATTTATTTAATTTCAAAATACATATTAAAGTATTTCTTTTCTCGATCATAAGTACCATAAATGCCTTGCAGAATAAAGTGCATTTTCTGCCATCTATTTTATTATTTATATTTTTGTTGGATTATAACTTTTTTTTTTTGTTTTTGTTGGATTGGATTGAGTAAAAGTCCCTATCCAGGATCAAGGATATATAAGAGAAAATTACTATTTCAAGTGGAATCCCAATTACTACTCGGGGACAACGTGGCTCAATGATACAGTGATTACCTCTGGTGGATGGAGTTCCTGGTCAAGGGCGCCGATCGTGGGGGTCCCGGATTCAAGATGTATTTTTATTAGGGATGGCCAGAACCGGTTCCTGGTGGAACCGGTTTTCGGGTCTGAACGGATCCGGTTCTAGAAGATCCGGTTCCGGAACCGGGTTTTCGGATCCAGGTCTGGAACCGGTTCTTCGGATCCAGGTCTAGAGCCGGTTCTTCGGATCCAGGTCTGGAACTGGACCAGAACCGGTTCTGAAAACCGGATCTCCAAGAACCGGTTTCGCTGGAACCGAAACTTTATGACCATCCCTACGCTAAACCCGAGCTGCTGGCAGGCTGTTAACAGTATGCTAGATGAAATGGTGGAAGCGACAGGCAGGCGCCCAGGCGGCGGCAGCTTGTCTCATTTGGCTAAATAAACTGGGTAACTGGCAAACTCATTGGCTAAACAGGCAAACTGGCCAACTCATTTGGCTAAACACCCACCGGTGGACCAAAATTTTTCTGGGCGGGGGTCACAAGTGTCTGGGCAGGGAAGGCACAAGCGCATGGTCCTCTTTGCATTTCTTTTGAAGGTGAACTTTGTGCCTCCTTTACGGGTGTTTGGGGGATTTCGGATCCAGGTCTGGAACCGGTTCCTAAGATCCGGTTCTGGAACCGGGTTTTCAGATCCAGATCCGGAACCGGTTCTTAAGATTCGGTTCTAGAACCGGGTTTTCGGATCCAGGTCTGGAACCGGGTTTTCAGATCCAGATCTGGAACTGGTTCCTAAGATCCGGTTCTGGAACCGGGTTTTCAAATCCAAATCTGGAACCGGTTCTGAAAACCGGATTTCCGAGAAAAGGTTCCTCGCGGAACCGGAACTTTGTGGCCATCCCTAATTTTTATGAATATATGCATTTTTTATTATTACATGTATTTTTTTCTGATTATACAATATTTGGCATAATTTGAATTTAATTTGTTTCTAAAATCCTCGTATACGCCTTTTTAGACTCTTGTCTGCAAAGTGAACACACATCTTATGCCCCCCATCCAAGTTACAGAGAAATCGGTGCAACTGTCCGTGGTTCGATCTCCAGTCAAGTGAGTTTGTGGTGGACAACCTTGTGTCTGTGAGTTTTCTCGGGATACTTCTGTCTCCTCCCTCATTCTCATTCTATCAATTTTTCCATAATCATTTACCTGCTTTGTCATCGTCTCCCTTAGCCTAACGGGCATAAATGTAGGACGCTAAACGGAAAAATTTCATTTCATTTTCCAATCATTACTTAATCAAGGTAGTCATGTTGCAAGAATCTTGTAGCAGTCATTAAAAAATCTTGCAACCCGATCTTTCTGAAAACAAGATTCACCTATGCGCATTGCATTCTAGTGGACAAATAAAGAACTTCCTCATTAAAAACGTGTATTTTGGCGCGCTTTTCCTCCACGTCCAAAATAATCTGCCGTTTCGGAAACGGCGAAACTGTTTTTCTTTCTTTATGTCAGTGGGAGGGCGATAACAGGTAGCAAGCAAGACGACCCAGAAAGTTGAACATGGTTTGACTCCTTGCAAGATGAAAAAATTGTTGCATGTTCCTTTCAAGACTACGTTTACATGGAGAAATATTGTAGGGTTGCAAGATTTTTTTTTTTTTTTAAATGATAGCTACAAAATTCTTGCGGCATGGTAACCTACCTTAACAGTACAGCATGTCTGGGGAGCGGACGATGCCACTGGTGGGGCACATGCCCCCTTACATCCTTCTAGCGTCATTACTGCGCACCATGATCATATGGTTTGCCTACAACTCAATTTCGATCAAATCCGCAAGGGTGACCCAAAATGATAGACCCGATTTCAGAAATGTATTATGTGAAACTTAATAAATATATGTTATTAAGAGACATTTGCTAAGTAAGGTAAACTTTCACAGTTTACTTCAAACATATCCCAAGTGTTCTATGTAAACACCTCGCGTAACACGGCACACATCAAGCCGATAGTCTAAGTGTTCTATGTGAGTACCTTGCCGAACACTACACACATCAAGCCGATACTATAAGTATTCTATGTGAGTACCTCGCCGAATACGGCACACATCAAGCCGATACTATAAGTGTTCTATGTGAGTACCTTGCCGAACACTACACACATCAAGCCGATACTATAAGTGTTCTGTGTGAGTACCTCACCGAACACGGCACACATCAAGCCGATACTATAAGTGTTTTATGTAAGTACCTCGCGTAACACGGCACACATCAAGCCGATAGTCTAAGTGTTTTATGTGAGTACCTCGCCGAACACGGCACACATCAAGCCGATAGTCTATCTCATGCCAGACCTTTTGTAGCATGTTACGGTTAGCAATTCATTTCATTTCGCTGCTGACTCTTAGAGGTAGAAATGGAAACACTGCGTGGAAGCTAAACTTTCAAAGTTAATGTTTGGAAGCGCATATCTCCCAGTAATATACAGTATGTTTGTTAATTTTACTGAATAAATTTCTGAAATCAGGTCCATCATTTTGACTTATACTGTATGACGTTTTGCCTTTACAGGGTAGAAGTGGAAGACGCTAATACACTTTCCCCACGCCAAGTAGCTTGAAGGAACTAATGTTCTAATACACGTGTGAAAGAGATTGGTTCTTGTTAGTTAGTAGAGGTCCCTTTGGTACATGCGCAGTGGTTTTCCATTCTGTCAAGATATTATGAAATTCCTCGTACCACTGTCACTGAGTTCTTTGAAACAAAATCAAACATAAAGAAACAATATACTATTCCTAATATTTGAACATGTAGTTCTTGTTATGAAAATGTTTACTTCTCGTTTTCGGGAAGAAAGATTTTTTTAAAAAAGAGTAGAAAAAATACAGAACCTATATCCTTATCTCTTGCCCTCATCCTTTCCCAGAAAGTTTTTTTTTTTTTTTTTTTTTTTTTCAATGGTCGGTTCAAAGGCCATCAAGCTATGTAACCATTTGAACCTACGTAGATGATGGGTAATTAAATACAGATTTGAGAGCTATCCATCTTACAGCTTTAATCAAATAATGTCAGAAAACGTTGTTTTTTAAAGGGAGATTTTTTGGGAGGAAAACTGTATAAGAAGGAAAAGGAGTAACACATTCGTATGAAAGATCTTCAGCGCAGAGACCTGATGATCTGAAGAAGATGCTTGCTGGTTGTTTTGTTGAAACAGAAAGGTGGTGACTGCAAATAACAAAAGGAAAAGATGGGGGCCTCCACCCATGAGAAAACAAAACAGGTAGCAGAACCCATCTTTCACATTTACTGTTCTTCTTCTGTGGGCAAACGACACAAAAGTTGTAAAACAGTGGACACAACTTCTTAGGATAAAAAAAATTCTATTTTCCTCCCACTCAGCCATTATACCTGAGCCCCCATTTCTTCCGCTACTTTTGTTTGTATCTTCCACCACGTGTCAGTACTTTGACCCCAGTTCATTAAAAAAAAATCTAACAAGGGCCGAGCTAAATCTGGAATCCGAATTCGAATTTTAAAGAGTCAATTCTGGAATAAACGTGTTACAGCCTACAGCTCATCCAAGACCTAACGTAATATGTTCGTTCCTTTATTGTAATTACCTTTTCCTGACACTATATTAAAAGGCCTAATCACTGCGAAATTAAAATACCGCTAATTTTACAGTAATTATGTGATATCTTCAAATAGATAAAAAGACAATCGAAATGTGGAACAAGAGCGCGCTAGATAATATTATTTTGCATGAAATACCGCTATCAAGAGTCACCTAGTAGTTTTCCGATTGCAGCCATTTAGGAACGCGAAAATAAATAGCGATTTTTCTAAATGGTTGGATAGCGAAAGCAGATAAGTGAGTCATGATAACGGTATCTCATATAAAATAATATTGTCTAGCGAGCTCTTCTTCCACTTTTCGATGATCTTTTATCTATTTGAAGATATTACTAATTAGCGGTATTTTAACTTCGCCCTGATGGGACCTCTTAAACATTTTCAGAGTTCAAGCTCCTTATTTCTAGGAAACTCACAGAACATCCAAGCTGTTCCATCTAACTCTGTTCCTTTTAAATGGCGGAAACACCAGAGATGGACATGAGTGGTGGGTAGCTACCCTCCCTGCTAATGAAATAAAATGAAATCTTTCAGTTTAACGTCCCACCTTATGTCCATTAGGCTAAGGGAGACGAATGACTAAGGCAACTGAATGATGATGGAAGCATTAGTGGAATGTGAATATGGGAGGAAACGGGAGTACCCCGAGAAAACCCTCAGACACGAAGTTGTCCACCACAAACTCACTTGCCTGCGAATCTCCATGCTAATGAAGAGTGATCTGAAACCAGTGGTGTAAAACAGATTTCTTGCTCTGAACGAATCTAAGGCTTTCCTTCAAGATTCTTTGTCTGGATGGGAGGATCAAAATTTGAAAACCTTTCCTTAATTCACAGAGAATGAGCCTAACTCCCTGCAAGACTAGAAGTCGAACTTTTCTCTCCACAGGAATCAAACAGAAGGTAATAAGCTAAGCTATCCACTTGCCTAGTTAAGATTGCTTTTCTAATTGCCTTAAAATATATATTCAATAAACGAAATTTCATCTCTCTTACCGAAAATCAATGGTGTTAAAGAGTGGGTATTTAAATGATCCTTGATATCATGGCTGCAGTAAGGAAATCGCTCCCAAAGAAGTGAGTGACTGACCAAGAAGTGAAAGTGGATGAATAACGGGGAGATGCATGGAAGAAACATTGCCTATACAATATCCTGAACTCGACAATATTAAAAAGAAAAGGAAGTAAATGCCTCGAACAACGATGATGGAAGAATAGGAAGAAAATAATATATAATGATAGGAGAAACGATTAAGCCATTAATCAGTGCGAAATTAAAATATCGCTACTTTTACAGTAATTATGTGATATCTTAAAATAGATCAATAATAATCGAAATGTGGAACAAGAGTGCGCTAGACAATATTATTTTGCATAAGGTACCGTTATCACGAGTCACCTAGTAGTTCTCCGTCTGCAGCGAATTAAAAACGCGAAAATAAATGCCGATTTTCTAAATGGCTGGAAATCGAAAACAAATAAGTGAGTCGTGATGACGGTATCACATGTAAAATAATATTGTCTGGCGAGCTCTTGTTACACTTTTCGATTATCTTTTTATCCATTTGAAGATACCACAAGTTTCACTTGCAAGAAGTTATGTTCACGTTTCAATTGCAAGAAAAAGTGTGTCCGTTTGTCTATAAAGTATTCTTTTCATCTTGAACTGGGTACCTATTGAGGAATGCTGAACGAGGTTTTCCAGACATCTACTCTCTCAAACAAAATCTTTGTTTCAGTATTTACAACTTCCGATTTTAAACATCATACAATGTGACGAAATGTCGTAAAAAGCCAATTTTTATCAGGTCACAAATGTAAGGTATTGATTTTAACCTTCCAAGTTGAAATTTGATTTTTTTAAAGTGTTATTTTCGAGCCAAAATGGTATTTGTTCAGCATGTATCGTCGTTTTGCCTAGCCAATTATCTCATACAGTTATGATGACAGATAAATTGTGTCCGCTATTTTAGTCACAGTGAGATCTTTATTTTGTCTAATCCTTGTTACGTCAAAGAAAGCGGACAATACAAATCGCAGAAATAAAACTGGAGGGAAATTACAGAAGATAATTTCCTAATATATTGATATCGATATTATATTGACCCTTGGGTCAATATTTTTTTTAAAAATTTTATTTATATTTAACAATTAGCAGATACAGCTCAGAAACGAAATGAAATGAAATCTGTAAGTTTTACGTCCCACAGTTAAGCCGGTTAGGCTAAAGGAGACGGTGATAATGAGATATGAGTGAAATGGTGGAATGAAGAAAGTGGGAGGAAACGGGAGAATCCCGAGAAAACCCATGAGTACGGTGTTTGTCCACCACAAAGTCCTTACGGCGAGAGCTGGGATCGAACCAAGGACCCCAAGCACCGGAGGTGAACGCTCTACCACTGAGCCACCGCGCCAGCCTGGATACAGCTCAGAGGTTATTTTATACTGGCTACCTAACAAGAACAACAACAAAAATAACAATGGAAATGAATTGGCATGTTTAGTAGGTACCATCCCGGCATTTGTCCGGTAGGACTGAGGAAAATCCTGGAAAACCAGTCAGGATGGTCTGCAGCGGGGAATCGAACTCACGACCTCCCGAATGCGGGGTCAACGCTGTACCACTTGAGCTACTTCGCACACTATTTTGTAAGAACTTTAACCGTTATCAGTTAAACTAAATGAAAATGAGTAACCTATTATTATTATTATTATTATTATTATTATTATTATTATTATTATTATTATTATTATTAAACCAACCCATAACAACCATCTGTATAATAACTAATTGAATTAACAGCACAAGATGCTACGTAAGTTGCTACATTCTTGGCTGGAAAGATAATTATTTTTATTTTAAAGTGCAATTCCATTCCTATCTGAAGATGGGCGGGTTTCAGAAGGTAACGCCTTCTCTGGGGCCATAAGTATTCATTCACTTATTTGTAGTTTCATTTGGAGATGGGTAACAGGATTTATTTATTTGTAGATATGTTAGGCTGGGTACAATATAAAATTACAATATACAAAAATACAGAACAATACAAAATAAAACAAAAAAATGCATTTTATAACGAGCAATAAAGTGCTGGAATGCTGAAAATTGACTTTTTCATAAAACTGGAGGCGAGTCTGTACAATTGAGAACTGCTCACTTCTGATTGTTTGAAAGGTCAGAAATTTCGAGAAAATTGTAATTTCTCGATTTCGGCGATTTTTTAAATTTACTGTCCGCTATTTTTAGGCAAAATCAGTTACGCGAAACAAATATCCTTATTTCACCTAAAAGGGTGGACAAACCTTATCATTTATCTATCATGACTTATGAGATAAAGACGAAACAAGGCTTACACAAGCTCCCTTGTGGCTAAGCAGTTAGCGTACGCGCCTTTGGCAAGAGAGACCCAGGTTCGATTCCCGGCGGAAGTTCATTTGGTTCGGATCCCATATTAAGCTGTAGGTTCACGTCTCATATAGCCTCGCTGCTGAAAGAGACGCTAAGCTGAAAATTAAATCGAAACGAGGGTTAGGTGATAAGTGCAATCATATTCAGTTAGTATTTCGGCAGTGGTGAATGAAACCCGGGGCCGGAGGGCCTAGGCCCCCAACTTTTTGAATGGTGAAAATAACTTAAGCTATTATTAATGTATTTTTGAAGGTCTATAGTAAACTCATGATATACCTATAATAGTTTGGGATCTAGCTGCCCCTCCCCAATTTTTAACTTCTAGATCCACCACATAATTTCGGCACGATCGATTTGATTCATATTCTTCAGACATGACTCAGAACCGATCCTAAGCACTGATTAAGATGTACCGGTACATACTTTCATAGTACATATGTATACATATACGAAAGTATGTGTTTGAGTGTTTATGTGCATTTGAATTTGTGAGTGTAAGCATGTTATTAGTAGAAAGGTGGCATTAAGATCGGAGCTATGTTAATTAGTGAGAAATGCCTTAATTAGTGATGATGGTATTCAGTTTTTTTTTTAAATACTGCCTAAAATCTAATGGAAAACGTAGCGTTTCTTTCTTTCACTGTTTATGAGGTTTACTTACGATAATGAATGTGTTTTAATGGAAACATAATTCGCACTTCCATTTGGGCTAAAAAACGAAGTTCTCATTAATAAACAAGGTTGTAATTAGAGGGTGGAGTATCTGTAGGGCAATGCACAATTTGCGTGAAATTCCAAAATACATTTATTTACAGAAATACTTTTATGGACTTTATAAGGTTAATTTTATTTTACAGAAGAAATACTTCGATTATCGCAGTTATTGTTACAACAAAATATGCCGTAATAACCGAATCCGTGCAATCACGATAAATCGTGTAAAATGGATAATACATGCCAGAGACATCAAACTGTATTACTTTACGCTTACATTATGCTTATTCGCCAATCGACCGCATTCTTGCAGTTCATGAACGTGAACAGACGTCAGATTCCTATAACCCTTATTGTCGCATTTATAGCTGCCGGCAGGCCCGTATCCAAGGGGGTCTAGGGGGGCCGGGCCCCCAATAATTTTTAACGGCCCACTTAAAATTTTTACGGTAGGCTTGCAAATGAACTATAATATGGTGATGAACTATAGTATGGTTGGATCGGCCCCCCTAACTTCTACCGTGCCCCCCCCCTAAATTTTGGGACTGGCTACCGGCCTGGCAGCTGGAAATACACGATCTCAGTACTGCACTTCTTTGTTTCCACTAACAGTGCTCCAAAAGTCTACCCGCACTCTGATTAGCTCCAGAGCAGGTTAACACTCTTATTCAAACTAACACCTTTCCTTGTGTTTTGTTCGCTGCACTTCACGTTACGTTTTGTTTAAATTTATTTATATCAATGAACAAATAAATCCTGATACCTATCTCCCAGTGATACTACCAATAAATACATGCTCACGGCTCCAGAGATGGCGTTACCTTCGGATGGGAGTGAAATTGCATTTTTTTAAAAATCAAACAGTAGGCCTATATTCAGCAAATTATATATACCCCTATCGTACTGTTTCATGATCAGTATAGTAAGTTAATTTAGTGTCAATATTACTACTATATTGTTTATTAATATTTCAATGATATTTGTAACAGCAAGACGATTATTTAAACTTTGAGTGTTGAACTGTCATAAGACATAGTGTACCAATCTTAGTAGTTCTGAACAGATGTCGTGCGCGTCGTTCCGGATGGAAATACAAGTAATTTCGCGTTGCTATTACGGTGGAAAAGTGAATAAAACAACGTTATTGATCTGCTTTTTTCTTGGAGGGATAAGAGAGGGATGTAGGCTACGTGAAAATAAGATTTTCTTTATAGTTATTCTATAATTTAAATAGCTAGAGAGTACAAATAATTAGCAATGTTATCCGCATATTACATTCAACATGGGGAATTACTTTGTTCCTAGTAGCAAATTGCTGTCGTAAAAACGATTCTCGGCATTTAATTAGGCCACTTACGAAATTACGGAAAGAAGTAAGGTTTATTCAAAGTACAGTAGAGCGTCGATTATCCGAAGTAATTGGGGGACATGGGTGTTCGGAAAACTGATTTGTTCGGATAATCGAACTGTACATGTTTATTTGCCAAAAAGAAGTACTGTACAGTAAATTTATTCATAAAAAGAAGTGTGCTGATTGTTGAAACACAGCGACTGGCGGCTTGGCCGGTCAGCAGCGCCTTATGAAGGCCCCATTAGAAGCAATGTTCCGCCAGCGGTGGCTCAGTGCGGCGACTACTGTGGGAAACTTGGTTTTGGAGTGAGGGGATGATGGACGGTAGGGTGAGAGAGTAACAGGTGCGAGCGAGTACACAGTTCGGTTAAGCGGTCGTTCGGTTGACCGACGTTCGGATAATCGACGCTCAACTGTATATGTTGGATTGGAGATGAGCATTTCTTTCAGCAACGAGTCCATATGAAACATGAACCTACAGTTTAACGTGGGATATACGTGACCTACAACTGAGCTCCCACTGTGAATTAAAACCGCGTTCCCTGCGCCAAAAACGTCAAGTCTTTTCGGTGGGTTTGTAAGTATATGACAGAGTACACTGAAATATATATATGAAATATGAAAGTGTTTCTTCGTTTGTTACTTCCCTTGTGCATTTTATCTTCTGTTATCTTCCTCCAACACGACATTTTGAAGCTCTCTAAAAACTTCTTTTCTAACTCCCCTAATGTCCAAGTCTCTGAACCATAAAGTCCAATACTCCATATATAGCACTTGTTCACCACAAACTTACTTTACCGGGAATCGAACCAGGGACCTCACATACCAGAGGTAAACACTCTATCACTGAGCCACCGTGCCCTACTTATATATCGAAAAATGAATTGTTCGATTTTTTTTAATTAAAGGAGAAAATATTTCGGAAAGCGAAACATTTTTGAAAAAAACGAAAATTATTTTTTAATCAAAAAAACGAAAATCGAAAAAGGTATTTTTTAAAAAATGACGATCTCTAAAATAGTTAACGTGCCTAGGTTTGATGTTTGGTTCGATTCTCAGAATTTTTTGTGTTGATCCAGAATCATTACGTAATTTGAAGTGGAGTTTGAATTATGGAAGAGGTAACGAACTCTAGATTGGAAAATCAGAGAAAGATGGCGGTGGTAGGCGCATTTATGGGAAGTTTCCAGGTTTAAGCCCCCAAGGGCGCCCATCAGGGGGGCAAGGTGGGGCGCTTGCCCCCCTAGAGGAAATTGTACTTCAGAATATCGAAAAACCAATATAATTTTTACATTAGTTACAGCAAAATTTGAAACAATTTTTGAAACGTCGCTTACACTTGCCCCCCCCCCCTTGGAAACCACAACATGAGCGCCCTGGAGCCCCTCCACGAAATTCAATAAACTATTTTAAAGTAAATGGAATATCTTGCAGAATTTTCACATTTCCAGGAATAAAGTTAGCAAAGCCTCCTCTGAAACAAAATCGTAAATTCGTCACTGGTTCTGACCATATATCATCTCAAAATAAAGCAGTTTGAACATTCATCATAAGTCATAACCTATAGTGAGATGTAGTTTTAATTTACCGTTAGACTGATGCTTAATACTGTATTAGGAATATCCAAGTTAACATTTTAACGCATCGTTTCTACAGCTATGGAGGAAAATGTATTTTCTATTTAACTATGAAAGTGTACAGAGAGGAAAGAGCACTGAATGAAGAAGCACCACCGGATGTTGTCTGGGAGGAGTGGAGGCCACCCACGTGTTTGTATACCGCGTGCTGTTAATTGAGCATCTCCTCTCCCTGCGAGAAGACAGGTTCACCTCGTGCTTGGGCACATGCTAACGAGAATTCACTCACCCCATCACTTTGCTTTAGCTCTTACGATGGCACTGCAAGCACAAACCACTCTTACATTGTTACTAGGCATCTACGATCTAGGCAAAGTCAGGGCTTCCCAATAGGCCTCGTACCGTAGGCATAGAATGAAATTCAGGCGCGCATACATAAATTTTTGTTGGGAGGGGTCCAACTTTGGGCGGGGGGTCAAATACTACAAGCCAATCAAGCCACTCGTCTATGTAGTATTCAGAGGCCCCATCACGGCGAAATTAAAATACCGCTGATTTTACAGTAAGTATGTGATAATCTTCAAATAGATAAAAGATAATCGAAAAGTGGAACAAGAGCGCCCTAGGCAATATTATTTTACATGAGATACCGTTATCTCGACTCACTTACTTGCTTTCGATTTTCAGTCATTTAGAAAATCGGCACTTATTTTTGTGTTTATAAAATGGCTGCAAATGGAAAACTACTAAGTGACTCGTGATAACGGTCCCTTATGCAAAATAATATTGTCTAGGGAGCTCTTGCTCCACATTTCGATTATATTTCATCTATTTGAAGGTATCACATAATTACTGTGAAATTAGCGGTATTTTAATTTCGCGGTGATTAGACCTCTTATACAGGCATAATTATTCTGCGCCTGCAAAGACGGTAAGTAATTGTAAAATACTTCCACCCATGTTTTCATAATAAAATGATAGAGCTAGATTATTGTTACAAGAGAAATTGTATAGATGAAGTATAAGATTAAATATTACATCATGCTACATCTATTATTGTCCTGAGATTTATTGAGGAAGTGTACAAATATATGTTGAATTATGAAGTTCTGGCAGAGATGGAGGGTGGATCCCTCATGGAATTTTCTTCGCATACTTGTCACTTTATTTTAAGAGTGTTTTGTTATTGTTGCTATTTTGTCCAGCCGTTTTTCGCACGGGAAGAGTGAGGTTTAATGAATATTAAACCGAAAATTTAATATTGTAAAAAAAAAAATGCTCCTTCCTCTCCTTAAGAAGCGGAATTTTCTGAAGGTAGTCTATCCAGTCTATCAGCTTTATTTGTTGATATACCCAATATTTAATTAATAATAAGAGCAGACGCTAATAGCGCTTACTGTCGCTATTCGACACCTACAAAGAAATTTCTATTTAACATGTCGGACCCAAAGGTGAGATAGAGATAAGCCCAGACCTAGATTTGTAAACTATAACTGAAACTACAAAATACTCACTGGATGAAAATAGGATTCGCCAGTTTTTCAGCATTTTAAATTTACCTTACCAGAAGAGACAACTTGCAAACCGCTTGCTGTAAGCTCGAATTGCAAGTCGGCCAAGCTTCCTTCCAGCTTGATTGGAAAATCGTGCAACCATGACGCAACCTGGATTCCAGTAACGAAGTTACATTGAGGCAACCATACATTTACCGTTCCATTCAAGCTTGACGCACGTGATTTACAAGTCAAGTCAATAGCCAACGACCGGCCAGTGATGCTATGACGCTCTGCGAAGGGTATAAAGTATCGCTTGCAAGTACAACAAAAGGCAGATTGTAAGAAAGTATGTGTTTCAAGTACAAGCGTAGAAAGCCAAAATCCAAGCATGCGCCAACTGGCGGAAAGCTTTCTTGCTACTGCCACCTAGAGAGGTGACAATAGAATTACTACCTTTGATGGTTTCAGTTTTTTTCTTTATACTGCATAGTACTCGTACTAAAATAAACAGTATTTGAGGTGCATGTGCAAGATTAGTCTCATACTTTACAAAATAATAATTAAATCATGTTGTAGTGAGACAAGCAAGACATGATTTGGCTGTCAAACCTACCACCATCTTCAGCTGCAGTGTCTGATTACCATAAGCATTAAAATTGGTTTTCAGTATCAGATTCTTAAATAGAAAAAGGAGACGCGAGAGATTAGAGGGTTGGACTCA
This sequence comes from Thermobia domestica, assembly GCF_964235325.1. Taxonomy (NCBI): domain Eukaryota; kingdom Metazoa; phylum Arthropoda; class Insecta; order Zygentoma; family Lepismatidae; genus Thermobia; species Thermobia domestica. Next base: position 23,282,009 of record NC_137456.1, on the reverse strand, counting down.
CGTCCGTGGGGTGACGGATTCGATTCCCGGCTGGTGCATTCCAACTTTCGGTATATACCCAGCGTCGTGAAGTAAACTCGGGAGTCATATGAATAAAGACGTGACGGGCACTTGGTACAGAAAGCTCCTGATATTCGTGTTAAGAGGCAGGGGGACGCAACGCACTGACCAAATGTTCTTCGCCAGGGAGGCTGGACGTAGTTCAGTCGGTCACTTATAAGTGGTGTTGGAGTAGGTTCAGGCCCACGAAAGTCTGTCACGCCAGTGGCTTAGTGGTGGCACAGAGCATAACGGTAAAACGGATACCGATATTTTGTATGTCGATTCTGTCCCAACTTCCGGTTTCAATATTTGATCCCTGTTGTTTGGAAGTCTACCGTAGTTTCACAATGTTGTCTGGAAGTCTACGGTAGTTTCATAATGCTGTTTAGAAGTCTACCGTAGTTTCACAATATTATCTGGAAGTCTACTGTAGTTCACAATTTTTCTGGAAATCTACCGTACTTTCACAGTGTCGTCTGCAAGTCCACAGTAGTTTCACAATGTTGTCTAGAAGTCTACCGTAGTTTTACAATATTGTTTGGAGGTCTACCGTAGTTTCACAATGTTGTTGAAGTCTACTGTAGTTTCACAATGTCTGGAAGTCTACCGTAGTTTCATAATGTTCTCTGGAAGTCTACCGTAATTTCACAATGTTCTCTGGAAGTAGTTTTATAATGTAAAATGAACCTGAGTTGTTTCGACAATCATATTCATTGGAATCCCATAAGTGATTCTGCATTTTACAAAGATATTTCCTTCTTTACATTTTATTCATCATTCCACTTCAGGTTTATAAAATGTACGGTGTACTGATAAAAGAGTAAGGCCTTTGACTACATGGCTAATTCTTAGTTTTCAGGTCGGGATTAGTTTTCTTAATTTTCAGTTCGGAACAAATTATCTTCATCGTAGTTTATTTTTAAAAAAATTGTGAATTAAGTATTTTTATTTTTGGGAATTTATTTAAGATATTTCTATTTTGATTAAATTATAAATAAGATCTCTTCTTAATGATTTGGATTCGTCCCTTCTATATATAGAAACACACGAAACCCCTTTCCTCAAACATTATCCTAACAAGCATCCGTTTTCAATTCCAAGAACTAAATCTGTGGCGTAGTGCAAATAAACTTTCTGTCTCAAGGAGGGTTTACACAACCTTTGGTTACAACTCTTCCACACGGTAATACGTATACACACACAGAATGGAATCACTGAGGGATGAATTGTATATTAAAAAAATGTACTGAATTGAAATTAAGTGAGACAAAGGGCAATGTAGTAGGTGCAAACAACATGTGGTGAAGAAAGACATACAGATAAACGGAGGGGGAAGATTGAAACAGTGGACGAAGATCTGTGCCTTCGACAGCTAAAAATACTGAGTAACAAGATAAAAAAGAATACAAATCCAGAAAGTAAGTTCCGATGGACTGTAAAATGAAATTACTTTATTATTTGCAGTTAGTGATACATAATCTCTTTTCAAAATATGTATCATCCTTGATGTGTCATTTGTCGTAACATGGAATGTTTTTTTTTTTTAAATGCCTGTGCCAAAGAATTCTGCTGATAAGGACTGGAAGCAAGATGTTACAACCATCTGCAACTCATCCACAGTGTCAAAAGTTGTTCAGCCAGAAATTATTTCAGGTGATGGAGAAATAGATGGAAGTTGCTGGGGGCAAAATCAGGGATGTAGGGCGAGGTCACGTAAAACATCCATATCACGTACACTCATGTCCAAAATTATTGTCTCATATCTATAAATATGTTGTTATAGGAATATAATTTGATAACGAAATCGCCCGGTATTTCTTATAATGTTAGTATGTATATAATCGGCAAAGACATATATGTGGCAAATCATGTCAAAAGACCAGTAAATAAGAACAATAAAACGAAATTAAAACTTTCTTGTTCATTTAGCAACATTTTGTTTTACTCATTCTAATTTTCGTATTTATAATTCTTTTCCTGTGAGATTTACCACAAATATACATTTCCCGATTATACACATAGTGTCAGTATTAAAAGTACCCTGCAAAATTATTATCAAATCATATTCTTACAAGAAGACAGTTGTAGATATGCGACAATCATTTTGGACATGAGTGTACCTGGTGACGATGCGACCGAGGAACTAGTCACAGATGACGAGAAGAACCCTAGCAGAAGTAGTATGGGCTCGCCCACTTTTCCCACGGGGGTTTCAAATGACACAACGGAATAGCACACATATAACTTTACCCGGAGTAGCAGACGACATCTAAGTATAGACCACACCTCAAAAACCGAAAATGGACTTGACCGTGTCATTGACCTTTCCCCGCTATCCCTATTTTAGGGTTCTTCTCGTCATCTGTGAGCTGTAGTAACGTAGCAGGAAGACAAAATAGGACGCTAGGCGCTGCTTTTTGTGTTCCGCTGTCAGTTGTTTCCGACCTCATGCAGCAGGTAAAAAGAGATCTCAGGAAGTGACATGAGAATTCGGACATTATGAACCGCCAGTTCAGCAGAATTATTTGTTGTACACTTTCTACCAATTCAGGCGTAATAATGGATGGTTGGCCATTACGGTGTTTGTCGTGCACATATATGTGGCCGGCTGTGAAGTATCTGCATCACTCTCTGACCACAGAACCACTCATGACATCCGGTTCATATACTTGGCACAACTGGCGGTGAATCTCTGACGTCAACGTCTTCTTAACGTGGAAAAATCTGATTACTGTGAGTACTTCGCACTCGGCGGGAGACTATGCGCTCAGCGATGTTTGTCGTACCATAGTTGTCTGAACACGGACACCATTACACACAACTGAGCTCTTTCTTCACTCCTGCGCAAGCGCGTCCCTTTCTAACTATTGCTGCCATTTTGGACATTTTCAGAACTTACTTTTTTGGATGGGCCTCGTATAATTTAATTGTAAGTTTAAAATGTCACAGAGTTCAGTTGGAAGATTGAACTAATGTTTACAATCGAGATTCCAAGCAGGGCCGTGCCGTGGAAAATCAGCGCCCGGGGCGAGAGTATACGACGGCGCCCCCAAACATATATTCCAAGCAATTTTCCCTATCTTTTTTCCTTTTTTCTCCCGAATTTTTCGCCCCCTTACTTCGGCGCCTGGGGCCGTCACCCCGCTCGTCTCCCCCCACGGCACGGCCCTGCTTCCAAGAGTACCAATATGGATATGAAATTGGTACTAGAATGTACTTTTTACTTGAGTGAAGTAATCTGTCCTGAATTTGAAAATCATTTAATTGAAATGTAGGATATCCAACAGTTAGGGATGCCCACATGCGCGTTTTGGGGAGCACGTTGAGCTTATGAGGTTGTTTAGGGGAGGCACAATTTTTCATTGGAAATGACGCAATCAAATTAGACAATGGTAAATTTGAAGTGGTAACGATACATTTAATAGTAGAATGGTAGATTTGGAAGAGAAAGGTAAATTTGGTGGTAGAATGATGGTAAATTTGGGGGAGAAAGGTAAATTTGAGGCTAGAATGGTGGTAAATTTGGGGAGAAAAGTAAATTGGCGTAGAATGATAAATTTGGGGGAGAAAGGTAAATTTGACGGTAGAATGGTCAATTTGGGCGAGAAATGTAAATTTGATCCGGTCTAGAAAGACACATTTATTTACACTAATGTTCTGACCACGCATCACTCACCTCAACCTACGTCGTCTAGCTGTTTAGAACACTTTATGCAACTGTAACCAGTTTTTCTTCCAGAAAATGTTGCCCGAGGGAGAGGGGGGAAATCAAAATGTCAGGGGGCTGCACTGGAAACTATTTTGGTTCATTGGCAATATCAATTTAATTTTTCTTAGCTCTGAGGAGAGAGAGAACGGAGGTTGGACAAAAGCGCCAATTTCTCTGTAACCTTGGGGGAGCCAATTTAGATATGAGTTTGGTTGCAGACAAGGGTCTTAGAAGGCATATATGAGGATTTTAATACAAATTGAATTCAAATTATGCCAAATATTGTATATTCACAAAAAATACGTATAACAACACATATAACAATACAAAAAATACATGGGAGACCCACATGAGCATTGCGAGGGCCCGGACTCCCAAGATCGGCGCCCTGGTTAGACAAGTCCAGAGAGGCTTTGTAGAAACTATGCCTGGAAGAAACACTGGCTGTAAAACTCATGAGCTGGACTTATTTCTTATACTGAAGAAAATAAAACGCTACGTAATGCTTTTTTCTGCGATATATCTACTTCAAGTTCAAATGAAGTCCTCCTAGTTTCTCTGAAGTAGAGGTACCACTATTCTGTAACAAGGTTAATTATGCGTCCCCCTGTACCCCGTCCTCCCGGCAGAAGTTTTACATACAGCTACGTTGTCACGCTTAAAAATGCTAATAGATAACAGGCGGTGGGTAACGGAATGCTCGAAGGAATGGGAACCAGGTGGACGCACGTGCATATTCTGTCCCGGCTCTTCTTCTAATACCTTTTAGAAACAGGGTCGCCCACATGGATACATATATATATATATATATATATATATATATATATATATATATATATATATATATATATATATATAACAGAAATCGTTAATCATGTGTCACGACCAATTACAGGTAATGACTCTTCTAAGTTGACTTGCACCAATCAGAATAAATCCTCGATATCTGGGAACTACCTGCTGATTGGATGTCATTAGCTGTAAGAGGTGTGTGTTGCGGTAACAAACAGGATACGATGGAGGGATCTGTTTGCAAATATTTCTTTTTCCTTCAGTGATTTTGTCAATAATTCTCCATCAGAGAAAAAAGGAAGTATTTGTGAAAAATATTTTTAACACCCACATAATAACTCATGGAAAGAGACATATTTTACAAGTTTAAGACACATGTTATACGACTTTTACGATCGTTATGTGAATCAAAAGTTTATATGACCATATAATGGTTACATTTTTTGTAAATTTTTTTCTCAATCTTTCAAAATGCGAGTGATGATAATCATAATATAAGTACGGAAATTTAGCTGATATAACGTAGAACTCTCGTTTAGAAAGTATATATATATAAATGCTTTATTTACAAAAATAAGAAACAAAATAATTTATACTAGAAAGTAAAATATAATTGTTTTAAAAATACTTTGAAGATTTTTCTATTGAACTATGAATGGGAAGCACTCTCATAAACAAAAGAAAAGCATGGGGAGCACTCTTACAAGCAAAAGAAAAGTGTGGGGAGCACTCTCATGAAAGTAAGGGGAGCACTCTTACAAACAAAAGAAAAGTGTGGGGAGTACTCTCATGAAAGTAAGGGGAGCACTCTTATAAACAAAAGAAAAGTATGGGGAACAATCTCATAAACAAAAGAAAAGTATGGAGAACAATCTCATAAACAAAAGAAAAGTCTGGGGAGCACTCTCATAAACAAAAGAAAAGTCTGGGGAGCACTTTCATAAAAAGAAAAGCAGGGGGAACACTCTCATAAACAAAAAAGTATGGGAGTACTTTCATTCGGCAACAAGATTTATTGACTTATACCGTTAAGATTTTTTACCTGTTAACATTAAATTTAAAAGAGTACAAGTGAAAAATCCTTGGTAATAATCAGAAAATTTACAAACGTTATATGTCCCGAATAAATCGGTGATTCGATTATTTAGTTTCGTGTGTTTTGCTCGAAGTGGAGTTTCTTCATCTGGGTTTTGCCCGAAATGATTTTCTACTAGTGGTTATTCCTCGAAAGTCAGGAGCCCAAGTTTAAAGTTAAACTCTCTCGATCTATCTGAATCGAAAACAAAATGAGAGACTGAAATTAGTAATTTTTTGGGTCCAGTTTCTCTTTGACTAATTCCATAATCCTTAATTACAAATATCTCAATGTGTTGTCAATAAAGAAAAGTAATATTATATTCTAAATCTACGTAACCATTGACAATTAATTATTAGAAAACTGTTAAGAAAACAAAGAAAATATCTTATAGAAGGGAACAGGGTATTGAACTTTCCTTTAAATTCCGTGGGTAGGCTTTCGACGAATCAGAGATAAGGACTTGTATATATTTTCCAGTTTTGGCGAATCAAAACCAAGGATTTGTATACATCTTTCAGGTTTACAGAATAATTTGTGCATTTATATTAGTAGTAATTTATTTATTAATTATACATAATAAATACTCCACTGCTGTACTCCAATCCTGGATTTCCGTTAATAGTACAAGATTTAAATGCAGTGATAATTAATAATGTGCATTAGAAAGCATATTCATTTCGTTCTCCTGTGATTGAGGTGCATGCAGTGACGGCTCTACAAGGGGCGAGGAGGGGTGACCACCACCATAATATTTTTCTCGCCCCCTCATTTTTCTATGCACAACCGGTGAATAATAATGATAATAATATGTACAACCGATAATAATAATATTCAAAGAAAACAAGTGTGGCTGCCTCGCCTCCTCAAAATTTTTCTTGTCTCCTCTCTTGACCTCTACTATTAAGAGCCTAGTGCCGTCATTGGGTGCATGTGGTTCTAGGTTTGATCCCAGCTCGCGCCAAGTGAGCTTTGTGGTGAACAAACACCGTGTGCGTGAGTTTTCTCCGGGCTCTTCCGTTTCCTCGCACTTTCTTCATTACACCATTTCATTCATTTCTCATCATCACCGTTTCCTTTAGCCTAGCCGGCATAACCGTGGGAGGTAAAACTTAAAAGATTTCATTTCGATACTTTTCGGTTCTTTCGGACCGATTCTTTTCGGAAAAAATCGCATATTTTTCGGGGAAAGTCTACGAAATCAAGGTCTGGGCAATCGCCACGACGGGGAAACAGCACGGAGCCAATTATTTTGGTACTTTTTGCGGCAATAGTATCAAAATAAGCGCAAAAATCTATGTATTTATGTTAAAAGAAAGTTAATCTTTCCATACATACTTATTTTTAAAGAAAACTAATTTCAAATCGTCAATTTCATTTTGGAGATCCTGTATTTATACGTGTAGGCCTGTATGTAACTTGTAAAAGTGTGGATAAGTAAGCAAAGTGAAAGTATAAGAGCAACGTGATAACCAATTCAAAGAATTTGCGGCTGATATCCATCTGGTCTTGGAAAGAATTATCAGATCCAGCGAATTCCGACCGAAACAGGCTTTACGCGTGACAGAAGACAGAAGGAAAGAGAGAGAGAGAGAGAGAGAGAGAGAGAGAGAGAAGGAACTGGAAACCCGTCCCGTCTGTCCGCAAGAATCTTCACATCTCCCATTTAACATTTAGCAAATATCCCATGAGTCAAATTGGAATCACAGATAGTGATGATGCATCGGTAGGGGGGCATTATCTTCCTCATTATCCTCTCTGACTTGGTAAAAATCTTCTTCACTACCGCTCGGCTGGCGGTATCTTAAAGGAAATTTTAAAAAAAAGAGAGATAGAGCATGCCACAATTTTTTCTCCCTAATGGCGCAACATAACCTGCAGAAACAGACACCACGGAGAGATCGCAAGATCTACAGTGTTGCCGAAAATTAAAAAAAAAAAAAAAAAAAAAAAACTTTTTACAATATTTAACCATCATCGTAAGTATTCTGGCAAAACCGAGTAAGCGTATGCCAGTGGTTAGCATCGTTATTGTTTCGCAATCAGGAGATTCCGGGTTCGAATTCGGTGTCCGGCCATTCTGATTGAGGTTTTACCAGTTTTTCTTCCTTAGCAGCACAGGAATTACGAACTTAGCTAAATATTAGACGATTGAAAAGGCACAATGTACTAGGGTAATGTGCCGTGATGCAACATATAATATACACCAAGCGAATGCTGGGAAGGTATCTTTAAATTAAGGCTTGCCTATGAGACGAAATGACGATTTTCATGAAGAGAGAGACGAAATGAGAGACAGACAAATTTTATCTTGAAATGAAAATGAAATTTTTCAGTTTAACTCCTTTAAGCTAATGGAGACAGGTGATTGAAACAATGATTTCGGTGAAATGGGAATGTGGGAGAAAAAGGGAGTACTCAAAGAAAACCCACGGACACGATGCTGTCCACCACAAGCTTACTTGGTCGGGGATTGAACAAGGGACCCCACGTACCAAACGTAAGCGCTCTACCACTGAGTGAGCGAGTCTCCCCCCTAAATTTTATCTTGTGGGTAATATTACTTTAAATATAGGCTCTGGCAAACTTTCTTTCCATTCCTGTTTTTGTTGTTTGGTTGGAAAAGTGTATTTTTTTTAAGCACAAAGGTCATATGAAGCGTGAACTTACAGTTTAAAGTCGAAAAAAAGAAAAAAGAAAATTAAACCTTTGAGTTTTACGTCCCACACTTATGCCGTGTAGGATAAAGAACACGGTGATGATCAGAAATGAATGAAATGGTGGAAAGAAAGTGGGAGGAAACTGGAGAACCCCGAGGAAACCTCACGGCGCACGGTGTTTTTCCACCACAACGCTCACTTGGCGCAGCTGGGATCGAACCAAGGACCCTCTCATACTCTCAAGTATGCCATCTCACCAATTTTTTTCTTAGTTATATATATTAGCACGTATGTCCATACATAAGATATGGATAACCACCGTTAAATTTACCGTTTCCTGTAATGATGTTAACGGATGACTCCGTTAATGAATTAGGCTGAGATAATCGCTGTGTCCATTGCAAAAAAAAAAAAAAAAAAAAAAATCAAAAATTTGTCTTCCAAGAGCTGTCGCATGGAGTGGCGGACGAAAGAACGTACTGCTCTCTTGTGTGATTCTAATAAAGCAGATACTTTTCTTTTTCTGGCTAAATCATGATTTGGCTACACTGCAGCAAAAATCTCCAAATGAAGGTAAAAGTCGGTGGATGTTGAAGGGGATGGGATGATCTCTGTCTTCTGGATACAACACACAAAGATGATGATGATGATGATGAGATGACACACGCCTCAGCAGCAATCTGTGACGGCGGGGTCCTGAGAAGATGAAAACCACCGATAAACTCCAGTGGAAAAATTCTTATCTTAGCACAGCGAAGCGGTTCCAGCCATCGCGCTCTATTCTTACACAAACTCCAGATGAGCAAGGAATGTGGCAATGATGAACCCAAGGAAAGGATTCGCTTACTTCAGTCAGGGGAACGAGGTTGCAAAATAATTCTAGTAACGGAAAAAGGAATTAAATTGCCACAATTTTCACTACTTAATAAATTATTATTAGCGACTTCAAGAATCTGGCGTCTCGACCCTATCGGAAGTAAAGACCGCCGCCCTTCTACAATATCATAACCGTTTAACGAAGAACAACAAATAAACAAATATGAGATGTAGGCCTATACCAATTCAGTGGTGGATAAACTACAGCTCTCTGAAAGATTCTATTTGGCCCGCAACATGGTTATTAATCTGACCAATGTAGCTTGACTTCTGAGAATCAGGGCACCATAGTTCCAACCTGACTGAGATAAACTTTTAGTAATGCATTCACATTTCATTCATCACATTCCCCTTCATAATTTTTCAATCATCTTTTAGTAATGCATTCACATTTCATTCATCACATTCCCCTTCATAATCTTTCAATCATCTTTTAGTAATGCATTCACGAGTTCACTCATCACACTTTCTCTACAGAATCTTTTAACCATTAATGGAGCTTAGTGTATAAAAATGATTATGTAAAAATGAAGCATCGTTGTTTCTAATGAATTATATTGGCGCGCCTAAAGATATTTTTTTTCCTTGGCCTTCTTCTAAAAGAATTTGCCTATCACTGTACCAATCGACATAATAACTCATCGAGCTAAATAAACTGGCATGTATGATTGTCAATCCTCATGGGCAGTATTCGAGAAAGTGAGAAAATGATTTTTATTTCCTTTGTAAATCTAAAAATTGACGCTGTACGGACTTAACAAAGTGGTATACTTAAGAGTAATTATCATGCAAAGTTTTTGATAAAATTAGAGGAAAACGAATTCTTATGGCGTTAAAAGATAAGTTACCATCCGCTACCAATAATAATATTGATAAATTTTTATTCTGTCCCACGTAAGTAAAACAAAGAATTCAAATACTGTATCTGATTAGAACCGTTTTAATAAGGTACTTTGTTCCGTTCACAGTTACATTCTTTGTGTTTCGTTTATACTCCCCCCCTTGAAAAAAAAAGATACGTTGCATTCACATTTTCAACGTTACCTGTTCAAGATTCCCTTTATTAAAAAAGGAACGTGCTCTGTCCCTTCCTTTGAAAAACTCATGTCCCGTTCATAGCTTAATTATTTAAAAAATAACATTTTCTGTTCATAATTCCTTTCTTTATGCTCTGTTCATACTTAAATCAGATATATTGCGTTGAAGATTCCCTTTATATAAAGGAATGTACTCTGTTCATAGTCCCTTGTTTAGAGAAAAGATGACGCAAAATTTGGGTTTTAGTTTGCGATATTCGCCATAGGTAGGGATGCGCACGAAACAAGATTTGCGGCTGTCTCGTCTCGAAAATGTGCTGTAAAAGTGGTCTCGACTCGAAAAATGTATATTTTTCTATTGAAAGAGCCGTGTCTCGACTCGAATTTTGTCAGGAAAATCTTGTCTCGACTCGTCTCGTGCGCATCCCTAACCATAGGAATTATAATTGATTTTTTTTTTTGAATGTTTCGCTTTGCTTTAAGCTCTGCAATTTTAGCGAGGATTGGTACGGAATAAGGCCCCATTTCATATTCATGGCACTTTCTTTAAAAAAAACTGCATGTTTTCTCCATATTCATGCATATATGATACGTGAAACTGCAGCTTAATCTGGGATCCGCGAAAACTATAAGCTTCTGTCTGGAATTGAAGCCGGGTCTCTCACACCAAAAGCCACGCTAGACCCTAATTACAAGGAAGCTCTGCATAGTCTCGAGTCTGACGAGAACATTTATGCAAAATTTCAGTTTTTTTTTTTTTTTTTTTTTTTTTTTTTTTTTTTTTTTTTTTTTACGTCGACAGGTTTCGGAAATCAGATGAAACATGCGAAGCCTCCTCTCTCCCAGGGCCGGAACTTGGAACTTTTCCTTGGGTTGTAAACATTAATATCTAGAATCCACGAGAAACACGCCGGAACATAAAGTTTGCCCTTTCTGCTAGAATTAAAAACCTTAAAATTTTTCTTACTTTTAGAGGCCCAGACCCCAGTTGGACTTTTACTGAACTAAGGCCAAGATTACATTTATGTTTCATTTTAAGGAAATATATTTTGTTCTGATGATAGGACACCATCAACACCTTCAAATAACTTTAGTTCTTTTGGGAGTGGTATGGTGGGGTTGCATTTCGTCGAACTCTGTCTTAGCCCAGCATGTGGTTCAAGGAGGACATTTGTATATACAAACTTACAAGTTCCTACCGTTCATAGGTTTCGGAGATCTGGAGAATGATAAATTACTCTGAACGAGTCAGTAAGTTTAGTCTTTTATAATATATATAGATTCATTTTGCATTTATAAGACTTGTTCGCAGACAAGTAAACCACGAGACTACCCAACAAAGGTCGTTGGATTGGAAGTATGTACTGTATGTATATATATATATATGTATGTAGGGTACACAACACACATGTAGATAGGCTTTGAACTTCAAAATCGTCTTAAATGTGTTTATTGACATCTAGCTGTGTACAATAATTTACAAGAGTATGGAGTACATACGAATGAGTTTAAATATATGTACGTTCTCCCCTCCTTCCTTTACATACCGTGTGAGTTCCAGGTCTTACCAGCGTTGGAAAAACAATTAACATCAGCACGCTGAAAGCTTTCATTACACACAACAATTAGTTTTGTTGTTAAGCGTATTGATTGTTGTCTTAGAAAATTACTTGCAAGCTAACACTGAGTTGCTAACACAGAATACCGATATGCCGTTTTTAGCCAATGTCACATTACTGCTATAGGCGAGCTGCAGGGTTCAACTAAACAAGCTAGATGGAATTAGAAAATGTTAACAAAGTGGGAAGTGGAGGGATGCTCGTAAGTTAAAAAAAAAAAAAAAAAAATCTATTTGTCCTTTGCACTCGTATTCTGTTTAGAATATGTGTAACGAATAGCTGTAAATTTGCGAATGAAATTTACGCTGGTCTTTTTATGTGCTATTCTCATTTTGTTGATATGTGTGGAATGGAGTGGAAGATGTGTCATCAAATTAGAGATACTTTCTTTGCGTCAGAATGTAGATGAGGTTTTAACACGAAAACAAACAGACAAAGTAGAGGAGTGGCTGGTCGAACGTAGTCATTAGTGCTACCCACGAGATGAAAAATTTATTGTCTTCAAAACGAGACGGGAACAAGGGCGCCGATCCTAGGGGGCGAGGGGACCCGGTCCCCCCAAAGCTCATGTAGGACCCACTATTGTAGTTATGAGTATACAATATTTGGCATAATTTGAGTGCAATTTCTCTTAAAATCTTCATATATATATACCTTCTGCATTTCAATGCCCCCCCCCCCCAAATTTACAGAGAAATCGGCGCCCTTGGACGGAAGTATGTACATTTTTAATTTTAAAATTTTACAATTCTTATTTTGTTTTCGAGACGAGACGACGAGAAATCTCACGTCTCATAGGCAATATTAGTCCACGCAAATCTAGTGTTCCATGATTCATGATATAAAAGACTATAAATAGATAAAACCATTGTACGAACACGACGAAAAACGTTTTTAAATTTTTAAAGATACGTAAGTCATTACATTATACACTTCAATAATAATAATGATTTAAATATGATTATACCAGAAGCCTTCGTCAACCTCTTGTGACGTTCAAGGATTCCACGGGCGTCTCCGGCGGGGCGACGAGAGGGACGCGTCCAATTAATATTTTGAAGTACAAAATATTCAATATTTTATTCTAATTTAATTTTATTTATTAACGACAGACTAAAATATATAAATAATAATTATTATATTTATTTATTATTATATTTATTTATTATTATATTTATTTATTAATATTCAGGCTGTGAAACGATTGTAATCGAGTTCTTGATATACTTTAGGGCAGCGTTTCCCAACCGGTGTGCCGTGAATGGGCCGCTTGTGAGCCGCGAGGAATCGAAACAAAATTATTAATTTTATAGCAATCAAATTGCAAAACGTAGGGAAAATGTACGTATATTTGTATTTCACATTACTATGAACCTCTACTATGAATATACAATTTTAAGTTTCATACCGGGTTACTGTTCTGTACATTTCTAATGTTGGAAAAGTATTTATCATTGTTATGACCATTATTGCTTCTTTATTGTTGCAGACTATTTCGTAACTTGAAAATTTAAAAATATCGTTCAATCCTTTCGACAAATTACCTACATTTGTGTTTTAAAAGTAAAAGAGATTTGTTTGTTCGTTCGTTATTTAGTGATCTTCCTTCTTAGTAAAAGGGTGGATACAGTTTTTAAAAAGAAAGCGCATTTTTAAAAACCTGAATCCAATATTTCATTGCAATTGTTTTCTATTTTTAAATTAGAATGAAAAATAAGCATAATGCTTTACCATGGGGAAAAAACAGTGATAGAGCTTTCTTCTCTGTGAGAAGGAGATCAATAATCACAGAAAAAATACCACTGTGTTTTATATTTACAAACAATAATATCTATAAGTGTGCCGCGAGAATCCAAGTAACACCCTTAGTGTGCTGCAAGTTGAAAAAGGTTGGGAAACGCTGCCTTATGGGGTCCGTGAAGGTAAGCAGAAAGATGGCAAATGGAATCGAAGTTAATAAACAGGTGGGCTAGGTAGTACCATTTAAAATCAGTTTCTTTGATGCCCCCCTCTCCCAAATTTTACGTGCCAGAGACGCCAGTGAAGGATTCTGATCGCATCCTTCCTTTAAAAACAAGGATACATTTTGTACATTCAGGGACAAAAGTTCTTTCCGTTTGGTAAAATTTATTTTGGCAATAACAATGGTATGGCTGGAATGTACAGAAAATTAACATTCTTTTTAATTTACTGAAAACTGTACTCAAAGTGTCCTTCCATTCTGAAGTTACGTACGAAACTACAGTAATTTCCTCAAACAAAAAGAACTTTTGTCGCTGTCTGTACATTTTAAATTTTAAAACATTGCAATTCTTGCCTTGATTTCGAGACGAGATGAGACGAGAAATTTCACAAGTCTTGTGAGAAAGATTAGTCTAGTCCACTCAAGTCTAGTGTTACATGATTCATAGTATAAAAACTAAAAATTGATAGTGATTGTACGAACACATTTACCAACGTTTAGAGGTTTATAATAACATTTACCAACGTTTAGAGGTTTATAATAACATTTACCAACGTTTAGAGGTTTATAATAACATTTACCAACGTTTAGAGGTTTATAATAACATTTACCAACGTTTAGGTGTTTATAATAACATTTGCCAACGTTTAGGGGTTTATAATAACATTTACCAACGTTTAGAGGTTTATAATAACATTTACCAACGTTTAGAGGTTTATAATAACATTTACCAACGTTTAGAGGTTTATAATAACATTTACCAACGTTTAGGGGTTTATAATAACATTTACCAACGTTTAGGGGTTTATAATAACATTTACCAACGTTTAGGGGTTTATAATAACATTTACCAACGTTTAGGTGTTTATAATAACATTTACCAACGTTTAGGGGTTTATAATAACATTTACCAACGTTTAGGGGTTTATAATAACATTTACCAACGTTTAGGGGTTTATAATAATATTTACCAACGTTTAGGTGTTTATAATAACATTTACCAACGTTTAGGTGTTTATAATAACATTTACCAACGTTTAGGGGTTTATAATAACATTTACCAACGTTTAGGGGTTTATAATAACATTTACCAACGATTAGGTGTTTATAATAACATTTACCAACGTTTAGGGGTTTATAATAACATTTACCAACGTTTAGGGGTTTATAATAACATTTACCAACGTTTAGGGGTTTATAATAACATTTACCAACGTTTAGGTGTTTATAATAACATTTACCAACGTTTAGGGGTTTATAATAACATTTACCAACGTTTAGGTGTTTATAATAACATTTACCAACGATTAGGTGTTTATAATAACATTTACCAACGTTTAGGGGTTTATAATAACATTTACCAACGTTTAGG
Source organism: Thermobia domestica (assembly GCF_964235325.1). Taxonomy (NCBI): domain Eukaryota; kingdom Metazoa; phylum Arthropoda; class Insecta; order Zygentoma; family Lepismatidae; genus Thermobia; species Thermobia domestica. The sequence goes on along the minus strand of NC_137456.1, from coordinate 23,266,864 downwards.
GGTTTATAATAACATTTACCAACGTTTAGGGGTTTATAATAACATTTACCAACGTTTAGGGGTTTATAATAACATTTACCAACGTTTAGGTGTTTATAATAACATTTACCAACGTTTAGGGGTTTAAAGATATGTAAGTCATTAAAAAATATACTTCAGTAATAAATACGATTTAAATTTTATTATATCCGAATCTTCCTGAACTTCTCGTGAACGCAGAACGATTCTGATTACTTTTAGATGAAATTAACCAGGAGTAAAAGTGGATCTGAAAAGGTAGAGGGACGTATGACGTCATGCCGTCCCCTGTGGTTATCTTCACCCATTGTAATCTTTTAGGAAGTGGAGGGACGCCATATTTTTTGGGAGTGGGAGTATGACGTTACTAGAAAAAAATCAAAAGTTTTGTTTAGGGTAGGAAAGAATGGTAAGATGCGTTAAATCAACCCAGAGATTGCTAATCCAAAATAATAACCGTTATTATTATTATTATTATTATTATTATTATTATTATTATTATTATTATTATTATTGTATAGTTAAATCAGAGCAGAAGGAAATGAAAACGCTATCTCAGAATAGAGAAAAGTAGAAAGCTAAGTCAATTTAACACGTTAGCTGCCACGTGGATCCCATCGGACCCACTGGGCTGGTCTAAGAAAATGTCCTCACAGGTCCGATTTGACCCACAATTTCTAATTCGTCACGTTGTCGTTAGAGTACTTGTACTTTAAAGTGCTGCCTCTAGTGTTAATGAACTGTAGTGTTTCTATCACACATAATATAAGAGAGATTTACGCCATAGATTTTGTTGTTAGATGTTGCTGCTTAACCCTGCTAGTGAAGCTGAAATATCAAGTAATAAGTGTTTGCTGTTTTCGTAGTTCCGACCGGACCTCCGTGTTGCTTTTTTTGAATGACATGTTGAAGGTTAAACAATGGATTTATTATTTATTCTAACTTTTTTTTTTTTTTTTTGACAAGATTCCAGTGTTGTGAAGTCCCCTTAATTTCCTGATTTTCATTATTGCTAATGAGATCAAGTTCTGCGCATATTTCTTCGTTTTTCATTGCACAAAGAAATTACTTATTAACACTAAAAGCAAGAGGAACTCATCTACACTTCTTACACAAAGCTAGCCTTTGCATATAATCATGAACAAATGACTATCCAACAGAGTTGCCAGTTCAATTGTAATTTATTCCCTTGCTCATAAACAAAAAAACACAGACGTAGGTTCGATCGGACCCGTAACTTTCATGGGTGCGGATTCAATGGGCCTTATGCAGAGTCGTTTTGATGTATGATTTAGCGTCATACTAAATGCCTGAACTGCAGAAAACATATGTTAGTCTTACTCTTTAGTATGGCACTAATCACGCGTCAGAACGACTCTGCATAAGGCCCTTTATCTTTACATTATGTTTCAACATTAATGTTGTGTTGAAAAAATTGAACAAAACAAGAATAATGTTAAGTACGTTTGGCACTTTACCAGTGAACAAGATAATTCTCCCTTGACAGCTAACGTTATAATCGAGATAGCCTATTCCTAATCCAATAATCGAAAGTAATAATAATATTAGTATCAGAAGATGTATTAGAAACGTCAATGACTCGGTATCTCTACAAAATGGTATGAATGCTGTTTCCAAATGATGTCAACTCAATTATCTGAATTTTAATGTAAATAAATGTTTTATAATGTCATACTCGCATTAAAGACCTCGGGGTCCATTTGACACCAAACTAACATTTTCCAACCACGTTAAAAACAAAAAATGTGAAGCAAAGCTTATAGAAACCTGGAATATACGATAAGAATTGAAAGGGATTTCAAGAAACAAGACACATTAAAAACGATATATAACGCAATCCTTAAATCGAAACTAGAATACGCTGCTGAAATCTGGAACCCTGCAAGTAAAAATATAGTCACAAAACAGAAATGATATAATCAAAATTCTCAAGGTATTTAGTTTTCAAGGAAACAGACATATATCCTAAATTTGAAACATATCACTGTTTCATTAAACAACTGAACATTGTATCCCTCGACAGCAGAAAAAAGTTCAGTTACTTTGCCTTCTATACAAACTTTTAAACAACAAAATCTAAGTATCGCAATTACTTGAACTTGTGAAATTTAAAGTTCCCAACGTTAGAAGACGTCCAAAGCTGGCTTATTTCACTGTAAAACATTAAGAACAAATATGATGAAAAACTCACCATTTGGAGCATGTGTGACCTCTAGAACAAACTGTGTGTGGTTGATCTTCAGAATGTCCTTTACTAAATTTTAAAAAGTAGTAAATTCTTTAAGTGCCAGAATCGATGATTAACCAGTCCTAAATTATCACGTGTCTGTTTATTCTATTGTTGTTAATTTTATCTGTTTTTGTGAATACTGTACATACACAGGCGTGCGCTGACCCTTGGATTAGGGGGGAGGGAAAAATCAATAGCGGTACTCCTGAAGATATGCAACCACTTCTCTAATCATTACTTTCTTTATAATTTAATTTTTATTTTCATTGGCCAGGAGGAAGCGATGATTACAGACATCTTTCAGGGTCCGTTTTTGTGAAATATAATCCTTATTACCTAAAAAAAAATATTTTAAAAAATCGAAAAAAACGCAATGCCAAAACATTCGGTGGTGCGAGCGCCCCCATTTGCCCCCACGTGAGCACGCCTATGTGTATATGGGTATCTTTACCTGTAATATTCGTATCTCTATAATAATAATAATAATAATAATAATAATAATAATAATAATAATAATAATAATAATAATAATAATAATAATAATAATAATAATAGTAATAAAAGATACAGGGAAGAAACCACACAAAGAAATTTTAAAAAAAATGTCTCAGGACATGGAAAAATGGAAAGATGCGACAATTCAGTCGGCAGATTGCTGACATCAGACGAGAAAGAAAGTATTAACTTTGCTCTAGCGCCTAGTAATCCAAATACGCTAGCTAATCTCTAGCTTGCAATGAGCTAAACTGGCAATCCTGACTTCAGTATTGACTATCCAACCAGGATCAATGGCGTCTACTAAAAGAAAACAAAGCATATTAAGACCATTGTTTGTTTTATCAGTTTGATACTACGAAAATTTATCTCCTTGTCCGTACTTTAGGTTATTATGCGAGTAGCATTCGTGTTTTTGTTTCTTCCGAAAAAACAAAGACAGAAAGGTCAAACCAGTTCAGGGTTTTATTAAACACTTAAGTATATATCTGCTCTGCGACAATCGTATAAACACATTTGATATAATACATATATACGCATATGTTTTACTTTTTGATATTAACCAGACAGTCGAAGCAAACATTTATCTCTTTTCTATTGTGTGCACATCCAAATGTATTTATTTATCTTTGAGTTTTGAATATACTTCGTGGTGGTGGCAACACTTTATTTCTGGGAGGTAAACGTGGGTGCAAATACTACAATTAATCACCATAAACTATTCTGTATGCTATAAAAGATACAAAATACTGTTTTTAAAGTAAGCAAACTCTGAAAATTTAAGAGAATAATCTTTCTGTTATGTTTACATCCACATATTTACGATTTTTTAAAGGCAAATGTAAAGGCACGAATATTACGAATAGGTGGCACCACGTGCTTCTTATCTTTCCAATGTGTTTTGTAAGGAGCAAAAAGATTCAATCAAATTCATGAGATTGAATATTCCAATTTTGTCCAAAAAAAAAAAAAAAAAAAAAAAGTATGTATACAATGTTCCAAAAAGGCGCCCACTAACAATAGAGCCCTATTCTTCAGGTCAAAATAAAGGAAATATCGTACGTAATGGTATACCCTCTAGCCCTTTAAGGATTTATGGTACCTTTTGTTACTATGGCGCAGTGTTGTCTTTGACCCTTTATTTAGGTCCTGTAACAGGCATTTAAGTTGGGGTTTTTTCATTGGTCAAGTCAAGCATGGACCAAAGAACATCCCAGATGCATTTTGGAACCGGGTGGTCAACTTGGAGGCTCCAAGCGGGATGGAGGGGCGTGACGTTGTCTTTTTTTCTTATGACAAATTTCAATTTTTTTTCACACCCTTAGTTTTAAAGATATCAGATTCAAATTTTACATAAGAATTGTGTGCAACTTTGAGTATTTCTCTATTTTTTTTAAAGATCCCTACGTGAACTCGGGTCCGGGCCCGAGGGACGCAAATATTCCGAGGGGATAGGAGATCTTTTCAGAAACATTTGCGGTTTTTTTTTTTTTCGAATTTCCAGGTTCAAATATATGGTACGGACACCTGGGTAGTACCATTGTAAAGGGCGCGTTATACGGAAGAAAATGGCGTTTGAACCATAACACTAGGCCAAATAGTATGACGCTGTAAAATTTTAGAATATATATAATTTTCAGATTTTCAAAAAACCTTCAGATTTTCAAAAAAAAAAAAAAAAAATCTGCTCTTTGTTTTCAAGATATCAGATTCAAATTTTGCATACGCATTGTGTACATAACTACATTTTTTCAAGAGATTTTCAGATCCCTATAAGCCCAGGCCGGGCCAGAGGAACGCAAAAATTTTGAATTTTTTTTCGAAAAAACTTCCGGTTTTCTCCGATTTTACCGTTTTTGGTGTATAATACAGACAAGTGAGTGGTACCATTGGAAAGGATGCTATAGTAAGAAATATATAAATAGTAAGGAAGCGGTAGCTGTTTGAGTGAAAGTCTAAAATTTACCTCAAAAAGTGGAAATCCTAGAAGTGCTAGAGCCCCTTCAGACGCTATAAAAAAAGAATCAAAATTTCACGATGTGGCAACGTTGCAGATTAACTTGGAACCATTAGCTATGTTCAACGAATAAATCAAGCAATTACACCGATTGTTATGCTAATAAGTAGTGCTAGGGTCAACTTTTAACGACTTTTAACTGCCATCTGGAAAGAATCGATGTAACTATTTGATGGATTGGTAGATTTTCTCTGTGGTTCTTTATCTGCGACGTTGCACATAGTGCTATCCCCCCGTCTGTAGACGAGGACCCAAAGGTATACAATTTTATATATATATATATATATATATATATATATATATATATATATATATATATATATATATATATATATATATATATATATATAGTGGCGGATCCAAGGGGGCTATAGTTCCCCCTTTGACGCTCAGGTATACACTGGATAAAATGGGCTTCAATCCTGCTTTACACTGGATAAAACGGCAAAATATGGTTTAGCCCCTCCCTTGATCATATCCTGGATCCGCCTATATATATATATATATATATATATATATATATATATATATATATATATATATATATATATATATATATATATATATATATATATATATCGCTTTATTTTGACTTGTAGAACAGTGCTCTTTAGTTCGTAGGTGCTATTTTTGGATCTCCCGGTATAAAAACGACCTGTACGGATTATTTCGGATTTTCCGAAAATGGGTTTTGCTACGTGAAGTTGGCAGCGTCCATTTTGTTTTTGGTATAAATTGTTCATAAATCGCGAACAAATGAAAAATTTTCTGTGAACAATCGTGAACAAACGATCTACAATATGGTTTATTTTTGATTTCCGAAAATGAATTACGCCAGGGTCATGCACATCCAACAAACGCGATGTGTTCGTTGATGTTTACAATCGTAAAAAGTCTTACTCCCGACAAGTCTTAATATAAATTTTTCGATAAGCATGTATTAGTCATAAAGTGTTTCATACAATGCTGATAAATAATAATAATAATAATAATAATAATAATTCATTCCAACCTGGAATTCTGCCATTATTAACATAACATGTGCTTGTTTTGTATTATTTTATTTACGTCCTTGAATAAAGGTCTTTTCTTTCTTTCTGGTATACAATAACGATAACCAAGATTCGGGCACTAATATATATCATAATGCATATTAGTAATTCTTGTAAATGTTTACATTTCCTTGGGCTTCCAAATTCCGCAACTGCTATCGACATTACAAGAGTTTTTAATCTTTTCAACTTCGCTTCTTTGTTCTGCCACAAGGAAATTATATTATTTATACTCTACGTTATCTGTGTCACGTGGGGTTTCATGAGAACTCACCAAGAGACACCTTCTCACACGAGAAGGTATGAAAGAGTAGAACTATATAATTGCGTGATAGGCATTTTTTTTTTCTTCTTTTGATCTTGTATTTATATTTTCTGACAGTTCGACTACAATGTTTTTATATCGGAATTACGTGTCATCGAACATGGGTATTAAATATCGAGCTATCCTAACTATATATAAAACTACGTGAACTGACATAAAATAAGGGGTACTTTCAGGGCCGGATTTAGCATTTTGGCGCCCCTAGACCCTATATTTTTTTCTGCCCCCTAGTCTGGTTAAAGTTACTTTCCTAAAAACCTTGATTAAAAAATCATATCAGGCCTATATGTTAATTGCTTAAACACCACTCCACGATGCAATTTTATCATTGCAAGTTTTTTGAGGAATTTACTTGGTTCTGGGCTTAACAAAATACCATTAATATATTAACAAAAGATTGGTGAATAACTTTGGTTTTGTTCAATTTAGCCATTTGGGCAAATAAATATCAATGTTGGACAATCAATGTTGTAACGAAGTTGATGCATAATGTTGAAAACTAGTTTAAATTTACCAACAATTATTTGTTCCAATGAACTTCAAAATAAGAATGCTTTATTAGCCTGATTTTTTTAATCAATTCAAAAAATATGTTAAGTTATGGCTATTTATTTTTATTTCTAGATATTGTTTTAATGTTTTTTCTCTCGGCCGTGCGCCCCCTGGGAGCTTGCGCCCATAGGCCCGGGCCTACCGGGTCTATTGAGAAATCCGGCCCTGGGTACTTCCGGTTGACGTGGAAAGTTGAAATTCTGCATGATTGTAGCTTTCCGGGTCGAAAACACACGAAAATTGCCAAAAGTGAATATTTTTAATTTTGAAGGGATCTAAAGGGGGAATGAATATATTCCCCAAGTCACTTAATTTTTTTTTAAACCTATAATCTCAAGTTTTAGTCACTTGGAATTGGAATAGAAACTTGAAATTCGGTACACTTGTGCGTTTGTTATAGGATTATTTAACGAAGTCACTAGAAATTTAAAAAATTCAAACTTTAGAGTGGTTTTATGGGGAACTGAAAAATCTTCCCCCATGCTATTTATATGGGACACCTTTTACACCCCAAAATTATTAGGCACTTTTTGTAGTGCTACTAGTGCTCTCAAACGGGTCGGGTCAGGTCAGCTCGGGTCGGGTTGTCGGGTCGGGTCAGCTCGGGTCGGGTTATCGGGTCGGGTTGTCGGGTCGGGTCAGTCGGGTCAGCTCGGGTCGGGTCACTCGGGTCGGGTTGTCGGGTCAGCTCGGGTCGGGTTGTCGGGTCGGGTTATTCGGGTCGGGTCAACTCGGGTCGGGTTATCGGGTCGGGTCACTCGGGTCGGGTTATCGGGTCGGGTTGTCGGGTCGGGTCAGTCGGGTCAGTTTACTTTGGTCAACTAATTTTAGGTTGAGCTTAAACTCGGCTGGAGTCGAAAACTGCTGTTTTACACTATCTGCGTAATTAAAAATAGCAATTTTCAATTGATTTTATAGAAGCCATAAATGTATTTTGAACACTTGCAGCTAGTGTTTTTATGGTAAATGCTTATTTTTGTACTTGTGTGTATTTTAATTTTTAAATGTGGAAGATTGATTTTACCAATCGACTGTAATATTAATATCTACGCCAATATGGAGTCTGGATTTAGAACAAAACTAGAAGTTGTTTAAGCAAGGCAAAAAGAAAGATTGGATATGGACGACCAAGCCCAAGCAGGGCAGCGGTAGCTCAGTGGTAGAGAATTCATCTCTGGTGCATGGTGTCCATGGTTCGATCCCAGCTTGTGTTAAGTAGGCTTTGTGGTGGAGAAACGCCGTGTAGTGGGTTTTCTCGGGGTTCTCCTGTTTCCTCCCACTTTCTTCATTCCACCATTTCATTCATTTCTCATGGTCACCATATCCCTTAGCCTCGAAGCAGAATCGAGGGACCTTAAACTCAGGGGTGTAGCTAAGGGGGGGCCATCGGGTCCAGGCCCCCCAAATGGTTTCCTGCCCCCCCAAATGACCAGCTTTAAAAACATCATAGTAAAATTATCTCGCTTCCTTCATTTAAAAGTAACAAAATTATTGACAATAATATACGGTAAAATAGTATGGAGAAATATTGTTTTTCCATACCGATCGAAAAATAGGATACATTTTTGTGACAGCAGATTACACAATTTACTGCGATTTATATTTGACAGTTTAAAGACAAACATTTTAACAAGATATTATAAATACAGCCATAAAACAAAGGTACTAAACTGATTTGTAAGTACATTATATTTTTATATGCTTTAACAAGTATTTTAAAAGACAGAGAATGGAAAATTTGGTGAGAAACAATGTTTTTATTCAGTTTGGATTTCATTCGCTCTCTTTTATTTCTACTCAGTGTAATAAAATAATTGTTTTTTTTTTTTTTTTTTTTTTTTAGCCACGAATAATAAATAAATATTTTTGTCAGGAAACTATAAAGAAATTAAGTGAAATTTAAAGAAAATCAATCTTGTGTACATAGGTTCTGTATACAAGGTCTTAAATTTAAATAAAAAGGTAATCAAGAAAAGTTTTGTTGCTTTTTCACCCACCACCTTCGAACATCGATACGTCACCTAACCTGGAAGATCAAAAATAGTCCCCATCAACATCGACGACCTTCTGAAAACGTTCCTGAAGGCCATGGAATTCATCGCGGTAGAAGTTGGTGGGCCGTGAAACGAAGAAGGTATCAGGTGCATTTTGGACTTTTACTAGGGATTTGAATTGGCGGCCTCTAAGGTGATTGTCCAAAGAATGGAACAGGTAATAATCGGACGGTGCAATACCCGGGGAATATAGTGGTTGCAATATTGTTTCCCATCCAAGGCGGAGAATGGTGTCCTGAGTCATCCTAGCCACGTGGGACTTAGCGTTGTCCCGTAAACGAGGACACATTTGCAATTCAGAAGTGATGGCTCCAGAGTTTTGAGTTTTTGTTGAGCACAGCTCAACTGCTGACACTACACAGTTGCATTGATACTCTGACCAGCTGATAGCAGTTCCCGATGCACGATGCACCAAACACACAGAAGGACCTTCTTCTGGTACAGTGCTGGTTTCGGCTGTTTTGAAATCGGTTCATGGGATGCTAACCAATGATGACGGCGCCGTGGAGCTTCGTGTACGACCCACTTTTTATCACATGTCAACGCTCTGTCCAGAAATGGCTCCGAAACAGTAAATAAACCCATGCAACTGCCGCGTTGCCTTCTGGCCCGGAGTCAAAACATGTGAGACCCAACTTGTAGTGCTTCCCAACTTAATGGATGTGCTGCCGAATGGTTTCTCCACACACTGAATTGTAGTCCCAGTTCCTCTTTGTACGTACATGTTGGTCTTCTGGCATGTGGTGTTTTCGGGTGTTTGGTCATCGTCCTTAAACTTGTTAAACCATCGCTGCACTGTCCGCGTCGTCACGACACCCTCAACAAAGGCTTGGCATATTTTCTGTCCCGCTACAGCGGCGTTTGACCTCCATTTGAACTCGTTCAGCATACATGCTCTTATGACGCTCTGTGGATGTCCCATGTTCCCTCTGTCTTTACGCAAGTTCACTGTGTATCTGAATTGCCACAACCAGGTAGTATGTTGGATATACCCACACCAACAACTGACGTTCACCTTATCTCCACTCGCATTCAACTCACGGTGTGAGGTCCAATTGAACACAGACCTCCACGAAAAGGGACAGAACTTTCTGGTTATTTTTATAGTTATGCACAAAAGTATAGCGTTTGGTCCCGGGCAGTAGGTCTTGATTAAGCATAATAAAAACTATCTTGAATATAATTTATGGATAATAATAATAATAATAATAATAATAATAATAATAATAATAATAATAATAATAATAATAATAATAATAATAATAATAATAAATAAGATAAAATAGTGTTTTTAGTTTTCCAGAAGGAAACCAAAATTTTCCTTTCTTTTAGGCCTGAAAAACACTAGCAGCAACACATTTTTTGCTTTGTACATTGTAGCTGCCCCCCCTCAAAAACGACGGGCCCTTCCTACACGAACCTGCTGGCTACACCCCTGCTTAAAGTGAATATTTCATTTTATTTCACCAAGCCCAAGGACATCGATACAAGAACAAGATAAAGATTGGATATGCAAGACGAATTGCATAGTAATCTTGCTCTTGGCCTTGTTTTGGTGATCACCAAGTAGCGATGAGCGTATTTTCTAGCTTTCCGTATAGTATGAAATACCATAATCAAAATCACACTTGGTCTTCATTTGTACCGATGAGGTGAGCATTCTTGGCTCTTGTATAGCATGAAAGATCACCAAGACTACGAAATGCAGGACCAAGACTTGACTGCAAGACAAAGAATAAGACGCAGTATTGATGACCAAGACCTAGGGAGCGAATTGTTTGAATTTCATTTGTTGGGCTGAAAGTGATGAAATAAAATTAGTACTTTATAATTAAATATCAACCTGTATTTTTAAATTCATATTATGTATCTTCTTACGTGCAACTATATATACTGTAAAATACGTTTTAATTACCGAGAAAGAAAAATCAAAGTGGTACGGGTCCCGGAATCATAAGAACCTATTTTGGAATGAAAGTTGAAGGGTTGGAAAAAATCACAGGTGTTCTCCTGTTTCCTCAACCCTTATCATTGTAGTTAAACGATTTCCTTTTGTCTCCGCCAAGAGACTCTTGCTACTGCCTTCCGAGAAGACGCCCTGCCGTCCCAGCAGGTGAGAACACTGACCTTGAAGAAAAATTTCGTCACATAGAACTAAAGAAAAAAATAAAATAAAAATAAATAAATAAATAAAATAAAAATAAAAATAAATTTCTCCCACGTCGGACATTGGTATCAGTTATAAAAAGAAATAACCAAACCTCAAAAGTGCCAAATATTCATTAAGATGCATATACAAATCCCCGCTTGATCTAGCTAGTGGTTAACGTGTAAGACTTCGGTACACGTGGTCCGGGTTCAATTCCCAATGGGAGTGCATTTTGGTGTTCACCCAGTGTTGTGACCATAGTGCTCTCAAACGGATCGGGTTGACCCGACCCGACCCGACCCGACTCGGATCGGGTCAGCTCGGGTCGGGTCGGGTTGTCGGGTCGGGTCAGTCGGGTCGGGTTATCGGGTCGGGTTATCGGGTCGGGTCAGTCGGGTCAGGTCGGGTCGGGTTGTCGGGTCGGGTTATTCGGGTCGGGTTATCGGGTCGGGTCACTCGGGTCGGGTTATCGGGTCGGGTCAATCGGGTCAGATCGGGTCGGGTTGTCGGGTCGGGTCAATCAGGTCGGATCACGGTTCGGGTCAGTCGGGTCAGGTCGGGTCGGGTCAGTCAATTCGGGTCACGGGTCGGGTCGGGTCGGTCTTCAACCCGACCCGACCCGACCCGTTGAGAGCACTAAGTGCTACATTGATTAAATTTGACATGATTGTAGCTTTCCAAGACTAACCCACAGGAAAATTGCCAAAAGTGAATATTTTTATGTGTCTAAAGGGACGATGAAGAAATTTCCAATGTTATTTAAAATGGGCCTTTTTTAAAACCTATAATCTCGTATTTTAGGTACTTGGAATTGCAATAAAAACTTGAAATTCGGTATACTTGGACGTTTTCGTTAGCGTTACCTAAGTAAGTAACCAAAAATAAAAATTTCCAACTGTAGACTGGTTTTATGGGGAACTGAAAAATCTTTTCCATGTTATTTATATGGGACATCTTCTACACTCCTGGGGCCGCGGTGGCTCAGTGGTAGAGCGTTCACCTCTCGTGCTAGTGGTCTCGGGTTCAAACCCTGCTACCGCCAAGTGAACTTTGTGGTGGACAAACACCGTGTGCGTGGGTTTTCTCGGGGTTCTCCCGTTTCCTCCCACTTTCTTCATTCCACCATTTCATTCATTACTCATCATCACCGTCTCCTTTCGCCTAACCGGCATAATCGTGGGACGTAAAAAACAAAAATTTCATTTCATTTTCATTTCATTTCATCTTCTACACTCCAAAATGTTTGGGCACTTCCTGCAGGATTAGAATGATGGAATTTCGCATGATTGTAGCCTTTTGGGACTAACTCACAGGAAAATCGCCAAAAGTGAATATTTTTAGTTTTTAAGGGGTCTAAAGAGGGGTGTTTTCTTAAGATACAAAATCTTATTTTTTAGATGGTTGAATACGAAAATAAACTTGAAATTTGATAGAATTGTGGGTTTAAGAGGTGCGAGGCCGTAGGCCGAATAAACGTGGGGGTCTGGGGGCGGGCTAGTCAACATATAGAAACTGGTCATACATTTTCTGGGTCAAATTTTCCACCTACAACACAAAAATTCCCATTCTAGGAATTTTGGTTAACAACCAAAATTCCTTTTTATATTTACCATCTCTGCCCATAAATGTTCGTTTGGACGAAAAAAAAAAAATCTTAAGAACGACTTGATACGTTGCCACCAATTTTGGCCAGGACGTAGAAAGCAAAAAGTTAAAAATCTAGTTCCTTCATTGAGGTAATGTTCAAACCGGAAGTGGAGGAAGTCGATCACTTCCGGTTTAAGCTGTTAATACTTAATATAGCGAAATCAATAACGCAGGGAGAAGCGATTTTCCTTAATCGATTAAGCGTCCCAAAAATATATTTCATCTCCATCTTTAATTCTCTACTGAAACCGGAAATGGTGGAAATCCACTACAACTTCCGGTTTCAAGACTGATCTATATAGAGCAAAAGCGACAAGAGACAGCGAAAAGAGCTTTCCTTAAAATCGATTTAGCGTTCTTCTTTCTATCTTAACTCTTTATTTTAGGAATGATAAAATATATATATATATGCATCAAAAGATTGCGACTTTGACAAATAATAATTAGTTGTGAATCAGGGACTACACACTTTTTGAACGGCCCCTAAATCGAGCTTTCGTATTCTTTACGGAATAAGCACATCATAAAGAGTTAAAAGTCTTCATCCCGGCGAAATTAAAATACCGCTAATTTTACAGTAATTATGTGATATTTTCAAATAGATAAAAGATAATCGAAATGTGGAAAAAGAGCGCCGTAGACAATATTATTTTACATGAGAAACCGTTATCAGGACTCACTTATGTGCTTTCGATTTCGAGCCATTTTGAAAATCGGCATTTATTTTCGCGTTTCTAAACAGCTGAAAACGGAAAGCCACTAGGTGACTTGTGATAACGGTACCTCACGCAAAATAATATTGTCTAGGGCGCTCTTGTTCCATATTTCAATTATCTTTTATCTGTTTGAAGATACCACGTAATTACTGTAAAATTAGCGGTATTTTAATTTCGCAGGGATGAAGACTCTTAAAAAGTAACTTTCCTTCTGTAAATCCAAAACTGTCACCTTTCACCACCTATCAACGATTAATATATTTTGTTCATCTGTTTACATAATTTTAGAGATGACAGGGACTGTATCACAGAAAATTTGAAATTTACTTGTAAGGAATTTTACACATTTATTGAGAGTAAAAAAGGACTTCTTAAAGCAATTTCCTTTAGTTGAAGTATAAGTTTAAATAATAAATTTCATTTTCCAAATTCAAAATTGTCACTTAAAGAATTAATTTGTTCTTTGTTTCGATAATTTTAAAGAGGTGTTGATAAATACAATAAAATGATCAATGCCGATTTCAGTTTCTCATTTATAGTAGGGATGGCCAATTCCGGAAAGTGAAATTTCCGGAATCTGGATTCCGGATAATTTGGGCCATCCTTAATTTATAGCACAATGTATCTATTAAGCTTATTAGTGAATGTACTAAGGATATGCAGAATACAGGTACTAATGCACTTTTGTTCACGTAGCGTTTTCCTTCCCATGGGAAGAGGGGGAGTGGGGGGGGGTCCGAACAGAGATACTTCACACTTAGACCTATATCTTTGGGAATATTGAAGGGGCGCCGGTTTTTCTATTTTCCATAGTTGACAACCCTACGCCCAAATCTTGGACCCTCCCAGCAAAAGTTTCTGGGTGCACGCCTATAAAATGTTCGCGGCATGAAATATTCAAGATAACGAAGAAGAAAGGTAGTAAAACCTCAGAAAGTAAAGTACTCTTTACCCTGGGGATGCAAAATTACTTCAAGATATTGGAAAAACGGAATGATAGACATCTCGCTGTTGAAAGTTTTTTCTATACTTTGACATTTTTGCAACTGACTTACCCTAAGATTTATATGTGACGAAGTCACTCATATAGAATTGTTACAACTATAGTATAGATCTCGATTTCTTTCTTTCTTCCTCCCTTTTTAAATATTGCAGATTTTAAAGTGTACTTGAAAATTCGGGTATAACATTAAGTCTACAAGTACTTACCGCTTGATATAAGAGCTTAACAATACCGTCAAAATAATAATAATAATAATAATAATAATAATAATAATAATAATAATAATAATAATAATAATAATAATAATAATAATAATAATAATAAACGCCGTGACAAACATCTTGGCATTTGAAGGCGGCGCTGAAAGTTCCCTTTAAATGCTACTAGCAAATGAGAGGCCTGCGGTATTGCCACGTTTATTTTGTATACATTCACCCCCTGCCACCTGATCGCGCTCTAGTTCGTCTGCTTAGCCAAGCCATAGCCACACCCCTTTCTCACTCGGCAACGTCGCGTTAGAGCTTGCGTTTTATTCGTTTAGCTGAAATGCCAAGATGTTTGTCACAGACTTCAGATTGCTTGCAGCTTATATGGTAATGTGTGACCATAACAGAATGAAACAACATTGAAACACATTCCCTACACACATAATCATAACTATTTATTGATTTGGCAGCGTGGGCCCCGATCCTGGGGAAGCGATCCAAAATTTAATCCAGTCTCCCAGAATCTGGGTATGTTTGCTTCGATCTTTGTTTAAATTTGTGACAACGAAAAACGCATGTTTGAATGTCCTCCTCTGTCTCAAAGCCATACAGAAACTGATACTATTGTCTGTCAGTTCACGTAGTAACCCATCAGGTGTCCAGGGCACCAGAAAAAAAAAAAAAAAACACACACACACACTGAATTCCTGCGTTCTCAGATGAAATCGAAACTATGATTACTGTAACCACAAAATGAGTGCATCTACTATGCATTGGACTCTGCTCTAGCACTAACTTTTTTTTTTAAAAAAAAAATACATTTATATTTCTTCTAAAGCCGGATATATAGGCAAACATCTGCATTTTCGCCGGTGATACAGCGACTGTAGAAGAAGAATTTTAACACGGGTCAGAAACACTTTTAATTATAATATCTCAGTTCTACTATGTTTATTTTTAATTTAAAAAAAATCCATAGTAATTCAGTTTAATTGGTAGACACATTAGTCCAGCTGCATCGATGAAGGCATCATGGGTATATTAAACCGGTAATTTATTACGTTAATAATCAAAAACTCTAAAAGAATAGCAATTAATCTCTTATACATAAAAAAGTAGAGGTCCTGAGTGATTGATAAAATTAAAAACTTCAAAATTTTGACAGTAGAAACTATTTGTAACATATGGTACCACTAAGGAAAGAATTTTGGAAATCCGACGGGGAAAGGAGGGAAAAGGGGGGTGACATTGCTCCGAACTTCTGGAAGATAGAGACACGAAATTTGGCTTATGAGCTTCCCACTTAAAACGATTAGAAATATGTTTCAGAGTTTTATATATTTCCCCTAGAAGGGAAGAAAAGGGTGGGGTAAGAATTCTTATATAACAAGGTGACCATGTCTTGAAATCCTTTGTTCGAGACATGACCTTTGGTATTTAGACTTTTCATTTAAAATACCTTCAGACGAGATTCCCTTAGAAAGGAGGGGGGAAAGCTGAAAAAAAAAAAGACTAGTGGTTTCAATTATTATAATAAAATGGTTATATCTCGAAATTCCTTGAGATACTATGCTACACTGTTTCCGGAAATTTCCCAACAACGTTTTCCATAATTCCACTTTTACAGAGAGAAGAGAGGCAATTTCTATTTTTTTTCCTGAATAATATATAACAGAGCTGTCCAAATGGCGGCCCGCGGGCCGCATGCGGCCCGCCAAACCATTTTCTGCGGCCCACAAAGCTCTCACGACATACGATTGTTATTGCTGATCATATTTTCTTTTATGTTCATTCTTTTAATGTTTCCGCTCTTCTTTCGAAAAAAGGCATCCATTTAGTGCTTCTGTACAACAAAAAGGACCGGACATTCAAGGCAACACTGGAGTCAGTAATGTAGCTATATGCAAGACATCGTTGCTGAAAGAACGATTACTTCAATTAACCAAACCAAACCAACCATACCAATTCACCATGAAAATTGTGAAGAATCGCTTCCGAAGCGATCTTGGAGGTTCTTCTCTTTTACATCTTCTGCGGCTCGCAACAACAGGATTGGATGTAGATATCCCAGCCCTTGTAAACTCTCCTAGTCACCCTCATTTATCACATTGAATGTAATATTTCAAATACATTTTTATATTTTTCTTTTGTGGTACAATAATAATAATAATAATAATAATAATAATAATAATAATAATAATAATAATAATAATAATAATAATAATAATAATAATAATAATAATAATAATAATAATAATAATAATTATTATTATTATTATTATTATTATTATTATTATTATTATTATTAGCTGCGGCCCTCCACCTTGCTAGCAAAGACGATTATGGCCCTCAGGCTCATTATAATTGGACACCACTGATATATAACAATGACTTCAGGGTTGTCAGTCCCATTATCAGAGGAATAAGAAAGGGAGTGAATCATTTTAAATGTATCTTTGAACTAGGGATGACCACATTTTCCGGAAAAACGGAAAATATTTTTTCCGGACACCGGAAAATTGAAAACGGAAGACGGAAAATTTTTCCGGAAAAACTGAAGACGGAAAAGTTTCCGGAAAAATGGAAGACGGAAAATTTTCCGGAAAAACGGAAACGGAAAATTTTCCGGAAAATTGGAAGGCGGAAAATTTTCCGGAAAAACGGAAAATGTGATTTCCGGAAACCGGAAAACTCTTTTTCCGGAAATGGCCATTCCTACTTTGAACACAGGACTTGGGCCTCATCGTATCTGTGGGTTCTCTTGGTGTACTCCCGTTTCCTTCCACTTTATCATTCTATCATCATTCACTTGCCTTAATCATAATCTCCCTTAACCTAAAGGGCATAAGTATGGGACGTTAAACTGAAAGATTTCATTAGGACTTGGATCGACATGGGCTCTTATGATTTTACTTTGGTTGATATATGTATATTCTGAGGAGGAAAGGGCTTTACATTTTTTCATAAAGAATAATACCATAAATGTATTGTTACCGTGCAAAGAATGGAAGCAAAGGCTGAAATATGAGGTGTGAGGCCGTTCGTCGAGCAAATTCGGGGGTTCGGGAGGGGGGGCGAAGCGATCAGCAAGCTGTATAACAATCACTCCACGGAGCAATTATTATTCTATATATTTTTAAGGACATTCAAATCAGTTTATATAATAAGTGTTTATTTGGGTAAAGCTCAGTGTTATTTTACAGCTGAAAGAATAATATCAGCCTGAAACATTATAAAATATCATCTCGAGGCAGAAATTCCCGTTTTGCTCTTGAATTTCCCACACTACAGGACGGACTTCTTGGAGGGGGGGTTGTAATACTGCTAGGTACTTAGTGCTACTTTTTAGAGCTCTAAACTTTGGGATGGGCTTTATTGATATATAAAATAAGAAAGTTTTCTCCTCCGGGGGGGGGAATTGCCCCGATCGCCCCCCTGATTCCGTCACTGCCATACTATGCTAATAAAATTCTTTAAACTTAGAAAACACGAACACAGCGAAATTAATGTATATTAGTTATTTTCCCCAATATAGGGCCTATGAGTGAATGATCTATAAAGCCCAATCGTATACGTTTATGAAACAGCTTAGAACACGTATTTTCCTTAATCAAAAGACAATTGAAAATGCTGACGCAAATAAATACATTTGTTATGGGTTAGTGTTTCCATCACTCTTTTGAGCCATGACCTTCCACTGAACCTAATAAAACTAGATAAACTTCATTCTTTAGTCATTTTGTATGGAACGTTTTACCTTCCGTGTTGTGCTTTCTTTCATTTTTTTAAACACCACAATAAAATTAATGTTTTTTAGTTCTTCTTTTTTTGTGATTCACAAGTCACTGAATAACCCACTTTAAAACTAAGTCCATGGCTATTCATAAGCGTTCTCCACGCGTTTTTATTACTCATGCGTACGCTGGGAATACGCTGACCATGTATGTAAGTGTGGATGGCTAATCACAAACGCGAAAGCAATAAAAACGCGGAGAAAACGTCAGCTCGAACGTATTTGGTGTGTTTCGGAACAATAGACCGCCTGCTGTTTAAAAGATGTCTAAAGGAAGGACAAAAAGGAAAGACGTGTTGCCAGGCAAGGGGATTTTTAGCAAGAAACAGCTGTTTTGAAGATGCTTTGTGCAGAGTATTGGAACTCTGCTATTATAGACCTGGACCTGGCAAAAAGATCCGGAAACTCTGACTGGCTGACAGTATGATTTACAACTCTGGCGAAAGTAAAATTACTGTATAGCCACCTTGGCCGCGTTCGCTACAGGGGGTAACGCATCAAAAACGCGTTGTGAAGTAGCCAGACGCTAACACGCCTTTTATGCCAACAAAATTTGACAAGTAGCATTAATATCATGTTTATTGAACATTCATTTCACTACTCGGCCATCGATAATTTTGTTGGTGTCAGTTCAATAGATATATAAAAAATCTCAAATCCTGCCATTTTTTAAATTTTTTTTTTTAAAAATATTTTTTATCCCATTTCGAGAAATTATTTAAAAAATCCCACAATATGGGATTTTCCTCACAGGTTGTCATCACTGAGCTAAAAGCTAATAAAATAATAAATTACAACTTTTAGTATGTCGCATGAAGCTTTCATCGGAACAGCGGCATTAGCTGTCTGTTGTTTACATTAAACTATCTTCTCTCTCTCTCTTTTTTTTATTTTTTTAATCCAAAGCTCCAATATATTTCAATCATAAATTTTCTTGTAGCCTTATATCCGGAGAACTACATGTAATGTAGCAAACCCAAACTATCCCTTTACTCAGTATGATATGCTTATCTCGTAGAAAATACGAAAACTCGATTTAGGGCCCGTTCAAAAATTTTGTGGCCCCTGATCCAAAAACTAATTATTGACCAAGATTGCAATCTTTTGATCCATTTTTTTTGGGGGGGAGGGATTATTTCTAAAATTCTTTTTTTTTTTTTTTTTCAGTACACTTCATAGGTCCAAGGTATATAATGGAAAGACATTTAGACCAATGTTAACTCGAAACTGCTCGTTCGCTCTTGATTTCAAGATCATAAATGCGTTCAAATCAATTGGGCTAGAATTCTTTTCGTTTCAGCTCGATTTAATAGACGGGAAGTAACCAACCAATAGTTCGATGTGTAGAAGAAAATAATTGATAAAGCTTCTCTACTTCTGTTATTTGATACACCATCATGATCAAGAGCGCCAACTCTCCGTCCGGTTTTTGACCAGATCCAGTTCGGTTTTTGACCACCTTGTCCAGTGCCCGGTACAACCTCAAAATCGGACGTTAAATGGCCGGTGATTTTTCCTCTTACTAGCCTTATTCTCTGTTCTATTCAGATTATTTTAGAGTGACGAAAGGAGCCGTTTGTCGATGAATATGTTTAAAGCAGATGTTATAATTCGCTTTGATATCAACCTGTCGTGCGCAGAATTTGCTAAAGAGTTGAAGGTAGGAAAATTTACTGAGCTTATCAAAACTGCTAAAGGTCAACAAAAGCATATTTTCAAGAGTGCAGTTAATACTGCTTCACCCTCAGCTACATCTTCCAATTAAATTATGCATCCAAATCCAGTAAAAATATGTAGCCATTATGAGACATTGAGCTGGTAAGACTTATTTTTCAAGAATATTTTGTGCATGCCTTAATTATATTACCAATTACATTTGATTTTCTGTTTTTTTAATACAATGTAATTAGTGATGGTAGACTACAAAAATTATTTGTCGACTCAAACAAAACTAGAATAGGGGGCCGCGGTGGCTCAGTGGTAGAGCGTTCACCTCTGGTGCTTGGGGTCCCGGGTTCGATCCCAGCCCCCGCCAAGTGAACTTTGTGGTGGACAAACACCGTGTGCGTGGGTTTTCTCGGGGTTCTCCCGTTTCCTCCCACTTTCTTCATTCCACCATTTCATTCATTTCTCATAATCACCGTCTCCTTTAGCCTAACCGGCATAACCGTGGGACGTAAAACTCAAAGATTTCATTTCATTTCATTTTCAAAACTAGAATAAGTAAGATTAATAAGTGCTTCGAAAGTAACTAAAGTTATTAAATTGGAACTCCTAATTAGGGATGCGCACGAGACGAGTCGAGACAGGATTTTCCTGAGAAAATTCGAGTCGAGACATCACTTTTACAGCACATTTTCGAGACGAGACAGCCACAAATCTTGTCTCGTGCGCATCCTTACTCCGAATCGCTCAATTTTATGTGAAGTAACCACTTTCTGGTTGTTCACATTTTTGACGGGCGATGATGTTACAATCTTTAAGAGTAACTACTAAAAGAAGGTGTCTACTATTTCCATTCTCAAAAGTTGGCAACCCTAGTTGTCAGTGATTTTGAAAACCTGGTACTCTTGCTCACCATCACTGAATATGTCATGAATCAGATAGGCTAATGGTGATTGTTTATCATCGACTGTTCTCTTCTAAAAAGATAAAAAAAAAATCCAAGTAGCTAATTAAGAATGTAGTCTAGTTGTAAAATGCATATACAGAGGAAGTCAAAAATGATGGGCCCGATTTCAGAAATTTAATCTGTGAAATCTAGTAAACACATATTCTCGTGAGACACGTGTTAAGAAAGGTAAACTGTCAAAGGTTTTTTCAAACACATCCCAAGTGTTCTATGTGAGTACCTCGCGTAACACGGCACACATCAAGCCGATAATCTAAGTGTTCTATGTGAGTACCTCGCCGAACACGGCACACATCAAGCCGATAGTCTAAATGTTCTATGTGAGTACCTCGCCGAACACGGCACACATCAAGCCGATAGTCTAAATGTTCTATGTGAGTACCTCGCGTAACACGGCACACATCAAGCCGATAATCTAAGTGTTCTATGTGAGTACCTCGCCGAACACGGCACACATCAAGCCGATAGTCTAAATGTTCTATGTGAGTACCTCGCCGAACACGGCACACATCAAGCCGATAGTTTAAGTGTTCTATGTGAGTACCTCGGCGAACACGGCACACATCAAGCCGATAGTCTAAGTGTTCTATGTGAGTACCTCGCCGAACACGGCACACATCAAGCCGATAGTTTAAGTGTTGTATGTGAGTACCCGCCGAACACGGCACACATCAAGCCAATAGTCTAAGTGTTGTATGTGAGTACCTCGCCGAACACGGCACACATCAAGCCGATAGTTTAAGTGTTCTATGTGAGTACCCGCCGAACACGGCACACATCAAGCCGATAGTCTAAGTGTTCTATGTGAGTACCTCGCCGAACACGGCACACATCAAGCCGATAGTTTAAGTGTTCTATGTGAGTACCCGCCGAACACAGCACACATCAAGCCAATAGTCTAAGTGTTCTATGTGAGTACCTCGCCGAACACGGCACACATCAAGTCAATAGTCTAAGTGTTCTATGTGAGTACATCGCCGAACACGCATCAAGGAGATACTCTATCTCCTACCAATCCTTTTGTAGCATGTTACGGTTAGCAATTCATTTCATCTCATTGCTGACTCTTAGCGGTAGAACTGGAAACACTGCGTGGAAACTAAACTTTGAAAGTTAACTTTTTGAAGCGCATGTCTCATAATAACATATGTTTATTCGATTTCACAGAATACATTTCTGAAATCGGGTGCATCATTTTTGGCTTGCCCTGTATTACTAACATTTAACGGGGAAAAACTGCCAAATAATCAGTCATACATTATATCAATTCATTGAACCTATTCAGCTGAACAAAATGACTTGGTTGACTATAAATCCTCATGCGTAGTTTTAGAGAAAAAATGATTTTTTGTTAATCTGAAAATTGATGCTGAACGATCATCACGTCATCTATTACGAAGTAACTGATACTGAAGAGAATATCCTTATCAAACTTTTTTTTTTTATGACAGCAGGAAAACGACAGTATTCTCAGCATAGTTAATTATATATATGCCAAAAATTATGATTTAACTCTTAAAACTTTACTGTTTTATTTAACAATAATGGTGTCTAAAGATCAGACAGATACCCATCACTAAATCACAATGAACTGAGCAGAAGGACCTAACAATACTTGAAGAAAAATGGGAGCGCGATTGAGAGCTTCAAAGCATCAAAATTTCACAAGGCATAAAATATATGCTCACTTAAAGTCGGACAACTGTAAAACCACAAAAATATTGGCTCATCAACTATCTGTTGTCTAAAGCAGCGTTTCTCAACCTTTTTTTTTCCTTTCGGCCACATCAAAGTACGTTTCAAACTTTCGCGACAGCTCTGCATGCGATTTTTTTCCTAGGTGTAAAAAAGCAAACACATAAAAATACATACAATGCATTTTTATATATATAAAAAAAATATTATGGAACGATTATGAGATACAAATCTCACAGCGTTAAAAGCAAACTTTCCAGCTTTCCAACTTGGAAGACAAGTGTGAAATCAAATTGATTGGAAATAAATTTTTGATTTTCTCTTAAAGATAATTTATTTGCGGAAGATCTTAGAAGACGTTAAAAATCTCGCGACGCACATGACATGTATGTTGTCGCGACACAGCGGTTGAGAAACGCTGGTCTAAAGTGTCAGTTGTTTCTTGTCACAACTTGAGATTTGCTGACAAGTTAATCAAAATTTTGCAAATTTTCTACATTTTATTATTATTTTTTTAGTTATATATTTTACCTGGTACATTTTTTCTCGACTCGAAATTCGAGACGTCTCGAATTTCAAATCGAGTCGAGACAGTCTTAAATCTCGACTCGGACTTATCTCGTCTCGTGCGCATCCCTATTGAACATAAATCTTATGCGTACTTCTTAAGAAAATCAAGAAAAAAAAAACATTTTTTTCAGTGACATTAAAACTTTATTTCATTTGTACCAATTTCATGCAGTTTTTTTTTAAAGATTATTTAGGAATAGCCTGGGATGTACACCGGGGGTTGGTCCTGAGAGGCCGGACCTCTCCACCTCCGAAATCACTATTTTTCTGTAAATGTGTCTAATTTTAGGGATGATTTTTTTTTTTTTTTTTTTTTTTTACAAAGTTCAATATAATTTATCCTTATATTAAATTAGGACCCGTTTCGGAAATAAATTCTTTGCGCACGTCCCTGCAAATTTGCATAATTAAATTATAAACTACTATTCGCTCACCAAAGCAAATCAATTTTATTATAAAATTTGACTATCTTGTAAGATAGTTTCGCCAATTGTCAGACTTGGCTTCGTCAGGCACCATTTGCTCAACGGTCAGTATTTATTATTTAATTATAGTATTATAATAGGCAAACCTGGTAATCTCATAATGGGAGAACATTACAAATAACATATGCGTAATTGTGTGTGTGTGTGTGTGTGTGTGTGTGTGTGTTATCGTCAGAAAGATGAACAGCAATTGATACAATCTTGTAGTTAACAATGTATTTTAGTGCATATACATTACATAAATATTTCCTCCAACAAGATTTTTATTTTTATTTTTTTAGAAGAAGTAAACTATTACCGGTAACGAAGGCAGGGGGCACACCCATATGGGCAGGAGGCTCACCAGTCCAGAATTCCCGAAAATTTCAAAACTGAGCATAAATTTGTACACTTTTTCAATAAATCTATACGCGTTTAACAAAGAAGTGATTGATGTAGCATGAAAATTTGATCTTACACTTCATCTGTACCCTTTCTCTTATAAAAAATAATCTAGTGTGTTATTTTCTGAAAATATAGAATTTTACAATTACTTATCGTCGTTTCGGGTGCTCAATAATACCCGTTCAATACTATACATAGACGTAGTGGTTTGTCATCTTGGACCCCCTCCCCATAGCTTGGAGCCTTTCCTTCAAAAATTACTGGCTGTGCATCTAAATGAATACATTTTTAGCGTTACATATAGCAGGCACGTAGCCAAGGGGGGGGGGGGGGGGTCCGGACCTTCGAGACCAGATTTTTTTTAAATAAGGAAGGATGAAACAAAATGAAGTTAGAAAAAGAAGGATCGCGTTAAAATTCTTTAAAAAAAAATCAGGAAGCTTTTGGTTACTCTTTCTTATGAGACGACTTGTATTACTTGCAATAGATGGTGGCGAGGTAAGCGAGATATAATGGAAAAGTCAGGGAATTTGAAATTTCTAGAAGTTACAGAATTCTCAGAATTTCTAGAAAAGTTTGGAATTCTCAGAATTTCTGCTACTAGTCAGGAAGATTTCAAGCTTCCGAAAGCATAGTGCCGTTGTGTAACAGCGTGGACATTTTTTTTTATCATAATTTTTCGACATCTCATCCTTGCAGTATCAAACATGTTATTTCAAAAACAATTATCTCTGCTCCTTTAACCTGTCATTTGGAACAGACAGTAGTTGACGGAATAATATAAACAAAAATTTATGTGGAAAGAAAGTTCTGTTAACATATGATTCAACAGAGAAAGGACAGCAGATATTGTAAAATATTTTACAAAACATTATTGAGTATGTACTTTTTATAATAGTGAATATATACTTTTTATAATAGTTAAGGTCATAATGAAAGGAAAATTGTTATATTTGAATGAACAGAGGAAGGGCGTAAATATTGTAAAATCTTTTTCAACGTTTTGTTTTTATTATTATTGTTTTACTCGAAATTTCTTCATAGTTTGTTATTAAAATACTTGCCAACATATCCTCATTTTATTGTCCTAACAAACCAATATATTGTCACGGCCACGAACGGTCTCAAGGGGAACACTAGACCTTCGTGGTGGACTGGTAGGATTCTCAGTGTTAGAAAGTTGTAAAACACCGATTCTATCATTTGCATTTAAAGAACAACGAATAGTTTGTTCACGCTCCCAAGTAAGCTCTGGTAGAAGTCAAAATATAGGTTTTATATACACGAGCGCTTAACTAATTTATGGGCGTACTGACAGGGTGTGAAGACACCGATATAGAGAACGATAGCCAAGAACAACAAGTATTTATATACCGCCAGAGGATAATTATATCACAACAAGGTTAATTCACATCGGGGCCACCATTTATGTGGACCAGGGTTCGAATCTCAATGTAGCCACCATTTTATGGTTACAGATCCTTACCGCTTGCCACCATTTTATGTCAGCGGTGACATATCCTTCCGATTCAGTTATCAAATTATGTGCGTGACGCGGGGTGTCGCATGTCACAGGCCGACAACAATTATGTCGCGCGTGCACATTCCACCATTTAATGTCGCCAAAGTATGCCTTGGTGGAGGAGGTTGTTATTAGCACAATAATAATGAATAATAGCAAGAGGTAGCCTTGAAAAAGGCTGTTTATATAGGGACTTTAAATTAGTCCGTGTCAAAGAGGAGCAATGCAGCTCAGATGATAGATGGTTAAATAACATACAGTTTCAATAACAACCAAGTCAGGGCGCAAAGGCGCAGATGTCCATCTCAAGCAAATAGGCTATCGAATGACCACTCGTCAAGGGGGACAGCTTTAGGGTCCCGTAAAATACAAATAACAAAAGCAAGGCGGTTTTCGTCGGAATGAGGACGAGTGTGGTCAGTACGCAAGAAAACAATGATTACGAGTATTAAGATATTAGCGAGAAGGCGTCGGCGAGTTGGAATACCACTGCTATCAGCCAGTTCAGAATACTTAGCAATTTAGCATATCAGAACATATTACATCATTATAATTAAACACGAGATTACTGCTCGAGTTAAAAGAGATCTGGTAAAGCAAAAGTAATTAGCAATTCACACAAACGATATTTAAGCAACAAAAGGTTTCAAAGTAATTTTGAAACTACTTGGGAGGTGATCCCCTTTACAGTAAGCGACTTGATGAAAAGATAATGCAAATGACAGTTACATGAAAATATTAAATAAACAGTGATAACCCACCTGAGGTCCGTGGTCCTACCTCCAGGCACTCCAAGTCGAGATGGGAAGACTCCGGGGTTATCTTCGACGTTGCTGTAGCCGTTTCGTACGCACCAGGTAGCACAATCACTTAACAGCACTAAAAACACTATTACGATAAAACTTACTTGTACTTCGAGCGGCTGAAATACAAGAGCAGGATAGACGGACGACGATCAGGACTTCATGTAAGACGATGTCGTCACTGAGCTTCGTACGGGATTAGAAGTCTTCGGAAATTTGGGACTTCGCACAGGCTGGTCTTCTCCTGGATGGATGATGGAATAGAGGTGAGACGAATGGTGAATGCAGTTCCCAGATTCGAACTACGTCCAACAGGATTTCATTCCAAAGGTCATCTGCTATCTCCAGTAGACTACAACATTGGGCACGTCGATACGAGGCGTTAATATAGATATTGAGAAAGATTATGAAACGTTCACCAAAAGGAAGTATTGAGATTGTTTTGGAATGACGTAAACAACGCAAGTTCGAGTTAGGAAGAATTTTATTAGCTGGCTCGAATAAGTCCGTGGACTTGATACATTACAGGGTGACTTTCCTACATGAGGTCTTCGATAGATACGTAACTCAGCGTTAGCACAGACTAACGAGTATTGTTTTAGGAAGCATTTAGGTACACAAAAGTTGAGTTAACGAGAGATCTTGAATAGATCCGTGTAGAGCCAGTG
The DNA here is from genome assembly GCF_964235325.1 of Thermobia domestica. Taxonomy (NCBI): domain Eukaryota; kingdom Metazoa; phylum Arthropoda; class Insecta; order Zygentoma; family Lepismatidae; genus Thermobia; species Thermobia domestica. The sequence continues at coordinate 23,239,827 of NC_137456.1, read as the reverse complement.
CTCAGATTAGGGAAGCAGAATCTGAGTAGTAGTAACTAAGTTTGTAGGTTGATTGTATACTCACAGTGAGAACAGAGGTACTGTCCAGTGGAGCACTTAAGGTTGAATTAGTGATAACACACACTGCTCGTCTCCAATGATGAATCTTTACGAAATGTCCGTGGTGGAAGGAATACCGTCCTTACGCCGTATGATGGAAGTTAACAGTCACTGCCGACACAATAGCACAAGTCGGTGAGGGATGTAACAAAGTTTCTCCCGACCGAAGAACGGGCTATAACAAGAGTGTCAACGTTCCGGCGTAGTTCCAAGTTAGACTGTGGACGATAAGTCCATGTCGTGGAGTTGGATGGAACTTTAACTGAAGGGGGGCATCAAGCGGGAGCTTGTGCCTCTTCGAAAGGTTATCGGAATTCCCCCGAAGGGGGCAACGGGCGGAGGCCCGCGCCTCTTCGAAAAGCTATCGAATAATCCCCCAATTAACTGCCTCTAGAGAGAGATGTCCTCACTTTTTGTTTGTCCTTATCATTCTCACACGGCACTAGGTTAGGGACGTGTGAAGGCAGGGGTAAGTCAGGGTTTTACCTGATTGGATTTCTAATTATTTATGAAACGAATTTAAGTTTCTGCGACTGCGTAAGCAGGCGGAGGGCGTATCCTAAAAGCTTCCTTTACATGAGAAAATTTCTTGATACAAAAAACCCTGATAACCTGAGAAGGTTAACTTTTGACCTCATGTGTACAAAGAGTCACTTTTAGTTACAGATAGTACAATTTACTAAGACAACTTTAATTACACCATGACTCTCCAAACACATTATATTTCTAATAAAATTTCGAGAGTTCAAAAGTTCAAACTTTGCAAGTGTGCTTAAAAATAATAACTTAGGTCTGTGACAATTTATATTACTAAAACGTCCAAAAACAGAGTGAATAATCAAATTTATAATCGAACACTTGTGGTTGTATTACGGGAAGATGAGACTCTGTGTCAGAGTTATTGAATATATTACTGGCTAGCAAAATAACCTTTTTAACCTTTAAGTTAACTAAATGAAAATCGGATTAATGCTGTCGTATCTATTTATTTAAGAGTTGTGATAACCAAAAGTAGGAATCTATTACTTTCCTGTAGGCGGAAATATTATCTTCTCCAGACGAGAAAGGTTATAGTTTAACTGATTCTTGAGCAGGCAGTCAGCTGGCTGGGAGGGATGAAGCAGACAGAATATTTCATCCAAGAAAAAAAAATAAAGACAGCTGGAAAGAGCCGAATAAGCGCGAAGTGAATGACTAACATTTCCCTGTTCTCTCGCTTTTCCTTGTTTTAAGATTTAAGAAAAAATAAACTTGTCTACGCAATTAGAAAAATAATTGTCGATAATTGTTTGAGTAATTGTGGAGTGTGGCAAAAAATTTTGGCGCCAATTGAGATGGCGCGTGTGGCACACTACAGTCGACGCCCCTTAAGGAAAAAAAATTTTAGTTTGCTCCGACAAATCTAAACATTTTTTTTAACTTAGGGCTAATGGCAAATTAAATTTCAGAGTTGGCAACACTTTCATGTTAAATGAGTTTTACGTTGGGTTGGCAACATTGACTTAACCTATAGTAGGTTGCAACACTGTTGTATGTTCGAGCAATACTACATACTAAAATTAATTAAAATTGAAATAGAACATACCCTAACTCAATATAAGAGAACTCATATAAGTATATAGTGACAATTTCATAATAAGTACATAAAACTAAGAAATGACACGATTAGTGAGCCTTAAACTACAGGATTGAATCATAAAATCAAGGATACTAATCAATACGCTATACCTAATAGACAATTACAAAGTATGTATATGAGCTTATACTAAAGGCATTAATTCTTTAAACATTTATAGTATTTCTACATATGTACCTTAATATTTTACATGTAAATTTAAATGATTTTCTTTTTAATAATAATTTCCAAAATTATTAAGATTTTCTGACAAATGTGCTTATAGAATAAAAATAATATGAGACCAAATATTTCGTATGCGATAGCAATACCGAATTGTATGTGCAAGGATACAAAAAACAAAAGGAAACAGAATTTACCAAATTCTTGTTTATCTACGGAAACATAATAAGGAAGTAGACACATAGTTGACCTTACTGAACCCAAACAAACCATTAAGGGATAAGAGATGAACTTGACCTACTTTTAGACTTAACGGTACGTTTTCTTTTTTTTTTTAACTTTTTCTTTTTCTTTTAAAAAGAAACTACCCTAAACCATTAACACATTCAGCTTGGCCTCGAGCTGAAATATGATATTTTCTACAGAGGGGTAAACCACAGAAGATGAAAGAATTCAAGAATCTGTATATATACGTATATATATATTCTTCAGCTACACAACTAACCTTTGAGATTTTTTTTTTTAAACTGTTTCTTGTCCCTACGTTGACGGAACCATTCTACGGAAACAGATGTTTCGAGATTGTACCTTTTACAAATATGGCTAATATATTGTAATCGTAAATTACAGCTACCTTTTAGATGTACGTTTAACAAATTAATGATGCAAATTATAATTTCCTTGAATTAGACAGAATACTATTGTCACACTTTTATTCTTATACAATTAATATAACGTACGAGGTATTATAGACCTCCTAATTTGAAACGTTATCGTTTTCAACACGATTATTATTAGCATGGATGTTGTTGATAACATCAATATTAATACTATTATTACTAGCAACAATGTTATGACGGCTATTATTTCATATGCATATTGTTACTTTTAATTATTTCGAATTTATAGCTACAAGCATTAATATTATCAGTTTGTATCAATTGTTATAAAAATATAATGAACCCTTCATAATTGATTTACAAAATGGCAAAGCTTACGAAATAACATGAAAATTAATTCTCTCACTCAAAGAGTTTTAGAGTACAGGTGAAAGACTTTTTGTACATTTATATGGGAAATATAAAACCACAATGCCACAATGATATGAAGATATAGAGCAAGAAATTACAGATATGAAAAATATAAGCTATTTATGCGTTACGATCTTATGAATCCGTTAAATAATGCATAAATAAGTTAAGTAAGTTAATTGTTACTTTAATGATATTAACTTACGAGTAATTAAAGGTGATTTCTGAACAACAAACAATAGATAGTTCTAAAATTAATTAACATACTGACTTCTAGTATGGCTGAGATAAATTATATTCTTTGCGCGTGGGACGCAAGTTGCACAATTTTTGTTTCAATAGAGTATTTTTAGAAAGGGATGATTATACCTTTCGTACTAATGACTCAACAGAAATAAATCCACGAAAGTTTCATGATTAGGCAATTCATAGACACTTCTCGCTTGAAATAGTAATATTTGAGTTATAATTGAACATTTACAATTAGCGATAAAATACTAATGTTTTTAATTCACGAATAGCTAATTAATGAGAGCTCGTCCACGCTACTGGACTAGATGAGCGGTTAGAAGACCTTTAAACTATCATAATATTTCTATATGTATTGCCTATAATTAAGTATACATATTACCACAAAAGATTTCTCAACACATTATAACTACATTGTTAACAAGCATAGGCGATTATTTGAATCAATATTTGGTTTTCAATTAATCGGCATCAGATAAGGGTACTTGAACATACTGAATTCATACATTTTTCATCCTTATTTAAGGGCACGAATAATACACAATTAGATCACTACACTTGAATTTCTTACTAAATTCACTTTACAATTAACCTCTAGATTAAATGATTTTCAGTTACATATGGCGAGAGCTCGAGAATCCTTAAGTCACTGCTGTAGATCAAACAATTGATCTTCAAATAACAAATTAACGATAATTAAATTTCGGATGAGAGAGTTTTACATTAAGATTTTCCTTTTTGAGAGGGGCGGCTTGGCTTTTTGAATGAGATTGGATGACTTGTTACGTTTTAGTAATAATTGCATGAATTTCATTAGCAATTTTGAGGCGTCTGATTTCAACGCAGAAAAAGATAATAATGGCTTAATTTAGTAGAACATTTAGACAAATACACAATTAACTCGGCCGTGGGCAACTTTACTAGGCTTTCTGGTGCGGACAACCTTTTACTTAAGGAAGAATGAATGGAACTGGTCATTGGTGCTCCTAAGATAACTAATACGTAATGAAATAACACATAAAACTAACTTCAATATGTCTGAAAGATTTTCTCGCTTGACACTAACCTTGGAGCGGATGGCGCTCGGAAACACTTTCATACAACAGAAAACTTACTCAGTATAGCAGGCCTGTTCAGAAGGGCCGCTAATTCGCACTTTTACCACATTTACATATTTCTGCAAAGGAAACAAGACACTTGGCCTCCTTTTCCTTGCGTTTTATTCGCCTTTTTATCGCATTTTGTCTTCTGGGAGAAGACAGAGGGGCGGCAAGAAAATGCGCCCAGGTCGGTAAATTTACGGACCTATTGAATCAACATAAGCATGGCTGGACCTAGACTGACGCAAAGAGGTGTGGTCACTCCGAAAAGATGACGACAGCTGTTTTACGCGAGTAGGCAGCAATTCGCAATCGCTATTTCGAGGACAGTTCGAAGACACTGTCAATAGCAATTTAGCACAAAAGGGAGATATGTATTCTACATATCAAACGCAATTTACATGAATTTCTTCAAGATGCGAGGGGATTACTACTTAACCCAAAACACTACAATTGAAAATGAGCGAGACTAGAAATGAACGGAAGCACCTGAGTTTGATGATTACGTCACATGGGCTGACGACATTTTTACGTCCGACACAGTTACAATTAGATTTTCAGATTGATACTTTTCATATTACTTTAATACTATACGGCCATTGCAATACAAAGATATTTAACTAGAGCAGTATACAACATTTTCATTAAATAATAGGTTTCAATATTCCTGAACAAACATACATGAATGCACGCAATTTCTCATTTCATGTCTAATAATACTCATAAATGGATACATTTTCATTGAAAAGTTCTACATTTGCCGTGAGATTTAAATAACTTCTGTTACTAGAAACGATTAGAAACGCTAAATCGTTGTACAACTTCAAGGATTTCAAAGGGTCATCCGTTTTGACACACTTAACTAAACGCAAATCAATAAGAGTTGATTCTAGTTGTTTGACAACAAGATTTTTGGCGACTAGCGGTAATAAAGCAACAATTTGTATTCTCGGATTCGGACCAGAGAATGCGAAAAGAACTGAAGGTCGTAACTCTTCATGATACTCAATTAAATTGGAGAGATAATGCAAAGACATGGTTTTGATGCCGTGAAATATAATTTCTGAACTATTCGCTAGGCTAGTCTGGAAATGCAATTCATACCATTTTCGGAATCGTAAGCCGCGTAGATTTTGAACAATTTCCTCTTGTTCTGTTAATCCGTAAGTGGGATTAAACAATTCAAATTTAGGCAAAACTGAACGTTGCGCAAGTAGGTACTTAAATGAAGAATCTTGCATGAGAACTTCGTCTTCTTTATAGACAGGATAATACAATTTATGATGTCCAAACATTTTGACAACTAATTTTTCCTTTCTCTCTCTACTAAACTACTGAAATACGAACGAGTGACGAATAAGTGAACGAACGAGTGGATATCGTCACATACATAAAACAAATTGACTTTCTCTCAGTGATCAATGACTTAAGTAATTAAGTTTTACATGAATCAAATAACTACACTGACTTGATGAGTTAAGAATTCTCACGCCTCCGTTTTTCTTTAACCTCTATTATACCTTCTTATTAATGTTACTAGGAAGAAGAAAGAAACTTCACCATTTGAAAGAAAACAGATCGTTCTTCGAAAGGTTGCGGAGGGAAACAAGTATTTCGTTCCGCTGTTTTTTTTTTTTTTTTTTTTTTTTTTTTTTTTACAGCCGTGGGTTGACGGCGAACGCAAAAGGAGAGGCTTTCTGTCCAAAAGATTGAAAACTTCCTGTCGCGGTCAATGTTTTCCTTCCTATTTTCTTTCTAGGTGTGAACCTTCTTTGATCTTGTTTTTCTTGTATTTACAACTACCACGGGGGGGGGGGTTTGGAGAATAAACGAACAAGATGTTTCTGTGAGTGTTATCTTAACTTGAAAAGATTGGAACAATAAGTTCTGTAATGAAATTATACCTAACTCTTTCTAAATTTGTAAAAAGAATGTAAGATTACATTTACGTCAACAAAGCAAAATGAGAGATTTGTTGTGTCTCTACCATACAACTATCTTGTGATTTAAAAATGAACAAAATCTTTTGAATTAGGTGTGCAAACTATTCAAAAACACACAACTTAACTTGATTTACTTTGAAACACACTTTCCTTAAATTTTAACTAAAATTACAAGATTAAATCAACACAGTATAACAATTTACAAGATAGATTAACTTTTTTTGCAATCACAAGCTGTTACCAAAAATTACCAAAATTACACTTGTGATGCGGGTTCGCATGTCACGCGCTGCCACCATTTAATGTCAGCGGTGACATATCCCTTCCGCTTGCCACCATTTAATGTCACGGCCACGAACGGTCTCAAGGGGAACACTAGACCTTCGTGGTGGACTGGTAGGATTCTCAGTGTTAGAAAGTTGTAAAACACCGATTCTATCATTTGCATTTAAAGAACAACGAATAGTTTGTTCACGCTCCCAAGTAAGCTCTGGTAGAAGTCAAAATATAGGTTTTATATACACGAGCGCTTAACTAATTTATGGGCGTACTGACAGGGTGTGAAGACACCGATATAGAGAACGATAGCCAAGAACAACAAGTATTTATATACCGCCAGAGGATAATTATATCACAACAAGGTTAATTCACATCGGGGCCACCATTTATGTGGACCAGGGTTCGAATCTCAATGTAGCCACCATTTTATGGTTACAGATCCTTACCGCTTGCCACCATTTTATGTCAGCGGTGACATATCCTTCCGATTCAGTTATCAAATTATGTGCGTGACGCGGGGTGTCGCATGTCACAGGCCGACAACAATTATGTCGCGCGTGCACATTCCACCATTTAATGTCGCCAAAGTATGCCTTGGTGGAGGAGGTTGTTATTAGCACAATAATAATGAATAATAGCAAGAGGTAGCCTTGAAAAAGGCTGTTTATATAGGGACTTTAAATTAGTCCGTGTCAAAGAGGAGCAATGCAGCTCAGATGATAGATGGTTAAATAACATACAGTTTCAATAACAACCAAGTCAGGGCGCAAAGGCGCAGATGTCCATCTCAAGCAAATAGGCTATCGAATGACCACTCGTCAAGGGGGACAGCTTTAGGGTCCCGTAAAATACAAATAACAAAAGCAAGGCGGTTTTCGTCGGAATGAGGACGAGTGTGGTCAGTACGCAAGAAAACAATGATTACGAGTATTAAGATATTAGCGAGAAGGCGTCGGCGAGTTGGAATACCACTGCTATCAGCCAGTTCAGAATACTTAGCAATTTAGCATATCAGAACATATTACATCATTATAATTAAACACGAGATTACTGCTCGAGTTAAAAGAGATCTGGTAAAGCAAAAGTAATTAGCAATTCACACAAACGATATTTAAGCAACAAAAGGTTTCAAAGTAATTTTGAAACTACTTGGGAGGTGATCCCCTTTACAGTAAGCGACTTGATGAAAAGATAATGCAAATGACAGTTACATGAAAATATTAAATAAACAGTGATAACCCACCTGAGGTCCGTGGTCCTACCTCCAGGCACTCCAAGTCGAGATGGGAAGACTCCGGGGTTATCTTCGACGTTGCTGTAGCCGTTTCGTACGCACCAGGTAGCACAATCACTTAACAGCACTAAAAACACTATTACGATAAAACTTACTTGTACTTCGAGCGGCTGAAATACAAGAGCAGGATAGACGGACGACGATCAGGACTTCATGTAAGACGATGTCGTCACTGAGCTTCGTACGGGATTAGAAGTCTTCGGAAATTTGGGACTTCGCACAGGCTGGTCTTCTCCTGGATGGATGATGGAATAGAGGTGAGACGAATGGTGAATGCAGTTCCCAGATTCGAACTACGTCCAACAGGATTTCATTCCAAAGGTCATCTGCTATCTCCAGTAGACTACAACATTGGGCACGTCGATACGAGGCGTTAATATAGATATTGAGAAAGATTATGAAACGTTCACCAAAAGGAAGTATTGAGATTGTTTTGGAATGACGTAAACAACGCAAGTTCGAGTTAGGAAGAATTTTATTAGCTGGCTCGAATAAGTCCGTGGACTTGATACATTACAGGGTGACTTTCCTACATGAGGTCTTCGATAGATACGTAACTCAGCGTTAGCACAGACTAACGAGTATTGTTTTAGGAAGCATTTAGGTACACAAAAGTTGAGTTAACGAGAGATCTTGAATAGATCCGTGTAGAGCCAGTGCTCAGATTAGGGAAGCAGAATCTGAGTAGTAGTAACTAAGTTTGTAGGTTGATTGTATACTCACAGTGAGAACAGAGGTACTGTCCAGTGGAGCACTTAAGGTTGAATTAGTGATAACACACACTGCTCGTCTCCAATGATGAATCTTTACGAAATGTCCGTGGTGGAAGGAATACCGTCCTTACGCCGTATGATGGAAGTTAACAGTCACTGCCGACACAATAGCACAAGTCGGTGAGGGATGTAACAAAGTTTCTCCCGACCGAAGAACGGGCTATAACAAGAGTGTCAACGTTCCGGCGTAGTTCCAAGTTAGACTGTGGACGATAAGTCCATGTCGTGGAGTTGGATGGAACTTTAACTGAAGGGGGGCATCAAGCGGGAGCTTGTGCCTCTTCGAAAGGTTATCGGAATTCCCCCGAAGGGGGCAACGGGCGGAGGCCCGCGCCTCTTCGAAAAGCTATCGAATAATCCCCCAATTAACTGCCTCTAGAGAGAGATGTCCTCACTTTTTGTTTGTCCTTATCATTCTCACACGGCACTAGGTTAGGGACGTGTGAAGGCAGGGGTAAGTCAGGGTTTTACCTGATTGGATTTCTAATTATTTATGAAACGAATTTAAGTTTCTGCGACTGCGTAAGCAGGCGGAGGGCGTATCCTAAAAGCTTCCTTTACATGAGAAAATTTCTTGATACAAAAAACCCTGATAACCTGAGAAGGTTAACTTTTGACCTCATGTGTACAAAGAGTCACTTTTAGTTACAGATAGTACAATTTACTAAGACAACTTTAATTACACCATGACTCTCCAAACACATTATATTTCTAATAAAATTTCGAGAGTTCAAAAGTTCAAACTTTGCAAGTGTGCTTAAAAATAATAACTTAGGTCTGTGACAATTTATATTACTAAAACGTCCAAAAACAGAGTGAATAATCAAATTTATAATCGAACACTTGTGGTTGTATTACGGGAAGATGAGACTCTGTGTCAGAGTTATTGAATATATTACTGGCTAGCAAAATAACCTTTTTAACCTTTAAGTTAACTAAATGAAAATCGGATTAATGCTGTCGTATCTATTTATTTAAGAGTTGTGATAACCAAAAGTAGGAATCTATTACTTTCCTGTAGGCGGAAATATTATCTTCTCCAGACGAGAAAGGTTATAGTTTAACTGATTCTTGAGCAGGCAGTCAGCTGGCTGGGAGGGATGAAGCAGACAGAATATTTCATCCAAGAAAAAAAAATAAAGACAGCTGGAAAGAGCCGAATAAGCGCGAAGTGAATGACTAACATTTCCCTGTTCTCTCGCTTTTCCTTGTTTTAAGATTTAAGAAAAAATAAACTTGTCTACGCAATTAGAAAAATAATTGTCGATAATTGTTTGAGTAATTGTGGAGTGTGGCAAAAAATTTTGGCGCCAATTGAGATGGCGCGTGTGGCACACTACAATATGTTGATAGTAAAGTAGTTTAGATTGATCGAGCTCCTAGGCATTCAGAATTTAATGTCACGCTTCCCCCTTCCCGTTACGAAATTCTGGCTAAACGAACCAATATATTTTCCAGTAAAATAGTTTAGAGTGATCGAGCCCCTGGTGTGATGACCTTCATGTCACGGACCTCCCCTCTCCCTTCACGAAATCCTGGCTACGTGCCTGTATATAGTATATATATATATATATATATATATATATATATATATATATATATATATATATATATATATATATATATATATATATATATATATATATTTCAATTTGCTCGAAAACTCTGCATAAGAATTCACCCCCAAAATCTTGTTATTTTGTTTAGGTCAAGGTTATCTACATTTTACTCTATATTTTACTTATCTTTGGATAATATTTTTGAGTTAAAACAGAAATTTAAATTTAAAAAGTTAGTTATAAAGATAAGTTAAGGCGGTTATCTTATTAATCACAGTATGAACTGTCACTTTGCTACGGTCATTATCAGTTTTATAACCTCAATAAGCGACATGATCCTCGGTGAGCATTTATTTTTAGGTCTACAAATTAAACGATTTTTTTTTTTTTTTTTTTTTTTTTTTTTTTTTTGGAAAACGACGCATGGGTGCACCCAGAAATTTTTGTTGGGAGAAATGAAATTTTTGAGTTTTACGTTCCACGGATATGCCGGTTAGGCTAAAGGAGACGGTGATGATGAGAGATGAATGAAATGGTGGAGTGAAGAAAGTGGGAGGAAACGGGAGAACCCCGAGAAAACTCACACACATTTGTTGGGAGAAGTGCAAGCTTTAGGGAGGGGTGGGTGAGTCAAATAATACAAGCCACTACGTCTATGTAATTTTCAATGGGTATTATTCTGCATCCGAAAATACAATAAGTAACTGTAAAATACTTACACCTATATTTTCAGAAAAGAAATGATACAACTAGATTGATCTTTTAAGAGTCTTCATCCCGGCGAAATTAAAATACCGCTAATTTTACAGTAATTATGTGATATCTTCAAATAGATAAAAGATAATTGAAATATGGAGCAAGAGCGCCCTAGACAATATTATTTTGCATGAGATACCGTTACCACAAGTCACCTAGTAGCTTTCCGTTTTCAGCCGTTTAGAAACGCGAAAATAAATGCCGATTTTCAAAATGGCTCGAAACCGAAAGCAGATAAGTGAGTCGTGATAACGGTTTCTCATGTAAAATAATATTGTCTAGGGCGATCTTGTTCCACATTTCGATGATCTTTTATCTATTTGAAGATATCACATAATTACTGTTAAATTAGCGGTATTTTAATTTCGCCGGGATGAAGACTCTTAAGACAAAGAGTACAGATGAAATGGAAGATCAAATTTTCATGCTACATCGACCATTTCTTTGTTAAACAAGTATTTATATTGAGAAAGTGTACAAATTTATGCTCAGTTTTGAAATTTTGGGGGAGGTCCAAACCTGGAGGACCCCTCCCTGTGAGTACGCCCCTGACTCACGCCCATCACTTCGTTCAGCACAAGACGGTTTACCAATTTGTATATGTCAGATTTTTGAACAATGTTTTTCACTAATGATATTAGAAAAATGTATATATTTTAGATAAAGAATATAAGTACCGGATTATACCTAATGTTTGATACCCTTAACAGTGACTCAGAAACTACTTGCAAAACATGCTTCTCTCTTCTAGGAAACTTGTTAACACGCATGGTCCAGGATTCGATACCCAATCATGGTACAAAGCTTTCCGGCGTTGATGCAGTATCGTGAGGCAATAGAAAAAATTAAAAATTCAGTTCAACGCAGAGACGTAACTAAGAGGGGGGCAAAGGGGGCTTGTGCCCGAGCACAGGATTGGGGGTGCAAAAGTGGGCAAATATTTATTTTCCTGTAAGGCAAGGCATTTTTTTTTATAGCAAACTAAAGATCATAAAAAAAATACCTCAGAAACTTAACAGGACATCAACGACTCACCAACCTTAGGATCATATCTATTGGGTATAAATTAGGTTCAAAGCTATCTTTTAAGGACACTGTAACAACCGTTGCAGTCAAAAGAGCCCGCAAAGATAAATTTTAGTTCCAGCTTTTTTGTGTTTTCACCAATTTAAGGGATTTGTAAAATGTCCGAGTATAATACTCGAACCAACAGCTTGACTGTTTGTCATAACTAAATATTGTATTCTACAGCAACAGACTGTTTATTCATTCTACACATATGCACATCCCGATATAATTCCAAAAAACATCGTGATTTCGAGTTATTATGACAGGACTATAATAGAATGTGTCAAGTATGCTAGTCTCAGATTATTTGGCAATCAAATACTAATTAGTTTGGTGAGTTTTATCTTGTACTAAAACTTAAATAATGTACTGCAATTTTGAAGTCAAATTTTACCACTTGAAGAAAAAATGAGATAGGATAATTACTGTGTGATGCCAATATCAGGTGTCGTCGGGGGAGCGTTTTGGTTTGCTTGCTCAGGGGGGGGGGCGGCGCTAAGACGAGTTCTTGCCCCGGAGGACAATTAGCCTATTGCGTCACTGTTTCAACGTCCCACAATTATGCCCTTTAGACTAAGGGAGACAATGAATGATTAACACAAGTGAATGATATGGAAAAAATGGTGGAATGAGACAGTGGGAGGAAACGGGAGAAAACCCACGGACACAATGTTATCCACCACAAACTTACTTGGGCGGGATTCGAACTAATGGATCCCATACACCAGAGGTAAGCGCACTTCCACTGAGCTCCCAAGAGGGAATGGGAAAGCTACTTGGATCCCTTCCATTGTTCCAGTCTAGAAGAGGGGGGTGATGTGCTGCCCACACATCACCCAACTAAACGTGTATTTTAATGCTAAGTCTGTTCAACCTACAGAAATGATAATAAATTAGGGTTAAGTTTAGAGTTACCCCTCCGCTTTTTATAAAAATCAGGAAAATTTACAGGAGAAATGAGGTAAGAAATGATAATTTGTATTACAAAAATAATAATAATAATAATAATAATAATAATAATAATAATAATAATAATAATAATAATAATAATAATAATAATAAAGGTGGATACTTACTTATTGGCCATGGGTACAAGGGTCCAGTCATACCCTTGAAGCACTTTGGCAACTGCCTCGTTTATCTCTGTCTTCTCTTCTGGGGTACCACCAGCATCGGGCATTCCAGAGTCCGGTCTTGCTTTTGGAACACTGGTTGTTGTTGTACCCTCCATATCAGCATCCACATCATCTTGGACCACGGAAGACCCGTTACGGCAAGTTTCGGACGGTCCTTGTGACATTTGAGCACTCGATGCAGCAGTCATTGCACGAACCAAAAAAAAAAAAAAGGCACTAATAAAAAAGAGAACTTTTTTCGATACACAAATTTGCACTGTTTTTTATATTTTGTGGCAATGTTAATGTTAAAAAATGATGCAATTTTTTTTAGTCACATTGAATAAACATACATGCAATATCGTAACTGACAACAGGGCGTGCGGTTGACAATTTTTTTTCTTTCAGTTGATTAGGAAAAAAAAATAGCTATTTGTTTGTAAGTATTTGTTGTCACTAATAACAACACGCAAGTCTCTGGTATTAGTGCTGTACAGTATTGCAGGTGTTTACGTTTGTGGCTTTTTCACCCTGAGGGCAAATCCTTCTTCTTTCAGGAGATTTGAATGAACAGATCTCTTGTTTTGCGGTCCCTGTGTTAATGTGTGTGTTTGGTATGCTTGACGAGAAAACTACTACCCGCCTTCCTGGCGTGCTATACTCGCGCTCTGAAAGCAACGTTACGTAGGCCCACCTTACACAGAAAGCACTCACGTTTCTAACATCCGCAGCGCCGCGCCTCGCTCTCTCTTCATTCCTCAAGACGACAAACAAAACACGAGAAGAAAGCAAAAAAAAAAAAAAAAAAGTTTGCGTGTGTGTGTGTGAGTGTGTGGGCGCGTAACAGCATTTACCCGCCTCTTACGTCGTAAGCCAACCACCATGACGTAACTCGATTCTGATTGGTGGTGTTGTTGTTCATAGCTCCACCCATAACATTCCCGACCCCCACTACTTATTCCTTTCTCTGATGCGCGTCTTTTTGAATGAACTTGCACCAACAAGTGGAGTTTCAAGCAACTATCGTTTCTTTTTCTTTTTTTTAAAATAATATCAATATTTGTTTCTTATTTGAAAAAAAAAAACGACTAAAGCGATCATTGCTGGGTAAAATAGTGCACACGCGTAGAATGATAAAAATGAATAAATAAATGACAAGCCTACTTACCCTAAATTTTTATTATTTTACATAGACTGTTATACAAAAGAAGTTGTGTATTCACCCAAATTGTCAATACAGTAAAGTCGCGATTATCCGCGGAATTGGGTGGCAAGGACACCACCAAGGGGATAGTGGAAATCGCGGATAACCCGAAAAAAAGACTAAAAATGAGGTGCAAACACCCCAAAAAAATAGCATAAAAAATATGTTTTATTGTACAAAAAACATAATAAAACTTTAGTGGATGATGGGAGAACAATAGAAAGAAATGCAGAGGTCTTATTAAACGTTTCCAAGAACATGGGTATAGAAGTAAATGCAGAGAAAGCTAAATACATGGTCGTTGTGATCATAATATTGCAAATTATGGATGCGTTAAAATATTAAATAATACTTTTGATAAAGTGAATATCTTCAAATATCTAGCATTAAGATTAAACAGACCAAAACCATATTCACGAAGAAATTAAATGTCAACTAAAACAGGGAATTCGTGTTATTATTCAGTTCAAAATCTCTTGTCATCGCGAATTTTGTCGAGGAATTTGAAGCTTAAAATATATAAAACGATAATCATGCCTGTTGTTCTGTAGGTTGCGAAACATGGTCACTTACTCTGAGGGAAGAACATAGACTCACTGAAAGCATTTGAGAACAAGATCCTGAGACGAATATTCGGACTCAAGAGAAACGGGAATGTGGAATGGTGGAAACTTCATAACGAGGAACTACATAATGTATACGGTTTACCAAACATTGTTAGGGTCATCAAATCTAGGAGGCTCAGGTTGGCAAGTCATGTAGCTAGAATGGAAGAAAGTAGAAACGCTTTCAAAGTCTTAACTGAAAGACCAATCGGAGAACGACCATTAGGAAGACCTAGGCGCAGATGGAAGGACAATATTAAGATGGATCTCACAAAAATAGGAATACAAAGTAGAAACTGGATACAGTTTGCTAAGGACAGAAGTCAATGAAGAGCTTTGTGAACGCGGCATTGAACCTCCAGGTTCCATAGGCCATAGAGTTAGGCTGCACCTCCATTGCTTCCGAATGCGATTGCGAATGCGAATTTCCCAGCACGTGTAAATAAATTGGAGTGCCTCGACTAGTTCCGACCTGCGAATCGCGAAAACCGACGAAAAGATACGAATGCGAACGATCCCAACATTCTGGGATTGTTCGTTCGAATTCGAATTCGTGCGAATGGAGAGAAATTGAGCGCTCTGTGAGAGAAGAGTTTGTTTTGCGTGAAAGCAGACGACGTTGCGAAGTGCGAAGATAAAAATAAAAATAAAAATAGATGTTGATGCTTTAATAAATTGTTTTTGATAAAGTTCCATTGTGGATCCAAGCTCATCCAGATTACCACAAATTACACGTCGTGAACAAATTATGGGCAGAA
Organism: Thermobia domestica; assembly: GCF_964235325.1. Taxonomy (NCBI): domain Eukaryota; kingdom Metazoa; phylum Arthropoda; class Insecta; order Zygentoma; family Lepismatidae; genus Thermobia; species Thermobia domestica. The sequence continues at coordinate 23,224,196 of NC_137456.1, read as the reverse complement.
GTAAGTAAAGAACTTGGAGTGGAAGGATGTATAATTTTCTTTGTTTTCTCTTTAAAATATGAAAATTTAATTAATACATGAACCGCAACTTTTTATTCAATTTATATTTCCTCTTTGTTCCTCAAATAATGATTTTACGAATATATGTAATTATTAACTAATATGTTTGAAATAGCAATAATCTGTTTTTTACTCATGGAGAAAATTTTCTTAGAAAGTTGGTTGATTTTGCAATCTCTAATTTTATTTAGTTAATTTATTTTAAAGTGAAAATAGCGGTTACCACAGAAGCATAATAATAACAGGAGCGACATTCACTCTATTTTGAACCCAAAGGAAATTAATAGATATTATTATTATTTTATTATTATTATTATTATTATTATTATTATTATTATTATTATTATTATTATTATTATTATTATTATTACTATTATTATGACTGCTCTGAAAACTTTAATATATGAATTTTCAAGCAAAAGTATTTCACATTGAAGGTTTGAAAGAAACATTGCAACTTGATTCGCATTCACAAAACTTCGGATCACCCGTCAACTACAAAAAACCGGACGCCTTTTATTTTTGGATAGGTTGCTCCCCTATATATATATATACAGTGGCGGATCCAAGGGGAGGGCTATACGGGCTATAGCCCCCCCTTGTCGCTCAGGTATACACTGGATAAAATGGGCTTCAATCCTGCTTTACACTAGATAAAGTGGCAAAATATGGTTTAGCCCCTCCCTTGGTCATATCCTGGATCCGCCCCTACACTGTAAATCAAAAAGGTGTAACTTTACACCAAAAAGGTGGCAGCATTTAGGTTCCACCTCAAGGTGTAAGTGAAGGGTGTAAAGTTTCCACCGGCTGATTTGTTACACCCCAAAGGTGTACAGTATCGAGTTCGCACAACTACACCCATGAGGTGTAAGATTGCACCCAAAAGTGTGAACTAACACTTGTAAGGTGCTACCTAACACTTTATAAGTGTAACGAACCTGCAAATTTTGCCGCCAAACTATCATCCCTTAGGTGTAAACAAACACCTTTGAGGAGTAACTTCACTGCCTTTACTTACACCCTTAGGTGGAACCTAAATGCTGCCACCTTTGAGGTGTAATTGACAAGTTGGAAGGTGTAACTGAAAAGGAAGGTGTAACATTACAACTTAGGGTGAAACAATTTTTTCTTGTTTCACCCTAGTTACACCTTAGGGTGGAAAATTAGGGTTAGGGTGTAACTTTTGAGTTACACCTTAGGGTGTAAATGCTTCAACGCGAAAGGTGTAATGGGATATGCTCCCACCGAAGGTGTAAGAAATCATCTTTCAGGTGCTCCCCCTTCGTACAGGTGAATGCTGTTTACATTACGTTACCTGCAATGTATTGTGTGATATATATATAGTGCTTTACTTGCAGTGCACATTATAAGGCGTGGAGGCCTGTAGTCTCTAAAAATTGGGTTCAATTGGCGTAGTGATGAGCGCAAGAGTCTTGGTCTTGCAGTTTTTGCAAGAGTCTTGCATGCAAGACCAAGACCAAGACCAAGACCAAGACCAGGAATACCGATGCAAGACCAAGACCAAGACCAGGGGTGCAAGACCAAGACCAAGACCAAGACCATACCTGCAAGACCAAGACCAAGACCAAGACTCTTGCGCAAGAGTCTTGCACAAGTACGGGCACTACTTGATTTTTTTTTATATAATGTAAAACAGAAGGAGACGGATTTCTTGGCTTCAGTAAAAATGCTGCTGGAGTGAATATGTTCCCAGTAGTTTATGCAATCCGTGTGAGTCGATCAGCCCCTGTAGCTTATAGCAACAGTATGTTGTTTTCTGAATAGGTTGTTCGCGTTTTCTGTAGATATTATCGTTTTGAAGCCACACAGGTGTCATCTCGCACCATGTGACCTTTTTTGGTGGACAAACACCGTGTGCGTGGATTTTCTCGGTATTTTTTCGTTTCCTCCATTTCAGTCATTTCTCATCTTCATTCCACCATTTCAGTCATTTCTCATTATCACTGTCTCCCTTAGCCTTGGTGCGTTAAACTAGATACTTCATTTCATTTCAAAGCATATTAGTGGTGTTCTTCAAAAACTAAAGAGAAATGTAGTATTGAACATCGGTAATACCGTACACCATAGGTGTCGACTACATGGGTATGGCCTTGGCTCCGAGACTCAAGCATCCGTTGGAAATTTTCAATGTGTGCTCTTAAAACTAATATCGAAATAACATTTTCTGACATTGACAAAAACTTAGTGCATGTGACCGCAAGTTTGATTTCATGGGCGGATGCTTATACATTGAATAATTGTTTGTTAATATAACTTTTAGCCTCCTTAGGCATACGGCACATCGAGGTTTGAACTATATAACATTATACTACAACAATAAATTTATATTATAAAATTGAAAATGACTATTTTGGTGAATCCTAATCTCTTGAACCAGCCGAGCGCTCTCGATCAAATTTTCAACATAGATTAAGTTTGGGCCTGGGAGTGTTTTCATGATTTCACTTTGTCGATAAAACGTAGGAGAGGGGAAGGGGGAGTTATAAAATAATAAGTAAAACTTAATAACTCTTGAAACAAACAACCAATCTCGATCATATTTTTAACATAGTTGAGGTTCAATCGTGGAATGCTATCTGTCAGTTCACTTTGAGGAGCAATGTAGGAGAGGAGGAGGAGGGAGGGATGTACAAAAATCAATATAAATAAAAATAAAAATGACTAAGTTTGTGACTTAATAACTCTTGAACCGATCTCAATCAAATTTTTAACATGTATGAGGTTCGGTCCTGAAAAGGTTTTTAGAGTTTGTCTCACTTTGATCGTAGAACCTAGGGGACGAGGAAGGGAGGGATATATATATATATATATATATATATATATATATATATATATATATATATATATATATATAAATTAACTTTTGAAACACCCGACCAATCTTGATCAAATTTTCAACATAGATGAAGTTCAGGCCTGGAGTGTACATGTAAAAAATTAAAAATGTAAGTGCTGTCTTTGTGACTTCATCATTCTTGAACCAGCCAATCGATCTCAATCAAATTTTCGACAGGTGAGGATCGGATCTGAGGTGGTTTCTGTCATATCACTTTGACGGTGCAGATTAGGGGAGGGGGAATGAAAGATATTTAAAAATGATCGAAAATGACCGATATTAAAATGGAGTCTATATTTTTGGGGTCGCTGAGATAAACAGTGACACTTCCGATGCTATTTAAATCCAAGCTCAGCCCCGTAGCTTGATGGAGGGAAGAGAATATATATAAAAACGATCGAAAACGACAAATATTACTGTCGAATCCATAGTTTTCCAGTTCGCTGAGTTGAATACTGACACTTCCGATACCGTTTACGACTAAATTCAGCCTCGTAACTTGGGGAGAGGGAGATACATAATAATCATCAAAAATGAACAAATATTAGTGTCGAATCCATAGTTTTCGGCGTCGCTAAGGTGAACAGTGATACTTCCGATCCCGTTTAAATGCAAATTCAGCACCGCAAATTGGGAGAGGAACAAGATATATAAAATTAACAAAAATTACCATTATCAATGTCGAACTCATGGTCTTCGAGGTCATTGAGGTGAACAATGACGCTTCCAATGCCGTACTTCACAACATGGGGGTGAAGGAGATATATAAGTTTATTGAAAATGACCGATATTAGTGCCGAATCCTTAGTTTTGGGGGTCTCTGAGACGAACAGTGACACTTCTGATGCCGTTTAAATTCAAATTCAGCCCAGTAACTTGGGGAGGAGGAGGGGAGAGAAATATAAAAATAATCGAAAATGGCTTATATCAGAGAGCGCTTTACTAATAGTAAAAGTGACTGACTAACGAAATTTATTATTATTATTATTATTATTAACCCAACGAAGTGGGTAATTGATGTTAGTAATCCATATTCACAAGTGAGACTTCAAATAACGGCGTTTGATGCCGTTATTTTGTATTTCCAATACAGGTCAAAAGTATTTATATAGATTGAATGTACACAAAAGACATAGACAGTTGAATCGTTTTAAGTTTTCACTCAAATTATTCTAAAATATTAAGAGGTTTGATTATAATAATTATTATTTTAATTTTCTCTCTCCCTTTTTTAGTCAATATTGCTAAATATATAATCATCTTCATAATAGCTATTCTGCCATTATTGACAGGTTACTTGCTGCAACTGAGAAGGTTTGACGTTCGGTGGTCCTCAGCTAGTCTCTACGTCTTGACGTAGCAATTTTCTGTTTTAATACCTTCCTTCAACTAGTCTCCTTCACTCCCTCGGTCTCTTTCCTTCCACAATACCCTTCAGCACGTTTCTCATAATACAGTTCCTCCTCAGCCAATATCCTAACCTGTTCCTCTTCCTTCTCTTAACAATATCTAAAATTCTTCTTTTTCCCTACTGCTAGTTTTTTAACACCTCATTCGTTGTCCGTTCAACACAGCTAATTCTCTCCTTTTTTCTTCATCGAAAGCCTGCAATTTTTTAATCACTTTTGCGTAATGTCAATGTTTCTGCCACATAGAGTACATATTGGAATAAGTTTAAACAAAACCTCAATATTTAATTAGAAATTTGATTAATACAAGGATTAGCTAATCGTGGTTGAAAAGAAAAATCTGACGCCTTTAGAGTGTAAAAATAATTTTGCAATCATGGTATTTCAATAATCTGTGCCGTCTTGATTTTCTTTCATGCGTCTCAGGGGTAGCCTCCCCAGTTTGGGAACCAGTGGAGTGTTAGATCTGTTAAAAAATATAAACAGATTACGAAACGTTGTGATTTAGGCATATCTTACAAGTAGTGAAGCGTGAGCACCCATTAAAAAAAGGAAAGGTCATCACCTGTGTTGTACACTATCATGATACACAAAGTTAAACTATATTACATTAGAAACATACGTTGTATTTCTGTTACTATTGGCGCATTGTAGAGTTAATTATTACTTATATCCATAGTAAAATTTACCTATGAAAAGCTTGAGATTTCTTAAATGCAAGACTTGCAAGACTCTTGCATGCAAGACCAAGACCAAGACCAAGACTGGGTGTGCAAGACCAAGACCAAGACCAAGACCAAGGGTTGCAGTGCAAGACCAAGACCAAGACTGGATGTGCAAGACCAAGACCAAGACCAAGACCACCCCGGTCTTGGTCTTGGTCTTGCATTTGCTCATCACTAAATTGGCGGATTTAATCAAGAGTAGCATACGTGAAAGGTTATGCAACTTTTCAGGTGTAACTGCTGACTACATCATTTCGCATGATGGGCTGTTCTCACTTTGTCTTTACTTGTTGGTATGTTTTTCCTCAAACCCGAAGAAGAAAAAAAAATTTGAAGCACTAGTCCATCATGCAAAATGATGTAGTCAGCTGTTACATTTGAAAAGTTGCATAACCTTTCACGTATACTACCCTTGATTAAATCTGCCAGTTGCACCCAATTTTTAGAGACTACAGACCCTCGCGCCTTATCGTGTGAACTGCATGTAAAGCAATATACAAATCAACAAAATACACTGCAGGTAACGTCATGCAAATAGCATATACCTGCGGGAAGGGGAAGCACCTGAAATATCTTACACCTTCGGTGGGAGCAGATTCCATTACACTTTGACAAAGTCTTGATTACAAGTGAAAATACATACAATGAACGTGCATCGTTTACTATTCTACAAGTTGTACACTTTTAACAAAATCAAGGAAAACTTTTGTTATACATAAAGTTATTTCGTTTATTTCACTTAACTAAACATTACATTTACATACATGGAATACAAACTATAGAAGGAATATATTAGTAACCACAAGGAAATATGACAGGATCCCCACTCTTGTGGCGACCGAAAATTTTTTGCCTTTTCCTTGTCACAATTTACAAGTTTTCAGGTGTATACAGGGTGTTAGATTAATACGTATACAGAAAATGAATGTTAGATACTGGATGTGAAAACAAGAAAAAAACCGTTCTTGAACTTTGGACAAAATTTACGTTTCAGAGATACATGCTTACAAAAGGATGGGAAATGAATTTCAGAGGCTTATATTTCAAATATTATTCAACGTAGAAGGAAGTGCAGCTTAACAAATCACTTATGAAATCATAAACGTTTTATTTTAAAAATGCGTTTCAAAACTGTGCGATGCGGGCGCAAGGAATTCCCCAGAGCTATCATGAACCAATGAAAGTTACTGTTGGTTCGTCAAGCTCTTTCCTTGGGCACGTAACGCACAATTTCGAAACATCCATTTCTTAAACAGAACAGGTTAAAATTCAGGTAAAAATAGTACTACCATTGAAAACAAATTGCTGAAGCTATCGAGAAATTCTTTGAACTTTAGAAATATAAACGGTGCACACAGAACGGGAAACAAAATGGCGGTCATGGCGTGCCCCCCCCCAAAAAATAACAGATATATATGCCTTCTTAAGTGATTTAATAAACCACACTTTCTACGCTGGACAAATAGTACTACTTCTCTGTGACCTTCCCTGACATTTGGTAGGAAAGTCCCTGACTTTCAAGACAAGCATCGGATGACGATATATAAATAAGGAGTAAATAACGGTGAATATTTATATATGAGAACATTTATTCTATAGGGACAAATACTAATCAATTGTTCATACGCACATTTCACTTACTTCCAATAAAAATCTCAGCAATGTCCCATACTGTGATCATTAATGGTTGGCTAAGCTGGAATTGGTGTAGCTACAATTAATGTTAGAAAAAATATGTTTTATAAAATTTCCCTGACTTCCCTCACTGGTGTCGGATGACGTTGACATATAAATAAGGAATAAATAACGGTGAATATTTATGTATGAGAACATTTAGAGACAAACAATAATCAATTGCTCATAGAAAAAAATACTTACATTTCACTTACCACCCATGTAAATCTGAGTAACGTTCCATACTGTGATCATTAATGGTTGGCTAAGCTGAAACTGGTGAGGCTACACTTAATGTAAAAAAAATGTTTCATAAAATTTCCCTGACTTTCCCTGATTTCAAGTCATTTTCCATGACTTCCCTGACCAGTAGGAACCCTGTATAAATATTAACTTATGGAGGCTTTTAACATTTTTATTATCTCTGACAATTTTAGAGATTTAGCATTTGTCATTTTATTAACTACACAGGTTTAAATATATGCTGGAAAATCTTTGCTGAACCAGCTTAAGACAATAAAATTTTCCAGCATGTCTGATCGGTTTTGAAACCTTTTGCTGCATCGAGCACATTAAGCAAAATCCAGCAATCTTCCGTAATAATTCCAGCTTGAATTCTTGCTGAAACCAGCAAGGTATGTTAACCTCGTATAGCTTCTATTTTTCGCCGAGGTTTCGGAAAACCCACACGGCTTCATTTATTTCCAAAGAAAGCCTTACACCGCTGGAAACAGTTTGTTCAACCACCGCAATCGAAAGTGATTCCCTTATTTATTTGATGAACTAAATAAAAAAGACACTAAAAACTGAAACAGGGTTGCGGCCTTCGAGATACGAAATATGCACTCCGTGGCCCCGTAGTCCTGAGAAGTTAGCCATCACAGGTATAAACTCTTTTTAAATAGTTTATAAAAAAAACTAGAGCAACATATCGTGTAAATTTCAGGCTTACATTTCTCTATATCTGAAAGTCAATCCATCTACGTTGATTGTATCTAATTTTCGAAATTTAGTCAGAAGATTCCGGGTTCGAAATCCGGTGGGCTACAAAATTTCTAGTGTGCAAACCGGGATCAGATGATATTTTAAGCAGTAAGTTCCCTACCCCCAACCCCGCGGTCAAATAAGGGTGTTAAGCTTAAACAAACCAATCAATATCAAACAATATATATATATATATATATATATATATATGCTTGCCTAAATGTTTATTATTTCAGAGAAAAGCCAAAGCTAACTGTGCTTAAATGTACAGGGTGGGCATGAAGTCCAGTGCCATCTCGTAAAAGAGATGTCAAAAGGAGAAAATACTCATTTTTTTTTCATTTCTATACCGTACCACGTATCAAAAAAAAATTGCCCCAGAGTTCCGCGGATTGTCCCAGGCAAGGTTAAACTATAGAATTTTCAAATGACAAGAGGAGCCAATTATTACATTGTTTGCAAGGTATTGTGAAAAGAAAGAAGATGGAACAATTCCCGGAATCTAAAATCAAAATTAATGCAATGTTAGAGAATTTGAGAAAAAGCTGTGAAGACTACAGGATGATACAAAAAGCTATGGCGAAAGTAACTGATACTAAAGGTAACTGCAGCTATTTTAAAATCAGAGGGAAAATCTCAGAACAACTAACTTGTTTCCAGTATTTAGATAGCGTCACGAGTCTCTACGCTAATCCTGTGTCAACTGGCGGAAGATCAAAATCTCAACACAGTTTTCGTTAAAGTCTGTGGCCACTCCTCTAAATGTGAAACGGTGAAACAGATAGAAAAACAGAAACAAAGTGTATCATCATTAAAAAGGAAAATACAACGTATCGAGGTAAGAGGTTTTGCTCCAGCGTCCCCCGTAGGTTTCCAAACCATTTCAGATTTCTTGGAGTAGCCATATATTTTTTTATTTAAAACCGTGGTGATAATTTTACCTAACTCCATTTTGCATAGAAATGAAATCTTTCAGTTTTACGTCCCACGGTTATGCCGGTTAGGCTAAAGGAGACGGTGATTATGAGAAATGAATGAAATGGTGGAATGAAGAAAGTGGGAAGAAACGGGACATCTCCGAGAAAACCCACGAACATGCTGTTTGTCCACCACACAGTCCACACAGCGCGAGCTGGGATCGAACCAGGGACTCCAAGCACCGGAGGTGAACGCTCTGCCACTGAGCCACCTCGAACTCATCTATTTTGCGTAGAAGATAACGTTGAGACTCGATTCTTATTTCTTCATTCTATTAGAGTATTTCAATAACAAAACCAGTTGCATAAGTTTTTCAAAGTATCAAGTTTGAGAAGAACGAAGTTTGTCTTCCACTGTTACTTCAGTGTTCAAAGATACCAGTAATGAAACAATTGGCCGAAAATCACGCGGACTCTTCTTACAACAATTCATGAAGAAGAAGAAGATGAGTGCCAATATTAGGTAACTAAATTCAAGATTAACAAAAAAAAATCCACCCAACCTTTTACAACCATACGAAGCACAGTTTAATACTTAGACTTGAAATAAAAATACAACTGGTTGATGACGATTGCCTTTGGCTTTGAATTTCATACGTGGATAACAATACAGGGTTTTTCAGGTAGAGGAGGGAGAGAGTAAGATATTATTAAAGGCGATCGTACATCTCAGTGCCGGATCCAAGGGGGGCTATAGCCCTCCCTTGACGCTCAGGTTTACACTGGATAAAATGGGCTTCAATCCTGCTTTACAGTGGATAAAACGGCAAACTATGGTTTACCCCTCCCTTGATCATATCCTGGATCCGCCACTGGTACATCTGATATGTTTGAACTATAGGTAAATTGTGCTTATGGATTAAACTCAGTCCTCTGAAGTCAATCGACAAATAAATACGTATTACAGACACAAAGATAGCATTAGGTTTCCTAGTTTCAAAATTATATTGTATGTTAAAACAATAAAATTAATTCTTTCCATTTGAGATCTAGAATCTGAAAGAAATTGTTAAATTTATTATGTGCTGAAGCAATTACACTTACCCTTACACTTTCCACACGCTGATGTTTTATCAATACTTTTATTACATATTTACCAAAATGCTGGATTTCAATAATAGTCCTAAAAGAAAGATGCACTATAATCAGGTTTCACTAGTCAATCCCGAAAGACAAAATATCCAATCCCATAGCCTTTTTAAGAAATAAAGGAAAATTTCTTCTTTACCTCCTTTTCCCCCAAAGGATTCACAATCAAAAAAAAAAAAAAAAAAAAATGAAATGAAAATCCGTTAGTTTAACGTCCAATGCTGACGCTCTTTATGATAGAGAAGACAGATGTTTAGCAAGTAAAGGATTCTAAAATTAATATTTCGTTCTAATTGGAATTCAACCCAGAACCACGTACAGCAAAGGCACATGCGGTAGCCGATAGACCAACGGCGAGGACTTCCACAGTTCTCGAGTGGAAACGTATCTGAATTCTTCCCTGGCTAAAACCAGAGAAAATAATTTGTCAACCGATAAATGTATACTTAAAACAAACTCAAGCATAGTGAGCTTTAAACTGATTTAAACTTACAGTTACAAGATATTGTGTAATTCTCTAAGTTATCAACACTAAAGCAATCTTTTAGTCATTGACATTGTCAGTGCTGTGCTTTACGGGTTGCTCCTGTTTTATAATGAACTCGAATAAAACGTAATATTTTGTACCCAATCTGCTTAAGGTAGTAATGTAGTTTTGGCAAACCACATTTTGAAAGATTTACAGGTAAAATTTAATACTTGGTATGAAAAGATATATTTATAAGGAACATATTTCTGCAGGCGACAAAATTTTATGCAAAGTAATACAGCTGTATTTTAGGTTTACAAATGTAAGGTTACTAGTGTACAATCATAGCCTTACGGTGGATAAAATAAGTTAGTGCATATGAGAGATTACTCTATTAATGATATTTTCCACTGGCGGTGTATTCTGCACAATGTACAGAAAAGAAACAGTGTACAGAAACAGTATTTTATGTTTGCAAGTGGAACGTTACTAGTATGAAACCATGATAATTGCTATTGAAATTCATATATTTGCCAGAATCCGTTTCTTTTTCACTATCTTCGCTTACGCTTATATCCACCAGCACTGACGCGCCTGCTCCCTTCGTACGAATCCCGCGCGGCCAAACCAGTTTCGCCTACCCTGGCTCGGTTAGATAGCATTCGTGCTTTTTAGTGACCACTTATCACTAGTTGATTTATTCTTTTGCACTGTAGTTCTTATGCCATACATCCGGAAACTGTATTTATAAGCAAATCGAAAAAGAATTGTAATCTTTCAACAATTATCTCTGGTGGCCCCCTCAATTTTATCTACGCACATTGAGATATTTTCATGCCACCCAGCACAAATTTTTTAGGAAACAATAGGAAGAAAATTGGTGAAAGAATTATAATTATTCAACAATTACTTCGATTGGTGCGTCAAACGTAAACCTTCGCGCTGCTTAATACATGGTAGAATCTCACTTACGTACGTTTTACGTTGTTTTTAAATTGGTAATTTCCATACATATACAATAGTTCTGCATTACTATAGGAATGGTGAACCATTCCTCCATTCAAAAAATGAAATGAAATCTTTAAGTTTTACGTCCCGAACCAGGGACCCCAAGCACCGGAGGTGGACGCTCTACCACTGAGCCACCGTGCCCCCCATTCCTCCATTCAATAACAACTATATAATTTAGGGCGTTCTTTATTAAGCGCAAACAGATTGGGCTACTTATAACATGTAGGCCTAAACTGCAACCTTTAAAAATAGTTGAATACACTGCAGAGTGAAACTCTTCCCTCCCGGTATTTAGTTTCGTCACCAGTGTTTTTATCGACGCAGAAAATCACAGAAAATGATATAAAACGATAGATACGCATTTCTTGCTATATACTAACATACAAGTAGGTTGCCGAGCGAGCGTTAGCGAGTGAAGGCGGGTTAGAGCACCGCAGGATACGTTGTTGTTTTGTCTTTATTACAACTCAGTGGGAAGGGGGACCTGTGTTGTAGAACCTTGCCTACTAAACGTGCTCCCTGAAATTAGCAAGCCTACCTGTGGCAATGTTCTACCCAGTGTTACGGAAATGTTATTTCACAGTAATGCCAAGCGAAGTCATGTATGAAAGATGTTCGTTTAAGAGCAATCTAGAACGATCCCATTGTAGTCGTTGTGCTCAAGGTTCAAAGTTGTAGCAGAAAAAAGTGCATCTCGTGTTCCAAGCTTTGCGAATTAAATATAACAACGTCTATTCCAGCTTTGAATGCAGCATGCAAGAGTTGCTTCAATATAACGTTCTTAAACACATCTTAGCTTGTTGCAATCTTAAATAATAAAAATGTTAATCCCATTGATAATAACATTATGAAATGCTATACTTTACCTGTAATGTGGTTTTTTTTTTTTCCAAAAGCGCGTATGATACTTGCAAAAAAATTATGTATTTGAAGTTAGGTCAGTTTCCGGCACTACGTGAATCAACTTATACTAATTTCTTCACCGCCCTCTATTATTAACACTTGTCGTATATTTCGTTTGAAGACCAACGTTAAAAATATTTATATTTGTAAAGTATACAATATTTGCATACCTGGCAATAATATATACTTACAAGAGTAATAAAACGACTAATGTGAACTTCCTGTTTGAGCAGTTTACACCTCTGTGTAATCGTTTACTCCCTAACCTACTCACTTTACACTTTTTCAAAACGTGTAAAGTAACACCTTATGCTTGCCTTACACCTGTATGTGGAACTTTAACACCGAAAGGATGTATATGTGACACCTAAGGGTGTTTAATTCACAAAAAACACCTCATAGGTGCTACATCACACCTGAAAAGGGTGCTTTGGGGTGTTTCATTACACCATATGATTTACAGTGTATATATATATATATATATATATATATATATATATATATATATATATATATATATATATATATATATATATATATATATATATATATATATATATATATATATTTGAAAACATTACTAAAAATATACGAAACATTTCTCAATTATAAAAATGAGTTACATGAAGTATGAGAATAATGTAATGCGAAACTTGAGTTCCTTTCATGAGGTATATTCATGAAATTACTTAGCTGTTGTCATAGCCATTTTTGAAACTTCCTTCTTTTCTAATACAAAATTATAAAAGTTACAACAGTCCATTTCTAAATTGTATAGTACTTGAAGAATTGCTGAAAGGGTCTCCACTCCCATCCTGTTTCTTTCGTCTGCCCACTGAATGTTCATGAGTGAAAATATTCTTACGGTATTGCCATTACGGGCAGGGATCGCTAACACATATTGACATATCTTTAAAAATTCAGAGTGCTGTTCTGACCTAGTATAAGTTTTGAAAAAACATACCCGTTTCTCGAGTTCTTTTTTTTTATCTTACTCGCTCTATTTCTTTTTATTATTATTAATAAAATCCTTCAACGTAGCCATTTGATCGGAAAGCAAAGAATAATTTATTTCAATACTTTTCTTTTTGACATAAGCAACAGTATCTTCAACACGTCGCTAGCTGGAGATGTCCTCCAACAACATCCATTTGAATATTGAAAAAGTAGAGAACGATGCACAATATTTCCTTAAATATTCAATGCAGATTTCATAAAACTCATAACTTCATTTTTGAAGTTGATTTTGTCTTGTTGCGTAATTTCATTCCTTTTAAGAACGGATTTTACATTAAATGATAAAAACTCCCCCCCCTCCTTTTCTTTTAGACATAGCTTTAAGCATGCCTTCCAGTACATCACTGATCTCCATAACACTTCTTGTACTTCCTTTAATTTTCACTATTCCGCGGTGCAAAGTACTAAGCTGCCTCTGGATAAACCATAGGTATGCTTCACTTAAAGTATTATTTAAAAACGTGAGCAAAATCTTTGAAGTTTACTCCTCGCTTAGAAAGAATCCTTTAAAGCATCAAACAGTTTTAAAATTCGTTCCACTGCAGGCATCAAAGAAAACCAACAAGTTTTGGAATGTGACAAAATAGTTCCAAATTCAGCACCAACCATTTCACAAAATTCTTTTAGCCTCTCTGTTCGTACCGTGCACACAGAGAAATAAGACAAGAGCTTGGCAACAATATTTTCTATCTCACAGCTTAATCTATCAGAAACTGTACCCAAGGACGCCCATGTTGTGGTTTCCAAGGGGGGGGGAGCAAGTATAAGCGATATTTCAAATGTAGTCTCAAATTTTGCGGTAAATATTCTAAAATATCTATTGGGTTTTCGATCTTTCGAAGCACAAATTCCTCTAATGGGGGGAGAGCGACCCACTTGCCCCCCTCATGGGCGCCCTTGGCTGTACCTACGCAGTTATGTGAGACACGTGCTGGACAAACCAGACCTTCAATATTTCCATGTAAATTAGCTTTTAATTTTGTAAACACATTACATTTTTCCTGTCTGTTCAAACCACCATTTGTGTTTGTATTGTCACCACAAAACGCAATACAACTGTTTTTATTTAATTTAAACTCATCAATACAGTTCAAGCAGAAACTAGATATCTCGTCTGGCGTTTCACAGGGCAAGAAAGCAACTTTCAATGGCTTTACTCCTTCGTTTATGCCAAAAAAAACTGCATTTACAAAAGGGAAGATTTTGATAGCTTTATGATTACTCGCATCTGTTGAAATTCCATAAAAGCGGGATTTATTTATCTTTTCGATTTTAGTTTTTAAAGTAAATGGAGCTAAAACACCAGTTATCAGGGCTGATTACTTTGTTCTGTTAGAACTGAACTTCGACGCGATTGATCATTTGACCGAAAACTGTGATCATGTTTTATCGTATGAGTTAGCTCAGCAGTGCGCTCATTTTTCTTTCTTCATCTGATTCTTGTTTCATAAGATAAACAGACTTAATGCAACTTCGCGCACTCAGTCTGTTCCTATGTTTCACTAATTTGATGTGTTGTATATCTGCACGACCACTGTGTCCAAAACTAAAAATACTGCTGCAAACTGTGCACTAGGTTTCATTGTCAAAGATTCCATTTTTAATATAGTTCCACTCTTTAGAATACTCCTCCTCAAGGGCGACGATTTCTCTGTAAATTTGGGGGGCCCATCAGACGAAGAAGGTATATGTATGAGGATTTTTAAGACAAATTACATTCAAATTATGCAAAATATGGTATATTCATAAATACAATAGGGGGCCCACGTGAGCTTTGGGGGAGCCCAATCCCCCCCTCCAGGATCGGCGCCCTTGCTCCTCCTTGAACTTGCATACACGCTTAGGCATTGTCAAGAAGATACTACGGAAAGCAACAAAATAAACAATTCGTTCTTACAATTAAAAAAAAAAAAAAAACCGCAACACATCCTATTTAATTTGAAGTTTGACTCACTCTGACCGAAGATAGTATTACTCTACGGAAAGATAAGCAACGATATATCGAGTTTGCGGCTGGAGTAATCAAGTCTGTCACTGACAGGATTTATAATTACTCTCAGTATCGAATTCCAACTCCCTTTATTTGCTTTTTCGTACTTTTAAATATTATTTCACTTACAACTAGTTTTCTTTTCACTTTCACTTTTATAGTTCTATACCTTTGTTTTCCTGTCGTGGTGTGTTACATCGGTCAAATCACGGACACACTGTACTGTACTGATGACAGCGCCTCAATCTCCCACCGCCCGAAACAGAGAATAAAAACACAAGTTGCATTTGTTCTTCACAAGACTTTCAGCCCCTTGCACTGTCGTCTGCGGATTTGGGAGGCCTAGGAGGGAAAACAGTGCAGCCACCATATCCAACGTCAGAAACGTCGTAATGACGTTGCTCAGTAATTACTATATTCCAATATAATCACAGATATATTCCATATTCCAATATAATCACATAGCTTAGAAAATAATAATATAAATTAGGAAATTTTAGGGATTGAAAAGTTTTTTTTTGTACCCAATCTACGTAAGTACGGGACATTTTAGCGTCCCGGTAGAATTTTTCGGGACACCGGGAATGGTAGTGAGAAAACGGGACAATCCCGTTTTTACGGGAGGGTTGGTCACCCTCAGAGGCACATGAATTCGCAGTTCGCATTCGCATTCGCGTTCGCAGTCGCATTCGGATGCAATGGAGGCGCGACCTTAGTTAGTTAGTTTAGAGTTACAGTACACTAAACCACTCTTCCTAATTCCCGTTTTTCATACCTTACAACAATCGGCTTTTCCCGTTTTCCATACCTTACAACAATCGGCTTCTGCTTATCAGAGTAGAGTTACACTGTGAAACGTGCACTATTGTTGGAAATATTGTGTTTTTTTTTTACAATGGAAATTATTATTATTATTATATTTTTTTTTGCAACATAATAGCACTTATTTTATAGGGAGCTAGCTTGTTTACCAGCGGGGGCTGAGGTAAAGGGGAAAAAATTTCAACAATTTTTCTGCTTGACTCTTGCAATGCTCCCTTACCCTCCTTCTATATGTCAGCGTTGCCAGGGTTAAAAATTTGTCACATGAATGTCATTCTGAAGAGTTAGTGTGAGTTGGTTATTTGTTGTGTGCTGTTGTGGTTGCGGTTTTGTTGCTTATTATTCATTTGACAATGGATTCACAGCGTAAGAGAGGGCAAACTATGCACAGCGAAGCTAGAGAAGTAATAAGGAAGGCCATAGTGCAATGCGACGAAGAAGCGAGGGAGACAAAACTGAAGCATTTGTTATCACAGCCTAATTTGCGTGTGTCCACGTATATAGGGATCTTTGATAGGGTTTGCATAATTGCATAAACTCTTTCAATTAAGTGAGTATTAGCTGAATTTTTTCACAACGCACTGGCAACCCTGCCCAGGATCGTCGAGTGACCGTTTCTTGGCGACGGGGTGGGGAACCTGCTAATCAACTCTGAATTCCTCAGCCTCGCATTAAAGCTAGCTCCCTATAATACTTATTTTTTAAATAGATATTTGCATGCCGAGTTCAGTCAACAGCGACCACTTATGAAAAATTATTGAGGGCGACTGCAACAGGATTATTTTTTTTTCACGGCACTCGTGGATAAACTTGGCTTTACTGTATTTATGTAATTACATTTATTTTTTGTGACTTTCATTGACCATAAAAACCTCTTTCTTTCTGGTGCTAATAATGATCCGGCTGGGTTTTTAAAAAAATCGGGAAATGTCCTATTTTGGGAGATATAAACAATTCCTTCAACTCAGGTCCGTATCCACTGGGGGCAAGGGGGCCGGGCTCTCCCTAAACTTTGGCTGGCCCCCATAAAATTTCACGGTAGGCTTGCAAATGAACTATAATATGGTGATGAAGTATAATTTGATTGGGTCGCCCCCCCTAACTTCTACCAGGCCCCCCTAAATTTTTGGGCTGGCTACTGGCCTGCTTCAACTTCAAGTTTCATAAAATATAAGTAACTGGAATTATGAGGAATGATGAGACGTATACCCACCTAATATTTTTTATACGCCAGCGTACACTCACCTTAAATTTACGAAAGAACGACCTAATACGAATAATTACAGGCGGTATGTTTTTGAAAACTGTTGAGCATAAACCTACCCAGTGGCGGATTTAGAAGGTAAAAACTGGGAGGAGGAGGGAGCCAGAACCCAGACTATGTTAGATATATCATCAGTTGACAATTTTTGATGGGTCCTGCAGAAGTTCCCAACTTAACGCTCTCCCGATGGATACTATGACTAAATTTTGGGTTAGACGTTGACACTGTGAGCTTCAAGTAGGCCTATTGTTTTACACATTACGTAACAGAAAAACTGCAACTGAAACTATTGGGCCTATCTTAATGTTTGAAAAAAAAATTCAGCGGGCCTGGGCTCCACCTGGCCCCAGGCTAGACCTGCCCCTGAACCTATCATTGGGTATTTTAAAAGTTTAGTTATATAAATACAGTAATATTTTCTCGCGGTGGCTTTCATTTGGGGAAGGATAAAGGACAATGACTGAGTTTAACATAAATACAGAATATTTTTAATGAATCATATAGTAATATGCTACCGAAAAACACGAAGAATTTCCGTACCCCTCCAAGCCCGAAGAAGAATCTGAAATGATGCTGGTATTTTTTTTTTTTTTTTTTTTTGATATGACATTAACAGGTTTGTCGAGTAATATACACATCTCAAGGAAATCCAAAAATGTCCTCTTTTATTAAAGATTTTCCGTATAGTAACCCTATATGAGATTGTTAATACGAAAATTACTGTAGCTTAAATATATCCCACATAGCTCACAACGTCCCATTTGGATCCCAATTATCCCATATAGTTCCCGAAATTATCGGGACAATGAGTAGACATCCTATTGACGTCCTGCATGAGATATCCTAAAGAATTCCCACGTGGATGGAACAGGAGATCCCAGAGAAATACCACGCCGGACATACGTAGGATCACATTATCTCACGATTTACCAATGGATATCCCTTTGAGGTCCCATTGAATATCCCGTCTTCCGGGATATTAGTAGACATTTGGATACCCCGCGGAGGTGCTATGGATGTTCCGGTAGCAAATCCGGGTGATCCTGGGATGTACCGTTGTCCATTGTGGGACATCCCGTGGACGTCCGTGTGTTATGTGGGATGAGAAGCTGGTTCTTGATTTGAGGGTACAGATGGAAAACTAAGGAAGAAACCAAAGATGAAAGTGAAACCTTTCAGTCTTACGTTCTACGATTGTGTTCTTTTGGCTAATGAAGACAGATGATAATAAAAAAGAAAAGATTATGAAAGAATGGGTGGTGTGCGAATGTGGAAGGAAACGCTTGAGGAATACCACGGTAATGATATTGTCCAACCATAAACTTAGAGAACCTGGGATCATACTGGGTCTCCTCGTATTGCCCAGAGGTGAACGCTGGACTCAGATAATCACCGAGACACCTGAGAAAGAAAAATGTATCCTTCGAATTTAACTTCTTTCACTTTTAGTCACAAACTTATCAACACTAACTTATAGTGATGAGATTCGTACACGGAGAAAAATGCATAATCCAGTCAGCATGTAAATGCTGTTTTTATCAGGTTACGCGCGTCACCACATTAAGTAATGTTGTCTCATCACTAGTACGATCTACACCACAGTCCAGCGAAAATTTTGTATTGTGGGACCACCATTTCAAATCTAGAATTAACGCCATACCCATTCCGACGGTGGTAACTTACGTATATAATGTTGTTACTACCTTCCTACGAGTGCCCCCTCTTGGTTCTTTCTAAATCTGTGACTCCCTACCTTACGAGAGTAATAGTTTTTAACAGGAAATCAATCATGTGAATAAAATTATCCAATCACAGCGAGTCTAGTTCGACGCCGAACTCCAGACTTGGCATGGTGTTCCCACTTGCTGTACTTTTATACATGAAATTACATTACTTAAGGAGCGCACCCGCGTAAATACGATGTATCCACACGGAAATCCTAGTCCTTTTTTTCTCAGTGTACCCTCTTCGAACTGTACGTGGGAATTTTTTTTTTTTTTAATCTGTACTGTAAATATGATGCCAGAATACTTTGAATAGCGCGATTCCAAGAAACGCCTGCGTTCGAAGTATATTTACAAGGTGCTTAAATCGAATTTATTTTGATTTAATTTTGAGTTTAGCGTCCCGTTTAGTAGCGAGGCTATATGAGACGTGGACTGTTGGGTATATCAATGGGTGCAGTTCAATTTTAGGTGATACCTAGGAAGATGTTGAAAATGAAATAATTGGACAAGATATCAAAAGTTAGTGGAGTGATCATATAAACCGATCATGGAGCGATCTTGAGCAACGTTACCAAGTTGCTGTTGATATGTATGAAAGAGTTTTGGATATAGTAATGTCAAGAGGGGCTGAAGTCAGGCCTGTAGCCAGCCCAAAAATGTAGAGGGGGGTAGAAGTTAGGGGGGCCGATCCAATCATATTATAGTTCATCACCATATTATAGTTCATTTGTAAGTTTACCATGAAAAATTTAGGGGGGCAGCAAAAATTTAGGGGGCCCAACCCCTCTAGACCCCCCGTGGATAGGCCCTGGCTGAAGTTATAAAAGTAGTGATTTAAATACAGGAAGGGTCCTATTAGTGTTGTCATCATATTGGTAGATGATTAATTTGTAGTAGCTGTATAGTTCAAATAAAATTTGGAGCAAAAAGAAGTAAATAGACTTTTCGAGTGAACTCTGTAATTTGAAGTTAGTTGTGGCAATATCTTTGATCATTAATTATTTAGAATAAGCCTAACATGGACCTTCAGTTTAACATGGGATCCGAGCCACATGAGCTGCCGCTGGGAAACTAATTTGGGTCTTCCACGCCATAGACGCGTACACTAACCGCTTAACCACGTGGGAACTTTAAATCGAATTTGTCCATCACAAAAATCTCTATACATATAGTGCGTTCAAGAAGTCCCAGGACTATCTAAAAAAAAAAAAAAAATACCAAAAGTAAAAATATTACCACGTTTGTTTTTCTACGTAGATCTGTTCTCGCACCACATCCTCGCAGGACTTGATTGTCCTCTCTCCTTCCGGGAAAGTCATTCAGTGGAATGCTGTTTAGTACCATCGTTACATTCTCTTGAATCCCCTTCGTCACGTTCCCTTTCGAGGGTAGATTCGAGGGTACCCTTCTTTTCGCCCCCCCCCAAATAAAAACTGACATAATGAGGTTGATGTGTGTGTAGACGGCGAATTCACTGAATTCATCTGCGTTGTTTCTCACGTTGATTCCTCAATTGAAGTGAAGCACTTTTTCCCTCACAGTTCTGCCGGCACTATGACTCTCTTCTAGGGACTCACGACCATTCTTGAAGCGCGTAAACCATTCGAACTTTCGAAGAATACTTTGCTTCGATTAAGGCAATCATGCTCATATGCGTTCTGCTCTGCATTATTCTGTAATTTTCAGTAGCGGTTGTACTGCATTTAAAACAAAACTTGATTCCACCACGTTGCTCCATTCTTGCAACACTGATGAAAACGAATAAAGTAACGCAAATGTGACGGCGGTACTGAACAAAATTTTAGCGGACGATTTTCTCAGAACAGCTCTACGATCGATCCTGCGAGTATGTGGAAAAGGGAGGGATATATATGTAGGAAACACACATTGTACTTTTTTGGAGAGGGATATCATTAACTATTTTATTTCGAGATAAGTAGTATTTGGTGGAGAATGTCCACATACTTTCGCAGCAGGGTGCCTTTGTTCAATGAATAGCAACGAATTAAATGTATACCAGATGGTCTTATGTAGCTGTCAATTAAGGAAGTAAGAAAATTGTCAATTTAATGTGACATATGGATGTTGGACAATACTTTAACTGTTGGAAGGCAGAGAGACACGTCAAATAAATTTTAGAAACATGAGAAACATGAAAGAAAAGGATACAATTTGAACATTGTGTCATTAAAAGAAAGAAGAAAACTGTCAATTTAATGTAACATATGGATGTCTGAAAATAGTGTAACAGCAGGATGTGAGAAAGTCATGTAACCTAAGAATGGCATGGGTAGGGAGAGAATTCTTTGATGTGTACTAAAGAAAGAAAGAAAGAAACATATACACAGGTGTACTGTAATTTTGGGTGGTCCAGTTTTTTGGAGGTGGAGGGAGCGAACTGTGGTCTGGATATTGCTTAATTGGGGGGACTGTGATTTAGACTGCATGGAAACTGAAAAATATGTGAAAAAAGAAAGAAATAGGAGACACCTGCTTGTATGTGTGTGTTCCAGGTTTTTGGAGGTGGAGGGGGTGTACTGTACTTTTGGAGAAATAGCAATGAGTATATTGAAGGAGAGAGAATGTAAGAAATACCTTGAAAATGTTACATTGCCCCATACTGAGAGACATGGCACAAGATTGCATAGGGAAAGTGTAGTGTCCTTTTGAGCAAAGGACCAGTTTAAATTAACGTGGGAATAGTTAAAATTACTACAATAGAAAGCGAAACTTTTTTGTGTGTGGATGAGAAAATGTCATGTTGGTTGTGACTCAGCTGTATGTATAATTCTTTTAGAAAAGAAAGAAAGAATTGAAATAGTTGAAAAAAGATCTTTTGAGTTGTTAGGATGTAGAAAGTTATTTGAGAAAACGTATGTGACATTTATTGTTGACGGTTGAGACCCCCAGTAATTTTGAGTTGAACGTAACTCTTTTTAGAAAAAAAAAGATTTTTCTGACTTGTTAGACAGAAAATTGTTTTCTACTCCGATAGAATGAAAAAAGAAAGAAAGAAAAAGCCCTTTTTGTGGAAAAGATTCTTGTTAACTTTAAAGAATAGCTATTGTACTTGTTTTGTGAAAAAAAAAAAAACGAAAGGGCGAAAACAGACAGGTTGTGAGTAAGATTGCTATTATGCCAATGGTTTAACAGAGGGAGAAAAAAAAGAAAAAAAGTATTGTTGAAGTTAGGGATACTATCATGAATGGATTTTTGTAGTTTTGAAAAGGAGTGTGAGAAACTTACGTGGAAAATAAGGTAATATTTGCAATAGAAATATAGATATTTTGGGGTTATGGATTTGTTTGTAGTTTTAATTTAGTTGAATTTTTATGGCAAATAGTTGAAAAGATGCAGATGAGAAGAGATAAGGTTGGTTCAATAATATATTATAGTTGAGACTTGTGATAATTGGATTAAAATTGTTAGGAAGATACATGAAAATTGAAATGAACAGAATATGATCTGAATGGATTTTGAGTTGACTTGATGGTAGTTTTGCATTTGGTTTCAACATCGAGGCTACATGAGACATGAACTTAGTGAATAATACATGTATAATACGGATGATTACAAACTTATATTTTTGTAGTTGGAATATTGAAAATGAAATATTTGGTTTAGCATCCCACGTTTATTACACTGAGGCTAAGGGAAACAGTGATGATGAGAAATGGTGGAATGAAGAAAGTACGAGGAAACGGAAGCTTTGCGAGAAAATGCATGATGTGAGTATTTAGATGTTTTTATACTTATGTACTAGTTAGGGTACATACCTTTGATATGTGTGCGGCTAGGGTGAAGGAGATAACGATAATAAGTGATGAATGAAATGGTGGAAAACGGGAGAACAGCGTGAAAATTTAGGAGTACAGTGTTTGTTTATTATGAAGTTGAATTGTTTGGGTCGGGATTGAACGTTTGGTACGTTAGATGGAATATTGAAATTGAAATTTTTAAGATTACGTTGCATGGTTATGCCGATTAGGCTAAGGGAGACAACGATAATAAGTGATGAATGAAATGGTGGAAATGGGACAATTGCGAGAAAACCTACAAACACGGTGATTGTTTAGCATAAAGTTGAATTGATTGGCTCGGGGATTGAACCTTTGGTACCCTAGATGGATTATTGTATAACGTAAAGTATAAATATGTAATATATTAGTGAAAGAACATGATTATATTGGGTGTATATTAAAATATGTATGTGGTGTAAACTGTGATTGAAGCTGAGACTTCACGAACGAAAGCTAAACACCTTAATATTGAAGGAGTATGCTGTAAAGGGCTGTAAGTTAGATTTTTAGTTTTAAAAATGTCAATGTATGGTGCTATACTTACAGAGAGAGAGAGAGAGATACGGAAAAGAGCTCTTCCACTGGTGAATAAGATAATAAAACTGAAAAAGGCAACCTTTGGTTTCGTTTTCGTTTTGCAGAACCTACAAAAGTGTATTGTATTTTTTTTTTGGCTATTGTGAAGTATCTAGACGCTACAAGCTGTATTTAAGGGAAAAAGTTTCTTTTATGTGAGAATTTATTGTTTGTAGAGAGATACTTGCGTAAATTTTCTGTTGTATTGAAGAAAAGTTGTAGGGGGCATCCTTTTAAAAGAATTTTGCTTTAAGACATACAGTAATTGGACGAAAGTGTTTGCAGGGGACGCTAAGATTTGAAAAAAAAGAAAGCGTAAAATGTTTGGCGTTAGTTTGACTCTTTTATTTGTGAAAAAATATAAATATGTTGTTTTCGAGAACACGCTTATTTCTAGTTTAGAGTTTACTCGGTGATACTACGTCTGATAGTTAAGGAAAGGAGTTTTTTTAGTTGACCGGAAATATCTATATTTGGAAGGTAAGTTGAATTTTGTTTTTTATATTTATTCTATAAAGAAATAACGACAGAACTTAACTTTTATAGATAATTGAAGTGAGAATATAATATCATTTTTATTGTAAATTGTAACATGAGCTTATTTTTATTTGTTGACTTTTAAGAAAAATAAATGAGAAATATTGAAAAGCTGAGGTGGAATTAATTTTTAAATTTATA
The DNA here is from genome assembly GCF_964235325.1 of Thermobia domestica. NCBI lineage: Eukaryota > Metazoa > Arthropoda > Insecta > Zygentoma > Lepismatidae > Thermobia > Thermobia domestica. The sequence goes on along the minus strand of NC_137456.1, from coordinate 23,200,164 downwards.
TAATAGCATAGAACTTATTTGTAAACCACCCAAGTAATTTTTATTAAACTTTTAATATATATATATATATATATATATATATATATATATATATATATATATAGAGAGAGAGAGAGAGAGAGAGAGAGATTGATATTATGTGTTTGCGGAGGAGGTGTTGAATTTATACTAAATTATTTTTTTTTATTTTTGTTTTAGATTTTTGCTGGATCGATTTTTTATCAACGTTTTTGAAAGGAATTTGGAGATTTGAGGTAAGAAATAAATTATTTTATTTATTTTTAAACTTAAGAGAGGAAAACTGTGGAGCTTATTATGTTTAATTGACTTTTTTTTTTGGAAAAGATCAGTTTTAGTTGCGAACATTTTGACTATAGTATGTGTAGCCTAGTTTTATTGAGATGAAAGGAGGAAACGATGGAAAGATAAAAGCTTATAAATACCATATAAAATGGAATATTTCAGTTTATTGTGCCACGATTATGCCCTTTAGACTAAGAGTGACGGGTGATTAAGGCAAATGAATGATCATGGAAAAATCGGTGGAATGAGAGTGCGCAGAAAAAACTTACGGTCACGATGCTGTCCACCAAAAAGTTACATGTCTAGGGATTGAATTAGATACATTAGACACTAGAAGTGAACGTTATAGCACTGAGGTATCGTTGAAACATATGTAGATGAAACAATGGAAAGATAAAAGCTTATAAATACCATAGAAAATGGAATATTTCAGTTTATCGTGTGACAATTATGCCCTTTACGCTAAGAGTAACGCATAATTAAGGCGAATGAATGATGATTGAACAATTGTTGGAATGAGACAGTGGGAGGAAAACGGGAAAATCCACTAACAGAATGTTGTTTAACAGAAAGTTAATTTGCGGGAAATTGAAGGAGGGATTGCATGCACCAGAGGTGAACGTTATAACATTGAGGTACCGTTCGAACATAACGAAAGGAAAGCAAAGATAAAAGTTTATAAATGCTATAAAAAATAAAATTTTTAAGTTTGACGTTTTACGTTTATGCGGGTTAGGCTAAGACTGACGCGTGATTAAGGCAAATGAATAATGACCGATCAATTGGGGAAATGAGAAAGTGAGAGAAAACGGGAAAACCCACTAAGAGAATGTTGTTTAACACAAAGTTAATTTGCGGGGGAATTAAAGGAGGGATTGCACGCACCAGAGGTGAGCATTATAACATTGAGGTGATGTTGGAACATATGGAGAAAAAAGCACAAGACGGTGGAAAAATAAAAGCTTATAAATACCATAGAAAATGAAATTTTTAAGTTTAACGTTTTACGCTTATGCGGGTTAGGCTAAAGGGTAATAATGCAAGATGGATGAAATGGTGGAATGAGATAGTGGGAGGAAAGGGAAAAATTGCGAAAAAACCACGCTTACGGTGTTTTTGTATACTGTATACGAAACAAGAAGATGTGATATAGCAGTACTTACATGGCTTTTTACAGTGACCTAGTAAGTAGGGCCTACACCTTTGCTGAGTATTTGTGTTAGGCTAAAGGAGACGCTGATGATGAGAGATGAGTGAAATGCTGGAATGAAGAAAATGGGAGGAAGCGGGAAAACCCCGAGAAACCTACGCATACGGTGTTTGCGCAACATAAATTTGACTTGTTGCGGATTGGGATTGTATGAAAGATTTGAAGCACCGGATGCGCGTATTATAGTATTAAGGTACCGCAAACTGGTGTTAATAAATATTGGAATTTATTATTAGAAAGAGGATATGAAATATAAACTTTTAGTTAATTGATGAATTGGAAAAAACAAAAGCAATGTTATGAAAGATAATGTGGAATTGAAATTAGTTGAGTGAATGTGATGAATTGAACTGAATTGTTTTACGTTTAAGGCACCACTATGTTAATTGGAAAAGTGTAGTTTGCCATATATTTTTGCGTGTAGATAGAAGGTTACGTAATAGTGCCATGGATTTAAACACACTGTTATTATGTAGTAGTTTGGCGATGACAGTTTTTTAATATTGGAAACACTCAGCAACATTTATAACATGAAAATTGGTAATGTAGGTGCAAGTGTACCATAATTATTTTGCAAAAGAGATAATTGAATTATTAGTAATTTATTGTGTCTTAAAACTAATTATATTTGTTAGCTAAAGAATTGGGAAAACCCTGCATGTGTAATATTAGTATGGATTCAACTAATAACGTGCAGAGAAATGTTTTAATACCTAAATTTAATTGAAATTAATACCTATATGAAGTTTTTATTGGGAATATTAGTATTTGAGGGAGTGTGCTTGCGACTTAAATATTATTATTATTATTTTTGGAATATATATATATATATATATATATATATATATATATATATATATATATATATATATATATTGCGTTATACCTCTTGCATAGCTTTATGTAACTGCCCTTATGTCCGAAAGAATAAAAAATAAAAATAGAGGAAACATAAAAGCATTGGGGGTTAAAATATTTACTCGGACTGAAAGTAAATTCATGAATTATATTATTGAAATATAAGTATAGAAAAAATCAAATGACCATATTTAAAATGTGGGTATAAAGAAGATTTTACTCGGGTTAAGTTGATTATGAGTTTAGCGTACCCTTGAGCAGCGAGGTAAGATGAGACGTGGACCTACAACTTTACGTGCAATGGGAACCATATGAGGTTGCCCCGGGAACCGAACGCTGGTTACCCACGCAAAATGCGCGTACGCTAACCGATTAGACATGTAGGAGCTTATGAACGACAATAGTTTTTAAGAAAACTGGATTTTCTTTCCTTATATTAATTTATTGAAAATATTGAATTGTTTTTATGGCACTTAGCACTTTACATTGCACGGTAATGCGAATTAGGGTAAAAGAAGATGATCATTAAGGATGTGGAAGGAAACGGAAGCATTGCGAAAAAATTATAAACATAATATTGTTTACTATAAAATTAGTTAACCAATTCTCTTGTTAAGGAATGTTCTAGAGGGTATGTTGACAGGAAAGAAAGGGAGGGGGCGAAGAAGACTACAATTAATGGTTGATATTAAAACAGAAAGATTATACGCGAAGACGAAAAGGTTAGCGGAGGACCGTGGAGCATACAAGCTTGTTAGCTGTGGCAAGTGACTTGGTATTAAAGGCAAAATATCTATAATAATGACTTAAGCAGAAAATAGAACTATGAAGCAAATGTACTAGAGGAAATTACTTTAGGATTTGTGTAGGAAAAGTAAAATAAAAAACGTAATGATAACTGAATATTGTCTTGTTAGTATTGTTTCCTAGGAAAAACTCTTGCTTAATTTTTGTGGAATTTCATATAAATGACACGAATATGTTGATACATTCGTAATAAGGACGTATGTTATTTGATATTTTGAATATCTAGGGAAAGACAAACATACAAATTTTTTGTTGGGAGGGTTACAAAGTAATTTTGTTAGAATATGTTTGAAACTGGTGATTTTTAAGGTCTTGTAGACAGTTATATGTAGGTTACTTTTTAAAAGTAAGATAAAAATTGTAGAAAAAAATTAGTTTGTTTATGTTTGAAGGAATAAAATATTACTTTTGTTGGAAATATAGGTGAATTGCGTTATAAACATGATTTAGGGAACTTAGCTCCCCAGAGTTTTTTACTGATGGAAATCAAATAAATAAATAAATAAATAATACCAACTTGTTTATATTCATTATTTGTATTGAAGATTCAACTTTTAAGAACTAATATGTAAATAATGAAATAACTTTGACATATCAACTTATAGGCGCTAAACGAATAAGTATAAGACTGATAACTGAGTATTCAATGTACAATAGCTATTTATTTTGAGAATAGAACAGTGAATTGATTGAATGAATTATTGAGAGAGACATAAAAAAATAAGACGATACTTATTTTGATATATTTTTAATAGCACGCATGCTTAAATATAACATGTGAAATTTTATAGTATTATTTGATATTTATAAGTGTTTATTTTTATTTGTTGCAGGATGGAGCGATCACAACCGTCGAGTTCATTCGATGTTTTTGCCACATTTAAAGAATTAGATGAGATAATGATGTTAACAGATGAAAATGAAGAGAACAATTCTGAAAAAAGAAAGGGCGAACAACAAGAAGAAGAAAAAAGAAAAAAAATTAAAAAAGAAGAAGATGATCTCTGGGAACTGTTTCCCTTGGATGAGGAAACAACAAAATTGTTAATATTAGCTGTAAAAAGAGTGGAAGCGGTAGAAAAATTAAAATTAAAAAAACGAAAAATGTAAGAAAAAAACACAAAGAAAAAAATGTAAATATATAAGAAATAAAAAGGACAAAAAAAAGAAAATTAGATTAGACATTATAAGTTGTGTGTTTTATTAATTCCAATATGATTACTTTAGGTAATTTGAACTGAGAAAAAATCAGGTTTTAAGGTTACTTGGTTGTTTGGGTGATTGGAAGGCTTTATAGCGGCCACATTTTTAAGGTTTTTTTCTTTCAGTTTTCCGGTGGACTGTAGGAAGACTTCAGCTAACAAATGGAGTGGAGTAAGGTATTGTATATTTTTTATGTATTTAACATCTCGTAATAAATTACTCGAGCACTTCGTGTGAGCATACGAAATATGTTTCACAGGGATTTAAGATTGTTTTGCTGTTAAAATTACAGGGAAAAAGTCTATAGAAACCTTATAACAAGAAGACTGCTGAAAATATAATTTCCAATTGTTGACTAAAGATGCTTTTTTGAACTTGATTAAAAGACAAATTTTAGGTAGTGCAAACTGGAAATCCAGCTCAGCTATCTAAATATTTATTATTATTATTATTATTATTATTATTATTATTATTATTATTATTATTATTATTATACATTTGACAGACCTGGAAAATAATTTTGACTCTGTTTCTTTAAAATTATGCCTATCTTATTCTTCCTATCCATTACTTTCCTTCTACTTTTTCCTTTTATACTTATATGAAGAAAAAAAGACAATTTTTCGTAAACTATATGCTTTGAAATTGTTATCACACATGATCTCTTACTCTGAGGAAAGTATTTGAGAACAGAATTCTAGGAAAAAATATTTAGACCCAAAAGAAATGAGAATGGTGATTGGCAAAAGCTTCATATTGAGAAACTACATAGTTTATAGAATTACCCATCATTGTTAGGGTTATCAAGTCTAGGAGGCTTAGGTGAGCATGTCATATAGGTTTAATGGAACGTTTTCAAAGTCTTAACTGGTAAACCCAATAGTAAAACGACCAATAGAAAGACCTATGCACAAATGGATTTCGCAGAAATTGGAATACAAAGTACAAACTGTATACAATTGGGTACGGATAGAAGTCAGTGAAGAGCTTGTGTGAATCTCTGGGTTCCATAGGTCATAGACTTAGTTAGTTAGTTTTATATGCAATGAAAATAATAATAATATTAAGAACAAGAAAGATAAATAAAATTCACCTCTTTTCTGCTACCCGTTTTTTAAAATAATTTTGCTTGTTCCCCTTAAAAATACTATTGAAGTTTTATAACTTATGTATTGGTAAAGTATTTTGATCTTGATTGAAGGAACACTGAAAATCAAGACCAAGTTTGTTTCTAAGTGCAAAATTTACTTAAAATTTTGATATATAAATCATAATTTCAACGGGATTTTTTATGTTTTACAGTTTATGGATTATTTCCATATTTTATCGATTGCTGCATTTTAATAGATTAATTTGAAAAATATGTCATAAAAAATCATTATGTGTACAAAAAAAAACAGCTACTTGTCAGCTGCCGTGCATGAGGATACATTTTACTGTTGCAGTACGTGAACACTTTAAGTACAAGGGCAAGAACTCAGTCTATTACTTACTTTTTAACATCCTAGATAATGAATGAATAATTCCTAAAAGTATAGCGTTTCTTGTTCTTCCCTAAATGCAGAGTATGGCTCCTTAACTATAAGCGAAAATCAATGGGAATATTAAAATGACTTGTGTTTGCTTTTATTTATTGGATAAATGTCAGATAGAACCGTTGTTACGAGACTTATTTGTGAAGATTAAAATACGGAAACCAGAAATGTTGTGTATTTCCTGAATGGTTTTTATGAGGCGATTTAAAACACCAAGAAGCCCAATAGTAAACGCACAGGTTATCTACCTAGCTAGCAATAAATGTATGAACGGGATCGCGTAAGAAAGCGAAAGCGAGAGAGGGAGGAAAAAAAAAAGAAAAAAGTTTGCTTTATTGTCGGCTATGGACCGTAATGGTATGTGTTGCGGGACGGGAGGATTTTTGTTTGTTTGTAGTTTGACTTGAAGAGCGCGAACGATAGATGCGGGAAACACACATAAATGCGTTAGTGTGCGTGTGAGAGAGAGAGAAAAAAAGAATGTGTGCAAGGACGTATACCTGTATTGGTGAACGGAAGACAGGGGAGGCACGGGGTTAACATGCTTGAGGCCTTTTTTTATTCCTAGTTGAATGCAAAGGAATTTACGGTCTTTAAAAGGAACGGTGAAATCTTGTTTTTTTGAACACAGAAACTGCAAAAGTTTGTGTAAGCCATGAGAAAAGGAATACCAAATGAACGAAATTGAATAATTTATATGTTGATATCAATGGCGTATATGCGTGCGGTTTATTGAAATTATAAGTGACTATTTTTTTTTCTTTAAAAATATGTGTGCCATTTGAAACAATAGAGCTACATTATACTGTTATGATGTGTACTAAAAAGCACATGTAAAGTATAGAAATGTTCATACTTACCTAGGATAAACTGTTTTGTTTGATGTTTGAAGCACATACGAATCACTAATATATGGCGGGAAAAAAAGACGGGAAACGACAAAATGATTTTGTCGGTAACCGTATGAGGGAATGCCGGTTGTAGAAATAACACGAGACCGATACGATTTGATGCTAACCGCACAAAAACATGTATGGTAGTGACATGTGTTGGTATATAGGTGGCGTTGATGCATAAAGACTAAGATTTTTTCCGTATAATAACTTTAAATGAACATAAATCGTAAACGATTGATTATACGATAAAACGGACTACAGAAATCGATTTGTTAGGTCAAAATCTATATAGAAAGACACCTTACATGATAAAATTGAACAATTTTTTGTGGGGGCTAACAGTGGCGGCTGGGCCTGTAGGGCTCTAACATTACATTTTTCGCTTTTTTGGCCAAACTATTGGTCGTAGAAACAAAAGAAAGGTATTTTGTTAATCGTTAGGACCTAATGAACACTACTATACAGATTAGAACAATGTAACTTGAAAATAATTTTAAATGGGCGTAGCTCCTAAACGATTCATCGTAGGTGAAAATGGATTACAGAAATCGATTTATCAGCTTAAAATCTATATAGAAAGACATCCTACATGATACATTTGAACAATTTTTATTTTTTTCGATTTTATACAGTGTGTTCCAAAAGTATAGTTTTTTTATTTTTTGGGTTTTTACGCCAAACTATTGATCGTAGAAAGTAAAGAAAGGTATTTTCTTAATCGTTAGGACCTAAGGAACACTACTATACAGATTAGAACAATGTAACTTGAAAATAATTTTAAATGTGCGTAGCTCCTAAACGGTTGATCGTAGGTAAAAATGGACAACAGAAATCGATTTATCAGGTCAAAATCTATATAGAAAGACACCCTACATGATACATTTGAACAATTTTTATTTTTTTGAAATTTATATACAGGGTGTTCCAAAAGTACAGTTTTTTATTTTTTCGCTTTTTTGGCCAAACTATTGATCGTAGAAAGAAAAGAAAGGTATTTTCTTAATCGTTAGGACCTAAGGAACATTACTATACATATTAGAACAATGTAACTTGAAAATAATTTTAAATGGTCATAGCTCCTAAACGGTTGATCGTAGGTGAAAATGGATTACAGAAATCGATTTGCCAGGTCAAAATCTATATAGAAAGACACCCTACATGATACATTTGAACAATTTTAATTTTTTTGATTTTATACAGGGTGTTTCAAAAGTACAGTTTTTTATTTTTTCGCTTTTTTGGTCAAACTAATGGTCGTAGAAAGAAAAGAAAGGTATTTTTTTAATCGTTAGGACCTAAGGAACACGACTATACATATTAGAACAATGTAACTTTAAAATAAAAATTTAATGAATTTGCATAAACAATATGGCGTCGATTTTTTTTTGAAACTTTGGAAATATGATTATTAAAAGATATATTTTTATATGAATAGGTAAAATGAATAATATTACTAAAATAAATACCATTTTTGCGCGTTTTTTACCGCAACCGGTACGCGCCGCGCGTTTTTTACCGCGACCGGTACGCGCCGCGCGTTTTTTTACCGCAACCGGTACGCGCCGCGCGTTTTTTACCGCGACCGGTACGCGCCGCGCGGTATTTGCGCCCGGAAAAAGGTTTTTGCGACGCGGGACGCGTAAAATTTTGTTGCCCGGAAACTGCGCGGGGTATTGCCGCTTATAAAAACAAACAACACTCGGTAACTTGCTATGGTACATGTACACACACGCACAGTCTTATACACACTAATGTGAATGTTATGGTACAGGTGGCGTTGTTTGATGAAACAAACATGGCGGATGGATTTTAATGATATGTAATAACTTTAAAACACTAATAATTAAAAATGTAAACAAGTTAACACGAACTTAACCGAAGTTTCCCGAACAAACAAAAATGTATCTACAATTTTGTACATATTGGTTAATGTATTACACAAATGGTTCCGAACTTAACCGAAGTTTACCGAACATTGCCGAACATAATCCTAAGAGTTTATTTACAATTTGTGTACATGATTACACAAACATTAACAAACTTAATCAAACATAAACATAAAAACGTATTATGATTTACCGTACATGTGTAGTATACGTATACTTTGCGTTAAATATAATTTAATTACCGTTAAAAATAATAATTATAATATTAACACGAAGTATAACACTATTACTTGTATAAGCTACAACACAGTTTGTAGTCTCGTACGCAAAGGCATTTCGTTTTGTAGTCTTGTACCCAAAAGCATTTGGTTTTGTAATCTCGTACACAGGTGCTTTAACATATTTTAAATTTAGTAACAGTAACAATATTACACAATATGATGTAATTTGTAAATGCATTATTAAAGTTTGTAACACTTGAAACAATTTTAGGTGCTTATCTTTTTAATAGAGCACTCATAGAGTGTGATCGTATTTAAATTGCTAAGCAAGCTCATTATTTATTTATTTTCTCGTAATATTCATTGAATGGCTTCTTATTTTATATTTTCCTTTCTTATAGAAAGTCGTAAGAGCAGCTACGCTGTGAACTTACAAAAAATTTTCCTATAGAAACTCCTAATTTTTTAATGAATTGCTTCCATAGGAATTTTTAGTTACTTATCTTTTTAATAGAACACTCATAGAGTGTGATCGTATTTAAATTGCTAAGCAAACTCCTTATTTATTTAACCTCTCGTAATATTCACCGGATCGCTTGCTAAGCAAGCTCCGAGGAACTATGTTCCGAAAAAATACTAAAATGTGTGAGCATACCAAAGATGTTACCTCAAAATGTGTGAGCATGCCAAAGATGTTGTACGGATATTTCAAGCACAAAGAATATCACTGTGTTATAACCCATTTACATATAGATTCTAATGTCTTATATTGATACCTTTACTTACTTCTAAGATGCTTGTTCATCGTATAGTAGACATTATGACAACAATATGGTTTCGAACTTACGATCATTTATTGTAAGAACATAAAATACGTATAAATAACCTTATATGAAGCATAGGTATTGTTCCTTTATCTTATATAGAATACAGATACTTCGTATAATATCAATATTTGTTTGGAGAAATAAAACATATTATTATAAATTGTAACGCTTTATTGTATTTATATACGCTACAATATTCTATTTTGGCATATTGATATACATATATAGATATATTTAAATAAGATATTTACTATACTTAGAATATTCTTAATAACTTATTGACATATTTACATTATATATACGTACAAGTACCAACAAATAGCAAAACTTATGGACATCATGATACCTTTAGACAGTCTACTATTTACATATACACAGAATACCAATCATTTCACGCACTTAATACTTTGATAACCATATGGCAATGTTCTATAGTCAGTAATACTGTTATGATTTAATCGTCGTCTTTTATTTTGAACTTTCTGATGTGTTTTAGTTTCAGACTTGGATACAATGACAAACCCAGGCTTACGAACAATTCTTCCTGGATTGTGTAACTGTTTTTTGTCAGCTTTATCTTGAACTAGTTGATAAAAATGATCAAAGTTAATTTCTTGTCGTGTACGATGATTTAAAGTAATCCCTCTAATTTTAAATACATAATCTACTTTCCCTGTTTGTACTTCTTTCATCCTATAGGCATAATTTTTTGGTCCTAAGCCTATAAAGGCATCAATTTCCCAGCCATCAGGAACTTCATTAGTTAACTCACCTAAATAGGAACCCAAAGAAAGTGGAGGCTTTTCATTACGTTGCTGCACAAACATAATACTATCAGTGTCGCAGTACAATACACGCTCAGGATGTATAGCTGTTAGTAACTCGTAAAGTTTTAGACGTGCCCAAGAGGTGATGAAGGCTGCAAGGACAACATTGGAAAATTTCCATGGCTTGTTTTTGTTTTCAATGTTTTTATATGATACAATGAGATGGCGCTCTCCAATAGGCAATACAGTTTGTACCTCATATTGCGGTGCTCAAAAATTTTTCTGGTGTATCTACAATTACAGATTGAGATAAATCTGTTCTTTGTCCCCATTTTCCATACAAGGAATTGAGAAATATTTTGGAAATATATCTTAGACCAGGATTTGATTCAATGTTATTTTCCGTTAACTGAATGCATTCATGTTCATAATAGTCTGCAATATATTTTTCTTGATCTTGTTTAGTTTTGCACCAGCTAGGAAATCCTGAAGACTCCTGCTTCATTTTTAAGAAGGAATTGACATAATCTTTAAACAGATTATTTTGTGAATCGGATAATTTGAATTCCCAAATTTCGATAATTTGTAGAATTTTGTATCCGAGATCTAAAGCTACATGAAGTTCAGGAGTACAGTATGTACCAGTAAGGACACGCTCAGCATCATTATGCATGCACTTGTTATCACTTTGTTCCATAACCCAAACAAAAGGCGTACATTACATGTATATGGTAAAATTGGAAAATATAAGTCTTTGGGAGGCAAGATACTACATTTGACTAATCCATGAATACTTTGCACTTGTGGAAAGTCAGGCCCCTTGTATATTATAGGTTTACCTATAGGCAATGGCTTACGTGCCATCACCCAGGGGTAAAGACTGGTAATATCATAATATGCCACAAACTCTTTGCTGATACATTCGTACAAAGCATTAAAACATCCAACCATCAAAACTATCTTTAGGTACCATATGATTAATACTTTTTTCAGTATTTTTATTAGTGTGTAGTATGCAATTTCAACTTTATAAGTTGCAGTATTTGTAGTACATGATTACTAAAAATCTTTTTTTTTGTTTTCACTAATGTTATACTTTTAGGGAAATATTAAAATAAACTGTTAACGAAAATATCAATAACATAAACCAATAACGTTCATAATAATTTCTCGTAAACTTTTTGTAAACGTTGTTTCTTATTTTTTCATTAATAGTTATTCTCTTGCGTAATAAAAAGTCATTCTAAAAACATGTCTTAACAATATTTGCGTGTACTAAAGAACAAACTCGATGCTAAAAATTTCTTCTTATCATATTAAAGTATTAATATAAACAATAGTTCTTTTTTACTTACCTTTGAAAAGTTTTTTTTTCTTTACAAATGTTATTTCATTTTTTATAATTTACCTAATTCGATTTTATGCTCAATTATAAAATAAATTCCAATGCATGCAAAATTACAACTAAATCCGTTTGCACATAACAATGCAAACTATTTGTGCGTACAAAAATTACAAACTAGGTATTTAAAAAAACTCAAATAAAAAATAACAAAAATACTTTTATAGAAATAATATTTTTATTTTTCACATAATTTAAAACTGATTACATATAAATAAAAATTTGTTTCAAAGTATATAATATAAATAAATATGTAATGTTATATTCTATTTTAATTTTAAATTCATGTACATGTAAACAATTTCATCATACTAAAATTATAATAAGTATTATTTTCAAATTTACTATATTTACAATGTATAACATTTACTTCGTTTACTTATTTCACTAACACATCAAACAAATTAAAAATTATAAAAATTGTAAGTAAAATCTTTTTCTAACAAAAGCTCTGTAATTAAATCAACATAATTTTTGTTTAATAAAATATTATATAACATATAAACAAAGGTCCAATCATCTATTTCAATATCATGATATGATGAAAAAATTTCATACAGTTCATCAAAAGTACGACCTCGTACCATAACACGCCATGCATTAAAGCACATCATTTCATATTCACAAGTGATACAATCATGGTGTTCTATAATATGAGAGTTTTCGAAACATCCTTCACATAGTAGTTTATATTCTGGATTCCATCTTGAAATACAATCCAACACACACTGTTCATTCACAAAAAAAGAAGTGCAATTATACAGACACGGTCTGATTCCTGTAGGCATTTTTATCACTTTTTAAAAACACTTCCACTAAGTCAGAAATATAACTATCACAAAATGTGAGTGATTCATATGATAAATTAAATCTATTTAAAAGCGTTTTCTTTTGTTTGTAATTATCGTCTAAACAATGTTTCTTCAAATACAGTTTAAACACTATGTCACGAGTTGTCTTCTTAATTACAAATTCCCACACAGTACGTTTCAATCGATTATTATAGGCTAATAAACATAAATGAAGGCGCTCATCTGGTATTCTTAATGAACAAGCAGAACAAAGTAGTGGTTCATTCAGTTTATAATTTTCAAAAAGTTCTTTTATGCACAACTTACTTACTTTAAAGCGATTGCACTTACAGTTTACAATATCTAATTCATGAATTTCAATATCTGTATTAGGATACACTTTTTCAAATTGTATTTCATCATCATTTCGATAAAATCTTCTAAACGAATTACAATGTTCTTCATTAGAATGTAATAATTTCACTTCACAAATAACTTTCTTCCTATTAACAAGTTTAAGTTCTTTCTCTCGTGGCGAAATATACTCGGAATGAGATACTTTTCTACTACACATCTTCACAAATACTATACTATTTAAGTATTGTTCCTGTGTATACATAAATAAATTTGCGCATGCGTATAAACTTTTAACGAATGCGCATGCGTATTACAAACTTTGTAATTACTTCCCATTGGTTAGCACAGCTTTCAACTGCATTATGTGTTTTCCTTTTCATAAATAAATTTGCGCGTGTGTATAAACTTTTAACGAATGCGCATGCGTGTTATAAGTTGGTATTTTACTTTCTATTAGTAATCATAGTTTCCATTGGTTAACAGAGCTTCCAACTGCCACATATGTTTTTTACTTTTCATTATGCAGGTATGTATATATGTTTACATGTATTTTTCATCAAACAAAATAAAATTGTGTAGTATATCCAAAACAATAAATATTATTATATGTTTTGCACATTTTATTATTTCAGATCAATTTTATTAGTTCACACAACATGGTCGTGTAATTTATTACGTAATGTTAAATAAATACTTTTCGTAAAACAATTCTGTTAATAATACGTAAGTTTAAAAATAAAAAATTAGTTAGTAAAACAAATTCTCCAAACATTTTCTACATAATACAAAAAAAGTTTATTCAAAACAAACTATAAAATGCAAATGTAAAGTTTTCTTTGCGATTTCTAACACAGCAATACAAAGTGTTCAAGTAATTTAGTATTTTCAAAATTCATTTCTTTTTAACATAAATTATTTAAGTATTAAACTTTTATATACGTATATATTTTATTATTATTTGTATTTATCTTTAAATATTTTCTTAAAATGTAAAATAATATTATGAAAAATTAAAAAAATGCAAACGTGTGCAACAATACTAATTGTAAAATAATATAAGTAAATGCAAAAGAAAATAAATATCAAACAAATGTTACTTGCAATCATTTTCAAATTTTTCTAAGTATTTATTTCATTAACCATTTTAAAAAGAAAAACAATAAAAATTATTATAATGCATAAGTTTATTTCTTTATATTTTCATCAAAATACAATAAAATTACATTAACAAAAAATTTAATTATTATCAATCAATACATAAAATAATAATAATTATTATTTCTTCTTTGTATACAATACAATTAATGTTATAAAAATTTTAAATATTACAAAAATATTTTTAATCCAAGTGATTTTTTCTTCATCTTTACAATAAAAGGTTGCATCTTGTTTTCTAACAAAAAACGTAACATCAAATTCGGTGTTCACGCATTTCGCGTGTAAAGATTATACTTGAAATTTCACTATCATGTTCTTCAAATAAATCAATCAGAGTTATGTCGTTAAATAAATATTCTACAGCAAAAGTTTCAATATCATAATGAAATAAACATTGTTCACAAAAAATATTATTATTAAAACATAAGTATGCACTTGTATGTTCTTCACTACATGATACAGAAAATTTTCAAAATACGTAATATGTATACATATATAGTTGAAAGTTTAAAGTATAATTCTTTCTCTCACTTTTATATGTCCTTACACAAACACAAACACAAAGTACACTTTTCATATGTAGTTCAGTTCACACATGTTTTCTGTCTTTCATTCTAAAAATTTCAATTACATCACTTAAAAATGTCTTATCCCTTTCTTCAACCAAATCATAGTATAATTCATAAAACAATTCTTGAGTACATATGCCTATTATATGCGATTTGGCATATGTATAAAACAGTTCTTCAACTTCTATATCTATTAAAGTTAATATGGCACGTTCCTCCAATTCTTCATCACTCATGAATAAACACTCATCGCCCATTTGATTGTTAACACTTTCATAACATCCGCTACAAATTAACATTTTATCTGTTTCCCACTCTTTAATCGCTTTCACAATGCAATTCGTGTCCACTTTATAATTATTACAGCGGCAATTTAAACTCCAAAACCTTGATGTCCTCGATAGTAAGGATGGTGATCCTCCCACAAATTCTTCATCTTCTTCAATATCATCATCCGAAGATGATGATAAATAAATAGTTTTTATACTGTCTGGAGACTCTGCTCTGCCGTTTACCGATAAAATGCTATTCTCGGTATTCGGGTTATGCTCCACACATGGCGGAGAAAACAGCGTCTCTTCATCCGCGTACACAAAATCTTCTTTCTGTATAGCAGCCATAGCTAAAATACATACAACATTTTCCAAAACTCCCGTATTTAAACAGTTCCAACAAACAACATGGCGTCCTCCAGTACCATCAAGTTCATACAAGTCACCTATTCCTTTTCAAAACATTATTTAAGCATGTTAATAACACAATACAAAAACATAAAAACTTTTCTTTGCACTAACAAAAAAAATCCCAAAATTCTTTTCATATATACGTTCAAGGTCCTCTCTTTTACTTCATTTTCAACTTTATATCCATGCCGCGTCCACGTTTCCGCCGCCGGGTTAAAAATCTTTTTATAACAATCCGTTATTGTTCATCACCTAAATTATTATTCTTTAAAGCATACAGCTGAAAGGTTTCTCTTTACATACACCTGCAAGGTTTCTCTTTTATTATTCTTTATAACAAAACACCCTTGTTCAACAAGTTTTCCAAGGTTTCTCTTTTATTATTCTTTACATACAGCTGCAATGTATTCTATAGTTCTATTATTTCTTTATACTTTTGTTCAACGATTTTCCCAAGGTTTCTCTTTTATTATTTTAAAACATTCACCTGCATGTTTTTCTCTTTTATTATTCTTTATAACAATTTACCCTTGTTCTTCGATTTTCCCAAGGTTTCTCTTTTATTATTTTAAAACATACACATGCATGTTTTTCTCTTTTATTATTCTTTATAACAATTTACCCTTGTTCTTCGATTTTCCCAAGGTTTCTCTTTTATTATTTTAAAACATACACATGCATGTTTTTCTCTTTTATTATTCTTTATAACAAGCTAGCATTGTTCAATGATTTTCCCAAGGTTTCTCTTTTATTATTCTTTACATACACCTGCAAAGTATTCTATAGTTCTATTATTCTTTATAACAAGCTTCACATTGTTCAACAAGTATTCCAAGGTTTTTTTAAAATCATTTATCTTTTCAACTTTGACATCTTTTATTATTCTCTTTTATACATACAATAGTACAACAACCATTACCTGTCATCATATGTCATTTCAACAATAGTGTATTTCTATACAACTATACTCTCTACCCATTGTCTCCCGGCACCCCGCTGGTGCTTCTCTCTTACAAATACAATAGGTTTCTATTGTTATAACAAAGGCACCCTGCTGCGAAAGTATGTGGACATTCTCCACCAAATACTACTGAGATAGTTCCGGAACTTATTGAACCCACTGTGTACGAGGGTAAGTTAGTAAGTAAATGCAGCATTTTTCAATTTATTTTCACGTTGACTCTACGGGCATCGTGTGCTCATCAGACGCTAGCTGTCACCGTTGTGGTAGCGTGTGGCTATCGCTTGTGGTAGGTTGCAGCGTTATCACATCAATCTACAATACTTTGAAGTAAAGGTAACCGCGCCACTCCCTATTTGCACCAAAGAAGAACAACATTCTGTCATCTGTTTTTTGTGGTCTGAAGGTGTACGTGGAGGGAAATTCATACAAGACTTTCAGCACAATACAGGTGGGGATCCGCATGAGACAAGATTTGAGGCTGTCTCGTCTCGAAAATGTTCTGTAAAAGTGATGTCTCGCCTCGAAAAATGTATTCTTCTCTATTGGCATAGCTGTATCTCGACTCGAATTTTGTCAGGAAAATTCTGTCTCGACTCGTCTCGTGCGCATCCTTAAATACAGGAACAATGTGTTGCCTCAGCAAAGTGTTTACCAGTGGATTGAATAGTTCAAAAGTGGTCGACGGAGCGTGAAGGATGCAGAGAGAGCAGAGCGTCCAGCTACAGCAACAACTGATAGCATTATTAACAGATTCTGAATAACAGATGAGTGACCAGGGTTGCCAACCATCCCGATTCTGTCGGGACTGTACCAATTTCTGACTTACTTGTCGGGTGTCTTGACCGGACACTTGTTGGGACGCATATTGTCCCGATTTATCGATTTTCACAGTTAATTAATATTTTTAACTGGGCCATTTTTGCAAAGGAATAACTTATTTTCTCACTCGCGCAGTTTTATGTATAGAATCAATTTAACAAATTTATGTTTTAATTTGACTCATGAAAAAATAGCAGCTCGTCTTTAATTTATAGTTATTCCCATATTGTTTTGAGTAGATAATCCAACCAATTTATGATAGTATATTCCATGCAGCGCTAAAAATATTGTACCGACCGAAAGTGGCTGCTACCGCAATGGCAGTAACACTAGCGCTCACTTCAGCGGGTGGGGTGACGCTAACTATACCGGGTACTGGCCTTCTGCTAGATATACCACCAGTGTCGGCGTCTTCTGCTTCACTTTTGGTTTGGGGCGCAATCGCATTTTTTACATTAACACGTGCTGTGTAGTATTATTCAGTTCTTTGACGTTAAGTTATAAAGTTATTTTTTTCACACTCAATGATGGATGTCCGGTCCAACACCGATTGTCCCGTTCCTATTTTTCTTAAGAAAAGTTGGCAACCCTGCGAGTGACTGTTGATGAAGTGTCAACCCATATGTACATTAGTTGATAGTTCCGCAAGTGACATCACGCATAACAGGCTCAACTTTAGGAAAGTCTGTGCGAGATGGTTTAAAAAAAAAAAAAAAAAACTCGATGAAGAGAACAAGCGAAACCGCGTAAGAATCTCTCAGCACCTACTGGACCATTATGCTCACGACGTGTTGAAGTATCCTGCATTCAGACCCGATCTCGCCCCGTCGGATTACCACTTGGTTAGTCCACTGAAAGGTGCTCTCAGAACCCATCGATTCACCTCCAATCAAAGGTGAAGGAAGCGGTGCATTCGTAACTTGCTACGCAACCAAAAACTTGTTTATGAAGAGGATATCTGAAAGCTTGTGCAACGGTGGACCAGATCCATTGAAAACAGGGTGTCTACGTATGTTGAAAAAACGACATGAACAAAAACATTGTACTCTTTTGGCAATCTATGGTATAAAATTGAAAGTGATTATGCTTGTGACTCTTAATCTCTTGAATCACATGACTGATCTCGTTCAAATTTTTGACGTAGATGCGGTTCTGGCCTGAGAGTGTTTCCAGCTATTCACTTCGACGGTAGAAGTTAGAACATGAATGAAAGTAACAAAAGTAACTGTCTTTTCTGACTTCATAACTCTTCAACCATCCAAAGTAACAAAAGTAACTGTCTTTTCTGACTTCATAACTCTTCAACCATCCAAAGTAACAAAAGTAACTGTCTTTTCTGACTTCATAACTCTTCAACCATCCAAAGTAACAAAAGTAACTGTCTTTTCTGACTTCATAACTCTTCAACCATCCAAAGTAACAAGAGTAACTGCCTTTTCTGACTTCATAACTCTTCAGCCATCCAAAGTAACAAAAGTAACTGTCTTTTCTGACTTCATAACTCTTCAACCATCCAAAGTAACAAAAGTAACTGTCTTTTCTGACTTCATAACTCTTCAACCATCCAAAGTAACAAAAGTAACTGTCTTTTCTGACTTCATAACTCTTCAACCATCCAAAGTAACAAAAGTAACTGTCTTTTCTGACTTCATAACTCTTCAACCATCCAAAGTAACAAAAGTAACTGTCTTTTCTGACTTCATAACTCTTCAACCATCCAAAGTAACAAAAGTAACTGTCTTTTCTGACTTCATAACTCTTCAACCATCCAAAGTAACAAAAGTAACTGTCTTTTCTGACTTCATAACTCTTCAACCATCCAAAGTAACAAAAGTAACTGTATTTTCTGACTTCATAACTCTTCAACCCCTCCGCCCGATCACGATGAAATTTTCATGATAGATGAGGTTCAGACCAGAAATGGTTTTGTCATATCATTTTAACGGTACAACTTAGGGTTCTTAGGAGGGTGAAAACATTTATACAAAAACGACCGATATTAGTGTCGAATCTATAGTTTCTGGTGTCGCTGAGATGCAGAGTGACACTTCTGATGCTGATTAAATCCAAATTCAGCACCTCAACTTGGGGCAAGGGGAAAGGGAAATACATAAAACTGATCAAAAATAATCCACATTAATGTCGAATCCATAGTTTTCGGGGTCTCGCTGAGATAAACGGTGACGCTTAGTAGATTGGATGCGTCTTATCGTCAACAATAGAGCTATTGTTTGTTAATTATTTTATTGGGGTGTAGAGTTTCTTGTCGGCAGGCTCTGTATCCCTGGTAAGATCCCTGGGAGGAAGAGGATCTATTGCCAGATCATTAGAAGAGTGCCTAGAATTTTGAATGACCTCTTTGCTGTGTGAAACATAATTCTACAAGCTTTTTCCTCATAATTTAATCGAAAAATAATTTTTAATTATGATATAATAACATTAAAATGTGTCTCAGACCATCAGACTTCCGCTATAAGGCTTGAAACATGATCCCTAGCTCGTACAAGCTTTTCCCCTTAATTTAATCGATGAACAATTTCTAATTATGATATAATAACATTAAAATGTGTTTCAGACTATCAGAGGGCTGCTATAAGCCTTGAAACGAGAACCCTAGATCCCAAAAGATTTTTCCCCTTAATTTAATATATGGGAAAATTTTAATTGTGATCCTCTCGAGCAGTATGTGTGTGCGTACTAAAATGTGTAAACAGGAATAAATGCAGGACAGGAAGGAACGGAAGAAGGAATGTGAAGTATAAGGTATTTATTTAAATATGTTTCATTTATTTTCGCTGCGAAACGAACTTCGTTTTGGTACATCTTCCTTCTAGCCCTGCTCTCTCTCAACTGACAGAGTGCTTTGTCGCAACTCCTCCGATCGCAAAGAGCGTACGAGGGCTGTCTAAAAAGTATCCGACCTTTGGCCAGAAAAATAGTTGCGAATACCTGACAGATTTGGGACCCTAATACCCTTCAAAGTAGGCCCCTTGTGCTTCCACACACTTAGACCACCGATCCTTTCACTGCTGGAAACACCGCTGGAAGTCTTCTTTTGGAATGTTGTTCAGCTCTGTCGTCGTGTTCCGCATTATGTCTTCTCTACTCTCAAAACGAGATCCCTTCAGAGGCGTCTTCAATTTTGGAAACAACCAGAAGTCACAAGGAGCCAGGTCTGGAGAGTAGGGAGGTTGGCGAACGGTTGTAATTCCATGTTTGGCTAAGAACGTGTGGATCAATTGGGATGAATGTGCTGGGGCGTTGTCATGATGGACGTGCCAGTTCTTTGCTGTCCACATGTCTGGTCTTTTGCGCCGGACTGCGTCACGGAGTCGCCTGAGAAAATCTTGATAGTACTCCTTTGTCACTGTTTGTCCTTCCGGCGCGTACTCGTGATGCACAATTCCACGGGCATCGAAGAAAACAGTCAGTAACACCTTGATTTTGCTTCGCACCTGCCGCGCTTTCTTCAGCATTGGAGAATCGGGATGCTTCCATTGAAACGACTGTTGTTTGGTTCTGGGTCGTACCCGTACACCCATGACTCATCTGCAGTTATCACGGAATTCAGATACCCAGGATCAGTGTTGGTGGTGTCCAGAAGGTCCTGTGCAACGTCAAAACGGGTGTCTTTTTGTTCCTGAGACAACAACTTGGGTACAAATTTAGCAGCCACTCGTTTCATGTTCAAATCGTCACGCAAAATTGCATGTGCAGAATCTTTACTCACTCCAACATCTTCTGCAATCTCCCGCACTGTCAAACGGCGATCTGCCATCACGAAATTTCGCACCCGCTCAACAACAGCTGCATTCCGAGCAGTTTGGGGCCTGCCGCTACGCTGCTCACTCTCGACTGATGTGCGGCCATCTTTGAATCGGTTGAACCATTGTTTAATTTGTGTTACACCTATCGCATCTTCTCCAAACACCTGCTGAATCTTACGAATTGTTTGGCTTTGAAAATCACCCAGCCTTTGACAGAATTTGATGCAGTATCTTTGCTCAATTCGTTCAGTCATCTTGCGAGAAACACTAAATTCGACGAACACTACCAACAGTACCTCACTTTGCGACCACCAGCTCACGACTGGCACACGCGAACGCGGTGAAAAAATTCAAGCATGCGCATTAAGGTTCCTCCTTCCACCGTGCACGGTGGCGCCGCCTAAGAATCACTACTTTGCGTGGAAAAAATTAAGGTCGGATACTTTTTAGACAGGCCTCGTATGTCTCGCTGGTAACGTATGTGCAGTTTAGCCACGCGCCACCATCAACTGATACTAAGGTGTTCTGCTGAACCATGGAGATGGTCACGTACCCACTTGTCAATCAGTTCCTTTAGTTTCTACCCTCCCTCTTCCCTCAGTGATTACAGTTTTCATGTTGTGAACAGGTAAACACCCCTTCTTTCCTTTCCTCGCGATGAATGACAACGGTTTACCTATTGTGTAGTACAGGTGATTGTCCCACTCTCTCTCTCTTTTCCACTGATTGACGATCTTTCTGTCTGGGGGACAACTTCTGTGAGTTGAAGTTCCCCGCCTACCACTTGGCCGTGAACCAGGGTTGGAAAAAAATACTGTTTTTTGAAAAAGAACAAAACATGTGTTTAAAACTTGAAAAATGTGTTTAAAATGTTTTAAACATGTTTTAAAACACACGAAAAACACGTTTTAAACATTTTGAACAGTTTAAAACATGATTTTAAACATGTATTTCGAAATCGGGTAATGAATTATTTAAGATTTCTTGCTCTTTATTAGGAGTGATATTATTCCAATTCTTTAACAACCGGTTCTTAACAACCAATTCTTAACATATCATTATATATATATATATATATATATATATATATATATATATATATATATATATATATATATATATATATATAGAGAGAGAGAGAGAGAGAGAGAGAGAGTCAGACAGACAGAGAGAGTAGATGGATAGGTAGATAAATAGATATAACTCTCTTAGGAAACAAACCGTACAAGGTAGACAAAAGCAATTTTTTACTGGATACCACAAGTGACAAGAAGGGACCTACATAACATTCTAACACAATGTGGTGTGTCGAAATTAGGTACTACTGCAAATATCTAGGAAACAAATTACCCAACATAGATGGTTGTCAAAAAGTATTGGAAAGACCTTAACCCAGCAATGGATCGGCAAGTGTTGAAAATATGTATGCGTTTCAAATATACGTAGACCTAAATAACCCTCAACACTACACTCATGTGACACCAGTTTTCATGCTTGATATCTGAGCATTTGAGGTTAAGAAATAAATCGCTTATACTTTGTTTCTCGGAATCATATGTTTAACCCTTTAGCTGTGAGAATTTCTGAAAACAAAGATAGTTAAACTAAAATTTACTGTTCCTGAATATAACTGGGTAAAATTGACTGTTGTGTCTGGTTATAACAAACGGTTCTGCGAACTCGGAATATTTAACAACCGATTCTAGCGAACCGGTCGGAACAACCTGAATAGCACCACTCTTGTAACCGACCTTTTCATTTATTTTATCTCTGTTAAGACTACAATGTGTTGGGTACAGAATATTTAAGTATAGATTAGTAATTCTCAACTTTTTTCATATCACGACCCTCTTTTATTACACCCTCTTGCAGGTAACTCTCATAAGTACTTTGTTGTAATAAGCTTTTAGGTAGATTTCAAAATCTACCTACTATGGAGATTTCACACAATCTATTAATATACATGGTGAAATAAAAGTCATCACCACCCTTGTCTGTTGAGAACCGGTTGAGGGAGAATGATGAAACTTCAAAGTAGTCTGACATATCAGATGGTATCATGCATCATGGAGACCATCTTTTATTGCAATTCGAAATTTCAAATGCAAAGGAAGTCATTTTACATGTTTTAAGGTTAGAATTTTGCCAGAAATACGCTTGTGCGGTTATTTTAGACCTAATACAAGTCATTTCAAAGATACTGTTTCTGAAAGTTTCCTAGTTATGTCCTTAGGGGCTATACTTACGTTTCGTGGGGAGGGTGAGATTTTAATTGCAAAATTTAATACTATTTCAGAACACTGATGCTAATAAAATTATTTTAAAATAATAAATATTCGAAAAGTAATATTTGGAGCACACTTTGTGTTGTTACCTTTAGAATATTTTCTGCAAGCCTATGTAATTGGTTCCTTTTTTCAAGTCAATAATTTATTGAAGAAAAGTAATGTTTGGGGTGTTCAGAGCACAATGGATGCAAGTCCATTTTCAATAAGGTTCAGTTTCACTCAGGAAATGAATTCTATTTCAAAACGTAATATCTTCGCAGTCAAACGTTTGAAATAAATGCAACTAAAACCACGTAAAATGGCGTAAGATAGTTTCATATGACAACCGCTAGACAAGGGCATCAGTGGGGCAGTAGGGCAGCCGCCCATAATCCCACCCTGAATCTCAGATTTTGGGGACAGTAAGGCAGGTTTAGAAACCTTCCGATAAGCAAAATCCAACAGAACAAGTTTGAGGTCATTACCCGGATAAATACGGAGGAAATATAGATGATCAAAACTGGAACGTTTCTTAGGCCCAATTTCCAGAGTTTTAAGCAGGCTCGAAACTAGAAAGTAGATCCACCTTTGAAATCCTACGCCAAAAAATAAACAAGAGAGCAATTTAGGCCTATAGTTTCTTACGGTCAATAGAAATGGTGACCAAAGTCCTATTTATTCGGTATAGCTCAGCAAAGGGTTTCTAAATCTGCATTACTGCTCCAAACATCTGAATTTGAGTCTAGGGGGTGGATAACCTCTAAACGGATGCCTCTCTAGCGGCAATCATGTAAAACTCTAGATTGCACATTGTCATGTAGATTTTCTTTCTTTCATTTCGGATTCTTTCTTTCTCTAAAGATGTATGCATGAAGACTGAGAACCAACATGTAGTCTCGGATCAGAAAAGCAGAAAAGTCTGTTGCGGTTCCGCAGCAGAAAAGTCTGCTGCGGACCCGCTCGTGCCAGAAATACATTGGTTCTTATCATTCATGCTACACGAACGGGCTCTCTGCTGACGACCCGCAGGGGGCAAAAATTGAATTGCGGAGACTGCTGACTCGCAGTTAGTCCGCGAAGGTGTAGCGGGTCGGCAAACCATTGCTAGCAATGAGTTAAGCCACACGAGCAGACTTTTCCGCGCCCGCAGAAATGGAAATCAAAGAACTGGACGTAAAACTATTCAATAATGAAATACAAAAATATCCCGAGATGTGGTATTTCATCATCATCATCATAGATATTCTGCCTTTATTGGCAGGTCACTTGCCGCAGCTGAGAAGCTTCCATGCTCCACGGTCCTCCGCTAAGCTTTTCGTCTTCGCGTATGATCTTTCTGTTTTAATATCATCCATTAATTGTAGTCTCTTTCACCCCCTCCCTCTCTTTCCCGCCACCATACCCTCTAGGACGTCCCTCATGATACAATCTCTTCTTAGGCAATGTCCCAACCAGTTTCTCTTCCTCTTCCTAATAATATCTAAAAGTGTTCTTTTCTCACCCACCATTTCTAACACTCTCTCATTCGTTTTCCGCTCGACCCAACTAATTCTTTCCATTCTTCTCCACACCCACATTTCGAAGGCTTCCAGTCGATTTTCGTCACCTTTACGTAAGGTCCACGTTTCCGCCCCATACAGTACAACACTCCACACGAAGCATTTTATGAGTCTTTTTCTCAACTCTTTGTTCAAGGTCCCACAAAACAGACTTTTCTTTCTTTTAAAGGCTTCTTTCGCCATTCCTATCCTTGCTTTTATTTCACGTTCGCATTTCATGTCATTACTAAGAACACTACCCAGGTATCGAAAACTATTCACTTGTTCTATTTTCTCCCCTCCTACTTTTATATTTGACACAGACCCCTTCGTTCCAATCACCATGGCTTTTGTCTTTCTAACATTTATTTTCATCCCATATTCTTCAAAGCCCTTTCTCATTTTTTCTAACATTTTATTGATTTTCTTTTCAGATTCTGCAACAAGCGATGTGGTATTTAAAGTGTGAAAAATATGGAGACAGAAATAAAAAGTAGAGATGCAAAAAAGCCGGTTTTTTTGAATCGATGGTTTTTTTCACATAAAAAGCCGGCTTTTTGGGAAAAAAACGAGAATTTTGGAAATTTTGGCTTTTTTCAACTTCATGATTTTTCTATCTAAATAGCTTTCTTATAGTATATTCTATAGTTAGATAAGAATTCCATGACCTGAATGTGATATTTCGCTCTGAAATTCACCATCAAGATGGATGGAGCACATGTTTTACGAATTAAAGCTAACATGAAGAATGTAGTATTTGAGGGTAATTTTAGAGGCTATTTAACTTTATTTTAACTTTTGAGTTATCGACATCTTTTTTCTTCTCTAGTTTGTCATCCGTGTTTCATTTCTAAGAGCTTTTAGTACTCTAGCTTCTAGCGCAAAAGTTAAACTTGCCCGTTTTTCTATTTATCCGTCAAAGCGTACGTTTTTCAATATATCCGTCAAACCCATACTTCCACATTTCTGTTATACTGTAGCTGTGAAGTGATTTAGCAATAATTTTCCGGACACAACCTTGAATACCAATTTATACAAATAATCAGTAGCGGATTTAGGAAAGTACTTTAGGAGGGTTTTTTTCTGATTGTTTCGTTTCCTAAAAAGTCCTAATTTTATTTGGGAAGTGCTTGAAGTTTATGAGTACAGGCATAACTAATATTTCGTTTCGTTTATATGTTTAGCAATAATCTTCCGGATACAACTTTAAAAATCATCTTATACTGAGAATCAGTGGCGGATTTAGAAAAGTATTTTGGGAAGGGTTTCTTACTAATGTTTAGTTTTTTTAAACATTCGTAATTTTTATTTGACGGGAGCTTAAAGTTTATGAGTAAAGGCATAAATAATAGATATTTCGTTTGTTGCAGACATTCCGTAACTTTGGGGAACGGGCTTCAGTCCGAAAGACCGCCCCCCTAACCTTCGCAAAACCGTCACTGCTGGTAATTAGTAATAATAACGATTTAAAAACAATAAAAAAGGAAGTCGCCCAACTCACAGTACACGCACTATTTCTACATTCACAGATGGAATGAAGAAAAGCTTTGTCAGAATGGTCGAATGCTGGTTGAATCCCGGACTTCCCGATAGAAGCGCAAAAGCTAATCACTCAGTCATGTTTGTTGTGCAGTTGTATTTAGCTTAACTTAAATATATTCCGTAGTCTTTTTTTTGGGGGGGGGGGAGGGGGAGTTCCGTAATGATATGTTGAATCCCTCTTGTTAAAAATTCAGAAAACTTGAGGATTGGGTAAACTGTGATGGTGGTTCTATAAAACTTAAGTGTAGAATTTCAAGAATATACAGAACCAAAAGCTCTAGATGTTCAGCCTTTAAGTGTATCATATAAATCTAAGTATTTCTCTTATGTTTTATTTTAATTTTATTTTGTTTCAAAAAGAGGGTATGGAATATTTTGAAGTAAAAATACTACATACTATTTTGCTAGTTATTTGTGTATTCTTTAAAAAGAAGTGTTTACTTTTAGGGTTGGCTGGTTTACACCAACTTTTTTTTTTAATAACTGGTTTAAACCACAAAAATAAAAAGAATGAAAAATGCGAATCGTGTGAACTTCATGGTAACGTTTCCAGATATCAAACCACCTGCAATAGTTTTATTTCCCTTTCACCTTTTAATCAAGGTGTCCCATGTTCAATTCTCGGTCGAACCACAAACCTTCATTCATGCGTAACCCAAGTAGCGGTTCGGATGTCAGTTTAAGCGAAAGTCTTCTCCTTGATAACCTCGGTATTTCGTAGGGATGTTAAGCCTAAATATACGAAACAAACCAAATTGTATATTTCTGCATGCCTAAATGCGTGTTGTTTTATAAAGAAGCCAATATTGCTTAAATGTATTGATAGAAATTGGCAAAATTTATCGATTGCCTACGTAGCTTCCAACATTAGCTTGGATTGGACTTTCAATGATATCTACGTACCGGTACTAAATTTGTAATTTAATACCTCAGTTTTAGCGTACTGATTATGGTACGTTGACCTTTAAATTTTACATGCAAAGCAATAACAGGATTTTCCCGTTATTGTCTTACATTTCAAGTAATGACGGGATTTTCCCGTTATTGTCTTACATTTCAAGTAATGACGGGATTTTCCCAATGGCTAGGGCGGGAGATTCTCAACTTAAGGAATTTACTGACCGCACTTCTTTAAGCTTATGGGAGTTCTTCCGGCATAACCCCGCTGTTGCATAATAACATCAATGCGAAACGAACTTATTTCTGTGAATATGTAATATAAATACATAAAGCAAAAAATCTAAGTCAAAAAAGCCTGGTTTAAACCAAAAAAGCCTGGTTTAAACATCCCCCCAAAAACGGGTTTTTGGCATTTTCAAAAACAACCACGGGTTCTTGCCAACTCTGCTTACTTTTGTATATAGGAGATTAAAAAATTCTTATTATATACATTGGTTAATCCTGTGGAATTCATAATGTAAATATGTTGAAGAAAAATTGTTTGAAATATTTTTTCGAAATTCATAGTTTATTTTCGATGTTTTATATTATTATCAGCATCAACCACTAATTAAATGATTTTTTGTGTTATAGAGAAGCGATACAAAGTCTGTTTTATCAATTTAAAGCAGTATTTTGAAAAAAGCCCAAAATTTCCGAAGCAAAAAAGCAAAGCAGAAAAAACCGAGTTTTTTTTCCAAAAAAGCCGGTTTTTTCCGAGCCCTTGCATCTCTAATAAAAAGCGAGAGGCATGGAACAAGGTGTGTGAGACCGTAGGCCTATGAGAGAAATTTAATGAAAAAACAAAGAAGAAAAACAGCATTGGTATGTATTATTATTATTACTTTTTAATGTGAGAATCTAATATTCATGTTGTGTTACCAAGGGCGCCGATTTCTCTGTAACTTTGGGGGGCCCATTCATTAAAAAAAATACATATAACAAGAAAAAATACATATTTATAAAAATACAGGGGGCCCACATGAGCTTTGGGGGGGGCGCTCCCAGGATCAACGCAGTTTGTGTTACTAGTGTCATAGTTACACCTTAAAACTAGAGTCAAGATATCGTTGCCATAATGTTTCATTTTTACTTTGTTTGGTTTTCTTTTTGCTTTCCCTTCCCTTTCCTTTTTATCTCCCTTTTTCCTTTATTTATGAAGTAAAAGATAACGAAAATAAAAAATATATATTCCCAATGATGAAACCTCGCCGGTTTTGAATGCTAAAGGCACCGGCTGAGAGTTACGCGGCTGAGCGAATGTATTATTATTATTATTATTATTATTATTATTATTATTATTATTATTATTAATAATAATAATAATAATAATAATAATAATAATAATAATAATAATAATAATAATAATAATAATAATAATAATAATAAATTTCCGGTACCGTCGATCCAACAAACCATCTCTTTCGTGGTGCCACCTATCGTTTGAATTGCTCCCCGAGGTTACTGTTGGGAATCCCCCTTCTCGCATTCCCGTTGATCATTGAATACATATGTCAAACGTAACAATGTTATTTTGCGTACACATTTTTCGATTTTCACTGGTCCTACCACATCTGATTTGTTGAATCGTCTTTTTTTCTGAGAAGAGTTCCCTTTGTTACAGTCGAAAATTTTGGAACGCAACATTCTAGATATTTATTCGTATATATGTGCAATTCCATTGTTTTATTTATGAAACACTGTTAATTTATTTACTTGCTAGGATATAACTGATCTGCACCCTACTTTGCAGAATAATGTAATGAAATGCTATTATTGTAAATGCGTATATAATTTGTTACTAATTAGGTTAACATTTGCTTGTAATAACCAAGGAGACCTTTATGTTGATTTTCCGTCTTGAATCTGATTTAAAAACACAAGATGGCGGAGAGAGCAATAAGCTATATGAACACTATTTTTGAGATATAGATAAGTTTGTTTATCTTACTATTTCTTTCGCCTTTTGGTTTATAATTATTTGATCAAGTTTGTGAATTATTATTTCCTTTTCTTATTTTTTTTGTCTATTGATAGAAGAAAAAGAATTACCATTCGGTACATAAATTGCCTGTGAATTTGTTAAGTTAATTCCGTTGTGGGCCGTCCATCTACGGACGGGAATGAAATGGCTTTTTGTATGTATGTATGTATGTAAATCTATAAGCAGAAGTGCCTCATTATTACGTTTCGTGCCTGATTTTTCCGTCAGTAAATATATCCTTGTGTTGCAATTAGAATATTTCTCTCTCTCTGTCCTGTAAAGTAAATATTATTATAAATCAAAACACGAGCCTATATCTGTTTACAGTCTAAGATAGTTATCAGGATTTACAAGGTAGCCATGAAGTAATGCTTATGAGTGATGCTAACCCGTGGGGAAAATCTCATATTGTGGAATTTTTTGACAATAATTTCTGGAACTGGATAAAGGAAATATTCGTAAAAAAAAAAAAAAAAAAAAAAAAAAAAAGGCAGAATATATGGGATTTTTTCATATATTTATTCCATTGACGCCAACAAACTGTCTATGGACGAGAAGTAAACAAATGAGTATTTAATTAACTTGAAATTAATGTTAATTGTAAAATGTTGTTACTATAAAATGCATTTAGTGTTAAAATGATTTGTATAGTGAGTTGTGAATCTCAAAAAAAAAAAAAAAGTGCCAAGAAACCTTAATTTTACTCTGTTATTTAGAAACAAAAGAAAGAGAAATGAAAGAAGGAGCATAACTAACGGAAGAATATAAAACGAGGACCGCAAATAAAACTAACTTCCAAATCGTTCCACACAAAATGACTGAAGAATGACGTTTATTTAGTTTTATTACGTTCAGTAGAAGATTATGGCACAAACGCGTGATAGAAATAGTAAACTCACAGAACAATGTACTGGTACTTATTTTCATCATTATTTTCAATTGCCTCTTTTAATTAAAGAATATACTCCTTCATAAAATGTTTGTTAGATGTAGACGATCGGAATTTTTGAATAATTTACTCATGCATTGAAAAAAGCAAGGGATGTTATAAATAGAGGAACTACCCATATGTATCTTCATCCTATTAAATCAGTGAAGCCAAAAAGCAACCGAGCATCGGCACGTCTGATTGGCTACTCTCGTTTCTACCATCGGCTGATTGGCTACTTTCATTTCCGCCATGATTGTTGGCTCAAAACTTCGAGATCCTATTGGGCGGAGTGGGCAGAGTAGGGGTGGCGAAACTGTGACGTATGGCTTCAAGATTTTGTTGTAAGGGCAGATCCTCTATTTTATAAGATCCTTGGAAAAAAGTGACTGTTATACACTAATTTAACTGTTCATGTTCTTTTAAGGTGGGTTTTTTTTTTTTTTTTTGTTATTAGTGCAGCGTGGGAAATTCAAGAGCAAAATGGGAATTTCTACCTCTCGAAATGAGATTTTATAATTTCAGATTCGCATCACTGACGATGTAAGTTTCTTCATTGTTTCAGGTTGTGTGAACGATTTTCTGATAGTTCCAGTTACATGGAGAAGTGTTATTGCAAGTTGTTGGATGCATGAGAGAAATTACATAGGTAACACACTGGCAGAAGTGCGTGCTGATTTTCGTACAAGGTTTCAACAAGATCCTCACCCGAAACAAACACTTTTAGGATAGAAACAGAAACTATTCGGCACAGGAAGTGTGAAGGATAAGGAAAGAAATAGCAGACCGTCCACACGAGTAGAAACATGTTTCGTCACGGCGTCGACCACGAAGCTCTCACCAACTCACCACCTGTGATAACGAAGAAATTGAGCAAAATAACGTATTTAAGAGAAAAATCTCTCATTTGTAGTTTCTGAGGAAAATTGAAGTAAACGAACTAAAAACGTAATCGTTTGTTACTGATAATCAGTAGTGGTGGGCACAAAAATAGGTTTTCCGGTTTTCAGGAAAACGGAAACCGGTTGAAAATCTTCAAAATCCGGTTTTTCGCCGAAACCGTTTTTCTCCGAAAAACTTGGGTTTTCTCCAAAATCGGTTTGGTTTTCATCGAAACCGGTTATCGGTTTTCTCCAAAACCGGTTCGGTTTTTCACCGGATCCGGTTTCGGTTTTCTTCAAAACAGGTGCCGTTTTTTTAAATTGGTTCTCTTTCTAACAGAATACTGTTTCGTTGTTCTCCGGAAACCGATTCCGAATCCACGAAATAGTTTTATGTATTTTCCAATTTTTCACTGAAACCAGTTTCGGTGGAAACAAAACCGGTTTTTGGAGAAAACTGAAATGTCGGTTTTTCGGATTTTGGTTTTGCTAGAAACCGGTTTCTGGTTTTTATAAAACACGGTTTTGCCCATCACTAATAATGAGACATCGGATTTTTATGCAAATGCATATTTTATTTGTTTATATGCATCTCTGCTAAACTTGGTAGGGGTTTTTAACAACAAAAATACAGTTCGAATTTGAAGTTTTATAGCGAATGTAAATGCATATTTCAAAGCTTAGAGCATATATTAGTTATTAAGAGCATATTCAGCATATTCCATAAGATTCTGTTTGAAATGCATGCTTATAGCATGGAATAAATCTAATTTTAGTTTGAATTTTCAATGCATTTTCATGTCTATGCAACAGAACCGCTTTTTACATGGGAGGAAGGAAGAATGCCTAGTTTATGGACCACCAATAAATAATGTTAGCAACCAATCAGCAGAACAAATACGTTTGAAATTACCAAGATGTTAAGAGAAATCTGATAATCATAAAAACATTGTACCATTGAGTCGACATCAATTCAGAAACAAGAGATGGGACGAATGCTGCTCAGTAAATGTTTAGTTCTAGTTAATAAAGTTCAGCATGAGCTCAGTCAGTTTCTGGTAAATTTGGGACCTCTGTGGTAGAAAAGAATTGGCGGATGTTATTGTCAGAAAATCCGACAATTAAAGACATGGGAAAATACCTTCAAGGGTTAAATTTCAACTAGTCAGAAAATATAGACACTAAACTTTCTTCTGTGTGCGTGGGTTTTCTCGGGGTTCTCCCGTTTTCTCCCACTTTCTTCATTCCACCATTTCATGCATCTCTCATCATCACCGTCTCCTTTAGCCTAACCGGCATAACCGTGGGACGTAAAACTCAAAGATTTCATTTCATTTTTAAACTTACTTCTCTCTATAAATATTGTCCAGTAACATCTATTGACATTAACAAGTCATTTTCTGGTAACAAATGTCTCAACTAACACCAAAAAAATGAAGAGAAGCATCTCATATACTGTAAGGCTAATTATACGGGAAGGAGCAAATCCTTTTTTTTTTTTTTTTTTTTTTGTATGGTGGAAACGTGTAGAAACATGAAGCTTGTATTATTTCCTGTAAATTAAATGCACTCTAAAATGCAAATGCGAAGAAAAACTAGAGATCCCCCCGACAAGTGGATTTTGTGGTGGAAAAACACCGTGTGCGTGGGTTTCCTCAGGGTTCTCCCGTTTCCTCCCACTTTCTTCATTCCACCATTTCATTCATTATTCATCATCACCGTCTCCTTTAGCCTAACCGGCATAACCGTGGGACGTTAAACTCAAAGATTTCATTTCATTTCATTTTCATTTTCAAAAACTAGAGATCATGTTTTCATACCACCATGTTCATTTTAATCTCATTATCTATATGTGTTCTAAAAAGTTAGGAATATATAGGTATAAACTGTAACTATTATAAAAATAAATTCTAAAGAGAGTTTCCTGAAAGATAAAGTTATATTTCACCTCCGAAAGTAAAGGTTTCGAGGTTATATTTCACCTACACAACTTCGTCACAAATTTCTTCCAATGTTTGAAAATGCTCCTTTTCATTGCATTGTTAGTGCATATTTTAACACATTTAACAGCATATTTGTATGCACATAACATTTATTTCAAGTGCATAAAAATTCGATGTCTACTGATAATAATTTACAATTTTTATTTTGCTGGAAGAAATTATGGTGGGAGCATCAGTTTGGGAAGGGCACATTTGTGTAATTGCCCTGTCTCCACCTTAGTACGAGAAATACATATGTTTTAATCAATTGTATAGTGATATACTAATTTAAAAAAAAAACATAGAAACCTTATACGACTGAATAATTTTACCCCCCCCCCCATCTCCCTTAACAAAATCTGCAATGATGCTGCTGACGGCACTGTATATTTAGTGAAACACACTGTTTACTAGTAGATTGTATCTCACTGCTGTTTGCGTTTGTCTAACGCTGAGACATATACTAACATAAACATATTCATAATAGAATGTACAGTATACAGGGTGTTTCAAAACAACACCGACAACATTTGGGAGATGATTCCTGACACCAAGATAAGATGAAAAATGTAGACCAATCTGGGTGCACAAATGCTTCCTTTCGGAGTTACAGGCTGCTGAAAACATTTAAAAAAAAAAAAGAACTTCAAAAGGTCGATACTTCCAAAAGTGTGGGACCTACCGTAGTCGGGTGAAGACTTCTTTTAGGAACTAATATGTGCCCTATCAGATTATCCATGTTTCAGAATCTTGCGGTACTTCCACAACAATTTTTGTAGATGTAGTTGGTTGTAGTGGTTCTAAATTATATGCCCGTTGCTAAATACCTGTATAAAAATTGTTGCGTGAGTACCTTAGGATTGCGAAACAAGTATTTTTGGATAGAGCACACATTAGTTCCTAAGTAAAGTCTTGACCCGACTACGGTATTTCCCATAGTTTTGGAGATATGAACCTTTAAAGTTCATTTTTTCATGTTTTCAGCAGCCTATAACTTCGAAAGCATTTTTGCACACAGGTTGGTCAATACTTTTCGTTTTATCTTGGTGTCAGGCAGGAATCACCTCCCAAACATTGTCGGTGTTGTTTTGAAACACCCTGTATTTGAAACATATTCACACATTGCTTGCAATAATATACAGTAAATCCACGATTTTCCACGAATGACGCCACCTGCTGCAGTCGTGGATAATCGTGGATTTGCTGTCGAAATTTTTTTTAAGCTTCTGCAGTTGCACTCAATTATTTTTCATAAGTACTGTATGTTCTAAATCATAAAAATAAATTGCATTGTAAAAAATCAATATTTCCAACAGTAGTGTACGTCTCAAAGTGAAATTCTACTCTGACAAGCACAAGCCGATTTTTGTAAGCCATGAAAAACGGGAACTGAGAAGAGTGATTTGCGTGGTAGTTCACTGAGTCTCATTGTTCACTGTAGAGTGAGAATCCGCGAGCGACCTCTGGAGAGTTAATAACGAACCTAATAATAATAATAATAATAATAATAATAATAATAATAATAATAATAATAATAATAATAATAATAATAATAATAATAATAATAATAATAATAATAATAATAATAATAATAAGGTAATTACGGTTAAATAACAATAGGCCCTACATTGCGAAGGTTGAAAATTACTGACAGGCTTACAGTACAGTATTGTTTTTGTTGTTGTTACTCTTGTTTACTGTTCTTTATTTAGTGATTTAGAAGTGCAGCAAAGTTATTTTAAAAGTTTTATTATTTTTTTTGTAATTTCAGCGTGACATTTTATGCTGAAATATGGTTTTTCGTGATTGCACCTCATTTTTAGTCTTTTATCTGGTTATTCGCGATTTTTACTCCCCGCGGTGCTCTTCCCACGCAATTTCGCTTATAATCCGAGCTTTACTGTATTTAAATTACCTAAATCCAAGTCTATTCTTCCGTCAAGTTATAATGATATTGTGTAATTTTTAATATCATTACTTGCATTTTTAATATCTTTACTTGTATTTACGGGCAATATGTGCTATTAAAATATGCACTAGTCAGCTAAAAGAAGAAGACAATATAAAAAGAAATAGATTTAATTTTCTTTTCTGATATTACGATTGATGTTCTGTTAGGGGTTGGCAAGATGGCGTAGAATGTTGTACACAATAGAGCGTCATGCTCTTTAATTATTTCAATTTAATTATTAACAACAATTTCCATTTTGGACATAATATAGTGCATTACAATTTTTATAGTGTTTTACATAATTTTTTGTATGTTCTACGCTTCTGCCTTCCTTTTTCAATAACAAACTAGTGTGGAAACAGAACTATTTGAAACAGGCCAATTCGTCCATTTTGGAACGGGCCATCTTTTTACAATTATAATACCAACAAGAAGATTTAAAACAATTTTAGTGAAGCAGTCAACTTGGCCTTAGTGCTGTGACTTTAATTTTAAAATCTCCCGCAAGGGAGATGAATAGAATAGAATAGATGTTCTGTTAACATAGTAATGTGACGAAATGTGTTATTGGTCGTCATAGTAACAAGAAATATAACAAAGGATCCATCTTGTATAATCTACATGCATGTTATTTAAAGGGTGTAAATGTTTCCTTCATTACGTATTATAATTAAAGGTAATATCAAGGTGCAGTGTTTAAATGGATTTTGGTAAAATAATAGACTAGATTTTAGACATATTCGAACTGTGGACTATAATGTAACGCTATATAAAAATATAAACAAAAAAAAAAGTTACAAAGTTATAAAATCAATGACCACCACCAACCTTTTAAAAAAAATCTTCGGAACGCCATTGTTTTTCAAAAAATCCTATTTGCCAGAAGCTATCACGCTTCTGTCTTTGGAGATCAAACATTGATTTGTGCGTAGGCCGTCCTCGAAGGCCTTGTCGTGACTGCTAAGTACTTCCAGCGATAAAGAATAATCATTAGGTATACACAACTCCTCCCTCGTACAAAATATTATTACTGGAATACGTTTTTTAAAAAATAAACATATGTGGGAAGATATTAATAAGGTAGTAAGTAGCTGTCAACATTTTTTGATCACACAACTATTGTCTGACCAACGTGTATATATATATATATATATATATATATATATATATATATATATATATATATATATATATATATAAAGTTTGATCAACCTTGATGGGTTATTGTCAAACTGTTTTCCTCTAAGGTGAAGAAAGTGACATATAGCAGTCACACTATACACCACGTAAAGGAATTTGGTTTACAACAGCGTACACAACGTGGAAGTTGAAATGAACCGAAATCTGTCACTTTAACGTCCCATTATTATGCCCGTTATGCTAAGAGAGACGGATGATTAAGGCAAGCTAATGATGATAGAAGAATTGGTGGAATGAAATATGGGAGGAAACGAGATTGCCCCGAGAAAACAGATGCAACATTGTCCACCACAAACTTACTTCTCTGGAGATCGAACCAGGGACTCCATGCACTAGAGCTAAGCACTCTACCATTAAGCCACCATGCCCCTGTGAATATTGAAGTTCGAATTTTTACATTTCACTTCACACTCGGGGACTGGCTACTAGTCGACCCTAGTGGCTGACATATTGTGTTGGCCCCGAATTTTAAATACCCTCCCTTCCCGAAACCCACGCTTAAAGAACTTGATGTATGCAGAGTGCCGCCGTGGCTGTTCACAAGAATATTAATTGTCGCACACATTTTCTATTATTTCTCTTTCTTCTGATTTCCTTTCTTTGTTAAAATTTTCATTTGGCCTCCCTTTCGATTTGGTCGCTGTCTGGGCGGTGATCGCTGCCTAGCCACCTGGGCCAGTCCGGACTTCCTCACACTCCATTCCCCACTGAGAAAACCTTTAGTAAAATGAATTAATATTTCAAAATAGAAAATATTTGAAGTCTTTTTGACACACGAGATATGATTTGAGGCTGACTCATGTCGAAATGTGCTGTAAAAGTCATGTCTCGACTCGAAAAATGTATATTTCTCTACTGGAAGAGCTGTGTCTCGACTCGTGCGCATCTCTATTTTAGATTTTGTAACATGCTTGGCTTCTAGTAATTTCGTAAAATTGACGGAAGCCAGCACAGGTTATATAGTTAATATCGTGTGAAGTATATTCGGTTTGAAAATTAACAAATTTATTAACAAGCAAAATTTTACCTTTTTTTTTTTTTTACACGTTGAGTAACAAATAGTGAATTCGTAACGAGTAACAACAAGTAATATATATATTTTTGTGCAAGACCGAAATAATAATTTAAATATAGGTTTCTTCAAATATTCCTTTACCATAAAATCCTTGAATACTCAATACTAGTAACAACTTTGTATAAAAAAGATAGAAGTGAGCACAAATGATTCGTATGCAAATGGCCTCGTTACAGGTTTACAATTTAGAAGGTTTAATTCACCAAAATTATATTTAAATGAAGCCTTTTTATGCCGGGATGATACCAGAAGACTTCCTTTCCCATTTACATCGATTTTAAAAGAATATGATTTCTTACATTATATAAATTATAACCTATTATAGACGCGAGCTAAACTACATCTCTACGTCTTACCTGCTAGATCCAAAGTGAGTCAAATTCGTAACGGCCCGGCTTAGTTCTCAACCTGGTACCGAAATTGCCCACCAGATGGTAGCTCACTTCAGACATAGGCCTATCAATGCTAGACTATCTCTCCCTCTATGTCATTTTATCTTTGCGCTCTTACAAATGTTCTTATACAAAATGTATACAAAAAACATTTATTGGGACTATTACGTTACATAATATATCCTACCCCTCTCTCTATATATGATACTAACCTTATTACAAAAGGAATAGTCCACAATAAATGGAATATGAATTGTTGACCAAGAAATAAATTTCCTACTTACAGTTTTCCAGAATCTTATAATAAACTACCCTCTTACATATTACATCTTATTGCCAAGCCTGCTTTACAAAGGATTAGAAGGATATGGAATACTTCTCTCTGGAAAGAAAAAAATAATAAACCCACAGAAAATATCTAACAATGATTACAAGGTAACATATACATATTAAGATTCATTATTGTTATCAACATAAGGTTTAATATGATTTATGTGTCTCTTAATGATAACATTAGGTTGATCACATTTTCTTAACCATAAGGTGTTTAACGTAGGTTTATTAATGATCTCAAATGGCCCATAAAATAAGGGGGATAATTTAGGAGTATAATGTTTAAGTAATGAAGCCTTTTGAAACTTCCTAACCAATACCTTCTGACCTTCCGAATAATTACAAGGTTCTCTATTTTTATTATAACATTTCTCCTTTCTACGCCAGGCTTTATCAATGTTGATGATGACTCTCCTCAACCTTTCTTCTTTATCCGGCGCCTTAGTTAACTCGTCAAAGTCTATTTCCCACAACACGTCCAGAGGTGTATATAGTTTTCTGCCAAGAAACAATTCAGATGGCTCGTATCCCGTACTCTCACTCTTACTGCTGTTTAAGGTGAATTGGATTCTGTCCAACAGTTCAGCCCAATTATTTTGGTGTTCATTACAATAAACACGGAGCATGTTCTTAAGCACTCTATTCACTCTTTCACAAAGGTTACTGCTAGGATTGTACGGAGCTGTACTCACATCCTGGATACCTAAACTAAAGAGAAATTGCTTCATATGATGACTACAGAACACTTGAGCACGATCATGAATGATTTTCTGAGGTTGTCCAACTAACATGAACAACTTCATTAAATGTTTACATATAACCTTGGAATTCAGGGAACGCAGAGGTTGAAGCATGACAAATCGTGATGCTGCGTCAGTAATGACGAGAATATGACGATAAGGTCCAGAATTCGGAAGCTGGCCAACAGTGTCCAAATACCAACTGTTGTTTGGCGTAGTAACTTTCCTACTGTAGTAAATTCCTTGTTTTTTTCTGTTGGTGTCCTTGCAGAGTTGACATCGCTGACATCCTTTCACGTATTCTCTGACGTCACGGTATAAGGTCTTCCAGGTACATCTTGAGGCTATTTTCGCTATCGTCTTGGAATATCCAGCGTGAAATCCGCCCATCTCATCACAGTGAAAATATTTCATGATAGGATACACCATTTCCTTAGGGATGACTATCCTCCAACCATGGTCTCTTCTGCCTCGGGTCTTCTTCATTAAGATTCCATCCTTAAGACAGAATTCATCCGCCCTTTCACCTCGCCGCACTTCTTGGATAATATTCCGTACTTCAGGATCTTCCATTTGATGTTCTTTTAACGGTTTACTAAACAAGGGTGAACTCCAAAAATTGGCGAAACTAAGGTTGACTGGTTTCCCTTCAAATTCTTCAATTTCATTAACTGAAGGATCATTAGTATAGAATTCCACACCATTGTTCGTGCGCGAAATAAAATCAGATAAAAAGTTCTGCTTACTGCGGAGATAAACAACCTTGAAGGAATATTTAGATAGTTTTTCAATTAGTGTACCATACTTACGTTGACGCTTATGATTCCGTAACAACCACGTGACTGATGAATTATCACAAAAAACAGTAAAGGGTTTTATAAGATACATTTCAAATTTTTCTATAGCTAAAAGAAGAGAACGTAGTTCAAGTTCATATATGCTTTTTGACCAATCTACTGATGAAATATTCTTAGAGAAAAATGATACGGGTCTAAGAAGGCCATCATCATCATATTGAGAAAGTATAGCGGAATGTTTCTTGTAAGTACTATCCACATGAATGACAAAGGATTTATTCATGTCTGGTAATTGTAATACAGCATGT
Organism: Thermobia domestica; assembly: GCF_964235325.1. NCBI lineage: Eukaryota > Metazoa > Arthropoda > Insecta > Zygentoma > Lepismatidae > Thermobia > Thermobia domestica. The sequence goes on along the minus strand of NC_137456.1, from coordinate 23,160,284 downwards.
TCAACAAATGCTTGCTTAATATTATTATAGGCTTCATCTTCCCTCTCACCCCAGTGAAATTTTATTTTATTAGACCTTAAACGGTGAAGAGGTTCCATGATTTCCGCATAATCTTTCACGTATTTTCGGAAATAATTAAAAAACCCACAAATACGATTTACTCCTTTTTTGTTTTTGGGCTTAGGTAATTTAAGAATTGTGTCAATCCTTTCCGGATCAATTCTAGTTTCTCCCGCTTCAAATTCATAACCTAGGAATTTGATTTTTGTTTGGAAGAGTTGTGTTTTCCTTTTTGAAACTGTAATTCCCCATTTTCGAAAACGTTCAAGAATTTCCTCTAATACCCTTTTGTATGTTTCAATATCTGAGGCATGAATAAGGAAATCATCTTGAAAAATTTCAAGATTTTTACCTACTAAATCCCCAAAGATTTTGTACATGAAACTAGTAAGAACATATGGGCTCAAACGAAATCCCATTGGGAGAACTAAATGTTCTAGTAAACGGTTAGGTGTACAAAACGTAGTATATTTTCTACTACTCTCAGAGATAGAGAACTGATAGAAACTTTGCTTTATATCTAATCTTCCGAAGATGGTATCCTTTCCTAAATTCGCTATAGTAGCTTCTACATGCGGGGATGGATAACTATTAACCCTTACTTTCTTGTTGATTTCTGAGTATGCTATAACAAGTCTAGGAGTACCATCCTTATTGTGAACTAAAAAGCACGGAGACGAATAAGGAGAGAAATCTACCTCACGAACCACTCCCTTGTCAATAAGCTGATCTATATATTCATTAAGAGCTTTAAGTTTAGGGCCTGTAATTTGATATGGGGGGAGACGTACTGGAGTTTCATCCTCCATTTCTATTTCATAAGTGAACCCCTTTATTGTCCCTAGTTGTTCAGTGATGACATCACTGTATTTCTCACAAAGATTTTCAACATAACATGGTAAATCTGGGTATTGTTCTACAAGTTTAACTGAAAGAGAGGAAGTATTATCAAAATTACAATTGTCAGAATCACATTCATCATATATGTCATTACTGCTAATCGTTTTATTATGATAATAAACAAGGTATTCACTACCTGGTTTCTTTGTTGTGGCCTGGTCCTCCGGTCCACCGGAATCTGCTGCCAGAAAGGTACAGTGCTGTTTCTGCTGGGCACCTTGTTTATTTGTTTTTGGTTTCCAGTGTCCTTCCCGAACGATCCTTTGTCCATTGCACCTCTCTCTAGAGTGACTCCGGACCGCGTCGGAGACGCTGGAATGAGATATAGGACGAGTAGTTTCCATTGGAGATAAATAATCCCTCCAAAATAGAGGAACAGTAAGATTCTTCTGTTCAATTATAAATTGTTTGGCACTCAATTTGATATCAGCTTTCCATTTTAAAAGAAAGTTATTTCCTAACAACAAATCAAAATGTGGAGAGTTTATGATGTAAAATGTTTCACTAAATTCACAACCTTGAATTGAAAATTTAATTTCTGTGTTTTCATGAAGTTCAACCAAATGACCATCAACAGTGGTAGTCACTAATTCTGCTGAAGTAGGTTTTATAGGAACACGACACATAATTTGGCGTAAGTATTTTCTGCTTATCAAATTGATACTAGAAGCTGTGTCCAATAAACAAGAGTTTGTGATGCCCGCAATTAGCACAATAATATATAATATTTGTTTATCACGCTGCATATTAATTAGTGTTTTTGAAGGTGGCACTGATGTACGAATAGTTTTTCCACTAACACAGAACCGCTGAGTATGTCCATAACCAGCACATTTATAGCATCTAATAAGGTTACGTTTTTCAGTTGGCAAACCAGAAACTTGTTTTCGAATTTTTGAATGATTTTGTGATTCTTCAAAAATGTTCGGTATATTTATAGCAGGTGGCATTGTTTTAAGTGACATATAATCTCTTTGATATTTAACAAAATGATCGTAAGTTTGCGCTATGGTCAACAATTCAGAAACTGAAGATGGTATGGCTTCCCCAAAACACTTTTGGTATATTTCTGGTAAAACCAGACTAGTTACAATATTACAAAATATTTGTTCAGTGTATGTCATACCCAGAACATTGGCAACACTGATTTTCTCTTGGAAAAATGTTCCAAGTTCTTCCCCGTCATTCATTAATCGGTGGAAGAATTTTCGTACATATTGTGTACGACCTACTGTGGATATATATTTACATAGCAAATTAGTACAAATTTCCTCCCAATCATTACAACGTGTAAGGAAAGAATGAAAGGTTCTGTTAAATTCACCCCTAGTTTGGGTTAAACTTGCTACCAAAATAGCTTCTAATTCTAAGTCATACCTCCTTATAAGCTCATCTAACCTAACCAGAAAGATAAAGCAAGAATGGCTATCTGTGCCATCAACTATCGGTAATGACTTAATTTGCTGTTCCAATGAACGGAAAATACTTTGTCCTAGCAATTTATCAAAGTTGCACTGAATAGCAGGACGTGCCATATTTGGCTGCATTAAATTCATCTGTGCCAATGAAGACGGCATTCTACTTTCATGATTAATATACTGTTTACACTGCGTTTCATTTTCATTCCTATAAGACACAGTTCGTTCATTTTTCATGAACTGATCCTGCTTACCCTGTACATTGGGAGTACCTTTAGTATTGTGTTTTAAAAAATAAATGTTACGCTGATGTATATCTGTGCCTTGTCCAAGATTATTTTGGCCTACAGACTGTACATTCACACCGCGTCGCATAGGAACCTTAGTCCAAGATACCTTTGATTGGCCTACATAAGGTTTACCTGCACCACTAATATTGCCACAACGTGGACATGGGGACCTAATTGTCTGTGAAAAATGTTCACTATTAAAGGGCTCACACGGAGCTTGTACATTTTGTTCAGAACAGTATTGTTCTCTAAATGAGTGTGCATTGAATTCTGCACCATATAACCCACTGGCTGTGTGTGCAGTTTGTTCAGCACGAAATGGCTCCCGTGAACCTCGTGCATTCAACTCAACATTTAGTGGCTCTCTAAAAACCTGAGCGTTTGGGTAACCCACACCAACTTCACTTTCAGTTTCAATATTTTGATTAAATTCACCTTTATCACTTTCATTACTCTCAGTTACCTCTTCATTATCTGAGAAAGAAATTAGGTTATGTTCACTCATGTTTTACACTTAATATAATCTCTAAAGTGCTCACAACTTTCAATGATTCTTTTTTTTTTTTTTTTCCACACGATATCTCATCAAGAAGACAGCTGTAATTTTTATGCTTGCCCACTTGATGGACTTTGGATCTAGCAGCTTTATATATTATGTAACATGCTTGGCTTCTAGTAATTTCGTAAAATTGACGGAAGCCAGCACAGGTTATATAGTTAATATCGTGTGAAGTATATTCGGTTTGAAAATTAACAAATTTATTAACAAGCAAAATTTTACCTTTTTTTTTTTTTTTTACACGTTGAGTAACAAATAGTGAATTCGTAACGAGTAACAACAAGTAATATATATATTTTTGTGCAAGACCGAAATAATAATTTAAATATAGGTTTCTTCAAATATTCCTTTACCATAAAATCCTTGAATACTCAATACTAGTAACAACTTTGTATAAAAAAGATAGAAGTGAGCACAAATGATTCGTATGCAAATGGCCTCGTTACAGGTTTACAATTTAGAAGGTTTAATTCACCAAAATTATATTTAAATGAAGCCTTTTTATGCCGGGATGATACCAGAAGACTTCCTTTCCCATTTACATCGATTTTAAAAGAATATGATTTCTTACATTATATAAATTATAACCTATTATAGACGCGAGCTAAACTACATCTCTACGTCTTACCTGCTAGATCCAAAGTGAGTCAAATTCGTAACGGCCCGGCTTAGTTCTCAACCTGGTACCGAAATTGCCCACCAGATGGTAGCTCACTTCAGACATAGGCCTATCAATGCTAGACTATCTCTCCCTCTATGTCATTTTATCTTTGCGCTCTTACAAATGTTCTTATACAAAATGTATACAAAAAACATTTATTGGGACTATTACGTTACAATTTCTCAAGTAGAAAATCATTTAGCATTGCATTCAGTAGTGTCATTTTAGATCGTTCCAGGGAAGATGAGGGGGAAAGGGGCAAAATTGTCCAATGACGTATGTTTTTTTACGATTTTTTTATTAGTGTATTAGTATAGAATTTATTTTTAAAAAATCATGTGTTTTTCCAACCGAATTAGCCCTTGCTCTCCCTAAATCACGCCTCTGGTTGCATTTCGCGGACATACTAGTATATTGCATCCTGAACGTTATACTAACCCGCTAATCTCCACAGCACTACGGGTAGTCTATTAATTAAGAATGATATTCATAATTATTTCCATAGGAATACATGAGGAATCGATTTTTGATTGTCCATATCTTGAGATCAGCTAGATGGCTCGAATCCAACAATGAACCTTAAGAGGCCTCATCTCGGCGAAATTAAAATACCGCTAATTTTACAATAATTATGTGGTATCTTCCAATAGATAAAAGATAATCGAAATGTGGAACAAGAGCGCCCTAGACAATATTGTTTTGCGTGAGGTACTGTTATGACAAGTCACGTAGTGGCTTTCCGTTTTCAGCCGTTTCGAAACGCGAAAATAAATGCCGATTTTCAAAACGGCTGGAAATCGAAAGCAGACGTGATAACGGTATCTCATGTAAAATGATATTGTTTAGGGCGCTCTTGTTCCACATTTTGATTATCTTTTATCTATTGGAAGATATCACATAATTACTGTAAAATTAGCGGTATTTTAATTTCGCCGGGTGAGGCCTCTACTCTCTTTTGACTCTCTACATCATCCTGACCGAAATATATGGTAATCGACTAACGTCTGTATCAATACTGTCTTTAATAAAGTTCGATAAGCCTTGTAGCAAAACTGGTTTTGTTTGTGTTTCTTTATTTACTTTTAGTTTTTTTTCCAGCAATGTTAATCTAGTTTTTGATAAGCTTATGTACCAAGTTCTTTAGATTTTAAGTATCCCGAACGGAAACACAAACAGATATAATAAATATATAAAGAGTCTATTTTTATAAACCAACATCCTTAAATACAGAAGAAGATTCCTAGCATTGTATCTTAACTTTTCCAACATTATACACAACATTAGGTCTATATTATAGCACTATATTTCAGAGCTTGCCAGAAGATGGGGGGGGGGGGGAGGAATTGTCCAACAATATAAGAGTTTTACGTGTTTGAAAGTGTATTATAATACAGTTTGTTAGAAAAAGCATGTACTTCTCAAACTCATGGGAAGGGGAGGGGGCAAATGCAACTGCCCTCTCGAAATGATGCCCTGCGTCTTAAAAGCAAAATGTTTGAGAAAGTTGCTAAAAACTATTATTCTTGATTGATTGTCCATGAGATATTGCTTATGTTACACAGCTTTCTATAATATTGCCATTTGTGAACAAAGGCGTTGCTGAAATCGAGAATAACTCTGTATATTTTCATAACGATATATTGACAGAAGATATATTGTCACTGACGCTTTCATTTTTCATATTGTGCCGTGCAATTGACGAAGGATTCCAGTATACAGTAGGAATAGTTATAAACTTGCTTTTTGCTGAAATATCAGGATCACCAAAAGTGAGTTAAAGAGAGAGAGAGAGAGAGAGAGAGAGAGAGAGAGAGAGAAGAGATTATTTCACTTAGTTAGACATAGATGATTAACAACGAGACATTTTTAAATATCACATGAATAATCTACCTTACGTTCCGAAATGTGGTGTTGGCGCAGAATGTTGCGCATATCATTGACCGAAAAAAAAAAAAGGAATGAAGACGTACTAAAGGAAGCTAATGAAGGACGACAGATCATGAAGATAATAGGAAAAAGCAGAAACAGCATGCTTGGCCATCTTATTCGGCACTCCGATTGGATCACTGTGCTGATAGAGGGAAAGGCAGAAGGAAACCAGGAAAAGGCATTTTGGAGAGGAAAATCAGAATATCTAGATGCAATTACTAAGAAGAGGCCTTATCAAAGTATAAAACAGCTCTCACAACTCTCTCAAGAGAAAGAAAAGTTTTAAAATTTCCATGTTGCCCACCAATCTATGGTTGAGGTGAACAAGAAGAGACGTTCTGGAGAAAAAACGGGACATTTGCATTTTTTTAAACTTTTTTGGCGGGAGGTGCTGTCTAATGGCTAGCGCGTGTGCTTTTGGTGCACGTGATTTTGGGTTCGATTCCTTATAGGAGAGCATAAATAACTTAATTTCAAAATAATTCTTTTTCATTAATCACCGATTTCCTTTGTTCTGAAGGGCATAGCTGTAGAACGTTGAACTTAAGAATTTTATTTTTAATTTTTTGTGGGAAAGATAATGTAGATTCGAGATTGTCCCAAATAAATCGGGACGTCTGTGATCCCTAAACCAGTGGCAACCGAACTAATAAGCAGCTATACTGCTAGCTTAATGCTCATTATTTAAAATATCTGAGGTTCTATGTACAGCTATGGTACAATCTTAAGCTTCTTCCCATACGCATAATTTTCGAAAGCACATAGTCTCTTGCAGCAGACAAATTGTGTGCTTTTTCCGTTCTTAATTATTTTGCTATTATTTTCTTTTATAAAAAAATATTTATCACGCATTTAATTTCGTGATAAATGTCATTTACACCAGAGATTTTTTCTACTTGAATTATAAGGATTTATTATAGAGCTTTGACGTTACCCTACTTTCCCGAAAAGCCAAATTCTTTCTCAACTTGTGTTTTGTTAAGCTTATAACCACAGTAAAACTAAATCAACTAATTTAGTATAACGAAGAGCAACAGCATCTTTGCTAAACTGAACCCTTGAGTAGAATTTTTTTTCTTTTTTACATAATTAATGGCAATATATTGTATTTATACCAACAATTTTCATTAAAAATACAAGAAAAAATATTGAAATATGGTGGCCAATTTTGGCTTGTTTTCACTTATACAAAATTTTTCTATATACAGAGTGTTTTAAAACAACACCGACAAAGTTTGGGGACATCAAGATAAGACGAAAAGTATAGATCAACCTGGGTGCACAAATGCTTCCTTTCGGAGTTATAGGCTGCCAAAAACATGAAAAAATGAACTTTAAAGAACCATAGCTCCAATACTGTGGGATCTACCGTAGTCGGGTCAAGACTTTATTTAGGAACTAGTATGTGCCCTATCAAAATAAAGTGCAAATCCGAGAAATTTAACATGGTGAAGTTCAAAACTTATGGGAAATATCTAATTCTTCAGAGGGGGATTTCTCCCTCATCCCCCCTGGTAAGTTGCACACTGATAGGAGCACACAATTAAAATGTACCTTGAAAAATACTAGGGGGTATAGGGGTAGAAGGTATATCCTTAAAACAAGTGAGAAGATACAGTAAGACATCATAAGAACGGAATAGAGAAGCAAAGGGCATGATTAGGGGTGTTGGTGGATAACGTGGGTTTGTCCCAATACAACTATAGCATAGTTGCTGTTTAAAACGCTTTGCTCCATTCTACAGAGATGTGGTAAAAATCTTGACATCAGGAAAAATAGTACTGTGTTTATATTTTTTCTATTATGTTCTGTCTATAAGTCAGGTCATAGATTCGGTTTCGTATGTACAGAGCGTATTGGTAGGGGAACGAGGTGTAAAACCGAACGGTGGGTAATTCCGAACACTGCAATTTCCAGGAACTGGCAACACTGGGAAGTGGGCTGAAGTACTCACTTGTTTCTTCACGTGACTGATTTGTACGAAAAATGATTAAGTGTGATAACGCTCTGTACGTGTAGAAAAAAATCACAAAATACAATTTGACACCTTCATGTTATAAAGGCAAGTGAGTAGTTGTAGCCACATAGCACAAATAGCATTATTATGTTCACAATAATATTTTATGATTGGCATTGTTGAAGATAGAGTTACTAATGTGTAACATCATATTCATATTGCTTTACTTTGTTCAGGCGTGAAGTGGAATATTCCACTCAAGTACAAAGTGGGGTAAAGGCGAACAGAAGGCCTGCAACCAGTTCGGATTTCCCCTACTACAAAATATCGATATTGAATTCGTATTTCCAAAATGAAATGACGCAATAATTTAAGGAGGGATGTTGAGAGTCAGTTAGAGGTCGTCTTAACAACACAGCAGTGCTGCGAGAACCTTGTGAACCGGTGAGCCCAAGCTCTAAAGAAAATAGGCCTACATCTTGGACATCAAGCAATGAAGAAATTGAACAGTATGCTTTCAGCAGTAGTGCCATATCAACACCCCAAGTTCTGCAGTAGTCCAGCCCTCCAAGAAGCAATATTCAGATGACCACCTCCATCAAGATCTAGTGCCAATAATATCAATGAGCATAGCTTTCACTTAACTATTGACAATTTATCAGCACTCTGTCCACTTCCAGTTAGAGTTCGAGAAAGAAGTCAACTCAACAGATGCAATCAAAAATACTGACATCTACCTCCCATTAAAAACCAACTGCAAGAAGAGGGACAGTTCAACTCGCAAAGCTCCTTGTTCCTGTCGTAACTTGATTTTAATGGATGAAGGCGGACAGTTGAATAAAAGCTATTACTGTATTTTCTGCAAGGAACAGTGTTTCGATCCTCCTGCGAAGAATTGGATTCAGTACGACTAGTGTAAAGAGTGGTGCCACGAGGATTGTAGAGAGTTCAACCCAGAAACCCTGGGAACCAATTATACTTGTGATCTGTGCAATGCAAAAATGAGTAGGCGTAGATAAGTCAACAGTGAAGTACGAAGCCTGCACAAATTGTAACTCTACTTGGATCTGTGCTGCTAAAAGAAATATAATTTGTAGTAGTAACAGGGTAGAGCAACAGTGAACTAAAAGCTTTTCATACTTTGTCTGTTACAAACATTAGGACAGCAGTATATTAAAAAAATGTGGCAAGAGCTATGGTGTAACCTGTTTTTCATTAATATGTTAAGTTCACATAGGCTTTAGTCCGTCATATTCATATTGATATTCATATTGTCAGTCATATTCATATTTTGTTAGTCATATTTTGCCAGTGTCATTTTCTGTAAGTTACATTACTGTAAGTAGGTCGTTCGGGCTTACCCCACTAGTGGGATAAATCCGAATTTTGGTATGTCTTCTATAACCAGTGGCGTATTTAGAGGGGGGCTTCCGGGCTTAAGCCCCCCCCCGAAATCTTACTTACTATATTAAAGTATATGAAATATCTTGCAGAATTTTTTACATTTTAAGCCCCCCCCCCGAAAGTTAGCAAAGCCCTCCCCGAAACAAAATCGTAAATACGCCACTGTCTATAACTGCTCATGTACTCTCTCCTATTTAGAATAATGATCAAATATATATAGTATTATATTTGTTCTTTCGATAGTTTTATTGATTGTTTCTCCTAATTTAATTAGAATTCTCCTCCGTTTAAAGCACAAGACATTATTCTTTTATTTACTCTTAGAAAGTTTTTGTTCGTGGTTTACGGTCTTCCAGAAAAAGGTCGAAATTCTTAAGTGTTCCGTATTTCCCCTCTCTCCCCTATATAACTTTTCCCCTCATACTTATTCCGTCTATCAAAAGGAAACTTGGTACCCCCATTTCCGATCTCCTATAGTACAGTATTTTTCGAGATTTCGATTGTGTGCTTTTACCCAGGACCATTCCAGAGTGAGGCCAAAGTTGATGGGAGGGATTTTTGGAGGGAATTTTCCTGACATTATCCTAATTTTCCCTATTCAGATACGTTATGGACCCCAATACATAGCATCTCTGGAAAACTTGTTTCATGGTGAAGAGAATTAACTATAAACCATGACTTTCTAATGAACAGTGTTGATGCAATAGCTATTTCACTGCGAGTCTACGATTTTCTTTACACTAACAGGGTTAATGAGCCCCAGGGATTTACTCTGTTGTCCATGGTACCAGGCCGGTAGCCAGCCCAAAAATGTAGAGGGGCCCGGCTGAAGTTAGGGGGGGCCCGATCCAACCATATTATAGTTCATCACCATATTATACATTATTTGCAAGCCTACCGTGAAAATTTTAGGGTAACCCAACAAAATTTTGGGGGGGCGACCCCCTAGACCCCCTTCTATACGGGCTTGCATGGTACCTAATTTTTTGTGCATGAACATATCTTTGTTATGTTTGTCGAATGGATTAGGTTTGCTTCGAATGTCCGGATGACACTTTCATTTCTTGTAAGTTTGAATTACTGCATCACAGTATCTCGTTCCTTCTGGAGGTCTTCTCACTGAGTTCACGTAAATATTTCTTCTAAAAAGTTCAATGCGCACTATAAATGTGATGCAGTGAAGAAGAGTGCATTATATCCCCCCAATCTGGAAGTTAAACTTAGTTTCAAAATATGAAACGGATCTAATCACTTGTATCGGTTTTATGCCAATTCTCTACACATTTGTCCAATATAATATGGTGCTCGATAAAGAACATTAGATGGGGCCAGAGTCAGATTTTGGTTTGGTGGTGGTCCTAAGCTATTGAAGGTAGTGGAGCCCTTTATGTGTCCAGTTCAAAGTGGGCACCCTACATGCAGAAATGAAGAAACTAGTGATATTTTAGGAAGCAGGTAAGTAGAACGGACTCCATTACTTACGTCATTGGAGACTACACAAAAACAAGCACTGTTGCTATATGTAATTTTATTATGTGTAATGTGTTTCTTATACTTTGGAAATACACATTCAGCTTTTCCTTTAATTTGTGGGGACCCTCAAGGAAGTGGAGCCCTAAGCTGTAGCTTGTTTAGCTTATACGTAAATCGATACTAGATGGAGCGCACGTTGATCTAATGATTTAGTGCTCGGTTTTCCTGCAAAGTGCCTTTAATTTAATTTAAGGACAAGTACATTCATGACATATAATTTTGTGTACGTAGTTTTGCTATGATTCTGTCGTTTGCTCTGCATTCTGTTTGTTTTATTAATACTTTCATTAACATTTATACATTAAAACTTTATACAGGAGAACTAAATGCATAAGCGATATTCTGAATATGAGTTTCATAGTTGACATCATTAGTTCTGGGATATCGTGCAAACAGTTAAGTTTAATTCGATCAATAGTTTGCATTCAATTCTTCTTTCCCATTACCTATTGCTATGTACTGTTTGTACTAATTTATTAATCATGTCTTCCTATGCAATTAAAATACCTAATTCTTTCCCGGCGTTAGCTCATGTGATTCGGATTCCACGCTAAGTCCAGCCTAATATAACTTCGGTACTGAAAGAGACGGTAAACTCCGACACAACCAACAAACTGTCTTCACGAATGCGAGTATGTAAGCGGCGTTCCCAGCTTTCCAGAACTTTTGACAGAACGCCTGACACAATCACGTCTGCAAGTTTCACACACTGCGTTCCTTCAGATGCTGTCTTTGGGGTCTTAGGTAAGAGATCGACGACTGAGCCGAAAGTACAAACAAATCGGTAGCAGGTCTGGTGACCGTGGTGCTCACTCAAAGGAACAATAGAGACAGGTCCATGACAGAAAACTGGTCATTCAAACCGTTCACGGACAATCAATCCGAAATTAGATTGGTGCCGCCCTGTTGAAACATTGCAGGCAAAACGTCATCCTCATTCAACATGTTCGGGAACACATCTTCCCAAGAAAATGTTTGCAACTTGTAACGTTCTTGGAAATTATCAAAACATGTATCTGGATTTGGTATATTACCAACTAATGGCTTCATTCTGAGGAAAGAAGACGAGAGAATTTAATTTCCTAGGTAATTATTAATTTATTAACTTAATTGGGTAGGAATGAGGAGACTATATTTCTGTTAAAATAATACTAAAATGTTGTTTTAAAATCATTTAAAATGAATTGTTTGTTTTAATATGAGGGTTAAAAATGTGCAGCTTTGGTAAGAATATAATAACCACATTATCATTCTGTGAGATACTTTACACCATACTTCATTAAATTTATTATGGATTTTTTTTTTACTTTAACGTCCCACGTTATGCACCGAGGCTAAGGGAGATGATGGTGATGTGATGGATAATAATGGTGGAATGCTGAAAGTGGGAGGAAACGGGAGAGCCCCGAGAGCATTTACGCATATGATATTCATCCACCACAAACCCACTTAACGGAAGTGGAACCGAATCAGGAATCTCACAGACCAGAGATAAGAGCACTACCAGAGAACCACTGCGGTCACTACTTATATAGAGTGTTTGAAAACAACACAGACAATGTTTGGGAGGTGGTTCCTGACACCAAGATCCTAGACAAAAAATATAGATCAACCTGGGTGCAAAAATACGTCATTTCGGAGTTATATTGACTGCCAAAAATATGAAAAAATCAATTTTAAAGGTTTATAGCTCCAATACTATGGAACCTACCATAGTCAGGCCAAGACTTCACTTAGAAACTAGTATGTGTCATATCCAAATATCCACGTTTCAGAATCCTGCGGTACTTCCGCAACAACTTTTATAGACGTAGTTGGTGAGTACTTCAAATTATATGCCCGTAGCCAAACACTTATGGAACTATTTCACCGTTTTGAGCTATGGCGAGATCATGCGTGGAAAATAGGCCTATAGTAGCCTACACAAGTTTTTTTAAACCCGTGGCCGATCTATAGAAACCATGAAGATAAGCACAAATTTAAGTCACCATGAAATACGAAACCTAATCTAACCTAACTTAAAGTAACCTAAACTAACCTAACCTAACCAAAATTAACCAATATTTAACACAATAGTAATCATTTTTACTAAAAAATGTTGCCTCCTCCCCAAAAAGCTGGCATATGTCGTCAGATAAAATATGCTACCCAGTTACGTATTTTTAAATGTAATATTTTAGTGTTCACTTTTCCGCGGTAAGAATACCTTCGATGCAAAACGATAGAATTCCCCTCTGTTTACAAATTCTGCAATGAATTTTGACTCAACCTTTCTGTGGAGCTCCCCCGTGGCTAAGCGGTTAGCATACGCGCCTTTGGTGTGGGAGACCCGGGTTCGATTCCCGGCGGAAGCTCATGTGGTTTGGATTCCACGTTAATCAGTAGGTCCACATCTCATATAGCGTCGCTGCTGAACGGGACGTTAAACTCAACTCAACCTCTCTCGAAGGTTCTGTCCAAGAAGAATTTTTATCCCTTCAATTATCTCCAATTCCCCATTTTCATTATGTGAGTTGTGAGAAGACGCCTAACAATAGTGATATTATGTATGCTTCTCGTCTCAATTGAGGGGTGGCTCAGTGATAGGGCACTTAGCTCTGGAGTGTGGGCTCCCAGGTTCGATTCCTGGCCAAGTAAGTTTGTGGTGGACAACATCGTATTGGTGGGCTTTCTCGGATTACTCCTGTTTCCTCCCTCAATCTTATCCTACTAGTTCTTCCAAATCATCATTAACTTGCTTTAATAATGTTTTCCCCTTAGCCTAACGGGCATATACGTGGGACGTTAAACTCAAAGATTTTAGTTCGTCTCCAGTTGTTCGTTATTAATCGATCACTCGTCAGCTTCAAAACAGGAGCGTCATTTAAGATTTTGCTGGAGGGGAGCAAGACCCCTTGATTTAAGTAAAATTTCTCGTTTTTCACTGATTTACTACTATTCTTTTGATAAAATCTATATAAATCTCAAACTCAGGGGGGGCAATTGCCCCCCTGCCCCCTAAATGACGCCCCTGCTTCAAAATAAGTAATGTAAGGTTTTCATACATTAATTGTTATCAACAATTCCGAAAATACACACTAGATAATGCTCTGCTCTCTTTTGACATTGCCCGCAGCCGGCATAATCGCGGGATGTAAAACTCAAAAATTTCATTTCATTTTTTCTTCCTTTTAAAAGCTGTTTGTTAACAGTTATATTATTTTTTAATTGTAGAAAGGGTTGTCGGTATCTTTTGAAAATACCGAAAAAGAAGTTAAAAGCGACATTTAAACAATTCAAAACTGATTTACAAGAAGCTACGAATGTGAACTAAGTTACAACTTTTCTTATCGTTATTAAACTTACAAATGTTATAAATGTTGTAACAAAGATCGTCAAATTAAATATTATACAAACACAAAATACAGTAACTATTAAGTAAGAATATGGTTTCATAAAGAACAAATTTGGTTATAATAATAATAATAATAATAATAATAATAATAATAATAATAATAGGCCTAATACTGCACTATAATGGGATTCAGAAGTCTTGCTGGACACAAATATAAATTCTTGAGAAGAGGAGATTATTATTATTATTATTATTATTATTATTATTATTATTATTATTATTATTATTATTATTATTATTATTATTAAAGATTTGAGAATTCAAAATTATATCTGAAGTCCCGTGACGCAGAATGGATCAGCCAAAAGCAACTTATGACCAAAGAGCGCAAAGCACGGAGTAGAGGGAAGGGGGCGTGCTGCAAACAAGGATTATGAACAAGGTTGTCAAGTAAATAAGGTTGGGAACCACTGATCTAGAAGTTATCATAATCATTCAGCATCTAAAAAGGTCCACGAAGGATGTAATATAATATTTAACAAATATTTTTTATTGGAGTATATTATGTAATGAATTTCCCTAATTTTGAAATTTTGATAAATGTTCTTCATTTTGTTTGTACAATCATTTTCTGAAATTATACTTTTTTTATATTATGAAACATGTAGAGGAAGTTCGGGTATTATGGAATAGGCCTACCATTTTTGTTTCGCTTGTAACTCAGTAATTGCACATTGAAACGAAAAGGAAAACAATTATACGCCTTACATATTTGGCTTTATTTATGCGTATCTTGATAAAGAAGTTTCGGTACAGGGGTGGGCAAAACTTATAATTTGTAATGAAACCACTTTGGAGGGTAAGATAAAATAGTCGGGTAATATGGAATACAAATACTATATAGAAAATAAATGAGTTTTTTGTTGAACATAGAATGAATACAGTGACAATATATAAGAATTCTTAATACCAAGCCATAAATGAATGTGATTACTTTCAAAAGTCACAAATATAATACTATGCTTCTGGATCGGCACAACCATTGTATGCTCACATTAAACATGATGAACGCTGGACCCAAGCTCATCCCTTGTATCATCAGAAAATTTGCTGTAATAAAAAGTACGCTTAGGATTGTTGTCATCATAAATGTATGTTTAATTTCCCAATACCGATAGATATTTAGTAATCGGAATAACATACGGAATACGGAATACCATTTTTATTTTGCGGGTATTCCATATTGCCCTCCACGCCAATTTGGAAACGAAAGAGCTGTTAAAAGAAGTCGAAGGCTTATAGGATAAAAACGCTTATCAAACTACCACTCTGTATATTCAACGTCATAGTAAACAACGAATTGTTGTTCTATTACATTTCAATAGGAAAATACAGGTTGTAAAACACCTGTAAAACTTTTCAGAAATAAGAAATCAGATTTTCGTCTACCAACATAACGAATGTCACAGTCACAAGGAGACTAACTATAGAGCATCATGGGGACGTGAGGTAATAGTTTCTTTCCTCTCAGCTTGGAAGCAACATATCTCAGGCGAGATAATGAGGTATTCCATATTATCTGACTATTCCATAATACCCGAACTTCCTCTACTACTTAAACAGTGTGTAAGATCTAGGACTTGGGAGGTGAAACCTGTCTATGTTGGCCACCATCGGTTCCATCGAAAAGTGGCCAACTTAGACAGGTGGCCAACTTACGGAAAATAAGTGTGATTTGTGTATTTTTAGCATAGGATTTCTAGTATTACTTGATTGTAAAATTTTAATAAGCAGTGGCACGACAGCTACTTATAAATAATGTATATAGAGTAATCATAAAAATATGCAGTACTTGAAAATATTACTATAGTATGCAAGAGCGCCGATTTCTCTGTAAATTTGGGGGGGGGGGCATTCAGATGCACAAGGTATATATATGAAGATTTTAAGACAAAATGCACTCAAATTATACCAAATATTGTATACTCATAAATAAAATAGGGGCCACATGAGCTTTGGGGGGTCCGGTCACCCCAGGATCGGCGCTCTTGATAGTATGTTTAATATATATGCATACCTTTCTCTTCCTGAAAACTAGTCTGGTACATTGGATTATTCGGATTGAAAACACAATAACACAAACAACCATGAAATAGAAGTGTATATACGCAGTTTATTTGTAATTGATATTATAGCACACGGAGTTAGATTGAAAACAAGAAAAACTAAGTTATAAATTGAGAAATTCATATGCAATTTATATGACTTCTTTTCAGTTGTTACTGAATGGTGGTTCATCTAGACATATTTGCTTTATTCTTTTTGGCAGATATGCACATTCTAATATTGTAGTTAACTACCTCTTGTTTAATGAAGTGTTTCCCTCGGAGCAAAAGATGTTTTGAGAAAATCTTGAGGGAATTCATATCTCAAAAGCTCCGCTACCTTTTGACATGCAGTCAGGTGCCAATAAATGACAATTGAGCTTTAACCTTGAGAATTTTCCGGAATTACTAAAGCTTCCCACTGATGAAAGGAGCCAATATAGCTAATGGTTTTACCAAAACAGACAGGGTAAACAAATACGTACAACCGTTTCCTGAATTCCTGTACGTGCTTTTTCTTATTCACATCTTCCTTAACCACCCTTTTATGAGGGTAGTGTTCTGGCCATTGACCTCCAAGAACAAATCGTGCGAATCTATGGTTCTTTGTGTCCAGTCACAAATACAGAACATCTGCCTCTCGTATGGGAATTGGAAAGAGTTAAGAAAAATAACAAAACTGTCTTTTTCGTGGCCAAGATACGCAGGTAAATTTATCATTATCATTATAGGGTAAACATTCCTTCAGTGTGGCCAACTTCCAAGATAGACAGGTGGCCAACATATAGAGTAGTAAGTAACGAATGTCTTATGGGAAAATGCAGGTTCAAGACGAACTAGGCCAAGATAAGCAGGTGGCCAACTTAGAGAGGTGGCCAAGTTGACAGGTTTCACTGTAGTATTGCCCACGATATTCGAGAAGTCTCTTGTCATGTCTGGTATAGGAGACAAAAGCGTCTCGTGTGCCACACTAATTGGAATAGTTCTGTGAATCCTTAGCAGAATTTTTCCCGGGAGGTATCATTTCAATATAAGGATTAATTATATTAAAACTTGTAAAATCATGACTAAAACTAGATTTAAATTTACAGAAAATTCGGCATTTCGGACCCCCAGAATCGCCCCTCTGCCCCAATGTAGTGCTCAGATGTAATAATATAAAATACATATACATAACATGTACAATATATATACACAATCTCCTTCTTTGTGAAACTTGGTGAGACGGCAGCGCTAACGTATGGAAAGCTTCAGCACGCCTTTGGAAATGAAGTGTTATCAATGGCACAGGTGTATCGTTGGTACAAAATGTTTGCGGAAGCCAGAACAAAAATCGAAGATGAACACCGCAGTGGGCGACCCAGAACACGAACGGAAGAGATCACAGATAGGGTAAGGGAACTTGTGTGAGCGGATAGACGATTAACCGTGAAAATGATTGCGAATGAACTGAACATGAATCGGGAAACAGTGCGTTTGATATTAACTCAAAATTTGGGAATGCGAAAAGTGTGTGCCAAACTGGTTCCGAAAAATATCACACAGCAACAAAAGAAAAAAATAACGACCGGAGGACTGCATTGTCTGTTCGGCAGTATTTGGCAAATCCATTACAGTGCTACCACGTCCTTCTTATTCACCGGACATCGCCCCGTGTGATTTTTTTCTGTTCCCAAAGGTGAAAGCAGTTCTTAAAAGGACACCATTTTGAAGCAGAAACAGACATTCAAGCAGCTGTAACACGGGCTTTGGCAGGCATCCCAAAAGATAACTTCCAGAGATGTTACCAAAAATGGAAACGCGGATAGATTAAGTGTGTGCAGGCACAATAGGAGTACTTTGAAGGTGATCACATTGTGATTGGTTAAAAATATAAGTAAAGTTGTTTTTTCCAACAATTCTCATTACTTTATTGTCAGCCCTCGTATATATACAAATGAAAGTGACTATGTTTGTGATTTAATAAATCTTGAACCACATGATGGATCTCGATAAAATTTTCAACATAGATGAGGTTCGGGCCTGGGATGGTTTTTATCATTTCACTTTGACAATGCACCTTAGAAGAGAGGAATATATTTTAAAATGATCGAAAACGACCGATATCAGTGTCGAAATCCATAGTTTTCGGAGACGCTGTGAAGAACAGTGACACTTCCGATGCCGTTTAAATCCAAATTCAGCCCCGTAACTTGGGGGAGGGGAGGGGTTATATATATATATATATATATATATATATATATATATATATATATATATATATATATATATATATATATATATATATATATATATATATATATATATATATATATATATATATACGTATATTGTAAGGATCCCCACATCACGACAAAAGCACGTGTTAACTTAACACGTGCTATTGATTATAAACAACCTAGCAGACAAGAAGCCGACACGAAAGACACCGAGGAACGCCGAAAGAAGACGGACCTCACGGAAGGATCCGAATAGGACAGATAAAAGGCGAACCACCGAGGGACCCAGCATCAGTCGACCAACTGATCGTACCTACCTTAAAACCTGGAGGCTGCTATGAAGCTAAGGGGATCACCTTGAATACGATACTCGTACCTCGTGAGGGCTGCTATGAGCGGAGGTTCCTAAAACCAAATCCTTGAGACTCCCAGAGGCTGCACTGAAGCTAAGGAGTTGTCCGTACAGAACACTGTAATCTGTAACCTTGGTCATTGAAGAGATATTTTATTGTTAGAACTTTTGTACACACAAAAGACTTAATTTTATAATAAAATTGGTGAAGGGATACATCTCGGTTCATTATTGACTACCGAAGTCATTACAATATATATATATATATATATATATATATATATATATATATATATATATATATATATATATATATATATATATATATATATATATATATATATACAGCATTTAACATTAAGGAATAAATGCTTATACCTTTTTCTGAGAGATTGTATTTTAAACCTTGTAGCTTTAAGAATTTCTAAGAGCAAAGAAACTTAAAAATAAAATAAAGTTTACAATTTCCCCGCCCCCCATTAATCTTGTGGTATGTACAGAACAAATATAATATTCTTCAAATAGGTAAATTGTTTTTGGGAGTGAAAAAATTGCGTGCTACAAGCTCTCCCTTCGTGCTGAAATTTGTAATACACACACGTGCTATGCTAATAAAAATACAAAAGATATAGAAATCTTATCTGCATGCTTAATATTCGATTTCCCAAAATAGATTCTGCTACGTAAAGTTGACATAATCATCTTTATTTTTGGTATAAATTGTTTATAAATCGTTGAGTTGATTTTAGTTTAGCGTCCCTTTCAACAGCGAGGCTATATGAGACGTGGACCTGCTGATTAACGTGGAATATGAACCACATGAGCTCCCGCCGGGAATCGAACCCGGGTCTCCCACACCAAAGGCACGTACGCTAACCTCTTAGCCACGGAGGAGCTCTGTTTATAAATCGTGTCCAAACGAAAATCTTATGTGAACAGTCATAAATAAACTATGAACAAACGATCTGCATGGTTTACTTGTGATTTCCGAAAAAGAGCTCTGCCAGGTTCACGCACACTGGCGCAAATCCTGGGGGGATGAGGGAGACATGTCCCCTCTAATCCTAGAACTGGGGGGACTGTTTTCCTAATAATCCGATTTGAAATATGTTTTTTGGTGGAGAAATGTGATGATATGTGTCCGATTGCCACAAAGTAAAAGTGAGATAAAATTGATGCCCCCCCCCCATAAGAAGCCTCGAATCTACCCGCTTCTAAATGTTGAAGACAACTCTGAACCTCCACAGCATTGTTTTTCAAATTCTTAAATATTTTGAACATGAACAAGGGTAATATATAGGAACGGTCTTTCCCGTCTCCCCCCCTTCCCAATGTTGAAGACAGATTTGCGCCCCTGTTCACGCACATAATTTGTTTGGCTTCTTTCTTTCACTCTTGGCTAGGTCATGTGTAGCGCCTATTACCTATATATATAATGATCGTAAATGACCGATACCAGAGAGCGCTGCAGTAGTAATAAAAAGTGACTGACTAACGGAACATATTAGTCTACTACTTTATCTTATTTGAACACAGCGAAGCGAGTATTGTGCTGCCAAAATGTCTTGAGCCGTGGCAAAAATGCGAACTAAAGCTCCCACCCGGACACACCCACGCGATGAGCCAATAAGAGTTCAGCAGCTGCTAAGCGAGAGAGCCTTAGCGAAAAAGTGGAATTCCTCCAGCCGATAGCAGCGCCTGAAACGGAAGACTCGGTATCAAGTCAATGTGGTTTATTTATAATAAACGCTAGTCTCTAAGAATTGAATCTATTTAATATCGCAATGATATTATCGCATTCATTAACCACTTTTCGACAACTCCTTGTGATACATTTTCTCCAGTGTTGCCAGACCAGTCAGTTGGAAAAGCAGGATATTCGAAGATAAAAAAAAATCAGGAGAAAGCAGTAGACACATACAGTGGTGGCGTTTGAATGTAAATCCGGGGGAGGGGCAATAAAATTTGCCATTATTACGGGCGCAGTAGTCAAAACAAGCAGTTCAGAGTTCATTTCCGATGAACTACGTTGAGCAAATGAAAGGGAGAAGTCCCGATTTATATTAATATTATTTGGTACACACGTGTGTGAAGTAAAACGTAGTGAAAGAGCAAAGCGCAGTGGGAAAATGTCTTTTCATGCACGTAGCGATAACGTAGCTATATGGTACAGTCACACGTGATCGTGGAGTAAGACGATTTCTTGCTGACGATCGTGGAGAAATGATCTAAGCCACTCTTCCAACCCAAATCCCAATCTAAACAACACTTACTTGTAAATCTTACAGAAAGTCATAAAAACGCTAACCATAATGCATATAGAAGATGACTACAGTTGTATCCTTTGGATTCATATTATATACAGTAAAGCTGTATAACTATATGCTCTACAGAGCTTTGTGTATTATAACAGAGAAATTTCATCTTTTTATGTGAGGAAACATTGAAAATTCAATATTAATAATAAATATATTTCTTTAACTTCTCGAAGTAAGGAAAAAGAAGGAGATTGTTTACTTTTCATTTTCTTTCGCAGCAGATCAGTAGAACGTAGAAAAATCAGGAGATCTGCAAAATCAGTAGATCTGGCAACACTGATTTTCTCACCCCTAGTGGCAACACGAAAATTAAGTTTTAAAATATTCAAAAATGTGAAATTCAGGAGAGCTGCCGTAACTTATTTTCTCATTAAATAAAATTTTATGTGCTGCAATATATACGGTTAAAAGTTATTAACCGTCCTTTCGAAACACAAGTTCAAGCACCACATCATTAACTGTAATGCTATGTTGTTCTTTCTACAATTTGAAAACTTTGATACTTTTCTTAGAAAAATATTTATACAAATATATTTTTATTTCTTTTCCACTTCGAATATTATTGTTACTTTTTTACATACTGAAATATCAAGCCGGCCATCTATTATGTTAATAAGTTCATTCAAAATATTTTTCTTAGAACAAGACTTTACGTTATTTAGAAACAAAAAAAAATCATATTAATCTTATGTCTTAAAGCCAGAAACAATTATTTTTTTCAAGTCTTGTGTTGGTCCGGAAGCACATTACATCTATTAAAGAACCACATCAATCTTCCTCTTGTACAAACACACGTGCCTAGCAAAGATGTGGGAGTGAGTTTGACAACGCAAGTTTATTCATTGAAATACCTAATTAATGGTCGACTCTTTAGCGCCTTGCAGCGAACACCACTTGTACGAAAACGGTAAAAATAAACGCCTTGTTTCTTGAGCTTGCTTTTTTTTTTTTGTCGTCTTCCTTGCATGACCAACAAGCCAAGCTAGAAAGGAAAAAAAAAAAAAAAAGGCAAGACAACTCAATGGAAAGGGTTGGGTTCGAGGTGGAAGGAACAGCATACCAACGCGGAATAATGACGGTTTGACATCTTTGTGGGAAGCAGATCACTATAATATGCAGGGTTGGTGAATAAAATGAAATGATTTTTTTCTTTTACGTCCCACGGTTATGCCGGTTAGGCTAAAGGAGACGGTGAATATGAGAAATGAATGAAATGGTGGAATGAAGAAAGTGGAAGGAAACGGGAAGACCCCGAGGAAACCCACGCACACGGTGTTTGTCCACCACAAAGTTCACTTGGCGGAGCAGGGTTTGAACCCGCGATCCCATGCACTTGGTGAATAAAGTTCACCCTTGAAGAATTTAGAGGAATGATTTCCCTCCCCTCTCCTTTACTGTTGGAAAATTTCTAATTATTATTATTATTATTATTATTATTATTATTATTATTATTATTATTATTATTATTATTATTATTATTATTATTATTATTATTATTATTATTATTTACATGTATGTGAATTACTTATAAGACATAAACTAGAATTTGGTTTGGTAATTTGGAACAGCGTTTCCAAAACTTTGACAAGCAAGATAGAAATTGTGCAAATATGTTTTATTCGACTGCTATGTTTTAAGATGAAACTGATTGTGAGCTACTATCGACATAGCTGTGAATATTGGAATGATTATTGGGGTTTGGAGAGTCTTACAAATAGAAGAAATAATTTTGGCAAAGTATGCATGCAAATAAATAAATAAATAAATAAATAATAATAATAATAATATAATGTTTATATCAGTGAATACTGTTTACAAAACATAGGTTTTTAAAGTACCAAATCACAGCATAAGAAACCACGAGTTTAGTTCCTCTGAATTGGAAATGTGAAATTTTAAAAAGATTGACAGATTGTTTAAGCACACATACATTTAGACTTACTGTAATAAGTGGGTGAAAGTTTTTATGAGATCTGATTGATAACACTGTTCAACAACGAAAATGTAAATTGAACAAAATCAGCTAATTCTTCTTGATTTTGTGGTGCTGATCATGAATTTGAAAGTTATTTTCGAATATTAGCTCTACTTTTCGTTTTACAGGCATGTTTAATAATAACGCTTTAAAAATAAATATATTCGCTTCGTTTGGGGTAAAATGTTACACTGATCCGGCAACACTGGAGAAACTATATGAACGCTTGGTTTCATTGTGTTCCTTATCTCAGTAGTGTTCTGCTATTGTTAGAAAAGACAGGTTTAGTGCAGTTATCAGCGTTTTGGGTGTGACGTTTGTGTAGTGCAGGACATAAAAATACAACTACAAGTACGCAAAAATACTGGTATTTCGAATGTATATTTTTAAATAGTTGTCGGAACTATTTCAAGTGACATTTTGAGGATTTCAATAAACAAAAATGCCGCGAAATTGTGTAAACAGTGCGAATAGCTTCTGCTACGTGTGTGGGGAAGTGACATTTTCCTCACAAAAGCAGACTATAACACCACTAATAAGAAAAGCCTATCAATATTACTTTGGTTGAAAAATTGGAGACCAAGATAAATCTTGGGCACCCCACATTGTGTCAGCAATCTAAGAAATTGGATTAATGGGAAGGGGCGCTCAATGACTTTTGCAGTGCCCATGATTTGGAGGGAGCCAAGCTACCGCATCAGAGACTGTTATTTTTGTATGGTTCCTTCCGTCAAGAAGGGAATTTCCATGAAGAAGAAGCGGGCCTTGATCTATCCTAACATTCCTTCTGCAATGCGCCCTGTTCCACATGGAGAAGGACTACCTGTTCCTTACCCACCTAAAGAATACGATCTTTTTTTCTGATGATGATCAAGAAGTTGAAGCTCCTGAATCAAGTACTTCGAAGGGCCCTACGTTTGTTGTAGAAGAACCTCCATGTGAATCACATAGACTTACTCAAGAGGAACTAAGTGATCTAATCAGAGACTTGGACCTCTCGAAAAACAAAGCCGAAATTTTAGCTTCACGCTTAAAGCAATGGAATTTATTGCAGGAAAAAATAAATATTTCAGTGTATCGGAATAGGAAGAAGATGTTCACTTCATTTTTTACTATGTAAGACACACTTGTGGCATGTAGAGATGTAAATGGTCTCATGAGGGCATTTAAAATTAATTACGAACCTACGGAGTGGAGGCTCTTTATAGATTCGTCCAAGGTGAGTTTAAAGGCAGTGCTTTTACATATTGGAAATGAACTTCCTTCAACTCCTGTAGGTTACGCAGTTCATATGAAGGAATCTTATGAAAACTTGAAACGTTCACTTCAAGCAATTAAATATTACGATTTTCAGTGGCTCATTTGTGGTGACCTTAAAGTAATAGCACTGTTGCTAGGTATGCAGTTAGGGTATACAAAGTATTGTTGCTTTATATGTGAATGGGACAGTAGAGATCGTGGATCTTATTACCACAAAAGTGATTGGAGTACCAGAGAAACTCTTCAGCCGGAAGTAAAAAATGTGCATCATGAACCACTGGTAGATCGTAACCGAATTTTGCTTCCCCCTCTACATATTAAATTAGGTCTTATGAAAAGTTTTAAGAGCATGAACCAAGAGGATGAGGCCTATAAGTACCTAAGAGGACAATTCCCTCGATTAAGTGATGCCAAAGTTAAAGAGGGTGTTTTCATAGGGACACAGATTAGGCAACTATTCAAAGATCATAAGTTCGACGAAATTCTCCAAGGTGAGGAGAAAGCTGCGTAGGAAAGCTTGAAGAGTGTTTGTTCACAGTTCTTGGGAAGACACCGAGCAACAAATTACAAACAACTGGTAGCAAAATTGTTATTGTGCTACAAAAATCTTGGTTGCGATATATCTCTGAAACTAGACTTTCTTCATTCACATCTAGACTTCTTTCCCGAAGATTGTGGAGCAGTAAGTGACGAACATGGTGAGCGTTTCCATCAAGATATTGAAGCCATGGAGAAGAGATATAAGGGAAAGTGGAGTTCTAACATATTGGCCGACTACTGTTGGACTATTGCAAGGGATGCTCCAGATGTAACCTACAAAAGGCAAGCCAAGCGAAGACGCTCAAAATAAAATAAACATAATCCGGTACAAGGGATCACTTGAAACTTTTGTCTACATTGCAGTGTAGTTCTTGCACAAAAAGGTATTTGTACATATTTTTCATGTTTTGATGTTAATACTGATTTTTATTACGGAATTGTTAATATTTAACTTGACCACGGTTACTTTATTTTCTGTATCGCTGTGAAACTGGTATTTGCGCAATTTTGAAAAAAGGAAGTACAAGGGTATAGAAAGCTATAGGTTAGGGTACTTCTTAACTCCCCAGCTTATCACATCACAGTTAAATGGATAAAAAAAGTGAAATGTAGGTTTTTACAAGGATTTTGCTTAAATGTTCTATAAATATTAATACATTTGTATATATACAGCTACTGTTGTACAAGGGCGTTTTTTTTTCACAACCTGAGCTAAGAAAATTCTTCTATTATCATTTCCTTTCATATTATGCTTAAATGAATGTAAAAATCGCAATTTCAAAAAATTTACGTACTTTCGATCAAAATTTGTTGAACAGTGTAATTTATAAGCAATAACGTTTAGAATCATTAAGCTAAAACGTAATTTTACGACTTACGTTTTTAGCTTTTCGTTGTTTTAGATAGAGCGGGAGCTTGACATTTTTTACAGCGTTGAAAAGGAATTATTTCTGCTTAATTGAATTTTATCTACATTGTGTTTTACATTATTGCTGCTGTTTTCACTATTTTTGTATTTATTATTGTTACTATTATTACCATTAGTACTAGTATTTCATCATATTGTAGTGCTCTGATATCACACAATATGCTGCATTTTGCCAACGAGCTGTTCCCGGCACTGAAATAAAAATTATTATTATTATTATTATTATTATTATTATTATTATTATTATTATTATGAACAACTACAATGATAAAATACGAGGTGTACACCAAAAGTAAGTGTCGTTTTGTTGTAATAGTCATTTCAGGAGAACAACTGCGTCGTCGTCTTTAAGCAGTGCAGGTTTTGTTTGTAAGGTGGCAGCAGTTGATTCAAAGTGCTTAAAGGAGTAACACGTTTCTGATACTGCCAGGAGACAAGAAATTTTCTGTTGAAGAACAATGGGTAATTGTCTAATTCCTCACCGCAGCTGGACGTTTTCCAGCCGATATTCATCGCCAATTGGAGTGTGTGCGTGTGTGTGTGTGTGTGTGTGTGTGTGCGTGTGTGTGTGATGATAGTGCTCTTGCAGAAAACTTTGTTAGGAAGTCGGTGCATGAGTTCAAAGGAAGCAGGGCAAACGAGTGTGAAAGGTGAGCAGAGGTCTGGACGTCTAAAAACAGTATGAAGTGACGCTAATATTGCCCTTGTTGAAAAGATAGGTGTCATACGATGAAGGAAGTTTGTAATATATTGGGGCTGACAATGGGAACAGTAGAATGAAACATTACAAACGAACTGGATTTAAGAAAAGTTTCTTCTCGGTGCTCCGCGAATGCTTAATAAGGATCAGAAAGAGGCAAGGATTCGATCAAGTGTTGCAAATTTGACACCCTTCAGAAGAGAAGGACGCAATTTCTTCGAAAGTCGATGCAGTGGAAACATACAGATTCATTCACCCTCCCCCCCCAAAAAAAAATCGTCAAGTGGCATCAATGAGAAAGGGTTGTACGTAATCTTCTGGGATTTCCAGAGAGCGATATTATCCCACCCTGTTCCGAAAGGTCATAAAATTACATGCGAATATTTTTGTATAATTTTGGACACAGACTTCTTGCCAGAGTTGACTAAGAAACGGTCACAAATGACAAATAGCAATTTCATCGTCCACATAGATAATGCACTGCCACACGGTACTAATGTCGTGTCTACATTCTTTACTGACCACGTTATTGAGCTTTTGTCACACCCACCCTACTCACCAGATTTAGCCCCGAGTGACTTCTGGTTGTTCCCAAATTTCAAAGATTCTCTTCATAGACATCGTTTTGCTAGTAGATCATCAATGGGAAGTGCTATTTTCCAGTATCTAAAGCATGTTCCCAAAGATGATTATGCCACATACTACGATAAAATGGACGGAGCGATAGCAACTGTGTCAATAAAGAGGTACAGTTTGTTGAGAAATAGACGAATTGATACTTTTGGTGTGCACCTCGTACCTCGTAAATTCTTTCTTGTTATCCTGTAAAAATTATACTGCAATGTTATTAGCGTTAAACGACAAAACAACAGTGGCGGATCTAGCCCGGGGCCGAGGGGCTAAGCCCCCAGTTTTTTTGAGGCAAATTTAATTTAAGCTATTGTTTATATACTTTTGGAAGTTTATAGTAAATTCATGATATACCTATGATAGTTTGGACTCTGGTTGCCCCCCCCCCAGCTTCTAAGTTCTAGATACGCCACTGCAAACCAATTGTCTAAACTTGAGACACATACCAACCGAAAGTTCTAATTAAGCTGAACATTGTGATATAGATCAGTGTAAATTTATATACGTAACTATGGGGGAAATCAAGAATAACGGATTGTTTGTAAACCTAAAAATTATTAAGAGGCCATAGCACGGCGAAATTAAAATACTGCTAATTTTACAGTAATCACGTGATATCTTCAAATAGATAAAAGATAACCGAAAAGTGAAACAAGACCTCCCTAGACAATATTATTTTACATGAGATACCGTTATCACGACTCGCATATCTGCTTTTGATTTCCAGACATTTAGAAAATCGACATTTATTTTCGCGTTTCTAAAGGGCTGCAAACGGAAAGCTACTAGGTGACTCGTGATAACGGTACCTCATGCAAAATAGTATTATCTAGCGCGCTCTTGTTCCACATTTCGATTGTCTTTTATCTATTTGAAGATATCACATAATTACTGTAAAATTAGCAGTATTTTAATTTCGCAGTGATTAGGCCTCTTAAGATAAAAATTGATATTAAAATATACCTTCAAGAAGCTTTCCAATATGATACTTTATCAAAAAACAAACCAAAAATTTTCTTTCAGAGCAGAAAAGCATTAATAACTCACCATACACACATAATACACCGGTGTATGAGCATGCTCCTTTTTCCCATGAGTTCAAAAATGTGAATTTGAGTTGAGTTTAGCTCGAAATAAAAGTCAGTTTGAGCGTAAAATCAAGCTCAATTTCATACTCAACTTTGGTTGTTACTTTCACAAAATATTTTAATCGCCCCTTTGTTCGTTTGCGGTTGTCCGCTCTCTGAGAAGAGATTTGTACTACAAAGTGGCGTACAGTTCGGGAAACTAGCGCTAGAAGTAACTCGAGGTGACTGGGAGCAGTGATGCCAACCTGAAAAGTTATAAAATCCCATATCCAGAGGCGTAAAATCCCGTTTTGCGGTTAAATTTCTCATGTTACAGTTATTACAAAAATTAAACACAAAATATGAAAAAAAAAAAGAAACTACTGTATGTAATATTTATCAATATCTGAGTGATTTAGCCATAAGTTTCACGTGTATCAAATAATTTATAAATAAGTGTGTTCCTTAAATATAAACAAGGATATTTTGTTGTTATAAATACAATGTCTCATTCACCCGTTTTTATCACCACTTATTGAGCGTAACGACACTGAAAAAAAAAAAAAACTTTGATTGACAAACATTTGCAATGAAACGTTTTTGGAATTTTGATTGCCTTTCCTTTAATATTTTAACCGAATTCGATTCGTGACGGGAGCTCATGTAATTCGGATACCACGTAAAGTTGTTGGTCCACGTCTCATGTAGTCTTGCTGCTGAAAGAGAGGCTAAACTGAAAATCAAATTAAATCAAACCTTTGATATTTTACTGCCTTTCTTTCATTCATTCGTTCATTCTTTGTTTTATTTTGTTCTTGCTTTAAATACCTGAGCACAATTTGCCTTCCTCGGTGCTTAATTTAGGAGAATTACGTATGATTAACTTACTTAATAAACCAATTACACATTTGCTTGCACTTTCACGATAGCAAAGACAATATTTCAGGCCTTAATTTGATGGCTCGTTATCTCTACTTCCACCTTCTATAGAATTTTATTGGCTTAAATTATATGTATAGTAAAAAGACAAATATATGTGTTAGGATAGCAAAGATTACTTTTTATGTAAAAGGAGCAAGGTATTACTTCAAATCAACTAGAGTTAACCAATGAATGTCGATACTACTATCTTTTTTCACCGTCAATCTTTATTGGCTTAAACCCCAAACCACAATCAAAAGCCACTATAATTAAACAGGGACCTTCCTGTATTCCGCAAAATACCCTAATAACGTAAGCCACCCTTGGCCTTATATTAACTTAATATATCAATTGTCACTCTTGGCTCATTTACCTAAATATCAATATCTTTAGCCACTTATGGCTCCATTCCTACAACAACTCCATTACACATATAAACAATCACATAGTTACGCTTTTCATTTGCTAAACCTAATTACGTTCTTCTTTTGTTTACACAATCTATATACTAATTTTTAACACTTTTCACACCCAACATCTTCCTGAGTATCACGCAGAAATGAATTGCATCCAACAAATATAATAACATCGAATAAAATGAAATGTTTAAATTTTCCGTTTCACTGTTATACCAGCTAGGATGATGATGATAGTGATGGTGATGATGAAGATGAATGAAATGGTAGAATGAAGAAAGTGGGAGGAAACTGGAAAACTCCGAGAAAACCGACACACACGGTGTTTGTCCACCACAAAGCTTTAAAATCAAATATATGCTTTATAAAGATATCTTCCTTGTAGTCTATAAAAGTTTCGAAAGTTTTGATCCCATTAGAAAAAAAATCTTCTGTTTGGAAATATTTGCCCTATTTGTTGCAACAGAAACGCTTCACGATGGTAGATGTAACTGTAAAAGTTATGTAATTAATCACAACCACGAATAAACGAAAAAAAAAAAAAAAACATACAAGAAACAAGTGTAGACTATTAATTTTCAAGAGTAATTGCAATTGTTTTATTTTCGAGTTTTTTTTTTTTTAATATTTGCAACATATTGAAATTTGTCAACTTACAATTTTCATGCGTTCAAAAAAAAAAAAAAGGCTCCATTACTAGTAAAATTAACCTAGCACAAAGATTTTTATTTTCCCAATTTTTCCAATTTTCCGGGAAAAACAGGAAAAAACTTTTTTTTTACTAACATGTTCAAAATTTCTGGAAATATTACAAGACTATTACAATTCTCCATACTTCATTGCCTCACATTGCCTTATCTGCTACAGAACTCTTGTAGTGTTTAGACAGTTCTCTGGCATAAGAACAATAAGTTATTACTACTTTTTTAATGCAATGTATGTATATACCATGTCTAGATCCTCGATTGCGGGCGTGATGCTCGCAGATTTGGCTGTGAAATGAAACTTTGATTCGTATGGTTCACAAAATCGCAATTTCCCCTGGAATATAGATGCTATCCGATTATTTTCTTCTCCAATTCTAACCTTGCATATGTGAATGTATCCCTGTCCGTCTCCATATCTGAATCTTTCTCCCTCTATTCTCTCAATCGTTCGTCACGAACTCACGTGTCTTTGGATCGAACATATGACTCTTGAAACCAAATGTAAGCGCTTTACCAATGTGCCATTTGTGACTCCCTAATTGTTTATTGTTAGTAGAGTGCGGATATTTAAGCAGTTCGTACAGAAAATATAGAAACAAAAGAAATACTGACCAAAGCTTCAACACACACTATATTTTAAACTAAACCAAATTCAATTCACAGTCATGGATAATGTTATTAGGGAAATACACACACACACACACACACACACACACACACACACACACACACACACACACACACACACACACACACAAACAGTAAAACAGTCGCTTTCATTCTGTAAATTGGCGGCACAATGGTTCAGTAGTAGAGGGCGTAACTCTGGTGTGTTGGAGATCCTTCACAAAGTAAATTTGTTCTCCGACATTCTCATTCTACCAAATATTTCATTATCATTCACTTGCCTTAATCATCCGTCTCCCTTAGCGTAATGGGCATAATCGTGGGACGTTAAATTGAAAGATTTCGTGTTTCATTCTGGAAATGTCGTTCTTCAAGATGCTCCTCACAGCGGACGACTAATCACAGAAAGAGTGGATGAGATTCTGACAAAAGTTGAGCACGATTGCCATTGAAACCGTTGTAATATCGCCAATGCCGTAAACACCCATCACTATTGTTAAATCATTTTCAGAAGGCTGGCTATAGTGTGATCTTACCCCTTGATTGTATGCAACCCACCTTACTTCGTTGAATTTCTGGTTGCGAAGTATTTTAAGATACGTTTTTCTCATAAGGCGTTGCAAGAATTACTTGATTCTTTTAAAAAAAGTAATGATTATTTTTTTCATTTTCTTATATAAATCTTCCTTGGGAATACTTATTCCATATGTGAAAATTACATTGAAATATGATCAACGGTTCTCAACATAATAGTGCACAAACATACATATGAGGTGTGATTTAAAAATACGCTGAATAATTTTATTACAAAGTAATGAACTCAGACGTAATTTTCTGAAATATCCTTCAAAGTCCTTGGCTAGTAATGAACTTATTCCAACGTTGAATCCATAACTGGAAGCATTTCTGTCTTCTTTTGGAAGGGCGTTGAGCCGCTCTATCATGACTCTCTCAATGTCAGGAATGGTGTTAAAACGTTTTTCTTTAAGCACGTCTTTGATTTTGGGGTAGAGCCAAAAGTCGAGTCATGTTATATTTGGAAATTACGACGGATGTGGACAGAATATTTTTCGGCCAAAAACTCGCGGATCAAAAGCAAGGTGTAACACAGCGTGTTTTCGTGGTGAAGAAAGAAGCCATTTGCACATTGAATCGATGGTTAAAATGCTTTTCACGGACCCATACGAGATGTTTAGTTCTTCAGAAAGCTCTTGAATAGTCATTCGCCTGTTTGAACACATCATTGGTGACATGTTTTGCAGTTTTCATCTGTTTTTGACCTCGAAGAATGTCTCGATCGTTGCTCGTTTTCAACTGACTCCCTGCCACTTTAAAACCGCTCATACTACTTGTAAACAGTCTTGAATGCCATCGCTTCATCGTCATACACTGATTTTGACATTTCGTGAACTTTTTTGGCACTTTTCTGCAGCTTAGAACAGAACTTAAGAGTCTTCATCCCAGCGAAATTAAAATACCGCTAATTTTACAGTAATTATGTGATATCTTCAAATAGATAAAAGATAATCGAAATGTGGAACAAGAGTGCCCTAGACAATATTATTTTACATGAGATGCCGTTATCACGACTCACTTATCTACTTTCGATTTCGAGCCATTTTGAAAATTGGCATTTATTTTCGCGTTTCTAAACAGCTGAAAACGGAAAGCCACTAGGTGACTTGTGATAACGGCACCTCACCCAAAATAATATTGTCTAGGGCGCTCTTGTTCCATATTTCGATTATCTTTTATCTATTTGAAGATATCACATAATTACTGTAAAATTAGCGGTATTTTAATTTCGCCGGGGTGAAGACTCTTAATGTTTGCGTGCGACGACACTCTTAAGACGTCCTCACTCTTCTGCCTCTAGAAGCCAATTAGCCTGTTACAACTTGTTCAAACTCGACACTGACTGTATAGTAGCCCCACTCTAAAGACAGCCACTTGTCCACAAAGGGAAGCTGCCCTGTGTGCGGTTTCTTTTCATACTGTCCTGTTTGGTTTTCCTCTCCCTTGAAAACTGACTGACAAGCAATAAACTGAACGCAAACTGTTTGCCAAATTTTTGTCAATGATCTTTTTTCTTTGACAAAACCTCACCCACACACACACACACTGTTAGACACATGGATGGAAGAGAAACAAAGGGAGAGAGGAAAGGGGGAGAAAGAAAGGAAAGTACTACGTGTGGCAACGTTTAGCTTTTTCTTCTTCCAAAGGGACCACCAACTTTATGACGGCTTCTTTGTGCTGAATTCAAAGTCTCCCGACTGGCTATCGTCTGGGCGCGCCTTCTATACCAAAGGTTTAAGCTACCAGAATTACTAACTGAAATGGACACTCCATCGACAGATGGCACTGTGCAACGTCAATTATTATACTTTTTGATCATACCTTGTATGAGCAGTAAACGAAGACTGTGGGTTAAAATAGAGACAGTCATTTCTTCACTTAACGCTTCAAGTAGCAGTAAAAGCCGCGAAAAACAACAAAATTGCTGAGTTCTGTAATTTTAAGGACATTTGGAAACGCTGTTTTTATGTATTTATTTATTTATGAAGAAAACAAAAGACAATTAGTGCGAAATGTTTTAATGGTAAGCACTATGAAGGTTTGATTCTTACTCAGCGACACAAATCTGTCTTCAACATTGGGAGGGACGGATAAGATTGTTCCCATAAATTTCGTTTTTAAACGATGTTCAAAATATTTATGAAGTTGAAAAACAATGCTGTGGAGGATCAGGGGAGCAGAGTTATCTTCAACATTGGAAGGTGGGGAGATTTGAGGCTTATTCTGGGGGGACGTCAATTTCATCTCACTTTCCCTTGTGGCAATAGGCGACAAACCATCATATTTCTCCCCCCACCCAAAAAAAAAAAACAACTTCAAATTGGATTATTGGGGAGAACCGTCCCTCATTTCCAAGTTGGAGGGTACATTTCCCTGGAATTTGCACCAGTGTTCTTACTATGTGTATTTTAATAAAGATAAACTTTTTACAGAGCGCACTACCAGAAAGTGACTAATTTATTATCTATATTTTTTAATATAATTTTAAAAAATCATTTTGATCGGTCATTGCATTTTGAAATTCAATGAATGTTTTTTCGGTCCACCCTATCCTGCATATGTGACTGTAAGAAAGAGTGAAAAAGGTAGAAAGAAAGAAAATGTATGAAAGAAGAAAGTATAAAGAGAGTGCAAATGTATGTGAGAAAGAAAGAAAGAGAAACCAAGGGAAAAGGAAATAATGGGAAGAGTAGTAATAAGAAAAATAAAAGCCAGTGCATATATGTGTGAAAAAATTAAGACGAATAGGGGGAAAGAGGAGGGAAAACATGAAGAAAAGAAATGCTAGGAAACGACAAAATAAGAACTGTGTGCGTGCGTGGTTGTTAGAAGGAAAGGGAGAAAGAGGGAAAAAGGAAACTAAAAAAACTAAAGTAAAATAGAATATGTATGTGAATATTAGAAAGAAAGACTAAAGAAGGAAAAGGAGAAAAAGATAAATTAAGAAATAAATAGGTAAAATGGGGAAAAGAAGCGAGAAGGGTCACAAAAGGAGAAGACAAGGGAGAAGGAAGAAGAGACGAAAGAGAAGGAAAGCATAGAACAAGAAATGGACAAAAATATGAATGAGAAGAGAAGAATAAGAAAGAAAATATAAAACGAGAAGTAGAGAAAATATGGATGAGAAGGAGTGAAGAAAAAGAAAGTATATAACGAAAAATAGAGAAAAATATGAACGAGGAGAGAAGAAAACGAAGGAAAGTATAGAGCAAGAAATATAGAAAGATTACGAATGAGAAGGAGAGAAGAAAAAAAAGAAAGTATAGAACGAGAAATAGAGAAAGAATACGAAATAGAAGGAGAGAAGGAAAAGAAAGAAATTGTAGAACAAGAAATAGAGATAGAATATGAATGAGAAGGAGAGAAGAAGAAGGAAAATGTAGAACAAGAAATAGAGAAAATATATGAATGAGAAGGAGAGAAGATAAAGAGAGCAAGAAATAGAGAAAGAATATGAATGAGAAGAAGAGAGAAAGAAATGTATCCGGTCCAGTTTAACTGCAGGCAATTCATTCTAACTTTCTCCGGCTTCCAGCCTCTTTTAAAACCAAACATCAATGTACTTCTTGATGCTATGCATGCGTTTAACATAAGAGGAGAAAGAGGAGGGACGAAATCGTGTGTTTGCATTGTGTGCCGACGCGAAGCTTGAATTTTTCCATGGATAAACACTGCGATATTAGCACGACAAACGAGTGCAGAAAATTTATATTCTTCTCTTGGACATCATGAGATAAAAAAAAAATAATAAAATAAAATAAAAGATCTCCTGAAGCATATATTTTTTCTTTCCGATTCTTCTATGACGCCGAGAATGAATGGAAAAGAAGAAAGCGAGGAAAAACCACACACACACACACACACACACACACACACACACACACACACATACATAGGGTTATGCTGGATCTACAGAAGTTACGTTGCGTCTTTTATGTTTCCCAAGGAAGGAAGCATGCATATATGATGAATACGCACGTCTTATTTGCATGCACTACAGACGGAGTGGGTAAATACAAGAAAATTGTAGTCAAACGTGGCTGGTAGTACTGTAGTGAAATCTCATTGAATACTACTACCTTGCTTTGCTCATTCACTCACTCTGAGATAGACTATAGATTTGGAGGGTCATACTAAATCAAAACCTCCCCTGGTCAGATCAAATAAATGGAGTTTGTGAAAGAACATTTAATGCCTTACATTCATTAAATCGGCTAAAAAAAATTTCTTACCGATATCCCTAAAGATCAAATTTGTCAAGGTACTAGTGTTTTCACATCTTGACTACTGTGACTCAGCCTTTTTTGATCTTAAAGATAATCAATCAAAACGCTTGCAAAGAGTGCAAAAATGAGTTTTAAATAAAATGAAATCTTTCAGTTTTACGTCCCACGATTATGCCAGCTAGGCTAAAGGAGACTGTGATGATGAGAAATGAACGAAATGGTGGAATAAGGAAAGTGGACGGAAGCGGGAGAACCTCGGGAAAACCAACTCACACGGTGTTTGTCCACCACAAAGCCTAGTTGGCGCGAGCTGGGATCAAACCGAGGACCCCATGCACCAGAGATGTACGTTCTATCCACTGATTCAGTGAGGCCTCTGCATTAGATTTATTTTCAATTTAAATTATAATGAACAACTCACATCATTTTATTTTAAAAAATCATGGCTGACTTTAGTAGAAAGAAATTGACATGAGCTTACCGTCTTGTTCAAAGTACTTGTACGAAGTACTTCATATTTCAAATCCTTCACAATAAGTACTATAAGTCTTTGGAACAGTTTACCTCAATTAATACATAATGTTTCAACAGTTGCCAAATAATAATAATAATAATAATAATAATAATAATAATAATAATAATAATAATAATAATAATAATAATAATAATAATAATAATAATAATAATAATGCGTGAATTCGCTTTTCTTCAGTGAAGATAAAGATGTTAGTAGCCCATGAGGCATCTTCGTCTTATTAGACTATTGATTACCTATGAGCACACAACTAATTAGTAACTTTTGTTAATTTCTACAGTTTATATATACAAGGGTGATTCAAAAAGTAATGCCTCCAAGCAGGGGCGAACGCAGGAATTTATTTCGGGACGGGTCTAAAGCGTTTCGGGGGTCAAAATACAATTTGAGGCTAAATTATATGAAAATTTCTAAAACTGCCCCTAAAAGTGGACTACATTTACAAAAAAGTCGGGATTTCGGGGGGTTCCGACCCCCAGGACCCACCTCCTGCGTACGCGCCTGCCTCCAAGCTAACTACTTGGCCAATAGTACTGCAAACATTCTGAACTGTTTATCATTAATGCACTGATGTTTTAGCTATAGAATGTCACTTGTTTCAACTTCCTATCTTTTCTCGTTCCAGAATAATGCAGCAATCCATTGTATCCAGTGGTGGTATCCGTTGAAACAGCGGGCTGTCACTGAATTTCTGACTGCGGTTTACGGAGATGTCTGTGTTGATGTTAGCACTGTGCGGAGGTTGGCAAGAACTGTAAAAGACCAAACTCCAGCTGCATCAAATCTTCATCATCAGCATCGAAGTGGGCGGCCCGCAACGGCCTCTGATGAGGATCATCAATATCATGTGGACGAGTTAATTGGGACTTCGGGCCAGATTGCAATGCACTGGCAAAGATAAACAGGCAATTTTGCACATATTCAATGCTCTTCTGCACACAACTCAAGAAGCACTGCAGCTCCTGAAGGTAACGGACATCCTGACTCATCCTGCCTATAATCCGGATCTTGCGCCCTGCGACTTTTGACTCTTTCCAAACTTAACGATCACCTTAAGGGCCGACGCTACAGTTGCGACACGTAGGTGGAAACAGCAGTTCGGCAATTGTGTCGCCTGCTGTCACCACAATTCTTCGCAGACGGCATGAAAAACATTGTTTCCCGTTGGCGCAAATGTGTTGCCCATAATGGGGACTATGTTGAAAAATAATGCCACTATTTGTAGGTGAAATTGCAAGATTTTCACTGATATTTGTATTGGTGCTATTTGTCAAGCACACATATAGGTATTACCTTGGAAGACATTACTTTCTGAATCAACCCAATCAACCCCATATTTATATTTGTAGTGCCGCTGTATACAATATTTAATTCACGTTTCTCTATGTTATTTTTATTATGGATTGTATTCTTCTCCCTACATAGACGTCTTTCCTTTGTTTCCTTTTTTTGTATTTTATTGCATGTTTGGTAGTATTTAACTATTTTATTTACTTAAGTAACATATTTATTTTTATATGGTTAAAATCTTTTTCCTTTTGGTAATTATTTATGTTTTTTGTGTATTAATGTTTTAGAAAACAATGTATACACGTGATTAAGTGCTCGGAGAAAGCTGCAGAGCCTTAGTTGGTTGGTTTTGAGTGAAATACGACCAAATGCAAAACAGCGTTATTACTGTTATGTAATTATATTCCTAACATATTCCAAGATATTTCTTTCGGAATACTAGGATATTCTGAGAACTAAGAAATCTACCGAGGTTATGATTAGTGACAGGACTTTTCTATTAACGTGGACTCTGAAGCCCGACCGGGGTTTGAACCTAATGCAATTCATAGATTTGTAGACCATAATGCAAAATCAACCCTGACAGCACACCTATAGAACATTCCCCACCACAGTATCTCGCTTCCAGGAGAGCTGGATTGTAAGACCATGCTACCAAGACAAAAAAAATAAATAAAATAAAATAAAATAACATAAAAATAAAGTACTGCAGACGTGTTCTGTATCCATTCACTCACTGGGAAAGAGGTGTAATGTGTTTCTCAGTGAAATACCGAA
Source organism: Thermobia domestica (assembly GCF_964235325.1). Classification (NCBI taxonomy): domain Eukaryota; kingdom Metazoa; phylum Arthropoda; class Insecta; order Zygentoma; family Lepismatidae; genus Thermobia; species Thermobia domestica. The sequence continues at coordinate 23,122,067 of NC_137456.1, read as the reverse complement.
TAGAACATATCCCAAGCATCAGGGACGTAAGCTGGAACTTATTTCGGGAGGGGATCCAAAGATTTCCTGGTGGGATCCAAATTCAATATATGGATAAATTATATTAAAATTTATAAAATTCATCTCTCAAATTAGACTAAATTTACAGATCAGTCGGGATTTCGGCAGGGGGAATGTGGATCCCCAGGATCCATCCCCTTAGGAGTGCGCACAAGATGAGTCGAGACAGAATTTTTCTGACAAAATTCGAGTCGAGTAAAAGCTCTTTCAATAGAGAAATAGACGTTTTTCGAGTCGAGGCATCACTTTTACTACAACATATTTTCGAGACGAGACAGCCTCCAATCTTGTCTCGTGCGCATTCCATGATACCCTGCGTGCATCATTGCCTACAGCCTTTTTATTTTAAGCGTGCCCTCGGAAAATATGTGAAACATATTTCGGCAGAGGAAACCTTCCCTTTGCATTGGTGAAAGAAGTGAATGACATCAGCTGTGTTGCCAATTTGTCATGCTGTTGTTTGATCTTGGCGAGTGAAGATCGTGGACTAATTAGAATGGCTAACAAGACAGTGTACAACGAAGCCCGTTAAGTAATTCAATGTGGCAACCCTGTCTGCATCCAACCATTCAAGGAACTCGGACAAAGCAACTTGTCCTTCCTCTTTCGAGGGAGTTACGGGAGAACACACATGGACAGCAGCGTCAGCAAGGGTACACTTGAAATAGAAAAGGTCTAGCATATTCGAAAATATTCCTTTGGGAATACTAAGATATTCCAAAAATCTTCTACGAAGTTTCCAAAACATGAACAGAGAAATAAGTTCTAGATTAAGGCTCTTTGGGAATCTTACTCTTACTTTTTTTCTAAAAAAAAATTTAATGAATAACTTAAGGACAGTAATATCAGACCCTCGCCAGAACATTGAGATAACGAGTGGAGGGAAGGGGTGACGAGATCTTTATTGGGATGGTTGACTTGAGTTAACCTTATATTCGTACATACCTACCTACATACAAACGACTAAAAGTTTAGTGTGCTGATGGTGTTCAATTCAATCGCCTTGCCACCTCCTAGCTGCAGGTCTGTTTTATGCAAAATACAATTTATTATTATTATTATTATTATTATTATTATTATTATTATTATTATTATTATTATTATTATTATTATTATTATTATTATTATTATTATTATTATTATTATTATTAAGTATTCTCTCTTTCGCATTGTCCTAAGGTAACTGCAGGTATATACGCCAGTGCAGCGAAATACGCCAGGACTTGTGCAGAACTGCGTTTTCATTTGTCCCACAAATTTCATGCAATATCAGTGTAGGATTTCTGTCTTAAGTCATAGTACAGTGACAGTGTTTGTTTATCTTCTTATGGACTAAAACTTTTCAGTTTGAAACGTCATTTCAACTTTACAGATTATCGTTTTTACATTTTATCTTTTTATTTTACCTCTTCATTTTGCACTTTGATTATTCTCCTTTTTGCTTCAGTCATGTTCTGTAGTAATATTTGAGTTCGTATAATACAGACGATGTAAGCAGTTGCACGATTTATCACAGGTTTCTAGTAGTATCCTAGACTTGGCGAATTACCTGCACGTGTTGGTAAATATGCGACTTTGTAATAGTTTTTTTTTTCCTTTTAAAAAAAATTTGGGTACAAAATAGAAGTGAATCGCATCATTCCTACATTTTTCTATACACGCGCAAAAAACTATTCTGCAACGTACATGTGTTGTTCTTTGTGTTTCATGAAACTTAAGGCCATTAAAAATCCAAAATCCTTAACATGGCGTATATACCTGCACCTACCTTAGGACTAATGAGGTTTTTTTTTTTTTTTTTTAATTTTAGATTTGGGACTGGAAATTCTTCCAGTTTCTCGATCTTCAGCTTGCTTTTGTAACTCCCAATATTTTGTTGTACTTCTCAAATCATCGATCAGTTGTGTTCTTCTCTTCCATCTTTCCTTTTATGGTGGTGTGAAGAAGACAATTTCTTTGTAAGATATGTTCAATCCAATTGGACTTCCTACGAGCGATGTTGGATAAAATTGTCCTCTTCTCTCTTATCCGTTTTAAATCTTCGTTTGTTGCTCTTTGTGTTCATTTTATCATCTACATCTTCCTCCAATACCACATTACGAAGCTCTCTAAATATTTTTTTTTCCTCTGACTGCCGTAATGCCCACAAGTCCGTGAACCACACAGTTCAATGCTCCATATATAGCACTTGACCAACTTCTAGGAAGAACTTAGGAAGAAGACGAACTCATAACAAGTAATAAAGTTTTCTTGTCTCGTCTCATTTTGGTTCTCAAAGGATTGTTTCTCGTTTTGTCTCGTCTCGGAAATTTGTCTTGTCTAATTCTTTAACTTTATAGTTTTTTTTTTTTTTTTTAAATTTTAGATAGTGGTGTTGGTTAAAATATTGCACTTAGTAATGGGAATTCGAATGCTGGCTGGGAGTAATAGGAAATTCAAATGTTCATGTATATAAGGTGAATAGGAAAAAGTTTATACCTAAAACGAAAATTGAAGTCGTTCACATCACAAAATTAGTTGTATAGTTAAATAATTTTAAAAACGTTAATTTTCGAGTTATATATAATTCCAAAGATATTGACTAAACGTCAGATCTCTTATAGGTATAGAGGGGCACTGTAGCTCAGTGGTAGAACGCTTACCTATGGTGTGTGGGGTTCCTGGTTCGATGTCCACCAAGTAAGTTTGTGGTGTACAACATCGTATCCTTGAATTTTCTCGAGGCACACCCCTTTTTCCTTCCACTTTCTCATTCCACCAATACTTCCACCATCGTTCACTTGCTTTAATCATCCGTCTCCCGTAGCCTACAGGACATAATCGTGGGACGTTAAACTGAAAAATTTTATTTTCCTTTTTTTTCAGGGGGTAAAAGTGAGGTAGAACGCGGGAAAATGCCGTCCTCCCACTTCCAAAAAATATCCTTGGCGTCCCTCCACTTCCTAAAAATTGCAATGAGCAAAGATGGGCACGGAGAACGGCGTGAAGACATCCGTCCTCTTACCTTTTCAGGTCAACTTTTACCCCTGGGTATAAGTAGTAAATATAACAGAAATAATTGCACATTTTTAATGAAATATTAGACAAAAATGTTCTTTTAAAAAAATAATAAATCATATATAGAGTAAGCAGCGTTATCTTTTAACATGGAGATAGTTTTTTTTTAAATAAACAAAATAACTATCACGAATTTGATTATAGAAAAAAAAGGAAACAATTTAAAACCCTCACTACAAAAATGTATGCACAACATAACCATAACAAAAAAATATAAAGAGCTCCTCCGTGGCTAAGCGGTTAGCGTACGCGCCTTTGGCGTGGGAGGCCCGGGTTCGATTCCCGGCGGGAGCTCACGTGGTTCGGATTCCACGTTAATCAGTAGGTCCACGTCTCATATTGCCTCGCTGCTAAACGGGACGTTAAAGTGAAAATCAACTCAACTCAACAAAAAATATAAAAAATTTCGGTCATTTGTAAGTTGTACGAAAGAAAGCAAAAATATCTCATAATTTGAAGTGGAATAAAGGCGAACTAAAATAGCTGCAAACTTTGTAAAACGGTATTTGCAAATATACAACATCCAAAGACAACTGAATTAAGGAACAAAAAATAAATCTTTAAGTTTAACGTCCCAGGAGTATGCCCTTTAGGCTAAGGGGGACGATAATTAAACCAAGTTATGAATGACGATGAAAAAAATTCATGGAATGGGAATGCAGGAGGAAACGGGAGTATCTCGAGAAAACCCACGGACATAATGTTGTCCCACCAAAAAACAATTTGGGCGGGGATGGAACCAGGAACCCCATGCACCAGATAGAGGTAAGCACTCTACCAGTGAGTCATCGTGGGCCCCACAAGGAGGAATAAAGCTAATATTAATCTTATACCTCACTCCGTAATAAACTACTGAACATTTAAATGGAATAATAATAATAATAATAATAATAATAATAATAATAATAATAATAATAATAATAATGATTAAATCTAAAATAATGATTGGTCAAGATGGCATTCCTTCAACATATATTTAAGGCATGAAGTCAAATACATATTACGTTTACTATTATGGTATATAGTACATACAATTTGGATGTTAAGACTACTCAAACTTTTTGGTATTTGGAAGCTAACAAATTTATATAGCCATGTAGTAGCCTTTGCGGCCATTGGGGCCGCGGTGGCTCAGTGGTAGAGCATTCATCTCTGGTGCTTGGGGTCCCGGGTTCGATCCCAGTCACCGCCAAGTGAACTTTGTGGTGGACAAACACCGTGTACGTGGGGTTTCTCGGGGTTTTCCCGTTTCCTCAAACTTTCTTCATTCCACCATTTCATTCATTACCCATCATCACCGTCTCTTTAGGCTCACCGGTATAACCGCGGGACGTAAAACTCAAAGATTTCGTTTCCTTTGCGGCCACTAAAGGTATTGGAACACGTGCATAAGATAATTTTCTGTTACGTTGAAAGTAATGTATGGATAACTGAGACTAAACACAGTATGGCAAATAAAATACCAACAGTTATAAACTTATTGTCTTTTACACTGACCATGCATTACGCTTTACATGGTAATACAAAATGAGTTAATGCGACCACGTATTTACGCATAAATTTATCCCGGAGGGGGGTGTCCAAATCTTTTCAGAGCTCCAAATTCAATATGAGGATATTGTGGCCCCGCGTAGCGTAGGCGCTAACGCTATTGCCTTCGGTGCGAACGGTTCCGGGTTCGATTCCCGTTTGGGCCGGTGGGTGTAAACGCTTTTTCATGCCAGCTATCCTGAATGGGGTTTTCCTGGGTTTTCCTCATTCACATCAGGCAAATGCCGGGGTGGTACTTAACTTCTAGGTCCCAGGCTGCTTCTTTCCTTCCTTTCCCCGGACAGTGTGCTCGCCGAGGAACATCATCCCTCAAACGTGACGAGTAAAATGGCCATAGATGCCGAACGCCCAGAAATCTAAATCCTATCTATCCTATCCTTTGAGGAGAAATTAAATTCAAATTTCTAAAATCGCCAGTAAAATTAGAATAAATTTACAGAAAAGTCGGAATTTCAAAGAAGAGGAGAACCCGACTCTTAGGATACACTCCCTGTGTACGTCTCTGAATGTAACATACAGTACAAACAGGGGCGGATCTAGGGTATGATCAAGGGAGGAGCTAAACCATATTTTGCAGTTTTATCCAGTGTAAAGCAGGATTGAAGCTCATTTTATCCAGTGTATACCTGAGCGTCAAGGAGGGGGCTATAGCCCCCTGGATCCGCCACTGAGTACAAATATTTTGTTGATATTATTTATATTATAAATTAATAATTAAAAAATAACACAACTATCTGAGACTATAATATGGTGTTGTTTATTTAAGTAATGTGTATCATCTGTATACTGTAGTTAAAATCTTGTTTTGTATAGTTTAAGATTAAACTACGAGGGACGATCAAAAACTAAGGTTACAAAGCCGATATTTCTGGAGTTTAGTCTGTTATAAAGGAATGAGGAGTGTGCGGTAATTTTAATACATGGAGTTGGCAACTGTGCAGAGTTTCAGCCACCTGCCACTTATGGCGCTAGTTGTAGGTAAACACAAATAGCGAATCGTTTGATAAACTGATTTCCCGAAGAAGTCCGCTCAGTTATTCGATTTCTGTGGGCGAAATATGTAACGACGGTTGAAATTCACCGGCAACTGGTAGAGGTTTATGGACAGAACTTCTCACCGACGACGTCGTCTTGCTTCGCGACAACGCACGCCCGCATACAGCCCAGAAGACCAACACGCTATTGTAGCAGTTTCGATGGGACACAATCGACCATCCTCCTTAGTCCGGACCTCGCTCCAAGCGATTTTCACCTGTTCTCCTCACTTGAAGCAGCACCTAGGAGGCCTACGCTTCGCTTTAGATGAGGAGGTGAAACACTTCGTGGCAACGTGGCCGAACACGCAAGGACAGAGCTTTTACCAAAAGGTGAGTTTCAAACACATCCCACAGTGCGACAAGTGCCTCAACCTATAAGGGGACTATGTCGAAAAATAACCTAATATATGTACTATCTGTTGGCTGTATAGGTTGTATGAAATAATATATACACGTTTCACTACAGGCTTTGTAACCTTACTTTCTGATCATCGCTCGTATTAAAATATAATGATTTATGACGAAGTTTTATCTTCATACTTTCATTATTTTTTCTTTACCCAATCTATGTCAATTAAATATTCCGAATCCACGATGTATTTCGAAATAATATTAAACTATACGAAACAGAGTACGATCATAACGTATTAAATTCGATTTTAATTTCAACCAGGTTTATAGTTGTAATTAGAGTATATATATGTCTAATGACTTGCGTGTTATTAAGAGTTGATAAATGGTCTCACATTGCGTTTACAAACAGTTTACCAACTTATGGATTTTATTACTGTTTATAATGTAACACTAAAACAACGCTTGGTATCTAAGACTTCGATGGAAGCAATGCTGCCTACGAGATGACATATTTCTGTCTTGTCTCAACTTTCATCTCGAAAACGAGGGAACTCAGTAGAAGTCCTGCCATCTGTTGTTTCATATGTTCATTCTGTTCCTAGTGTCGTAATGTTGTCAGATAATTGATTGTGATATTACAGGAAATAAACGTTGTTAATGACTTGGTAGAATAGTTAAATATGCCACGTAACGCTTTGCTCATGGAAAGAAATAACATCTAATACAAATTATTACTGCTAGTTGCTAGAGAATTGCGATATCCTATTAGGGGATGTCAGTGGTGTTGAAATAACATCCTAACAGTGGTAGATAAATTGAGTTCTTCTAACACCACAATCTTTGCACTCTACGGGAAGTATTCTCAGAATATCTACATTCACTTAGCACGTTATTTCAATAATATAGATCTAGGTTCGGTCCTCGGTGAGAGAACATTTTGTTTTAATTTCAGGTTAAACTGTAGGTTCACGTCTCACATACCTTCGTTATTGATGTTAAATTCCAACAAATAAGAGCTGTTTGTCCTGCGTTTCGTAGATCGGCAAATAAGTCTGTCTATTGGATTCCCAGTTGCTGGTAATATTGACCATGAGACGAAGCTAGGTATTAACAGATATAATATAACTTGTCTGATGAAGATGAAGGCGATGTCAAATTGCCGAAACCCGTTACATAAGTGTTACTTGTATAGCATTTTGACAAATTTTGTTATATTAATACGAAGGGGCGAGTTTAACTTGTTTTTAAATGCTGTTTTAAGAAGCCTCATCCCGGCCAAATTAAAATACCGCTAATTTTACAGTAATTATGTGATATCTTCAAATAGATAAAAGATAATTGAAATATGGAACAAGAGCGCCCTAGATAATATTATTTTGCGTGAGATACCGTTATCACACGTCACCTAGTGGCTTTCCATTTTCAGCCGTTAAGAAACGCGAAAATAAATGCCGATTTTCAAAATTGCTGGAAATCGAAAGCAGATAAGTGAGTCGTGATAACGGTATCTCATGTAAAATGATGTTGTTTAGAGCGCTCTTGTTCCACATTTCGATTATCTTTTATCTATTTGAAGATATCACATAATTACTGTAAAATTAGCGGTATTTTAATTTCGTCGGGATAAGGAATCATAAACATTGTTTAAGATCTAGGACTTGGGAAAACTAGTATTGCCCACGATATTCGGAAGCAGATAAGTGAGTCGTGATAACGGTATTTCATGTAAAATATATTGTCACATAATTACTGTAAAATTAGCGGTATTTTAATTTCGCCGGGATGAGGCCTCTTAAGGAAATAGGCTGGCTAATTCAAGAAGTATGTCTCGGGTTTGAGTTCTAGTCAAGACACGAATGTTATCTACTAATCTTTCGCTATTAATTTCATAATCACTATAATCATTTCCTTATCACATTGCCCTTTTTTTAAATGAAAAGTAAAGAAGGCTGTATAACATATTGTTTTTATCGGATTTTCTAATTTTTTGAGTGCAGGGGGGGGGGCGGCACGGCGAATCAATGGTGAAGCGCTTAGTTCTGGTGCGTGAGGTCTCTGGTTCAATCCCCGAACAAGTAAGTTTGTAGGGGACAATCCGTTGGTTTTCTCGGGGCACTCCCGTTTCCTCCCACATTCTCACTCTACCAACTCTTTCATCATCATTCACTTGCCTTAATTATCTGTCTCCTTGAGCCTAAAAGGCATAAACGTGGGACGTTAAACTGGAAGATTTCATTTTTCGAGCCGGCAACACACGTATCTTGCGATCGCCAGCCGATTGCCTTAGATGGCTTTCTGAATTATAATTGTTTTTTAAACAAAAAATTAAAAAAAAATAACAGAGAGAAAGAAAGAGTTGAGATGATTCGATGTTTAGCGTGTCTGTCAACAGCAAAGCTATATGAGCTTGCCATATGGTTGGATATGGTTAAAAAAAAAAAAAAAAAAAAATAGGATTGCTCCTTTGCATGTAAGTAGCTGACAGATAATCTACTGCAAAACTTGCTTGAATTTGGCCAAATGGCTGGCAAGCTCTTTGGAATTAGCTTAAATTGGAGATCATATTGTATAGGTGTGCCCAATACTGTAATAGAAAAAAAATTAGCAATGTAATAAACATTGTGGTGCATTTTAATCCCTAATTTTAGTGTCCTCCGGTTAGTCAGAGGTAAGCCTGTATATGAGTCATGGACCTATAGCTTAACGTGAGATTCGAATCACATGAGCTACCGCCGGAAATCGAATCCGGGCCTTCCACACCAAAGGCACGTACACTAATCGCTTTCTGAGAGAGTTTACGAGGAAAGAAAGAACAAGAGCTGAAGAAAGGGACTCAATCCATCTTGCTCTCAACACAAACGCCACTATGCACTATGCCACTCTACAGTTTCCTTGACTGAAGTCATATAGGGCCTACATTGTTTATTATAAATTTTGATATCACCAGCAAGTGTTCACAAAATTCCCCAGGCCATTTTGGACGTAGTAACCATAATGCTCGCTAGGTGTCGACAGCTGACTCACAGTACACGACATCAGCGACGACAATTTCGAATGCCGACAGAAATGTTTCTGGGTAGAAACACGCATGCGCCTACCACCTGGCACGCACCATAAACAAAGATGGCGCTTTGTTTCTCTCTCTCTCTCTCTCTCTCTCTCTTCCTCTTCTTTTTTTCCTCTTTCGCGCTTCTCTGCGCTTGTCAGAACTCTTATTTCGGAGATCCTAACTTCGCTTGCCTCCATCCAGATAACGAAGTTGCCAGCTCAGCAGTTTAATATTGATCGAGATTTATAGTATTATTAGAAATTAATTTAGAATATTAAATTAGTGTTCTAAATATTATTGAGAAATGTGACAGTTAAGAGCGCGGTTACAATCAGCGTGTGAAACGGAGTGGCAAGGGGTGGATGACCTCCTGGATTTTCGAAGGACATTCACTTATTGAAAACACATGTCAAGACATATTAATTTGCTTACACTACACATACTTTAGTACCATATATTGATATTAAATACCATATTATTATAATTTATTTACTGTAGTTAGTAAGGATATGCATTAACCTTTAAACATCCATTCACGCATTTGCTGCGTCGGAGCTTTAAAACTCAATAGCTCAGTCCCTACTTAAGAGGCCTCATCCCGGCGAAATTAAAATACCGTGAATTTTACAGTAATTATGTCATGTCTTCCAATAGATAAAAGATAATCGAAATGTGGAACAAGCGCGCCCTACACAATATCATTTTACATGAGATACCGTTATTACCGACTTATTTATCTGCTTTCGATTTCGAGCCATTTTGAAAATCGGCATTTATTTTCGCGTTTCTAAACGGCTGAAAACGAAAAGTCACTAGGTGACTTGTGATAACGGTACCTCACGAAAAATAATGTTGTCTAGGGCGCTCTTGTTCCACATTTCGATTATCTTTTATCTATTAGAAGGTATCACATAATTACTGTAAAATTAGCGGTATTTTAATTTCGCAGGGATGAGGAATTTGGTACCAATATATTCTTGAAGGATGCAGTTTCCACCGGTGTGCATGTTATGTATGTTGGGGAGGGGGGAGGAGGGTAAAGATCGTTGGGCAATTTTTGGGGTTTCAGTTTTTTGACGTAAATTACATTTATTTTTACGACAAACATCAATAGCTCAGCCCCTAATTAAGCTAAAAAGATAATTTAGGCATCAATGTATTCCTAAAGGATGAAGCTTCCCACCGGTGTGCATTGTATGTGTGTTGGGGAAGAAGAGTAATGGTCAAGTTTTCTTTTTTTTTCAACAGACGTTTTGGGAGACCATTTCCTCCCTGGAGGTACTCATAAAAATTGGTATAAGAAGCAATGAAATAGGCCACTACATGGTAATAGCCTGTATTTGTACTTCTTGCTTATATGAGGGAAGTAAGGATGGGGCAAAGTTGGCCAATTTTTGGAGTTTCAATTTTTTTGACTTAAATTACATTTATTTTTACGACAAACATCAATAGCGCATCACCTAATTACGCCTTCTACGCATATGACGGGAATTGCACGAATGTTACCTCGTTGGAAACTGTAGTCTATAAGTTTTCCAACGGTGTATGAATCATGACTCTGTGATAATAGGAGGGTCACTAGAGCCCACAACATGAGAGTCTACGATTTTGTTAAAATCCCTGGCGGACCTAGAAAGGTTGAATTTTGTGCGTATATTCGCAATTGCATTTAGATATATCGGTATTATGCCTTCTCTTCGGAGAGAAAAAAAATCTTGTAGGTGTTCCTGGCTAAGAGCGCTGGTTCAAATTTTGCACGGTGCGGACCTGCATAAATTACTTTTCCACGGGTAAAACAATTTATGATAGATGGAATTGAATAATAATAATAATAATAATAATAATAATAATAATAATAATAATAATAATAATAATAATAATAATAATAATAATAATAATAATAATAATAATATGAATATGAATATGAATATATATTATTTATTAGTTAGTTTGCTCGAGAAAATCTCCAAATTAACCGAATTTTATTAGGGATAGGCAAAACCAGTTTTATTAAAACCGGTTTTTAGGAGAAACTGAAATCCGAAAAAACGACATTTCGGTTTTCCCCCAAAACCGGTTCGGTTTTTCACCGAAACTGGTTTGGGTTTTCTCCAAAACCGGTTCGGTTTTTTACGGAATTGGTTTCGGTTTTCTCCAAAACCGGTTTTGAAAATTTTTGGAAAACACATGAAACTATTTTTGTGGGAACGGAATCGTTTCCGGAGAACAACGAAACACTATTCTGGTGGGAAATAGAACCAATTTTGAAAAAAACCGGAGCAAGTTTTGAAGAAAACCGAAAACCAGATCCGGTGTAAAACCGAACCGGTTTTGGAGAAAACTAAAACAGGTTTTGCTGAAAAACCGAAACTGGTTTAGGTGGAAAAGACGAACCGGTTTTGGTGACCTAGTGGCCGTCACCTTTTCTATTGACGTGACTCCTCAGTTTTGCCTCACGACGCTGGGTGGACGCCCAAAATTGAGAAAGCACCGGCCGGGAATCGAACCCGGGACTATGGGGACATAAGTCTAACGCTCTAACCACCTGACTACTCTGTCCGCACATTTTTACTCCATAGAACTGAATTACAATGTAAAATATGAAAGAAACTTTGAAAATAAAAAACTCGAAATTATTACATGTAAAAAATGTTTATTGTTTGTATTATTATTATTATTATTATTATTATTATTATTATTATTATTATTATATACAATTGACTTAAAAATAGTATTATAAATACAAATGAATAAGATAGAAGATTGTCTATTGTACACATTAAACGATGAAATTCCCTTGTAAGGCCGTAGTGGCTCACTTTTGGCACGGGTTCGTGGTTCGTACCCAGCTCCCGCCAAGTGGGCTTTATGGTGGACAAACATTGCGTGCATGGGTTTATTCGGGGTTCTACAGTTTCCACTCACTTTCGTCATGTCAGCATTATCATTACAGTCCTCTTAATTCTCGGTACATAATCGTGAGACATTGAACTAAATTAAAATTTTAAAAATTAAAAATACAAATATCGAACAAGGGAAACGTGAAGCTCGAATCTGCGATTTTGTGGGGCCCACTTTCCAACATTGACACTCGCTTATATTCAGTGGTGCTATTCTATATTTTTAACAACCGGTTATGTATTATATACCTAGGTGCATATATATTATATACCTAGGGTAAAAGTGAGGGGAATGCGGGGGACGTTGTTCCCCCACTTCGATAAAATATTTATGGCGTTCCCCACTTTCTAAAAATATACAATGGACAGAGATAGGCACGGGGGACGGCGTAATGTCAAACGTCTCCCTACCTTTTCAGATGCACTTTTACCCCTGTATATATATATATATATATATATATATATATATATATATATATATATATATATATATATATATATATATATATATATAATCTGAGAGAGGTAATAGATGGATAGGTAGATTGATAGATAGAATTCTCTTAGGAAACAAAAGCACGCAATGTAGATACAAGAGTTCTTAAGTTCTAGGATGCAACATAAATTTTACCAGTTTGGATTCGAACTACGAACTGTTCCTATTGTACAGGGTGACCCAAAAGTAGGTATATACACACCCCTGTATTGATCAAGCATAACATTCCAGTGTATGGGTTTATTTGAGTCAGCTATTCCGAGCTTAAGTAAAAGGATATTAAGAAAAAAATAATAAAGAAACTAAGTCTATTTGATGGATAACAATAAGAAATGATAAAAAAAAATACAGTTAGTTGATCAGCACGATATTGTACACCTACTTTTGGGTCACCCTGTATTTTGTAGGGTCACGTTCAAACAAAACCGACTTTAAGAGAAAAAAACATATGAGAGACTACACAATAGTGTATTTTTTTAAAGTGAGATTTAGTCAAAACTTTACCAAAATCAGCCTTTTGTTGCCTGAAAATTTCAAACGTTTATTCTCACCGATATAAATATGCAGCACTCAGAAGAATTAACAATTCAGATTCTGGAAACATTTTATTGACATTATTGGAAACCTCTTTATCGGTCGCATCAGACAAACATTTTGGCGCCCTCGCATTCAAATTTCTATCTTCCCTTTGAATTGATAAAATGGAAATGAAATCTTTAAGTTTTACGTCCCACGGTTATGCCGGTTAGGCTAAAGGAGACGGTGATGATGAGAGATGAGTGAAATGGTGGAGTGAAGAAAGTGGGAGGAAACGGGAGAACCCCGAGAAAACCCACGAGCACGATGTTTGTTCACCACAAGGTGCACACGGTGCGAGCTGCGATCGAACCAGGGATCCGAAGCACCGGGAGAGAACGCTGTAACACTGAGCCACCACGCTCCCCCTTTGAATTGAAACAATTCAAAGTTGCTTATTTTCACAATAATCCAAGCGGGAAAAGTACAGTGGTGTTTCCACAAATTTGTTTGTCTTATTTCATTCTTGTTTAGGTCATGCGTTACGTATGTATGTGTATGATAATGTTTGGGTATAACAAACGGTTCTGCGAACTCCGAAATATTTTAATAACCAGTTCTAGGAAACCGGTGCGAACCGGCTAAATAGCACCACTGCTTATATTTCGATTTCTAGAAAGAACGAAACAGATAATTTTGTAGAATAAAGTTGCGTAAGAATAGGAATAAAATTCCCTATTACACACAGAATTCAAAACTCTGAGTCAGTCGTCTAGACTGAGGATTCCTTTAGTTTTTTCTCGAAATATGCCAGGCAAACACTGGTATAGTACCTCAAGTTCAGGAAACCAGAGATTAAAGAAAACGGCTTTTTTTTGAATGCATGTTGTTTTTTAAAAGATTTTTTTTAACGAACTGAAATGTAAATGGATTTTTTTTAAAAAAATCCAATTGCCAATTTGCTTTCTCACAATAGATTTTACAGGAGGCACGGTGGCTCAGTGGTAGAACTCGTACCTCTGGTGTGTGGGGTTCCTGGTTCGATTTTCGGGCCAAGTAAGTTTGTGGTGGACAGCATAGTGTCCGTGGGTTTTTTCGGTTTCCTCCCGTTTCCTCCTACTTTGTCATTCCACTAATTTTTTCACCATTATTCACTTGCTTTAATCATGGTCTCTCTTAGCCTAACGATCCTAATCGTGGGACGTTAAACTCAAAGATTGTTTTTTTACAATAGGTTTTACGATTGAAGGGCCGTTGTAGCATACGATTATTGTACTGTACAGTGGCGTATTTATGATTTTATTTCGGGGAGGGCTTTGCTAACTTTCGGGGGAGGGGGGCTTTGCCTGAAAATGGGAAAATTTTGCAAGATATTCCATATACTTTACTATAGTAAGTAAGATTTCGGGGGGGGGAGTGCTTAAGCCCGGAAGCCCTCCCCCTAAATACGCCACTGGTACTGTACATCACATACTTCAGCAAATGTGCAAAAAGAATTCGAGACTTTCACGATCTGATTGCCTGTATTAGTGTTCAGAGGATAGAAGGATATCTTTAGAAATTTCCTTTTTTAAGTGAAACGTTCTCCTTACTAACTGGAACATGGAGAAAGATATATGAGGCATATCATTACTTTTTTATACGTACTAATGCGCAAGTATCTACTACAAAAACAAAAGAAATATAATCAGTCCTATTACTTTTTATTACAGACTAGCTAAAATTCTTTTTTTTTTTGTTTTTATTGCACGGGAAGAATTAGGTTCAGGGAAAATGTTTGACCCTTCTTCCCCTTAGAATATCCATTAGGGATGCGCAAGAGACAAGATTTGAGGCTGTCTCGTCTCGAAAATGTGCTGTAAAAGTAATGTCTCGACTCGAAAAATGTATTCTCTATTGGAAGAACTGTGTCTCGACTCGAATTTTGTCAAAAAAATTCTGTCTCGACTCGTCTCGTGCGCATCCCTAATACCCATATCAATAAATCTTCATAAAATAAATCTCCATTTAAAAAAATCTCTATAGAATATTCTATTTTTTGCCATTAATTTTGAATCCCATTCTCTCTTAGGACATGCATTCTAAGTAAAGTTAGATGATAAAATCTTAGCTAGAGGTGGGCACTATGTTCAAACACTCATTTTAAACTATTCAGTCATCTCCCCGTGACACGATCACCATCAACAGGCAATGCCAAGATTAAATGTAAAGAAAGAAATTATAGAAAATACCCTTCTTCTTCTCTTAAAACGGAAATCTCCAGAAACGGACGCATTTCCTATATTTAATGAGTTTATATACAGGGTGCGGCACGTAAAACCGGCCCGTAAAGTGAACACATGAAATGAAATGTAATGTATTGAATATGATTAACTACAACACATAAATGAAATGTAATGTATTGAATATGACTACTCACCTTCACAGCAGCCTTCACAGCAGGTGCTGAAAGTGTCCTCCGCCCACTTCAACACACATGTGAGCACGATTGAGGAGATTCATATATACCCTTGTCAGTTCTTGTGTTGTAATGCTATTGGTGACATCCTGGATCCTGGTCTTGAGTTCTTCAATTGTGTGTGGATTTGTTTCGTATACTCTTCCCTTTAACAGTCCCCATAAGTAAAAGTCACACGTGGACAAGTCTGGTGACCGAGGAGGCCACAAGCCTTTGCTGATTGTCCTCTCTGGTGTAAACATCTCATGCACAAGGGACAATGATGCAGCTGATGTGTGGCATGTTGCATCGTTCTGCTGAAAGTAACATAACTGACGCTTCTCTTCGGTCAAGTGTGTATAAAACTCCTCCAGGATTCCCATATACACGTCACTGTTCACTGTCGTCTCAAAGAATATGGGTCCAATAACGCGTGTGGCGGAAATGGCACACCAAACACCAATCTTCTCATCATGCAAGGGTACCTGGTGGATTGCGTGTGGATTTTCTGTCGACCAGTACCGGTTGTTTCGGAATTTACGTACCCAGACAGGTGGAACCACGCCTCGTCACTCATGATGAGCATTAGTGGATCCAAGAAACCACTGGCAACATTGCTCAACAGCCATGAACAGAAATGCACCCTATTCTGCAGATCAGGCTCCTTCAGTTCTTGCACAACACTTATCCGGTACGGTTTTAACTTCAGTCCCCTTAAAACACGTCGGCAACTTCTCTCACTCGCATGAACCTGTTGACTCAATCTCCTGGTTGACTTTCGAGGACATCTTGTCATTATCTCCTCCATCTGCATCTTTAATTCAGGTGTGCAGACAGATGGTCGTCTGTTCCTGGGAGCATTTTGAACCGATCCTGTACGCCGCCATTTTTCAATCAATTTCTGAATGGTGCTTTTTGCTGGCACAGAACGTCCTGGAAATTTCTCCTGAAACAAATTCTTCGTTTTCACAAAAGATCCAGTGAGAATCAACCCTTCAACAATGGCAACACGCTCGGGTATCGAATACGGCATTATCACACACTGACACTCACCCGGCTTAACACAACGAGGCCTTTTTCTCAACTGGTTTCGACAAGTTTCACTGGCTGCGGCTGCACGTGACTGCTGCAGGTCACTTAAGTCGATCCGACCTCGACACGCCATCTCTTGGTAGGAATTTAAGTGTTGCCAAAAACACAATATACCAGAATATTACGACGGGCCGGTTTTACGTGCCGCACCCTGTATATATTTCTACCGACTTTCATCTTCGTAACTCGACAGGCTCACGAGATACTGTAATTTTGGTTAAAATTTTGAACCCCCTATTCTTCCATTAAAAATGAAATGAAATCTTTCGGTTTTACTTCCCACGATTATTACGGCTAGGCTGAAGGAGACGGTGATGATGAGAAATGAATGCAATGATGGAATTAATAAAGTGGGAGAAAACGGGAGAAACCTGAGAAAACCCACGAATACGGTGTTTGTCCACCACAAAACACACTTACTGCAAGCTGGGATCGAATCAGGGATCCGACGCACCAGGGGTGAACGCTCTACCACTGATCTACCATGTCCCCCTCTTCTTCCACTAGGATGCACCCTTTAATCAAGGTAACATAATAAAAAAAAACTCAAAGTAGCTAGTAAGGATGTGCCAAAATTAATTTCAAACTGTTCAACCGTTTCTCCATAGGGGAGACCGGGGGTGGTTGACACACTTTTTCATTTGTCGGCTGTAACTGGTGAGGTAAAATTTCTAGAGAAGGAAAGGAGGTATTGGCAAACTCGTTATACTTTCTCCTACTAATTAAAACAATGTGGAATATTATCGGTATTTTACTATGGGAGTGGTGATTGGAACGAAGAGGTCTGTGTCAAATATAAAAGTGGGAGATGAGCAAATAGAACAAGTGAATAGTTTTCGATATCTGGATAGTATTCTTAGTAAAAACATGGAGTGATAACGTGAAATAAAAGGAAGCATAGGAATGGCGAAAGAAGCCTTTAGGAGGAAGAAAAGTCTTTTTTGTGGGTCCTTGAATAGAGAGTTGAGAAAAAGACTTATAAAATGCTTCGTGTGGAGTGTTGTACTGTATGGGGCGGAAACGTGGACATTACGTTAAAGTGATGAAAAACAACTGGAAGCATTCGAAATGTGAGTGTGGAGAATGATGGAAAGAATTAGTTAGGTCGAGCGGAAAACAAATGAGTGGGTGTTAGAAATGGTGGGTGAGAAAAGAACACTTTTAGATATTATTAGGAAGAGGAAGAGAAACTGGTTGGAACATTGCCTAAGAAGAGATTGTATCATGAGGGACGTCCTAGAGGGTATGGTGACAGGAAAGAGAGGGAGGGGGCGAAGGAGACTACAATTAATGGATGATATAAAAACAGAAAGATCATACGTGAAAACGAAGAGGTTACCGGAGGACCGTGGAGCATGGAAGCTCCTTAGCAGCTGCAAGTGACCTGCCAGTAAGGGCAGAATACCTATGATGATGATGATGATGATGATACTATGGGAGCTAAAAGTGTGAAAATAACATTAAGTGAAATGTATCAACTAGCTCCGAGTCTGAGTTGGTTGACACACTGTATGGGGTTGAAATAGTTTGTACCTATTTCTTTCATTTCTTTTATCTTAAACAATAGAATACAAATAAAAAATGGAGTGTAAGGTCTACTGTAGGCAACCCAAAACTTGTATAGTATGTAGGCTAACGTTTACAATTTCTTTAAAAACGAAATCAGTCCTATGCTTCCTACATTATAAGCAGAAGCAAAAGTATTAACAAAACTGCGTATTAATTCTTCAAACAACTATAAGAGCTACAGATTGGAATAGGCCTATAATTGACCTTAGGTTATTCTTTTCACAACTAAAACAGAACAAGATACAAAATATTTTTACTTAATGTAGACCTAATAGCTATTAGCCAAATCACAAAACGTTACATACATGTGTTTTTCACTCAGATATATCGTCCATTGAATCACAATTATGGCACAAATAGAATTCGCTTCTGTCAATACATGCCTCGTGAGCCCAGTCCTTGCAACGTGAGCATTGGATCCATGATTCATTTGTTTTATTATTGGTAACTGTAACGATTTGTTTCAATCTGTACTTCTTGTGGTAGCCTGTTATAGACCTAATGACGTAAACTAAAGAAAATATATTGTTTGAATATGTTACATCTCCCCCTCCATTTTACTTTTCCCTTATTCTTCATTCAGTATTTTTTAAAAACAACAGTAGGTATCCGCCTATCTATATTACGAAAGTTAAATAATTTCACCGTTCCTGGCTCCAACTTACGTTTAAAAAATCGTATTCTTCCGCTTGGTATGTCTTTCTTTTAAACTCTTCTGCTGCTTTAGGAATGCAAGAAACATGGTCTTCCTCTCAATGTTCAGAAATGCAAGACAAATGTGCAGCAAACACCCCTTCAGAGTTCCTCCACCTTTGTCATTACGTGCTTAGCCAATGAAATGTAGTGTGGAAAATAATGCTCTCTTAGACAAGAAAATAGACCTGCTAAATCGGAATCGTTTGGGGTTAGTTGGTGGACAGGATAGGCGGGTGCTGTTTAACGTGAAGTTCCGATTAATAAATTTAGGCCTACAGTACCAAACTGAAAGAAGGAAATGTCAAACTTCTGAAAATGAAGCAACATTCAACATAAGTCTCAACAAAATACATCCAAATTTTCTTTCATCACCACACGAAGTTGGTTGACACGTGTCAATATACTCCAAGCCTTTTGTGTCGGGTAGTCCCATCGTGCCATGTCAGCTTATTTGTTTTCGCAAACAATGACTGTGAGTCCTACACTGTTTATCTCAATCCCTATGGTAGGCGAAATAGTAATGTTCGAAATCTGCCATTCGTTGTTTTCTTTATTAATACACTACCACCCCAAATCACATGAAAACTAGAACTATGAAAATTTACTTGCCCCCTCTAATTTTTTTTTCTCAGCTCTTGAAATGCTCTTCCATATCGATGAAAGTGCAACAGCAACTGCGTCGTACGTAGCCACTCCTATGACATGAGTATCGGGAACCAACCGCTGAACGTGGATTTAATTTGCAGTGTGTCAACCTACCCCTGTGTCAACCAGTCCCGATCGCCCATAATACGATCCCAAAGAACATGTAACATCGCTTTCAATCTAAAGAAAGAAACTTTAGAAAATTTCCGCTTTAAAACGGGAATTCTTAAAAAACCTAATTCAAGGTACATGACAACTATATCCAAAAATTATTCTATTCCTGTGATGCTATTACAAACAAGATCTTTTTCATTTTTATGTAATAGATTACACTTGAGCACTATTACAACGAATGTTTTTCGAGTGCAAACAATATTCGTTATGCATGATTCCCAAACCTTTTTCTTTTTCAATAGTATTCTGCTTTGAATGATCTCTTGATAAATACAAAAGCCAATTCTGAAAAGAGATATGTACTAAGAAACACGATTGAAAAAAGTTTTTATAATCACATTAAGACTATTACTTCAATCCAAGTTTTGAAGTATAATTTTGAAGGAGATTTTTTTTTGGGGGGGGAGGTTATTGTGGTTTACTGAAAAAGATCCACTGGAGAATTTTGGGCTGGGGAAAATTCCAACAATTTTGCTCCCGGGCTAGGGTTGCTAGATTTTGTAAACGAAAAACCGGGACACCAATCTCAGACTATGTATAAGGGATTCCTACTCATTTGGTCACAATCAATTAATTACCTGTCTTTTCAAGGTTTCTACTCATAATTTTCCAGTTCATTCTATATACAGTTAACACAAATGAAACCCTACAAGGGATGTATAAAGAATGTGAAAAGGTAACGTAAGAAGAGCTGCTTGACGTTCCTTATTCCGAATTCCGTTTTGTTGTGTTTAACACAGGGCGCAAAATTTCCGGTCGCGAGGTCGCCATTGGCGACTAGAAATTTAGAGCAGGCGACCAGTATTCAATAGGAATGGTTGCCTGAACTCACAGGACTGCGCAGTTTCTGTTTCGCACGAGAATAGTTGTAAGTGAGTGAGAAAATAATTGTCACATATGAATTCTCCAATTCAAAATTGATTATCCTGAATAGAATTGTTTGGTTTTGAAATTTTATGCACCTGATGTAATCTCTTTCTTTGCCAAACCAAACGCCGTGGGAGAGGGGAGACGGCCTCTCATAATTTGTACGTGAGGGATACTGGCGACCATCAGTTTTGGATTGGCGAGTGCATCCGACTGAAATTTTGCGCCCTGATTTAACAGATCCAAAATATTGCGGCAATTACGACACCTTATGATCGAAGAGATACTTTTTCTTTGCTGCGTTATCATCTGAGTCAAACACTATAACCTAAAAGGAATACAAATTTAGTATTTAACAAGAGAAATACATTTACGTTAAATTCAGAACAATAAACAAAAAGTAAATCTCTTTAAAGACTTACGCTTGATCTCCAAAAGTTTGGCAGAAAAAAGAAATCAGTACCAAACAAGACATATAGCTTTATGTGTTCAACTGCTAGTCTCTGTGCTAGAATAAGTTGTTACGGAATTTTAACCTAAATATTACAGAAAAATTTTATCAGATAAAGGGAAAAATATAAATCCAAAACTATTGAATGTGTGTACAACGTCTTTAGAAATAGATATTTATCCACATATGGGAAAGTATTAAAGGCAACTCAGTTGTGTAATCGTTGAAGTGGGATTTCAAATGAAACTTAGACGTAAGATTACGAATCTAAATGAAACAGACACTAAGGTAACCTTCCAGATTATTTTCCATATTATTCTTACAATACTAGCTGTGAATTATTCGAAAGATGAAGCAAATTCTTCACACCAAATGTATAAAACACGTAAGAGATTTTTCAGACTCTTAGATTAATTTGCGAAAGTAATATAGCGAGCGGAAGCTTAAAATATCCCTTCGCAAGAACATGGGTTTTGCTGTTACACAATACTTTTCCACTGGTGTAAATTTCTGCTGGCAAAAATTGTGCTTACATTATTAAGGTGTTCTAAATTCCCTTCCCCTACTACAGTAATGTTCGCAAACTTCTTGCACTCTTTTCCACTAGATCGTAATGTACTGAATATACAAGCGCAGTTAGTATGATTTCAAAAGACAAGTATTGACGCTAAATGGAGTTTGTCACTGTAAGCCCTGCTAATTTAATTTATGCTTTTCGCATGCTATGTATCTTTGATATCCACTCTTCCCCCATGCGCTATATTAATGCAACACTTACACATTTTACAATCCACTTCATGATCAATTCTTCCTCGATTTATAAATCATCATTTCACTAAATATTTCTCCTGAAAAGAACATTTGCGCCTAGGCATGATGGAAACACTTGATTCATCAGACACTACCAATGTGAAACAAGAACGTTGACTTCACTATACGCTACACCGACAAAGAAATTCAGTTCACTTCACTTCATTTGCAAAAATATGTATAGTATACCTATTGGACTGGATAAAACGCTTGATTGTAAAATTGTGCCTTAGGAGACGGCATACTGGGTGAAATAGACAGTTTATTAAGGTAACCAAGAAAGTTCTGTCGCTTTTTGTGGAGATCTGTGTTCAATTGCCCCTCATACTGTGAGTTGAATGCGAATGGAAATAAGGCGAAGGTCAGTTGTTGGTGTGGGTATATCCTACATACTAACTGGTTGTGGCAGTTCAGTTACACCGTGAATTTGCGTAAGGATAGACTGAACATCGGAAATCCACAGAGCGTCATAAAGGCGTGTATGCTGTACGAGTTCAAACTGGGGTCAAACGCCGTTGCAGCGGGATGGAAGAGATGTCAAGCCTTTTGTGAGGGTATCATGACTACGTGGACAGTGCAGCGGTGATTTAACAAGTTTAAGGACGGTGACGAAACATTCGAAGACACATCACGAGCCGGAAGACCAACACGTGTACAAAATGAAGATTTTCAGGCAGCAATTGAGGCGAACAGTGGCCAGACATGTGAGGAACATGGACTGAAATTCAGTGTGAGTGGAGAAATCATTCGGCAAAACCTCCTTCAACTTGGGAAGCACTACTAGTTGGGTCGATAGGTCCCACATGATTTGACTCCGGGCCAGAAGGTAATGCGAGCAGACCCCTGTGTTTCTTTGCTGTCTCGTCTAAGGAAAGACAGATTTCTGGACAGGGTGTTGACATGTGATGAGAAGTGTGTCCTGTACAAAGCTTCACAGAGCTGTTATCTTTGGTTAGCATCCCGTGAACCGGTTCCAAACAACCGTAACCAGCACTGCGCCAGAAGAAGATCCTGCTGTGTGTTTGGAGGACTGCTCGCAGCATCGTGCATCAGGAACTGCTACCAACTGGTCAGAGTATCAATGCAACTATGTACAGTCAGCAGTTGAGCCGTGTTCAAGAAAAACTCAAAACTCTGGAGACAGCACTTCTGAATCGCAAAGGAGATCCGAGACACCATTCTACGCCTTGGATCGCAAAAACTATTGCATCCGCCATACTTCCCGGATATTGCACCGTCCGATTATCACTTGTTCCATTCCTTGGACAAATCACCTTCTAGGACGCCAGTCGCTAGTAGAGATGCAAAATGCAGTTGATACGTTCTTCGCTTCACTGCCCACCAAGTTCTACAGTGATGAAATCCATGCCTTCCAGGACGTTGGCAGAAGGTCGTCGATACTAATGGGGACTATTTTTGATCTTCCAGGTACGTCTTAGGTGACATATCGATGTTCGAAGATTGTGAGTGAATAAGCTACCGAAATTTCTTGGTTATCTTTGTAAATTCCGTTAACATGCAGCGAATGAGAGCAGTATAGCCATTGTTGATTAAAGTTCCAACAATGAAACAGTCTGCACTGTCGGTTGAAGTATAAAATAACTAGCACTTAAAACCTGTCACCGAGAAAGAGGCATTCTTTTCTAATGAAAGTGATATTAAAGAAATTAATTCCATTAGCATATGCATCCTCTTGAATATATATATTTTTTAAATCCTCTTTTTACCCCTCTGGAAGTTAAACAGCCCGTAGGACATAAGAATTTATGCGATTTTCAAACTCCTTGTAGTTTGCTTATTACAATTAATTGGCTACACAAATCTGAAAACCTTCCGTTTTTAGGTGACACTAATTTCCACAGCTTGAGTTTTTTTTTTTTTCAATCTGAAGAACGAAAACCGGGACAAACAGGCGTCCCGAAAGTCCTTTTCGGGACAGTTAATTCTCTCATTGAAAACCGGGACTGTCCCGGAAAACAGGAGCGTCATTTCAGATTTTGTTTGGGGGGGGGGACAAGAACCCTTGATTTAAGTAAAATTTCTCGTTTTTCACTGATTTACCATTATTCTTTTGATAAAGTCTATATAAATCTCAAACTCAGGGGGGGGGGGCAATTGCCGGAAAACCTGGAAGTCTGGAACCCTATCTCAGGCACTCATAAAATCATCAACGAAATTAAGAAAACATGCTTATTCAAACGAAAATATGTAAGTCACAACAAAGTTTACTTTAAGATTATGATATTAAAATATGTCAGATATGTAACACTCGTCTTTTCTATTGCATTTTCAAATATGCCTAGTTCAGAAGCTGAATGGAAGCGGTAATAGATAGAGAAGTTGAAAAAAAAATGATATTGCATCAAATGGATTTTTAGTGGAAATTACTGTTTTATGTACCAAGAAAAGATACAAACCGGTCACTGGATATCACACAGTTGTACTATGTAAACTGCAATAATATATTTTCCTGAAGAAAATGAAACCACAAAACATGATTCGTGTGCAATTATGTCTGATTGTATGCATCAAGATATGTTTGCAGTTGCTTGTTTCAATTCTACACTTATGGAAGATTTTGAAGGGAGTCATCCGGGTTTTCCGATCAACAATGTGAATTATCAGTCGGATGATGGTGCACAACATTAGTCACTTTGTTCAATAATATTGCAGAAAGTTGAAATGTCTTGACATTTTTCGGCTACGAACTATGGCAAAGGCTATCAAAGACAAATTAATCCTCAATCTGCTTTAGAATTTATTGAGAGAGCACGCAAGTTATGTCCGAACATTAATGTAATATACTGTAGTAAAGAGTATTACTTCAAGAGTTGATGTGCCAATGGAAACATCATAAGAAAGAAATAAGTAATATTCCAAAAAGACGAAACTAGCACTACTTTAATTGTGTTTCAGCGTATACTATTGAATGTTCTCTCATCTAAGATATTTCTTCACCACGAAGGAAGTTGATTGCATCCCAGAACAGTTCACTGGCGCATGTGAAGGGAATAAACTTAGCGAAGAAGTGATGAAAATATTCTACTGGAGACAGGGTATTGGTACCCTTCGCCGGAAAAAGAACCATTAAATATTTGTTAGATATGGAGAAAAGAACCAGAAGAACTGTATGTAACATTTATTCGCCATTACCATCAAGATAAAGAATTTTATTGGAAGCAGCAGAAAGATTGGGCCTATGTTGCATTAACAGACGTCGATGACAAACATAAATTAGAATTTGACAAATTTTGCTCGAATAAAA
This sequence comes from Thermobia domestica, assembly GCF_964235325.1. Lineage (NCBI taxonomy): Eukaryota > Metazoa > Arthropoda > Insecta > Zygentoma > Lepismatidae > Thermobia > Thermobia domestica. The sequence continues at coordinate 23,097,041 of NC_137456.1, read as the reverse complement.
GAACTGTTTAACTTCTTATTTTGCCCACTAACTTCCATTTATCTCTCTAAATCATTAGTGCCACTCTATCCGCCAATAGATTTTGAAAGTGTAATTAAACGAAAACATGATGTTAGACTTGTCGTGTAAGTCACAAATTTCTGTCGTGTACGTCACGTTATATTTGTGGCATATATTTTAAAATAAATACAGAAAATATAATAATTTTCTTTTGGCCTTGTAGCTTGGTATCTACTTAATATATGTAAAAAGTTTTAGTTTCCTTGTAGCAAGAGAAGAACAGAATTTTCATATAGTTAACCGTTATTCAAAACACGATATCTCCTACTGTCGTGTAAGTCACGTATATATTTAGAGACTTGTTTCAGCCTTTTTATTTACATATTTAAATGCTGCAAATGAAAATGAATGAAGGACTTATTGCCCCTTACTTATAACCTAATACTTGCCCATGAAAATATCTTATAACTTTTCTAATACATAATATTTACTGCCGTCTGGTGTCTGTTGTCGTGTAAGTCACAAATGGAATTAGCCAAAAAAAAAAAAAAAAAAAAAAAATAACCTGAGAAATTTGCGGACACTACAACATATAATCATTACAAAACAGCGAATGCTTGAGAATTAAAGTTACTTCAAGATTTACTGCCGTGAACTTGTTAGCAAATTCCAGTAAACATAAAACAGTATTTAGATAGATACTTTGTATTTCGGCTATTAGTACGGTTAAGTTTGCCCCTGTTTTAAATTTAACCTGCAATATTTATTGTTCTTTCATATACAAATAAATATATTTTCTGTTGAATTAAGAAAATCACTTATGAGCAAAAATATATTCTTACCAGGAACAATTTTTCTGTGGATGTTAACCTAACTATATTTTTCGTTGCTAAGGAACGATTTTCTTTTTCATATATAAAGCAATCTTAAAGCATTCATAGCTGCAAACACCACTGATAAATTGAATTTGTTTTGCAGATAAAAATAACCCACTTGTACTTCAACATTCTAAATAAATTACTGCTCAAAAGTATTAAATTGTAGCATAATTCAATTTTAAACTTTGATTTGTACATGATTTTTATTGTACGACATTTTAGTTTTATACAGTAAAGTAAATATAATTCAATTAATTGCAAACGAGTGACTGAAAAAATATGAAATAGCAAAAATTGAAATAACTAAAATTGTATTGTGACATTTGGGAAAATACAATGCTGCTCTTCCTCTCGGAAAATAAAAACTGACAAATGAGAGAAAACGAAATAACAGTTTTTAGTTTAAAGAGATTCTTAATTAGTGTTGCCACGAGACGAGACAGAACCCTTTTAGACGAGACACGAGACGAGACGGGACGTCTCGTGAACTGTCTCGTCTCATCTCGTGTCTCGAAAATGAAAACACTGGCGGGAATGGCCAAGATTGAAATTGCTAGTAGTCATATAGATTGCAAAAGGAAAACCTCCTTTGTGAGAAAACATGTTGAAAAGCCTTCATAGAAAACTGTCCTCTGTCTATTGAATGAAACAATCGTTATACATGAGCTTCCAGGAATATCTTCCTTAATGTCTTGTCCCCAATCCCCCTAGCTGTAAACTGAGGAATTCTATTTTTTTTTCATTTCTGGCTGGAATGATGACAAACAAAATCAAAGACTGGGAAGATTTTTACGAGGTCAAGAAACCGAACTACCACCACCATCTATTCAATTTGAAAACTGAGTAAGGTCTACACTCATTACAGGCTGTAGTGGAAAGTTCTGGCTGAGATGGCGGAAGAGAACAGAACAGACTACACTTGTCTTTATTCTCTGGTGGCAGCATTCTTTTTGCTATATGAACCGAAAACGAAAATTGAAGTATGTCATCTTGCAACTAAACTTGTGTCTCCTCCCTCTCTCTCTCTTTCACACACACACACACACATACAAACATAAAAACACACTTTTACCATTTTACAAATCGCTCGCTTATTATACAGCAGTTATGTTGTAAAATTCGCCTCTTGGTTTGGAAGGCGGGCGAAGGACAAAGAAAGCAAAGATATTATCGACGAACCCTTCAAATTGTTTGCTTTCAGCAAATTTATGATACTAATAATAACACTTTAGGTGAAGAGGTTTTACAGGGGGACCTTCGTTTTGTTACGCGGAAATGTTTTATCTGACCAGAGTGCGAAATTGCCCTCTGCTTCCATGTTGAGAGGAGGGGAATACTTCCCTTTCCTAGTGAATAATATTCATTAGGACCTGAATTATCTTCAGAAATTGTTTCTTACAGGCATATAAAACCTCTCGAACTTGATAAGTTTAAAGAACATTTGGTATAATATTCATGGAACTCCGTTGAAAGTAGAAAATATCATGAGAATGATCAAAATTCGAACATTGAAGAACATAATTAACAGAAAAGAAATAGAATACCCAAACCATATTTTTAAATCTGCTATAAAATGTATATCCTATATTTTTACTAATTCCTTACTCCCATAAAAGTATCCTAGGGAGGATATTCTTTCCAATTTTTTCAGACTGAAATCCTTTTATCGCGTACGATTCCCCCCTGACACAATACGAAAAAACAAATGCTGTTAAAATCCATACACATGTCCCTTCCGGGACTCAACCCGGGGCCTTCAATGGTCTATCGCCGCAGACCACTCGGCTTGGTATGAAGATATACGTTGTATGATTGCGAATAGATCACGACAATATAAGAAACTTTAATCCAAAATGGCCACCCAAAAATCAACTTTTTTTAGACCACTAGCTAATCTGGGTGTAGTGTCATGAGTTTGATACACAAACGGGACAACCACCATATAGTAGCACACACCCCGCGGTTATGGGAACAGATTTGAACCATGGAGGTGAAGACTGGTCCCAAGCATTCTTTCGTCCGATGTGTCGTTCAGCTCCCATTACTATGGCACTTTAAGTAGAGCTTACTGTGGAAAAACATGTAAAATTTCAATCAAATACTTTCCGTTACTCAATAAAATTATTTGATTCAGAGCTTTTTTTTTAAAAAATAATTGCAACAAATCTAAACATGCTAAAATGGAAAGTAGTTTTTGGATTGGTACGGGTTAACCTAAAGGCTGGAATATATGAAATCAAAGTGTACACACATATCTATCTCTATTTATCTATATATCTTTCCATCTCTCTCTCTCTTTCTCTCTCTCTCTCTCTCTCTCTCTGTATATATATATATATATATATATATATATATATATATATATATATATATATATATATATATATATGTATATACAGACACTATAAAACAAGTGGGCTGATAGTATACGATAGTGTCGGGGATGGTGACACTTTTACATCGAACTTTGCTTGTGCTTGTCGTGTAAACATTATTTGACATTAGTATCTTCGACGTACCTATGAGCAATTTACTGTATATTCGTGAATTGAAACTGGTGAAGCAAATTTCAATGTTTCAGAATGTAAAAAAAAAAAAAAAAAAAAGCCAGGGTCGAGAAGCCTCAGACAACTAACAGCAGAGATATATTATCTTGTGAACTATTTGTCCTTGCCTTGTAAGCTTATTTGAATTTATTTTTAAGACCTTTAGGCAACTTTGGACGAATGAATGATGATGGGAAAATTAGTGGAATGAAGAAAGTGGTAGGATACTAGACAACTTCGAGAAAACACACACATTCGAAAAATGAAATGAAATGAAATGATATCTTTGAGTTTTACGTCCCACGCTTATGCTGGTTAGGCTAAAGGAGACAGTGATGATGAGTAATGAATGAAATGGTGGAATGAAGAAAGTGGGAGGAAACGGTAGAACCAAGAGAAAACCCACGTACACGGTGTTTGTCCACCACAAAGTTCACTTGGCGGGGCTGGGATCGAACCCGAGACCCCAAGCACCAGAGGTGAACGCTCTACCACTGAGCCACCGCAGTCCCCACATTCAATGTTTGTCCACCACAAAGCTCACATGGCACTAACCGAGATCGAACCGACTACCACATACACCAGAGGTGAAGGCTTCACGGTGTAGCTACCGTGACATTTCTTGTCTTGTTTGTTCTGGGTAATACGTGTAACTTATTTGTATCTTGATTAGCATGGTGCAGCCTGCTACATTTTACTTTCGTTCCCATGGTATGCTGCTATATTTTTACGAGAAAAGACGAGACGGGACAGAAACTCTCGAGACGAGACACGGGACGGGACGAGCACATTTTTTCGAGACGTGACACGAGACGAGACAAGCTTTGCACAAGACGAGACGAGACAGCCTGAAGTCTCGTCTCGTCTCGTCTCGTCTCGTGGCAACACTATTCTTAATATCAGCTCTATGTTTAGCTATATGTTAGCTCCTATTAATAAACTAGTAGTTAACTGAAACTTTAAGTGTAAGATAATGTAATGTAAATTTTCTAGAAACTTTATTTTTCAATAAAATTTTTTAATTGAAATTCAGTAATAGTAAATGAACTGTTTCTTATGTACATACTTAAAACATACACTCTCGTTTATTTTAATTGTGCAAAATTATAAACTTTCTAAATAAAAGCACAACACAATCGAGAATATTCAAAATTGAAATATTTAAAACAATTCTACAGTTGGATTATAATCTATTAATAACTCTTGTTTCCTGTCAGCAGTACTGGTAAATAGTTTAAGATTTGATACATTCTGTTCGCCTACTGGATTTCCTCTTAAATCTGCTAACTAGACACTATTGTTGAAAATTGCTGTTACGACATATGGTCCTGTATAAATTTCAAAAAATTATAATTTTGTGCTGAATAGCTGAACTTTTCGGATGAGTCTCGATTAGACCAAATCCCTTATAGACATTTAATGTTGCGTTTTTGATGCTGTTATGTTATTTCTCTTTTGCAAGACCCCCTGATTAATCTCTATAACCAAATTTCTTTCATCTGTACTGATTTCTTTCATATCTTCTGGCCATAAAAATCTTGATTTTAATCTGTTTACGCTTGTTCTTCCTTAAAAAAAAAAGGGTTTCTGCAGGTATAAATCCTGTAGCTAGTGATACAGGTTGGTTTAGTAGCATTTGTACTGCCTCTAAGTTCCAATTCATTATCTCCTTTCACTTATGAGAAACAATTAAACTTAACCTACAAGACATAATTCTGGAACTTAAAAGTATAAATTTGATTTGTTTCATTGCTGCTGACAGGTGTTCAAAACAGTAGCGACTGGCACATGTCGACAACCAGTATCAGTCTTGGTACACACAGAGTATATGGTATTTACAATAAAAATATGTTAAAATTAATGAAGAAGGATTTTAAAAGAAATTTGGTCTCTATAATTCCTTTTTACGTATTTTTACCCTGTCTTTCAGCGTGTTCATCTTTCCGGGACGTAAAACCATCTCACCATCAATTATTGCCAGGATGTAGAGGGTGTATAGTTAGGCAACTAGTTCGGTTATGGAGGTGATCCAACCACCGGAAGTGATAGAAATCAACCATTTCCGGTTTCAAAATTAATCACTATAAACCAAAAATTAGTAATAGATAGCGAGAAGAGTTTCCTGTAAGTGTCCCAATAATATTTTCCATTTCCACTCTAATCTCTCTATTAAAACTGGAAGTGGCAGAAATATATTAAAATTTCCGGTTTCAATATTGACCTACATAAAACAAAAACGATAAATGATAGCAAGAATGTCTATTGAATAATAAACACTTCTGACCAGAGTATATACACTTATTTATTAAAAACTAAATTACAGTTTAACGGTTTCGACAACTTAACGTTGTCTTCATCAGACACTAACTGACACTAACTATAGTGTAACGGTCTGTTAGTGTCTGATGAAGACAACGTTAAGTTGTCGAAACCGTTACACTGTAATTTAGTTTTTAATAATTAAGTGTATATACTCTGGTCAGAAGTGTTTATTATTCCATTTAGTGAGTTCCAGAGTCGTGATGGATAAAGGTCTATTGAGTATCCTAAGAATAGATAACATTTCCTCCTTTAACCCACTCAAAAACCGGAAGAGGCAGAAATCAATCATTTCCGGTTTTAAATTGATGCTATAACAGATAGCGAGAAGCTGTTTTCTGCTAATAACGAAGCATAGCAAGAATACGTATATTCCATCTCTACACTAATCCTAATCTTATCTATAAGCCTATCGTCTCATGAGAACCAGAGGAAAGTAACTCCATTTTCGTAGGTTTACAGGCGAGAGGACAAAAATTATATTTTCTTAGAAAGATGTGTTTTTAATAAGTTGGTAATTGAGCTATATTTCGACGACAAGGAGAACAGATGGCGATCCGTTCCATTTAGACCAAGTAGGGCTTTCAAAATTATGTCTGAACATCAAGAATACGAAAACAGTATTTTTTTTGGAGTTACATTCCTCTAGTTCCCATGCCACAATATATAAGACTACATGAACTGACACAAAATAACTGGTACTTCCCGTTGACGTGGAAAGTTGAAATTTTGAATGACTGTAGCTTTTCGGGACTAACCCACAGGAAAATTGCCCAAAAGTGAAAATTTTTAATTTTTATGGGTACAAGACATCAAGGACATGTGAAGGAGGAAGGCTACTAGAGACGACGAGACCAGCAGATTTGTTCAAGGGATTAGGAGACAATGCAATGAAAATACTAACTTTACTTATTAACAAGTTACCTGAGTGGAGAATGGCCAAAGGATTTTCTTGATGTTACAATGATTGCATTACCTATGAAAAAGGAAGCAAAGAAGTGCAACGATCATAGAACCATTAGCCTTATTTTCCACTCTGGAAAGATAATTGCGCGCATGCTGAACAGACTACTGGAAAATAAGATGGAAGAGTTTTTAGAGGAAGATCAGTTCGGATTCCGGAAAGGAAAAGGCCCCAGAGATACCATTCAGTTGATGAGAATTATCTCAGAATGAGTTCTGGATGTAAAGAAAGAGTTGTGGTTGTTCTTCATCGACTGGCGAAAACCTTTGGACAGGGTCTTTTGGACGAAACTTTTGCAAATAGTCAAAGAAACTGAAGTCAATTGGAGAGATCGACGGCTCATTCGCAACCTGTACATAAATCAACGAGTTGAGATGTGCTTGAATGAAGGAGAAACCAACAGTGTACAGATTGTAAGAGGAGTCAGACAAGGATGTAGTGTGTCATCCCAATTATTCAACATTTACAGTGCATGATTAATGAAGGAAACATTAATGGGAATCAGAGATATCGATATATTGGAGAGCAGATCATTAACAAGATCAGGTATATAGATGACAAGGGCGCCTATCAGGGAGGGCAACGTGGGGCGCCTGCCCCCTAAGAGGAAATTGTACTTGGGAATATCGAAAGCCCAATAGAATTTTTACATTAGTTATAGCAAAATTTGAAACTATATTTGAAACCTCGTTTATATTTGCCACCCTTGGAAACCACAACATGGGCGCCCTTGGTAGATGATACAGTTATTATAGCTAGAACAAAAGAAGGACTACAGGAGATGATTGATAAAATAGTTGACACTGGGAAACTATATGGAATGGAAATCAACATAGAAAAATCGAAAATCATGAGAATATTCCATGGAAATGCGGGTCAGAGTAGAACAAAGAGTACTTACAGAGGTCGACCATTTCAAATATTTGGGAAACATTCTGAGGAAAGACGCGTACTGCACTAGAGAGATCAGGCCGAGAATTACATAGCCAAACAAGCGTTCAACAAGAAAAGGTCACTCTTAACTAGCAACCTTAATATTGGACTATAGAAGAAATTAGTAAAGTACTATGTATGGAGTATTGATTGGGCTTTATAGCTCAGAAACTTGGACATTGCGGAAGTTAGAGAAGAAATATTTAGAAAGCTTCGAAATGTGATGTTGGAGGAAGATGAAGAAGATGAAATGAACAGAAAGAGTAAAAAACGAAGACGCTTTAAAGCGGATAGGAGAGAAGAGGACACTTTTAGCCACCATCCTTCGTAGAAAAGCCAATTGGATTGGACACATCTTGAGAAGAAATTGTCTTCTTCACACCATCACAGAAAGAAAGATGGAAGGAGAGCGAGGAATAGGAAGAAGAAGAACGCAAGTGATCGATGACTTAAAAATTAGAAGAAAATATTGGAACTTAAAAGAGGAAGCTGAAAATCGAGAAACATGGAAGAAACATTTCCGAGCCCAAACTGAAAATTAAGAACAAAAGAAAAAAAACCTCATTAGTCCCAGGACCTGCCAAAAGGCAAAATACTTAATAATAATAATAATAATAATAATAATAATAATAATAATAATAATAATAATAATAATAATAATAATAATAATAATAATAATAATAATAATAATAATAGACATCTACTACCGCTTCCAGCTTCATTAATAATATCTGAGAAAGAATCGCACCATGGAAACCAAACTCCTTCAAATGACACACATCACACTGCTACTTACTTCTTTTTTTTTTAAATACAATAGTACAATAATAACGTAAAACAACACAAACGCGTGATTAAGATCAAAGTACAAACTAATGGGTGCAACGCATTAATAGATAAGGACGATTCTCAGCGTTACGCACGGGACATTTGTACACAAAAAACTGTTTTTTTTTAAACAAAAATGTATTTTCAAATAAAATAAAAAGTATCTCAAAATTAGAGGGGGGAAATTATTAGTGCATAGTTAAATAAAATGAAACACTCAAAACAATAGGAAATTTGAGTTGTAAGCCAAAATTAACCGTTTCACACGGGACTCAGACAAAAAGCTCAATTGACAACCTCTATTTCATTGGATATTCTCTGTGATTTATGGCAACATTTTCATTTTATATGCCATCACTTGTGTTCTACATTCATTCTCCTTACTGTCCATTATATTCTTAAATTGGAAAATATAATTTAATTAGCTTCACATTATGTTTTCCTTTTCGACTCACCGTTACGCACGAGACAGAGAAGTAACCATGCAATTGTTTGGTTGTTCTAAGACTGTTATTATGCTATATCATTACTAAAGTGATTGATATTTTAAGATTAACATTTGGACATTAACAAGCATAAAAATTTGCATCAATAACTTAATTTAAATAAATTATATTACATTCCAAAGTAGGGTCTATCAAAGTCGAACTTTGTTAGGCCACTCGCTTAATGTTATTACCATGTCTTTGGGGTATTTGTCTGAGCGCTGATTGGTGGTGTTCAAAGCACATACTGCTGTACAGGGTGACCAATATACAATGCAACCCGGACTTTGGGATAGTAGAACTTTCAAAACTCAAGGGATATACAAATAATGGTTACAGGAACCACACAGTGTTGCCAGATGTAACTGAAGGTGTAAATATATATATATTGAAAAAAATGTAAATTGACTCATAACTCATACGTATGGATGTTCTGTCGTTAATTTTCAGTTTGTATAGTTGGAGTAGCTTGGAGACTATAGAGCAGGAAAAAGAATTTTTCATTTCTACCCATTACTAATCGGATGAGGCCTCTGTAAGGGGGAACTAGGGAAATAGTAGTTTTCATAACTTAACACTCTGAATTGGCAACATTGCTGATGTTTCAGTGCATCAAAAGGTGTGTTAAGGTTCCGTATACATTATGTAATTCCTGAAAACAACGAAAAAGAAACTTTGAAATTATCATTTTAAAACTTTTACTTACATGCACACGGCAACACTGCTATTCATTTCTATTTGGCTACTTAAAGCAAGAAGTATACAAGAACAATTCTGGAACTATACAAGACTAGCAAACGAACATTCGCAGTGTCATTGAGAACATTAACACTCTTCGTAAAGCTGCTGTCAACATCGCGCTAGAATCAGTGTTCAAATCAAAACAGCGGGCACTCCTAGCACCGCTGTAGAGCTGATAACTCGTTTAGTGATAGTAGCAGTGTTGCCGGATGCATGTAAGTAAAAGTTGTATCATGATAATTTCAAACTTTATTTTTCATTGTTTTCAGGAATTACATAATGTAGACAGATCCTTAATACACCTTTTGATGCACTGAAACATCAGCAATGTCGCCAGTTCAAAGTGTTAATTTATGAAAACTACGATTTCCCTAGTTCCCCCTTACAGAGGCCTCATCCGATTAGTTATGGGTGGAAATGAAAATTTCTTTTTTTCTGCTTCATATTTTCCAAGCTACTCCAACTAAACGAATTGAAAATTAACGACAGAACACCCATATATATAAGTTATAAGTCAACTTACATGTTTTGCAAGAAAAAAATCATTTACACCTTAGGTTAGATCTGGCAACACTGTGTGGTTCCTAGTGTACTTCAATTGTTGTTTCCTAGTTTAAAAAATATATGCATGAACAAAGCTTCATTTTGATATAACCGTTATTTGTGTATCACTTTAGTTTTAAAAGTTCTACTATCTCAAACTCCGAGTTGCATTGTATATTGGACACCCTGTACAACTGTTGAGCTGCTCGATCCTCTGTGCTACCTACCAAACGTTGAGTCGTTTGAACGTTGCCATTGTCAGGGAAAATGCGGGAAAGTGAATTGAAGGGAAACAGTTGGTTTTTGGTTATTTGGTATTATTGATTCTTACTTCACAGTAAAGATTTGCTTCACAGTGTTTTTTTTTTTTTTTTTAAAGTAATATGGATTATAGGCGAGTAACTCTGTTCCAAGTAACATTGTCAGTGATGAACTGAATCGATCAACAAAAGCAATGAATGGCGCTGAAAGGGCTAGAAAATTTAGACACAAGAACAAATGAGACTCAAAAGCAAAATGAGAATGCAGCGTTATAGGCAAGTTAAAAGATTGACTCTTTTCCCCTCACGTTCCTTTTGCGAAACTCATTCCGCATTGTTTCGTTGTTCGCCATTTAGAAGAGGAAAACACTCTAAAATGTGAAGAAGAACAAGGTAATTCAAGTTAGATTGGTTCAAGGAAAACGAAAAGAGTGCCAGTGTATAGAATGATATATTCACCGAGTGATGAGAGCGATATTAATTCAGAATACAACTTTGAAGACGATGTTCATAATGATATTCGAATCCTCCAACTGTCGAGCTCAGAATGGACAATATTAAAGCACGTGTATTTCTCCTAGTGAAATTTGATTGTGGTTCTTCCAGAAATAGGATTAAATATCGGTATGTATGTGCTTCTGAAAGTGATGTAAAAGAAGATGGGGACATTATAGACTAACAAATCTGAAATGCATGGACAACAGTTGTAGAAAGTTTTGTTTTGATGAAAAGAACAGATCTTATGTCTCATTCGATCAAATTTTAAATATACTTCAAGCACCTAATTTGCTGATAAAGGGTGAAAGAATACACAATAAATTCCAGAACCAAGATACCGTTTTTTTTTTTTTTTTTTTTTTTTTTTTTAAGAACTAAAGAGCTCTGAAGCGAATCCATTTGCCCCCTACAAGACTGTCAAACCAAGTTAGATACCTACCTCTCTAATGAAAAGAAAAAGGTGTGATTTATCATGATAATTTGTGTTTAAGCCTTGTGGTAAATGTTTCTATGTAACTTAACGTAGACGTTTCTGGTAGTTATGTTTGATTTTGTTTTTCTCAGCAAATTTATGTTTCTTTGAGTTAATATAAAAGTTTATTGTTCATTATTTAACCTCAATAACAATAAACAGGTATGGAAATCTTAATAACTTAATTTTATTCACTTTCTTGCATAAATGTGAAAATGTCCCGTGCGTAACGTTACGCACGGGACAACATTTCTGTACCTCATTAAATAAATAAGGAGGATAATACACAAATTTAATAAGTACCACTAACAAGCTAATAATAATTCTACTTTGGACCAAAAATTTAAAAACTTTATCTTCTACAATTACAAAGAAAACACGAAAAATACATGTATTCCGTTACGCACGGGACAGCAAAACATGACATGAGAAAACTACGTTTTTTGCCTACCAGAATAAAATATTAATTAAAACAAAATAGGCAAACTTTTGCCAAAGGTCCCCTTCATATTTTTTTTTTTTTTTTGCTATTGTTCATATAATTAGAGATTTAGAATTTAGTTTGAAAATTATTTGAAAAGTGGGATATGTGGACAGCATTGAACATGGTGTAGAACAGATAAAGTTTATGTGGTCAAAACCTACTAATATATTTTACAAAAAATATTTTAAATGTCTCAGTATATAATTACACTATTTCTTAATAGAAAAACATAGACATCATAGTTTCAAATTAATTTTGAAAATTTACTGACAATGGACCACTTGCAAAAGAATCGCCCATAAAGAATGATTTTTCTTTCCTGGAACTCTCCCCATTTGTAGAGAAAATGTATAAATATTTGCGAGCTGGCTACATTGCAGGGTGATAACTCTGCTGACATCACGGGTCACGTGGTGAGTGTCATTTGGAGCAGCGCCACAGCTTTGAAGTTTGAGCCTTTTTCGAGGTTCCAAATGGACGATCACACGCGCGGCGACCCGTGCTGCCATCTGTGGGAACAGTTGAGAATCTGTGAAGAGAGGCAGAGAGGGCACGTAACGAAACGGGAAATGTGTAAAAGTGACAGAAAGTTTTCTTTTCTTTTTTTAAAAAGAAATGCTTGTAATTATTTACGGAATATATCATGTGAAAAATCACCGAAGTTTTTAATTTAATGTTGCGAGAACGTTTAATTGATTTACTAAGAAAATTAGGAAGGACTGATAATAAATAGTCGCAATCAGCGGCGTGTACAGAATTTCATCAAAGCAAGGCCGCCCAATAGAGGCCAACGCCAGGGGGCTTCGGCTTTTTTGAGGAGCCGTGATTTTTTTTTTAATTTTCTTCATTCAATTGTAAGTTTTTCTAGTTTGAAGTTCCGGACAACGATAAAATAATCATTAGTTATCTAAAGATTAAATTAAATGAAATGGGATTTTCTCTCTAAACACCCTTTGGTGACAAGAATGCAGTTTCATCATCATCATCTAGGTATTCTGCCATTATTGGCAGGTCACTTGCTGCAACTGAGAAGCTTCCATGCTCCATGGTCTTTCGCTGACCTTTTCGTCTTCACTTACGATTTTTCTGTTTTAATATCCTCCATTAATCGTAGTCTCCTTCGCACCTTCCCTCTTTTTCCTGTCACCATACCCTCTAGCACGTCTCTTGTGATAAAGTTCCTTCTTATCCACTTCTTATCCAATGTCTCAACAAGTTACTCTTCCTCTTCTTAATAATATCTAAAACTGTTCCTTTCTCTCCCACTATTTCTAAAACCCTCTCATTCATTTTCCTCTCGACCCAGCAAATTCGCACCATTCTTCTTCACAAAAGCTTCCAGTCATTTTTAATCATTTTTTGCATAATGTCCATGTTTCTGACCTATACAGTACACTACTCCACACGAAGCATTTTATGAGGCTTTTTCTCAACTCTTTATTCAAGATCCCACAAAATAGTATTTTCTTCCTCCTAAAGGTTTCTTTCGCCATTCCTATCCTTGCTTTTATTTCACGTTCACACTTCATATCATCACTAATAATACTACCCAGGTATCAAAAACTAGTCACCTGTTCTATTTTCTGGCCTCCAACTTCTAGATTGGACACCGATCCCCTTCGTTCCAATCACGTGGCTTTTTTCTTTCTAACATTTATTTTCATCCCATATTCTTCACAGCTCTTCCTCAATTTTCTAATATCTTATTGATTTTCTTTTCAGATTCTGCAACAAGCACCATATCATCTGAAAACCGTATATATAACCGTATCCTTCTTCCTCCTACTGAAATGTCGTCTTCAATATGTAGGCTCCTTTCCATTATCTTTTTTAGATAGATTTATCAAGGGTCTCCACATCACAACAGACACACGTGTCAGCTCACAACAGACATCACAACAGGCGGTCCCCACGGAAGGACCCGAAGAGGACAAATAAAAGGAGGACCACCGAGGGACCCAGCATCAGTCGTCCAACTGATCAAATCACCTACACTGCCCTGAGGTCGCACTGGACTAGAGGTAGACCTATCCTTCCCCAAGTTGCACTGGACTAGGGGTCCTTTCTACAACTAAGCCTCGTGAAGCTGCCTTGAGCTGAGGGGGCTATCCTTCCAGATTTACTAAACCGGCAAGTGGCTTGGAGACTGCCGTGAGAGAAGGGGCACCGTGCAAAACACCTATTCTTCTCTACTTGGACATAAACGAGGAAACAGTATTGTACTCTTTGTAATCAAAGACGTTTTGTATTTATCAAATTTTATAATAAATTAGTGAAGGGGATAAATCTCGGTCCATTATTGACTCTACCAAAATCATTACATTATTATTATTATTATTATTATTATTATTATTATTATTATTATTATTATTATTATTATTATTATTATTATTATTATTATTATTATTGGGGCACTCGCGGATAATTGGGCTTTACTGTATTCTCATATCTAACAGTTATGTCTCTAAGTGCGTATTCATCTTTTTGACGACAAGCTTTTGTCTCCAAACATTCTTTCTACTTGTAAAAAGAAGAAGAAGAAGAAGGAAGGAATGACTAATGTAAGATCCCAGAAATTGGAACAAATATAATACACGAGGCCATATCAATTTCCGCTTTGGATATAATGAGCGGAAAAGGGGAAATTTTAAAAAACAAATATGACTGTGTCTCTCTCCAATCTATATTTGGTTTGTTTGTTGCAACTGAAATAGATCGCATCGCATCGCATCGCGAGGAAGGACATTTTGAAAGAGTTGAATGACTTACGTGCTCGTTATAGGTCCTGAACTTAACGAAACAAAGATCTCTTTGAATTTTTGCTGTCAAAGATTACGTAAATTTGAAAAGGCTTTCGGGAGAGAAAAAAAAAAAGAAGAAGAGAATTTCAAAAAGAACGTGAGAATGTTCAATTTCCGTTTGTGTCTGTGATGAAGAAAAAATAAAAATCTCTTTTTGAATGGAACAAGGATAAACCGCCCGCTCACCTGCTATGCATGCGACTACGTGAAAGAATATAAACGGGTGGGAAAAAAAAAGAGGGGGTTGGTTGAATATAAAACGCCGCAGCGGATGTTTTGAAAACTCTTCGTTCAAACTACAGAGGGAGATGCCATGTAAATGTATGTATATAACTTCTGTACATGAGTGTGTGCCTTGCACGTGAACCTTAGAGATCAAATAAATACAGAGGGCTTCATATATATATATATGAGCAAGTCATCTGGTTTCCATGTTCACACGTTACCTACACTCCCCCTCCCCTTCTCCAAACTCCTCCGCCCCCTGATTCATTCATTTTTAATCCTTATCTTTATTGAGCTGTTGCTCATTTCATACCGAGGCATAACATAATGATCTTGTGAACATATTTCACTTCACTCGTCATATCCATTCTTTATAGAAATGAATAAATAAACAAAAGCTTTTTGAAATAAACACATCTTTCTTTACAACAGATGTGGTGTGTGATCTTTCCATACAAAGTAGAGAGAATTACTTACAATTTTCAAGATTTTTTTTAAAAAATATTTTACCACTGCAGTCAAAACAAAGGTTGTTCGAACAAGTAAGTGTCACAAATATTGCATATTGAAATTTTTTTCAACATGTCTGATTCCGCAAATTGTCAGATTTTCATGTGTAGTAAGTAAGAACTTGGCCTTAGCGCCCCCTCCTCCCTGCCAACCAAACCAAAAACGCTTCCCGGCTACACAGATATTGGCATCATACAGTAATTCTTCTATTCCATTTTCCTCTTGAAGTGATAAAGCTTGATTTCAAAATTGCAGTACGTAATTTATTTTTTAGTACAAGATGAAACACGAAACTAATTAGTATTTGATTGCCAAATAATCTGAGAGTAGCATGCTTGACATAATCTTATACAGTGGCGGCGTAAGGCAAACTGGGGCCCGGGGCCAGTCAAGTAGATCGGGGCCCCTTTTCGAAAAATCGTGACTTATACACTTCTACGTTTGACATTCATTTACATAACCATTCTTTCTGTATATTCTTCCCCCTTTCCTGTTGGTGTGTGTTTAGATCATTTTAATCTGGGAGATATTAAACAAATGGGGTGACATTCAGAACCCCTGTCGATTTTTCAAATGCTTAGAACCGCCTTCAAGCTGGTATCTAAAAATAAAACTGGACCAGGCTATCATTGCATATTTTTTTCTTTTTTATTCATTTTCAGACAAAGGACACGATAGAAAAAGGATTACGGATACAAGTGTAACGGAAACTACAACCTACAACAAAAATAGCATAATCTTCAGAACAAACAAAACGTAACAATCAATAATCGTACACCTGCTATATTAACCTAGTATCAACGTGTACTATAATTAGATTGAATGGTGGAAGTAATGCTCCTAACAATACATTTAGAGTCAAATTTACGTACGGAACGTAACAATGAGCTGATATTGCAAAAATTGCAAATAAACTGATGCGATTTCTAAATGTAAGCTCTATGTGTTTGCAATGAGCACTTTCAGGCCCATTGCTAGTTTTGTACATATATGCATATATTTAAAGGAAATCTAATATTCATATTATTTCTTGTTTATTAATACATATATAATTAGGTTAAAAAACCAGCGCTGGTAAAATTATTATAGATTGGTATTTTTGTCTATTAATCTTTATATAAATTTATATATTTCATGTGTGCATTTATGTATTGTTTAATGTATATATATATATATATATATATATATATATATATATATATATATATATATATATATATATATATATATATGTATATGTTAATCTTTAAAGTTATTCTTTTCAGTTAAAAAAAAAATAATTCCAAGTAAGGCAAAAGTTTAGTAGCTAGCTAGCTCTTTTGGAAACACTGTTAAGCTCAGTGACAGTTTCTTCTCGTCGTAGCGGAGAGGGGGAAAGCTATTAAATCGTATATAAGTAAGAAGGGAATGGCAGAGAGGAGGCAGATTTTGGATTCTTTTGATAGAATCGAGACGGAATTTTTTAGCGGGAGGAGCTTTCGTGCTCCTTGGGTCTCTTTTTTGCTTCGCGACTTTTCTTTTAAGTCAGAGCAGGGGTACAGCCGAAAGAGATGGCTGTGTATAGGGTCAACCTTTAGACTTGTTAAGCGGAATACGAATCAGAATATTTGAGTTCTGGTTGTATGTCCATGGGTATGATCTAAGGATAGGTTCGATTCCCGGTTAGGAATATTTAAGGAAATGAAATTTAGTAGGGATCTTTAGATCTATTGTGACAACGTTCCTTCCGAACGCTGTATGTTTTCAGAAAATTCCTTTATTTTGATTTTAGGGAAGGCTGTTGCTATGGCAATCGAGCCGGATGAGTAATATATACTTTTTTTTTTCGGTTAGTTGTTTCTGATTAGCCGATTAGAATTTTCACGGCTGATTCCTCACATAAGGGGATGGTAGGCTGTGGTTTGTTTTGAATTTTATTCCTACTACCGAGCCTGAATGAAGGTGCTTTATTCCTAAATGAAGGAATTTTCCATTTCCCTTTACCTTTTTAAAGTCTGTTAGCTAGCTGATTTCCTTAAGGGTTGTCCAATAAAGGGCGATTCCTGAATTAGGGATTTAGGCCAGACTGTACTCAGAATGTTGGGTCTGTCTTTAGAGTATGTGAGGTTCATGATGGCTTGTACGAGGACGCATGTTCAGAACCTCTCTTAAGGAATTTTAGACAAATTTTAAAGGAAGCTTCATGTTTGGAGCGAACCGTTATTTAAGGTTTTAAATAGGTGGGGACCTCTGGGTCTAGAGGTGTATCTGAACGATTTTTTTTTTTTTTTTTTGATTAGAGAAATCATTTACATTAAGGAATATTAATCTCAGAGAACATTATTTTTTGTTTTGTTTTTGGTTTTTGAAATTTTGAATAAACTAGTCTACTTGGAAAAGCCTGATTGATATAAAATTCCCTGAACCTTGGGTATTGATATTAAGTTTATTGTTTACTAGTTACCTAGACGATTAGTAAGCAAATTTATTTATATTATGTGAGTGTCTCTCGAATTAATTTTCAGGTTTTGAAGCGTAGTATAAGATAGTAGAAGGAACATACTATATGATATACGTGTTTTTATAGACCACATCACATGTTCTAGAATATTTTTGTTCGGTTCTCGCCTTTGGTGTTTATCCTGCCCAATTTCCCATATGGTTCTTTATTCATAGTTTCTCCCTGTCTGAATTTCCGGTAGATGGATTTTATTTGATTAGATTTTTCTTCTACAATTAGCCCCATTCACTTTAACATTTGGTTTCTCTCCAGTGATCATACACAATACTCAAATACTTTTTTTTTTCTTTTCCGAAGTATCCGTAAATAATGGATAGAATAGATTTTTCCCCTGCGTGTCTTCTTCATTCATCTTTTACTAGTGTCTCTCCAGTGATAATGTACGGTCTATTTAGTCCCACTTCTTTTGCCGAAGTATCAATGAATAGTTAAGCACTAGAATATTTCTCTCTTGCTTGTCCTTTTTACTATTGTTTCCAAATTTTACACTTGTTTTATTATTATATTATTTTGTATTTAATAGTTCAGTTATATTTATATTCTGTCACTTATGACTATTTCCATTACAACTTACTAACGTACTTAGTGTTGTAATATATTATAACAAAAATTCCTGAATATATTGAATAATTGAGGATATATAATAGATTAAACGTATGAGCACAGCATTCTTCTACGGGTTATACCATGCTACTTTTCATTACCACCTATCACCAGTAAATTGATAGATCTTGAGGCTTTTTATTACTCTTTTGGTGCTTTTGTATTTTTATTGCCTTTACTTGAAACATGAAACTACTTTCGACAATACTTCCACTACCATATTAGCCTGTGTTTCACCAACATTCAGAATGATACCTTCCTTGCTTTGGTAGCTGCGAAAGTCTCAACTATATTATCAAAATCCAAAGTAGATGCTATTTCATTTTTAATAGAAAGAATAGCCAGATTCGTGCATCTTTCTTGACTCATTGTGGAACGCAAGTATGATTTTATCAATTTCATTTTGCCAAAAGACCTTTCACTTGTTGCGACAGATACAGGCAGTGTTGTCAAAATCTGAAGAACGGTTGCCAATCTTTAGTAAATATCAACCCCTATTTTAAGATACATATTTCAGTATGCCTTGTGGGGAAAAGTCAAGTTGTTCTTTAGCTTTCTGAGTACACTTTAGTGAACGGATTATATCCTTACAATCCTGAAATAATTTTAAGCCATCCAGGTCATTCGGGTAGAACAAAGCCAAATTATAGCAACATGATTTTAGCCTCTCCTTGCTCTCATCACCTAGCTGTTGCACAAAGTTGGCCATAGAACACAGGAATACAAATCTGTCTTTCAATTCATGCATCTGAGTAAAATGATCCTACATTTGTTGTCTCATCTCGTCTAGAATTTCATTGATAGCGCGCTTCACTTCAGCCTGTGCAGTCAAGAGTTCATTCTTTGCTTCTCTAGGCATGCATCTCCTTCTACTGTATGTACCCACAGTTATGTTCCATGCCCTGCACAAGTCTCCAGGTATCAATGGTGTCAACCAGGCTCTGTAACTGAATAAGAGTTTGATTGAAACTCATATCCTGAGATTGAAGGCATTTTTGGATCCGATCAATATATGAGAGATCTGCAGACCAGAAATATAGTAAAGCTCATAAAGTTAAATGATTGGATGCTTCCAAGAAGAAGACCAGCATCTTCTCTAATATCAAGCGTTTCAATCGAAGTGTCACGCAGATCTTCCAGCAGATTAATTACTTCATCCAATTGACTAGAAAGTGCCTTTAAAGCTTCTGCTTTTGAACTCCATCTTCTGCTATTGAACATTTTCATGTTTCAGACTAATCTTTATATGATTTTAGAGCACATTCCATCGGTGAGTAGCTCCAGGGAAGAATACCAACAAACGTTCCATTGCTCCAAACAAAGTGACCGCCATAACGTTAACGTGCGCAGCATGTAAGCCACAAGGTTCAATGAATTATTGTTACGAGGAACGAAAATGGTCAAAGGACTTATATTCCTATCAAAGTTGGAACTCTTGTTTTCTTATTGAACATTTTCTTCACTCTAAATTTGTGGGCTGAAATGTAAATTCATACGCCAAAAACCAAAGAGAAGAAATGGGGAAAACAGCTATGCAAAAGGGTTTCGGTTGCTGAAAATTCGACTTGTAACCCTTAAGGGATCCTGGGTTTTGGGGGTATTTTCTAGACTTTCAGTCAAGCAGCTACCGTACTTCATCGTCACTATTTATCCTAGGATCATGGTTCATACCTAATTCTCTTCAGAATGGAGTTGGCTTTCAAATGGTACCACTTGCATGTTCATACTATATATTAGGAGAGGGAAAAGTGATGTCAAAGGGAAAATTTCGAGGGAAAAAATTCTTTCACACTTTGGGCCCCTCTGGAACGACCCTGCGTGAACGTAGAGATCTCAAAAAAATCTGATAAATAGTACTTGGTATACTGAATGTGTGTGCCAAATTTCAAGTATCTATCTTGAATACTAAGGGCGGGAGAAATTTTATCAAGAATCCCTATCATGCCCCAAATTACCGTAAAACACAATGATCTCAGGTAAAAAAATTCCTGAGAAATCTCTATTTACCCTAGGACTATAATCCGCCAATCATTCTCTTCAGAATAGAACTGCCTTTCACGTGTCTCCATCATGTATCTAAGGCAGGGAAATCCCGAAAAAGGGATTTTTTGGGTCTAAATATCCTTTTTTCAACTTTTAGCCCCTCTGGACACCCCCTGTTTTAACGCAGAGATCTGAAAAAAATCTGATAAATACTACTAGGTGGGCTGAATGTTTATGCACAATTCCAACTTTCCAGGTGCAAAAGTAAGCCCGCCAAAAAAATATATACCGACAATGTTCCATATTCCCGTATACAGAGGGATATTTTGTAAACATTCTCTGAGACATCTCTAATTACCCTAGGATCATGGTTTGCACATCATTCTCTTCAGAATAGAACTGCCTTTCAGGCGATACCATTCACTTGTCTCCATCATGTATCTAAGGCGAGAAAATCCCGTGAAAGGAATTTTTTGGTAAAAATTTCCCTTTTTCAACTTTTGGCCCCTCTGTACCACCCTGTTTTAATACAGAAATACGAAAAAATCTGTTAAATACTCCTCGGTGGCACTGGATGTTTGTGCACAATTTCAATCTTCTACGTGCAAAAATAAGCCCACCAAAAAATAATGAGCATAGACCCGCCAAAAAATAATAAAAGAAAATATATATTTTAGAATTATGACGTCATCACCTCCTATGTCTCGACGCAGGAAGGTGTGAAACCATACGTAAGATCTTCTACAATGCCTCTGGATTTAAAAAAAAATCCGGTCGAAAAAGCTCAAATAAGAGAGTTATAACGCAATGTACCATGAAACACCCGTATGGTACAAATTGTACCATTGGTTCCCCAAAGGGGTAAAGGATAAAAGAAAAAAAAGACAGAAATGAATCAGTGACTATAGCGTCTGCACCAAAGAGCTTTTAGTTAGCAACATAATGCTAGTACCCTAATAAAGCATTATGTACTTTGATTCCTTCTTTCTACCCTTCTATTGAACTGATATATGAATAAATAAATAAATAAATAAATAAATAAATAAATAAACAGTGATATTTTAGGAAGCAGGCTAGCAGATGGGGCCCCATTACTTGCATCGTAAGACGTTACAATGTAAACAACACAATATACTTTGACTTTCTTTTATTATATTTTAATCCACACTCAGCTTTTTCCTTTAAATTTCTCTGAGGTTATTGAACGGAGTGAAACTTTTATTTTATTTGTATTTCAATACACATACATTGTTTCCTTTAAGTTTCTTTGGGGCCCCAAGAGAGTGAAACTTTTATTTTATTATTTTTTCACCTACATTCAAATTTTTCTTTAATTTTCTTGGGGACCTCAAGAAATTGACACGTTTGTTTTATTTTTCTACCTGCATTCAGCCTTTTCCTTTAAAATTCTTTTGGGGCCCCCAAGAGTATGAAACCTTTATTTTTCACCTATATTCAGAGTTTTCTCCTTTAAATTTCTTTGGAAGCCTCCAGGATAATGAAACTTTTATTTTATTTATTTTTAATCTACATTCAGTTTTCTCTTTAAATTCCTTTCGGGTCCGCAAGAGAGTGTGTCCCGAAGCTTTCAGCTTATACGGAAATCCAACATTGATTAGCTTTATTAGAGAGATATTTGTGATGTTTCATGCGTTATTTGATGTAATATTGATTGACAATTAATTGCGTTTACATTTAGGGAAGGTATGGATTATAAACCTTGACGGCTCTTCCACGCCTCATGCTAAAAATGTTCCTTAGTAATTATTTTTACCTAGCGTCGGGGTCTCCACAATGTCTTATCATAATAACTGCAAATCACAATGTTTTATCGATTTATATCGGGATGTGCATATGTGTAGAATGAAGTCTGTTGCTTTCAAATAGAATATTTAATTATGACAAACAGTCAAGCTGTAGTCTCGAGAATTATACTCGGACATTTTACAAATCTCTTAAAATCGATGTGAGTTAAATGAAAACACAAAAAGCTGGAAGTAAAATTTAACTTTAGGGGCTCTTTTGGCTGCAAAGATTTTTATCATGTCATCAAAAGACAGCTTTGAAGCTACCTTATACTCTAAGGATATAATCCTAAAATTGGTGAGTCGTTGATGTCCTATTAAGTTTTTGAGGTATTTTTTTTTTAAAAAATGATATTTAGTTTGCTAAGACTCCTTTCCTTGCCTTACAGTAAAAATAAATATTTGCCCAGTTTTGCGCCCCCCGTTTGCCCCCCTTAGTTACGTCAATGGTTGCGCAAAAAGTGCACCTTGGCTTTAATGTGTGCAAGGGTACCGAGAAATAACTGGAAATTTTCACTGAAATTATAACCTTCCAAATGACAATTTCTTGAAGGTTGAAATAAATAAATAAATAAATAAATAAAATCTCAGTTCTACGTCTCATATTTATGCTCTTTAGGTTAAAACAGAGAATTTAACAAAAGTGAATAATTGTGAGAAAATTGATAGAATGATAATGTGGGAGGAAACGGGAGAACCTTTGAGAAAACCAACGGACACTATGTTGTCCAATCACAAATTTTCGTGACTGGGATCGAACCGGGGACCTCTCGTATTAAGGTTAGTGTAAAGGAACAAGTTCTGCCGATAGATGACGCTACAGTCTTCGTATCTCTCCCATGTTTTTTTTTTTTTTTTTTTTTTTTTTTTTTTTTTTTTTTTACCTTTCACGAAAATTCACGATTTCTCTTACAAATTTCAACCTAGAGACTTCAAATTTTTAGAGAAGGAACTTCATAACCTATTAAACGGAATAATCTGTGCCAATTTTTTATTTAGAATTTTCTTCACAGTTGAAACAGTTCTATTGTTAAAGGTTTAGGTATCCATTTCAACAATCAAGCCATTTCAACAATAACATGGCAACAATACCGGTATAACATTTGTCAAATATGGAAGAAAACAGAAACCAGGAAGAGGGAAGAACATTTTTTTTTCCTGGATAACACTTTCGACGCTCTATAAAATACTTCCCATCGTTCTATGCATCAGTGTTGTCAGGGGTAAAGAATATTGTCACAGGTCACTTTGATGAATTTCAGTGTGATTGGTTATTTTGGGAATTATTGGTGCACCTCACCTCAGACAATCCTGGATCCGGCCCTGCGTATAATTTAAAAACTGCATTCTTTTAATTTAATCATTTTAACCCTTAGTTGGTAACATCCAAAAAATAAGCTATAACAGTAACATCCGCCTGAGAGACGGACACGCACAATTGAGACGCTTGAAGCCAAAGTGGTGTGAGTCAGTTTTCAATAAAGTTTAGTTACACCGAGAGAATTGATTCTACGTAACGAAATTAATAAATTGAATAAGAAGCACGTCGTAGTTCACTTGTAAATGTACCCATAAATTCAATGCAACATGCTTCGCCGCTGAGAATTAATTTCTAAACATATACCTTATAGAGTTTTATCAACACATATATGCACCCCAATAGAATATGCCGTTTGGCAATTAGAAATGAACTTACTGAAAACATTGGACATTGCTGCTGTGGGATTCTTTCTTTTCCTTCGTTGACGAATAGATGAA
Source organism: Thermobia domestica (assembly GCF_964235325.1). Classification (NCBI taxonomy): domain Eukaryota; kingdom Metazoa; phylum Arthropoda; class Insecta; order Zygentoma; family Lepismatidae; genus Thermobia; species Thermobia domestica. The sequence goes on along the minus strand of NC_137456.1, from coordinate 23,072,905 downwards.
TCATTAAACCTAACACCCGCTAGCAAAACTTCACACCTTTTGAGAGACATGGTTGCATGAAAAGTATGAAGTCCAGTGCAGCCAATTGATAAAAGTGACACCAAGCTCTCACGCTCCGACTTGAAAATGGATCACAAAGTCATTAAACCAATAAGCGCTCCAATTTTAGTCTTAATCAGTATTCTTATAACTTGAGAAGGAGTTACGTAACTTTCTTCTCATCACTTCCACTGTACATTAATGCAAAACTCAAAGATTTCATTTCATTTTTTTGTACACTAATGCAGTTCACGTTTCATTCGAAATGTCATCAATACGGAATAAATTCCAGATGTCCTCTGGATTTGGAAAATTCTGTAACTAATTCGCGGGTCCTAACCATGATGATAATTTAATTTTTATCACGTCATTCTTAGGTGTTTTAGTATCTAAATTTGGCTTCTCGCAACTCTGAATCAAATTATCTGATTGAACTACTGTATTTTTTTTTTTTTTTCCAATAAACACTATCAGTTTCTGTTGTACTTTCGTATTATTCTGATCACTTTTCTGATGATTGCTTTATCTCTTATCAGATATGTTATTGGCATCATTAAAATATATTTCTGGATTGCTTTCATGAACTTTTGGATAAATGATCTTGTTCAGGAACATACGAGTTATCGGATCCGTAATTATAATCAGTTTCTGATTTACAGCCATCTCTAACTGTTCTATAGCCATTTGTAGTATAGCCCTACTCCTTTGTGGCATACGTTTGCTATTTGACATCTTAGAATATTCAGATTTTCGAAACGAAAGAAAACCAAATATTAATAGTTGTCAGTATAAAGTAATAGTCGTCCCTTAGACGGATAAAATATATTTCCTTTACAGTAATATCCGCTTGCGAGACGGGTTGGAAAAACTTTAAACACTTCGAAGTTTGCAACAATGAGCTAGACACGCGACCACCTGCTGAAAAAAGCACAATCAACCCACAACTGAAGCATAGGTGAAGTATCAGATTATACCTCGAATATGAGTACCAACTCTGAAGAAGAAAATATCGTACATCCGTCTGGGAGACGGATATTACCGATTAAGGGTTAAAATAGAACAAAGCAAAGGGAAAACATTTCGTTTGCTCTTTAACAGTAATTATAGTGTTTCTTTCCAATTCCATAAGACTTAACTTTATAGTGGTTATTGCTTATCTTGTATATGAAAAGTGTAAATTAACTTAATAATGTTTGTCTCTTTTATTAATTTATTTTTGAATTCATTAACACTCGCGATTTATTTCAGTTTGTAAACCTAGATCTTGTTTCGTTTCGACACCAGCATGCTACTCAGATCATAATTAGTTTAGTGGAAGATTCCAGCTTTTGGTGCCATCTAACGTACTTTACGCAAACTATAACTAGGAGAAAGCGAATAGGAAATGTTTCTAAGTTTCGATTCTACTTTCTTGATACACTGAGACGAAAAAAGAACAAGTGTCGTTACTTGTCACACCAAGTTACGAATTCCCCGAGAAATGGGGAGAAAAATAAACGCTTCATTGTTGCAAAGAGTGAATTCTCTATAAGCTTTGTAGCTATCTTGTTACATTTGAAAGGATAGATAATCTTCCCTACACGAGCAAGAGAGGGAACAAAAACCTCCATAAACAAATTTTAACACTTCTGCGGTTTTCGTAAATATACAAGAACGACCCCTTTTTCCGTAAGATTTTCGCTTCTTCCCTTCTTTGAGTTAGTAGATATCCCTTTGCAGATGGGCTGAGCAGACGGATTGGGGTTCATGGTTTTCATTGCTTTGCTTCGACTTCCGGGAATATAGGCTACGCAACTTCCGCATCTGGCAAAGTACGCAAGTTACATAGTGGGGAACATATATGTAGTAAAAAATGGCATCTTGCAGCAGAGGCATAGATTAAGGGATATATCAAGTAGTCGCGCCCACTAGCTTTAATTTCTTGGGATAGAGAGGGCAAATGGAGAGCTAGATAAACTTTGGGGTGAATTGATAAATATTTTTTGTGTAGCCGAGTGAGCCCGAGCCGCAATGAAATAAGTGAGGGCAAGCCTACATGAGTGTGAGCCCAAATGAGGGAAGCGAGCCTAAGCGCGAGCCCAACTAAGGGAAGTAATTTCGAGCGCGAGCCTCAATGAAATAAATGAGCGGAAGCTCAAGTAAGGGAACACAGCCCCCGAGCACAAGTGAGCGCGAGCCCCAATGAAGTAAATGAGCGCAAGCTCAAGTAAGGGAACTGAGTCCCCGAGCGCAAGTGAGAGCAAGCCCAATTGAGAGCAATGAGCCCGAGCCCGAGTGAGCGTGAGCCCAATTGAGAGAAATGAGCCCGAGTCCAAGTAATCGGCAGCCCGAAAGGGATAGTTGCATTTATTACTTGATCCACATTACAATACAATATAACCACCTAGGGGAAGAGCGCCGCCTCGCCCCCTAGCCCCTTTAGTGTCTCATTGGCCCTACACGAATAATTTATCATCCGCCGGTGGCCTTGTCTCAACGAAAAGTGATGGAATATCGTTTCAGAAATTTGTTAGTAGTATGCAGTACTATGTAATGCTGTGAAATTATTGTAAAATTCTTACGATTACATATTCATTGGACTATTGAAATTACTGTTAAAATCGAATAATTTTAAAGACTTTTCTAAATATCATTCAGTTCATTGACTAAACTTCAAGAAAATTTTACGTTGGTTGTACATTGCCAGACAAGTATTTGTAAAATCATTACATTTATTTCATCATTTGTAAGAATAACCAATAAACAATATACTAGTGTTCTTTCAACCATCACGCCACATTCTTATGCATTGTATATACAATCCTTCTGTTAAATGATCTAAAACTTCACCGTCCTCTCCTATCAAAACTGTTGGATCACACTTCTCCAGGTGGACTTCTTGTTGGAAGTGGAGTGAATACGTAACCACTATTGAATTCCAGGATCGTCTCCAGGCTATCCAGGACTTGGAACTTGAGAGTTCATCACTGCAGAAGCACCCAATGGAACAGGGCCTTAACTTGTGGGGGGGGGGCAGTTGGGGCGACTTCCCCCCAGGGAAGCTCCCCGCCATTCTAGTGGGGCCCACTTTAAGACAAAATTTTCTTACTTCATATACGATACGAACATGAAATTATAAAGCATGAAACAAGTTCACTAAATTACATAAACAAAACAGCACACAAAAAGTAAATCAAACAAAAATGAGTCATGGGCCCATTTTAGTAAAATATGTCTACTCTAAGGGGCCATAGAAATAATATTTATTCGTATGGCTTTGAGCTTTGTCAATATTGCCCCCTTAATTAATTTGTCATGTACGGAACGGGCCCTGGGGTGTAACTAAGGGCCCAGCAGACCTTGCCATGCGGAAGGACACACAGGCTCTGGGAGGCTCATAAAGAGTAAGAGAAAGGATGGAAAGAGTGGGCCCAAGAATTAGATGAACAACTTTTATAGGGGGCCCAAATACGCGTATTAATGCTTGCCCCTCCAGCAAGGAATCTAAGTTACGGCGCTGCCATGGAGGAAATCCAGGCCACCATTCAGATATTGTCATCGAGCTGTGTCACAACAATCCATTCATCGCCCCGAGCAGAGTTGATGAAATATGAAATCCATTCGTTAACATTAGTTGGTTCCATCGTATGCATGTATCATCTAACTATCTATACACTACCATTCAAAAAAATTTTGAAGATACCGGATTTTTGTAACCATTTACTGTGATCCTATGATTTGGGAACAAGAACTTTACCCTTTTGCATCAGATGTACTCCTGCTTAAAGCATAGAATTTGATGGCAGTTGAATTGAGGTTTGAGAGGTATTGCAGATCAAATGTCAATTTATAATTCTTAAAACAGAAACCAAAAAAGACAATTCGATATAGATATTGCATAGTAGAAACAGAAGTGTGGAATGTGAGGCAAGATATTAGTTTGGTTTGGAAAGTGTAGACATAGAGGGTCAATGCAGTGACAAAAATTTGAAAGAGAAAGTAGTTTTAAAAATTTTGCTGTTATCTATACATTATATAGGCCCTATATGCTGGGTTTAAGAAAAGCTAAAAACGCCATTCTTTGAAAATGTTTACAACGGTCAGTATACAACCTTTTCTGCTTAATTCTCGCTCAGTGGAAGCATGTATGTAATACTCGTCATTACTATTTCAACGAGCAACAATGGAGTATACGAAGCCATAGTAAGCACTTTTCAAAGTAGGGTATTTCTGGAGGGCCAGCTCCTCCCTAAAATTTTCGCGGTAGGCTTGCGAAAGAACTATAATATGGTTGGATCGGCCCTCCCTAACTTCAGCCGGGCCCCCCTTCATTATTGGGCTGGCTATGGCCCCTATATATATATATATATATATATATATATATATATATATATATATATATATATATATATATATCAACCTTAGTCTGAAAAACCGCTATAAAATTTGACGCAATAAAATTTGAGGGGCTTCAACTGCAATAACATTTGATGTCTTGACCATACATATTCCAAAGAAAGGCTCGAACAAGAGAGGTCTATGGCCAGTCAAATGGCGAATGTTTATATATTCTTATATAGGCTACATATGTACCTATGTTTCACATTTACCGGCACTATTTCTGTATAGTCTGCTATCGTGCAATGTTTCCCTTTCCCATAAAACCCAGGAGAATATCAAAAGAGAAAGAAAAGTTTAATTCTCAATGAAGCATGAAATATACACTAATTAAAGCAATACATCTTAAGATGTTAATTAAACGTTACAATAAGTACAGCGCTCTCAATTAAAAAAATCAACTTTATATCATTAGTTATAATAACACTCTACTCTTCACCACGTGTTGATGAACTTACTAAGAAAACCTTTTTATGTATCAGTTCGAAAAATACTATACAGTTTCGCGTAAAGAAGTGGATAAACATTAGTAGCTTATACATATATAAATATATCACTACCTATATGCTAAGAAAAATACGTGTGATTAGTCTAGAGTGGATTTTAATATGTACATATGTAATTTTGTTATAAATCTTGCGTAATTGATGGAAGAAATTAACTTAAGAGGTCTCATCACTGCGAAATTAAAGTACCGCTAATTTTACAGTAATTATACGATATCTTCAACTAGATAAAAGATAATCGAAAAGTGGAACAAGACCTCCCTAGACAATATTATTTTGCGTGAGATACCGTTATCACGACTCATTTATCTGCTTTCGATTTCCAGCCATTTAGAAAATCAGCATTTATTTTCGCGTTCTAAATAACTGCAAACGAAAAGCTACTAGGTGACTCGTGATAACGGTACATCATGCAAAATAATATTGTCTAGGGAGGTCTTGATCCAATTTTTGATTATCTTTTATCTATTTGATGATATCACATAATTACTGTAAAATTAGCGGTATTTTAATTTCGCAGTGATACGGACTCTTAAGAAGTGCTTCGTTAAAGGAATAATAAAACCGTTCTAACGCTAGAGGCTAACATTAAGACTGCAAGGCAAAGTGAGTCTCTTATCCGGGACAGGGCTAGCAGTGATGATTTCAAGGGATGCCATGAGGTGAATTTCAGTCCCACGGAGCTAAGAAATTATACTCACATCGTATCTCCCATCGTGCTTAACATGAGTTACTATCTTTTGGCAGTATTACTGTAACCTCCTATGTATAAAGCGTCGACCCCAGGGGAAACCTATTGGCGTAGCTAGAAAATTTTAATGATAGGATTAGTGTAGCTTACAACACTAGAACTTTCTGGACACGTCTTAATTCTCGTCTCGAAAACGAATCGAGGGACGAGAAGCGCCTCTTTAAATTCGAGACGAGAAGTGTCTTCTTAAATTCGAGATAAGAAGTGCCCCTAAATTTGAGGCAAGAATAGAAATCCCTTTTTAAATTCCAAACGAGAAGCGCCTCTTTAAATTCGAGATGATAATAGAAATGTCTTTAAATTAGAGACGAGAAGTGGCTGTTTGAATTCGAGACAAGAAGTGTCTCTAAATGTTGAGACGAGAATTGCCTTCTTAAATTCGAGATGAGAAAAATTAAAATTCTCATCTCAATTTTGGGACTTCAATCAACAGGAAACGAGAAACTTTATGTCTCGTGGTCAACAATAGTTCACCCATTTCTTGGACCTTAAATATTGTTATAATGTTAAACCTACGATTGATAGTATAACAATATATATGCTAACGTAATGACGAGCTTTTATCAACGTTTAAAGATTATATAATATAAAGATTCAAGTCATTACACAATATATTCCAATCAGTGGCGTATTTACGATTTTGTTTCGGGGGGCAGGCTTTGCCTGAAAATATAAAGATTCAAGTCATTACACAATATATTCCAATCAGTGGCGTATTTACGATTTTGTTTCGGGGGGAGGCTTTGCCTGAAAATATAAAGATTCAAGTCATTACACAATATATTCCAATCAGTGGCGTATTTACGATTTTGTTTCGGGGGGGGGCTTTGCCTGAAAATATGAAAATTCTGCAAGATATTTCATATACTTTACTATAGTAAGTAAGATTTCGGGGAGGACTTAAACCCGGAAGCCCCCCTAAATACGCCACTGATTTCAATAATGAACATGATTTAAACGTTGTTATATCACACCCTTAAAGGACTTCTAGTGAAGTAAAAGAATTCTGATTACCTCTAGATGAAACGAAGAAAACGTTTCAGGGAATAAATTTTATACATAAATTTAAAAAAAAAGAAAAATCAAGTCTCGAACGCTCAAGTGGGCTGTTCATGTAGCTAAAATGAAAGAAAATAGGAACCCTTTCAAATTTTTGGAAATCCAATCGGAAGAACGACCATTACGAAGATCTAGGCGAGTATAGGAGGACAATATTAAAATCGATCTTGCAGAAATAAGAATACTAATAGAAACTGGATCCAGTTAGCTAAGGATAGAAGTCAGTGGAAAGTTTTTGTGAAGTCGGCATTGAACCTACGGGTTCCATAGGCCATAGAGTTAGTTAGTTAGTTTAAAAAAAAATAGGAAAAGCTTCTCGATAACAAGACAAGATGTGACTTGTACAAAATTTACGAAAAAGGACAAGAAAACTTTATTTCTCGTCTCTTGGATGACACTAGGGGGACCATAGTTACTTCTGAGAATTGAATAAAAACTTACCGGTATTCTAGGGGGCCAACAGTGTTCTAGAGGGATTCTGGCTCCCCTCCAGGGATAAATTTATTTATTTATTTATTTGCCATCAACACAACAGGCATAAGCCCAATTATAGTGTTAGTGTATTACATAATACATTTACAATAGTTTTCTTAAAGACAGAGTTCATATGTCAATTTCTTTGTGTTCGATACATATTTTCTTATAAGTAAAGCACATTCTACAGATTGGTGATTTCAATAATAAACTTTTTGTTGTTGTTGTTGTTGTTGCAATAGAACAGGCCAGAGTTATCAGGACGAATCTGAAATTATCAATGGATCCTTGGAGTTCCGCATATAGGAGGTGATAGTATCACTCCAGCTAACCGTCTTTACCTTACCCCTAAGATTTCCGCAGGTACCACGCCCGTACCTATAACATTAAGACAGATGAAGGGGGCTGAGATAATATTTTCGAAGCTAGCTTGAGTTCATCTGTCGTGACCAGTAGGCGCAATCAGTTATGAGTTCGGGAGGCCCAGGACCAATCGAAACTAACCTGTCCTATCCTATACAGCAGCATCGCAGACAGGTTTTGCTGCGACGCTATTAAAGTGTATAATTTTGGAAAACATATGCACCTGTATTACAAGGTTTGAAAATTTCGATTAGTACACGACTACGTTTAGAAGTCCATCGCTATAAATTGTAAAGTGTATTTTTTGCACATTTTATTCAGTAGTCTGCAAAGTTTGTAATGTATCAATAAATCTAAAATAGATCAATGTATAAATGAATATTGAATTAAGTGAAAGCATTGTACAAAAGGACAAACCCGGTGAAAACCCTAAATTAATTTCTTAGAGTGCATAATCATATGCAAAAATAAAGATATACAAAATAACAATTAAGATATACAAAATAACAGTTCAAGTTTTAAACATTTGTAACCGTTAAAAAAATAATAATAAAAACTCAATAGTCTACGGAACCCGAAAGTTCAATCTGCGTTTACAAAAGGTCTCTATTGACTTCTACCCTTAGCCAACTGGATCCAGTTTCAACTTTGTATTCCGATCTCTGCGAGATCCATCTTAATATTGTCCTCCCATCTGCGCCTAGGTCTTCCTTATGGTCGTTTTCCGATTGGTCTTCCAGTCAAGACTTTGAAAACGTTTCTACTTTCTTCCATTCTAGCTACATGACCCGCCCATCTAAGCCTCCTAGACTTGACGACCCTAACAATGTTGGGTAAACCATATAAATTATGTAGTTCCTCGTTATAAAGTTTCCGCCATTCCCCATTCCGCCATTCCTCTTGGGTCCGAATATTCGTCTCAGAATCATGTTCTCAAATACTTTCAGTCTATGTTCTTCCCTCAGAGTAAGTGACAATGTTTCGCAGCCATACAAAACAACAGGCATAATTATCGTTTTGTATATTTTAAGTTTCAAATTCCTCGACAGAATTCGTGACGACAAGAGATTTTGAACCGAATAGTAACATGAATTCCCTGCTTTTAGTCGACATTTTATTTCTCCGTGAATATGATTTTCCTCTGTTAATATTGATCCTAGATATTTGAAAGTATTCACTTTATCAAAAATATTATTTGATATTTTGGAGCATCCATAATTTCCCGACGCACTTCCATGTATTTAGTTTTCTCTGCATATACTTCTAAACCCATGTCCCTGCAAGCGTTTAATAAGATCTCTGCATTTCTTTCTATTGTTCTCCTATCATCTCCTATTAAATTTACATCATCAGCATAAGCCATCACCAGCCACTGTGAATACAGTGCAACTTTAGGCCCTCGTTGCTATTTTTTATTTTCCTTACAGCGTACTCTAGAATAATAATGGCGACAACACATCTCCTTGTTTCAGGCCATTGTCGACGTGAAAGCTCATGGACACAAAAATTCCCACCCGGACTTTATTTAGGATTCATTTAAACATATCTTAATTAATCTAATTAGCTTTCTCGGTATTCTAAGTTCTGTAAGAACGTTGTATAATGTTTCTCTCCTAACCAAGCCGTAAGTCTTTCTAAAATCAATAAATAGTTGATGTACTGGGGTATTATATTCAAACTTCTTTTCGAGTAGACCATTTGTCGAAAGGCAAATATTTGATCAATTTCGTCTAAATCCGCACTAATATTCTCCAATAATTTCATTTGGGCACGGAGCTAATCTTGTGAATAGAATGCTTGAGAGGATTTATAGGATGTTGACAGGAGAGATATGATTCAATAATTATTACAATCAGTTATGTCGCATGATTTATTCTTTCCACTCTTGTGGCAATTCCTCCTTGTTCCAGATAATGTAACCGTTAATAATAGAGAATTTGTGATTTTGAATTTTTATTTTAAGACCTTTTAGCATGTTAATAAGATGGATAACTGGGAGAATTCAAACTTTCAATTTTGTCCATATCATATGGTGCAGCACGTCGTTTGCAGACCACTGTACTAGGTAGTCTTAGCCCCTACAGAAATAAAATCCTTTTTGCGCCACTGGTCGTGAAGGGAACAAATAGCCTTATTGCTGACTTTTCCATTAAACCATAATAATTTATTCATTCGCTGAGTTCACCTTACATTTAGTGTTAGCCATGAGACGAAATGAGACGAGACCAGAGACATAAAACTTTTGTTGAAGTCTAGTTTCATCCTCTCATTCCCGAATTCTTCTCTTAAAAAAAATCTTTCTCGTCTCGTCTCCATTCTGGAAAATGTTTTCTCGTCTCCTCTTTAAAAAAAAATCTCGTCTCGTTTTGTAAATTTAAACCCTTATTCTTTTCTTAATTTGATCTAGAAGTTAACAGGATCCATCCGCATCTCGAGAGGCCCACGAAGGGCATGATATTACAGCATTTAAATCACATTTATTGTTGACGTATATCATGTAATCACTTGTATCTTTTGAACATTGATAAATGCTATTCACTGTGTTCGTAAAACCATTTTATCAATTTCTAGTTTCTATACCACGAATCACGTAACACTAAAGGAGTGCTAGAAATTAAAAAAAAAAAAAAAAAAAAAAAAAAAAAAAAAAAAAAAAAACTTGGGTGAACTAGTGTTTCTTATACGATTATGAACTAACTTAACCACGAATCGAACCAGGGACCTCACGCACCAGAGATAAACGCTCTATCACTGAGCCACTGGAATTCCTGACGCTGGCTTGCTGAACAATAGTTCACGCACTTTTCTTTCGGACTCATTAGTATCACATAATTTTTCATATATCTTGAATTCAATTTTGTCGTAGTCTCTTCAATTTTATCTTTTTATGGGGAGAGCTGGTGACAACGGTTGCTGTGCCTCTTCGTGAAGGGTGGATTACCCGATGTCAGTGATCCAACCTGAAACATTATAAAATCCCATGTCGAAAGGCAAAAAATCCCATTTTACGTATGAATTTCCCACGTTATACTAATTAAAATTATGCTATAATATTAAAAATTAAATTTCTCTGTCTTAGTCACTTTTTACAATATCTAAATGAATAAGCTGTAAATTTCGATTTTCTCGAAAAATCCCATACATGCTGCTTTTTTTAAATCCCTTTCCAAGAAAAGAAGTTCGAAAACTCCCATGATATGGGATTTTTCACACATGTTGGCAACACTGCTGGATGTTACTGTCAGGTGTTTTTGAAGATTAACTACAGCTCGCTGGTTGTGGGACATCTTGTTTGTGGACAACTTGACAGTAGAATTAGTCGTACGATCGGGACCATACTTTCAGAATGTTCCTCGTATTATAATTACTCGTGACGAGTTCAAAAAGTTTCAATAATAGTTGATTGATGTCACTGATTTGAAACATAATTTAACATTTTTATCCATGTGTAAATAAATTGAAAACATCATTTGAAGGGCTGGATATGCACATAAACAAACAAAAAAAAAAAAAAAAAACTGCCCCCGAGGAGCCATAAAATGATGCTTAACTATTACGTATTATGATTAAGCGTTTTGCATATCTCTCAGGATGATGATAGACTTTTTAGAAACAAGTTGCATTTTGTATGTGAAAGAATTTATTAATAAATATAAGAAAATAAAGCGACACCATTTATATGAAATAGTAAAAGGCAATAATATAATATAGGTAGTATAGTACAAAAATTTGATAAGGAAATGTTTTTTTTTTTTTTGTTTGTTTGTTTTCTCGTGTTATAATATAGTATTTAGAGCTCTCTTTACACATTTATAGTCATTTGAGAATAAAATGCACAAGGCATATTTACAGTCTGCGAAGGTTCTCCATAGTCGTCCTACGGTTGTATCGATCAACCTTCAACGGTTCTGATGTGATTCTTAATCGATGATTCCGAAGGAGCGAATGATGATTATTATTTTAAAATTGCTAGTTTTTATATTAGTTTGAAAGTTATTTTGAAGTTGGAAAAAACAAATGTGTACACTTGTTAATGGTACAAAAGAAGATATGTTTTTTCTTTTTTCTTTTTGTTAAAATCTTCATCTTAAGTGTTTATAGGACGTATTTTGATTTTTATTAGAAATTTCATTTACATATTATTTTTTTGACAACAAGGTCATTATTTTGTTTTCGGTTTGTTTTAATGTTGTATTCACAGGTGATGCACCTTAAAGTCATTTTTTTTTTAAATTTTTAAAACATTCATGACCTTTAGAACATATTAATACTAAACTCGCAGCACTTGATCAGATTGACTAGAGTACTAAGTTTATAATAATGATAAAAAAACGTATTAAATATTAAATTGCATTAAGGTTGGTTTAAAGGGACAAGTTTTGCCGACAGATGGCACTAGTCTTCGTATCTCTCCCATATATTTTTTACCTTTCACGAAAATTCACGATTTCTCTTACAAATTTCGACCTAGAGACTTCAAATTTTTAGGCAAGGAACTTCATAATCTATCGAAGGCAATAATCCGTGCCGATTTTTTTATTTAGAATTTTGTTCATTGTTGAAATTGCTTGATTATTGAAATGGTTATCTAAATCTTTGACAATGCACTTGTTTCAACAATAAAGAAAATTCTAAATAAAATATCGGCACGGATTATTCCCTTCGATAGATTATGAAGTTCCTTCTCTAAAAATTTGAAGTCTCTAGGTTGAAATTTGCAAAAGAAATTGTAAATTTTCGTGAAAGGTAAAAAATACATGGGAGAGATACGAAGATTGTAGTGACATCTATCGGCAAAACTTGTCCCTTTACACTAACCTTAAATAATATCAACTAGGTACAGGGCAAACTGGAGCTAAAATGGCATGGACGTAACTCATAATCTGCCTTAAGCTGATAGTAGGTCAGGTTTGGGTTTGGATCAGGTGTGGTTTGGCATGAAACTGAACCTTGAGATTCTTATACTTATCCGAACATCATATTATCTCCCACTTTATGAAATAACTTTGAAAATTCAAGCATTTGTACAAGTTTGCAGCTTAATAGAGATCTACAAAATTTAATTAATGTGGAGTTAAGAGGCACAATAACAGTTACTAACCTAGTTGACACTTAATGAAAACACGTTGTGATGAAGTTCGACATTTTGTTTTTCGTACACCTTTGTACACACTGCCACCTGTTATGATAATAATGTATTTGTGATCAATGTGAATACCTTAGCCGTGTATTTTGCTTTGTTGTTGAATGAAACATTTTCTCTCTCTCCCTCTATTTTGTAAACTAAAATAAAGATATAGTACACATTCAAAACAAGAACCATGATTCACATTTAAATTCACTTTTTGGGTACATGTTGGTCACTATTGTTCTATAATTTCGATTTGCGATCCACAAACATGTAAGCTGGGATTTATTTCGAGAGAAGTCGAAATTCAAGAGGGGGATAAATTCAGTGGTGGATCTTGCCCGAAGCCAGATGCCCAGACCCCGAGTTTTTTTTTTTTTTAGAGACAAAAATAATTTAAGCTATTATTTATAAATTTGGAGTATGTTTAGTACAAGGGGTCCAGAAGCACGTAAAAAACACAAAATTTACAGGAGAAACGAGTGATGCAAGTACTTAGACGTAACATAACGTAACCAAATCTAACCTAACCTAACATAAACTAACCTAAGCTAACCTGAACTAACCTAAACTAACCTAACTAATATTAGTAGAAATAAGCGAAATTCTATCATTTTTGGGGGAAATAATGGGGGACCCCTACACTAATATAACATAACATAAACTAAACTAACCTAATCTAACCTAAACTAACCTACTCTACTCTAAACTAACCGAATGTGAACATAAATTACCAAAATTGTAACATTTTTTTAGAGGAAAGAACTGGACCCCTTCTGCTTAAGATAGGCCATAAATTTTTTAGAAGTTTATAGTAAACTCATTATATACTTATTAAACACCGAGAAAAAAAAACATATGTGTCGTACCGTTACACGTGTAAATACTGTAATTTTTGGACTTATCGTACAGCAAAAGTATAACTGAAAAGGTATATTTCATACGTACTTTCCGTATAAGTGTTCCGAATAAACGTACTTCCCGAACGAACGAAAAAAACTGTATATAATCGGTCTGGATTTCACATACAGATGGACGTATGTAACATATAGCTGACGTATGTAACATACGTATGCGTATCCGGAAGACTGTTAGATGTCAGACGTCCTGCAACGGCATAATGTAACATCTATGGGCAGTACGTATGTAGCATATGAATAACGTATGCTCCGTACTGATTTATGTTGTAAACATAAGGATACCGTATATTTGTACAATATACCGCTGTCCGGATAACAGAGTTTTCTCAGTGTAATCTGGGTTTTGGCTGTCCTCCAGTTTTTATTTTCTAGATCCTCTACTGAATAATTATATTAAAATTTGTAAGAATCACCCCTAATGTTAGGCTAAATTGACGTAAAGTTGGGATTTCGGGCGGGTTGGGGCCTCAGGACCCATCCCCTGCGTACGTTCCTGGCCACCATATAATAATAATTCATCACGAGAAAACATGGTGCATAAATGCGTCATTTCGGGGTATAACACGTAGTCGAAAATTTGTCGAAACGACATCAACATGACAGTAACGTCATTTCAGGTTTGCTTGAGGAGGAGGGGGGAGGGGAGGATGAATATCCAATATTAATTGATGTTGATGTTTTTCTTTAATGTTATTACATTATTGATTGAAATGTATATATATTTATCTAGAACTCAGGAGAGAGGGATAATCTCATCCCTGAAGACTCAAAAACTACCACTGCAAATAACCTTAAGAGGTCCCATCACGGCGAAATTAAAATACCGCTAATTTTACAGTAATTATGTGATAGCTTCAAATAGGATAAAAGATAATCGAAAAGTGGAACAAGAAATCCCTGGACAATATTATTTTACATGAGATACCGTTATCACGACTCACTTATCTGCTTTCGATTTCCAGCCATTTAGAAAATCAACATTTATTTTCACGTTTCTAAATGGCTGCAAACGGGAAGCTACAAGGTGACTTGTCCGATTATAGTTTGTATTCTATGGGGTAGGCTGTATCAAAATTTATACCAAAAGTAGGTATCTTAACTATTATTATGTTCAATGAACTAACAAAGAACAAGTCTAAACACATTAATGGAACATAGATTGGATTTAAGTTTAATGTTCCGTTCAGCAGTGAGGCTATATGCGACGTGGACATACAGTTTAACGTGGGATCCGAACCATATGAGCTCCTGCAAGGGAATCGAATCCAGGTCAAAAGGCACAAACGCCACCTACATAGCGAAGAGGGAACTGATGAATGTATATAGGCACAAATAACAGAATACACTTTTATACTCACTGTTTATGATGGACGAAATTCATTGTTTACAACTCCGCCAAAAGCAATAGATTTTTGTTTTAGTTATATACTGCCGAACTCAATAATGGACAGAAAAGAATGCAAAAGTTACGATGAATATTGTTTATAATTAGAAAATTTATTTAACTTTCTTGTAATCACTTAGGTTAAGTTGATAAAGTGAATACCTTTAAAAAAAATTGCAATAATTGACACTTCTATGAGTATAATGTTGGTCAAGATTGAACACAATACTTGCTCTCGACTTATTCATAGATAGGGGGACATCTTTTGCACATTTGACCATTCAGTCATAATTAGTACGAAAATAAATTTTAAAATGTCGTATGCACGTTTAAGGGAAAAAAAGTCAAAAGATGAGACATACATAATAATGGATACATCTAATTGAGCTAAACAAATAATGCACATCCATTTAAAAAAAAAATGCAAGGTTAAGTTATCCAAAAATCGGTTGCTAGCAACCAAGTCGCTTTGTCAATATACCGGATCGTTACAAATGAATGATTGACCCGACTTCATAAATTCACTGTAGCTTTCTTATTGAGCATATTGTCACAAAACTTTACAGATGTATTGAAAAACTCAAGAAGTTTCTGTGTGTGTTTTGCAGGTTCGTTTCTGATTTCTGCCACGAGATTGCAGCAATGAGCATTTTCTTAAGATAGCGACAGGCTCAGAGAAAGCTTATGTTCTGCTCGAGTTTCATTCAGATCAGTCTGTCCTAATAGTGCAGCGTTACTTCCGAACGAAATTTAACAGAGATTCACCAACTGCCATGTCCATTCGGCGATGGTATGCAAAGTTTATAGCTTCAGGATGCCTCTGTAAGGTGAAATCAACTGGTTGGCCTACGGTGGCTAAATAGGAGAAATTGAAAACTGATGGATCGGTCGTGGTGGGAATGATGATCATCAATTCTTGTCATTGTGGTAGTCAGCGCCACCACATCGTCCCATGCTTTCTGAAACGTCTTTGGATGGTTCCCAGCTTTCCCGGCAGGTGGCAGCACAGGGTCCGGCCAAGGGGCTATATACTTTAGAGAGAGGAGGAGAGCCTTCTTCTTCACGTGGAACCCGAGAGCATAACATCAACAGCGGCAGCAGCGGAAGTGTCGGAATCCGCATCGAAGGGCACCGGAGATCAGGCTTTGAGAAGATGTAGTCCCGCATAGCATGGAGTGGAACACGAGTGCGACAAGACTCGTAGATTCAGTTTTTAGTGAAGTGCACGGGCGGCTGGATATCGTGATAAGTATTCTACCTACATTATTGTACCTGCACAGTCTGTATCCGATACCCATAGATAATTTTATAAAATATATAGGAAACATTTATAAACCTTGATTCTTATTTCAAAATAATATTGGATACCACCTCACCACTCCACGCGCCATCTGCGCAACTAAGGTATATGCACCCTCACATTTGCTCTAGCGCAAATGCGACGGTGACATCATGGCCTCCACTCTCTCCGGACTTAACCTCACGCCAGTTTGTCTTTTGTATGTTTACACCTCCTCTACCAACAAACCTAACAGTACTGAGAGCTTGCATCAACAGTGCTTTCAAACTGATTGATAGAGACATGCTACACCGAGCATGGAAAGAACTTGATCATCGACTTGATATTTGCAGAACTGCTAGGGGGCACATATATATGGAGCACTTCTAATGTGTCACTAAAAAAACTTTTTGAGTTTTTCAATAAGTCGCAAAGTTTTGTTACAATAATGTCCAATAATAAAGTTATAATGAAATTATGAAATCATGTCAATGATTTGTAATAAAGCCATATTTCACAACAAAATCTTATTTAACCGAGTAGTTGATTAATTCAACAGAGGGAGTTAACCCTAGTGTTGCTCACTTTGAGATAATGTTCTTTGTACTCTTAATAATGATACACATATTAAAATGATTGTGAAGAACAAAAGGAACAATAAACATGAATTGTATATGTAAAATAATAGAGACGTCGCTAATTCAGTACGTCATTGGAGGAAAACATAAATACATTTGAACATCACTTAAAACAAAGTATTTACATAATTTCAGGTAGTATGATGATGATCATCATCATAGGTATTCTGCCATTAATGACAGAACACTTGCCACAACTGAGAAGCTTCCATGTTCCACGGTTTTCCGCTAACCTCTTCGCCTTCACATAGACTTCTCTGTTTTCATATTGTCCATTAATTGTAGTCTCCTTCGCCCCCTTCCTCTCTTTCTGACCACAATACCCTCTAACACATATCTCATGATACAGGTCTTTCTTATTCAATGTCCCAACCAGGGCCAATTCTTTTCTCTTCACAATAATATCTAAAACTGTTCTTTTCTCCTCCCAATCATTTCTTATACCCTCTCATTCGTTTTCCTTTCGACTCAACTAATTCTCTCCATTCTTCTCCATACTCACATTTCGAAAACTTCCAGTTGTTTTTCATTATTTTTACGTAATGTCCATGTTTCTGACCTATACAGTACAACAGTGGAATTTTAATTTATTTATTTTTTTTTTAAGAATGAAAGTGATCTAATAAAGTATACTGATTTTCTTACACCAAATTGTTTATTAAATAAATCACAAGTTAAATTTTAAACAAGATCTATATCCAATTCATAGTTACTGATATGCAAACTCTAATTTGTGATTCTGTCATCAGTCGTTCTTTCACAAAAAATGTTCTGGGAGGGGGCAGACGTAGTATTCCGGGCTGCACTGCTGGTACTACTTTATTTATTATTATATTATAGACCTATTATTTTAGTCTCGTCCGGGAAGAGCACTCTCAGAGCCCCGGGGAGGGGAGAAAAGTGCCCTTTCAAAAACGTGTCTGGAAGAAACACTGTCTGACATCTGTGAGAGCGATCCCAATCAGCGCTGACAATCAACTTTAAACAAATGATCATGGTAATGAAGATTTTGGGACAACTTGGGAAATGGGGACCAATTGTCGACTGGAACGTGATGGGTTTCATTCTGCTCGTATTGACAAGTAGATCAATATAATTGGTACATTTTCCTCAAAAATTCAATTTTTATCCGGTAAAAATTAAATTTTCGGTAAAATTACGTACCAATTGTGTGAATACGAGTGGAATTATACCCATCACGTCCCAGTCGACAACTGGTTCCCGTTACCCAAAGTCGTCCCAAGATCTACTTAGTCCTGTCTGGTAGAGAATCTATTCTAAAGCCTTTCAAGGTCTGTTGGCCACAAAAAAAATATCTACTGCACAAGAAAAGACACGATTTTGTCTATGAGCAGACCAAGAATGTGATGTGTTGTGTCGACGTAACAACATAACTAGCTGGAAATAGCACACTCTCTAGTTTCGACTTAGTATATCTGCCAACCAAGAATGAGATTCTACTATCAGACGGTAGTGCTTCAAACTGTACGCGTGCACATTTATAATTTTGGCCAGGCCCGTATCCAAGAGGGGTCTAGGGGGCCTGCAAATTTTCACGGTAGGCTTGCAAATGAACAATAATATGGTTGGATCGCCCCCCTTCAAATTTCCATCGCCCCCACCCCTACATTTTTGGGCTGGCTACCGGCCTCATTTTGGCTGGCTCGCCTCTTTTTGAAATAGAAAAAAAAAATCGCTTCCTTGTTATATAAAGAGCAAAGAATGAAAAGGAAATGAAATCTTTGGGTTTTACGTCCCACGGTTACACTCTAAAAACGAGTAAGGTTTTGAGAACCATAAAAATATAGTTAAAATTGGCATTGTCGTTGGAAATATAATTGTGGTGACATAAAAAATATTAATCTTATTTGCTATGTTACCAGAATGATACGAGAAATTTCATATGTGCTGTATGAAAAATATTATATAGTTAACGATTTTATTGTCATAAGGATCATCTTTATAGTTCCATTAAAAGAAAAGTATAGTTGTTTCAGCTATTCCATGTTTACGCATGCGCACAATCACATTAGAATCAGCATAAACTTCGTCCGCCATTTTTATTTATTTTTTCGTATAAGTGTTTATGAAGAGAGTTTGTTTTTCGTTTTCGAGAGCTAATTTCCTGCGAAATAGGAACTCGAAGATATGATAGATTTATTTAAAGGTAGGTTTAATATTTTACAACTTAAACGAAATTATGATAGAGTTTTATGTAATGGAGTAATTCAATTTCTAAAACAGTGAAAATAATTCATATTATCTCAGCCGTATATTAAAGTACAGCTTGTCGTACTCTCCTGTTTTAGGAGAACATACTTATATTCATGTGCCAAGTACACTCTTAGTGCTTTAGAAAGTGTTTCTTAGTGGGGAAGCTGTATTGTGCACCCTATAATGAACGGAGCAGGCATAGGTTTTTACCATTTCCAGCCTCAACATCTGCCTAAGTTATATAATGGAATAAAGGTTCAGGGATGCATTTAGAGTTAACTGACAGGAAAATTTGTGGTGAAGGTTGGGCTTTTGGGTAATTGCATATTAGGAGATAAAAGTTGGAAAATGTTACTATAGCAACTCATTATACGATACGAAGTAAATTTCACAGAATAAATATTGGGGAAGGTTATAGAATGCTCACCCCCATGGCAGGTTAGTATCCAGTTTGGTTCCTTGGCAAATCTTTAGTTTAGGCAAGGCAGTGACAGGAACTGATTGCATTAAGTACAAGGGCAATATTGTAGTAAATTAAAGAACCCTTATTATTGCCTTTTTAAGGTCGTACATAGTCTATGAATAATCCCTAGCAACAGAAAGAAACCAATGAGACCTGTGATTAATACTAACAGTGACGGGATATCACTGCCTTGCCCAAAGTAAAGAGTTACCGGTTCCTTTCTTTATCAGGGCAAGTCTTTACTTTGGGCAAGGCAGTGACAATAAGCAATGAATGTGAACCGGTTCCCGCAATTATAATTACAGTTTCCAAGAAGGAAAGACGTAAAACAACGTGCCCAGCGGGGCGCTAACACGCCTTCATTCGCTGACGCTCGCTTGGCAATAGTATGTACTGACAGTATATCACTGCCTTGCCCAAAGTAAAGAGTTACCTTTATCAATACTCAATTCACATGGTATTGCTGAGCGAGCGATAGCGAGTGAAGGCAGGTTAAAACTTCTCAGGGCATGTTATCTTCTATTATTATAACTAAATGTAGATATCTGGGCTCTTGCCTAAATGTTGCTGTGAGACGGGTACGGGAAGACTACAGGTTCGAGCTAAGAATCTCACGTTCGAGCGACTCTACGTAGAATCCGGGTTATTCTAGCTATATAGCCCCAGTGAAAGGATTGCTCGAGCAAACGGGTTAGCCCTATACCAAATAGAAAATTCATATGTAAAATACAGTGTGAAATATTTTTCATAAAGGAATGAGAGTGTGAATAGAAGTAATTACTATTAGTGTACAGCGTATTGAGTTGAATTTTGAGTGATAGTGTAAGTTTTGTATGTGTAAGTGTGCTCTTCTACTACCTTCGTT
Source organism: Thermobia domestica (assembly GCF_964235325.1). Taxonomy (NCBI): domain Eukaryota; kingdom Metazoa; phylum Arthropoda; class Insecta; order Zygentoma; family Lepismatidae; genus Thermobia; species Thermobia domestica. The sequence continues at coordinate 23,052,445 of NC_137456.1, read as the reverse complement.
TATGCGTATACCCCATTCGCTGACGCACCCTTCGCTACCGTCGGGCCTGGTGCTGCGCTCCTGCTCTGACTCGGTTAGATAACATTCTTGGTTTTTAGTGAGCGCCTGGTTTTTGGTTCATGGTTTATGCACTTTAGTTTTTATGCGATACATCCACACTATTTACAGTCAGACACCGTAAAGTGAGTCTGCAAGTAGTAATGGAGCTACTCATTTAGTGCATTCTCTGCTAAAAGAAACACAAACCTCTAACCTGACCTGAAGATGTAAGAAATGTGTGAAAATTTGGTAGAACTGTCTGCTCGAGTAATGCCCCAAGGAACTCAAAATGTTCCTTCGTGGGTGTGTGTTTAGCGTATGTAACTTTTTTTGTGGGTAACTCAGGTTGGAGCTCACATAGTTCGTATCCCACATAGTGTTCGTAGGTTCTCTTAAGAAAATTTTCCTTGGCTGAAACAGAATTTTCCCTTTTCGTGTCAAATTTTCCCTAGTTTGTGGATTGAGTTGATTTTAAGTTTAACGTCCCGTTTAGCAGCGAGGTTATATGAGACGTGGACCTACTCATTAACATGGAACCACATCAGCATGCGCCGGAAATCGATCCCAGGTCTCCCACGCCAAGGGCGAATACGCTAACCGTTAGCCATGAAGCGCTCTTTCCCTAGTTTGTTGAGTGTTTAATTCCTATGATGCACGGTATGTTGTAAGATTAATTTAGTTAGACAATATATTGAAGGAAGTATGAACTACATTTATTTTATTCATTTCCTTTTCGTTTCTAACTTTTTTAAACAAAAAAGAAAAAAAACATCCAGTCATCAATTGAAGCAAATTATGCTACTTTGAGTACACACTAAACTCTGGCTATTGCATTGGTTTATTTCTGAAGAACAAAGATAAAATGTAACATTTATATTGAGCTCCTTCTTGGCTAAACTGTTTTCGTACGTGCCTTTGGCGTGGGAGACCCGGGTTCGATTCCCGGCGGGAGCTCATGTGGTTCGGATTCCACGTTAATCGGCAACGTTCTAGATTACTGGTCCCCCTTCCCATTGAGCAATAATAAAGACAGAAAACAACGTACCCTGCGGGCTCTAACCCGCCTTCACTCGCTAACGCTCGCTCGGCAATACTGTGTAGATTAAATGTATAAACTTTAGTAGAGAAAGAAACCAACCCAGCTACTAACCTACATGGGGGACCAGTAATCTAGAACCTTCCCCGTTAATCAGTAGGTCCCGTCTCATATAGCCTCGCTACGCAAAGGGACGATAAACTCAAGTCAACAACTAAACATTTATATTGTTTAATAAGTCAGTGCGAGAATTTCCGTAGATTTTGACGTTTTATCATAAAATTTCCCTTTTCGCTAAATTTACTTTTGAAATTTTCCTAGATTAGGAAAATTTCACTGAAACTACGAACAATGAGTCCACGTTAATTTTCAGGACTCCGTCTCATCACCAGAGTGCAGGAGGGATTAAAGCTCCAGTGGCGGTTCTTGAGGGAAGTTACACCGGAAAGGATTACAATTTTATTACTAGTGTCTAATAAAAGAAAACTTGATACTCAGCATTACTCGAGCACACGGTTCTACCAAATTTTGACACATTTCTTACATTTTCAGGTCAGAATAAAGTTTTGTATTTCTTTTAACAGAGCATGCACTAAATGAGGAGCTTAATAGATAGTGCATGCAGCAAGGGTGTAGTCATAGGAGTTCCGTCGGGGCCAGTCCCCCAGATGATTTCCTGAGCATCCAAATACCAAACTTTTAAAACATTGCCATTAGATTACTTCGTTTCAGTCATTTAAAAATAACAAAGTTTACCGATTCTTACTGATGGAAAAATATCACCATTTTAAAAAGCTACTGTAAATACTACCATTAGGCCTAAATAATGGTGCTAAACTGATTGTAAGTACCTTATATTTTTTATATGCTGTAACTAGTGGTTTAGAATACATTTTTATCAACTGGAAAATTTGGTGAAAAACGATGTTTTTATTCCGTTTCTCAGTTCGGATCTCATTCGTTTTTTTTTTTGTTTTTTTTTGCGCCACTTGATGTAAAACAGGAAGCGAGATATAACTGTTAGTAAAATAATTATGGTGTTTTTATTTTAGTCACGAATAATGAATAAATATTTTTGTCAGGAAATTAAGTGAAATTAAAAAAAAAATCAGATTATGGGCAAGATTCTAGAACACAGGTCCTCGTTCTCATTTAGCTGTAATAAAGACAGAAAAGAACGTGCCGCAGCGGGGATCTAACCCGCCTTCACACGCTAACGCTCGTTCGTCAATACTATGTGGATTAAGCATCAAAATTTGGTGTACAGAAAGGAATCAATCTAGCTACTAATCCATATAGGGGAACATGCGTTCTAGAACCTTCCCGTCTTCTGTAGATAGATTCTGTGTAAAAGAGCCTAAATTGAAATAGTTATGCACAAAGATATAACGTTTGGTCCTGGCAGTAGTTCTTGGTTACGCATAATTAAAACTAACTGGTACATAATATTTATGGTGATAAAAGCAAATAAATAAATGAGCAGTGTTTTATTTTTGTGGACGGAAACCAAATTTTCCTGTTTCTTCAGGTTTCAAATCACTACCTGTAACACTTTTTTTTTTTTTTTTTTTTTGGCTTTGTACATTGTAGCTGCTCCCGCTTAAAAAGCGATGGGCCCCTCCAAGATAAAACTTCTGCCTATACCCCTGAATGCAGATGACTTGAGGAAGGCTCAGTATAAATATAGTAGGACATGTGGCATAAAAAAACTTCCGTAAATAAAAGATGAACCAAATTGTACTAGGTGGCCACTAAAAAGCACGACCTCTATTTAACCGATTCAGGGCAGAAGGGTAGAGGGATATTCGAGCAGTTGGGAGGGGTGTATCCGTAGGGAGCAGGTGCGTCAGCGATGGTAGGTATACAAATAAACGAGGATCGTGAACTTACATGTACAAGAGGGGGCGCGGTGGCTCAGTGGTAGAGCGTTCACCTCCGGTGCTTGGGGTCCCTGGTTCGATCCCAGCTCGCGCCATGTGGACTTTGTGGTGGACACACCGTGCTCGTGGGTTTTCTCGGGCTTCTCCCGTTTCCTCCCACTTTTTTCATTCCACCCTATCCACTCATTTCTCATTATCACCGTCTCCTTTAGCCTAACCGGTATAATCGTGGGACGTTAAACTTAAAGATTTATTTTCATTTTTTACATGTACAAGAGGAATTTAAAACTCCAGTGGCCGCTCTTGAGCGAAGTCGCATCGGAAGGAATTGCCATTTTATCACCACCGTCCAATAGATGAAAACTTAATGTACCTTACTAGTCTTAGTATAATACATTAACAATGAATTATCTATCAACTTCCTTAGCTTATGCCAATGAAACGTTTATTTTTAATATTCTGACTTCCCTCGAGAACAACCAATGCTCAATTGTTTCTTTTATTGTAGCTTATTTGAATTTAATTTTATTTATCGATAGAAAGTTCGATTTCTTTACCTCCTACTCAGAAGCCTGCGAAAAAGTTTTTCTTTATACTAAGGACACATCAGTTTAGTTTTATTTGAAATTATTTCGACCCTGTGTGGTATCTTTGTATGTAATTTTCTCTCGTCACTTTTTTTTTTTTTGGGCGCGGTGGCTCAGTGGTAGGGCGTTCACCTCTGGTGCTTGGGGTCCCGGGTTCGATCCCAGCCCCCGCCAAGTGAACTTTGTGGTGGACAAACACCGTGCTCGTGTGTTTTCTCGGGGTTCTCCCGTTTCTTCCCACTTTCTTCATTCCACCATTTCATTCATCTCTCATCATCACCGTCTCCTTTAGCCTAACCGGCATAACCGCGGGACGTAAAACTCAAAGATTTCATTTCATTTTCTTCTTGTTTTTTTCTTTCTTGTTAAAGGACATTCTTAAAATATCAAAAGGGCTACCGTTGATCAGTAATAGAGCATTCACTTCTGGTGCATTGAGTCCCTGGTTCGGTCCCAACTCGCACCATGTGAACTTTGTGGTGGAGAAGCACCATGTGTGGGTTTTCTCATGGTTCTCCCGTTTCCTCCCACTATTCTTCCCATCATTCCATTCATTTCTCATCATCGTAGTGTCCTTTAGCCTAACTGGCATAACCATGCGATGTAAAGCTTAATGATTTCATTTTCATGTGTAATTTAATCGGTGAACTAGTGTTCAGCGGTATAACTCCTAATATTGCATAGTTTTACATTTTCGAATGCTACTACTGTTAAAATAACGTTATGTACATGGCCGTTAATGGCTCTAACATTGAGTAATAAACTTATATTAGAATTTAATAAAGTATCTGAAATTGATAATAAAGTATTTCTTGATTGGAGATAATGCTTTTTTGTCTGCCTTTTTGAATTTCTTGAATCCGTACTACACATGACAAGTTTTGCAGGAACTTGATATTGGTTAGGCAACGAATATTGCACAACTTGCACATGCTGGCCACTATACTGTAGCCGCTGTATCCCTGGCTCTGACGGCTATGCGAAAAAGAAATCGAGGGTTTATACTACACTGACACCCCCCCCCCCCTACAAGGCCCAATGAGTGACCGAGCTGTCACCGCGTTGACACGGAAAGCAGACGTTGTTGCCATTCTTTCTTCTTCCTTTCGTTTGTGCATAGTTGAGTGAAAAGTACTTTGAGATTGTATTCGATTATTGCAACTTTGAGTTGTTTCCTTTCCGTTTTGGGTGTGCTCTTAAGAATATTGTTGTATTTAATTGGTGACAATGGTTAGTTCTTCAGAATCGAAGCCAAAGAAAATAGGAGTGTATAAAGGACAAAACCGAGAATTTATATGCAGACTTCGTGAATATTTCGAGAACTAGCGCGATAATGGAGGTCCTCTTCTTCCTGTGAACAGAGTTGCTGATGTCTTGCGTGTGGGAACATCCACTGTTTAGAACATAACAAACTAAAAATGTTCCGAAGAACTTAATTCTCCTGCAGTTTTGGTTACTCCAGGCAAAAAAAAAAAAAAAAAAAAAAAAAAAAAAAAAAAAAAAAAAAAAAAAAACCTTATGTATAGTTTTCTTACACGGTAAGTTTAAAAAAGCCATGAAAATTCAGGATTTCTTAAGCAATTCATTTCGATTAAATTCGCTTGCTTTTTCTGTTTATTCTTAGTGTACCTGTATACGGTTAAACCCACGACTAATTGGCAACATTGTTTTGGCCACGTGCAGAACTGTCGGAGCCAGAGAGGTAGCGGCTCTAGTATACTAAGACACCGGTTCAATAGCCAATAAAGACAACCAGCGGCAGACGGAATAGGATTCGAAAGTAGTGTATGTTGTAAAGGTACTTAGGATTAAAAAGTAGTGTATATTCTAAAGGTACTTCTTTCGTTTCACAATTTAGTACAGGAAAATGAAGGTCGTACTTGAATAAGGAAAACATATAATGGTCAAAAAAGCTAACATTTCCGTTTTCCTCATAAAATCCGGCTCTATGCGTGATTAGAGTGCAAAATTAAAAAGGTTGTATAATATTTTAAAAACTGTTTAGGCGCAGAACAGGGATATTGAAAGAAAAGATGTGGAAAAATGTTAGATTAGTAATACATAATACAAAATGTTTTATTACAAGGCTTCGGATAGTCATGCACTAAAAACCTCAAAATATGCATGCAAATATGTCCTCTTTTCTGTTTGGTATGCCGAACTGCAATCATAGATAACACATAACCAGCTTACTTGTCTCTTCAAAACTGCTGGAGTGTTATCATCAATAGATAAAGGTGACCCCTGTTTCAACTGGATTCCATTTCAAGGAATTTGGTCAGTGACATTTCGTAGCAGATTTCTGATCACTCAACAAGATAGAAAATCTGTGCAAAAATAGAATTTCCGTCCTAGCAGGGGCAATTTTGTTAAAAAAATCATCGATAAATGAGTTATATTTCCATGTTCACTTACAAATTATGGTCTTTGCAGCAGATACCATTGAATGTGCATTAGAAGAAAAACAGATGCTATAAAATATGCAGTCTCGTAAAATACGATAAATATGCATTTGCATAAGAAACATGGAAAATGCATAACTATTCGAAGCCTATTTGTTACCTAGCCCACTGAAATTTAAATATTTTGCTACGAAAAATAATGGTTCTTGAAATAAACATATGTATTTACTCCTTCATTTTTCTGATAGATTGAGATTGATTTCACACATAAATACAAAGTATTACGTCTCTTAGAGAAGTGGCTAAACCTGAACACAAAAGTGGAGGAAATTTTGGTAAAGAAACCTAGAAGTTTGCCAGAGACACTATATTTAACAACAGTACTGAAAAGAGAAAATCTTAATTCAGGTTAGTGTTGATATTTTTTCCCCATAAGGAGAATGTGTTTGCCTTTGCTTCGTTTTCAGCAAATAAATGTAATATATTGTTGTAATAGCAGAATTGCAGGAATACAAATTGATTTATTTCAGTGTGTATGATACAATAGTGTTAATTACTATTGTTAATATTATATTCTGTGCTGCGTCATTTGGGTAAGTCGAAGTGTAGAGAATATGGAATATTCACTGGCTGTACAGAAGATTCCATTCCGGCATTTGTGAGGTGTGACTGAAATATTCCACGTTAATCTTTAGATATCCATATCGTCTCTTGAGGAAAGTCACATCGGAAAGAATTGCCATTTTATCACTACCGTCTAATAGAAGAAAACTTAATGTATCTTACTAATCTTTGTATAATACGCTAACAATGAAATGTCGATCAACTTCCTTAGTTTATACCAATAAAACGTTTATTTTTAACATTGTGACTTTCCTCGAGAACTACCATTGCTCAGTTGTTTCTTTTATTGTGGCTTATTTGAATTTAATGTTATTTATCGATAGAAGGTTCGATTTCTTCATCTCCTACTCAAAAGCCTAGGACAAAGTTTGTTTCTCTTTATACTAAGCTGCAGTCTATCTTGAAGAAAGTCACATCAGTTTAGTTTTATTTGAAATTATTTCCACCCTCTTTGGTATCTTCGTAAATAGCTTTCTGTCGCTGCTGCTTTTCTTGTTTTCTTCTTTCTTGTTATAAGACATTCTTAAAATATCAAAAAGGGACTACGGTTGATCAGTATTAGAGCGTTCATCTGTGGTGCGTGGGGCCCTTGTTCCGATACCAGTACGCGCCTATTGAAAATTGTGGTGGACTAACACTGTGTGAAGAGGTTTTCTCGGGGTTATTCTATTTCCCTCCACTTTCTTCATTCCTCCTCTTCATTCATTTCCAGGGGGGCCGCGGTGGCTCAGTGGTAGAGCGTTCACCTCTGGTGCTTGGGGTCCCGGGTTCGATCCCAGCCCCCGCCAAGTGAACTTTGTGGTGGACAAACACCGTGTGCGTGGGTTTTCTCGGGGTTCTCCCGTTTCCTCCCACTTTCTTCATTCCACCATTTCATTCATTACTCATCATCACCGTCTCCTTTAGCCTAACCGGCATAACCGTGGGACGTAAAACTCAAAGATTTCATTTCATTTTTTTCATTCATTTCCATAATCGATTTCTGCTTTAGCCTATACGCAGTTCCATGGAACGTAAAACTCAGATTTCATTTCTTTTGAAATATCAAAATAATTAAAAAAAAAAAAAAAAAAAAAAAACTACACTTTGCACCATCAAGAGCAGTATCTCTATCCTTGTGATTCTGGAACTCAATGAATAATTAACACTTCTGACCAGAGTATATACACTTATTTATTAAAACTAAAATACAATGTAACAGTTTCTATAATATAAATGTCTATGCTCTGAATATCTCTTTCAGTTAGTGTTTGATGAAGACAACGTTAAGTTAATTTAGTTTTTAATAAATAAGTGTATATACACTGGTCAGAAATGTTTATTATTCCAAGAGCAGTATGTAATTTTTATTTAGAATGTATCTAATAGCGTGGATTTGCAAGTATGTACATTTTTGGTATAGAGTTTGCTATTTTCCACCATAGTTTCTCAAGGTAGTACCTTCAGCGGGAGAAGCTCAGTTACAGTAGTTCAAGGTAGCACTTTTCTCATGGTAACTCAACTGCTAAGAAAGTAAATACAAGACCTCAGGACATGTTTTATAGGTCATTGACTTATTATTGATTACAAAACAGGTTACGAGTCAATCCTTTTTAGCTGAGCAGTGTTAAACTGTCATAGTTCTAGTTTAAAATGGAAAATAACTGGGCCTTTTAGGGTCAGAAGAGCATGCTTTGTCTCGGAAATGGAGCAGGCAATCGTGACATTGCTTCAGTGACTTGACCCAGGTGTTTTTTTTTTTTTTTTTTTTTTTTTTTTTTAATGTAGTTACCATGCTTTGTACCCCTGGAATAATTGCCTTGACGAGCATGGTGACATATGTTCAAAATATATATTTACAGTGTCTTACTACTTGTGAATATGCCTTGGAAATAAAGTTTATTCGTGGGAAGTCTTCGCTTTTTTTTTTTATTAGCATGATAACACATACTACCGAGTAACTTATGGTTTAAAATAGTGACACAGTGGCTGTAAATTTGATTATGTAACGTAACAAGTATTTCCAAGGTGATGCCTTATACTAAAAGAGAACGATAATGAATGTTTCACAGTTTATTTTCTTAAGTTTGAAAGGGATGCTGAATGCTTATTCTTTTCTTCCAGATACAAGAAGCACAGTCCTTTTTACTTTATTGAGAAGACATTTTCCTGTAGTAACATCAACTGCGAGGAAGAAAGACACAGCTGGAACGTGGAGACTCATAAAATACGAAAGCCAACAAAGATTCTCCTTTTTTCACGTAAAGGTAAAAATAATAATATTTACTTTCATTTATGAAATTACAAATTTGTATAATTAGCTAGTTTCCAGGCCTTGAAAAGTAAGAAGTGGGAGAATGTATTCTGCTTCATCTGAACAAAAAATTCCAGGTTTAACACAGATAAAGGGAATTTGGATAAGGATGAGATGGTATCATCTAATTTTATCAATAAGAAATAGTATAAGTAATGAGTTAATATTTTTATTTCAATAAATGTACATAGTTATATTACTGGCGTGTACAAACCAATTATTCACTCCTTATTTGATATAAAACTTGGAAAAAACTTTTATTTTACTGTTCTAAGAAACGGACCATGTGGTCTTATATTCATAATAACGAGCCACAGCCCCGTTGAAGGAATCCTGATAGTGATTACGAAATATCGGTGAAGTTATTAACACTAGGAGGCGAGTATTTTAATAACTAAAATATAGCATCCTTAACTGTACTTCCTTACTATAACCGGAGGTGGGGGAAATTTACTACTTCCGGTTTTAATATTAATCTACGTAGAGCAAACACTTAGGTATATCGAGAAGCAGCTTTACACAATCAATTTAGTATTGCAAGAATAAGAACCCATTTTTTATCTTGAAACCGTATGCAAACCGGAAGTTGCAAAGATCAACCACTTCCGGTTTTAACGTTGATCGCTATAGAATTGAAACGGTAATAAATGGCAGGAAGCGGTTTTCTGCAATAAATTTAGCGTCTCAATAGTATTTTCTATTTCTAATATATACGAAGAAAAGGAGAGGTAGAAATTACAATAATTTTCGATTGTAATATTGAAAAAAAATATTATAGCATACAAACCAAACTCCTTCACGTGTTGTACACTTGGCAGTACTACTTGTTTGTACATACAATATATCCCATCAATAGGTAATTTAAGAAATTATAAGACACTATTCATAAATTGTGTAGTTTGTCACGAATTATAAATAACAGCAAGAACAAATCTAATATTACTAATTACAATTGCACAGTTACTTTTTTAATTGCTAGTTTATATATACGGTGAGTCATTTATAATATTCAACCTTAAAACGGAAAACCAAAAAAGTGAGAGAAGCGAAACTGTGACAAAGCAACTAGAAGATAAGGGTACACACATATTAAGCATCAACACCCGGAGAACAGTCTTGCTAGTGTAATATAAAGTTAGGTTTTTCAGAAAGCAAATTGCATACTATCTTATTACAAATTGCAAATCTACGCTTAAAGAGAAAACAAACAATACCACAATTGATGTTCAGTGGTGGAAACTAACAACCCTAGTTTCCCAAACATGAAAAGAAAAAAGAGGGCGCGGTTGCTCAGTGGTAGAGCGTTCACCTCCGGTGCTTAGGGTCCCTGGTTCGATCCCACCTCGCGCCGTGTGGACTTTGTGGTGGACAAACATCGTACTCATAGGTTTTCTCGGGGTTCTCCCGTTTCCTCCCACTTTCTTCATTCCACCATTTCATTCATTTCTCATCATCACCATCTCCTTTAGCCTAACTGGCATAAACGTGGGACGTAAAACTTAAGATTTCATTTTCATGGAAAGAAGAAAAAACTTGGAAGGCTTCTACAATAGAAATGATACGAGGCAAGCTTATCGAATGTACCTTAGTGTCAAACAGTACACTCAATACTTGACATATTGATACGTACAAAATTGTAACAAATTAAAAATTGAACTTTTTCAAAATGTTGTTCTCGAAAATTATCTCTCGAACGGTTTGAGATATCAAAGAACAATAAAGTTATTATGGTTTTAATGTTTCTCGAAAGCAATGTACGTAATTAAATGTGATAGTTACATATTAAACTTTCCAAAATAAAGCCTTTGAAAAGTCAAATTTTCAGTTTGTTATAATTTTGTTCCTATCTCTTCGAAATACGTCAAATCTTCATGGTAGTATTTTACCAAAAGGTACATTCGATATGCCTTGCCCCGTCTGTTTTATTTGCGTTATTACTATTGTGAAAACCTTCAAATTTTGTTACTTTTTCATGTTTGCTATATTGTAGTATTGTTGGTTTGCAACATTGAACAATAAGTTTGACATTGTTTGTTTTCTCTTTAAATGCAGATTTTAAATTTGTAATAACCTAATGTGGTGTTATTTAAAAAAACTAATTTTATATGGAGTTGACATCACTGTTCACTGGATGTTGATGCCTAATACAGATTAATGTGTCCCCCTCCCCCTACTTGCATCCTACGAAGTTTCGCTCCTCTTCCTCTCTTTTGGTCTTCCCGTTGTAATCATTGGAGTTTATAAATGACGCACCATATATATATATATATATATATATATATATATATATATATATATATATATATATATATATATATACAGTACATTGTACAGCGTGTGAATGAACTAGACCACAAACTGTAACAAGTGATTCCTCACATTATAATTAAAAAAAATGAATCTGCGGTTAAAAGTGCATAGTTTCGGAGTTAAGACTGCCGAAGAAGTGACCAGATTAATTTTAAAGGTCCATAGCTCCATTAGTATGTGCCCTATCCAAATATCCATTTTTGAGAATTCTCCAGTTGTTGCATAACGATTTTTAGACAGGCAGTTTGGGAGTACTCATAAAATTTTAACTAGTCCCAAACTGCTTCTCTAAAAATTGTCGCACAAGTACCGGAAGATTCTGAAACAGATATTCGGATTGTGAAAACCTTCAAATTTTGTTACTTTTTCATGTTTGCTATATTGTAGTATTGTTGGTTTGCATCCAATTGAAATATGCTCCATAGGAGTGGAGCTGCGGAACTTTGAAGTTAATTTTTTCGCGTTTTCGGTAGCTTATAACTCCGAAACTATGCTCTTTCGACCACACTTACTTTCATGTGAGGAGTCACCTGTTCATTAACACTTTATATATATATATATGGTGTCTCAAAAGTCCCCTGACATAGGGTAACACTGTTATTATCAGAGTTACAACAAAATGTAAGAGTAAAAAACATCTACAAATGTGATGTTTTCACTCTAAAGTGAAGGATTTTTTTTTTAATTGGACGAGCCGTTTTGGCTGTACACTCTTTATGCGCCCAATGTTAAACGAAAATGCAACGTTAACATTAACCTAGACCCACAACATAAGTGAATGAATTTACTGTTTGAAAGGTTGTCTCTCCGTCGACATGTTAGTGTAAAAGACAGTAACTTCATTCACTTATGTTGTGGGTCCAGGTAAATGGCAACGTTGAAGTTTCGTTTAACGTTGGGTGCATAAAGAGTGTACAGCCCAAACGGCTCGTCCCATTTAAAAGATCTTTTCACTGTAGATTGAAAATATTATATTTGGAAATAGTTTTCCCTCTTACGTTTTGTTAAAACTCTGATAATAACAGTGTTACCCTATGTCAGGGGACTTTCGAGACATCTTACATTATATATATATATATATATATATATATATATGTGTGTGTGTGTGTGTGTGTGTGTGAGTGAGTGAGTGAGTTTGTAGCTTTAAGATTGGTTTTGACTTCCTTTACAATTTATGGACAATTTCTTATTGAGTATATTTGGTTTCAGGCTATAGATGAGTTGGTGCCTGAGTGGAAGGACATAGAAGATGAGAATATTCTCGAAGGGTAAATGTAAAGGCTACAATTTTTGTAATACATTTTCCTTCAGAATATCCATCTATCCACAACCAACAAGTTCCTTATGTAATCGACAATATTCTGATCATGCACTCTTGTATATCTGGCCTGCTATTCAAGTTTGGTTTTAAAAAGAATAAAACTTGCATAACGTCTTTTCCAACTGTTCTTTCATAAACTTCTACATCAAATCTTGGAAAGGCTGATCATTGGTTGATCCTTCATAAGTTTCTACATTAAAATTTGGAACAACGTGTACACCAATTCATAAGTCACAGCTGAAGCAACGGGTTTTGGAACACTTTCAACGAGGTTATGGTGAGAAACATTTGCAGTAAACACCTGTTAGGCTGTTCGTGTTTCTGGAGATGTTTTCTAAGCGACTTAATATTTAGAAAATCACGAAAGCAGTATTTTTCTCCGTCGATATTTGCTACAGGTTACAACTTGTGGAAAAAACGAAAGCGGAGAAGAAGATATTTAGGTGATTTAAAGCTAACTTGCACAAGAATGGTGGTATTGTTGATATACGGATGGTGTTGTTACTAGTATAACTTGTTAAAGAAAAGAAGTATAACTTGTTAATCCTTATTAAAAAGATTACTTTGTTTCAAGACAAATATATTTTGGATATATAATGTATACGTTACTTATATTAAGTTGTAATTTAATATAAAATATATTGTGTTGGTTATGAAAATATAAATACAATTAAATGAATTCTGATAAAGTCTGCTTTGTGCATTCATTAGCCATTACTTACTATTCTAAAAGAACTAGGAATTACAATAAATAACAAATTATTGTTTTGATGTACACTGAAGGCAAAGTTTCCTCATGACATTTTGTTTAATAGCTTCTGATGGATCGTAGTAATTTTTATTCAAAGTATCTTAACAACTTCATATTTGCGTACTTTTATGTATGATATATATATATATATATGAGACGATTTTTTTTTTTAATTTTCGTTACTACGAGATTTCTGTTAACTTCCTCTGGGGGTTCCTGTTTGCTTAATCTGAGTTATCTTACAACATATTATGACTGGAATCCAACCTGGGTCTCTGACTTACCATGCAGAGTGCAAATTCCATCATATTCAAAGAATGAAAAATATGAAATAACTGGTTCGAGACTCGAACCCAGCTCTCCGAGAACAACCAAGTCTCCCGGTCTAGTCGTGTACTTTTGTTATCCCTCGAATGTACTTGAATTCGTACCTATAGAAGGATTAGTTTGTTCTAAAGTAAGTTAGTTTTTCCATTATTATCTAAAAGCTCTATTATACTTATCTACAATCACTATAATAATACTCAATAATTTAAAGGGTTTGTTCTTTCAATGTAACGATACAGGAAAGGAAAAAGAATTATATCAGCATGTGGACATTTATATTTATACGAGAATAGATATCCCAGAAGTTTTCCAGTGTACAATCATGTACAAAAGATCTTGAACATCCATTCCCTTTGTAACAACACCCTATAAAGACCCATACTACCTATAGTCTTCTTCATCCAAACTGGCGTGTGGCATCAGCCAATAAGCTCATAGTGTGCTGTTACTAAGCCTTCAGGGAGGAATCATTCATAATTGATTTTATTTGTATTTGTGGACAATTAAGAATGATTAGATTCCTCCCTGAAGGCTTAGTAACAGCACACTATGAGCTTATTGGCTGATGCCACACGCCAGTTTGGATGAAGAAGATTATAGGTAGTATGGGTCTTTTAATGGGCTATTAACCAAAAATAAAAAGCATGAGTGCAAAAAAAAAAAAAAAATGAAGATAAGAAGGTAAGTGTAACTTGACTATATAGCTTATATTGAAACGCTTTCTTTGAATTTCAATTAAGCACGTTTTGTGTTAATTTAATCATATACATTTTGACAAGTTCTTATCGTCAGTAAGTGTTAAGGTCTCTCACAATGGTATTTTTTCACTTTTTTGTTAAGAAAGAAACACTGATTTTAACAGTTCAGTAAAGAATTTGAATGATTGACGAACTTCCGCGTTCGTGGCCCTCTGTTCACATTTACAGCAAAATAATTCGTAGGTTAAGAATGAATTCTTTTAAATGCTGAGTCCATATTCTAAACGCTTTCTGAGTTCGAATTACTATAATAGCAGTTGCTTCCACTTTTAAATTTTTAAATTTTCAGTCTGTTGTTCGATTATATTATTGTACAATGATTTTCTTGTTTAAAAATCGCTGTTGCACTTTCAACTTTAATATTTGCTCGTAAGCCATCTAATTTTACATATAGTTTAGGAATGTATATACTATATACGAGGACGCAAACAGGAAGTCACGTATTGTGTGACGTCGAAGTTATACACTTCAAGCGGTTCATTCAAGTTATAAATCCTTAGTTGTGGTTTCTGTTAATGAAATATAATAGTGTTTCTTCTTTCTAACGACTGAAAAATTTACCATTATGTGAATTCGTGAATATAAATATTCATTAAAGTCACTTCTTTGTTTAACGTCACACGATTATGCTTCCAGGCAAATGAAAACTATGATGATGATAATGAACGACATGGTGGAATGAATCAGGTTTGAGGAATTGGTGAAATCACGAGAAAGGACACGTACCTAGTGTTTATCCAATAAAAGGCCACTTCATGTGAGCTGTGATCAAACCAGAAACCCCTCGCTCTAGAAGTGAGCGCTCTGCCATTGAGCCACGGATGATGATAAAGAAATCATCGAAACGTATAGGAATAAATTAATAAAACGGTTGCTTAAGTGACGTTGGAAGGTTCATGAGATTATGAAATATGCATTCTATCAACTCATGTAGTCTGTACATTATTCTTACAGGTGCTGCTGTATAGTTTTACTACTGCTGTTCATTGTGCCAATTCCAGTGCTGTTATAGTGACTGTTGCCGTACTGTGGACTTTACCTATATTGCACTGTATTGCTATTATGTAACACATTTAAGAAACAGGATGACGACATATACCACCATGGATCGTTACCATTTTAGATACAATCTGCCTATATGCAATATTGGTGCCGTTGTAGTCTGAGAGCTGCTGCACAAGATTGCATCTAAAATGCTAACTATCATTAAACTAGTTTAATACTTGTGCATAGTTGTGTGTGTCAACATCCTTCCTTAAGACATGTTACATAATAACAATCCCATGCAATATAAACCCGTCGAAAAAAAAAAAAACTCCGGACCTCATGCAATTTTGCCTGAGAAAATTATTGGCTTGGTAGACAGCGTTGTTTGGTTTCGTCTTTATTGCTGGGAAGCGATCCAACAGTAAATATCAGAACCCACATATGCCTATGCGTAAATATTTCCGTCTTCAAAATTAAACAACACTGTCTACCAAGTCAGATAATTTTCTTAGCAAAAATTGCATTAAGTTCGTAGGTTTTTTCGGCGCGTATAACACTCACAGTATGGCAGCACTCACTACACCCGTATTGCTAAGACAACATAACAGTATCGTTAGGGCAACTATACCAGTATTGTTAGGGCAACAATAATAGTATGGCCATAACCATACCAGTATTGTTGCCTTAGCAATACTGGTATAGTTATTAACATGATATGCATAGTACAGACAGCCTAAAACTATAGCTGCGATAACAATACCACATTTCTTGGACAACAATATTTATGGTAAGTGCAGCACAACAATATATTTTTACTAACAACGCAGATATTTATACTGACCATAAAGCATAGTTGTGAAAGCATCAGGATACGTCACACCAACTATTTTAGCGCTTCGAGTATGGTTACAACAACTATACAAGTTGGTGTCACAACATATATTGTATGGTAGGGACAAACACAATACATTTTTGGATAGTTCCGATGACCATATCATATAGTATTTCCAACTATAAAGCAGCTGTATAGTTGCAAGTACAATAATTGGCATAGTTGTTAATATCATAAATATGTCTAGGACAACCATAATTATTGTTGACCCAGCTAAATTTTTTTAACAATATAATATTGTACTCCCAGTCATAATTCTTGCTGGCGCTATATTAACAATACTGTATAGTTACATTCAACCATAATTATGGTTGAATATAACAATACCGTTTTTAGAGTGTATGTCGGTTAGGCTCAAGGAGACGATGATGAGGAGAAATGAATAAAATAGTGGAATGAAGAAAGTGGGAGGAAACGGGAGAACCCCGAGAAAACCCACGAGCACGGTGTTTGTCCACCACAAAGTCCACACGGTGTGAGGTACACAAAGAGCGCTCAATAAGTTTTGCACAGATGGATACAATATTTTTATTAATTGCAAAAATGATGAAATTTAAGTGAGCATACCTTGATTTGGCTTCAAAATGGTAATCATTGTTTTTTTTT
Source organism: Thermobia domestica (assembly GCF_964235325.1). Lineage (NCBI taxonomy): Eukaryota > Metazoa > Arthropoda > Insecta > Zygentoma > Lepismatidae > Thermobia > Thermobia domestica. The sequence continues at coordinate 23,035,632 of NC_137456.1, read as the reverse complement.
CTTTTGTTCACAGGTAAACCAGAATGGACACTGAAGTAGATATCAGGACTCAAAAATGATCGGTAATGGAATTCCTGTTTAAAACCAGTGATAAATCAGGCGCACGAATTCATAGGAACTTGCTTTTGGTTTATAGAGATCACATATTGGACCGCGCCAGTATCCAATGTTGGTTGTAGCGGTTTAATAAAATCTAGACTTTCTAGATCAGCCCAGAAAATTTATGACTTCCTTTTTCTGGGATCAGTGCGGTATCATTTTCATAGACTTCTTGAAATATGGCTCCTCAATTGATAAGAAGCATTATTGTTTGTAATTGGGTAAGGGAAAGGGGCACATACATGCAGACACACACATGAAAAAACCTTCCAACATGCATGAAAAATGATAAAACCACTGGCAAGTTGATTGTGTTTGGCCTCGTTCATGCATGTTGAAAGTTTTCAAAATCTTTTGTAAACATGCATTATGGTTTTTGTCATGCTTCATGCATGTTTGCCGTATGTTCTCATTCATGCAAGTTGGTTGTTTTATATTTAGATCCGCCAATCACGACAATTGAAGACATCACGTGACCCTTTCCTCCGATTCATTCTTATAGTAAGTTGGACAGCAAGTTGGTATGTGTGTGGAAAAAAAAAATCTTCCAACATGCAAGATGAAACAAATTTTTCATGCATTTGGTCATGCAAGTGTATGCGTCTATGGCCACCTTTGACGTGCTGTCAAAACCGAGAGATTGGAGCTGCAAAGTTAGGTCATCAAACTCCATCATATCAATGCCAAGCGTCCCTCAGCCTCCCTATAATCCGGACTCGATTCCTTCGGATTTCTTCTTGTTTGTTCGTCTGAAGCCCCACATGCGAGGGAAGACATTATACAGTGATAAGGTCCTCATTTCTTATGAGAAACAATTGTGTAAAAGCCAGTCTCCTGAATTTTTCCAAAGTACGTTCAAACTATGTAGAGGACGTTGGACAAGATGCGTCACAGTAGATGGGACTATATCGAGTAACATGTCTTATAGCCAAAGCATCAAAATGTGTACACCTAAAATTTCATAACCATATTGCAACTAATTGCAATATTATAACCATCTGTGCAAAAATTACTGACATCCTTGTATTTGTACAATAAAAATTTGTTTTTGTTGAATAAAAAAGAGGCACGACATTTAAATATGATTATATCAAAGTAAAAGAATAAAACTTTTTCATTTTTTGAGGTAACAGACATAGATGTTTGTAAGACAATTGTGAGACATATTTTTTTTGTTTCAGTATACCTTAGCTATGACAAATTTAGATGTTGCCAAGTGAAGAAATTCCGCAGGCCAATATGGCGACCATTTCAAAATGACAGCTGAGCTACATCTAAAAGTGTATGTATCTCGGTTATTTTTCATCCGATTTAGGTGATCTTTTTTTAAAAATTGCAAGTCAATATTGGAACACTATTTTTGGTTATTACACTTATTGCGCTATCTGTAGTGGCTTTCCAGTTTTAAAAGAAAAACATTTTTAGCTCTAAAATTCTCTTTGTATTTCCTGTCTGAGTTATTTGTCAACGTACCTTGGTAACTCTATTTTTAAAATTACATGCATGTTTTAGAATATATTGTAAAACTTTGTCTCATATAGGTTGTAGGTAGAGCATTTAATAAAAAGAGCGCCCGGAATCGACTCCCAAAACCAGTTTTATTATAAAAGCTTCCACTATAAAAGTATTTTTACAAAATGATCTCTCTAATATGAAAGGTTAGAAATAGGTTGTCTTTGACCGTAAGGTCGCAGACAGGATCTCCAACAGAGCCCCGTAGCAGGCCTAGAGGAGTGGAATTAAGGAACCAATGTTCCGTAGCAAGCAGAGGCGGGTTAAGTGGCCAACAGAGCCCCGTAGCAGGCTAAGCGGCTGAGGTTAGGATTCGCAGACAGAGCCACGTAGCAGGCTAAGAGGAGTGGAATTAAGGAACCAATGCTCCGTAGCAAGCAGAGGCGGGTTAAGTGGCCAACAGAGCCCCGTAGCAGGCTAAGCGGCTGAGGTTAGGATTCGCAGACAGAGCCACATAGCAGGCTAAGCCAGGAGATAGGATAGGCATAGTCCCGTAGCAGACTAGAGGCCTGGGGTTAGGTTACTCCAAAAGTCCCGTAGCAGACTGGTAGTGGGAGTCGATTCCGGATGCTCTTTTTTTATTAAATGCTCTACCTACAACCTATATGAGACAAAGTTTTAAGTGGTAGAGGCTTTGACCGGCTCAGTATCGCTCTGAATACTTCCCTATCGGACAGTATTTTCATTAACTTAAAAGTGAACTCTTTCTAAAGGTATGTGATTTTCTTAAGTGTACAATTAGTGAATCGGACTTGACTTTATCTAGTGCATGCCTCAAACTAGAACAGGAAAGAATACTTTCCCGGAGGACTGTACAAATATGGAGCAGAGTTCGCGCCCTTCTTTTAATATACCACACCTCACTAAGTATTCGGGACATGCTACGGAGGACCCCGATAGATTTTTTATGCTTTTCGACCATCTTGCATTGTTGCATTCGTGGAATGAGCAGAAAAAGAAAGAACTATTACCTATGTACTTACAAGACGTAGCACTTGATTTAGTCCTACAGTTAAAGGCCCAGAACCAATTAGATGCACTTAATTAGGAACAATTAAAAGATAAATTAGTTGAATTGAGTAGAACAAAATTACCGGCATATCGGGCGGAATTTGAAAATTTTCAACTCCAACAAGGTGAAAATGAGCCAATAGATGCGTATTTTCTTACGAAACTGAGAGTTATTCGGCAAGTTTTGCCTCAGGCCACCGAGGAGCAGAAAATAAATTATTTATCCTTAGGTTTAAAGATTTTTTTTTTTTTTTTTGCAAAAGATAGCGTTAGAAACATTTACAACTGTTCACGCCTTACAAACACATTTACATAATCTGGAGAAAGCAAATGACGTAATGAAGAAACGTGATTACGTGGAATTACAACAGACAATATATTCACTCTGTGATCATAATTCACCAGTCAGCAATTTACACCCATCAGCAATCGCTGGCGCTTCCTTCCCTGTGCATCAACAACAACTGATTTATCTGACTTATCCATTATGTAATCCAACATCTAGTTGGAACCAATACCAGCAACCAGCCCCAATCTTTTCTACACCTTCAGCACCACAGCTACAGGGTGCATCACAAAATCAGTTACCTCCAAATATTCATTCATTCTCAAACTTCCTACCATAGAATATTTCAGCAAGTGTGCTGCACTGCTCACATACAGCAAAATTTGAGATACGTTACTAAGAGGAGCTAAAACTTCCCTCAATCACTTGCATCATCTGATGAATGTTCAGCGCATTTACTATTTTCACAAATGTAAATATCATCGTGTCCACACATGCACAAATCAGTGCACGAAAGTATGTATGGAGCACAATTTAGTCAAACATTGACTTTTATGACATGAACATTTTACTTGTTCAAGTACAGTAGATGGAGCAGGGGGAGCTGTAGTCATCAGAGGAACTAAAACACAATTCTGAATCATCCAACCACAACCGTTGCCAGGGGAAAGAAGTTTAGGATTTGCCACAATATCATTTTGCACAACATAAATTGATAATGTACTCGTAGTATGGCAAGATGAAGGGCTGGTTGTGTTTGAGGCATTTTCTAGGATTCCAAACACTTCTTCTGAAACATAGTCCATCGTGCACCACTAACAGTTGAATTCTTGGCATTGGGGATGTACAACATACACACAAACTTTACCAAGGCGCTGAAAATGGATGGAGATGGTCTATGTTCCAATCCCATTTCCGTAAAGGCACTGAAACGTGGAGTTGCACTTTTGGAAAGTCTTCCAGCAAGAGATTTTGCTTTTCCCCGCAAACCTACCTTTGTATCATAGCCAATAAAGGCATGGAAACCTGGAAGGGCATTTTAGTTTTTCTCATCCTAGAGGATCATACATTGGTCCTAGGGGAATTCGTCGTTTCTTCTGACCCCTTTCAACATGTCAGTACAAAGCATAGGGTAGCGCCATAGAGCAAGAATTACAACATCGGTATCAGGTGAGTAGATGTGAATAGAAGCTGCACCCCAGTTTGTTGCATCAACAGCATCTTTGTATCCGCTACTTTCTGGGAATTAGAGAGAGGTGCTTTACATCTAGAGATGCAAGGGCTCGGGAAAAAACCGGCTTTTTTGGAAAAAAACTCGGTTTTTTCTGCTTTGCTTTTTTGCTTGGGAAATTTTGGGCTTTTTTCAAAATACTGCTTTAAATTGATAAAACAGACTTTGTATCGCTTCTCTATAACACAAAAAAATCATTTAATTAGTGGTTGATGCTGATAATAATATAAAACATCGAAAATAAACTATGAATTTCGAAAAAATATTTCAAACAATTTTTCTTCAACATATTTACATTATGAATTCCACAGGATTAACCAATGTATATAATAAGAATTTTTTAACCTCCTATATACAAAAGATAGCAGAGTTGGCAAGAACCGTGGTTGTTTTTGAAAATGCCGAAAACCCGTTTTTTGGGGGATGTTTTAAACCAGGCTTTTTTGGTTTAAACCAGGCTTTTTTGACTTACATTTTTTGCTTTATATATTTATATTACATATTCACAGAAATAAGTTCGTTTCGCCTTGATGTTATTATGCAACAGCGGGGTTATGCCGGAAGAACTCCCATAAGCTTAAAGAAGTGTGGTCAGTAAATTTCTTAAGTTGAGAATCTCCCGCCCTAGCCATTGGGAAAATCCCGTCATTACTTGAAATGTAAGACAATAACGGGAAAATCCTGTTATTGCTTTGCATGTAAAATTTAAAGGTCAACGAACCATAATCAGTACGCTAAAACTGAGGTATTAAATTACAAATTTAGTACCGGTACGTAGATATCATAGAAAGTCCAATCCAAGCTAATGTTGGAAGCTACGTAGGCAATCGATAAATTTTGCCAATTTCTATCAATATATTTAAGCAATATTGGCTTCTTTATAAAACAACACGCATTTAGGCATGCAGAAATATACAATTTGGTTTCGTTTCGTATATTTAGGCTTAAAATCCTTACGAAATACCGAGGTTATCAAGGAGAAGACTTTCGCTTAAACTGACATCCGAACCGCTACTTGGGTTACGCATGAAAGAAGGGTTGTGGTTCGACCGAGAATTGAACATGGGACACCTTGATTAAAAGGTGAAAGGGAAATAAAACTATTGAAGGTGGTTTGATATCTGGAAACGTCACCATGAAGTTCACACGATTCGCATTTTTCATTCTTTTTATTTTTGTGGTTTAAACCAGTTATTAAAAAAAAAAAAAAAGTTGGTGTTAACCAGCCAACCCTAAAAGTAAACACTTCTTTTTAAAGAATACACAAATAACTAGCAAAATAGTATGTAGTGTTTTTACTTCAAAATATTCCATACCCTCTTTTTGAAACAAAATAAAATTAAAATAAAACATAAGAGAAATACTTAGATTTATATGATACACTTAAAGGCTGAACATCTAGATCTTTTGGTTCTGTATATTCTTGAAATTCCACAGTTAAGTTTTTTAGAACCACCATCACAGTTTACCCAATCCTCAAGTTTTCTGAATTTTTAACAAGAGGGATTCAACATATCATTACGGAACTCCCCCCCCCAAAAAAAAGACTACGGAATATATTTAAGTTAAGCTAAATACAACTGCACAACAAACATGACTGAGTGATTAGCTTTTGAGCTTCTATCGGGAAGTCCGGGATTCAACCAGCATTCGACCATTCTGACAAAGCTTTTCTTCATTCCATCTGTGAATGTAGAAATAGTGCGTGTGCTGTGAGTTGGGCGACTTCCTTTTTTATTGTTTTTAAATCGTTATTATTACTAATTACCAGCAGTGACGGTTTTGCGAAGGTTAGGGGGGCGGTCTTTCGGACTGAAGTCCGTTCCCCAAAGTTACGGAATGTCTGCAACAAACGAAATATCTATTATTTATGCCTTTACTCATAAACTTTAAGCTCCCGTCAAATAAAAATTACGAATGTTTAAAAAAACTAAACATTAGTAAGAAACCCTTCCCAAAATACTTTTCTAAATCCGCCACTGATTCTCAGTATAAAATGATTTTTAAAGTTGTATCCGGAAGATTATTGCTAAACATATAAACGAAGCGAAATATTAGTTATGCCTGTACTCATAAACTTCAAGCACTTCCCAAATAAAATTAGGACTTTTTAGGAAACGAAACAATCAGAAAAACCCCTCCTAAAGTACTTTTCTAAATCCGCTACTGATTATTTGTATAAATTGGTATTCAAGGTTGTGTTCGGAAAATTAATGCTAAATCACTTCACAGCTACAGTATAACAGAAATATGGAAGTACGGTTTGACGGATATATTGAAAAACGTACGCTTTGACGGATAAATAGAAAAACGGACAAGTTTAACTTTTGCGCTAGAAGCTAGAGTACTAAAAGCTCTTAGAAATGAAACACGGATGACAAACTAGAGAGGAAAAAAGATGTCGATAACTCAAAAGTTAAAATAAAGTTAAATAGCCTCTAAAATTACCCTCAAATACTACATTCTTCATGTTAGCTTTAATTCGTATAACATGTGCTCCATCCATCTTGATGGTGAATTTCAGAGCGAAATATGACATTCAGGTCATGGAATTCTTATCTAACTATAGAATATACTATAAGAAAGCTATTTAGATAGAAAAATCATGAAGTTGAAAAAAGCCAAAATTTCCAAAATTCTCGTTTTTTTCCCAAAAAAGCCGGCTTTTTATGTGAAAAAAACCATCGATTCAAAAAAGCCGGCTTTTTTGCATCTCTATTTACATCACAGTCTGAAGAAGCCACTTTGTTACTCCAGGCAGCAATAGTTTTTAGATTATTCTTAATGCACCAGTCTTCATTAGAACGCTGTTAATTCTGGTTGAATCAGTAATATGGTAAGCGGTTCTCACACCATCAGCTAAACGCTTCACTCTTATCTGATTCTTTAGTGACATTGGCCAGATCTTTGCATATCGTGATAGATGGTGGTTTATCAAGGTTTTACAGCAGTGCCATTCTATCGAATATTGCAAGCCGCGTTCCAGAATTAATCACAAGAGTGTTTTGTTGATCTATAACAGTCAATGTTTCTAGAATGAATAAAAATATCACTCCTCTTTGCTAGTAACAACATTTGGTCTTCTGTGGTAAAGAGAGCACGTGGAACAACACCAAGTTCGTAATTATTGATTGTATCCTCAAAGTTCACAGTGAGACGAGATGTTTGAAACCAATAGCAGCCGTACAAACAAGGCCCGATCCTCTTTTAGTTCGATTAACTTTGACTGAACTTAACAGTCATTGTTCTTGCACTGCTGTTCCATGTTTTTAACTTAAGAGTCTTCATCCCGGCGAAATTAAAATACCGCTAATTTTACAGTAATTATGTGATATCTTCAAATAGATAAAAGATAATCGAAATGTGGAGCAAGAGCGCCCTAGACAATATTATTTTACATAAGAAATCGTTATCACGACTCACTTATCTGCTTTCGATTTCGAGCCATTTTGAAAATTGGCATTTATTTTCGCGTTTCTAAACAGCTGAAAACGGAAAGCCACTAGGTGACGTGTGATAACGGTACCTCACGCAAAATAATATTGTCTAGGGCGCTCTTGTTAGATATTTCAATTATCTTTTATCTATTTGAAGATATCACATAATTACTGTAAAATTAGCGGTATTTTAATTTCGCCGGGATGAAGACTCTTAAATCTTCTCTAGGAATATGATTATCTGATCCTTCTATAGTTCCTGTAAAATCCCAGTTCTTGGTGCTGCTGATATACTTTCTGCGAATTTGTGCTGCATCATAGACATCGCATCTTGACATCGATATCTTAATCACTAAGTTGGTAAGCTGAATCAAAACAACTGTCTCGGGATGCCTTTAGAGACACTAACTCTGTCTCATTTTGACAAGATGGTTGATGGAATTTAATTTCACTTATGTTTTCATATAACCGTTCCTTAACACTTTTCCGAGATACAGAAGGATTGGAAACATTCTTTATAGCTCGGATATTTTAATACGTGGTTTGGATGACAGTCATGTTAAGAGGGGCCCTGCTTAGTAGATCCCTTACGAAATTAATTAATTTATTTTCTGAGGCAACTTCTGCAGTTAATGAATTTGGATAAGTTGAACCTGATGCTGTTCTTAACACATGACTTACGTTTTTCGTCCAACATGGGAGATGATATCGCACATCTATGGCATGCCCATCTTGTTGGTTGATCGTTGTATTAATTTTTATTTGTAGTGTTTCGTTTCCACTTTTCTTTATCGCATCAGTGAGGTTTTTCTGAGACTGATCACATGATAGTTTTCTAAGAGGACTCTCTCGGATGTGGGGTCCATTGCAAAAGAAACGCTCATTTTTACTGAATGGAACACACTGAGAACGTGTCTACCTGAAAGTGTTGGGTATGTCTAATTCCATTGACTCAGACAGATAAGACAGGTTCTGTTTTTCAAACCTTTGCCTTAAACGGTGGAGTTTACTGCGGTTCGTGATGGCTTGGTAGCAACTCCTATGCCATGAAGCTTTTCGCCCAAGTAGCATGTCAGATGTGATTCCTCGGAACCTTCCACCTGCAGCAACACACTGTTCGTCATAGTACTGAGCGTGTTCTCTGATATAGTTTAGCACTTGTTCATGTGAGGTTGGATTTCCAACTCATTTTTTCTTGGTACTGGTTTGGCAAATTATGCACAAACTATAGTCAGTGGGTAACTTCAGAATTTTTAAAGGAAGTGTCTCTTGATCCATCATAATTATCTGATTTTACGTTCCGCTTCTTTCGAAGTCCCAACGACAAACGTCTTCTTGGAGTTTACCATTATCCACAGTTTTGGGGCTCAACCAGGACCGGATTAATCCATCTGGAGGTCCGGGCTTAGAAAAAAATATGTGCCCCTTGTTGACTTTGCCTAATACTTTTCTGTGAAAGTACAGTAGAAAAGAGAAGGGAATATGTTTCATATTTTTAGTCATATTTTATTTTATTGTGTATTTATGATTCTCTTCAGATAGCCAGTCAGGGGCGGATCCAGGACCGACTTCTGGGGGGAGGCGGTGGGTTGTCGTAATGCTACTTCTAAGGGCTCCAAACTCTGGGATGAATTTTATTTATATATATAAAATAAGAAAGTTTCCTCTTCTGGATGGGGGCGATCGCCCCGATCGCCACCCCTCTGGATCCGCCCCTGTAGCCAGTTAAGGTTTTGATCAGAGTAGAGGCCTCGTCCATTTGGAGGCTCAGGGCTGCAGCCCCCCTTTAATCCGGCCCTGGGCTCAACAACTTTCTCCTATTGGAAACTCTCTCTCATTATGTACTGCACTGCACTGCACTGCACTACATTTTCTCGCGAGTTGTTACTAAATCAAAGACTTTAGTCTTAAGTAGCTAGAGTAACATGATTTAGAAAGCATTTATATACACGATTTATAAATATGAATTAAGCTAATTAGTATTTAAAAAAAACTGCAGGACAAGAATAAACGACCGAAAGTGCTATTAAAACTAATGGTGTTTTTTGGTCGTTTATTCTTGTCCCGTACTTTACCTATTTTAATACTTTAATATTCCTTTAAACAATTAAAAAAGAAATATAACGTAAATGTCCGTTATTGTTTTTTAAATTATCAATGACTTGGAGCGCATTTTATAGCGCCATCTATTGTTCAAATTTTTGGGAGTAAAAATTGCATTTTTCTGTTAAAACTGGAAAACCACTACAGATAGCGCTATAAATGTAATAACTAAAAATTTTGTTTCAATATAAACTTACAATTTTAAAAAAATCATCTAAATCGGATGAAAAATAACCGAGATACGAACACTTTTATATGTAACTCAGCCGCCATTTTGAAATGGTCGCCATATTGGCCTGCAGAATTTTTTCACTTGACATCTAAATTTGTCATAACTATTGTACTACCATGAGCAAAATAAATGACGCGTCTCTTTATTTTGAATTTTTTTGAAAATATCTCTGTTTTCTTTATATGTTCGAAATTTCGGAAGGTTTCCCCAGCAGGTCAGGTTAATAACAAACCCGTTTTTAATATTTGTGTTAGATATTAGCTCAAAATAAATAAATTAGAAGCAAAAAACATTAAATCGACAGAAATCTCGAGAATTACCAACTCTGCTAAAGTGGGAAATTTTCAAGAACGCGAGGGAATTCTGCAGTTCAACACGAAGCAGCGACATCTATGTCACTGAGAGAAATGTGGATAAAATCTACAAACGAAACTTTTAACGAAATATTTCTAATATGTCTTATTTCGTGCATTATCTGCAAACTCCAAATATATGAATATATGCCAAGTATTAACGTAAAGATAGAGCAAAAAGTGGAAATTGTCTATGGAAAAGGACGAATTGGTAGCGCGACCGTAATGAAAAATTGTCTTTACCGTAGAACAGGGTCAGTTCACGTAACGAAACAAATAGCTCAGTTAGTTAAGGCAACTAGTCTGTATGCCGAAGGTAGCGGGTTCGAATCCAGATGGAAATGACGTTTTCATTTTTATTATTATGGTTATTTTATTTATTTTTTTTATGTGGGAAAGAATCAAATTGTAACATATGTGTAAAATTCATGACGATACCAAAAAAGAAAAAATGTCGTCGCACTTGCATTAGCATCCCTAATTTTGTTTGCAAAAAATTTAGTAATTATTTCCCCTATGCTCACTGTTCACTATACGTAATGCTCGCTGGCGCGTTGTTTCCCAGTAAATGTTAATCCTAATTTGGAGAATTTTATAAAGTTTCACAATATTTCTCACTAGATAGTCTTCTATCTACTTGTTTGGATATTTTGATAACAGATTTCCCTATTAAATGTTTAATTTTCCCTAGATGTTTAATTACGGAAAAGTTTTACAATGTATTTGTATTAAATTGAAATTGTTTTGAATTTACCACATGAGATAAATAGCTCGAAGGAGGAAAACTCAAGTAATTGATATTCTACGTAAAAGCTACCTATTGTAGAATGATGATACTTCTTGCCATCAGCACATAATCTTCACGTTAGAGAGTCAGACAGAAAAAAATTCTGGTTTTTCCTCCCTATGACCACCCATCTTAAACCTGTACATTCCATTGTTAGTCTCACAAAATATCGGTGCTCCAAAAACATTCATATAATAATAATAATAATAATAATAATAATAATAATAATAATAATAATAATAATAATAATAATAATAATAATAATAATAATAATAAGAATCATCATCATCATCCTGAATATGCCATCCTTACATAATGTAAGGATATCTTAGTTTCTTAGGTTAAATCTTAGATATCTTAGTCTAAAGTGCTTTCTTTAGTAATTAATTGAACAACCATGTAGGAGGGGGTGCGGCGTTTTATTTTGCCCCTCTCATTTCAGTACCCTTCCAACAAAAAGTAATTTCTCATAAGCAGGGTAGAAAAATGAATAAGAAATATATTTACAGCATCCTCTCCCCTTTCATGATTGGAATATCACGTAGCATTTTTTTATTCTACCAAAGATGGCCCTGTGCGGTTAGGGGTAGGTAACTAAAGAAATACCTAATATATAGCGCCCCTTGATTGTAATATTACCGCTTCTTTATATGTACGAGGGAGCCCCAACAAGGTGATAAAAAGAATAGGAAAAATGCCTATTGAATCCAGTGGCGGATCCAGCACAAACTTCTGGGGGGGGTAGTGAAAGATTCTTTTGGTGATGTGAAGCTGTCACAAATTACCACTTAACTAAACTAAACATAATAGTGGGGTGAACTGGAACCCAGTCAGTTTAAATTGATGTAAAAGTTTAATTTTTGGCTTCATATTAAAGTTTTGGTTTCAAATGAAAATTTCAGTCCCAGTGGTCAAGGATCAAATCTCGTGGGGCTCTTCAGTGTAGGCTAATACGGGCCCCTTATGAGAAAAGGCAAAAATATTAAAATGTTTCTAACGTTCGAAATTTTCGTCTATTTTAAAGAATTGTTGGGCTTCGTATTAAAGTGTTGGTTCCAAATGGCAATTTCAGTCCGATGGAGAATGATCAAATCCTGGAGTCGGGGGGCTCATCAGTATAGTGTGCTACGGCTCCATTATGGGAAAAGGCAAAAATATGAAAATGCTTATAACTTTCGAATTTTTCGTCTATTTTAAAGAAATTATTGGCTTCATATTAAAGTCTTGGCTTCAAATGACAATTTCAGTCCTTGTGGACAATTATCAAATCTCGGAGGGCTCTTTGGTGTAGGGGTTTCGGCTTCTTTATGGGACAAGATTCACGTAATTGATATTGCAAAATTGTTTTGTATACATTAGTGTAAACTTGCACCATTTGGTTAATTTTACCTCTTATATTTTGCAGATTTCAAATTCCAAGCATAGTTACTTCTCAAAGCTAAAAGGCACTTACTAGTTTCATTAAAAGGAAATGTCTTTTATGAAAAGTTGTCATGGAGTAGACGAACGAACAGGCACCCAAACATTGGTTGAGTCGGACGGTTGAAACTCGTTAAGCTCACTTCAATTATTATTATTATTATTATTATTATTATTATTATTATTATTATTATTATTATTATTATATTAATAATAATAATAATAATAATAATAATAATAATAATAATAATAATAATAATAATAGATCATTCATGGGGTCCGTGGCTCGACTCCACTTCGCGCCAAGTGAAATTTGAGGTAGACAAATACCGTGTGCATGGGTATGGGTTTTCTTGGAATTTTCCATTTTCCTCCCACTTTCTTCATTTCATCATTTCATTCATCATCATTCTCCCTTAGCGTAGGTGCATAATCGTGCAACTAGATATTCCATTTAATTTTAATTTCAATAATAATAATAAACAATTAATTCAACTGAAAGAACTGTAATTTATGTTGACGGCAATTATCATAAATATGCAACCATTATAAAAACAATGCTTTGAGTAGAAAGATAATCCTTCCCAAGTGTTAACGAATGCGCACGAGATAAGACATGTCTCGAGAAAGAGACGAGACGCGCTTTGTGACATCCAAAAGAAGACGTAACAAATGTTTTGGACACGAGATAGCTTTTAAAATGTCTCGTCTTGTCTGGAATGTCTCGAAAACAAAAGTCTAAGTTTTAAAATTATTTTTAAAGATCTATTCTCTCAAAAGTAGCTCTCTGTCTTAAAATTAATAACGGTATTTGTGATTTTTTTTTAAATGTCTAAAGTTAATAGTTAACTTTTCGAAAAGAAGCTTCATTAAGGGTGAACCTGAAAGATGTCCACAAACTTCGGGAGATGATTCGTGACATCAAAAGGAGACAAATAGCCCTCTTGCAGTTTTCGAGTTCAGCTTCGTTGTCGAGATACAGGGTTGCCAACTGGTCGTGTTTGAGAAACTCACTGGAAATAAATTCAACTCCAAGAATAAGCTACTACAGGTCAATTGACTTATACCATGCTGCAAGGTTAAATATTTGTTTATGAAGTGTGTACAAAATTTGCCAGTGTCCTTTCTGAGAACATCGTCGAGAAAAAGTCACCTCCAAGAATAAACTACCCCTCGTAAATTTTTCTAAGAGAAATATCTGATACTGCAATATAGGGTTGTTAATTAAATATTGATTAATGGAAAGTAAACAAAATTGTTAAAACCATTTTGGAGAAAATAGCTTTTTTCGATTTTCGGCTGTTAGTAAACCACACTTATTTTAGGCGGTAGGAACAAATGGGAAAATCTCCTGTAGGAATACTATGTAAACCCTAAGTTTAAAATTTGGTGTAGATACGTTGAACGGTATGACCTCTAGGCGAGTGCACAGAAAAGTGTACCGAACGGATGGACCGGAAGGACGGGTATCGAAAAATCACATTTCCGGTATGTAGACGCCATGAGGTATGTAAATCCGTTGAAATCTGAATTTGATATACTATTTTCACAATCACCATATTTTCTTCTCTCTTTTGTCGCTCGAAAAAGAAAAGCCTGAGTTTACCACAAAAAGCTAGGGAGTTTCTCAAAAAATATTCAATTACAGGGCCAAAAATATTCAATTAAACTTTTTCAATTCAATTTCTTAAGTGTGTTAGGCCGCAGTTGTTACTGAAGTGTGTATTTGGATAATACGAAAAAAAAATATCGTATTATTCAAATACATCGAATGTCAGATTATCGAATAAAAAACTTCGATTGAAGAAAATCCATACTACAAAACTAACTCACACTTTGAGCACATTTTCATTAGACATATAATAGAGCAATTAATGCAATAATTGTTTATGAAATATGAAAAAATCAAATGAGTCATTTTCGAGAAAGTCGTTCAAAAAGAACACGTCAGAAGTAACCTACCTCTTGTGAATTGTTTCGAACAATGAGTTAAGATATACTTTTGCTTATTAATGAAATATTTATTTGCGAAATTTGAACAAAATCGCCTGTCGTTCGAGAAAATTGTTGGGAAAAACCTTGACCCCCAAAATAATCTATCCGTCGTAATTGTTTTTCATAGAAATGACTTATACTAAAATATAGGGTTATTAATGAAATATTTATTTATGAATTATCAATAAAATTGTCCACGTAAGTTTTGAGAAAATCGTGAGGGAAAAATAACTCCCCGAGTAAACTATCTCTTGAGGATTCTTTCAGGGCAAGCGAGTTATTCCATATTATTAGGTTTTTAATGAAATATTTATTTCTGAGTACGAACAAAATTGCTTGATTCATTTTAGAGAAAACCGTGGAGGAAAAACACCCCCAAGAGTAAACTACCCCTCGTATATTTTTTTTCAGGACAAACGAGTTTTGCCATATTGTTCGGTTATTAACGAAATATGTATTTTTGAAATACGAATAAACTCTTTTGAGTCATTTTTGAGAAAATCACCCAGACAACACACTCCACCAAGAATAAACTACCCCTCGCATTTTTTTTTAGGACAAACGAGTTATTTATGCCATATTGTTAAGTTATTAATGAAATATTTATTTATAAAATATGAACGAAAACACTTGAGTCCATTTTGAGAAAATCACTGAGAAAAAACTCAAAAACTCACCCCTAAGTATAAACTACCCCTTGTAGATTTTTCTCAGATAAATGCCTTATACCACAAAATAGGGTTGCTAATTAAATATTGATTTATAAAAAAATAAAGAAAACAAGATCGTTAGAGCCAGTTATTAGAAAATATATTTTTTCTATTTTCATCGTACAGGAAACTACCCTTGTTTTGGGAGTAGGAGGGAAATAAAAGAAACTATAGGAAATATATGAAAATCTTAAACTAAAATTTGGTGCAGATAAGTTGAACGGTTGGCCTCTAGGCGAGTGCACAGAAAAGTGTAGCGAACGGATGGACGAACAGATGGACATGTATCAAAAAATAACTTTTTCGGTATTAGGGGCTATAATACGTGTAAATTCGTTGAAATCTCAAATTTGATTTTTTTCGATCACCATACTTTCTTCTCTCATTTGTCACTTCAAAGTAAAAGGAACTCAGAACTACAGATAAGAGACACCTACTTTTACACATAGATATTTATTGATTTAAAACTGTTTTAGTTTGTCATTTCACTTCCAATTGAAAGGTTTTACCATGACTAACGGCATACCAATGACGAGACGGAAGTTTTGAGGAAGTAAATGCATTCAGAAGTCTAGACTACATTACGCCTATCAGCCTGTACTTACTTCTGCAATTGTAGACAGTTGTAATTTCGTCCAAACGCTACATGAAATAATTCTTGGTTGACGTCATTGTGTCACTATTTTAGTATTGTTCTCTTCAGACTTGGTTGAAGTTTTGTCTTAACGGTTATACATTTTTTCTTTCTTATTTCATCGATACACATAAGAATAAAATGTTCTGGTGAGTGGATAAATTCGAACCTACGATTCGAATTGAGTTTTCATTCTTCCAACACATTACCAATGGACCAAGCTTTGTCTTCACGTTAACGCACGGTTACAGGGTTTATTACGATTTAAATAAAATGGCTGGCTGTTAGAGTTTCCTGCCCAAATATTTCGATAAAAAATTTTCATTGCTTCGTAGATACGTAGAGCAATGTTTAGATACACATTTTAGAATAGTGCATTTTAGTGTATATAATAATTTCATGCCAGATAAAAGCTAGATAAGTTTTGATAAAATGTTTCATATGTAGTTCTCAATAATAGGCTTGCTGTTCGGGGTGAAGTTTCAAGGTTCAGCATTAACTAGCAGTTTTTGCTATTAATATCCCTTCTAACAATATTGGCAGTGGACAAAAGTTAGCCCGTGTTGAAGCCTTTTGCTCCTAATTTAATTATTTTACTTTATTATTTAACGAATATATTGAAAATTGTCAGCAGGCACGTATACAGTAATTTATTTCGGAAGGGGCCCGACTTCAATATTAGGATAAATTATAATAAAATTTTAAAAGATAATCCCAAAAATTAGGCTAAATTTACAGAAAAGTTGGGATTTCAGAGGGGTCCGGACCCCCTGTACCCGCCACTAAATGCGTCCTTGTTTGTCAGTAACGTTTCCTCATTTTGAAACCCTCAAAAACTTCGGATATATAAAGGGAAAAGAGTTATTTTCGATAAAATATCACTTCAAGGAGACGCGACAGTTTTATTGCACATGGTGGTATCCAACGTTCACAAGGGCAAGAATTCCTTCCCTTTTATTCTTTTGCTATTGTGCTCTATCGAAAGGTTAGGTTTGTAAAATATTACTCTTACAAACAAGCGTGATTGGCAGATAGGAATACTGAACAGAACTCCACAGAAATGCATGCTGAACTTACGTTTATAGCTACTCTTTGGTGATTTGGCCTCAAGGTCAATCGAGTGGTAATTCAGTTCCGTCTCTGTTCTTGAGCCATGTTCGTATTACTTCGAACAGTTTTGCTAATGAAAAGCATGCCTCGTAATATAACAGACTTCTTTCGCGTAAGAAATCGAAACTCAGTTGGTCACAGCAACTTTTGTTACCTAACCATAACGGCCTAGGGTCGTCTTCAGTAGAATAAAAAATGTTACCTGATATTCCATTCACGAAGGAGGAAAGGTTACTTTAAATATATTTCTTATTCATTTTGTCTACTCTGCTTGTCAGAAATTGTATACTTTCTGTTGGGACGGTGCTGAAAAGAGAGAGAGAGGGGGGGGAATAAAACTTCGTGCCCCCTCATACATTTTAAATTTTGTTACATGGTTGCTCAAATTATTACTAAAGAAAGCACTTTAAACCAAGATATCTAAAGTTACATTATGTAAGGGTGGCATATTCAGGAATAATAATAATAATAATAATAATAATAATAATAATAATAAATGTCTTTGGAGAGCCGAAATTATGTGACACGAATCATTACATGTAGAGCTTTAAGATGAGTGGTCATAGGAGAGGAAAAAACAGGGTTTTTCTCTGTCTGACCAACGTAAAGATTATGTGCTGAAGTTAAGAAGCATAATAATTCTACAATAGGTTGCGTTTACGTAGAATATCAGTTACTTCAGTTCTCCTCCTTCGGGCTACTTACCTCATGTGGTAAATTCAAAACAATTTCAATTTAAGACAAATACATGTAAAAGTTTTCTGTAATTAAATATATATAGGGGATATTAAACATTTAATAAGGAAATCTGTTATCAAAGTGTCCAAAAAAGTAGATAGAAGACTATCAAGCGAGAAACATTGTGAAACTTTATAAAATTCTCCAAATTAGAATTAACATTTACTGGAAAACATTCGTTATGCACCAGTGAGCATGTAGTGAGTAGTGAGCACAGGGGAAATTATTACGAAACTGTTTGCAAACAAGAATTAGACACACTAATGCAAGTGCGAGAACGGCATTTTTTTTTTGATATCGTCATGAGTTTTACACATATGTTACAATTTGATTTTTTCCACATAAAAATAAATAAAATAAACACAGTAATAAAAATTACAACGGCACTTCCATGGGATTCGAACCCAATACCTTCAGCATACAGACTAGTTGCTTTAACTAACTGAGCTACTTGTTTTCCTACGTGAACTGAACCTGTTCTACGGTAAAGACGATTTTTCATTACGATTGTGCTAAGAATTCGTCTTTTTCCATAGGTAATTTCCACTATTTGCTCTATCTATACGTTAATACTTAGCATAGATTCATATATTTGGAGTTCGCTGATAATGCATGTAATAAGACACATTGGAAATGTTTCGTTAAAAGTTTCGTTTGTAGATCTAATCCACGTCTCTCTCAATGACATAGATGTCGCTACTTCGTGTTGAACTGCAGAATTCCCTCACGTTCTTGAAAATTTCCCACTTTAGCAGAGTTGGTAATTCTCGAGATTTCTGTCGATTTAATGTTTTTTGCTTCTAATTTCTTTATTTTAAGCTAATATCTAACACAAATATTAAAAACGGGTTTGTTATTAACCTGTCCTGCTGGGGAAACCTTTCGAAATTTCGAACATATAAAGAAAATGGAGATATTTTCAAAAAACTTCAGAATAAAGAGACGCGTCATTTATTTTGCTCATGGTAGTACAACAAATCAGAAAAACCGTATCTCACAATTGTACCATCAAAATCCCACGTATGACCCTTTGCTCCCGCACTAATAACTGTAGGACTTACAAGTTATTTAGGTAAGAGGTCATCCGAAGTGAGGGAATGGATTCAGTAACAGTTTATATATTGCAAGGAACCCCACATCACAACAGACGCACGTGTCAGCTCAACACGTGCTAATGATTACAAACAACCTAGCAGACAACAGGCCAACACGGAAGACACCGAGGAACACCGAAAGCAGACGGACCTCACGGAAGGACCCGAGGAGGACAAATAAAAGGAGGACCACCAAAGGACCCAGCATCAGTCGACCAACTGATCGCCTAACCTTTACCTTCCTATGTCGCTGTGGACTAGGAGTAGCTCTTCCTTACCGTATGTCGCACTGGGCTAGGGATCCATCTTAAACTTATAATTCAAGTCTAACCTACAGCCTGCCAAAGTATTCTGGAAACTGCCATGAGTGGAAGGGGCACCCGGCAAAACATCTAGTATTCCTTCAATTGGTCATTGAGGAAGAGACATTGAATTAGATACACTTGTATTTATTATATTTTGTAATAAAACTTGGTGAAGGAGAAAAGACACCCGGTCTATCATTTGACTCTACCAAAACGTTACAATATAATTAATAGTAAAGGAGTTATTTTACATTTTGTTAGCCCATACGTTTTACATGTACTCCCGTACATAAAACACGAGATTTATTTCATTTTATATCCAGAAAGCTGCAATATTCTTTGTTAAGAGGGCAGACTACCGGTACTAAATATTTTTCAAAAGCTAACAATTTTTCTTTTGTCAGTTTTTCATAAGTGAAAAGAGATAATGAAATGTAACTTACCTCAATAATAGATAATGTTATTCTACATCCGAAAATACGAATCGAAGAATTTCCAGTATTGCCATCCATAGGAAATGCAGTGTGACCAGAATTGGAATTACCCAAAAAAAATATACGTTAAGGCAGGAACTAGAAAAATGAACTCATGGGTACTTGATGACTTATCATGTTATATTGGTTTCTTGTTAACTACTTTTTAGATAATATCTGTATTTATTTTGTAATAACTTACTTACTTTATAATAACGTACGTAAGCAAGAACTACAAGATTTACACATGTAACCTACGTTTTTAAGTAAGCCACATACGTTTTTATCTCAGTTTAGCCATCCTCCATAATATGTTTTTACTTAAGGCATTGATCAATATTGTACTAATTATTGCATTTGAACAGGTCGTAATTATTATATGCGTTGACATGGTTTAATTTTTTTTTTGTATCTACAGCAGCAGAATACTCCGTTTTTCGCACGGAGAGAATACGTTTCGTTTTGGATATATAGGGCGAAATTTGGATTTAAAGGGCATCGGAAGTGTCACTGTTCATCTCAACGACCCAGAAAACTATTAATTCGACATTAATCTCAGTCATTTTCGATCATTTTTAAGTATCTACCGCTCCCCTAAGTTCCACTGTCAAAGTGAAATGATAAAAAACTATCCCAGGCACGAACCTCATCTTATTGAAAATTTGATCGAGATTGGTCGGATAATTCAAAAGTTTTCAAATCACAAACATAGTCACTTACATTTATATATATATATATATATATATATATATATATATATATATATATATATATATATATATCGAGAGAGAGGGAGAGGGAGAGAGACAGATACAAAACAGAAAAAAAAAAACTGACATATTCATTATCAAGGCCATAACTAAAAACATTAAATTTGAACATGAATTTCTTTCTGAAATGAGATCAAGAGATAAGAAAAGATTACTTGAAATACAAATGCTAAGGAGATTAAAGAGGTGCTCAAATCCTTAAAAAAAAAAAAAAATACAAAATAAAGAATAAAGTACAAATTTCATCTTAGAAAGTTGAAACTCAGCTTTAAGCTTGTCATTAAATATAATTGATCACATGTTTGAGTATTTTTCGAAAATTTCACCATTAACTGAAAAAACAGGGGGGGGGGGGCGGAAATTTCTATATTACAAATCTCGACTACTGTAAAGATACCAAATGTGAGTATTGGCTGTAGTTAGAAGTGTCGAATTCCATAATTATTCTCTTAATTAAAAATAAGAAAATAAATGTTTCAACAATCCCGTTTCTAACGGAGGAAAGGTTCGATTCCCGGTGGTAAAGCTTGGTCGTAAAAGCGTGAAAGCTTTTTCAGGAAGGTTATCCAAAGGGGGTTTTCCTCATTCACACCGGTCAAATGCCGGGATGGTATCTAACATATTGGACCCAGCTTGCTTCCATTCTTCCCCATTGCTGTCTTTCTTTCCAATTCCACGGCTAGTTTCAGGCCCGTATCCACGGTGGGTCTAGGGGGGCCGGGCCCTCCTAAATTTTTGCTGGCCCCCTAAAAGTTTTACAGTAGGCTTGCAAAAGTACTATAATATGGTGATGAACTATCATATGGTTGGATCGGCCCCCCTAACTTCAGCCGGCCCCTTCCTAAGGTTTTGGGGTGGCTACGGGCCTGGGTAGTTTGATCTCCGAGGGACATCATCCCTCATACGGGACGGGTTAGTATGGCTATAGATACCGAAAGATTAGAAATGTAATTCCTAATCCTAATCTTATGGAAGAAAGGGAGCAATTTCTATAATACTCGAATTTTCAGTTCTTTTCACAGAAACACTTAATTGAGTATTCCTGTAAATTGGAGGTATGCAGTGGCGTATTTACAATTTTGTTTCGGGAGGGGCTTTGCTAACTTTCGGGGGGGGGGGGCTTTGCCTGAAAATTTGAAAATTCTGCAAGATATTTCATATACTTTACTGTAGTAAGTAAGATTTCGGGGGGGGGCTTAAGCCCGGAAGCCTCCCCCTAAATACGCCACTGAAGGTATGATATCCGGCATATAAACTCCTAATTGAAATCAAACGAAAACGAGTTTCTGCCTTTCAAAAATTCGACTTCTAATGTGAAAACTGAATCTTTTCCTCCTAAAACTGAGAATCTATTTGACACATCAATCTGGTAGTCCATTCTCGTCTGATCCTCCTCTAATTTCTTTAAGATTCTGTGTTTTCAGATGCTGAAGGTTTGTTTGTTTTTCGTAACGATAATCTCTTTCTTATAATCACTGCTACCAGGTAGGGTCAGTGTCATAATTATCCTTAGGTTACTCTAGTTAATCCAGTCAACTATTCTACCTATTTGTCAGGATTAACGAGATTTCACTGTAGTAATAATAAGGAATAGGATTAGGAATTAGATATCTGGGCTTTCGACATCTAAGGCATGTAAACCCGCCATGTAGTAGGCATGGCGTCCCTCCGTGTTCACACAATCCGAGGAAAAGGGAGGAAGGAATCGGCCTGGGACCTGTATGTTAGATACCATTCTGGCATTCGCCTGGTGGGAATGAGGGAAAACCCAGGAAAACCTCATTCAGGATGACTGGCCTGACAAACTTTTTATACTTTCTCGACCGAGTGTCCTCACCGGGAATCGAACCCTGGACTGCTCGCAACAAAGACAAGAGTGTTAATGATTAGGGCTATGCTACGCGGGGTCACTGTGGTAATAATAAATGAAATTTTTGTTTAATTTGAGCAAGTAGTGACTGGTGAGATGGAACATCAAAAGTCAAAGAAATTCTCTATTGCTATTAAGTTTTATAAGCTTCTCGAACTTGAACTTGAGAAGAGGGGGACCCTTTAAACATTTTCGCTGCGGTGGGGGGGGGGGTATTAGCGCGACGTGACATGTATCTTTAATTACGCTTCTGTGTGAAACCCTATTACAATGCGGCTAAAGTATTGGCAATAAATATCAGGCTAGCGTTAAAAAAAATATTGCTAAATATACATAAAGAGAAATACATCACTGTAATATTATTATGTCAAAAATGAATAAAGTTATATTAAATCAAGGTAAAATTCCTAATCTCTCGTTGCTAAATTACAGTAAAGAGTAAGGGGCACAGTGTCTTAGTGACAGACTCTGGTGCATTGGGGCCCTGGTTCGATCCCCGACTAAGTAAATTTGTGGTGGAGAACATCGTGTTTGTGGGTATTCTCGGGGTACTTCCGTTTCCTCCCATGTTATTCCGTCTCCACTAGTCTAAAGGGCATAATCGTGGTACGTTAAACTGAAAGATTTCATTTCATTTCATTTCATTTACTGTAAAGAGTAAAGTGAGAAATATGAATGGTAATTAAACAATCAATCATTGACCACTGTTCATTACGAATTCTTATTTTTAATATCAAATATTATAATTTATTATATAATTCCTATTGTATTTTAGCAACTATCTAATGCCACTACTTTTGCTCCGAATCATTTGTAATTGTACTAGTTTTCATGGTAATTTTACAGTGATGTGATAGTAGATATACACATTCGTTTCTTTTTTGTTTACAAAATAGAAAAAAAAAGACTTGTGTGTCACTCGTATCACATGTGAGAGTTATTTGCCGATGATGATGATGATGAAGATGATTATGCACATTCTACTGCCGGGGATGCTGGGAGACAGATGATCTGGACCCGATTCAGTGACAGCGTCCCGTGCACCATAGCCAGTCGCAGCTGAGCAGTCTTTGCGGACTCTTTAAACGAGGAGAAGCAATGGCGGATGCCTTTGATGTGAATTGATCCGGACAGGCTGGGGTTATATATAAGAAGAAGCGACGGCGCAACGGATGGGTGGTCAGCACAAGAATTTCATGGCTGGCTGCACAGAGGGTGGTGCTACTCCCCCCCACTACTCCTTCGGTTCCAATTTACCTGATTCGGACGACTGGCAACACTTGGGTGGCAGATACAAAGGCAATTATATCAACAGAGGGACGGGGTTTGTTCCTCTTGCAGGATGACAATACGGTATCTGCTCGCTGCTTTTATTCGAATCATGCGAATAGGGCTTATAAGATTGTAAAGTTAGTATGTCTGTACGTCCGTTAGTGCCCACAATAACTAACGAAAACAAAATTTTGTTTACTATAGAAAGCTCGAACGATTTTTCAGATAGTTCGTTAAGAACCTTCATCCCGACGAAATTAAAATACCGCTAATTTTACAGTAATTATGAGATATCTTCAAATAGATTCTTCAAAAGATAATCGAAATGTGGAACAAGAGCGCCCTAGACAATATTATTTTACATGATAAACCGTTATCACGACTCACTTATCTGCTTTCGATTTCGAGCCATTTTGAAAATCGGCATTTATTTTCGCGTTTCTAAACAGCTGAAAACGGAAAGCCACTAGGTGACTTGTGATAACGGTACCTCACGCAAAATAATATTGTCTAGGGCGCTCTTGTTCCATATTTCAATTATCTTTTATCTATTTGAAGATATCACATAATTACTGCAAAATTAGCGGCATTTTAATTTCGCCGGGATGAAGACTCTTAATGCTTATATTATCATCACGGGTAACGATTGTGCTATCCATATGTCATACTTAGAAATGAATCAGTTAATGCAAAAAGAGCTTCAGTCAAACAAACTTAGTTTCGAGAAGAAAGAAAGAAAAGAAAAAAACTGCAGTTTTGAAACTATAAAAACTTTTTATTCGTATTGATTAAAATTACACTAATCGAATGCTGTATAGGAAAACCATTTTTATATTCATTGCCATGGTAAACAATAATAATAATAATAATAATAATAATAATAATAATAATAATAATAATAATAATAATAATAATAATAATAATAATAATAATAATAATAATAATGTTTCCACTGTGACTGAAGCCCTTCTTTCATGTAAACTATAGAAGAAATGACTGTAAGAAATGAAGCCCTTTATGACTGTAATTTTATTTAGTTGTTATTATTATTATTATTGTTCTTCCTCTAACGGAAAATGTGTTTTTCGCCAGGTTCCAGATGTTGCAGATCTGGCAACCGAATTAGATTAAATCAATAGCTATTGCCACTAACCCTATAAAACAAATACAATTCTCCATGCAGAAAGGAAATTACTAATCCAAACCCATGCTGCCTAAAATAATCGAATTTAGCATCTGTGTATAAAATGTTAGAGCAATGAAATTGAAGCTCTTTATGCATTAGAAACATAGGTGTACCTAATAGGAACAAAAATCCGATGTTAGCTCAATTTCGCCATTTTTGTTACTGAAGCCCTTTTTGCATGACCTAATTACAAATATATTCTAAAGTTAGAGTTTTTTACGTTAAAAAGCTAATTCATTCTTTGAGTTAAACAGATTTTTTGATTAAATCTTTTAAAAATATATTGTGTGCTTAAAACTGGGGGAAATCCGAATCCGGACTCCCCCCCCCCAATTTCGTAACTCGATTAACATTTGTAGACTTTCTTAACAGAACTATACTTGTTTAACAGAGAATTGTAGGCTAAGAATTAGATTTTACGCCTCATCTGTACTCTTTCTTTTCTGCATGAGGTCACTGGTTCGATCCTAGGACAAGTACGTTTGTGGTGGACAACATTATATGCGTGTGTTTTTTCTCTGGGTACTCCCGCTTCCTCCCACTTTATCATTCCACCACTTCGTCCATCATCATTTATTTGCCCTAATTATGATCTGCCTTAACCGAACGGACATAACTGTGTGACAAACTGAAAGATTTCATTAGATTTTTCCTTTTTTATTTTCTTGTAAAAATAATGTAGTTTTATCATTTTTTTTCAAAAATATAGGTGTAATAATTAACAATAGCTTATAGTCAGGGGGGTTCGTGCCTGGGTTAAAATCTCACGTACAAGAGGTATGAGAGAAGTGACCATCACATCCATAACCAGTCCAAAAATGTATTTATTTATTTGGAAAAACAACACAACAGGCTTAATGCCTAGTTATAGTATCGTATAGTACATACATAGACATATATACATTTATACGTACAATTAATCAATTCACTTCGAGTGTCAGGTACTCGGTAATAATCCTGTTTCTAAATACATATTCTGACATACTGAATATATTTAGGAGTCACACATTCTCCACAGCGGAGATTTACTGAGAATATTTGTTCGTGCCCTCTCACAGAAAAATATACCAGTACTCCCTGGTCTTGTTCTGCCTGTTGGAACGCTCAGATATACTTTCGTGAGTAGCTCTGGACAGTCAATTTTATTATTTAATACTTCATATAAAAATAGTAAATCAAACATCTTTCGTCGATTCGTCAACGTTAGGAAATTCAAACTCCTTACTAAGTCTACGTAGGTTTGGGATAGAAAGCTGTTTTATTGTACGTAAGTATTTTAGAAATTTAAATTGTATGTTTTCTATTGCTTGTAAGTATTTATTACATTCGGTGTCCAAATAACGCACGCATATTCTAATCGGGACCTTACGTACAAATTATAAAGTTTAATGAATGTTGACTCGTTTCTAAACTCTTTACCCATTCTATAGATAAAACCCAGGTTTCTGAATGCAGCGTTAGAGATTGCATCCATGTGATGAGAGAATGTCAATTTTGAATCAAAAATTACTCCTAAATCTTTAACTGAATTTGGTTTACACAGAGATATGCCATTAATTATATACGGATAATTGATGGGATTTTCTTTCCTTAAGAACGATAAAGACTTGCATTTAGAGATATTCAATGAAAGTTTGTTTTTATCACACAATTTCCCAACACTCTGTAAATGCTGCTCGAGTTGTGTGCAGTCATCCATTGTGCTTATTTTAGAATATAATTTAAAATCATCGGCAAACAAAAGAAAGTGAGAGTTTTTAACATAGGTTGAAATATCATTAATTACAAGAAAAAATAATAGCGGACCTAAATGGGATCCTTGAGGAACACCTGATAATGTGGTAAATTTCGTGGAAATATATCCCTTGTAAGAGGCAGCTTGCTCTCGATTGCACAAGTAGGAAGCGAAGTACTCTATTGCTCGTTTAGAAAAATTGAATGATACCAATTTCTGTAGTAGCACGTCATGGTCAACTCTGTCGAAAGCCTTAGTGAAATCCGTATAAATGACGTCCACTTGACCGCCTTTGTCTAATTCTCTTGCTATGTAATCCGTTACTATTGCTAGATTGGTTGTTATGGATTTATTCCTTAAATATCGGTGTTGATGTTCGGATATGACAGGCTTTACATGGTTTAAAATTTTGTTGTACAATATGGTTTCAAGAACTTTGCTAAAGGGAGATAGGATGGCTACGGGTCTGAAGTTCTCTATCTCATTCCTGTTTCCGGATTTAGGAATAGGGCAAATGAGACCTTCTTTCCATTTATTCGGAAATATATTGGTTTTAATGGACATATTAAAGATAATATGGAGTGGATGCTTGAATATATCTAAAAAGCCCTTCACCACATACGGTGGAATGACATCTATTCTACAAGATATTTTAGGTTCCAGCGCTTTAATAGCCTGCTCAATCTCCTCTAATTCTATTTCCTTTATACAGTGGTGCCCACCCCCTTATGTCCATGACGCACCCCCCTAATTGTCTACCCGTAGGTGTTCTTCCATGAAAAAATCTTCTTTTCGATTAATTTTTACACTCCCTCAAACATATTTATTCAGATTTTTGCCCCCCCAATATTTCAATGACGCACTTTGCGTCATAGCCCCCCCTTGTGGGTAATCCTGCTTTATATGAAAAGTGTCTAATATACTACATTCCGAATTATTTGTTATTAGATAATCCGCGTCGTATTTAGCGGGTACACTACTATATACTGACTGAAAATAATGCGCGAATGCCTGACAAATTTCTTTGTTATGTTTTAACTCGTTACCATTATATGTTAGAGAATCTGACGAAAGATGCTTGGTTTTACTTTTAATAAAATACGAGAACTGCCGTGGGTCTTTTTCTACAGTAAATTCAGAATCTGAAATAAATGCCTTGTACACTCTCGAAATTTCTGATTTAGTTTCTTTTCGTAGTTTCAGGAACTGTTCACGATAGAGATGCAAAAAAGCCGGCTTTTTTGAATCGATGTTTTTTTCACATAAAAAGCCGGCTTTTTTGAAAAAAAACGAGAATTTTGGAAATTTTGGCTTTTTCATTTTCATGATTTTTCTATCTAAATAGCTTTCTTATAGTATATTCTATAGTTAGATAAGAATTTCATGACCTAAATGCGATATTTCGCTCTGAAATTCACCATCAAGATGGATGGAGCACATGTTTTACGAATTAAAGCTAACATGAAGAATGTAGTATTCGAGTCAATTTTAGAGGCTATTTAACTTTATTTTAACTTTTAAGTTATCAACATTTTTTTCTTCTCTAGATCATTTCAATTTGTCATCCGTGTTTCATATTTAAGAGCTTAGTACTCTAGCTTCTAGCGCAAAAGTTAAACTTACGTTTTTCTATATATTCGTCAAAGCGTATTTTTCAATATATCCGTCAAACCGTACTTCCACATTTCTGTTATACTGTAGCTGTGCGACGATTTAGCAATAATTTTCCAGACACAACCTTGAATACCAATTTATACAAATAATCAATAGCGGATTTAGAAAAGTACTTTCGGAAAGGTTTCTCTGATTGTCTCGTTTTCTAAAAAGTCCTAATTTTATTCTTGAAGTTTATTGCTAATTTTATTGCTTGAAGTTTATGAGTACGGGCATAACTAATATTTCGTTTCATTTATATGTTTAGCAATAATCTTCCGGATCATTTTATACTGAGAATCAGTGGCGGATTTAGAAAAGTATTTTGGAAAGGGTTTTTCTTACTAATGTTTAGTTTTTCTAAACATTCGTAATTTGTATTTGACGGGAGCTTAAAGTTTATGAGTAAAGGCATAACTAATAGATATTTCGTTTGTTGCAGACATTCCGTAACTTTGGGGAACAGGCTTCAGTCCAAAAGACCGCCAAAGTTACGGAAGTCTTTTGAACCTTCGCAAAAACCGTTACTGCTGATAATTAGTAATAATAACGATTTAAAAACAATAAGAAAGGATACGGCCAACTCACAGTACACGCACTATTTCTACTTCAAAGATGGAATGAAGAAAAGCTTTGTCAGAATGGTCGAATGCTGGGTTGAATCCCGGACTTCCCGATAGAAGCGCAAAAGCTAACCACTCAGTCATGTTTGTTGTGCAGTTGTATTTAGCTTAACTTAAATATATTCCGTAGTCCTTTTGGGGAGGGGGGGGGGGTTCCGTAATGATATGTTGAATCCATCTTGTTAAAAATTAAGAAAACTTGAGGACTGGGTAAACCGTGATGGTGTTATATAAAACTTAACCGTAGAATTTCAAGAATATACAGAACCAAACGCTCTAGATGTGCAGCCTAATATTTCTCTTATGTTTTATTTTAATTTTATTTTGTTTCAAAAGGAGGGTATGGAAGATTTTGGAGTAAAAATACTACATACAATTTTGCTAGTTATTTGTGTATTTTTTTAAAAGAAGTGTTTACTTTTAGGGTTGGCTGGTTTATACGAACTTTTTTTTTAAATAACTGGTTTAAACCAAAAAAAAATTAAAAAATAAAAAGAACGAAAAATGCGAATTGTGTAAACTTCATGGTGACTTTTCCACATATCAAACCACCTGCATTAGTTTTATTTCCTTTTCACCTTTTAATCAAGGTGTCCCATGTTCAATTCTCTGTTGAACCACAACTCTTCTTTCATGCGTAAACCAAGTAGCGGTTCGGATGTCACTTTAAGCGAAAGTCTTCTCCTTGATAACCTCGGTATTACGTAAGGATGTTAAGCCTAAACATACGAAACGAAACCAAATTGTATATTTCTACATGCCTAAATGCCTGTTGTTTTATAAAGAAGCCAAGATTGCTTAAATATATTGATATAAATTGGCAAAATTTATCGATTGCCTAAGTAGCTTCCAACATTAGCTTGGATTGTACTTTCAATGATATCTACGTACTAAATTTGTAATTTAATACCTCAGTTTTAGCGTACTGATTATGATACGTTGACCTTTAAATTTTACATGCAAAGCAATAACAGGATTTTCCCGTTATTGTTTTACATTTCAAGTAATGACGGGATTTTCCCGATGGCTAGGGCGGAAGCTTCTCAATTTAAGACATTTACTGACCGGACTTCTTTAAGCTTATGGGACTTCTTCTAGCATAACCCCGCTGTTGCATAACAACACCAAGGCGAAACAAACTTATTTCTGTGAATATGTAATATAAACACATAAAGCCAAATATCTAAATCAAAAAACCTGGTTTAAACCAAAAAAGCCTGGTTTAAACCAATAAAACCTGGTTTAAACATCCCCCCAAAAACGGGTTTTTGGCATTTTCAAAAACAACCATGGCTCTTTCCAACTCTGCTTTCTTTTGTATATAGGAAGTTAAAAACTTATTATTATATACATTAGTTAATCCTTTGGAATTCATAATGTAAATATGTTGAAGAAAAATTGTTTGAAATATCTTTTCGAAATTCATGGTTTATTTTCGAGGTTTTATATTATTATCAGCATCAACCACTAACTAAATGACTTTTTGTGTTATAGAGAAGCGAAACAAAGTCTGCTTTATCAATTTAAAGCAGAATTTTGAAAAAAGCCCAAAATTTCCCAAGCAAAAAAGCGAAGCAGAAAAAACCGAGTATTTTTTTCAAAAAAGCCGGTTTTTTTCGAGCCCTTCCATCTCTAGTTCACGATGGTACGCAATATTATTTAACCCCTCTTTCTACTTCTTACGGTGGTAAGGTTTCCGTTTGATTTTTTTGATTATATCATAGGTAAACCAGCACGAATAAATGCCATTGACGTGTTTCTTTAGCAGGGACGCATCGGCTGAATACGTTATAAATCATTTCGTAGAATTTTGAAACAGTACAATTAACATCATGTAGAGTGGTCTCGGTGGAAATCAGGGCGGGCCTGATCCAACCATGTTATAGTTCATCGCCATATAATTCATTTGCAAGCCTATCGTGAAAATTTTAGGATGCCAGGTCCCCCTAGACCTCCGTGGATATGGGCCTGGTGACCACACCAGCTTCAATTTCTTTGTGGGGAAGGAAAATTTTGGAGGGTTAGCTTTTATTTTTGTATAGCTACCAAAAAAGGATAGTTTTATGTATGTTACATAATCTGCATTGTAACGCAGCATTTCTGGAAGAGGGGTAGTCGGAAGGGGGAACTAGGTAGGTGATCACCTCCTTGCCCTCTTCTTGCGTAGTCACTGTATGAGAGAATATAAATGTATCATAGAGGAGGTTTCTTCCTACCCCTAAAATTAAGGGTACTTTACTTAAGGATAAAAAAACGCTATTTTCTCAAGAACGGCTCCAACCATTTTATTTATATTTCATAAATCAAATTTTGATAAATAACAACTCTATACTGTGGTATAAGCCATATCTCTGGTGAAAAAAAAAAAATCGAGAAAGGGTAGTTTAGTCTTGGGAGTGAGTTTTTTGAACGGTTTTTTCAAATTCAACACAGACGATTTTGCTTAACAACCTAACAACATGGCATAACTCACTTGACCTGAAGACATCTGCGAGAAGTGGTTTATTCTCAGAGACGAGTTTTTATGACAATTTTCTCAGAAACGAAATGAATTTTTTGAGTTTTACGTCCCACGGTTATGCCATGTATGTTAAAGGAGACGGTAAAGATGAGAAATGAATGAAATGGTTGAATGAAGAAAGTGGGAGAAAACGGGAGAACCCCGAGGAAACCCACGCACACGGTTTTTGTCCACTACAAAATTCACTTGGCGGGAGCAAGGTTTGAATTTTCTCAGAAACGACTCAGGTGATAATTGTTCATATTTCATGAATAAATATTACATTAATAACTCGACATTAAGGCATAACTCATTTGACCTAGAAATATGCACGAGGGCTAGTTTATTATTGGGGATGAGTTTTTATTCGGACGATTTTCTCAAAAAAGAAAGAAAAGAAAAGAAAAGAAAAAAGAAAAGAAAAAGAAAAAAGAAAAGAAAATTCGAGCGATTTTGTTCATATTTTATAAATGAACATGTTATTAATATTCCTATAAAGTTGCATAAATAACTTCCATGAGAATATCCAGAAGGGGTAATTTACACTTGGAATGACTTTTTTGAGCGGTATTTTGTGGTATACGACTTCTGCAGTTTTATTTTATATACAAATATTTTATCAGTAACACTAACATATTGTATCAGCCATTTTCTTATGGAAGAATCTACAGAGGTAGTTTATAACTTTTGGACCTCTAAAAATTTTCCGAAAATGCCTTATAATTTTTTTCGTATTTCACCAGAAAATGCTTCATGAAAAATAACAGCAGACATGAAACATAATTGAGCCCGACTGTAGTAGGGTTAAAAGATTTTTTTTTTCCGCGGCGTTCACGAATAATCGTGGCTTTACTGTATATATAATTAATGTTATTGAGTTATCATTGAATTACTTTTTGATATTTTATTACTTCAAGTCTTGCACCATATTGTTCAAAATAATTAAGTTACTTTTATAATTCTTCTTTTTTGAGTTTAATATCCTATATTTATAAGCCAAGGCTGAGGGAGACGTTGTGAGATGGTTGATAATGGTATAAATGTACCGTGTCATGCGAAAACGAACTAAGCGCCACTTTCATACTTTTAAGAAAATTACGTATAAAGGTTGATGTCCACCATTAATGTAGCCGTAATCAAAAGTGAAATTATGTTTCTTTTTTTGGAAAGGTGGTTGTTTTCCTCTCTTTGCGATTGTGCAAAACGTTCTAATGCGTATCAGGAACCAATCGTCGCATTTACGTGGATTTTCAAAGTTTGGCGCTTAGTTCATTTTTGCATAACACGGTACAAATGTGAAATGAAGAAAGTGGGAGAAACGAAAAAACCCAGAAACTCCCCTGGCGCAGGCTGGATTCCAATCAGGAACCCTTGCGCCAGAAGTGACCTCTCTACCACTGAGTCTACGCAGAGCAGAGTTACTTTCGTGTTTAGTTAAGAGACGAGGTTGCCAATCGGAACAAGTATACTTTTCTAGATGAGACTACCCTTTCAGGACACTTTTTCGAGACGAGACTACCAGTCGGACTAGATATACTTTTCGAGACGAGATATCATTTTCAGAACACTTTTTCGAGACGAGACTACCAATCGGAACATATATAATTTTCGAGACGAGACTATCCTTCCAGGGCACTTTTTCGAGACGAGACTACCAGTCGGAACATATAGTTTTCGAGACAAGATGTCACTTTCAGAACACTTTTTCGAGACGAGACTACCAATCGGAACAGATATACTTTTCGAGACGAGACTATCCTTCCAGTGCACTTTTTCGAGACGAGACTACCAGTCGGAACATATAGTTTTCGAGACAAGATGTCACTTTCAGAACACTTTTTCGAGACGAGACTATTAATCGGAACAGATATACTTTTCGAGACGAGACTATCCTTTCAGGGCACTTTTTTGAAACGAGACTACCAATCGGAACATATATATATTTCGAGACAAGATGTCAATTTCAGAACACTTTTTCGAGACGAGACTACCAATCGGAACAATATACTTTTCGAGACTTTTCTAGAATAAGTATACCTTCAGGACACTTTTTCGAGACGGGAAATCCCCAAATCTTTTCTTGTGGGCAACATTAGCTGCTTTTCTGCTGTTTATTTGTTAAATTTCATTCACTTGCGTATTAAATTAGAGCTCTGAAACTTTCTCTGTAAATCTGATGACAAAACTATATTTTTCACTTGAATTTCCTTCTAGCATATCGTTTTATTGTAAAATTAATTACAAAGGGCGTTCAAAAAGTTTTGCACAATGGCTATAGCTTTTTAAAATAATTCCCGCTGTTCTTTTGATGCTGTAAACAGGAGCAGATTAAGGGAGGAGGCAATGCAGCCCAGGCTGAGCCCCCTCCCCCAAATCCCTCTCTTTAATACTAAAATATGGCAATCAATTTATTATATTATTGGCTACAGACCCATGCTATTTTTTCCCGCTTGTGGTATCGCTAAAGTTAGTCTTCTTTCACCAGCGTCTTCACGATACTTATTTTGTGAGGGAGTGAGCTATTTTGGGCCTCTTTTACAAACCAAATCATTAGCTTGTAGTGACAATTCCTTTGAAATATCTCTGTCATTACTTAGAGTAAATTTAGGAGGTTTATCTAGCCTTGTACAGCTTTACCTATTTGTATATGATGTTTCTTCTTTTACTTTATTCATGTTTTCACAGGGATTGTTGGCCATTTGGCTTTATTTCGCATTTGTGTGTTACACTGCAGTATATGAGCATTTAACTGTTAATAATGAAAGTAATGAAACTAATTATTGTAAACTTGGAGCACGTTAAAATATTACAGCATAGTTCTTGGTGTTTTGATGAGCCTCTGAGGCTGTGGAAAGTAGTAAAGAAAATTTACGTGCTGGAATTATCCATAAGATAGGCCCCTTTGAAATAGTCAGCTCCAGGCCCCAAAAACCTTAATCCGCCCCTGGCTGTAAATGCACCATGGTAAAACCCCGAACTCTGGCTATTACACCACTGCTTCACATACACAATGAGTTCTTGGTCACTGGAAAACTTTCTACTATGAAAGTGGGCCTTCAGGCAACCAAACAGAAAGAAATCGAACAGGGCTAGTTCCGGACTATAAGAGGGTTGAGGAACTACGTATGCACTTCCAATCCCATACTTTTGATTTTTTGCTGTGTGTGATTGGTAGAGTGATTTGTTTTTGTTGGTTTGTGAGCAAGTGAAATGTCCAACTGGCACAAAGTTTTTCTGTAACCTAAAAACTGCATTATTGTTAGAATACTACCCATAGATAACAGAGTTGCTTCAATAAGCTGTCGTGTGGTTTACACATATGTCAATGTGGTCTTTGTTAACGTCGTTCACTGGAGTTGATAGTCTGCTGTACTGTGTTGGTCCAGCAAACTGTAATCACCATTTTAGAATCTTTGTACCCATTGCTGGATATTGCTGTGGGCCAATGTCTCATCCCCATATACAAGAAGCATTTTTGCGTCGGATGAGTGTGGCTGAGTAATCGCCGGTCTTGTACAGAAACTCAACGACTGACCGTTGACGGGTATGGTTGTTTACTTCGTTCTCCATTGTGGACGTATCTGTAAATAGAGGAAGAAAATTTTATTCACAATTTCGGCATAAACACTACAAGTACACGCACACAAAATTTCATGGTCTTAGTTCAACTATTAAAATAGTTATGGTGCATTGTGCAAAATTTTTGAACGCCCTTTGTAACTCCTTACAAATGTACAGGGTGGTCCAAAAGTAGGTATACACCTCTGCATTGATCAAGTATAACATTCTAGCTTATCGGTTTATTTGCTTCGGCTGTTCCGAGCGTAAGATATAAGTAAAAAGACATTAAGAACAAATAATAAAGAAACTAAGTCTATCTGATGGATAACAATAAGAAGTTATATAAAATGCAATGAGCTGATCAGTACGGTACTGTATACCTACTTTTGGGCAACC
Organism: Thermobia domestica; assembly: GCF_964235325.1. NCBI lineage: Eukaryota > Metazoa > Arthropoda > Insecta > Zygentoma > Lepismatidae > Thermobia > Thermobia domestica. Next base: position 23,000,537 of record NC_137456.1, on the reverse strand, counting down.
CTGTGTTTAAATCGAGTGTATGCGTAGGCAATGCCACTTAATTGAACATTACTTCAATTGATGGCAAGAAGCTTCCTCGTTGCCATATAACGCGTGAGATCCGGGTTCGATTCTCAGTGTGAGCTCACGTTCAATCCTACGTTAAACTGTAGGTTAGTGTTTAATATACCCTCGGTGCTGATCAGGACGTTAAACTTTTAAATCAGCAAGTCAATAAATGGCAGAATGGTTGAATGCTGGTTCAAGGCTTTTATGTGATGCCTCTAGCAGGAAAGTTAAGAACTATTTTCACACTAGAATTTTTTAAATATATATAGCTTCTTTCGTCGATACATTAAAATCATGAAAGAGCTAATCTGGTATGTCAGGAAATGAAATCTTTAAGTTTTACGTCCCTCGGCTATGCCGATTAGGCTAAAGGAGACGGTGATATTGAGAAATGAATGAAATGGTGAAATCAAGAAAGTGGAAGGAAACGGGAAAACTCCGAGAAAACCCACGAGCACGATGTTTGTCCACCACAAAGTCCACACGGCGCGAACCAGGGACCCCAAGCACCGGAGGTGAACGCTCTACCGTTGAACCACCCTACCCTCTGTGTATATTAGGGTAACTACTACAACCTTACCCTTCCTAAGATTCAATCAAGGAATGATTGAGCCTGAAAACATTTTATAATAAAACTAGCCTTTGGCTAACTGGGAGCTCGCCCCCAACGCTCTGCGTTTGCTCGTCCTACGGCCTCGCATCTCCTATGAGTCAGCCTTTTATTTGCATCAAGAGTGAATTTTGTGCATTTCCTATTTAATCACTTTTCCTGAATTTAGCCTAGCTGGAGGCTTCGCCCCCTGACCCCCGCGTATACTCGACCTAAGGCATCGCACCTCTTAAGCACACAATTCTACCAAATTTCAAGTTACTTTTTGTATTTCAAATATTTAAAAGATAAAATTTTGAATCCCAAGAAAACTCCCATTTAAATAACATGCGAATTTCTTCATCCTCCCTTTACACCCCTTAAAAACTAAAAATATTAACTTTTGGAAATTTTCCTGTAGGTTAGTCCTGGATAGCTTTATATATAGTTAGGATGAAAAGAATAATAACCTAAAACAAAACTTTCCAATACTTTTTTTTTTTTTTTTTTTTTTTTTTTTTTTTTACAAATGGACTAGAAGTGAGAAAATATTTTCTTTAAGATTAAAGGAAGGAAGAAGATTAAAGGAATTAGTTGCAATTGATTACAATGGATTACTCCAAACTACTTCCGCTGGTTGCGGAACTTAATCTTTCAACTTTAGGAAGATTGCCCAATGCTTTTAGTCCAAGATAGTGTCACTCGTCTCGTAAAGTTTGAAGAAGTATTGTCTCATGTCGGTTCTCGAAATATTCTTTCTCGTCTTGTCCTGTGCGAAAACAAAAAATGATGAAAAAAAGACTATAAGTTTTTCGTAATGTGGGTGTGGAGAAGAATGAAGAGAATTAGTTGAGTCGAGCGGAAAAAAAACGGATGAGAGAGTATTAGTAATGGTTGGAGAGAGAAAGAGCAATTTTAGATATTACTGAGAAGGGGAAGAGACATTGGCTAAAAAGGAACGGTATTATGAGAGATGTGCTAGAGAATATGGTGGCAGGAAAAAGAGGGAGAGGGCGAATGAGACTACAATTGATGGACAGTATCAAAACAGAAAAATCGTACGTCAAGACGAAGAGGTTAACTGAAGGTATGGAGCATGGAAGCTTCTCAGTTGCTCCAACCGACCTGCCAATAATGATAGAATACCTATGATGATGATGATGTTCTGTAAATTTGCGTACAAAATTTATGTTCGGAGTTTTTTTTTTTAAATTTTACCCAGAAATGATTAGAATCATTCCATGTCACAAGAGATCCACTAAGGATATGAAATAACAACATTCAAACCATATTTATTATTGAAATATATTATATAATTATTCGAGTTTCTTTAAACGTTGATAAATGTCTTCAGTGTGTTCGTACAATTACTTTATCCATTTATAGTTTTTATACTATCAATCATGTAACACTAAATTTGGTGTTTCAAATGAAATGAAATGAAATATTTCAGTTTAACGTCCTACGTTTACGCCTTTTTAGGCTAAGGGCGACGATGATTAAGGCTAAGGCTGATGGAAGTATTGGTGGAATGAGAATGTCGAAGGAAACAGGATTACTCCGAGATAACCTACAGGCACGATCACAAATTTACTTTTTCGTGGATCGAACTAGGGACTCCACGCACCAGAGATAAGCAATCTACCACTGAGCCACCGTGCCTTCCAAATGTATAAGGTAACCAAGAAACTTCTGTCGCTTTTTCACCAACCACCTTCGAACATCGATATGTCATTTAAGACGTATCTGGAAAATCAAAAATATCCCCTTCTGCCAACGTTATGGAAGGCCATGAATTCAATCGCGGTAGAACTTGGTGACCCGTGAAGCGAAGAAGGTATCAAGTGAATTTTGCACCTCTACTAGGGATTTGAACTAGCGTCCTCTAAGGTGATTGTCCAAGGAATGAAACAGATGATACTCGAACGGTGAAATGTCCGGGGAGTATAACGGATGCAATAATGTTTCCCATTCAATGGTGTCCCGCGTCATCCTAGCCACGTAGAGCCTGTAACAGGTGGATCCCTCTGTGAATCAGACGTGCTGGCTCCAGAGCTTTGAGTGTTTCTTGAACATGGATCAACTGCTGACAGTACACAGTTGCATTGATGCTCTGACCAGCTGGTAGCAGTTCCTGATACACGATGCCGTGAGCAGTCCACCAAACACATAGGAGGACCTTCTTCTGCTGCAGTGCTGGTTTCGGCTGTTTTGGAACCGTTTCATGAGATGCCTACCAATGATGATGGCGTCATGGAGCTTCGTACAGGACCCAGTTCTCATCATATGTTAACACCCTGTCTAGAAATGGCTCCTTCCTCAAACGAGACAGCAAAGAAACACAGATTTGTGCTCGCGTTGCGTTCTGGCCTGGAGTCAAATCATGTGGGACCCATCGACTCAACTTGTACTGCTTCCCAAGTTGATGGAGGTGCTGGCGAATGGTTTCTCCACTCACACTGAATTGTAGTCCCAGGTCCTCACATGTCTGGCCACCGTTCGCGTCAATTGCTGCCTGACGATCTTCATTTTGTACAGGTGTTGGTCTTCCGGTACGTGGTGCGTCTTCGAGTGTTTCGTCACCGTCCTTAAACTTGGTAGCCCACCGCTGCAATGTCCGCGTAGTCACGATACACTCACCAAAGGCCTGGCATTTTATTTTCGTCCCTCTGCAGCTGCGTTCGACTCCAGTTTCAGCTCGTAGTATACACGCCCATATGACGCTCAGTGAAGGTCAAATGTTCACTCTGTCCTTACTCAAGTTCACTGTGTAACTGAACTGCCACAACCAGGTAGTATGTTGGATATACCCAAACCAACAACTGACCTTCGAATTATCTCCATTCACATTCAACTCACGGTGTGAGGGCCATTGAATGTAGACCTCCACAAAAAGCGACGGAACTTTCTTGGTTACCTTTATATTTAGATTCAATTTTTATCAGAACTTTTCAGTTTCTATCAGAAAATCTCATTCGATTGAGTTTTCATCAAAAAAATCTCATCCGGCTTAGTATTTATCAGAAAATCTCATTCAGCTCAGTTGTTATCAGAAAATATAATTCCGTTCGGGTTTTCTCAGAAAATCTCATTGGGTTTTATTCACTATAAAGTACCATTCTTCAATTGGCAACAGAAAACCTCATTTGGTTCAGTTCTTTTATCAGAAAATCTCATGCGGTTCAGTTCATTTATCAGAAAATCTCATTCAATTCAGTCTTTATCAGAAAATCTGACTTCGGGGGAAACAGTTTCCGTTATCGGAACTGATTTAATACGTCCCATTAACGCCTACATGTTCCGTTACCGTTAAGAACCTTAACATTGACCCAGTTAGTTATTTTAAGAGAGTTTGGTTTACAAAAGACTCTTTATATATATATTTATTAGGCCTACATCTGTCCGTGTGGCCCATCGGAAGACTTAAAATCTCAAGAACTACGTCATGAATCTCGTCTCGTCTCAAATTAAAGAAAAATGCACTCCTCGTTTCGTTTTCGAGGAAAGAAATCAAAACAAGGCTCGAAATTTGGAAATTCTCGAGATAGAACTAGTTCTGGACCATTTCTTAATTTTAACTATTAAAAAATGTTTCCTCTTTTAAGTGTGTTTTACAAAAGCTTTGTTATTTCTTACGGTTATTTATTTATTTAGGAAATCAAACGATGAAAAAGTAATACAGTTTGACTTCGATACCACGAAGCTAAAGATGAATAGGTCAAAATTGGAGTTATCGAGTTTTTCGAGTAATCAAGGTTCGAGTTATCAAAAATGACAGCAACAAAAAATCGGGATACCAAGATTCCGTGTTCCTTATGAAAAGTGACTATATAGCGTCTACAACTTGCAGTTTTATTCATTCAAGCTCTATAACTCTATGTTGTGAAAGTTCCTTCAATTAAATAAAACGACTGTAAAATAAAAAATACAATACTAGACACGAGTAAAACACAATTACAGTACACATAAGCAACAATGAGAATTACGTAAAAACATAGAGCGTTTTCTTCAAATTATTGTGATCACATCAAGAACAATTAGTCTTATAGAAATAAACTTCGACTTGTAGAGGTTCGCAAATCCGAAAGTTCGAATTACCGATGTTTTTAAATATGATTATGAAATCCTTAAAATTCGACTTATCGAGATTGTAATTTTTAATTCGACTTACAAAAGTTATTTTAAGATTTTTAACATTGAGTGTTACAGAGAGTTCAAGAAAATGTGGAAAAAATTCGAATTATCGTGGTCCAACTGTATTAGTAAGCGAAGATGCTTTTAGATTATTTAGAAACATAGACCCATAAATTAAGAAGTAAATTATAATAAAAATAAATAATACTATATTGTTAGATTTTCGAAGTTAGAAAGTGAAGACTATTTTTATTAAATTTGTAAAAAAAAAAAAAAAAGGAATATTTATTACTAACAAAGAAATTTGGATGGAAAGAGAAGGCCACAACAGGAACCAAACAGATAGGCAACTGGTGAATAAAGAAAGCTCACAACATGAAACAAATACGCAACTGGTGAATAAAGAAAGGTCACAACAGGATACAAATAGATAGGCAATTGGTAAGTAAAGAAAGGTCACAACAGGAAACAAATGGATAGGTAACTGGTGAATAAAGGAAGGTCACAACAGGAAAAAATGGATAGGCAACTGGTGAATAAAGAAAGGTCACAACAGAAAACAAATAGGCAACTGGTGAATAAAGAAAGGTCACAACAGGAAACAAATGGATAGGCAACTGGTGAATAAAGAAAAGTCACAACATGAAACAAATAGATAAGCAACTGGTAAATAAAGAAAGCTCACTACAAGAAACAAATGGATAGGCAACTGGTGAATAAAGAAAGGTCACAACAGGAAACAAATAGATAGGCAATTGGTGAATAAAGAAAGGTCACAACAGGAAACAAATAGATAGGCAACTGGTCAATAAAGGAATACCACAACAGGAATCAAATACATAGACAACTGGTGAATAAAATCAGTCCACAATAAGATATGGGACAAGGTGGTAGAATAAGGTAATTAATTTCGAAATACATGCTCGATAAAGAAAATTCCTATTACGAGTAGTTGTTAAAATCTTAACGTACTTTATATGATAAGGAAACTGAAAGTTCATCACCGCAGAAACTAAACTTTTTCCATTGAGTTCGATCCTGCACCAAGTCCATCCACTGTTTTTGCTCGTCTTAAGTAATGTATATATATACTAGTTGCTTCTTGCAAGCCTTCGAGTCATCTGAAAATTATCCGCACACTAGCGACATCTCTTGGTATAATGTAGGAAGTAAGGTGTACCTAGTGACATCTATCAACCCTCTTAGAAATTTATTAGTAATTAGCATGTCTAAGAGATTGAGGTGTTTTGCGTTTATAATAAGGATTAAGAATATCAAGATATTTTCGCCTAGATATTTATGCAACCCCTAAATCTTGAATGTTTTGCAGTTTGCATATTAGCTGTACTCACAGACTGTGATGTACCTTGTTTAATGAATAACACTTTCCTCCTATCTACTTCTCGGTCTGTCGATAGATCTCTTTCTACTTATCAACGTTAGCAACATCTTAAGGCATATCATTACTTTTCCGTATGATATTCGGTATCAACGTTAGCAACATCTTAAGGCATATTATTACTTTCCCGTATGATATTCGGTCAGTTTAAAGCTATTGTAACCATTTTCTATATAATTTAATATAATCTGAGTATATAGTTCATTCAGAATATTTAGCTTATTGTTGTAAATAAATCTTTTTAGTTTAACGTCTCACTATTATGCCTTATATGCTAAGTAAGACAAATGAATAAGGCAAGCGAATGAAGATGAAAGAATTGGCGGGATGAAAATGTGAGAGGAAACGGAAATGCTTCAAGAAAGAAAAAACACGGACACGATTTGTCCCCTGCAAACTTATTTGGCCAAGGGTCGAACCAGAGACTAAACGCACCAGAAATAAGTGCTCTTCCACTGAGTCCCCGTGCCCCCGTAACGAAGATCCGTAGTTGAATCCTCATAGTATGTCATTACATAGTTAATTGTTTAGAATTAATCTACTAAGCAATACTATTTAACTATGATACTGCTTAAATTGCCTAAGTATTTATGAGATATTCTGTTTTTTTTTTTAAATTTATTAACCAAATTTTAGGTAAATCTCTATGGATGCGCATGAGACGAGTTGAGACAGGATTTTCCTGACAAAATTCGAGACGAGACATGGCTCTTCCAATAGAGAAATATACATTTTTCGAGTCGAGACGTCACTTTTACAGCACATTTTCGAGACGAGAGAGCCACAAATCTTGTCTCGTGCGCGTCCCTATAAATTTCGTATTTTTATGTTGGAAGCAGAGATGTGCGTCTACGCGTAAAAAACGATAGTTTACGTTTACGTGTCAACTATGCGTAGACAATGTAAACAACGTAGACTATGTAGAATATGTCAACAACACGTAATTTAATATGGCGTCGTGGACAATAAAGGAGCTTTATTTTGTCGTTACCTTGCGAAATTGCGTACAAAATAAAATGCCTAGACCAGCGAATAGTAACTTTCGAATACTTAGTTTCGTCTTGATGAAGGAAAATGAAAAATATTATGCATTTTGTAAAATATGTAAGTTAAAATTGGCAAATACAGCAGATTCAAGACTGAAAGCCCACAGGTGAGAATTACTTTTGTAAATTTCATTATAAAAGCAGTGCTCGAAGTGGAAAATCTAAGGAAATAGTAAACATACAGATTAGATAATTCCCTCTACTTTTTATATGTTAGTCGTTTCCCTAATCTTTCGCTGCACCGAAGCAAAACAACTGAATGAGGAAATATGAACAAACGAGCAACGAATTTCTTTCTTATATTTGATAGTGGTTGTCTACATAGTCTACACGGGCAAAGGTGTAATGTAGATTACGTATAGATTACAGTAGACAATCGCGTAGACGTAAAATTATAGTTTACGGCACATCACTGGTTGAAAGTAAGGCAACCTACTTTCTACATTGAAGTAATTTTTCATGAAATACTTTTGACTAATATTTGATTAATTGTGTACAATTTGAATTACATTTTTGTTACATTACTGACATATGTAGCATTTTCTCGAAAATTACGCATCAGAATGTATCAAGGAAATCATTTTGTTAATCTTTTTGTGTCTCGTTTCTTGGGACAACTCCCTTCCTCCCATTATACGCTAAATAATGTTGTAAAATAAGTTAACAATACAGTAAATGATTAAATTTGGTTTTCTCGTTTATGAATGGCTAGTGCGGTCGCCATTGGTGCACGGGGTCCCGGGTTCGAAGCAGCCCAGTATGGCACCAATTTTTTGTTATGGAGGAAAAAATTTGAGCGATTTTGGATAGGAAGGATACACGTAACACACCTATACAAAAAAAAAATCTGTGCAGCTAACTACAGCGTATGGATTCGAACTGTTTCGTTACACAAAATCAAAATTTCGAAACCCTACCACGATTCAATTTTCTTTTATGAGCAAAAACCGTGTGTCCTCCCTATCCAAAACTGCTCAAGTTTCTCACCCATAACAAAAAATTTACACAAATTAAACATAACTTTCTTACAAGGCTGTCTAATTCTTTATTATAAATTAATGAGAAATGTTACAGTTTCGGAAGTATATCACTTCCTTCTTCAGACTACTATTCCAACTGAAATCCTAGATAACATAACATAATTTGTTATCTCTACCAATCAAGAATCACTTCTTTTTTCAATTTTTCATTAAAATTCAAAATCTATGCCCATTGTTGTGACAATTTTAAACTCTTAACAGAAATAATACATTGTTAATTTTCGTAGATAAAAAAGGATTACACGGTTTGTCGTGCAAAAGCAGCGCAGGCAGACACCCACGTCATTCAAGTGTAAATGATATAATATTAACAGCATTAATATCAGCAGGGATCCCAGCAGTGAGGGAACCGAATGGATGCAGCCGATCTGACGGAAAAAGACCCGATGGTATGACATTAGTACCTTGGAAGAAAGGAAAGGCATTGATTTGGGACTTCACATGTTCAGACACCTATGCCCCCTCCAACCTACAATATGCCTCAGTACAAGCTGGACTCGTAGCTGCTCGAAGAGCGAAAGAAAAACGGAATAAATATAGCAATCTACTCGATAACTATTGCTTTGTCGCAATAGCAATTGAGTCTAGCGGTTCTTGGGAAGAAGGAGGCCTCAAATTTATAAAAGAAATCGGCCACCGTCTATCAATTAAATCAGGAGATAATCGAGTAAAAAGTTTCCTGATTCAACGCATAAGCATAGCCATTCAACGTGGGAACGTGTCGGCTATAATGGGAACGTTACCCACTAGTAAAGAGCTAGAAGAAGTCTTTCTTCTGTAATTGCGGAGAAGGGAGGTTAGGAGTAAAAACAGACATCATTGGTGCATCAATTTATGTAGCAACTGAGCAAGGAGTATGGAGAGACAGCTCACAGTCAATAAATTTATATGAAAAAAAAAAAAAACGGCATGAATGCTGTACCGTACGTCAAGACAATGACATAACATGACAGGTTGGAAGCAGAAGCAGAAGATTTAGTATTACCTGCCGAACGTCATGGGAACAAAGTACCGAAGAATACATATTTACTGTTTCATTTGAAATTTTCATTATAACAGTTTTTTTTTAATATATATACATGTATATATATTGAAAAAAATATAACAAATGAAGAATGTGACAAATGAAGGATGTAACAAATAGAGAATATAACAAGTTAATAATGTAACAAATAAAGAATGTAAGAAATTAATCTGAATTGCAATCAATACATTGTTAATTAATCTTTATATTTCTTTTAACATATATTAACTAAATTAAATACTAATTAAATATCTAAACATTGAAATTTTCTACCTAATATTAATTAACAATGTATTATTTCTGTTAAGAGTTTAAAATTGTCACAACAATGGGCATAGATTTTGAATTTTAATGAAAAATTGAAAAAAGAAATGATTCTTGATTGGTAGAGATAACAAATTATGTTATGTTATCTAGGATTTCAGTTGGAATAGTAGTCTGAAGAAGGAAGTGATATACTTCCGAAACTGTAACATTTCTCGTTAATTTATAATAAAGAATTAGACAGTCCTGTAAGAAAGTTATGTTTAATTTGTGTTTAAGATGGACACAAGGCCTTTTTATAAAAAAAAAAAAAATTACACTATCGATCTTTCTGTGGTTTCGAATTTTGGATTCTGTTTAACAAAATTCATCGAATTCATACCCTGGGATCCACTAAACAGAACTTTTTTTTTCTGTTCTGTATATCTGTGTTACATGTGTTCTCCCTATCAGGCACGTAGCCAGGGTTTCGTGTACGGGGGAGGGTCCGTGACATGAAATACTGTCGTCATCACACCAGGGGCTCGATCATTCTAAACTATTTTACTGGAAAATATATTGGTTCGTTTAGCCAAGATTTTGTAAAGGGTGGGGGATATGAAATTCTGAATGGCCAGGACTTCGATTAATCTAAAATACTTTACTATCAACATATATTGGTTTGTTAGGACAATAAAATGAGGATATGTTGGTAAGTATTTTACTAACAAACTATGTAGAAATTTCGAGTAAAATAATAATACAAAAAGGATTGAAAAATATTTCACAATGTTTACGTCCTTCCTCTGTTCATTCAAATATACAATTTTCCTTTCATTATGACCTCAACTATTATAAAAAGTACATATTCACTATTATAAAAAGTACATACTCAATAATGTCTTGTAAAATATTTTACAATATCTTCATTCCTTTCCCTGTTGAATCAAATGTTAACAGAACTTTCTTTCCACATAAATTTTTGTTTGTTTATTTTCCCGTCAACTACTCTGTTCCAAATAGCAGTAGTAGTAGAAAATTGTTTTTGAAATAACATGTCTGATACTGCAAGGATGCGATGACGAAAAATTATGATTAAAAAATGTCCACGCTGTTACACAAGGGCACTATGCTTTCGGAAGCTTGAAATCTTCCTGACTAGTAGCATAAATTTTGAGAATTACGTAACTTTTCTAGAAATTTCAAATTCACTGACTTTTCCAGGATATCCCGCTCACCTCGCCTCATGTATTGCAAATAATACAAATCTCCTCATAAGAAAGAGTGACCAAAAGCTTCCTTTAGGTTTTTTTTTTTTTTTTTTAATTTTAACGCTGATTCTTCTTTTCTCATTTCATTTTGTTTCATTCTTCCTTAATTATTTTCATTTCTGGTCTCAAAGGGGGGGGGGGTCCGGACTCTACGGACTTCCCCCCTTGGCTACGTGCCTGTCCCTATCCAAAATCGCTCAAGTCTTTCGGCTATAACAAGAAATTAACACGGTCAATCACCCTGGAGTTTCAAAATTTGAATTCTGTGAAACAAAATATATTGAATCCACGTCTGGAGTCCGGTGCATAGAACTTTCATTTTTTTGTGTGTGTAGTTGCGTAATTTAAAAAAAGAAATCAATTTTGTATTATTTTATTCCATTGTCATTGATGGACTTAGTATTGTGAGAAGAAAAGAAAATGTATTACATCGTGTCATTGTAAATTCTTAATATTGTTGTTTAAAATTAACAAGAGAACTTAATAGGATAAGAAAAGGTTTGGCAGATTCTAAACCAAATTGCTCGTTCTTTAAATCTCTCAAACTCCGCCGTAGAGAGTACAATCACAGCTTCAAGCACACCTTTCGCTCAGATCGTCTTTATTTTAGTTTATATTCTGCTTAAAGAATCTCTTTCTTTCTCTCTTTCATTCGTTTTTTTTAGTCAGTTTTTTTTTTCTTAACAGAACACAATACAAGCCTTTGATTCCGAAGGTTTAGCAAGCAAAGCGAGGCATGGGGGAGAGGAAAGGGGGAAATTGAGTAGAAGATGGGCAGGCGAACACACATACAGGAAAGTCGGAAGAGGATGCACTGGCGGTGAATGGCTAAAACCTTCAATATAAAGACAGTGTTGTATTTCTTCTTGAAGCGCGGGGGATCTCCACACATACACACACACAAACACGTAATATTGAGCTCTAACCGACCAAACATCATCATCATAGCAGTGATATTTTGTCAATGTTACGTGGGTGAATCCGCGCATTTCTGCCGCTAGGAGCATCGGTTGACATATCATCATCATGCGGTGTTGTCGTCCTATACAATTGTGGACGATTTTCTTTCCGTGCATTTGAGTCGTGTGCGACGAAGAGTCTGGTGTGATAGGTAGATCCAGTACTCGAACAGGACACAGTGCGAGGTGTGCGCGAGGGGAATATACGGTAATACATATACTTTCTTCACATACATCTTTTACTACACATATCAACCAAGAGAGGTGTGTGCGTCTGGTGTGGGGGGAAACCAAGATTAAAGAACAACAAAAATCATCTTTTTTTTTTTTTTTAAAGTACTTGGCAGAGTTAAAAGATCTGCTAACAGCGCAGGCGTACAGGAGTGGGGGGTGGAGAAGAAAAACTACCCAACCATCATCTTCATATATGAGTGGATATGTGTGTGTTTTTGTACATGTGTATTTGTGCGCGCCTTTACTAAACGATTTTTTTTTTTTTTGCTTTTTTTTAATGTACGTATTGGCCACAGTGCAAATAGCTAGTAAGGTGCAGTTGTGTGTACGTCTGTGTGTTAGTTGAGTTGACTTTTCAGTAGCAAAACTCTTCTCAACTCGTGTCACACGCGAGGGGTCTTCCCAAACAGCTACCGGTGTTGGGTCGAAGTCCTTCTTACAAAGAGTACGCATTGTCATCCGGTGGTTTTGTGACTTTACGACACCACAATTGGCATCATCAACAACAACAACCAAAGGAAAAACTTTAATAATATTTACCAAAAAAATCTTATCATTAATAATTACGGAAAAAATTGGAAAGATAATAAGGGGAAAAAAGCGATGCCACATGTTTGACATTGGAATATGACTGTCAGAGAATTAAAAAAAAAGAAAATTGTCAACAATTGATAAGGCGGATAAGTACAAAAGAATCTAATATTAACAACAGATTATGTGACATCATAAACAAAATATTTTATTAATATATCTTTTAAGATTTTTGTGTGTGAGTGCGTAATATTCCCTCTCGAGGTGTAGTAACAAGTAAAAAATATTGTGATATTTTTTTAAATAGAAGCCATTACGTACTTTTGTCTTAACATACGTTATAAACCTTTTTGGCGATTAGTTTGGCGACATTTCGAATTTAAAAGAAATGAGCGATCTCGAATTACTTTGATTTTCTCCACAATATCAGACTACAACTAGCAATTAACAATATTTTCTCAATTTTTTTTAAAAAAGAAAAGTGAAATTAATATAAATTAAATTACAAATATTTGTGAAAATGCTAATCAAAGCGAGTGCAGTGCTGTTTAGTGGGTATTTGTTGATTTAGATTTAAAGAATCAGAAGTTCAAAAAATTTACAACAAAAAGACAACAAACAAACAAACCAAAAGAATATAGAGGTGGTAAGGAAGAAAAACTCTTTAACAATCGCTCACTTTAAGAAAAATCAAATAACAATGTTTAAGAATGGACAAGAGGCAGAAGGCACGACAGAAAAATCTGACGTCGTGACGTCATCGGATAAAGAAAGTGCCGCCCTGGATGAAGCCGTAGGGAAGTTACTAGAGGGTAAGTTTCTTGTTTATTTATTTATTTATTTATTTACGGTGTTTTTTATTAACTCATTTCCTGTAGAGACATATATTACATACATAGAAAGAAAATAAACTCATGAAAGAAATCTATAAATATATACCTTTATACTAAATCGTTTATTTCTTAAATTTACTTGTACTAATTGAATTAAAAAAAACTGAAGATCTATTATTTTTCCATCTATACTAGAGACAAATTACGGCTCGTACTTAAGGTTGTTCGTTAAACTCATCCCAGACTTGTTTTTTCAAATTTGATGACCAACTTAAAAGCAATTTTATTAATAACAATTAAATAAGTTATGGATGAAAAATCACAAGAATTGTAGAGCTATTTTATGACAACATAGCTTCGTTTCTGTTTCAATATAAGATTGTCATTCCTATTTTCTTACTTGATTCTTTTATTAAATAACAATTAAATAAGTTGTGGATGAAAAACCACAAGAATTGTGGAGCTATTTATATTACAACATAGTTTCGTTACTGCTACGATATAAGATTAAGTTTGCCACCCCCATTTTCTTATTTAATTCTTTTATTAAATAACAATTAAATAAAATTGTGGATAAAAAATCCACAAGAATTATAGAGCTATTTTTTGTTACAACGTAGTTTTGTTACTACTTTAGTATTTGAAAACAGTTAAAGGCTATGTTGATAAAAAGGTTAAGATAAAAGAAACAACACTTTTAATTTTTATATAAGTTAGCCTAATACAAGAGAATCGTTCCAGGAATATTATTTTAAATGTTAAAATTGTTCAGTCTATATTCAACAGTATTATTATTATTTTGTTACATGAAATTAGAAATTAGAATCTGGTCTTAATGAGAATTCTTTACTCTTTTTTCCATTTTTTCTTACTTTTCAAATGATAATATATAATTAATAAAATAGTATTTTTCAAGAAAGTGATTTATACGCACATTGTAGGCATATATAGGCACATTGTTAACGACATTTTTTCAATCAATTAATGAGTAGCTCTTTTGATTATGTCCAGATGCTTTTGGCAAGAGGTAGATAATGCTCATTAATTCTTTCAGAACAAAAAAGAGCTTTATTAAAAGTGTTGGTACTGTTCTGTTATTTAACGGTGTATAGTAGGTATTGATACAATTTCATCCATTTCCCAGGGCTGTTTTCTGTTTAAGAATAATAATCAATTTTTGTTACAATATTTTCCTTAAAATTCTTGTTTGTGTGAAGGTGGTAACAGTTTAAAAAACAAGATATCTCAATTGAATTTGGTTCGACTAAGTTAGGATAACTAGACGTCACGTTTTTAACAAGATTGTACTTTTTAGTGTCAGAAAGTTGTCCGGTGTCCCGAGAAAGATTCAACGGGACACAAAATACAACTTTTTTTTTTTTTAAAAAAAAAAAAGAAAGATAAAAGCCTCCCGCTTTTGACTTATAGTTATGTAGTATACAAATAATTTCTGATATGAGCTTCTACAGTTTTTTGAAGGAAAGACCGAACCCTTTCATTGTACATCAAATTCAGTCATCAATAAATACGACATTTAAGAGTCAAGGGACGCCTCTGATCTTGGCTCCTGCTAAATTTTAAAAGATAATATGGAAATTAAAATTGAAATAAGCTTAAATAAATAAGTAAATAAATAAATAATTGGTTATTTTGAAAAGCCAGAGACATTTTCCATACTGACGAAAAAAAAAAATATAGCAGTTATTACACCTACGCGAATTGTCAAACCATGCCTGTTTGCCGGTGTCCAATTCTTAATTTCTTTAAATTTTCTATATCTAATCATCCTAGACTAAGTTCAAAAAGAGCATTTGACTGTAACTTGTCAATTGTTTTCAATATTTTGGAGTTAGGTTACCAAGTAGTTGGTTTTAAGTTGCTAGAATGTAGTTTTGTGTCCTAAAAAATTAAGGATTTTCGGTACACTCATTCTTATTTTTTAATTTTAGCGAATAAATGGAAGGAAATGAATATCAGAAACTTAGAAAGTGATAGTTCTGTGATTATATATCCTAATTAATCGAGATAGGCCCGTTTTGAGAGCACGAAACATTGTCCCGATCTTTTTTAAAAAGCATAACACATTTTGTCCTGATTTTAAAAATTATTGTAACATTTACAATTGTTATAATTTACTTTATAGTGCAATGATCAATTTTAACTTGTCAATAAACAACTTTTCAACTCGAAATACTACACAATGCCTTCAGAAATTCAACTATATAAATCACATACAATACACTTCTCAGCACTAGACAATTTCTTAATATACGCACAGTACTTTTCACTGTCGGAACACAATGCGTAAACACTGATAGAAATATTCTGACAAACATGTCTATTAGATAACATAATTAATCTATAGAGATACGTTGCTTACTGATGAAATAAAATAAATAATATTTTCTACAAAATGTTACAATAGAGACAGACATATTTAACATGTGTATCAGATAACATAATTAATCTATAGAAACACATTGTTTACTGATAACAGTAAAATAAAGAATATTTTCAACAAAATGTTACAATATAGAGACAGACATATTCAACATGTCTATAAGATAATATACCTTATCTATAGACACATTATTCACTGATAACAATAAAACAAAAGAACATTTTCTTCCAAATGTTACAATAGAAACACAAATTATACACGTCAATCAGATAATAACATAATTAATCTATAGAGACACATTGTTTACTGATAACAGTAAAATAAGGAATATTTTCTACAAAATGCTGCAATTGAGAGACATATTCAACATGTCTATCAGATAACATAATTAATTTTGAGATACATTGTTTACTGATTAAAATAAAGAATATTTTCTACAAACACAAATACATTGTTCACTGGTAACAATAAAACAAAAAATTTTTCTACAAAATTTTACAATAGAGACAAACATATTCACTGTGGCTATCAGATGATAACAATTAATCTATAGTGATACATTGTTTACTAATAGCAGTGAAACAAAGAACATAGAAGAACAAATGTTAATATATCGATTTATATTCAACATGATGATCATATCTATCAGATGATGAAATAATTAATGCAATATTTTTACATTGTTTCCTTTAAATTTTGGCAGGAATTTTGTTAAAATTCTGTAAGACTTAACTCAAAAGATTTATAATACAAATAACTATCCCGATATTACATAGTAATTGGTCCTTCGTACAATATTAGCAAATCATTATTATAAGCATACATTACATTTACTTAGTATTTAATCATAAATTAATGCTCAACAGGTTGTTTCTATATATTATTATTATTATTATTATTATTATTATTATTATTATTATTATTATTATTATTATTATTATTATTATTATTATTATTATTATTATTATTATTATTATTATTATTGAAAATTTAAAATTTAACCCTAATTTTGATAGACAATAGTTCAGAACTGAAATATCTGCAGGAAATAAAATTTGGCATACTTATTGAACAACTCAAGATCTATCTCCATCCCAAATTGAATCACTATTGGATGAACTGTTCTAAAGATAACGTGCGTCAAATGCTGTCCTTGTTATTGATTTTTAAAAAAAACAAATAGAAATCAAACTAACAAAAATGAAAGAAAACAATATGTGTTTATAATTTATTTATTTATTGTAATAACATAACAGGCCTTCTGGCTATTTACAGTGTTTATTTACCTATATGCTAAATGATGTTTTTTTTTTACAAAAAAAAGTAATTTAAAAAAAGACAAAATACAGAATTTTTTACTGTATCAGTAATTAATTCGGCTTATCAGATTACAAATTGTATTTGTAAATCCTCTTTCAGACGTGCTGAATACATCTATCGTTTGACACTTTTCTTCAATATTATTGTAGTAAGAGCTTATTCTCCATAAAGGGAATAAGAAGAGATCAAATGGCGAAACTATGGATTGAACCGGGGACCTTTAGGTTTACAGTCTAACGCTCTCTCAACTGAGCTGTTACGGTTTGCGCTAATATAATAACATCGAAGAGAAAGAAACAAAAGATTATTAATATGAAAACAATAGGATCAATCATTGAGCATTGTAACATCAATCATATGAACAGTTAGTCAACGTTGTTGTAAATCAATGTTGATGGATTGACAACTTGTTTGTCAGAGTTTCGTTGAAATCTTACTAAAATGTATTATTATTATTATTATTATTATTATTATTATTATTATTATTATTATTATTATTATTATTATTATTATTATTATTAAATATATATTATAGCTTCACGTTTAAAATTATTCTTACTTGTTGCGAATCTATCTAAAGTCCTAATTAATTACTTTGAAATAGCTAGTTAATTGTTTCCCAATCAAATAAAAACTATCAATTACTATTGGCGATGGCGATGACACGTAATTTGGGGCCATAATTTATTTTTATTTTCTCGAAAACAGCATATAGGAATTTACCCCCAAGCATGTTATGTTTTTCAACTTAATGTAATCTACAGGCTTATATATATATATATATATATATATATATATATATATATATATATATATATATATATATATATATATATATATATATATATATATATATATATTATTACAATATTTTAGCTAAACAGCAGTTAAAATTGAAAGATTAATAATCACTAGCCGTATCAAAGATTTTAGGCTATATCTCATTAACCGTATCATGTACGATTAATAAAGAATATTTTCAAAAAGATGTTACAAAAGAGACAGACATATTTAACATGTTTATAAGATAATAACATACTTAATCTATAGACTCACATTGTTTACTGATAATAATTAAACAAAGATTATTTTCTATAAATTGCTACAGTAGAGATATATTTGTTTAACGTGTTTATCTGATAACATTTTCTACAAAACCTTATATGGAGATAGGCACATTCAACATCGGTGTCAGATGATAAATAATTAATCTATAGAGATACATAGTTCGCTGATAACAATAAAACAAAGAACATTTTCTACAAACATTACAACAGAGACAGGCATATTCACTATGGCTATCAGATAATAATATAATTAATCTAATGAGATACATTGTTTACTAATAGTAGTAAAACAAAGAACATAGAACAAATGTTAATATGTAAATTTATATTCAACATGATGATCATATCTATCAGATGATGAAATAATTAATAAATCATTTTTACATTGTTTCCTTTAAATTTTGGCAGGAATTTTGTTAAATTTGTGCAAGACTTATCTCAAAAGATTTATAATACTAATAATAATTATTCCGATATCACAAAATAATTGGTCCTTAATATAATTTTAGCAAATCATTATTATAAGAATACACTACATTTACTTGGTGTTTAACCACTAATTAATGCTTAACAGGTTGATCTTTTGGTCTTTGTTCACAGGTCTTTTGTAATGTCGTAATGAAGAACCTAGTGAGAGTATGTTTCAGGATCAGTTTAAAACAGAAATTCGCATTCAAGAAGTTGAGATTCACAAAACAATTCATCTTTCTCGATTTTATCAAAAACTATGCATCGATTTTACCTTTATGCATATACCGCATATCCCAAACAATGTCGGTGTCGTTATTATAGAGAAAAGGGTCTGAAATCTACAAGGATTTTTTTTTTTATCGATTTTCTCAAGAACCCTGTCTTTTAAGTATCCCTTATTTAATTTAAAATGTTTCTTTTCCTTTTATTATTGTCTTTATGTTCTGGTTCGTGAACACCCCCCCCCCATGGAACTAAATATGGAGAAAATATCGGAAACAATATGAAAGACAAAAATATAATTTAAGAAAAAAGAACAAAGCAAAACATCGGGCATACATTGAAGAAATGGCAATGATGAGTTCTCGAGGTATTCCCGTTTGCTCTGAGACGAAACGGGTGTACCTCAATGCCTTTGCAGATTACTTTAAACCACATTCATTATTCAGATAATCGTGCAGTGTTAAACGAATTAATCAAGCGAAATTCAAAGTGATCGTTTAGCCTTTTGAAAACGTTGGACAACGGCCTATTCTGTGAGAAATAACATTCTCCATTAAAGTGGTTCCTTTTGAGTAGTAAGTAGGTGGTTTACTGGAACATTTTCTGTCATAAACTTACTTTTCTGAATTGTTTTATTGTTACTATAGAAATTTTGTGCTACGTGTGTGTTTATGAAAAAAATTCTTTGTTCTTATTTGTTATTTATCTCATTTATATATTTATTTACATCTGTCGATCTTTGTTATTTTATCTAGCATGTTCATAATATAAAAAGTATGTCATTATCCTTTATTTATAGCACACACATATACACACAAACACTCAGCACAGTTGTACAGTAATATCTGCCTTTAGCGGAATCGAACAGGACTTGCAAAAAATCCGTTAGAGACAAGTTTCGGGTTAACGAAGGTATACCTATGCAAAAAATAAAAAATAAAAAAATAAATTAAAAAATAAAAATAAAATAAAATAAAATAAAATAAAATGTGCATGCATATAATGGACATATAAAATAAGACACTGTACATACTTTAGTCAATTTACGATACTTATTTCTGCTATGAATTAATACATGTAAAACTTACAATGAACAGAAAATTGCTGTATTCACGTTAACTATTTTTTTCCAATAGTCAAGGAGGGTTTTCTGTACACATCACTGCTTCTATGCCCAACTTTCTACAAAAACTTCAGCCTGAGAAACCTCAATAACGTAAGCATACTAGTGTCAAAAGTTTGTCTTACATGGAAATGACACATTATTTCCATACCAGTATCATTTCCATGTAAGACAAACGTTTGACACTGGTATGCTTACCTTACTTTTGACACTGGTATGCTTACGTTACATGGAAATGACACTGGTATGGAAATAACGTAAGCATACCAGTGTCAAAAATTTGTCTTACATGGAAATGACACTGGTATGCTTACGTTATTTCCATGTAAGACAAACTTTTGACAGAATCTTGTAGGCTAAAGACTTATCAAGATTCTATCAGAAGTTTGTCTTACATGAAAATATCGTAAGCATACCAGTGCCATTTCCATGTAAGACAAACTTTTGACACTGGTATGCTTACGTTATTTCCATGTAAGACAAACTTTTGATAGAATCTTGATAAGTCTTTAGCCTACAAGATTCTGTCAAAAGTTTGTCTTACATGGAAATAACGTAAGCATACCAGTGTCATTTCCATGTAAGACAAACTTTTGACACTGGTATGCTTACGTTATTTCCATGTAAGACAAACTTTTGATAGAATCTTGATAAGTCTTTAGTACCTACACTGTTCTTACAACTCAATGTCTTGCTTCTCTTCTTCTTCCACCCCTACTTTCAGATATTCCGTATTATTCTCAATTAAAGCGTGAATGTCCGTCGTGTTTGCTTCAGTTTGCACATCACTGTCTGTTTTACTAAAATATATATCTAACCTCTCACAGGATGTGTAAAAACTTTCTGAATTCTGCACTCCGAAGCTTGCAATTTTTAGCTAAGAGGCTTATTTTCATTACCATTGTCCGTGTAATACAGTTTTTGTTTAATGAAGAGAATTTAACACGATTTTCGCCAGGAAATTCAAGGAACTGTGTAATATTTCCGTTTAACACAAGTTTCCGCTTAATGAAGGAAATTTAACATGATTTTCGCCAGTAAATTCAAGGGATCGTAAAATATTTCCGTTTAACACAAGTTTCCGTTTAATGAAGGGAATTTAACACGATTTTCACCAGTAAATTCCAGGAACTGTGAAATATTTCCGTTTAACACAAGTTTCCGTTTAATAAAGGGTCCGTTAAAGGTAGATTTTACTCTATTATTAAAAAAATAACTAGGCAATAGAACGTATATTATTTTGGTCAGTTCGATTGACATTGCGCACATATTAAGCAATTAATTAAGAAAATAATTAAAGTTTAAGAGGTAATGCGTTGTACCTTATTAATGATACTATGTATTGTCGTCTTTCATGTATCTCAATGGAAGATTTGATTTGGCATAGTTTAGAATCAGTTTTTTCAACTCAGTAGGTTATATGGTTCTTGTAGGCTATACCATTGATGTTAACAAAATAAAACTACTTCTTTAGGGATGGGCACAAGTTGAGCTAAAACTCGACTCGAATTCAACTCGTTTCAAGTAGAGTCAAAGGTAATTTTCTCGAGTCGAGTTCCGAGCTGAGTCACTGTTTTTGAGGTCTACTTTTGAGTTTTGTCGTGTTTGATAAATGGCTCGCTCGTTCAGCTCGTTTTAGTTCGTTTTGAAGTCATGGCCTGTTGAAGTGATTAGACTGGAAATTAGACTGGAAAGCTAAAGCCACGGGAAATGCAAGCAGTAATATGGAATAGTTTTAGTGTTGCTCATGAGAGGGGACACTGCTCGCATCTCGTCTCGAAAAAGAGACAACCTCAAATATTGTGAACAACAATATAAGTATATACTATAGTTTTTATCATCAAGGCTGAGACCTGCACGGTCTAATTTTTTAGCCAAGCACAAGCCCAACCTGAGTAATGATGTTAACCGCCTCGGCTTGGTTCAACGGAACAAACAGTTCGAGCCAGCTCGGTTGGGATGAACCACCAACTCGGCTCAGGTTGAAAAAATAAGTCGGCTCGATTCGACTCGGCTCAATGAGCCGATTGCTCGAACCGTCTCGGTTGGGGCGAACCATCAGCTCGGGGTTCTGCTCGGGTGAGCCATCAGTTCAAGCTGGCTCGGTTAGGTGAGCTGCTGGCTCTGCTCATTTCTCGGTTCTGCTCGATAGCGAATAAGCTGTGATCCGAGCTGCTCGAACCCTTGACAACCCTAAACCCGTGCCCTTTGAACATGTTTGGCCGGCGACCTATAACTTTTAAAAATGTTTGGTTCGAGCCCGAATACTTGCTCCTCCGGATCTGAAACCCAGAAACTCATGAACAATGTCCTTGTTTCCTGAAAACTTCTCGACGACCGAGATCGGCAGTCAACTACTTTTTAGTATTCAGATACAAACCGCCTAATCTTTCATGGTTATACAAAACGTTGTTATAATAATAATAATAATAATAATAATAATAATAATAATAATAATAATAATAATAATAATAATAATAATAATAATAATAATAATAATAATAATAATAATAATAAGTTGTAGTACTTGTATCATTGATAATTATAAGATACTTGATGTAGGATGTAGGTCTATGTACGATACTTGCAGAGTGTACTTGAATCGACTCGAAACTCGACCAGAATTTGAGTCGAGTTTCGAGTCGAATTGGAGGAAATTTTTCGATCCGAGTTCTCAAGTCGAGCTGAAAGATGTCTGTTTCGAGTCGAGTCGAATTTCAAAGAAAACTCGCTCGTGCCCATCCCTACTCTTAATATGAACTCGATAACTTTTTCGAGTTTCTCGAAAACCGCACATGAGAATTTACCATCGAGTATGTCACATTTTTGTTCAGATTAATCAGGTCCATTTCTTTTTCATAATACATTAATTATATGGTAGTATCTTGTGGAATACGCTGTTTTTTTATCCATAATAAAAGCGTGATTTAGAATCGTATATAATTAACAACATTTTAATCAACTTATTCTGACTCTTATTTATATATACTATATTCATAACATTTTTATAGAGAAAAAATAGATTAATAATTTTTATCCAATTGTCAACTATTACTACTTTGCGTGAAAAGTTGAATTATGTACTAAGCTTTTCCTATATGAATTTTATTACTTAAGATTTTTTCACTAACTTTATCCTTAGTTTATTGAATTTTAATTTTAATGAATAATACACTGCCGGAAAATAAAATTGCACCACCACAAAATTGTTTTTAATCTGGACCACATTTATTCCATATACAGTACATGGTACGAATATGAAATGATTACAATATTAGCTTCTTCAGTACATTGTTTTGTGAATGGCACGTCTATCATCACACTACCGCCACCACTTTAGTACCGTGTATATCCTCCACGAACTGGAATACAGGTACGGATTCTTGCATGCATTTGATCATAGAGATGACGGATACAGTCTTGCGGTACATTCTGCCATGCCTACTCGATCTGGTCGCGCAAATCAGGAACAGTTGTAGGTGGACGTTTAGCAGTTGTCAGTTGTCGACGCATAATGTCCCATACATGTTCGATAGGAGAAAAAGGGGAGCGTGCTGGCCAGTGAAGTCAGGACAGACCTTGCAGAGCACGCTCTGTTGCACGGGTAGTATGTGGCCGGGCATTGTCTTGCTGAAAAAGTACAGGACCCTCCTGTCTCAAGAAAGGCAGTAAAACCGGTTCTACCACCTGTTGCAGGTAAGAGGTGCTTGTCAATGTTCCATTGACAAACACTAAAGGTGAGCGAGAGTTGTAGCTGATCGCGCTCCACACCATAACACCTGGGGTGGGACCACTGTGTCTTACAGGCACGCACTGTGGGAGCTGACGCTCTCCAGATCGACGTCACACTCGCAGTCTACCATTACTTGCATAGAGAGAGAATCGGCTTTCATCGCTGAACACAACGGAACGCCATTCCCTCCTCCAGGTGTTCCTTTGCTAACACCAGGCCAACCGTGTACGGCGATGATGTGGCATCAGTGGCAGACGGGCAATTGGTGTGTATGTTCGAAGTTCAGCTCCGTTAGTAATCTGTTCCCAATAGTGCGTGTGGAAACTTCAGGGGACACATTTGCTTGAATGTTGGACATTGTAGCTGTGCAGTCTGCCAATGTCGCCCTCACAATACGCCGATCTTGGCGCATGTCCGTGCTACGAGGATATCCAGAACCTTCTCTGCGGGTGTGGGAATGGGTTGCTATCCATTGCTGCCAACACCGCTGCACCACAGATGCATCACGGCGAACATAGTTGCCGATTCGACGAAAGGACTAACTGCCTCTCTAAGACCCACAGTACAACCCCGTTCGAACTCACCCATTTGACTGTATGGAGCACGATTGCGTCGTGGTGGCATGCTATCTTGCTAGTGTTTACTGTGTGAGTCACTTTCATGCACCTGCTGATCTTCGGCCTCTGCTAATTCACAACACAGATTCGGCACAGGTGGCGCAAATGTCCCTCAGTGGCGCTGCCATCTGTTGCCCAAAGCTGTTACACGGTTAATCATCTACTTCACTATCACTAAAGAACCCAATACTAGAAGCACATCAATCTCCCTCATGTTTTACAGGGTGTTGCAATTTTGTTTTTCGGCAGTGTATAAAAACATGGACATACTTTAGGATTGAATAACATAAAAACGTATCGAATAGCATAAAAACATGGATGTCGGTAGGATTGAATAACATGAATAACAAAAACATGGACGTCGATAGGATTGAATAACATAATGAATAATATAAAAAACATGAAAGTATGATACGATTGAATAACAACGAATAACACAAAAACGTAACGACTAATGTAATGGATAACATAAAAGCATGGAGATCGGTAGAATTGAATAACATAATGAATAACATATAAACGTAATGAATAACAAAAACAAAATGTAGTAAGTAAACCAGGTAGTATCTACAAATTGTTATTAAGTAATTATAACTGCATCCAAAACTTTTCTTATAAACCAGAAATTTCTGGGCACAGTTGATCGATTCATAATTGTTGGGCACCCAAATTTATACATTTATACGAAAGGTCTTGAACAGCATTATTACTTCTAAAGTTTTCTATATATTATCTGGCTTATTTTCTACAATTTCTTTATATTCTGTAGTCGGTTTCGAGCTATTCACTAAATTTTTTTTTAAAAAAAAGTTGATGGTGAGCTTTTAGGAAAGAGCCGTAAAGTAGCAACGTATCTGATTCGAACCCTACGTTGTAGTTGTTAAGTCAATTTCTCGTTAGATTCGATTCTCGTACTACGAAGCTATTAAATTATAATCAAATAACAAATCATGGAAACAATAAACAATAAATATAAGTAACAAACTATATATATATATATATTTAAGGGCATTCAAGAAAAAAAGAAACGTTCATCCTTGTGTATTGCAAACAATTTTTGTCTGTAGATTATTTTGTACGTAATGATTTGTGAAAATGAATATTTATAACAATATAGAAAGTTTTAAGCCACATTTTCACATATACCAAAATATTTTACATAATAGATTATTATGTTTCACTGTTAAAATCGGCTAAACTCAACTATAAAATGTGAAAATGAATATTTATAACAATACAGAAAGTTTCAAGCCACATTTTCACATATACAAAAATATTTTACATAATAGATGATTATATTTCACTGTTAAAATCGGCTAAACTCAACTATAAAATGTGAA
This sequence comes from Thermobia domestica, assembly GCF_964235325.1. NCBI lineage: Eukaryota > Metazoa > Arthropoda > Insecta > Zygentoma > Lepismatidae > Thermobia > Thermobia domestica. The sequence continues at coordinate 22,974,892 of NC_137456.1, read as the reverse complement.
AATGAATATTTATAATAATTTAGAAAGTTTTAGGTCACATTTTCACATATACTAAAATATTTTACATAATAGATTATTATGTTTCACTGTTAAAATCGGCTAAACTCAACTATAAAATGTGAAAATGAATATTTATAACAACACAGAAAGTTTCAAGCCACATTTTCACATATACAAAAATATTTTACATAATAGATTATTGTTTCACTGTTAAAATCGGCTAAACTCAACTATAAAATAATAACATAAAGTAATAATTTTGAAGTATTTATTTCAATTTATTAATATTCAATTACTGTTCAAAAGCATGCTTAAATGATATTTCTTTATATTATCATTTCTGTACATAAATACAAATACAACAGTCAATTTGAAAGGGAAATTTGTTATGGAAAATGAAAATTTTTACTAGTAGTATGTGTGTTACTGTTAGAAGTAAATGTGTCAAAGTGAGGAAAACACAAATAATAGATACAATCTGTTTTCTAATAGTGCATTTCCTTTTACTTACATTATACAAATACATTAACAATTTGTTCCTGCAGAATTAAAACTATTGACAAGAAACGTCAAACCTTTTAACGCCACACAATTCGTATATCTTTATTTTCCCAAGAACTACGCATCAGAATTTTACTTTCAAGCATCTCATTTTGTCCAGCTCAGTGTGATCTATCAATTAGTAATATATATGTTATCGTTGAACAATATTTTAGCTAAACAGAAATTTAAAAATTAAGATTTAATGATTGTTTTAGACAATATATCTCAGTAACTATAAAATGTATCAACTGTAACGTTGGTGTCATTAATGAAGAGCAAAAAATTATAATTGCTCTATATTTCTAATTATAATAAGAATATAATTATATATTGCAATGTCAGTTTCACCTCGATAAATTTCCATACTGTAGCACGCTCATTCACTAGGGGCCCAAGTGAACCCACACTGAGAAAAATCCGTTCTCCGGACAGCGGTATATTGTACAAATATACGGAATCATCTTGCTTACCACAGAAATCTGTAAGGAGCATACGTTATCCATATGCTACATATGCATTGCCCTTAGATGTTACATCATGCCGTTGCAGGATGGTCTGACATCTAACAGTTTTCCGTTTATCACATGCATATACTTATGTTACATTCCTCAGCTATATGTTATATACGTTCATTTGTATGTGAGATCCTGACCGCCTACATTGTTTCATACGGAAAGTACGTATAGATGGAACACTTATACGGAAAGTATTATGAAACGCGTTTTCAGTTATACGTCTGCTGTACGTTAAGTCCAAAAACTACAGGAATTACGTATGTAACCTACCTTTTTAAGTACGGCACCTACATTTTTTTCTCAATGCAAGATAATTAAAACAAAACAAAACAAAAAGTGTTTAATTACACTTGATTCAACTTAGTATAAATACAAATTTAAACCCCACAGTAGAATGGACTACAAGCCCTAGGATCAGCACGTTTAAGTTTCCCTAAAATAGTTTTTTTTTGATAATCCAATATTCATTAATGAACAAGATGAAAGGAGATACAACAATAATAATAATAATAATAATAATAATAATAATAATAATAATAATAACAAAAATCCAGAAATTCGTTTATATAACACTTTCATTACGTCATAGCAATTATACACATTAAATATCAAAAAAATTAAAAAAAAAATAAAATAGAAAAATTAATTTTGTTCTCCAGCAAGAAACCAAACCATAATAATCGGGATATTCATTCAAAAATTTAACACCGCAATTTTTCAATACAGTATCATTTTCTTTAAGTTACAAAGAAATTTGTTATTCTCTACTTTTCTCGAAAACAACGCATGAGGTTTTGCATTAACACACGACATTTTGCCTTGCTTAATAAGATCAACCAATTTGTATAGGTCAAATCTTTGAAATTTTCTCCTTATTAAGCACTAATGAACATTGAAGACATTTAAAAATTACAAGTTACATGATTATACACTATAACTAACCTTTGACTAACTGGGGCCTCCGCTCCCAGATCCCCGCGTTTGCTCGACCTACGGCCTCCCACTTTTTGAGCCCACAATTCTACCGAGTTTCAAGTTTCTTTTCGTATTTCAACTATCTAAAAGACAAAATTTTGTATCCCAAGAAAACACCCATTTAAAAAACATGGGGATTTCTTCATCACCCATTTAGACCACTTAAAAACTAAAAATATTCACTTTTGGCAATTTTTCTGTGAATTAGTTCCAAAAGGCTACAATCATGACAAATTTCATCGTTCTAATTCTGCTGGAAATATCTAAAAAAAAAAAATTGGAGTGTAGAAGATGTCCCATATAAATAACATGGGGAAGATTTTTCAGTTGTCCATAAAACCACTCTAAAGTTGGAAATTTTTATTTTTGGTGATTTGCTTAGGTAACACTAACGAAAGCAAGCAAGCATACCGAATTTTTAGTTTTTATTCCAATTTCAAGTACCAAAAACATCAGATTATAGGTTCAGGAGAAGTTAAATTTAAATAACATGAGGAATTTCTTCATTCCCCATTTAGAGTCCCCCTAACAATTAGAAATATTCACTTTTGACAATTTTTCTGTGGGTTAGTCTCGGAAAGCTACAATCATGCCAAATTTCAACTTTCTACATCAACCACAAGTACTTGTTATTTTATGCCAGTGAGTGAGTTCTTGTAGTTTTATGTATAGTTAGGATTGGATTAGGGGTTCTTCATCAATATGAATTCTTACCAACATAAGATCATTCTTCTTTTAAATGTTTCACTATAAAATTAAAACAGTCCATGTCGAGTTTTTCTGACCAAAGTATATACTTATTTTAATTCTAATAAATAGGTATATACTCTGGTCAGAAAAGTATTAATCATTGAAGTGATAGTTTCAGAGCCAATATGGATGAAGTTAAAATAATCATCCATTATTGCAACGATGAAATCATTTGTTTATTTTATAAGATCAAACAACATCAACTGTGTCTTGTGGTACTTGTGTAACTCTGTATTTTAATTATTTTGTAATCACAGCTCGTTTTCGAGTATTTCGGAGTAACTTAACTGATTTTTTAAACGTTTAATTACTGTCTGTATCAAGAATATTTTAAAACTTCAAAAGTCAAATTCAATTATTTTAGTTTAAATATATATAACATGTTATAATTAATAAATACTAATGAAAATGCGTAAAAATATTCTCAACTTGTGTCTTTTTTTTAATTTTTGGATATTTATTTATTGATTTATTCAACTTCAATAGATTTTGGTAATAACGAAAACATTTATAAATATGTATAGACATGTTGATATGGACAAATAGTCCGTATCGTATGATATCATTTTTCTTTATGGCCAGACCTGAACATTTAACTTGTTAAGTTTTGTGGCCAGACATGTATAAACATGTTTTTCTAGACAGTTCTGATATAATACGTAAAGAAGCCATTGATAGTTGATGTATTTTCAATTATAAAGAAAGAATTTTGTGAAAAATAAAAAGGTAAATGGAGAAAATCTTTGGAAAATACATGTTTAAATATATTTTATCACTGAGCATTTAGTGAGTAAACTAAGTTTTAATTGGTTTCAGAAATTATAAATATAATGAACTTAGGGCTAATATAAAGATGTTACAGTCTCCCCAAATTACAGAGGTATTATAATATACTTTCAATATAAAGAAGAAAGAAAAAATATATTTTATACTCTTTTGAATTTATTTTATTTTATTTATTTTTGATATTTAATTTTATTACGTAATTTGTTTACTTTGCTTGGATGAATAATGGCGGAGACAGACACAAAATGTAATTGTAATATAATTTTTATAATTCTTATATGATTACTTTCAATGTTTGGTAAGTTAATAATTGTTAATAATTATGGAAAAACCACAAATGACTTTATTTATTTACGGTGAAAAATGTCTGTTAAATTGAAAAATGAAGGATACTCCAGATGTAAATTAAAACATATATAATTATGTATGATTGACGATATGGTCGCTATATGGATATACTAAATTGTGATCAGATGTTGCAAACAATTGCACTGGTACTTACTAGTTCTTGTTCTTACTGTGCTTGGAATGATATTACCAATTTGTAATCAACAAACTTTGAACCATTGGTTGATTAACGTCTCTTTAAACATCGAGGTATGAGAGTTGAACTTACAGCTTAATGTGGGATCCTTTATCACATGAGCTTCCACTAGGAACGAAAGCCGGGTTTCTTGCATCGGAGGCACGTTACGCTATCCATATACCGAAGACGTAACGAGTTAGTTGGATTAAAAATCGCTACTACCATAGGATAACCTAAAACATCAACGGCTGTTTGCAGTGTTGATCAGGAGTTGAAACGAGATATGCGGTAAGTTTTGTGGAAGTTTCGTCTCTCGAAGAATTCGTCTTGTCTCGTGTCGTCTCGATTCGCAAGAAGCTTTTTCTAGTCTTGTTTCCTTCCGAGAATATCGCGCCTCGTATCGTAAATGTATGTAGTTTGATTTTGGAAGTAGTACAAACAGTAGCAGTCTTGGTACAATGCTAGATTTAGTAATAGAAAATGCAAGTGTTATGTAACTGTTGAAGAATTACCATTAGTTAGGAAAATAAAAATATACACATTACCAGGTTTCGTAACCAACGTTCGTACTCAAACGAACATTTTTTTGACAGTGCAAAACTATTAGTAAATAAATTTAAAAAGGCAAATTTTGGGGGTATACATATGAAATGCAAAGATACTTGCTGGACATCTGGCCTCTTACTAGTATAAGTGATGTAACAAACTACTAATCAAATATTAAACAAAAGCATTCTATTAAAAAATAATTTATGTAGATAATAAACCACCAATAATTTCCTTAATAAAAAGATAATTGAATATCACATGAAAATAATATATATATATATATATATATATATATATATATATATATATATATATATATATATATATATATATATATATATATATATATATATATATATATATATAACTAACCAACTGACTTTATGGCCTATGGAACCGGAAGGCTCAATGTTGAGTTCACAAAAGCTTTCTACTCACTTCTATCCTATCACTGTAGCCATCTGGATACAGTTTCTACTTTCTATTCTTATTTCTTCGAGATTCGTCTTAATATTGTCCTCCCATCTGCGCCTAGGTATTTATAATGGAAGTTTTTCGTTTGAACTGCCGGTTAAGACTTCGAGAGTGATCTTACTTTCTTCCATCCTTCTACATGACCTGCCCATCTGATCCTCCTAAATTTGATGACCATTACAATATTTGTCAAACGTTATAAACTATGCAGTTTCTCGTTATGAAGTTTCCGCCATTCCCTATTCTCGTTTCTCTTGGTCTGAATATTCGTCTTAGGATGTTATTCTCAAATACTTTCAAGTCCCAAATACTTTCTTCACTCAGGGTAAGTGACCATGTTTCGCAACCATACTGAACAACAGGCATGATTATCGTTTTATATAATTTAAGCTTCAGATTGCTCGATAGAATTCGCGAAAACAAGAGATTTTGAACAGAATAGTAACACGAATTCCCTGCTTTTAGTCGACATTTAATTTCTTCGTGAATATGATTTTCGTCTGTTCATATTGATCCTCGATATTTAAAAGTATCCACTCTATCAAAAGTATTATTTAATATTTTAACGCATCCATAATTTGCCGTATTATGATCAAGACGCACTTCCATGTATTTAGTTTTCTCTGCATTTACTTCTAAACCCATGTCCCTGCGATGCAAGCGTTTAATAAGATCTCTGCATTTCTTTCTATTGTTCTTCTATCATCCCCTATTAAATTGACATCATCAGCATATGCCATAACATGGTGAAGAGCATTCAGCTCAAGGCACTGGCAGGAGAGTTGAATAATAATTATGACAATGTATCTCTTTCTTTCAGGCCATTTTTAACTTGAAAGCTCGTGGACAAGAATTTTTCTACCCGAACTTTACTCTGGGATTCATTTAAACATATCTTAATTAATCTAATTAGCTTATACGGTATTCGAAATTCTGTAAGAATGTTGTACAATGCTTCTCTCCTTACCGAGTCGTGAGCCTTTGTAAAATTGATAAATAATTGATGAACCATGCATATTTATTCCCATTTTTTTCTGAGTATTTGTCGAATGGTAAATATCTAGTCGATAGTTGTCCGATTTCGCCTAAATGAGCACTGATAATCTTCAAAAATTTCATCTGCGTATGGAGTCAATCTTATTAATAGAATGTTTGAGAGGATTTTCTAGGATGTTGACAGTGGAGAAATGCCCCCAATAATTATTACAATCAGTTTTGTCACCTATCTTGTGAATTAGAATAATCATTGATTCTTTCCACTCTTGTGGCAATTCTTCCTTGTTCCAGATAAGGAGAATGAGTTTGTGTATTTTGTTCTACAATTTGTCGCCTCCATCTAAAATTAACTCAATCGGAATTTCATCTACACTCGGTGATTTGTGTTTGTTTAATTTATTTATGGCGATTTCTACTTCTATTCGGTTAGGTTCTGAAATATACGCTTCTGCTGTGCGCATTTCCCTTTCCCTACGCACATTAGTTTTTGGCTGGTGTTAATCAAATCGTTAAAGAAATCTTTCCATATTTTTTAAGTGCTACCTATATCAACGAGAACTGTTCAGTCAGCTTCCTTTAATATATAAGCACGAGGTTGATAGCCCCTCTTAAATTCGTCGATCCTCTTATATATGTCCCGAATGTTTTGGTTTTAACTATTATCTTCAGCTCCTTAGTTTTAGCTTTCAAAAAATCACGTTTCTTTGTTCTAAACGTTTTGGAAGTTCCCCGTCTGACGTCTGTGAAATTTTGTGTAGTTATTTGATTCGGATTTTGTAGCCAATGCAATTTTGCCTGTTTTCTCTTCTCTACTAGTTTAATGCATTCCTGGCCGAAGTATGGTTTGTTCCTACGTATTTTCAAGTGCCCCAATTTTTCTTTTGCTGAAATTTTTTATGCTATCTCTGATTTCAATCCAAATATCCTCAACACTAATCAGGACCGGATTACCCAGGCGCTCGAAAAAAATATGTGGCCCCTACTGACATCGCCTAATACTTTTCTGTGAAAGTACAGTAAGAAAGGAAAGGGAATATGTTTCATATTTTTGGTCATATTTTATTTTATGATGATTATTGTATCTTCATAATTCTTGTTAGAGAGCCAGTTGAGATTTTGATCAGATTAGAGACCCCTGTCCAACTGGAGACCCGAGGCTACGCCTCCCTAAGCCCCCCTTTAATCCGGCCCTGACACTAATGGACTCCGAATCTTCTAAAACCGAGAATCTATTCGAAATTTCAATCTAGTATTCCCCTCTTACTTGGTTCTCCTCTAATTCCTTTAGATTAAGTCTCTCCGCTTGAGACCTTGAATATTTCCCTTATTCAACGATAATCTCTCTCTTATTATCGCTGCTACCAGGTAATGATCAGTACCACAATCAGCTCTTCTAGTCGACCGAACATCAGTTATGCTAGATTGTCTTCTTCTATCTACTAAAACGTGATCAATTTGATTGTTTTCTGTCTGGTGAGGTCGAAGTAAATTTTTGAACGTCGTGAAGTGGGCATTTTGTACTCTTCACGATAAGGTTTGTGGATGTTGCAAAGTTCACGAGTCCAACATCGTTGTCATTACTTTCCTCAAGTAAACTTTTGTTCCCTATAATCGGTTTGTCGTCCTCCCTTCGCATTGAAATCTTCTAATAGAATTTTCATGTTATATCGCGGGAGTTGGTCAAATATCCGTTCCACTTCTTCGTAAAAACTGTCTTTTACATCGTCATCCTTATCTTCTGTTGAGGCATGTACATTTAAAATAATAACATCACATCAGCGACCCTTAAGAGTAATAAAAGAAAGTCTATCATTAACAAATTCAACCCAGTTAATTGCTGATACTATTCGTTTGTGTACGAAAACCGTTCCTAATTGGTGATTTTTTTACTTCCTTCCCAGTAGAAGAATGTAAAATTTCCGGACTTCATAATTCCATTTCCTTCCCATTTAACTTTCTGAACTCCTACTAGGTCAATCCTGTATTTCTCTAACTAGACGGGACGAGGTGATAAAAGCATCTCGAGAATCGAGACGAGGAAACCTTATCGTCTCATCTCGTCAAGTGAGCATCATTAGTTCTCATACAACCATTCCACTATTTTCTGGGATTCGTTCTATGATGCCTTCCAGTTTGGCTTATTCCCGACCCGACTACTGATGTAACTACTCCCGGCGGGAGCTCATGTGGTTCGGATTCCAAGTTAATCAGTAGGTCCACGTCTCATATAGCCTCGCTGCTGAACGGGACGTTAAACTCAAGATCAACTCAACTGATCTAACTACCAATTTACAGTATTATCTTTATTCCTTCTTAGTTATAGGCAAAACGGGTATTCCCAGTATTTCCTATCCCCATTTCGCTTACGCTGACTCGACGAGGGATAGTTTCTCAACGTAACAACAGACGTAATTTTCTGTCATTCTAGCAGCTCTTTGGACCTCTCTGGAACTTACATGAGCGCCCTGATTTAGATAATTATAAAACATTAAAAAAAAAAAAACTTTTGTATTCTTTAATAACAAGGGATTGACAAACCAACAAATGAGGCTGAACGTCAGTAACTATGGAAAACCAGTATTGTGTTCGGGAACTGGATTATGGATAAAGTTAAGTTATTTTGAAGAACGAATTTGTTCCGAAATGTGAATTTATTTCGTAGATCGACTCTCTATTCTATGCTACCCTGTAGAGATGCACATACGATAATGGTTCAGTACGTCCGAATCATTTCTCCGAACTTGGGAACTGTACGCGCGTTTGCAGGACTTTTGAATAATATGCTTATATAGATTAAGATTTAATTTTTTTTTACTTTCATTTATTTTAACTGCGGAACAACAGACATTATAGTTGTCTTTAATAGATTACAGAAATTAATACTTCAGTCGTTATATGTAGAATATATACCACTTACTCCCTGTATATTCGATATTGAGGAGGAAAGATTTCGCTGGCGATTTTTGAAGCATAATGTAATTTTCGTACATCTTTAGGAGCCGCGATGGTTTCTAGAATACTGATAATTTCTAGATTAAGTGAATATAAATAAAATAAGGTCGTAAATTTTGTACATTAATTTACAAAAGAAGACGAGGCGAGAACCACTTTTTCGAGAATCAAGACGACATGATACTTCTACGGAATTTACTAGACGAGACGAGTTCGTTACTGAATTTTCCATGTCTGAGTTTGTCTGTCTGTTATTTGCGAATTTTTCAATTTTGAGCCTTCCATTCGATAGAGCATCAAAAGCTATCTGAGAAGGTGATGGCATTTTTCACGTCACTCTTACCGTTCCCGAGATATTGGCCAAAATTTTCCGATTTCGGTAGATCTAAAGAGCCATATCTCGGGAACCGTAAGTCATAGAGAAATCATATTGGTGTTGATCAATACCTAAGAGGATGGTGAACATGTTGGTACCAAATAGTAACCGGTAGCTACTGGCCAACTGGCGATTGTTCCTCAGACACTGACCAAGCAAGTTCTGATTTCGGGATAGTTAAGGACCATGTCTCGGGAACCGTAAGTCATAGAGAGATCATATTGGTGTTGATCAATACCTAAGAGGATGGTGAACACTTTGGTACCAAATAGTAACCAGTGGCCACTGGCCACCGTTCCCCAGATATTGGCCAAGAAAGTTCCAATTTCGGGAGATTTAAAGGCCATGTCTCGGAAACTTTAAGTCATAGAGAGATCATATTTTGCGATTTTTTTTTTCAATTTTGAGCCCTCCATTTTGTCCATGTGTCTTCGTAAAACAACATATCATAGAATGTTTTAACAGAACTCTTAAGCAAAACATGTGAAAAAAAAATTTAGTACTCAAGGAAATTATAAATGGATAGATATATTACAAGAATTATTTAATGAGTATAATAATAAAGTACATAGAACAATTGCTATAAAGCCTGTAGAAGTTAATAAGAAAAAATATTTTTTTTTAAAGTTCATTCTTGGCAATGCTCTTGGAGCATTCTCAACTTTTTCAACTTTTATCTTTTGAAATTGGAAAAGCAAATATTATAACAAGATCAAGAATGAAATGGAGTCACTTAGACTTAGTTTTAGTTGTACAATGAATGTACTTATAACACACCTTAGAAGAACGTAATCTTTATTATTAAAGGTTCTTCTGATTACTCTCCTTAATGATCTACACGTAGTTAAGCGGTACCATATTCGGATAAAGATTAAATAGACAACCAGTCTTTCTCAGCTTTGGGCGAACAAGGACATTTGCTTTGAAAGAATATTCTGAAGTAATTATTTATTCAACATTACAGTTATGCGCCTAATCTCGACTTACGGGTGGAACTCCCTTGTGGTTTTATGGTTACCGTACGGAGAGGGGGATTGGCACCGCTGTGCCTACCAACCTACCATGTTTATGAACAGTGGCGTATTTACGATTTTGTTTCGGGGAGGGCTTTGCTAATTTTCGGGGGGCCTTTGCCTGAAAATGTGAAAATTCTGCAAGATATTTCATATACTTTACTATAGTAAGTAAGATTTCGGGGGGCTTAAGCCCGAAATCCTCCCTAAATACGCCACTGTTTATGAAGTTATTTAAGGATTTCGCTATACATAATGTGGCGTTGATTTACAAGCGACATCGATAGTAGCGATATCTACCACCATGATTATTTTATTATTAGGAATTAGACCATCTCATTTTTTTAAACCACCCCATTTAAAAAAAATATATATATATCAAAAATTTCTTCTACAGATGTCTCATCATAGCAGTAAATATTCATTAGTGCATATTTGTATAACAAACAAAATTAGCTTAACAAACAAACAACCAGCTTATAACGTTTTAAAATACTTAGTTGCCTGAGATATTGTTAAGTAGAATTCTATTCCTCTGTTGTAACGGTTACTCGATTTGAAGATTTAAACCAATAACCTATACTCAGGTAAAACGTATAAATAGTCTATGCTTCACTAACATGCATACAAAAGATTGTCTGAACTTTTTCTGTAAGGGTTTCGGGCGACGATAGGAAAAATTAATACAAGTAACTGTGGGAATCGTGAAAATAATTGAATTTCTGGTTCAAACGGATTTACATGTATCATGGTCTCTACATGCTGAAAAACGGATTTTTGGATGTATATCCAATCGTTGGTCTAGACGAAGGGGTATAAATTAGGGATGGGCAAAACCGGTTTTTATAAAAAACGGTTTCTAGAAATACCAAAACCCAAAAAAGCGACATTTCGTTTTCTCCAAAACCGGTTTCGGGTTTTCCCCAAAACCGATTCGGTTTTCTTCAAAACCGATTCGGTTTTCACCGAAACTGGTTTTGGTGAAAACTTGTGGAAAAAACATAAAACTATTTCTGTGGAAACAGAATCGGTTTCCGGAGAACAACGAAAGACTATTCTGGTCAGAAATAGAACAAACTTTGGGAAAAAAAAACCGGAACCGGTTTTGAAGAAAACCGAAACAGGATCCAGTGAAAATCGAACCAGGTTTGGAGAACACCGATAACCGGTTTCGGTGAAAAACAACCGATTTCTCAAGAAGACCAAAAAACCGGTTTTTGTGCCCACCACTAATATAAATATGTTCTCTCGCCTAGAATCCAATGAATCGAGACCAAATTTTAAACCTTCTTTTTTTTTTTTTTAAAAAAAAAAAAAAAATAAGATTCGCTTGAGGCTCTTTTCGAATTTTCTTCTCACCTCTCAAAGTAAGAGTAGTTTTACTGAATTTTGAAGATAACAATTTGTTATTTTCTTAAACACAGCTTCAATAATGTTCATATCCCATAAATCTATGTTTCATTAACAGCTCTATAATATGGTAAAGTCGTTTTTGTAGAGAAAATCCAGAAAAGGTACTTTATAATCTTGGAGGTTAATTCTTTCTGACACGGCCGCATCCACGGCGGGTCCATCCAAGAGCGCCGATTTCTCTGTAAATTTGGGAAGGGGGGGGGGGAATTCAGATGCAGAAGGTATATATATTAACATTTAAAGACAAATTGCACTCAAATTACGCCAAATATTGTGTATTCATAAATAGAATAAGGGGACCCACATGAGCTTTGGAATGCCCGGGCCCCTGCGCCCCCCAGGACCGGCGCTCTTGGGTCCACCGTTTTTGGAACTCCCCAAAACTTCCTAATTCAACATACTTTGATACACTTTCTCAATAAAACTAAAGCCTGTGACAAACATCTTGGCATTTCAGCTAAACGAATAAACGCAAGCTCTGACGCGACGTTGCCGAGTGCTAAGCGGTGTGGCTATGACTAAGCAGACGAACTACAGCGCGATCAGGTGGCAGAGGATAGACGTGGATGTGTACAAAATAAACGTGGCAATACCGTTGGCCTCGCATTTGCTAGCAGCCTTTAAAGAGAACTTGGAGCGCCGCCTTCAAATGCCAAGATGTTTGTCACGCCGTTTATATTTGTTTGACAGGAGAATGACTGATGTAGCATCAAAATTTGGTCTTACACTTCATCTTCACTCTTTCTCTTATAAAAAAAAATCTAGTTCTATCATTTCTTTTTGGAAATATAGTTGAAATATTTTATAATTACTTATCGTCTTTTCGGGTGCAGAATAATACTAGTTTAATACTACATAGATGTTGTGACTTGTGGTATTGGACCACCCGAAGCTTGGACTCCCCCAACAAACGTTTCTGAGTGCGCACCTGCTTTCTAGACTATTTTTTCCAAATACGACTGACACGATTTTGTTCATAACTATCTCATTAATAAAGGCATCAATAATAACCTGAATAGATCCATTGAAGTTCACTATTGTGGATAAGTTATTTTTCGGACGATTTTCTCAAAAATCTACTGAGCCGATTTTGTTAATCTACACAGTAAAAAAAAAGTATGAGGCGTACGTAAAGCGTAAGTTACATGCGTAAATCTTGTATTTTTTGGATTTAATATACGGCTATAGATAACATCCTATAGGAAAGGTTAACTGAAAACGTATATTTTATAATACTTTCCGTATAAGTGTTCCATCTATACGTACTTTCCGTATGAAAGGAAAAACTTATAATACTTTCCGTATAAGTGTTCCATATATACATACTTTCCGTATGAAGGAAAGAACTTATAATACTTTCCGTATAAGTGTTCCATATATACATACTTCCCGTATGAAAGAAAGAACTTAGAATACTTTCCGTATAAGTATTCCATATATACATACTTTCCGTATGAAAAAAAGAACTTATAATACTTTCCGTATAAGTGTTCCATCTATACGTACTTTCCGTATGAAAGGAAAAACTTATAATACTTTCCGTATAAGTGTTCCATATATACATACTTTCCGTATGAAAGAAAGAACTTATAATACTTTCCGTATAAGTGTTCCATCTATACATATTTTCCGTATGAAACAAAGAAATGTATATAGACAGTCTCAGAATCTCAGATACAGATGGACGTATGTAACATATAGCTGACATATATAACATACGTATATGTATGCAACATACGGAAGACTGTTAGATGTCAAACATCCTACAGCGGCATGGTTTAACTTCTAAGCGGGAGAAGTGTGTAGCATATGGATAACATATGCTCCGTACAGATTTGCGTAGTAAGCTTATGGATTCCGTATATTTGTGCAATATACCGCTTTTCAGGTAACGGATTTTTCTGTGTATTATATACAAAAATGAAAAGAATTTTCTTTGTGATCTCGTCAAGGAAAAACGACTGAATAATTTGAAATTAATTTTTGAATATTACCTCGAACTGGGTTTTTTATAATCTTACTTTGATTAAGATGTGTATCCTCAGGAAGAAAAATGGGTTCAAAATTCATGCGAAAAATTGAGTTTCTCATTGTTCTATCAAGATAGGAAGATAGAACTTGATATATTAACTAATCATTAAATTAGTTAGCGGGCCCATACCCCCAGCGTTTTTGAGAATCCCTATTATTTATTTATTTATGATTTCTTTTACATGACGAAGTCAAGGCTCTGCAGCATTCTCGGAGCACTTACCCATGTGCATACATTGTTTAAAAAAACATTCATACGCACAAAACGCAAATAATTACAAAAGAAAAGGATTTTAACCACATAAAAATGAATATACTATTTAAGTAGTTAATTTCTACTAAACGTAAAATGGTATAAAATGCAAGAGAAGAAACAAACAACAACAAAAACAACACAAACAAAAAAGACGTCTATGCAGGAAGAATATAATTCAGAATATGGCATGACAACTGCAACTCATCCTATTGTGATTTAAAGATAATCAATCAAAGTGCTTGCAAAAAGTACATAACATATAGGAACATGAATTAAATGAGGCGTCTACTATCAAAACTCACTAAATCCATTCTTTTACCGAAATTGAAAGTTATACATCGCTTGTTATATGTTTGATCTAAAAGCATTCCATGGAAACAGAATTTTGTTTAAAAGATTAATATTTCATTCTAAAAAGCTAGTTCAAATATGGGACTTTGTACGCGTGTATATAGAGCTTCACTGCACGTTTTTCGAGTTTACTCGAAACTAAGCGAAATGGATGTGACGGATTTTGGTACTAGGTACTCAAATATTGTATATAAGGTACTAGAAATAAGCTGTAGAAATTAACAATGGTTACTAATTAGGCGTGTGTTCATTCACTGGTAATCAATAATCTGGTAAGACGAAGATGCCGCATGGGCCACTAATGTCTTTATCCTTGCTTAAGAGAAGGGAATTCTGTTTTTTTTTTTTTTTTTTTTTTTTTTTTAAAGTATTGGCAACTGTTGAAACATTATGTATTAATTGAGCTAAACTCTTCCAAAGGCGTGTAGTACTTACTGAGAAGGATTTGGAGTTTGAACTCGAATTATGACTGATGGTGAGTATGGACAAGAAACTACTTCGTGATCTAGTGGTCCTATTGTGAAAATCTGATAAATATAAGAATCTACGTGCTAGATACAATGGTTCTGATCTAGTAGGTTAGCTACTTTGTACAAGAGGGTAAGGGTGTGTAAATTTCTTCTTTCTACTAAAGTCAGCCACGATAGTTTATTTATAAAATGGTGTGAGATGTTCACTGTAATTTAAATTGAAAATAAATCTAATACAAGCATTTTTGCACTTTTTACAAGCACTTTGATTGATATTTCGGGAAGATCAAAATAGGCTGAGTCACAGTAGTCATGATGTGAGAACACGAGTACCTTGACAAGTTCGATCTTTAGAGATATCGCTAAGAAATTTCTTAGCCGATTTAATGAATTCAAAGCACTAAATGGTCTTTTTACAAACTTCATTTATTTGATCTGACCAGGAGAGATTATAAGGGGGATTTACTATATTCTTTTCTTTACATTAAAAGCGATGTTGTGTGTTGTTTGTGACTGCATCACGGAGAAACGGTTGAGCAGTTTCGAATGAATTTTGAACATAGTATCTACGTTGAGCTAGGATTTTATCCTACTTCTTTGATTGAAGAGTGTATCCTAAAAGGGTAGACAGGGTTCAAAATTTCATTCAAAAATACAGTATTTCATTAGCTCGTCAAGTAAAAAGACTAAACTTGGTACATAAACTCATCATTTAAAATAAGAGGAAATGTCTCTTTACGTTTTTGAAAAATTCAGTTTTAAAGGAGAGAGGATTTTCTACAGGTGGCTCAATGGTAGAGCGTTCAGCTCTGGTGCATGGGGTCGTTGGTTCAACTCGCGCCAAGTGAAGTTTGTGGTGGACAAACACCGTATGCGCGGGTTTTCTCGGGGTTCTCCCGTTTCCTCCCATTTTCTTCATTCCACGTTTTCATTCATTTCTCATCATCATTTCATTCATTTCTCCTTTAGCGTAGCCGGCATAAGCGTGGGACTTATAAAGATTTCATTTCATTTTCTATAATTTCTTTATTGACAGTGAAATTGTCGTTGCCTGGTTTTTCTTATCGTGACACAGGGAAATGGTTCAACGGTTTGAAATGAATATTTGAATTTCATTAATATCTCCCTAAAACTTGGATTTTATCATTTTAACTTTGATTAGAGGGTGTATCCTGAGAGGATACGAAATTCAAAATGTATGACAAAAATAGAACATCTTCCGTAGTTTTTATTATTACACTTTCGTTGATGTACGTATCCTAAGGGGGAGAGGAGCCCCAAATATTTTCCGTAGACCTATTTTCTCTGTGCGATAAACGGACATTTCAGATAGACTGTTTCTATTATATAAAAATAAAAAGGATCTTCTTGTTTGTGATCGTATCACAGTAAACGATTTAACAGTTTGAAATTATTATTATTATTATTTTATCTTGTAATATCCCGCACATGGTTCTGTTTACAAAAGGCCAACTCATGCTTCTATTTACGATTAACAACCACGTGCGTTCTAACTACGAACTGCTACAGGGCCACACAATAGGAACATCATCACCAATAGCCATGTGATGAAGAAGGACCACCTGAAGCAGGTATATAACCAGGAAGACCTCAATGTCTGGCATCAGTCTTTGTTTGGTCAAATCCACTCTCTTAGCTTGCATGGAGCTTTGAGAGGAAACTAACCCAAAACCTTTAGCTTGCTCGGAGCTCTAAGTCTTCCTATCCACTCCATTCAGTTTGCCTGGAGCATTGTGGAAATCCTAATCTCAGCCACCCAGCTTGCCTGAAGCATTGAGGGTCCTAAATCCATCCTACTTAGTTTACTCGGAACTCTGTGCTATTCGTAACCTCAGCCATCTAGCTTTCCAGCAGCTCTGTGGCTTTCTAACTCCTCTCTGCTTACGTGAGCACTGAGGATTCTAAATCCACCCCACTTAGTTTGCTCGGAACTCAATGGGATTCGTAACCTTAGCCATCCAGCTTACTTGCAACTTTGTGGCTTTCTAACCCCTCTCTGCTTACGTAGAGCATCAAGGATCCTAAATCCACCCCACTTAGTTTGCTCGGAATTCTGTGGAATCCTTCGCTAGTTGTTCGAATCTTAGGACACTTTTCTTTTACCTAGTTATTAGAGGATTTTTACCTTATAATGCTTTTGTAATAAAACTTGGTAGTAGGGGAAAACGATTCCCATGTATAATTTGCTCTACCTTTGACCTGCATAAGCAGAACTTTACAACATAGTTATCAATCACCTACCTGGACTTGGGGTGTTTATAATGTTATTTTGATTAAAATGCATATACTAAGGGGAGAGCGGGGATCAAAATTCATGCGCAAAGTTGAATTTCTCACGATTCTCGGTACCAGCGCTCTCTCAAGAGATGTAGAGCCATTCATAACAAATCAGAAACTCAAAATCGATCATTTTTGACATCTGACAATATTAGTGCAACCTAACATTAAGGACGTAGTGTGGGTTGCCTATATTGTAGGCGATAATACAGGATCCCGACTTTGGTTTCCCTCATTTTACACCAAGTTGCACCGAAAGTATCAAACTACGGTCAAAATATGGGTTGCTGCGCTTCTACGGTGGAAAATACAAAATGGTCATTCAAACATAAAGCAAAAAGATTTAAATTCGAATATTTTCGACGCGCTTTTCGCTAGAAATTTAACAGGACAAAATGCATTGTTTCTTATTTCCTGTAAGGCACTTCAAAGCAAAGTGTATTCATATCTTGTTTCATCCTTGTAACTCAAGTCATTTTCGCGATTTGAACAATTTTCGATTTTCAAATTTTCAACAATATCTTCGAAATTTTAATGGATTCGAAGTTATCTTTGGAAATGAGGTAACTTTGGTATAAATATCACAGCAATTCGCTCAAGGACACTTTTCACTGTCTTATCCGGATATACACTTTGTTTTTCACCATTTTCTCGAAAAATACGCATGAGTTTTTACACTCTCGCATATATTATTGTTCAGCTCAATAAATTGATATATATATATATATATATATATATATATATATATATATATATATATATATATATATATATATATATATATATATATATATATATATTATTATTATTACATCTTCAGAGATTTTTGTTTTTCGTTAAACTTGAATAATATTGTAGATTTTTAGAACCATGTTTTAATTTGAAAACTTTGATTTGCATTTAAAGTGAATTTCAAGATGGAGGTCAGTTTAGAAAAGTTATTTTTTCGCAAAGCCTTTTTCCCCACCCCAAAAGCATGGTAATATGCATAACATTAGCATATACACATACATTTCCGTGTTATTTTGGTGTTCCTACACTCCTGGTTTACCCTGTAAAATTCTATCAATAAAATTAGTTTTTTTTTTTCTTTTACAGTAAGCAACACCAGTGGTTCTCACTCTAATTCCTGTCACAACTTCCATTTTATCACATCCTCTTGCCAGGGACCCGCTTATAATTACTGGTTTGTAATAAGCTTGTGTGAGATTTTAAATATACCTATTGCAGAGATCTCACGATATCCATCTATTTCTATAATAGTAGAATCCATTTCTTGTGTATAATGGATACTTTAACTTCCCTAAAAGCGAATGGATTAAAAGCAAATTTGGTCAGTTCACTCATATTACAAATATTGAATAAGATCCGTCATACTTTTTTTCAAATTGAAGGCAGTTAGAAAATTTTAAAACTTCATAACTTTCTTAATTTTGGGTCATATTATAAAAAAATAATAAAGTGATTTCTAATTTTGGTTTTAAAAAAAACTTCGACAGTTGTTTAAGAAAGTTATTGCGTATTTTAATTTTCGAAAGGCCGCCACTTTGAGTTACCTCGTATTGTTGTGAATTTGGTACATTGTTGTGTATATGTTCAGTATCACCAAAAAAAATAAAAAATAAAAAATAAAAAATAAAAGCAATTTGTTTACATTTAAAATTTAGGGAACAAATAAAACCATCATAGCAAAAATATACCTTCATTATGGCTAGCTTGCTGAAAAAAAAAAAAGACTTCGCTCACACATATACGTGTACCATTCTGCAAAGAACAACAAAGAACCCTAAACAAAAGCAATGCCCAGGGCCGGATTTCCCAATAGGCCCGGGCTTATGGGCGCACGGCCGAGAGAAAAAAAATTAAAAAAATATCTAGAAATAAAAATAAATAGCCATAACTTAATATATTTTTTGAATTGATTTTAGAAAATCAGGCTAATAAAGCATTCTTATTTTGAAGTTCATTGGAACAAATAATTGTTGGTAAATTTAAACTATTTTTTCAACATTATGCATCAACTTCGTTACAACATTGATCTCAAACACGGGAGAACTGGCTGTATTTTTTTAATAAAGGTTTTTTTTAGGAAAGTACTTTAACCAGACTAGGGGTCGAAAAAAATTATTGAGCCTAGGGGCGCCAAAATGCTAAATCCGGCCCTGGCAATCCCTTTTACTGCCGACAAAATAATTTGTCCATTGATGATTTATCAACAAACGCAACACAGATATTGCGCATTAGTGTTTTCAATTTTAATTGTATTTCAATATGCTTGTATTGAATGGGTTTTGTTCCATTTGTATTTTTCTGGTATTTCAATATGCAGTTATCATTAGTTTCATATCCTACGTCTTTCATTTACATTGATTTTTTTTTAACAACTCTGCAATTGTTGAAAATGTTCAGTAGCCCTATTTTTGTTGTTGTTCTTAACAATATGTATAAAAATAAAAATATGCCTATTAGAACAAAATTCAAAATATTTTTTAAAAATATTTTCCCCAGTATTAGATTCTAATAATACTGTATTTATCTATTCCACTTATCTTCGCGACCTCCACAAAAGCCTCTCGCGATCCCCAGGTTAAGAAACCCTGAGCAACACAAATTGAGAAACAACACAACCATTCTTATTAAATTGATAATTTTCAAATAAACACAACAATAGTACAACTTCGCTATCACACTTTTGTTATTTGTTTTACAACATGGACCTGAGTAGAATAAGGCAATTAGAAAGCGATTGTAAGGTGTCTAATACACATATAAACTCTTCATCACTGAACAAAAGGGTTAAGTAGATGCTACAGAATATAACGTTGTTGTTTATATACGAATGAAAACAATTATGCTTCATATACTCTTAACAAACGGGTATTGTATTGTTGTGACATCTATGGTTACACAAATAATCATAGCTTAGATTTTTTAATATATAGATAGATACATATAGTGCGTAAGTATGTTTCTTAAACAACGGCCAATTCAAGTCGAAGATACTAACTGGTCTACAAATAAATGATCTAGTATAATTAGGGTTGCCAAAAAATTGACAATTTTACAGTCAAAATTTGTTACTTCAACTGAAAGAGGAATATATATAAAATGTGCCAATCAACTTTTGGAACCAGAGGAAGCGGACAAGTACAGGAATAAAATCATCGCCGTGTGCGCACATGTCTGTCAAATAAATGAACAAAGTTTCTTTGCGCTCAGGCAAGCAGTTGAGCTGAGCAAAAAAAAAAAAAAAAAAAAAAAAAAAAAAAAAAAAAAAAACTACGCTGTGTAATAACTCAACCGTGTTTTTAGCATGAAGCAGAGGATTGCAATCAAGGCTTGTTTAGAATTGAGAAAATCAACCACAGAAACCAACGACTTATACAAAATGCCTACGAAAATGAAGCGGTATCTTGAACAAGCTAATCTGAGTGATACAGACACTACTGTACGGGCAGAGAATCTTTGGAGGATGACGAAGAGGGCATCCAAGCACACGAAGAGATGTCAAAATTATGGATTCCGTGAGGAACTTTATTGCTGATGACAATGAATTTGATACTCGGTACCAGTGAGAAGATCATTAGGTGTATATCTATTTATCCACGAATATTTGGGGAAAAGGAAGCTGTTCGTCCGTTTTGTACAATATAATCTGAATGTTAAACAGAAACAGAAAACGCAGCGAGTGTCAAATTTCAAAGATTTCATCGTGACAGCGGATTCCTCGCCAAATTTCCTCAAAACCATTGTCATTAGGGAGGGAACATGAAGTTTAAATACGATCTTCTTATTAAGCAAGTCACCATTTGGGTTAAGTTCAAGGAAGCCAAGTTGAACCAAGGTTGACATGCAGTAGTCACAAGAAACAAGTTTTTCTTGATAGTCTTTTCTAATGCCAAGGATTTCATTCACCGTGATATTTTCCCAGAAGGCAAGGTCATCAGCGACATTGTCTCTTATAGAAGTCATGAAGTGGTTTCACACCAATTCGCTTTTACAACTGAACATTTTCATGTAGTTTTTGAGATGAAATTTAGGTCACTATTATCGATCATCCACCTTACTAGCCAGACTTGTATTCAGAGGACTATTATGTTTTCCGAACATTGAAACTTTACCTTAGGTGCAACATATTTGAGGATGTGGAGGCTATCGAGACGGCTGTAACATGTTAACTGAATGGTATCCAAGAAAAAGACTTCTTCAACAGTTTCCAGTCGTACCGGTACCAACTATCAAAATTGTGTATCGAGACTACATAGGAAGTTGAAGGGATATCACCTTCCTACAGATATTTTTTACCGTATGAAACCAGATCGGGAACTGTTTTGCCGCACTATATGCATACACGAAAATAATGAATATGAAGCTGTCTCAAAAAGCATATTGAAAAAAATCTTGTTCAAATAATAACATTGTATTCCTTATTTTAGTTTATGTGAGGGTTAGGCGTATAACTGAATAGGAAAAATGACTGTAAAAATTGTTTTCTTCTAGAAATATCACAATCTAGCCCAAAATAATTTAACTAAACTAATTTAACCTTTGTCAAACTAATCTAACCGAACCTTATCTAGACTGGACTTGTAAAAAGAAATTAAGAAAATTTAAGTGAACTTTAGTAACTGAAGCTAAATTAACTTAACCGAGTTAACTTTATATTCACTAAAGTCAGCGAATATAACCCAAACTTATTAATGTAAACTTAGTCTAAAATACACTTACTAACCTAACCGAACTAATCTAAGATATACTTATCTAATCTTACCTCATTCAAGCTAATTTAAACTTCAATTATGGAAGTTAAGCTAATTTAAACGAAACTTTAAAGCTAACCCAGGATAAATTTAACTAATATAAACTATATTTACCTAACCTAAGCTAACTGAAGCTAATCTAAACTGGAATTAGTAAATCTTAGCTAATTTAAGTAAAACTTTGAAGCTAACATGCGCTAAATTTAACTATCTTGAAATAATCTAAATTATATTTAGCTAATCTAATCTTGCTGGAAATCAAAGCTAATCTAATCTAACAAAACTTTAAAGGTAGCCTATTTTAAGCTTAACTAATCGCAATTAACCAAAGTTAATCTAACCAAAACTGCAATTACTAAAGGTAAACTAAACAAAACAAAGCTATACTTACAGAAACTAAGCTAAGCTAAACGTAACTAAGCGAAGGTGATAATCTTAGCTGCTCTTGCTTAATGCTACACAGCTAGAGCTAACCTTTTTCAAAGCCATTTTCCAAAGCCAAACTGACGTAAGCTTAGGTCATCTCCTTTGTGCACCTTTAAAGTAAAACTACGTAATGTAAAGACATGTATCAAATACGGTTTCTAAAGTCATAAAGGGAACAAATACGTATATTTACAACAAGAAAAACTACAATTGTATTTATGTTCTTTTGTTAATGTTAGATTAAAGTTTAGCATTCCTTTCAACAAAAAAAAGATGAAAATGGACCCACTGACACAGCCTGGGAGGCAAAGCCACCTGAAGTTAATTTGGACTCCGTATATGTATTAAAGTATTCATCGATTTCTTGTATACGATATACGACAATGAATTACATATCTGAATACGCCTCCTAAAAAAATGGACGTCATTACAATGGACCTATAATTTAAGGTGAAATCCACACCATAGTAATGTCTTCTAATATCAGTAGACCCTACTATCTTACTGGGAATCGAACCCGTACATCAAAGGCGCGCGCGTAACTAGTAGATAAGCGGGTAAAGTTAGTGATTTTCTTATGAGAGACGTAAAGTAAACAAGTATGCAATGAAATTACCACTTTCCACTAAATAAAAACGACCCGCCCGGGAGAGTAATGCTCCCGGAAGTACGGTTTTTTGCGCGCTACTCTAGCCAGCTGTTTTACGCGCTATCTTAGCCAGTTGTTTTAAGTTGGTCACATAATTTATAACATGGAGTATAAGGGGAACAAAACGAGCCCTGCGGGCCTTCTAACCCGTTCCTACTATTATTACTACTTATTTGCACAAAAGTAAGTAAATCACTTTTTTTGAGTATTATTTTCATATTATTTTAATTTAAAAAGTGTTATAAAAATGTTTAAAAAATGTAAAAAAAAACTTTCCTCGGGCCGGGTTTGAACTCACGCCAAAAGGGATTTTCGTTACTATTGTGCTGCCAAAATGTCTTGATCCGTGGCAAAAATGCGAACTGAGGCTCACACCCTCACACACCCACGCGCTGAGCCAATAAGGGTTCAGCTGTTGCTAAGCGAGAGAAAGAGAGTGGACTTCCTTCAGCCGATAGCAGCGCTTGGAACGAAAGACCAGGTGTCAAGTCAATGTGGTATATCTATAGTAGATAGCGCTAACCCACTCGGCTACGAAGACCAACAGCAGCAATTATTTGATTTCTGCTATTTGCATGCAATGTGACAAGAAATGGATAACGTCAACCAATCAGAACTGTGTTTTTCGTTCCTGCTTCCGGGGGCATTACTCTCCTGAGCTAGTCCTAAATAAAATCGACTTCATTCATTCATTCATTCACCTTTATTGGCATTTATAAGTTGCACCAGACGTCTCATTCCGATGTGCTACAAATGTATAAATATCATTACATTTAATATAATTATAAATGTAATACATTAGTTTCAGTATTATTAAAATCATTTGGCAGCAGTGGTCTTAAGTTTAAAAATTACTCAGAAGAATTATTGTTATGAATTAATCTTGAATTACAATTATTCATTATATAGTCTTTATATAATTATTCCTTAGTATAATAGATAGACCGCCGCCATTTGCAATATATATTTCAGGAATTTGTATTTGTCCTGATGGTGCATTATAACATTATTTTAATAAAGCACATTAAATATTGGCATTGGTACGAACAAATGTTGAAATTGCCTCAATTTATTTGAAAAGCATGATATGAATTGATAATAAATTATGAGATAATGAATTTATATATTAGTTGCACTGATTGTTCATTGCTATGCCATATAGGGCCTATATATATATGTACATATATAT
Organism: Thermobia domestica; assembly: GCF_964235325.1. NCBI lineage: Eukaryota > Metazoa > Arthropoda > Insecta > Zygentoma > Lepismatidae > Thermobia > Thermobia domestica. The sequence continues at coordinate 22,950,594 of NC_137456.1, read as the reverse complement.
CCCAAAATATTAGTGGCACTTAAGTCATTTTTTTACTGTTTTCTTAATGACATTTTACAGAAATTGAATTTATATAAGTTTTGATTAAACGTGTTCAATACAGAACTATAAAAATCATGTAAACTAAAAATTCAAGCACAAACTCCCAATCACGCCACCATTTGCAATGCACGTTACCATTCATTAAACGTATGTGGTTATAACATTACGCATTTTGGCCAAGTCGCCTTTTGCACTATTAAAATATATTGCACTATATGATCTACACTCACGGCACAAATCGCAACCAAAACCGGGCATAAGCTCGAATCCTCCTGTACTAAATAATAAATTATTACAAAGTAAATAATAAATACATTGTCGCCAGGTATGTCTCTACACATTATAAAAATTGAGAGCAAAAGAAAATAAATCTTAAAAAAAAAAAAACAACAACAACACGTGTATTAAAAAAAATAATTGCACGAGATGGGAGTTAGAACTCTGACGCCGCTTTGTTCCGAACTCAAAATATCGACTTTCAATCAGAGTTGTCAACCTCAGATAACAAAATTATCGATTTTTGTTTTTAAAATTATCGTATATTTATTACGCACTATAGAAATAAAAATTATATACTAATAAAGGCAATAATGTATAATAAAAGTATCTAATAATCTTCAGTTTCGAAATCCAGATTGGAACCACTGTCCTCACAGGCACGTAGCCAGGATTTCGTGAAGGGGGGGTCCATGACATGAAATACTGTGATCATCACACCAGGGGCTCGATCATTCTAAACTATGTATTTTACTGGAACATATATTGGTTCGTTTAGCCAGGATTTCGTAACGAGGTGGGGGGGGGGTCGTGATATGAAATTCTGAAGGCTCAGGAGCTTGATCAATGTAAACTACTTTACTATCGACATACATTGGTTTGTTAGGACAATAAAATGAGGATATGTTGGTAAGTATTTTAATAACAAACTATGAAGAAATCTCGAGTAATAAAAGAATAAAAAAGTATTGAAAAATATTTTACAATATTTACGTTCCTTTCTTTGTTCATTCAAATATAACAATTTTCCTTTCATTATGATCTCAACTATTATGAAAAGTACCTATTATTTTACAAGACATTATTGAGTATGTACTTTTTATAATAGTGAATATGTACTATTATAAAAAGTACATACTCAATAACGTCTTGTAAAATATTTTACAATATCTGCGTTCCTTTTTCTGTTGAATCAAATGCTAATAGAACTCCTTTTCCATATACATTTTTGTTTTTATTATTCCGTCAAATACTGTCGGTTCCAAATAACAGGTTAAAGGAGTAGTAGAAAATTGTTTTTGAAATAACATGTTTGATTCTACAAGGATGCACTGACGAAAAATTGTGATAAAAAATGTCCACGCTGTTACTCAACGGTACTATGCTTTCGGAAGCTTGAAATCTCCTTGTCTAGTAGCAGATATTCTGAGAATTCTGTAACTTTTCTAGAAATTTCAAATTCCCTTACTCTTCCAGGATATCTCGCTCAGCTCGCCACCATGTATTGCAAGTAATACAAATCTCCTCATAAGAAAGAGTAACCAAAAGCTTCCTGTATTTTTTTTTTAAATTTTAACGCTGATCCTTCTTTTTCTCATTTCATTTTGTTTCATCCTTCCTTATTTTTTTTCATTTCTGGTCTCGAAGGGGGGATCCGGACCCCCGGACATCCTCTTGGCTACGTGCCTGGTCCTCACCAATTTTTATCGTTATTAACATTACTTTGAACAACAACATTTCCATCCGCTCGTAAACGTGATTGAATTTAAAGAATAGATGCAGGATTGTCATCTGCCAATTCTCAAATCGCTATTGATTTATTTTAGCGGGAAAGACTGTTAAAACTGTAAGAAAGTATGCGTTCTAAAATATTCACTTCTAAAATACTGTAAACTCTGAAATATTGTATATTCACTTATTATCTTAAGTACATGATCGTATACATATATAGAATGAAGGCTTAAATTCTCGTATGGTTGGCAAGACTTCCTTTCTGTCTTAGCAGCCAAAATATCTTCTTTATATTTGCTTTATACTATTTGATGTGTATTTGTTTCATGACTTTGTACACTAGTGCAATTGCAACAACTGAAATATTAAAAAAAATATATATGTAAATTAGATTTAATCATTCACACTATACTATTAGTAAATATGTAAAGTACTTGATTATTACGATGTAAGAGGAAAAAAAGTTAGATGTTAAGGAGTGATGTAATAATTTGACCTCTTTTTAAATGTTGCGTAAACTTCAAGTGATTGCGAAGATGTTTAAGGACAAAAAATATATATGTCCTACAAAAATTTAATAGCACAGGTCAGTTAGTAATTAAGTTATTAAATCTTTAGCAGACATCTGATACAGAAATCTTTGCTGTATGGAAAAAAATATCTAAAGTTTAGACCAGCGTTTCCCAACTTTTTCAACTTGCGGCACACTACGGTTGTTACATGGATTCTCGCGGCACACTTATAGATATTATTATTTGTAAATAAAACACAGTGGTATTTTTTTCTGTGATTATTGATCTCCTTCTAACAGAGAAGAAAGCTCTATTACTGGGTTTTTCCCGTGGTAAATCATTATGCTTATTTTTCATTCTAATTGAAAATAGAAAACAATTGCAATAAAATATTAGATTCGGTTTTTTTTTTTTTTTTTTAATACGCTCTCTTTTTGAAAACTGTGTCCGACCTTTTACAAAGAAGGGAGATCACTAAATAACGAACGAACAAACAAATCTCTTTTACTTTTAAAACACAAATGTAGGTAATTTGTCGGAAGGATTGAATGATATTTTTAAATTTTCAAGTTACGAAATAGTCTGCAACAATAAAGAAGCAATAATGGTCATAACAATGATAACACATACTTTTTTTCAGCATTAGAAATGTACAGAACAGTAACCGGTATGAAACTTAAGTTTATAGATTCATAGTAGAGGTTCATAGTAATGTGAAATACAAATATACATTTTTTCCTACGTTTTGAAATTTGATTGCTATAAAATTAATAATTTTGTTTCGATTCCTCGCGGCACACCAGCGGCCCATTCACGGTACACCAGTGTGCCGCGGCACACTGGTTGGGAAACGCTGGTTTAGACAGTTAAAGGACACTAGTTGGTACTTTATTGACTACATTTTATTATGTTTAGAAAATGAATTTATTCATTGTAATATTTAATATAAAGTCTCTCTACATAAATAAGATAAGCCAAAATTTTGTTATATTTTCTGATCATACTTTATATTGGCTTTATTTTAATTCTTACATATTTATGATCGGTATCTTTGTTTTCAATTGCAACACTAATGTGATACAGTTAATATTTCAAATTGTTACATTTTTTTAAAAAAAAATAATAAAACAGAAATTATTTAGAGGTTGATTCATTTATATTGAGCCGAATTTGAAAGTACTTTTACCTAGCCGAAAAGCCTATGCTATGTTTACACCGCCTATTGTTTTCGATTTGTAGGCCATTTCCACTAGCTATTGCCTGGCATCGGAGTTTCCATTGCAGACTGAATTCCAGCTGGCTCATAGGTTTTGCATCCCACTCCATCTTACAGGCTTTCCACAGGTTGGAGACGGTGCGGACTCGACCATGGAACAGGCGCCGCTTAAAGAGTCCGAAACCACAATAGTTCATTGGGATGGTGTCTGGACTATCAACACGGATGTCAGAGAAGGGAATTACTGAAATTGCCTTTTCCTATTCCATATGGCGATAGAATTCCAGTGGTGTTTTCGCTCTGTGGCTGGATGCCTTCTCTTGGTGTGGTTCAACGTCTTGTTCGCATAATGCTGTTATTTCATGCTGGTACATTTCAGTCACAACATGAGTCTGGTAAAACGCAGCATTGATTTTGACTTTTTCGCTCCACCTGTCGGAGACTCCGTTTGCCCCTGTATGAGGAGTTGGACATAATCATGAACACTTTTGGGAAACTCTTTGCATACTGGCGGAAGAATATGCTTCGACGCTTGGCATCAACAAGCCTGTATGTAACTGCACGAACTTTACCACAATCTGTGAGGAAATCCACACCTTATCAAGGTTAACGACAAACTTCCACCGATCATCCATGAGATGATATTCATACAGCTTTCTGCAGTTCCTTTTTTGCTCAAGGGCGTGCACACTGATCTTGCGAACGACCGTGAAGCGTAAATCTCTGTGAATGGCTTGGTCGCATGAATTCCTGACGTCGCCTGCGATGTGCTGCATTTCCTGGCCATTACAAGCTGTGTGTGGAATTTTCGGAGGTCGTCATATGCCGAACCACACTCAATGGCAGCGGGATCTTTTTCACGGGAGTCTGGTTTTTAGTTGCTCGCGTCGGTGTGGTGGGCCCAGGACGCTGTGCCACATATTTCTGTATAATACGATTCACAGTGGCACGAGCTGCACGGAAATTACGCACTTGACACATTTCTACGATGCCGTGAAATTAAGCAATGCCGTGAACTGAGAGATAATGAACCCCTTTCAGAATCTGTTCAGTTTCGGCGACTAACAAGATACTGTTGCTTGCCTCGTGGAAATCTCACGGCGATGAGATGCGCGTGAACGGTATAGTTGCACATTGCCTTCGACTCAATATAAATGAATCAACCTCTGTATATTTACATTTCAACAATTTATTATTATGATGTATTTTTGATCGAGAATCTTTTATTTAACAGCTTTATATTTATACATCAAATATTAGTCCAGAGCTCGGAGATTTGTGTGTCATAAGCATGTGGGTGGAGAAGGGGTAGAGCCCCCCTATAATTTAAAAACTATTTCGTTGGAACGTCGGTAATGTTAGTACTTCTGAAAAATCTTCAAAATCTTACACTTCCATAGAACATTAAACATTGACGGGCTCTCTCGTAACTATGTACTTACCATGTGCGCTTCGGCATGGGAAACCTGGGTTCACTTCCCGTTGGTGTTCATATGGTTCGAATCCCGCGTTAAGCTGTTGGTCCTTGTCGTATATGAAGTACCTCATCGCTAAAAGTGATGGTAAATTCCAAAATCACTCTTTAAACATTAGTCCCCTCAATAATATTCCATTGACAAAATTTCAGCCTTACTAAAATGCCTTTGAATCATTTGCTAAAGATGTTGATTTTTATTATTTGGTACTCTAAATACGAGCAGGTACGCGTTCTCGTCTTCTGTGCAGAAGACTCTGGCTCGATTCCCGAGTTCCTCTGCTTCAGAAGTTAAGTTGAAAGGTCCTCTTTCCTCGATGGTAAAATGGGATGTTAAATTCCAAACAAAAAATAAATGAAATGAAATCTTTGAGGTTTACATCACACGGTTATGCCGGTTAGGCTAAAGGAGATTGTGAAGTTGAAAAATGAATGAAATGGTGGAATGAAGAAAGTGGGAGGAAACGGAAGAACCCCGAGAAAACCCACGAACACGGTGTTTGTCCACCACAAAGTCCACACGGCGCTAGCTGGGATCGAACCGGGACCCCAAGCACCGAAGGTGAACAAATTCCAAAAGACCAAATCATATTATGTGTATACCTGTCATCTAGAAATGTGTAATCTTGTTCAAAGGAAACCTTATCATCTTCCTCTCTTTAAAAAGTTTTGCATTATTTATCTACAGATGGAAATAAAATCTACGAGATATGTGACACTTTTTTGGCCACTTAAACTATTTTTTCAGCCTAATGACCGCGTGCACCAACGAAGTTCAACTGTTGAACGAAGGTCATAACCAAGCTCGGTGAAAATGTCTGTTGCACCAACAAAGTTCAAGGTTAAGTCTCGGTCAAATGGTGGATAAACTTGGTTTAAGCTTGAACGGCCGAATTTGGTGGTTTAAACGTCGTTGATCCAAGTCAGTCTGTTTACATTTAATAATGTCTTTGTATTTTTCCACTAATGAAATTACAATACATTTCTCGTGTTCGGATTTTTTTTTCTCGTAGTTTTATTATTTTTTCCATTACAATTACGATCACTGAAATTAGACTACGCACAACTCTATGCACACAATCTCGAAAGTCGAAAACACCGGCACGCGATATGCTTTCGTTATTTGTTACTTTGCTAAACGAAGATTAGTGACAAAAGACGACAACCAATCAGAGTCGATTTTACAAATTGCCCCAAGTTTACTTAAACGAGATATACTGAACTTCGACTTTCAATGGTGCAACAAAAGTCTTGGAACCACGTTTAAACTTGAAAGTTTAATGTTGAACGCGTTTAAGTGAAAGCTCGTTTAAACTTCGTTGGTGCACACGGCTATAAGTAATCTTTGGATACTTTTTTAAGCTATTAATAAAAAATAGACTATTTTTTTAAGCCTAAGTAATCTACCAACGGTTGCAAGAGAATAACTTTTTCAAGACATGACTAGTTTTTTGGACAAGACTATATATAATTACTGTCTCTGACAGTACTCAGTATTATGTTAAGTATCAAAAATTATTTTTCCAAGCGTCATTCTTTAAAAATTGCGAAGAAAAATCGTACTCGTGTTTGATGGACTTAGAAAGGACTTCGTGTTATATTATTTTACAACACTAATTAACTCTATGAGAAAAATAAATAAATAACTAAATTCAATACCGTGGAAATCAAAATTCACTTTCCAACTCAATTCAGTAAGGGATATTAGGGAATGATTAGCCCTCCACAAATCCTGCTTTACAATATTCTTCAAACTTCTAGTTGGTCTATTGCATAATACAAGAGGCATTTATTCTGGATTTTTTTCAACAACATACGCCACCCACGCACGTATTCCTCTTGTAAACAAATTGGCCCGTCAACCCAAGGACATTTAAATGACCTACTTAAATTAAATTCATAGGATAATCCAAAGGCAGAGCCTAAGGGAAGTCACTATGGTAAAAAGATAAAAGTTTATCACTTGAAACTAAAGAAACAAATATTATCTAATGCATTAATCGTTACAATAATTAGCATATTAAAGAAGTTTTTTTTTCTTTAGTTTCAAGTGGAATGCTTTAATTTTTTACCCGTGTAACTTACCTCATGACCCGTCTCTAGTATAATCTATGATAAATGGACATAAAGGGGCAAGTCATTTTACATGGGTATAGATTTACAAATTCGTCATTCAAAGTATTAATAATATCTATCACAGAAAATAACATTTTATCGGACATTTTATTTTGTTCTGTTTTGGGACATTTCTAGTTTGTACGTTCAAATAAATTAATTTTATATGTACATTTTTACAACAATAAGCTGAGCAAGAATAAGTGAACCAGATGCTCATAAAATTGTTTACCAAAATTAAATACGAAAAAAAAAATATTTCACAGCTAAATTCTAACATTATTCTTACATTATTTAAGAATAATGTTGATAGCTTACAAAAAAACCGCATTTTATATTTACTTGAATACATAATATGTAAAAGTAGTAGTGTGATAATATATCATATAGTAAAAAATAATTAGACTTAGGGGAGGGGGAGGAGAAGGAGATATATAAAAATGATCGAAAATAACCGATATTAGTGTCGAATCCATAGTTTTCGGGGTCACTGGGATGAACAGTGATACTTCCGATGACAGTTAAATCCAAATTCAGACCGCAATAGTAATATTTAATTTTTATTACTGGCTTTTCTTATTTTATCCCAGTGAAGTGGGTAATTGACGCTGTAGATAATATGTTATAATAATAAATAATACACAAAATTTATTTAGAAAAGAACAACAATAACAGACTTGTAATTACAGACTTGATAGCACTCTTGTAATTAACCCGTTAAAAATTTGTTTGTTATTAATTTAATCAATTAAATTTTACATGAGTTAATTTTTAATTAATAATGGTTTCCAAAAAAAAGTAACGATGAAAATATAATCATTTATATTTTCTCGAAAACCGTGTGAAATCTATATTCTGCAAAACTTTTTGTGGATTATTTCGAAAACTTCGAGAGTGGTTTTCCACTACAGTAGTGGATTAGTGCAGGACTTTTGTTTTTCAAAATTGCGATAACTTGCCTGGAAGTCTGAGTCATAAACTTATGATCTTTGTAACGACGAAATTGCCATTATTAAAGATTATCATATGTGCGGTAGTATTTGGCATAACTTTAACGTGTCATATCATTTTTATTACATCCTTTCCTAACTATATAAAACTACATGAACTGACGTAAAATAACGGTTATTTCTGGTTGACGTAGAAAGTTGGCGTTGGCATGATTGCAGCTTTCCGCGACTAACCCAAAGGAAATTTGCCAAAATGAATATTTTTAATTTTTAGGGGTCTAAAAGGTGGATGAAGAAATTCCCCATCTTATTTAAATGTTTTTTTTTTTGGACCTATAATCTCATATTTTAGGTATTTAGAATTAGAATAACAACTTGAAATTCGGCAAACTTGTATGTTTTCTTTATTATTACCTAAGCAAATCACCAATAATAAAAACATTTCAACTTTATAGTGGTTTTATGGGCAATTGAAAAATCTTTCCCATGTTATTTATATGGGACATCTTCTACACCCCAAAATTATTGAGCACTTCTTGTAGGGCTACAATGGTTAAATTTGGCATGATTGTAGCTTTGCGGGACTAACCCAAAGGGAATTTGCCAAAATTGAATATTTGTAATTTTTAAGGGGTCTAAAGGGGGATGAAGAAATTCTCCATGTTATTTTAATGGAACTTTTTGGGCCTATAGGCACTTGCAATTGGAATAAAAACTTGAAATTCGGTATGCTTCTACGTTTTCGTTAGCGTTACCCAAGTACATCACGAAAAATAAAAATTTCTAAGTTTATAGTGGTATTATGGGGAACTGAAAAATCTTTCCCATGTTTATATGGGGCATCTTCTACACCATAAAATGTTTAGGCACTTCCTGGAGGATTAGAATGATGAAACTTGGCATAATTGTAGCCTTCCGGAATTAACCCACAGAAAAATATCCAAAAGTGGATATTTTTAGTTTTTAAGGGGGTCTAAAGAGGGATGAAGAAATTCCATTGTTATTTAAATGGGCGTTTTCTAGGGATAAAAAATCTTATCTTTTAAATAGTTGAAATATGAAAATAAACTTGAAATTTCGTAAAATTGTGGGTTTAAGAGGTAGGAGGCCGTAGGCCGAGTAAACGCGGGGATTTGGGGGTGGAGCCCTCACGTAGCCGAAGGCTAGTTTTAATATATAATCTGAAAATTGTGTTCCGCGTAAAATTAAAATTCACACAAAATATTATATTTAAAAATATATAATTTCATTTTTTCCTCAATTTTATAACATTTTTATTTCATTTTTATTAATTATCAATTTTGATTGAATTCATAGTAACCGATTAATTTTTTCTATGTCCATAGTTTTACTCATTAAATTTTACATGAATTTTCACAACTCAAAACAATTCTCTTGCACATTTGTGAAAATTGTCATTTTTTAAAATTTTAATGGATTAATTTTGAAACTTAAATTTAATGTTACCCGCTACTTTTTTCCTGTCCATTATTACTTTAATCAATTATTTTTATTTTAAATTTAGCCCATTATATTTTACTGTCATTAACTCTTCGAACTACCGTTAATAGTACATTTACGAATTTCATCTTGAATTTCAATAGTTTTGGAAAACAAATTCAATAAAAATTGTACAAAATTTTTGTCATAATTATAGTATTCATTTTAAAGTATCAGAAAAGTATTTGATCTGCTTAATTATGTGAATCACTATCGTCTTTGACATTTTTTTTATAACCTAGAAATTTTAGTTTCGTTAAATATTATGTATCTATTAAAAGCGTTAATTTCTTTATCTATTATTTTATATGTTAGAACTTTTTGATTTTGTTTAATGTTATTTTATCTATTAGAAATATTAGTTTCCCCAAATATTATTCTATCTACTAAGAGTATTAGATTCCTTAAGAGTCTTCATCCCGGCGAAATTAAAATACCGCTAATTTTACAGTAATTATGTGATATCTTCAAATAGATAAAATATAATAGAAATGTCGAACAAGAGCGCCCTAGACAATATTATTTTACATGAGAAACCGTTATCACGACTCACTTATCTGCTTTCGATTTCGAGCCATTTTGAAAATCGGCATTTATTTTCGCGTTTCTAAACATCTGAAAACGGAAAACAGCTAGGTGACTTGTGATAACGGTACCTCACGCATAATAATATTGTCTAGGGCGCTCTTGTTCCATATTTCAATTATCTTTTATCTATTTGAAGATATCACATAATTACTGTAAAATTAGAGGTATTTTAATTTCGCCGGGATGAAAACTCTTAAGAGCCTGACATACTAAAAATAATACACAATTTATCTTTTTTTTTGCTTGTTTATTCATAAGCGAAAGGAGATAATGAATTGCAACTTACCACAATCATAGATAATGGTATTCTACAACAGAAAATATCAGCCTGAAGAATTTTCAGTGTTGCCATCCGTAGAAACTACAGTGTTGTCAGAATAACATTTCCCCCAAAATCTAAGTTAAGGCATCGACTAGAAGAACGAACTCAACTGCATTTGATTACGTTTTAAGTATCATGTTGTCTTGGAATAATGTGAACTACTTTTTAATAATAGTTGTAGTTAGTTTGTAATAAACAAAATAGTTTTAACATACTCTTATCAGAAATAAATAACAATGTTATTTAAATAATAGTTATATTTAGATTGTAATAAACAAAATAGTTTTAACATACAGTTATTAGAAATAAATAACAATGTTATTTAAAAAGTAGTTCACAGGCATACCAAACAACATATACGTAATCAAATGCAGTTGAGTTCGTTCCTCTAGTCGCTGCCTTAACGTAGATTTTGGGGGAAATGTTATTGTGGCAACACTGTAATTTCTATAGATTTCTTAAGTATTGTTGTGTTGCTTAGAAATGTTAAAGCATTTAAGAATTATTGTATTATTAGAAATTTAGTTTTAAGTATTTTTTATGTCTACTCGAAAGAGTTTTAGAGATTCTTCAGTACTATTATATTTTGTGGGTATTCATGTATGTATGTGATACTATTTATTAGAAATTTTACTTTTATTAAATATTGTTAGTATATCTATTAAAAATTTTAGTTCACTAGGTACTGGAAAGTTCAGGTTTCCTGATTATTATTATTATTATGTGTATTATACATTTTAGTTTTTGGGTCAAAACGTCCAATATATTTCAGGCAAAGATTTTCTTGTAAGTCGCCAAACCCAAACTATCACTTAACTCAGTATGATGGGCTTATTCCGTAAAAAATACGAAAACTCGATTTAGGGACCGTTCAAAAATTTTGTGTCCCTTGACCCAAAAACAAATCATTGGCCAAGATCTCAATCTTTTGATGATTTTTGAACATTTCTAAAATCCTTGTTAATCATTATTTGTTCGAAATTTTATATGCCATATTATTATTAAATATATACTTTAAATATTATTGTATTAATTAGATAATTTATTTCCCCTAAGTGTTATTATATATAGTGAAAGCTATGTTTAATTTAATTATGATTATGTCTATTAGAAATTTATTTCCTCAAAATTTATTGTACGAGAAATTTCAGTTTAATAAAAATTATTTTATCTATTATAAATTTAAATGTCTTTTGGTGTTATAATATCTATTAGAAGATTTAATTTCTTTTGATGTTATTATATCCCGTATAGACATTTCAGATTTCATAAGGGCTTATATATATATCAGAAATTTTATTTACTTATCATTACTATAAATTCAATAGAAATTCCTTGTTATTCTTAAACCTATTATGAACTTTAATTTCTTAAAATGATAATATCTATTTAAAACGTAAGTTTTCTTAGATATTAGAGAATAAATTCCATTAGTCACTATTGCATATATAACAATTTATAGTTTTCTAGCATATTATTACATCTATTAGAAAACTCTTAAACATTTGAAATACATTTTAAGTTAATACGGTGACAAGTTGGATTAAGTAATGTACAATATGTTTTTGAATAAACCACTTTAAAAGTCAGTACTTCAGTACACATGTATGTATACTTTTTTTTTCATTTCGCTATGTATATAGGTGGTTATAAGATGATTTACTTATAACCAGCACTTGATATCCTTTCAAAACATTACACAAATTAAAGCGAACCTTCATTTTGCAAGTCATGTTTGGAAGGAAAGAACTAAAAAAAATTGGCAGTTTGGAAGAAAAAAACATTTTCGTTAAATCGCTTGTAACATGTTTAGTGTACATATAAAATCCACGATAGTATGATAATTACATGTATGTTTGTAGCTATATCTACATACGTTTCAACTGTAATGCAACATTTCTTTCGTCTTTAGAAGAAAAAAGGTGGAAAAAATCCGTATTGTAAATAAATGGTATTCAATTTGCTATATGGAACACCTGGTGTTTAACCTAACCACTGTGAAAACAACCAGCTCTTTCTACAGTTACCGGTGCGGCACTACTGTATATAATACTCGATAGCGTACAACACAGTATTTAACTCCGTGTGAACACATATAGGAGCAAAAATCAACATTTGCCAAATGTAAATGTTGTTATTATTTAAGACTTGATATAATGGAATTCAAACTACGCACTTGTCACCGTATAAATACACAAAAGATTTATGTTTCTGTACGGATTAAGGTTTGTTCCAGTAATTTTCATTTCATTGGAGTCATTAAGAGGCTAGTTTGTTTTCCGTAATTATGTAAAAAGCTACAAGACTAACATTACATTAAATAACGAATAAACAATACCGGTAATGAGTGTAATCCAACACGAAGAGAGCGTGGGACAATTTTTGGATGAAAAGATCCAATATATTTCAGTCAAAAATGTTCTTGTATGCCTTATATCTGGAGAAATACATATAGTGTAGACGAACCCAAACTATCACTTAACTTAGTATGATGCAGAATTGCCAAATTTTCTTAAGAAAAAATCGGGATGGGACAATCCGTGTTTTTTTATTATTATTATTTTTCTGAATGGATAATACTATCATCATAATCGGCTGGATTATCAACTCAAAACAACTAGGGCAAAACTATAAATTAAAAACGAGCTGCTAATTATTTTTTCATGAGTCAAATTAAAACACAAATTTGTTAAATTAATTGTGTAAAACAATAAGTTATTCTTTTGTAAAAATGGCCAAGTAAAATATTAATTAACTTTGAAACTCGATAAATCGGGACAATATGCGTTCCAACGAGTGTCCGATCGGAACGAGGGATAAGTAAGTCAGAAATCGGTACAGTGCCGACAGAATCGGGACGGTTGGCAATCCTGGTATGATGTGTTTATTCCGTTAAAAAATTATGAAAACTCGATTTAGGGGCCGTTCAAAAATGTTGTGTTTCCTGGTTCTGAACTAATGATTGGGTAACACAAAGTTTCTTATGCGCCTTATATTTGGAGAATCACAAATAGTGTAGCCAAACCCAAACTTTCATTTAACTCAGTATGATGTACTTATTCCGTTAAAAAAATCGATTTAGAGGCCATTCAAAAATTTTGTAGCCCCTGATTCAAAATATAATTATTGGCCAAGATCACAATCTATTGATCCATTGTTTTTGGATCATTCCAGGGGCCACGGTGGCTCAGTGGTAGAGTGTTCACCTCTGGTGCTTGGGGCCCCAGGTTCGATCCCAACCCCTGCCAAATGAACTTTGTGGTGGACAAACACCGTGTGCGTGGATTTCCACGGGTTTCTCCCGTTTCCTCCCACTTTCTTCATTCCACCATTTCATTCATTACCCATCATCACCGTCTTCTTTAGCTTAACCGGTATAACCGTGGGACGTAAAACTCAAAGATTTCATTTCATTTCATTTTGGATCGTTCCTAAAATTCTTGTTAAAACACTACTTACTACTTACTTTCCTTGGTTATTAAGTATACCTAAATTATCTTAAAAGAGAGGTCAAATTTCACCGCAGAGACTACGGTTAAAGTATACAAAATTCAAGGAGATCTACTGTATATTGTATATTCACACATATATCCTTTTACATGTCCATCTACTAATATATATTGATTATGATATTAATAAAAACATGGTAAATCACCCTGAGAATTGAAGTCAGGTGTAGAAGTGAAACTCTCATGTAGTCACGATCTAATTTCAAGTTGTTACTTTTGGACCAATGAACGTCTTGCAAGAGTGAAAGAACCTTCACGTAACTACAGATAAAAAAAGAAAAAAAAATCTTCCATAAGCACTTAAGATGCATATAACCATTTACTAATCACGCATTCGAGAGAGATTTTTGTTAAGAAATCTATCCGCAGATGTTAATAAGAATTCCTAACAACGTTTTGTGTGTTATGTATCCAAGCAAATGGACCTCACATATATATATATATTTATCATGCATCAAAAGATATATCCGCTCTCTTGTGTGGATACTACTACGTACTTTACATATTATACACATAATCTATTTGATAAATAACTTAATATAAACTTCACGGCTGGGTGAATTTTTTCATGAATTACCTTGTTTCGGTTCAATGAACATGTAAAATTACCGGGCAGCCAAAGTAAATTCTTAGTTTCTCATAATATGACTGTTTAAGAGATATTTTATACATAAAAAATATAATTGAAGTGAACGTAAAAGAACTAACATTCGACTCGATTTGGAGTTTTGGATCTGACTCTCTGTCTTGTGTTCAGCATTAGCTTTCGTAAGTAAACATTTATCCAATTTTAATGAAACGTGGTGGGTGTTTCCTCTGTGACTTAGAAAATACATTCGTCAGATGTTTGGGATTGAAGTAGGTCAAGAATAAGGGATAGGGGGAGGGGTAAATTTACCACAACTTAGAATTTTCCGAATAAACATACATAGTTAGTTAGTTCCTCAGTTAGTTAGTCATTCAGTCAGTTAGTTAGTAAGTAAGTAAGTTTATCAGTTAGTTCGTTAGTTAGTTAGTCATTCAGTTGGTTAGTCGTTTAAGTAGCTAGTTAGTTTGTTTGTAAGTAAGTTAGTTGGTTAACCAGTTAGTTAGTAAATAGTCAGTTAGTTAGTTAGCTACCTAGTTAGTAAATTCAGTTTCTCATAATATGATTGTTTAGACATATTTTATACATGAAAAATGCATATAATTGAAGCGAGCGTAAAAGAACTACCATTCGACACGATATGAAATTTTGGATCTGACTCTGTGTCTTGTGTTCAGCAGAAACTTTCATAAACATTTATTCAATTTTAATGAAACTTGGTGGGTGTTTCTACTCAGATTTAGAAAATATATTCACTTGATGCTTGGATTGAAGTAGGTCAATAATAAAGGGCTAAGGGTTAAAGGGTAAATTTACCTCAACTTAGAAGTTTCGGCATACTCATAGTTATGACAACAAAACAATTTTCTACGATAACTTAAGTAATAAGACAATAGCAGGCTATTTTATTTATTTTATTTTATTTGAAAGGAACACAACAAGTTATGCTACCCAATTACATTATTCACATCAGAGTTACATAGAATAGCTGTAATGCATTTTGCGAAGTCTATCCTGACTCATACCATGTATATCCAGAACATTTTTACATTTACTCAATTTGTTGTACACTGTACCCATCCTCCACGTTGGTGACTGTTTTATTGCATTTGGTCGAAATTTCTTACAATGAAAGAAATATCTATTCCCCACACATATGTTTCTATTGGGTACCCTGAGATGAACGGCAGAGATCAAATCCTTACCATTTAAATTATTTAATATTTTGTACAAGAAAATCATGTCAGTTAACACTCTTCTGTGATTGAGAGACATTATGTCAAAATTTTCATTAAGCGAAGTACTATTATCATATCTAGGAAGATACCTGTTCTCTTGTATACCCGAAACCACAGAAATTTATTTTGAACTCTTTCTATTCTAACAGAGTCTTTCTTCGTGTGGAGGTTCTATATAATAGATGCGTTTTCTAATTTTGATCTAAAACTCAAAAATATATCTTCAGTAAAACATTCGACTTATTAAATTTCCTTCCCATTCTCAAAACAAATCCAAGATTCCTGGTTGTGACATTTATAATTTGATTTATATGATGCTCAAACGAAACGATGGTTTGTTATCATATATTACGCCAAGATCTTTGGCAATTTGTTCCTCTTTATTTGTTTGCCATCTATCGTACATTGAAATTTAAAAACATTCGCTTTTAAGTGAAGGACACAGTTTTTCATTTATCTGTATTTAACAAATTGCGTTTGCACCACTCATTTACTTTGTTTAGATCTTCCTGCAAGCTAACACAAGTCCTCTCCTGTTATAATTCTCGTATATAATTTTAGATCATTTGCATAGAGTAGTTATTTAAGATTTTAATACAATCTGGAAGGTAATTAATGAATATTATAAAAAGCAAAGGCCCTAAATTAGATCCTTGTGGGACTCCATAAAATTGAGTGTATTCTAATGATCTACAGGATTTATAAATTACGTACTGTTTTCTGTCCATCAAATATGACTTCATGTGAGAATTAACTGATCAGAAAAGTTGAGAAGTTTAAGTTTATTCACTAACAACGTGTGGTTTACCTTATCAAACGCTTTCGCAATATCTGTATAAACTTCATCTATTTGACTATTACTTTCCAATGTATCAACTGTGATATAGTATAGTTCAGTAATAAGCCTCTGCACTAAATTTTCTCGCTCTCATTTCATAAATTATGGCTGCAGTTGTTAACTGAACTATTTATTTATGAAAATGAACAAAATTATGAGTAATTTACGAAAAAACTTTGTCCAAAGAAAACTCTCCTCTATCGTCCCCTCCCCCTGCCAAAAAGTACAATAAACGAACTACCTCCTGCAGTTTTTTTAAAACAAAAGACTCATTCTATTATGAAATATGAATAAACTCGTCATTCGGTCGTGTTTGAGAATATCTTCCGAAAATAAATAAATAAATAAATAGTATGTTTATTTACCAAATATCAAAATCACCACGAAAATCCAAAGAAAAACGAACTTACCCCGAAATTCCACTTCTGAAAAAGGAATTTATCCCGAATTATTCTGAATTTTCCCAAAAAAATATTTCTATCATGCTATGGAGTTGATAATGACATATCAATTTATGAATTATAAACGAAATCGCTAGAGCCATTTTCGAGAACATTTGCAATATTTTTCCACGCTCCAAATTTACCTTTATTATCGGGGTAGGTAGAGATTTCGAAAGAACTCCCATGAATAATTATATATAAAAGAAAAAAAATAAATTTAAATATTGGTTCACGTCCATTGAACGGTATGGCCTCTGCGCTAATATACATACATCGAGAAGAATAAAAGGACGGAACGAACAGGCGAACATTAAAAAAAAAAAACGTTCTTCCGGCATGTGGGGGCTATGAAACTTGTAAATACATTGGAATCTCAAAATTGATTATTTTCACGATTACCATACTTTATTTTCTCCCATCGTGATTCAAAAGTAAAATTGATTTGCTTTTGGTGGAACCAGACGCAAGTTTTCCTTGAGACCTCAAAATCACTATCAATCTTTAGGGTTGAAATTGTTGAAGAATAAAGGGGGAGGGGGTAAAGGTAAATCTATTCATACTTGAAATTTTTCGAATATGCATAATTCGTAACAGAGACAATTTTCCAGAAAAACTTTCGTAGGAATTATTCGATTTTTAGCGAGATATATGGTGTACATTGTGTTTGGGGCTTTCTAATAAACCTTGTTCTTTGAAATTGGAATTGGTCAAAGAGAGGTAACTTCACCCCAACATGGAATTTTTGCATATGTGTAATGTCACAAGAAAACAGTTTTCATTATAATTTTAGTAAGAAATAATCACTTTTGGATAAAACATGACTTGAGAATATCTTGACGCTTTACAATCACCATCATCGCTTTGGGCTGGAATCGTTGAAAAGTAATGGAAATTAATTGTTCCCAACTTGATTTTTTTCAATACATATGGTGTGATGAGAAAACTAAGTACATGGAAATTCGCCGGGATTGTAATACTACAAATTATGGGTGCGTTGACCCTTAAGTACTCGCGCGGGGTGTACAGTGACTCCCAAACAGGTAAATTTTGTATTGCTAGCCAGAAGTCCTGATGAAAAAATATAA
The DNA here is from genome assembly GCF_964235325.1 of Thermobia domestica. NCBI lineage: Eukaryota > Metazoa > Arthropoda > Insecta > Zygentoma > Lepismatidae > Thermobia > Thermobia domestica. The sequence continues at coordinate 22,932,448 of NC_137456.1, read as the reverse complement.
CAAAATGTTTCAAAACGAATTTTAAAAAAAATCTAATTGCAGCAAATACTTTTATAAACATGTCTAGAGTTATGCTACATTGTCTTAATTATTTAAAAAAAATGGTTTTTATTATAAAAAAAATATAATCTCAATTTTGGGGTCTATTGGACCTCCGTGCGAGTACTATTGTCACAAAAAAGAGCGCGAGTAGTTACGGGTTAAAGTATCAAATAATACTTTCGATAAAGTGAATACTTTCAAATATCTAGGATCAATATTAACAAACTAAATCCATATTAACGAGGAAATTAAACGTTAACTAAAAGCAGGGAATTCGTGTTACTATTCAGTTCAAAATATTTTGTCGTTGCGAATTCTGTCGAGGAATTTGAAGCTTAAAATATAGAAAACGATAATCATGTCTGTTGTTCTTGTGGTTGGAAACATGCACGCTTACTCTGAGGGAAGTGCGTAGATTGAAGATATTTGAGAACAAGATTCTAAGACGAATACTCGGACCCAAGAAGAACCGGAATGGGGAATGGCTGAAACTTCTTAACGAGGAACTACATAATTTATACGATTTACCAAACGTTGTTGGGGTCATCAAAACTAGGAGGTTCAGATGGGCAGGCAAATCATGTACCCAGAATGGAAGAAAATAGGAAGGTTTTCAAAGTTTTAACTGGAAGTCCAATCGAAAAACAACCATTAGGAAAATCTAGGCGCAGATGGGAGGACAATATTAAGATGGATCTCGCAGAAATAGGAATAGAAAGTAGAAACAGGATCCAGTTGGCTAAGGATAGAAGTCAATAGAGAGGAACGTGGCATTAAACCTTCGGGTTCCATAGACCATAGGTTTAGTTAGATTTTGGCTGATTCTACGTATTATCGTGGTATTTTTCGTGCCAACAATAACCGTGATGATGAAGCCACTCTTCTGTATCCCCTAATTATGTTCTAAGGTCTTTGAAGGCCCTTACCACTACTGTCACGCACAAACCTCTTCACGTTTGGTAAAAGCCAATGGCGAAATGTTGTCGGATTTCATTTCCGTTCGTGTACAAGTGTAACGTGAAACGTTTCTTTCGTGAAACAGAGAAAGGAAAATGAAGTAAACGCTTCAAACGGAGAAGGTGCAAGAATAAACACTGGTTTAGATTGACTTGCAGATGAAGAAACAATCTTGCAATAAAATAATGAACCACTGAATCATGCTCTTCTTTCCTAATTATTTAGAAACGATTTTCTTTTTGTCCTAAACATACACTAAAATTCTATTAACAAAGACATTTTTGATTGCAATATTTCTCGCAAGCATCGAGTATTAGACAATCTTGCATAACTTTCATTGGGTGTTGTAAAAAAAAAAAAAAAAAAAAAAAAGTGCACGCCTTAAAGGTCAGGAGGTTTGAGCCAGACAGTAGTCTATTGGCTAGCAAGCGCATCTTTGGGGCACCTGGTCCCAGGTTCAATTTCCAGTGGGAGAGCATTATGATGTTTCGGATTCTATGGCCGTTTTCTCATATAGCCTAAGTGCTGAAAAGGGACGCTAAACTTCAACAAGAAGGTCCTTGGACCCAAACTCGTTTCTTCAAGAAATATTTCTCAAATCCGTAATGTTTCCTTTCCCATTCGTTGCTTCCAACTGAGGGGGTAATTTATTCAGAATTTGTTTTACTGGCATGTAACGGAATGAGGAAATTACGGGTTTCTTTGCAATTAGGGAACTTACTTGTATACTTGCTTCTTAATTCAGTGCATACAGAAGGATATGATGAAAGCAAACACCATAAGAAATAGAAAAAGTGTGAACTCTGAAAATTTCAATTTCTTTGTGAAGAGAAAACAAATTATTTGACAAAAGACACGTGTCGCTCTAGTCTTTTGTTATATTTCCAGTTACATTGCTCTTTACATAATCTTTAGAACTCATAACATCTTGTAAATTTGCTTGGTTATACTCTTCCGTTTACAGAACATTTAAGTTTAAAAGAAATATTATTCTGTAAGGACATCCATACAGAAGATTAGCGGCGACGTTTCAGCTAAAAAATAGAGAGGGTTAAAATAAAATGTCAACTGTTTTTTATTACAATATATAAAAGCCCAAGAGATACATCTATATTTTCCTTTGATGTACAATGTTGGTGTTTAACATTATACACCTTTTTTCCTTGCTTTTGAAAGCACGCAAAGATATTTCGAAGGTTCATAACCTGACATGACATAATCAAGCAGAAAATGAGAAGGAATAATAAGGGAGTTAGTAACGAGTGGTTAGAGGAGGGGAGGAATGGTATAATATACATACATATATATGTGTGTAAAGGAAATTGAATAGGAGCCATGTTGCCCGAATGCTTAGACCGTGCGCCACCCGAAAAAATGTCAAAAGCAAACGGCAGGTTGTTGATTTTGTGTAAGAAGCCTGTTGGCTTACGCTTTTGGTAGGCGACAAAGCTTTTTGAAGGCACGCGGCTTTACCCCCATCCCATTTTCTTTACTATTATTATTATTATTATAATTTAAATAAGCTTCCGACCAATTTATCCGTTAATGGTCCTAGAAAGCCAAACTCCACCCCCCTGTCTCTCTCTGTGTCGTAAGCAATATCATTATTACTATCACCGTCGTGGTAAGGACAATACGTTATTGGAAGTGGGAAAAAAGCATAACAGAGTTTGGACAGGTAGATTCATCATTTCCTACACTTGTTTTTTTCTTCTTTATTTTTTCCTTTAAAATTTTCGAGTGGTTCGGCTCTAATGCTAGTACAACGACTACTCTACTTCTTCTTTTCAAATGTAGAGGTATTTTGTCGTTGAACATGTCAACTTTATATGAATGGGTGTAAGAAAAAAATAAAGTTTATATTACAGACCCCTTTTGCTTGAAGGACAAATTCTTCGATTTACATAGCCAAAAATGTTCATTTTGTTTATCAGTCTTACAAAAGAACGGAAACAGAAATTTTAATTTAAAAAGTTCTCACAAAGAAGACCCCTCCCCCTCCATGTTCCAAATTATAAACTAAGTCATGTTTTCAAACTAACGACGTTTTATAGACCAACTTCCTCAGAAACAACACGAATTTTGATTCATTTCTTATCTATACGTTGCATATAGTTAATGAATTTTAAGTTATGAGACGAACGAAAACTTATATTACAAATATATGCTGTACTTTTGCTTATTTCTGCTGGTGTACCGCAAGGCAGTGCTTTAAGACCTCTTTTATTTGGAGAGTTTAAAACCTACTAATCCATTCTTTGTACTTTATTTTAACATATCTATCAAAACTTCATATTTTCTCCGGAAAACATGAAAGTACGAATAATTTGTAGCAAAAACTGCCCACCCGAAAGAGATTAATTTGTGTGTTCAATTTTTTTTTTTCACTTGAGATGAAACACTCCTAATCTCACCTCTTCTTCCTAATATATACAAGCGTCATGTTCGTTACTGTAAACGTAACTGAAGCACCAACAAGTATATCACACATTTGGCAACTTTGGAAAAATATGTTATCTAATACCAATATTTATGATATTCACTTCATCCCACAGTGGGCCGAAATTGGCAATTTTATGCTGTGCATAATTAATGCACTAGTGTCCAATGATTCTGATTCATTTTATATGGTCAAAAATGAAAGAAAATGAAGAAACATAGTGAATTAGATTGATTTACTGAAAATCTGTCATTTTAACATGCAGAAAATTGTACGAGATGGGGATTGAATATGTGATGTGATGATATGTAAATCAGTATTATAAGACAAATAGGTCAGCGCACTTTAGTGGTACACAAAATATATTATGAAAATATAAATATAATAATGTTTGAAACTTATGCTTTATGTGTACAGACATCACTCAATACCTTCACACAGACACATGTGTTATGCTGGAAAAATGTGGATATGCAAATTCTACAGTATAAATCTATGTAAGTTAGACTGTACATACCATATTGAATTATCGCAAGTTAATCACACATATCACCACGTTCTCACTATTAGTGAGTGTTATTTCAGTCACTAATGTCTGCACTGTCACTTACAGAGCTGTCGCTTTCTTCTGCTGCTGTAATGTGAGATGGCATTTGAAGGCGGCGCTCCAAGTTCCCTTTAAATGCTGCTAGCAAATGAGAGGCCAGCGGTATTGCCATGTTTATTTTGTACACATCCACGTCTATCGTTTGCGACCTGATCGCGCTGTAGTTCATCTGCTTAGCCATAACCATACCCCTTAGCATTCGGCAACGTCGCGTCAGAGCTTGCGTTTTATTTGTTTAGCTGAAATGCCAAGATGTTTGTCACAGGCTTTAGTATTGCTGTTGAAAGTTTATTTCCCTTGCTTTGCTGAGGTCTCATTGTCATTTCCAGGGTCCGATGTAGTAAGTTACTTTAAAAACAGATTTTTCGTTTGTAGCATATCGTGAGAATTTTCTGCAATGATCTGCTTGATCGACGCACGTGTTTATTTCGTGTTTCCTGAGCTTCTTCGCTTAATTGTCCAATGATATATAATGCAGCAGACCCTGAAGCAAAAATGTATGCCCAGACGCAGATATGTAGTACCACAGATACTTCTCGACGACCATCTTGGCAATCTGAAGAGCATACCCATCGAATACAGGAAAATTTATGTCAAATCCACATGAAATAACTCCCAGCACAACACCAAAGCTCTCAATAAGTACCTCGTCTATCGCAGTAATTGCTGCTGACAAACTTGGATCTTGGAAGAATCTTCGTGCCGTATTGCCATCATTAGATGTTCCACTTCCATCAGGTTTGGGTTGGTCCACCAAAAGACCCATCATAGTTTTGAATTTTGCACGTGTCATTTTCTTTCTTATTGTGAATTTTTGTTTATTTGTTTCCCTAACTTGCCATTTCTTGATATCAAGCCAATACGAGACGTCTACAATGCATTCAAAAAGCGAATATATGCGTTGAGAGCCGATAATCCAAATGGGATTAAGATATCAATATTAATGAGCCTCTTTTTAACTTTATCAATATCGTTTCTTTTGGGTTGGAGAAGCACTTGTCTTTGCTACTGTTGCTGACTTCTTGCAAAAAACAGTCATTTTAACATCTATCACCTGATGATACATTTTTCACTGCCATTTGTATAGGGGCACACATGGGCAGCTATAGTTTTCACATGTTGTACTTTACATATTGTAGACTTCAACAATACTTGTATTTCAAGTGTACATCGTGGTACATTTTTTTTGAAAGGCAAATATTGTAACTACTGATCTTGATTACAAAAACTTGCATAGTTTCATTTACATCATCTAGAATTCATTCTGCACATTTGCAATGTACATGATTAATGTATGTAATAATAATTGCAACACCCAGTAATAACCCATACTGTTACTATATCCAAAGCTCGCTGAATTCCTTTTGCCATTTTGTTTTTGTTAGCTACTGAATATGACCTACGATTTTACTTATGAAAATCACATTCTTCATGTCATGCAAACACTCAGACAAGCTTCGCTTTAAATGCATACAGACAGGGCATCAGTAAATCTACAGGGGAAATTCATACTGCATTTTAAGCCTTAGGGTTTTGTCAAACTATGTCAGTGTTACTTATCACAAAACATTCATTTTGAAAAATTAGTTTATGCGCGACTTTTTAGGTCTTCTGACCCACTGTGCATCCGAATTAATATGAGGGCAATAAGGATGCAGAAAACCTTTTATTTTTCAAGTTGTACATGACGAAACAATAGATAATGTATTTAAATTATCAATGGAGGGAAAATTACTTTAGAAAGACATTTACTTGTTGTGGTGTGCCACACGGCAATGTCTTAGGACCACTTTCATTTGTCAAGTGTAAGGTCGGAGTAAAATTGTTGTTTCCGGGGAAATGACCATATAATGGATACAAAATATGTTAGAAAACACATTTTTATTCATTATGTGTAACGAAAAGAATTTGTTTAATTTCTGTGAACGTTGGAATAAAGTATACACAATACTGCGTTAATTGAAAAACACCACATCTCCAACGTATTTGTCAGCAATTTACAATCTTATATACTTCCACTGAATACGAACTAAACTTAAATCTAATTAGCGCTAGCAGGAGGTTAGTAGCAAATATAATGAAATGAACCTAATTTTATCGAGATACACGTAAGTTCAATTTTTATGCGATCATTTACGCGTTTGTTTAGTACGACTAACTGCAAAATCGGCCAGACACACCAAACTTGTAGTATACTGTATGTCTATACAAACAATTTCAGGCTAGTATGGGGAACTTCGCAGTAATCCTTTTGAGAAAACTATAGATTATTATGAGAACGGGCTAAATTTTAATTTTGCGAGAGCAAGAAAGTGATTTTGCAAGTTCTTAACTTTGAAGAAATTCATTTAGAGACCTGCGACATAGAAAAGTTTGAGAACCCTGTGCTTGAAATGAAAATGAAATTAAAATCTTTCAGTTTAACGTCCCACGATTATGCCCGTTAGGCTAACGGAGACTATGATTAAGACAAGTGAATGATGATGGAAGAATTGGTGGAATGAGAAAGTGGGAGGAAACGGGAGAACCCTGAGAAAACCCGCGGACACGATGTTGTCCACCACAAACTTACTTCTCTGGAGATCGAACCAGGGACCCCACGCACCAGAGATAAGCTACCTAGCACTGAGTCATCGAGCCCCCCAATATTCATTTAGAGATATGCGATATCGAGAAGTTTGAGAACTCCTATACTTGATTATTTGATACCAACCTTCAATATTTACCCACGGAGAACTTTCCTCAGTAAGGGGTAAATTTCTACAGCTTTCTATGAATTCATCCCTAAACAGAAGTATAGTAAATAGGTGAGAGCAACAAGGCACGATGGTACAGTGATAGTGCGCTCACAGTTGGTGCGAAGACCCCGTGATTCGATTCGTTTTAAAGGCCATGTAAGATAGTGGTGGACAGCTTCTTATCTATGGGTTTTTCACCGAGATTCTCCCGTTTCCGTTCATTTCTCATTTCAGCAAATTTTTCACTACCATTCACTTCCAGCAATTGTCCGTCGGTTTTAGCGTAGAAAAAGCGTGGTTGTGGGACTGTAAATTAGAAATTTTGTTGGACATTTTACTGGTGAGCAAATATGAAGAAATGATCCTGGAAAATTACTCGTAATGAACTTGTTCATATTTCACAAATAATTAAAAAAAATAATTAAAAGGTTTGGTTTACCAAAACTCCTTTACATATTACTAGGGATGGCTAAAATTTTACGGAATCGGAAATATCACTTTTCGGATTTCGGAAAAATTCCAGATTTTTTTCCGAATTCCTGATTTTCCCCCGAAATCTGAAGTTTTTCTGAATTCCGAAAATTTCTAAATACCGCAGTTTTTCTAAATTCCGGATTATTTTCCGAAATTCGGAATTTTTCCGAATTTTGTAATTTTTCTGAGTTTACTTTCCGGATTCCGGAAAGTAAAAGTTCCGGAATTGGCCATTCTTACATATTACTCTGTCCATCCAAGTATGTGTTCGTCCGTCCGAGAGAAAAAAAAAAAAACTTAAGGATTACTTGATGGATCAATTATCAGTTTCAGCCGGAATGTAGAGGGTCAAAAATTAGGGAATGAATAATCAAACCGGAAGTGGAAAAAACAACCATTTCCGGTTTTAATTATATATATATATATTTCATCTACACGCTTGTTTTCTACTAAAACCGGAAGTGATTAAAAAGTAATACAACTTCCGGTTTTACTATCAATCTACATAAGGCAAATACAATAAGAAATAGCGAGAAGCGTTTTTCTTTTAAAAAGTCGATTTAGCGTTCTACGAATATGTAACATCTTTTCTCTTAACTCTATTCAAACCGGAAGTGACAGAAATCAACCACTTCCGGTTTTAACGTTGATTGCCATAGAGTTAAAACTGTAATAGATAGTGAGAACCGGCTTTCTGCAATGAATAAAGCTTTCCAATAATTTCTTCCATCTCCACTCTATTCTACCTACTTAAACCGGAAATGGTAGAAATCTAGTACCCTTTGTGGTTTCAATATTAATTGAGAAAATATCACGTCACAGAAACCAAACTTGTTTACGTGCTGTACACGTGGCACAGCGTATTGTTTTTATAGTACGTCACGATAATAGAATTTATGAACTTACTTTTCTTTTTATATTATGATTATACGAGGAATTAATTTTTCTATGCTGCATTATAACAAATTGTGATTCTAGTACAAAACAGAATCTGATCAATAGTCAGAACTGAACGAAAAAAAAAAAATCCCAGAAACTTTTAGTAAGTGGCGTCAATGCAAGTGAGAAATTGAGAATTATGGTTATCAAACGTTATGGGAAAATATGACAGCAGAATCAAATCATTCTCGTGGGAATTTTGAATTCTTCGTTCTCCTTCTGCCTATCAAAATGCAAATAGAATATTCTCCTTTCATTTTATTTGCTTTATTATTATGTAAAGGAAAATGATGTGAATAACTTCTTTTCATATTGTTCCTGGGACTTCTTCTTCTTCTTTTTTTCTTTTAAAAAAGATATCCACAGGGCTATATACATACACAAATATAGACGTAGAATATCAGGGTCAAGAAAGGAATACCTTATTCATATACAGAGCGTCTATGATATAACAGAGCAACTGTTGTCTTATGTGTACGTGTCCTTCCCGAAGGCAAATGTTCTAACTCAATGATTTTCAATCTAATTTCCATCACGATCCCCCATTTTGTCACATCCTCTTGCCAGCGATCCCTTTGTAATTTCTAGTTTGTAATAAGCCTGTGTAGGATTTTTAATATACCTACTGCGGAGGTTTCACTATATCTCGACAAAACCCATGGACACAATGTTGTCCTCTACAAACTTACTTCGCCATGGATCGAACCAGGAACCGCACGCATCACACTCTACCACTGAGCCACCGTGCCCCCTACGAGTCTTAATGCCACCACTACCTCACTCCAAGTTTTAGAATTCAAACACTGTTTTAATGTATATTCTTTTGTGTGCTATAAAATATTACCAAATACCATTGAGTTTCAGTGATAATTTAGTCTCATAGGGCAACAAGGACTGTAGTACAATTAGTGAAAATTTTTGTAGAACTCGTCTGGGAGACGAGTCAGGAATGTAGGATGACAGTGCTTCCACGAATGTAACTTAAGAGTCTTCATCCCGGCGAAATTAAAATACCGCTAATTTTACAGTAATTACGTGATATCTTCAAATAGATAAAAGATCATCGAAATGTGGAACAAGAGCGTCCTAGACAATACTATTTTACATGATGTACCGTTATCACGACTCACTTATCTGCTTTCGATTTCGAACCATTTTGAAAATCGGCATTTATTTTCGCGTTTCTAAACAGCTGAAAACGGAAAGCCACTAGGAGCCTTGTGATAACGGTACCTCATGCAAAATAATATTGTCTAGGGCGCTCTCGTTCCATATTTCAATTATCTTTTATCTATTTAAAGATATCACATAATTACTGTAAAATTAGCGGTATTTTAATTTCGCCGGGATGAAGACTCTTAACACACCTCTTACAGCAATGGCACAACACCAAGATACTGTCAAAGTAGTGTGTTTAAAACTACAAAGTTAAGCCGTATTGAGGAAAAGTTCTCCATTATTCTTCTAATGGAAATTCAATTTTATTATTATTATTATTTTTTCGTGAATGATACTTTTTTCTGTAATGATGTTTCTGTAGCTACACTTATGAGATATACAATACCACATGGTTTTCTGTTGTACTTATCTATATATTTATCTGAATATTGTTTCTTCTTCTGTTGGTGATTACTAAAGACCGATAGTTGTGGCAAAATAAAATACTAAAAAATAGCAAAACACATTTTATAAATGCCGTTTTTAAAATGTCAGTTTATATATACTAAAATCGAATATATACTAACTAACTAACTAACTCTATGGCCTATAGAACCCGGAGGTTCAATACCGCGTTCACAAAAGTTCTCCACTGACTTCTATTCTTAGCTAACTGCATCCAGTTTCTACTTTGTATTCCTATCTCTGCGAGATCCATCTTAATATTCTCCTCCCATCTGCGCCTAGGTCTTCCTAATGGTCGTTTTCCAATTGGTCTCCCAGTCAAGACTTTGAAAGCGTTTCTACTTTCTTCCATTCTAGCTACATGACCCGCCCACCTAACCTCCTAGACTTGACGACCCTCACAATGTTGGGTAAACCATATAAATTATGTAGTTGCTCGTTATGAAGTTTCCGCCATTCCCCATTCCCGTTCCTCTTGGGTCCGAATATTCGTCTCAGGATCTTGTTCTCAAATACTTTCAGTCTATGTTCTTCCCTCAGAGTAAGTGACCATATTCATTCTATTTTTATACATTGACTAGCCTTGACCAGCCCTCCGTATTTGCTCGGCCTGCGGTCTTTTACGTCTTAAACCCACAATTCTACGGAATTTCAATTTTCTTTTCCTATTTCAACTATCTAAAAGATAAGATTTTGTATCCCAAGGAAACACCCATTTAAATAACATTGGAATTTCTTCATCCCCCCCTTTAGACCCCTTGATAACTAAAAATATTCACTTTTGGCAATTTCCTGTGGGTTAGTACCGGAAAGCTACAATCATGTCAAATTTCATCATTCTGATCCTGCCGAAAGTGCCTAAACATTTTGGGGTATAGAAGGTGTCCCATATAAATAACATGGGAAAGATTTTTCAGTTCCCTATAAAACCACTCTAAAATTGGAAATTTTTATTTTTGGTGATTTACTTAGGTAACGCTACTAAAAACGTACAAGCATACTGAATTTTAAGTTCTTATTCCAATTCCAAGTACCTACAATATGAGATTATAGGTCCAGAAAAAAGCCTATTTAAATAATACATGGAATTTTTTCATCCTCCCCTTAGACCCCCTAAAAATTAAAAATATTCATTTTTGTCAATTTTTCTGTGGGTTAATTCCAAAAAGCTATTACCATACCAAATTTCAACTTTCAACGTCAATCGGAAGTACCTGTTATTTTATGTCAGTGAGTTTATGTAGTTTTGTATATAGTTAGGCTTTTCCAAAAGTTCTTATATAGATTAGATTCGTTAATCTATATTAAGGGTTGTAAATAACACTAAAAGTATCAATAACCACATTGAAAACTAATCAAAGCTCAATTTAATCTAGAAAATCCAGAGAGGTGAAATTTAGCAGGATTCTGTATGACACCCAGTATTTTCTTTTCCAGGCAACATACAAGTTTGTTGCGTGACCAGGATTAATCTGTACAGCTGCAAATATAGACGAAAACCATGTGTACAATCTGTCGGCACGTGCAGGATATAGAAAATCATATTATGTACTTTGATCAACATTATCTGCTTGTGTGTACGAACACGACCGTCCAGAACATCTGCACCATAACACGGATTTTCTAGAATTGCGGTTCTCCTGCCGTCGCAAGAGCAGAAATAGGAAAACAACCTGTAACAGATACCTACGAATTTTCCCTCTAAATGCGCTAGATTTTTCTATCACAAGGGAACATCTTATATTGATAGTTGCCTTGCCAAATCAAACAATGTGCAATCGATAGAGGAGTGAAGAAAATTGAGAAATCCAAAGTTTTACGGACCGACACCCAAAAACACAGGAGATACAGAGGAAAGATGAATCTAGAATCATGTGAAGATAGCAATGTAAAAGATACACTAACACAGAAAGAACTTCAAAAATCAAAATTACATTTACACAACAGTAGGCCTATAGTAAGCGAACATTGCACCCACAGACATGCTTAATAACATCATATTCAATGCAGTGTTGCCAACTAAGCACAAAATGAAGTTTTGTTAAATGGGACGGAACATAAATTATAACATCTAACAAATCTAATTATGAGTAGAAACATACCTGTGAAGTCTTGATGTACAGTGTTGCCAACATTTGAAGATAGACCTATATGAATTCCTACATGAATCTCGGATGTAAAAGAGTACATACAGTACCAATACACTGCGGAGCGCTTTATCAACAGCAACACTGAAAAATTGACTACCAATAATGTGTGAGGTGATACAATATTACGTGCATAAAAAAAGTCAACCTGCTAATAAATTGTCAATCCAAGAGCATACATCATTTCAGTTTTGTGTGTTGTGTTTGATACTATTCTGATTTTCCACTTGGGCAAACCTGCTTCGACACTGTGCTCCGTCTCTTATTTTCGTATTTCAGTGATTATATTCTTGTTTGTGGTCTCGTATTTTGGTTTTAACTAGTTTGAATCGTCTACTGTATGTTCTCTTCTACATCCGAGATTCATATAGGTCTATCTTCAAATGTTGGCAACACTGTACAACGACTTATCAAAATGATAGTCGTAAACCTGGTTCGTTTGCTGAGATAAAAATTCGAAGTGGTAGTATTTCTTTGACATTAAAAATATTAGCTTCGATATTTAAATACCATTAATCTCACCTTTTTGATAAAACTGACAACGTCTATAAACGATGTTAAACTGGTTTATTATTTGATATAACTTATAATATCCTTTTCTTAAAACTGTTGAGTACACAAACTCACTGACTAGGTAACCATAAAACATGTCCATAGCAACAACTATCCCATAATAATCTCTTACATATATTAAAAACATTCTTCTTTTGTTAATATGAAATGAACATTCTACTAAGTATAGTGCATATGTATGAGTACTTTCTGCCCAAGGTACAGGTAAATATTACATAAACCAAAGTATTTTGTTGTAACTGTATATCAAAACTTCGCAGGTATGGTTCCACTCATAATTAGATTTGTTAGATGTTCTAATTTGTGTTCCGTGCCATTTAACAAAACTTCATTTTGTGCTCAGTTATCAACACTGCATTACATATGATGTTACTGAGCATGTCTGTGGGTGCAATGTTTGCTTACTATACTCTTGTGCAAATGCCATTTTGATTATTTAATCATTTTCAAGTTCTTTCTGTGTCAGTTTGTCTTTTGCATTGCTATCTTCACATGATTCTAGACTCTTCTTTCCTCTGTATCTCCTGTGTTTTCGGGTGTCGGCCCGTAAAACTTTGGACTTCTCAATTTTCTTCACTCCTCTATCGATTGCAAATGGTTTGATTAGGCAACGCTACTATCAATATAAGATGTTCCCTTGTCAGTGCAGAATACATCAAAACACAGAAAGAGAAACAAAATTACACATCACACGGTAGAAAATTAATATGATAAAGGTATTATTAAACGCTTGCAAGGACATGGGTTTAGAAGTAAATGCAGAGAAAATTAAATACATGGAAGTTCGTCGGGATCGTAATACGGCAAATTATGGATACATTAAAATATCAAATAATTCTTTTCATAAAGTGGATACTTTCAAATATCTAGAATCAATATTAACAGTCGAAAACCATATTCACGAAGAAATTAAATGTCAACTAAAAGCAAGGAATTCGTGTTATTAATCAGTTCAAAATATTTTGTCGCCGTGAATTCTGTCGAGGAATTTGAAGCTTAAAATATATAAAACGATAATCATGCCTGTTGTTCTGTATGGTTGCGAAACATGGTCGCATACTCTGAGGGAAGAACATAGACTGAAAGCATTTGAGAATACCAAGAGAAACGGAAGTAGGGAATGGCGGAAAATTCATAATGAGGAACTACATAATTTATACGGTTTACCAAACATTGTTAGGGTAATCAAATCTAGGAGGCTCACTGGGCAGGCCATGTAGGCAGAATGGAAGAAAGTAGAAACGCTTTCAAGGTCTTGATTGGCAGACCAATCGGAAAAGAACAATTAGGAAGACCTAAGCGTAGATGGGAAGACAATATTAAGATGGATCTCGCAGAATTAGGAATGCAAAGTAGAAACTGGATCCAGTTGGCTAAGGATAGAAGTCAATGGAGAGCTTTTGTGAACGCGGCATATCCACCGGGTTCCATAGGCCATATAGTTAGCTAGATGGCTAAATGTAAAACTATAAAATGGATAATATTGGCACAGAAGATGGAATGGAGCCCTCACCACATTCGGAATATTTTTTCACTATGACAAACGTTGTTCTGTTGTGAAGCACTCCATTCCTATCCGTATAGAAAACAGATTGTAATCATGCGCTATTCAACGCTTCGTTACTACTATTCACAAGGACAACAGATGAAAATCGTGTAACGTTCAGTGCTGCCAACTTACTAGAACAGAAATGTCGGGAATTTCAAAAATTTTATTGTTGATGGGGGTCAGTGCATATTCGTCTTAAAATCACGAAAGGAGGAGCGTATACGGGGATGGGTGTACCCTATATTTGGGGAAACGATCGAGTGTATAACCACCAAAATTTCTAGTATGACGTAACTGATCATGGTGCCACACACCCAATAGCAATACTTTACCCTACGCATACCATTTAGCCTCTGATCACAACTTGCTGGTTTCACTCATGATGCTAATGCGACTTCTTATGTACCGACCAACATTAATAAAAGTCACAATCTCCCGCATTAAGTTTCTTGATCAACTGTGATTGGTTATCTGATAAGGCAGCAGTAAAGAGACAGTTCTGATCTAGAATTACTGATTGATTGGTTGGTTAACTATAGTTTTAATGTGTCTTTTCACCACCGAAGTATATGGCACAAGTCCTACTATTTACAATAGTTGCCTAACCACCCAGGGTTTCCACTGAGTATTCAGCACATTCTTGTTGAATATCCTGAGTACTCAGATCTCAAAGCAGGCCGGTAGCCAGTCCAAAAATTTAGGGGGTTGGGGCGATCCAACCATACTATAGTTCATCACCATATTATAGTTTATTTGCAAGCCTATCGTGAAAATTTTAGGTGGGGCAGGTAAAAATTTAGGAGGGGCGGCCCTCAGAGAACGTCACAGACCGTGTCGCTTACACTTGACCGTGCATTGGGCACTGATATTGATATTGTTGAGCATGTACTTGCTTTTATGCATGCTTGTAACGTTTTTCACACCTCTGAGACTTTTTTACTCCTTTGCTCTTTCATTTATTGTTGCTGCACTTTTATCTTTAATTATGAAATTTTATTTGTTTTTTATTATTTATTGTTATATATTTTATCTATTGTTACTATTATTACTATTTATTGTTATTGTTATATTCACACTTATCAGCTCGTCCTGAGTGGCCTTTTACTTTTTGCTGACGATTGTAAATTATATAGAGAAATGTCTGTCTTCGTGACATGATTGCCCTACAGGAAGACATAAGGCTCCTGTGAAATATGGCGCTTGAAACTTAACAGTAAGAAATATGACAGTAATACCTTTACTCTGAAAAAGTACTCTGTTCCCTCCACATACCATATCAACGATTCCCCTATTACACATTCTGCTAGTCATAATGATCCTCGTGTCACCTCTGATTCGAAATTCACGTTCTCTGTCCACATCTCCTCAAATGTTTAAGAATTCACTGCGCATTTTGGGGCGTGCATATAGTCTTTCTGAACTACACACTATGACATCATTAGTATCATTCTATAAAAGTCTAATAGCGTCCAAGATCGAACATGCTCTTTCATATGAGCCATGGCAGCAAATATACATCTTTCTAGACTTGATTCCATTCTCAATTTCTTTATTGCTATAGTACACCTTCCTGTTCCCGCACTTCGAATATTACCCAAGGAGGAACTCTTGCGATGTCTTAATATCCAGACTCCGGAAGTTTGACCTGAAATTTTTTCTTAAGACAATTAATGGGAACTTAAGATCGGAAACATTACTTGAGGAACTAACTTATGTGTCCCTTCCTGCATATCCCGGAATACTCATCTACTCCGCCTTGGACACACTAAGTTGGCAGTTATAAAGAGGTCTCTTTTTCACAGAAAACCGAACTATTATAATAATCTAACTACTGATGTGAATATTTTTTTTAGCTACCGGTGTTTGACAGAGCAATTAAATTAGTTTTAGCCAAATAATGTGACTTTTGCACTATTTGTTGACAATGTTGTTTGTTTTTTTCTTGTTTTTCCTGTTAACATTTCCCTATGTAAAATGGCAAAGTTATGTTGTAGCTGCACTGAGAAAAATCCGTTCTCCGGACAGCGGTATATTGTACAAATATACGGAATCCTCTTGCTAACTACATAAATCAGCGCTGAGCATACGTTATCCGTATACTACATAGCCACTGCTCTTAGATGTTACATCATGCCGTTGCAGAATGTCTGATACCTAAGTCCTCCTTATATTATGTACATACGTATATGTATGTTACCTTCATCAGCTATATGTTACATACGTCCATTTGTATGTGAGATCCTGACCGCCTATATTGTTTCATACGGAAAGAACGTATAGATGGAACAATTATACACAAAGTATTATAAAACATGCATTTTCAGTTATACGTTTGTTGTACGTTAAGTCCAAAGACTACAGGATTTACAAATGTAACATACGATTTTACATAGGTCACATACAATTTTATTTCTCAGTGTGGGAATTTGTTCAATAAATAAATAAATAAATTTATTGTTATTGTTATATATTTCTTATTCTCATATATTTGTTATTTTATCTCTTCTTTTAGATTTTCACTTTATTTATTTATTTATTTATTTATTTTACAGTTTGTTTCTTGTATTTTTATATGTTCGTTTTCAACTTTCATTTACGGCAGTCCGTGTTTGGGCAGTCATGTTGATCGTGACGGGGATTCTGACGTCCGCACGAAACCTCAATCAATCATTCAATTTTTTACTACTCAGGTTTGTGCCCGAGGTAAAGAACTACCACCGAAAATCGAACCCAGGATCTCGTGCACAGGACGAAATCGCGATAGTCACTAGGCCACGAAGTCTCAAAAGCTTAAGTAACTGAATTCTATATATAAAAAAAATACAATACAATATGTATAAATCGGGACCTTATAATTATGCCCAATTTATTAAATGAACTATATAGTTAAGGGGTTTTCAAACTGTGCGGCGCCCCTCCCTGGGGAGGCGCCGAAAGTTGTCAGGGGAGGCGCAAGGACTTTTAAGAAAAAATCCTACGAAGGAACATATTTATAATGCAACACGCATAATTAAATCTGTACCCTTCTTCTCTGGTAATACATAGTTCACTAAGCCTTTGTATCACTTCTGTTCCACATAGATTATTCCTTGCGAGTGCTCCTTCCTTTTGCAGCTTCGTATCTCTGCGAAACCGGATTTTCAGCCATGACGGTGATCAAATCCAAATATAGGTAAAAAACAAATCTCCAGAAAGAGATGCGTTTTGCCATTTCAAAATACGTGCCGAGATTTAATAAATTGTGTTATTTAAAACCAGTGGCGTATTTAGGGGGGGTGGCTTCCGGGCTTAAGCCCCCCCCGAAATCTTACTTAGTATACTAAAGTAAATGAAATATCTTGCAGAATTTTCCCATTTCCAGGCAAAGACCCCCCCGAAAGTTGCAAAGCCCCTCCCGAAACAAAATCGTAAATACGCCACTGTTTAAAACAAGCTCATGCATCCCATTGACTTTGCTCAACATTTAAATATGCCGGTTTTTATTATTTAATTTCCCTTTCTGCTCGTATTTTTCAATTTTAACTAAATATCTGACTTACCACAATTTGTAATTACTGACACCAGCTAATAACATTAAAAGGCGTAGTCAGTGTGTACAATGTAGATCACCTGTGTTAATGAGATATTTCCATTAGTAATTAATAAATCAAACATAGTTTATCATAGTGATAGTCTTTCTTTTAGGGACATGTATTTATATTGTTGATAAATTTCATTTTTGACAGGGAGGGGAGGAGCGTCCAGATTTTGGTGGTTGAGGGGAGCCTTAACTGCAAAAATTTTGAAAACCCCTCATATAGTATGAAATTTTAAAGAATTTTATTAAGACCAAAACTGGATCAAAAGATTGTGATCTTGGCCAAAAATTAGTTTTTGGATCAGAGGCCACAAAATTTTTGAACGGACCTTAAATCAAGTTTTCTTATTTTCTACGGAATAAGGACGTCATACTGAGTTAAATGATAGTTTGGGTTTGGCTACACTACATGTAGTTCTCCAAATATAAGGCGCACAAGAAAATTTTTGTTCAAATACTGGATCTTTTGGGCCAATTGGATCAGGAGTCACAAAATTTTTGAATGGCCTTTAATTAGAGTTTTCATATCTTTTAGAGAATAATCACATTCTATTGAGTTATCTGATAGTTTGAGTTTGGTTACACTATATGTAGTTCTCCAGGTGTATGGCCTACAAAAAATTTTTTATTGGAATATATTCAATCTTTTGATCCAATAGAATTATGGCCCACAAATTTTTGAAAGTCCTCTAAGTCGATTTTTCGTATTTTCTACGGAATATGCACACCATACTGAGTTAACTGATAGTTTGGGTTTGGCTACACTGTATGTAGTTGTCTAGATATAAGGTTTAGAAGAAAATTTTTGATTGATATATATTGAATGTTTTGATCCAATTGGATCAGAGGCCACACAATTCTTGAACGGCCCTTAAATCGAGTTTTCGTATTTTCTATGGAACAAGGACGTCATACTGAGTTAAATGATAGTTTGGGTTTGGCTACATTATATGTAGTTCTCCAGATATAAGGCGTGCAAGAAAGTTTTTGATCGAAATATATTGGATCTTGGATCAGGGGTTAGAAAATTTTTGAACGACCCCTAAATCGAGTTTTCGTATTTTCTACGGAATAAGCACATCATACTGAGTTAAGTGATAGATTGGGTTTGGCTACATTATATGTAGTTCACCAAATATAAGTCGTACAAGAAAATTTATGATTGAAATATATTTGATGTCTTGATCCAATAAAAATTTAGGTTGCCATACTAGCTCAGTAGTAGAGTTCTCATCTTTGGTGCTACTGTCAATGGTTCGATCCCAGGTTATACGAGTTACTGGTCGAAAACTTCGTTTTTGCGAGTATTTGTATTACTATAGAAAAGCTAAAACGGTTATTCATTCAAATATTTTTGTCATAATTAGAAGACTTCGTTACACACATACTTCCTTGAAACTTTTTTTTTTAAAAAAAAAAAAGATTATTTAATTCAGCTCATTACGTGATTTTCCATTGAATATACAAGACGAAAGAAAACCTAGTTTTTTTCTTATTAGTTTTTATTTTTCGTTAAAACAGCTTTTTTTAATTTCTTTTTTTTTCTACACAGCATACCGGAAAATGAAGTTTATACACCTCAGCAAAGAAACTGTATGATCGCGTTTTTATGGCAGCGTTTCGTTCATTACAAGCTCGGCCTCTAAAGACTCCTCGTGTGTATTTATTTTTCTCCCGTAAAAACGAGCATCTCGCGTTTAGCTTCAGAAACCTCTGATGGCTGGGTGAAAGAAACAGACACCGGTATATAACTACTAACGAACGAACCAACTACACACACACACACACACACATCATATATACCTAATATATACTGGTCTATATGTATATATATGTAGTGCACGCGCTCTTTGCGCATTTAATTCTGGGAATTGTGGCCGGAAGTTGAAGGGGGGAAGAACATTATGAAAGAAAAATAGGATTTACTTATAAATATAAATGTTTACTTTTACTCACACCCTTCTCTGGACTCGATTATATGCTTTATTTCATTTCCTTTGCATAAAGAAATGATTTGTTATTTTTTTTAAAAAAAAAGAAGAAATCATTATATCGAGAAAAACAAAACTTATTGCATAGTATTTAAAGGCCAAGGGTATTTTTCTCGTTTTTTCCTTTTCTTTTCTTTTCTTCAAAATATTAAATTACTGTTTTTCGTAATGGCGCCTTTGCGAATAACTTTGTAATGGAAATCATAACCGTAAAAAAAAAAAAAAAAAAAAAAAAAGTATTGTTTCTCAGTGTGAAAAGACTTACAAACAGAGGTAAAAGTGGATCTGGAAAGGTAAAGGGGCGCATGACGTCATGCCGTCCGCCTCGCCTACCTTTGCCCATTGTAATTTTTAAGGAAGTGGATGAACGACATTCCCCTACGTTCCCCCTCAGTTTTACCCCTACGTTCAAACTATGCGAATTCAAAACTCACATTTGAAGTAGTGCATCTATAAGTACTGGACACAATAGAATAATATGATATTTACATGTATATATAGGAATATATTTTTTAAAAGGTTTCCAGGTAAGATAGATGTGTTTCATTTCAATAACATAAATTTATTCTTTACTAGCACAGATATAACATTTTTTTTAATATTTCTAATAATTTCTTACTAAGCCATTTATTTGTTTATGTGCTTAAAATCCAACTTTAAATATAATGACTTAGTAATCATTATGATAATATGATGATTTAATAATTATTATAACTTAATGTATTAATCAAAGTTAAAAAATGATTTAGAAATCATTATAATAGTATGATAATTTAGTATTCTAATCATAATGAATTTAACGTGTTAATCAAAGTTTAAAAAATAATGGTAAAAGTTTAATGTATCAATTAGAGTTGAAAAATATTGATAAAGTAGATATACACTTTCTTAATATACATAACATAAAATTCTTGTTTATAAATTAGTGATTTAAAATTCTGTATTTATTTAATTAAATAATTTTTAAATGATTTAATTTTTAAAAAATTTACATGATTTAATTAAAATTTTTTTACAAACCTTTATGTGAGATATAAATTTGTGTTATGATTGTAAAATATTTTTAAAAAGTACTATTTTGAAAATTAACGTAATACACTACTGTATCCGGCCCATTGTCCGTACTCTCCTTTAAATGCATGTAGGCCCTGCTTTCTCTCTACTTCCATACATATACAGTGGCGTATATAGAGTTTTGTTTCGAGGGTGCTATGCACGAGACGTGAATAAGCACTTAGGCTTATATTTTTCCTTTTCAACCTTTAATATCCAAACACAGAAGGGTGTCATTGGGGAATCAGGGGGCAATTACTCACCTGAGTTTGAGAATTAAATATAGTTTAATCGATTGTCTATTAATATACCAGGAAAAAACGTGAAACTCGTATGTCGATGGAGCATCTTACCACCACCCCCTCCAGGTAAATCTGAAATGACGCTCCTGAAAACACATTTTGAATATTTGTAATCTTATTTCAATTTAACTGAATTCATTCTAGAAAAAAATGGAAATATTTAGTTTTATCTGTGTACGTTTTTACCCGAAAGAAAATGTTGAGACAAGTTGAAGCTGAATATATACTAATTGCAGTTTTAATTTCAAGAAATAAAGACTGGTGTATGTTATGTGATATAATACACACAAATATTTAGCAGTGATTCTAACCTTTTATTCTATTCATAGAAGGAAAGGGAAGCATTATTTTGGCCTACCTAATTTCCCGGACTACTTATCCTCCCCCCCCCCCGCTTGATTTTCTTTAACTTAAACATTTACATTTCTTTATAATTAAATGGTGTATATATTTCTTTGTTATAATAACTGAAGTCCCATTATATTGATATCCGTGCAAATTGGTATGGAACAACAGTTTCGCTTATCAGCTCCTCTTAGTTTTGGTGTTACTGACGACGGCCGACTTGAATTTCAACTAATAACAACGGTCGAAAATATGATAGGAGAAACGAAAGAAAGTAACAACTAAGAAAAAGAAACAGAAGAGTAGAATGGACGAAAAGGAAGGGAAAAAAAACGCAGTTCTTACAGGGAATGAAATTTGACAAATACAGTATTATTTCAGAAGAAAGAGCATAAGAAAATGGAAAGTCATCGAAATTCTTAGGTGAAAAAGTAACAAATTTATTTCCGGGTAAGCTTGAGCCCGATAGGCCCCCTAAATACGCAACTGGTCATATGACTTATCT
Source organism: Thermobia domestica (assembly GCF_964235325.1). Taxonomy (NCBI): domain Eukaryota; kingdom Metazoa; phylum Arthropoda; class Insecta; order Zygentoma; family Lepismatidae; genus Thermobia; species Thermobia domestica. The sequence continues at coordinate 22,910,586 of NC_137456.1, read as the reverse complement.
ATATTGTGTACAAATTTTTGCAAAAAAAAAAAAAAAAGAAAAAGAAAAAAAAAGTCTTGAACAGTATCACAACGTTGGAAAACCAACAAACATTAAAGTGAATTAACTTATGCACAGCAAATTAACAATATTCAAACAGTTCTTATTTAACGGGTAGAATACGTTCTATATTCCTCGTGACTAAACAATATTTAGGCCGTGTACTTTGTGAAAATTGTCCGGAAATCTGGTCACATTAGTTTAGCATTTATATTCTTATTAAAAAAAAATCAGCTGAGTCCCTTCTACCTTCTCACATGTATAGCTATATAGAGTTATATACTCAGAGCCGTCAACCACACACACACACACATATGTATTATATAGATATATGCATGCATATATATAATTTCTGTGTTCTCGATGTGTGTGGACCATTAAGAATGACTTCCTGTACACCTGTCCTTTTGAGTAGGACCAACGTTTTCAATTATCCCAATCGTTAGATGGCTCGGATCTTTAGGAAAGCAAAGGGCTCTTCTTAATTAATATATCTTCTCTATGAAAGATAAAAAAGTATTTTTTTCTTTCTTTTTGCTTTTTTCAGTTAAAATAATATATTGGGTAACAAAATTCCTTATCAAAAACAATAAAGGAAAAAGGGGTAAAAATTCTTTGTTGCAACACTCTACTCAAATGAAAAGAAAGGAAAGAAAAAAAGAAAAGAAAGAGTAATCGCGTAAGCTTTTTAAAATTGTTGCTTCACTAATTAAAATAGTAAGAATTGCTCCTACGAGGAAAAGCGTTTGGGGCTGTAATACCCAATTAATACAACTATAAATTACGGGAGCGAATGCATTACGCACAAACGCCAAACGCTTCGCAGCAAAATTGGTGTGTGTGTGTGTGTTGCTTTGCTGATACGTATGTAAGTAATACTCTTAACAGGCGCAAAACTAAAATAAAATTTAAAAAAGGAAAAACGTTCTAAAACGGAATTTAGGACATGCAAAAATCGCGGAGTTTTAAACCCTGCTGTAACATGGAGGAAACCAGACTTGTGTTGCGCACACGAAGAGATTCCGGAAAAAGTGCCATGTTTACTCTCAATTCCTGATTTTCAACCGTCGTTTAGAACTTTTCTGTTATTTTTTTTTTAAATCCCTGGCAAACTTTTTCTTTACTTTTTTTTTACCTTTTGGCTTACGCTTGAGTAACAATTCTCAGCTATCGTAGAATTGAGATGTTACACCAGATTTTTTATATCTTCTTCTTTTTCTTTCTTCTTCTCTTCTTCTTCTTCTTCTTCTGTTTAATCTGTCAATGTTGGGTTTGGCACACATGTTTTCTGTACGTGCATGTCGTGTAATTTGCTTATTTACTAGCTAACATATAGATAGACACACATGCTGAGAGAACACGTATGTTTCAACTCAGAGAATGGAAGATATTCTGCGTCAAGATTAAGGACATTGTAATTATAAATTAACTTGTAAGCAGGGCCGGCTCTACCATATGTGCAATGGGTGCATTTGCACGGGGTGGCAAAAATCTGTCGTAATAACTATATTATTTTAAATAACTATTTCTTGTTGGAAACAGATTTTTTGATGATGGTAGTTAAATTTACTAAACTGGCCTTCTATTTGAATACTACATTCATAAATAATGTTTAAGTCGCATTAGTTTAAAGTTACATGGACAGTGCTAAAGCAAATGATTAAACAAATTCCAGAATGAATTACTTGATTGTTGTCAAATACCAGAACTCAATTCTTGAACAGTAGTGAACACCTGTTCCATTTAGTTAGCTATTACAGTTTTGATGTGAAAAATAGTCTTGTCTTTGTCACAAACAAGTTTCTAATCATTAAAGGTGGAAACAAGTTAAAAAATCAACAAACGTAGAAAGAAAATCAAGAATTAAAGATAAAATTGCTAGTTGCACTGGAATTGCAAATTCATATATTTTGAGATTGAAGCCCGATATCGAGTTCTACAAAAAGGAATACCATCTTTTCTCTGCAAGTATGTTTGCTTTATCTTTCACTATCATAATAGATTGTTATTTAAAGAAAAACAACAGATACAACGATATTGTATTTGTAGTGTTTAGGCCTTACTGAGTGCGAGTGCTATTTCGCTCCTCTTTGTTGTTCATAATGGGGTAACATACTTAAAATCGTGGCTTTTAAGATTTGCTCCTTCTGGAGAAGGTGGCGGCAAATGATGCTATTGGACGGGGCGGTAAATTGTCTAGGGCTGGTAGTGCTTGTAAGTTTCCTTATAGAGGGAAATTGTCCTTTATTTTTTTTAATGATTATTATTGCTTTTTATGCAAATGTTTAATATAAATACACATTGCACTACTTTCCTTAAGAGATTTGTTGAGTCTAAAACGTGAAATTTGATGGCTAAAAATTCGTGAACTGCAGATCTCCATTTGACCAAATTTGATACGTTGGTACACCTTAAAAAGCTGAATATTCTTATGATATATCATGATGTGCAGGCCTTTGGTTCTTTGAGTTATTGGTCAGCAAATTTGCGCTTTAGGCTCAAATAACTTCAAAACCCAAATTTGGTGGCTAATTATTCCAAAACCAATAAAATCTACAGACCATAGTGTATCATATGCGCACTAACACCATGCCAATTTTGGTCAAAAATTGGATGAATTCCAACAAACATTGATATTTCTTGATTTCATTGAGTCCAAACCGAAACTTGATGGCCAATAGCTCGGGCAAGAAAAGTCTACACATCATAATAAAACATGTACAGTCATGTCCAAAATTATCGTCGCATGTCTATAAATATGTTGTTGTACGAATATAATTTGATAACGAATTCGCCCGGTATTTCTTATAATGTTAGTATGTGTATAATCGACAAAGACATATATGTGGCAAATTTCATGTCAAAAGAGCAGTAAATAAGAACAATAAAACGAAAATAAAATTTTCTTGTCCATTTAGCAACATTTTGTTTTATTCATTCTAATTTTCGTATGTATAATTCTTTTCCTATGAAATTTACCACAAATATACATTTCCCGATTATACATATAGTATTAGTATTAAAAGTACCGTGCAAAATCTTTATCAAACTATATTCTTACAAGAAGACAGTTAGACCCTATAGATATGCGACAATAATTTTGGACATTAGTGTACATGCTAAGCTCCTTCAGATTTATCAACTGCCAAGTTTGATCAAAGTTGAATGAAGTTCAAACCCAGCCAGTAACTTGAGAGCCAAAGTTACCTAGGTACAAGATTTCACTTATGTACTGCTGTCCTCAAGATGTATCACAATTCCAATTTCGGTCAAAAAGGGTTGAATTCCATCGACCGCATGCCATATAATACCGGCATGTAATATTCTTGTAAGTGATATATATTTTTTAGAAACAAAAATCATACAAAAGACGAAAATGAAACAAACTTTATAGTTCTTTATTGTTGAAGTTGGTTAGATATTTGGGTAGCCCTTCGCCATCTTGATTTTGCAGCGTATTGCTTTATATAGGGGGAGGGGGTATAATATTTTTCCTTGCAATGAATGTAGTTTGATTTTAAAGATTTATTCTTCAAGTTTACAAGAAATATGTACAATTCTGATAACATTAATTGAAAAAATATTTAAAATTAAACTTGAAGAGTTCATTACAGCTATAGTGTTCTCCACGAGACGAGACAAAAAATAAGGTTGTCTCGTCTCAACTCGTCACATAAATTTGGTAGAAGTCTAGTCTCGTCTCGATTATGGGAAAACTTTTTTCGTCTTGTGTCGTTTTGTAAATTTATGAACGAAATTTTTGAATTGATTTTTTTCTTAATTTTTTCTAGAATTAATCATAATCCTTTCGCTTCACGAGAGGTCCATGGAGGGTGTGGTATAACAACATATAAACCATGTTTATTATTGGAGGATATTGTGCAACGACTTGCGTGTGTTTAAACGTTGATAAATGCTCTTCTTTGTGTTTATACAATTATTTGATCAATTAACGTAAAAAGTAATTAAACACAACCATTATCCATTGCAATTTGAAAATCAATAACTGTATTTTACTATCCTATAAATCGTATTTCTTGGTATTAACGGCCAGCGATGATTTCAGGGTGTATTTTCCCCAGGAGTATCACTTGGGAAGGGCAGGGGACACTTACTCCCCTAATTTTGAGAACACCATACTTTTTAATGAGTTGTATACTAAATTCTGGAAACCTGAAATTCGTATGTCGGTTTAATATCTTGCCGCTATCCCACTCTCCCGTCAAAATCTGAATAAACATTACTGATTTTCTCCTTGGAGATGCAAAATGCCCCCAAACAGGCACGTAGCCAAGGAAGGGGGGTCCGGTGGGTCCGGACCCCCCTTCGAGACCAGAAATGAAAAAAAAAATTGATGAAGGATAAAACGAAATGAAATGAGAAAAAGAAAAATCGGCGTTAAAAATTTAAAAATTTAAAGAAAAAACTACAGAAAGCTTTTGGTTACTTTTTCTAATGAAGAGATTTGTATTACTTGCAATACATGGTGGCGAGGTGAGCGAGATATCCTGAAAGAGTCAGGGAATTTGAAATTTCTGGAAGTTACGCAATTCTTAGAATTTCTGCTACTAGTCAAGGAGATTTCAAACTTCTGAAATCATAATGCCGGTTGTGTAACAGCGTGGACATTTTTGATCATAATTTTTCGTCATCGCATCCTTGCAGTATCAAACATGTTATTTCAAAAACAATTTTCTACTACACCTTTAACCTGTCATTTGGAACAGACAGTAAGTAGTTGAAGGAATAATAAAAACCAAAATTTATGTGAAAAGAAAGTTCAGTTAACATTTGATTCAAAATAGAAAGGAACGCATATATTGCAAAATATTTTACAAGACATTATTGAGTTTGTACACTCATGTCCAAAATTATTGTCGCATGTCTATAAATATGTTGTTGTAGGAGTATAATTTGATAACGAATTCGCCTGGTATTTCTTATAATGATGTGTATAATCGGAAAAGACATGTAAGTGGCATATTTTGTCAAAAGAGCAGTAAATAAGAACAATAAAACAAAAATAAAACTTTCTTGTCCATTTAGCAACATTTCGTTTTACTCACTATAATTTTTCGTATTTATAATTATTTTCCTATTAAATTTACCACAAATAGGGTCTATACTTTTCCCGATTATACACATGGTATCAGTATTAAAAGTACCCTGCAAAATCATTATCAAATTATATTGTTACAAGAAGACAGTCATAGGTATGCGACAATCATTTTGGACATGAGTGTACTTTTTATAATAGTTGAGGTCGTAATGAAAGGAAAATTGTTATATTTGAATGAACAGAGGAAGAACATAAATATTGTAAAATCATTTTCAATACGTTTTTTTATTATTATTATTTTACTCGAGATTTCTTCGTAGTTTGTTATTAAAATACTTACCAACATATCCTCATTTTATTGTCCTAACAAACCAATATATGTTGATAGTAAAGTAATTTAGGTTGATTGGGCCTTTAGTGTTTCATGTCTCTCCCCCCCCCCCCCGTTACGAAATCCTGGTTAAACGAACCAGTATATGTTGCAGTAAAATATTTAGAATGATCGAACCCCTGGTGTGATGACCACAGTATTTCATGTCACGGACTCCCCTCCTTCAAGAAATCCTGACTACGTGTCTGCCCCAAGCGATATTTTCTTTCATGCTTATAATCATGCCTGTTGTTCTGTATGGTTGCGAAACATGGTCGCTTACTCTAAAGGAAGAATGTAGACTGAAAGTATCTGAGAACAAAAGCCTGAGACGAATAAATATTCGGACCCAAGAAAAACAAGAATGGGGAATGGTGCAAAATTCATAACGAAGAACTACATAATTTATACGGTTTATCAAACATTATTAGGGTCATCAAGGGCAGGTCATGTAGCCAGGATGGAAGAAAGTAGGAACGCTTTCAAAGTCTTATCTGTAAGACCAATCAAAAAAGGACCATTACGAAGACCTAAGCGCAGATTTGAGGACAATCTTAAGATGAATTTCACAGAAATAGGAATACAAAGTAGAAACAGGATCCTGTTGGCCACGGATAGAAGTCAGTGGAGAGCTTTTGTGAACGCGGCATTGAACCTCCGGGTTCTGTAGGCCATAGAGTTAGTTAGTTAGCTTAATGTGAATTACCAGGATATTCACAGTACTATGTTTCAATCTCAGAATATTGAAAGTCCTCCCAGACGAACATGTTCTGAACTCACCACTACGAATGGTTGTGATTTACAACGATGTAATGACAGAACGGTTGTCAATCATTCACAATAACTTTACAGTAAAAAAAAATCATTATAGTGTTTCATTGAAGTTTCTTTGCGGAAAGTAGATTCAAATACTATTTAATATTACTAACATTCATATTGTCTGTTAATACCTTTTGTTTCTCCCCATATCACTGCTAAGTTCCAGCCCGCCATTTTCTCTTCCGTTCAACCAATACAATATTTTTTTGTTCCTTGTACATTTCGGTTAAGCTCACAACGTTGTTTTGGAAGCCATTTGGATTGAAGAAGTAAAGTAGTCAATTCTTCATCGACAGAGCTGCAAATACACACCGACCGACGGAAGAGAGAGAGAGAGAGGGCCATTTGCGATGCGATTGGTAGTCGAGTACAGATGATGATGATGATGATTTGCTGTTGAAGTAAACAGCTTTTTTACGAGGCAGTAATTACTGCGAACTTTGACTGTTGGATCAGTAACAAAAGATCTTTGTATTGGAGTACAAAGCCTCGCAGAGGCTCCTATCGAGTGGCCACTAATTCTATGAATGTTACTATGAACAACAGGCTCTTTTCATAAAACGATCCAACTGTTTTGTTTGCCCCACAGATGGTACCTTTCAACGGAGATAATAAGTCTGTCATGATGGGGCAATTAGAACTTATCATAAAGAACAATTATACATATTTATGAACATCCTTTTATATGTACCAAGGTGTAACATTTTTATTTGTATACGTTGGTCTTGAAACAATGGATACTGAATATTTCTTTTAACTTCCTCCTTAAGGATGGAATTACTTTCAAAATTTCATCACAAGTTTATCATATAGCATTAGGAATTACGACTGACAATCGTAATAGATTGAAACTTGAAGTCTTTCTATGAAAGTGAGGATGGATATGCTTTCTAAGATGGTGTTTATATCCGACACAAAATTTCTAATAAGGATCGCACCCGGAACCATACAACATTAGCCTCTGGGTCATGAAAATACACAATATAGCTTCGTGGTAGCAGGCAGGAACTACTACGCAAGGGGTAGGTTCTGGTAGTCCTCAAGGGTGCCGATTTCTCTGTAACTTTGGGAGAGCCCATTCATGAGCTTTGGGGTGGCCCGGACCCCCCAGGATCGGCGCCCTTTGTGGTCCCGATCAATGATCAGAATCATTCCGCGTAGGCTAACAAGAGATCCACGAAGGGTATGATATAACAACATTTAAATCATAATTTTTAATTGCTATATATTGTGTAATCACTTGCGTATCTTCAAAACTTTGATAAGTGCTCTTTACTGTGTTCGTACAGCATCACTTTAACAATTTATAGATTTTTATACTCTGAACCATATAACAATAAAACTGTGTTTTTGAAATTATATTTCAGTTTAACGTCTCACGTTATGTGCTTTAGGCTAAGGGAGCGATGATTAGGGCCAGTGAATGATGATGGAAGATTTGGTGGAATGATAAAGTAGGAAGAAAGGAAAGCACCCCGAGAAAACCCACTGGCACGATGTTGTCCACCACAAATTTTGCCGAGAATCGAACCAGAGACCCCAGAGGTAAGCGCTCTACCACTTAGCCACAGTGTTGCCAAAACAGCATTTAAGATCTAAGACTTGGATGAACTAGTGTTGCCCGATCAGAATTTTAAAAAAAATCTATTCTCGTCTCAGATTTAAAAAATTAATTCTCGGCTAGTTTTTGAGACGAGAATTTAAAGGTGAGAACTATTTCGTCTCGTCGGTAACATTATCTACTACAATTTCCAGTTTCAACATTGATCATCATAGAACAAAACCTAGCCTTAAGTGCGAGATAGGGAGAAAGGTTTTTGATATGGATTCAGTTTCCAAGAACGTATTTCATCTACACTCAACCTCTCTATTAAAACCAGAAATCTCTGCTCTACTACTTCTGGTTTCAGTATTAAATCCAAACTTTGGAAATCTATCGTAGTTGCACGATTTCTGGTTTTAGTATTGTATCCAAAGTTTGGAAATCTATATCATAAGTGCACGATTTCTGGTTTGAGTGTTGAATCCAAAGTTTGGAAATTATCGTAGTTGCAATACTTCTGGTTTCAGTATTGAATCCAAAGTGTGTAAATGTATCGAGTTGCACGATTTCTGGTTTCAGTATTGAAATCAAAGTTTGGAAATCTGTATCGTAGTTGCACTACTTCTTGCTTCAGTATTGAAACCAAAGTTTGGAAATCTGTATAATAATTGCACTAGTTCTGGTTTCAGTATTGAATGCAAAGTTTGGGAATTAACGTAGTTACAATAATTCTGGTTTCAGTATTGAATCCAAAGTTTGGGAATTATCGTAGTTGCAATACTTCTGGTTTCAGTATTGAATCCAAAGTTTGGAAATTCCGTCTATATCGTAGTTGCACTACTTCTTGCTTCAGTATTGAAACCAAAGTTTGGAAATCTATATCATAATTGCACTAGTTCTGGTTTCAGTATTGAATCCAAAGTTTGGGAATTAACGTAGTTGCAATACTTCAGGTTTCAGTATTGAATTCAAAGTTTGGAAATCTATCGTAGTTGCAATACTTCTGGTTTCAGTATTGCATTTTGATTTCAGAATTGTCCCTTTGTATAAATTTGTAATGACATAAGGTAGAAAAGGTTACTTCCGGTTCCATATTTGACTTGCTTCCCAAGGTGGCGTCCTCGCTACCTTGTAGGATTATTATAATTTATGTACTGGCAAATCTCACTGTATTATGCTTTTTTTTTTGTATTAAAAGTAATTCTGTGTTAAGCCTTGCGGAAATATTATGGCTTCCTCATACTGCATCTATCCCCACATGCAGTGAAATTAGTTAATTAACAAATCAGTGATAGCGCTCAGACCAACAATAGTGATCTGTTATTTATTGGTATTTCTTTAAAGTATATAATCTAGTTCAGTGTATACAACTCAGTTGGACTAACGTTGGAAATTGACTTAAACTGAGAAAAACTATTTTAGTTACCCAAAAGTAATATAGATGTCAGTCAGCTTGTATTGCTTGATGTCTTTTAATAATGTTAAATTATTCAGCTGATTTCCATAAACTTTTTCCCAATTTTTAAACCAGTGTCAGAATTTGAAAGGTATTGTTTTTCAAGCTAAAATTTGATCTATCATTTCAGTTCTATTCTTTTTTAATATTGAACTTCCGTTGTACACTTATTTAACAATATTATATAATACATATTTTAATAAAGTTATAAGACGAGTCAATTAGGTTCAAACAATCCTGTTTTTTTTTTTTCTTAAATATCTGTAAATAAAGTTTGAAGTTTCTAGGTAACGAAACAATATTTATAAATATTGAAATAATGAGTCTTTTCTTATTATAAGACTTCCAAACTATGCTATGCATAAATGTCGCAAGTCTTAAAGAACGGTTGTGTCCGTCCATCCGTCTGTTTGTTAACAGTATCAGAGCAAAATCGGTAGATATCGAAATGCTGTTTTCTGCAATCGAGAGCAAAATCGGTAGATATCGAAATGCTGTTTTCTGCATTCGAGAACAAAATCGGTAGATATCGAGATGCTGTTTTCTGCATTCGAGAACAAAATCGGTAGATTTCGAGATGCTGTTTTCTACATTCGAGAGCAAAATCGGTAGATATCGAGATGCTGTTTTCTGCAATCGAGAGCAAAATCGGTAGATATCGAGATGCTGTTTTCTGCATTCGAGAGCAAAATCGGTAGAAATCGAGATGCTGTTTTCTGCATTCGAGAACAAAATCGGTAGATATCGAGATGCTGTTTTCTGCATTCGAGAACAAAATCGGTAGATATCGAGATGCTGTTTTCTGCATTCGAGAACAAAATCGGTAGATATCGAGATGCTGTTTTCTGCATTCGAGAACAAAATCGGTAGATTTCGAGATGCTGTTTTCTACATTCGAGAGCAAAATCGGTAGATATCGAGATGCTGTTTTCTGCATTCGAGAGCAAAATCGGTAGATATCGAGATGCTGTTTTCTGCATTCGAGAACAAAATCGGTAGATTTCGAGATGCTGTTTTCTACATTCGAGAGCAAAATCGGTAGATATCGAGATGCTGTTTTCTGCAATCGACAGCAAAATCGGTAGGTATCGAGATGCTGTTTTCTGCAATCGACAGCAAAATCGGTAGATATCGAGATGCTGTTTTCTGCATTGATAAAAATTTAGCTGGCTGACTTTTACACTATTGTTTCACACAAGAAATTAGGACCGTGTTACTATCAAATGTTTTCCTTCACAGGAGGACCTTCACAAGACTAAACAGAGTAAAAACCGAAAGAGCCAGGTACGAACTATAGGGAGGCTGAATAAAGACTTCTCATCCCATTTTCATGATTTTTTGCTGTGTCATCATGTCTGTGTGAGGCTTGCTTGATATTGTCATGATGGAGTTTGATTACCTTACATTGCAGCTACAGTCTCTTCTTTTGATTAAGAGTCGTTGTACCTTATCCAGTGACAGCCAATAACGCTTCTGGTTAATTGTGGAGTCATGTTTCAAGAAATCTATGAAAATAACACCGCAATGATCCTATAGAAGGGAGACTGAAGACTGTAATTCTCTGGCTTGATCTGAAATTTTTTTTTTTTTTTTTTTTTTTTAACCGCTGTCTGAATAAGCAGTCACGGACAGACGACAAAGAGTGGTTCTTCAGCTTGGGGGTTTGGGTAAGGCTAACAACCTGTAAAAAAAAAAAAATAAAAAAAAAAATAAAAAAAAAAACTGTTCAGAAACATTCACAAAAGCCTCGGACAAGGACTGATAAATTGGCACGACCTCAGCAAAAAAAATGGACATGAGATTTAGAACATGGAATATTAGAAGTCTTTATAGGGCAGTCGCGTTAAAATCAGTAACGAGTGAGTTAGAGAAATACAGGATGAACCTAGTAGGAGTTCAGGAAGTTAGGTGGGAAGGAAATGGATCTGTGAATTCCGGAAATTTTACGTTCTTTTACGGGGAAGGAAACAAAAGCATGAAATGAAATCTTCAAGTTTTACGTCCCACGCTTATGCCGGTTAGGCTAAAGGAGACGGTGATGATGAGAAATGAATGAAATGGTGGAATGAAGAAAGCGTGAGGAAACGGAAGAGCCTCGAGAAAACACACGAGCACGGTGTTTGTCCAACACAAAGTCCACACGGCGCGATCTGGGATCGAACAAAGGACCCCAAACACCGGAGGTGAACACTCTACCACTGAGCCACCGCGCCCTCCGAAGGAAATAAAAGTCGCCAATTAGGAACAGGGTTTTTCGTTCACAAACCAATATTTCCAGCAATTAAGCGGGTTGAATTTTTTACTGACAGACTTTCTTTTATTACTCTTAAGGGACGGTGGTGTGATATTATTGTTTTAAATGTACATGCCCCAACTGAAGATAAGGATGACGATATGACGATATTTGACCAACTCCCACGATACCATATGAAAATTCTGTTATGGGATTTCAATGCGAAGGTAGGACGAGAGGGTATTTTCAAACCGATTATAGGGAACAAAAGTCTACATAAGGAAAGTAATGACAACGGTGTTAGACTCGTGAACTTTGCAACATCCAAAAAACTAATCGTGAAGAGTACAAAATTCCCACATCGCGACGTTCATAAATACACTTGGACCTCACCAGACGGAAAAACACATAATCAAATTGATCATGTTTTAGTAGATAGAAGAAGACAATCTAGCATAATTGATGTCCGGTCGTTTAGAGGGGCTGATTGTGGCATTGATCACTATCTGGTAGCAGCAATAATAAGAGAGAGATTATCGTTGAATAAAGGAAATATTCAATGTCCGAAAACTGAGAGATTTAAAGAAATTAGAAGAGAGCCAGGTAAGAGAGGAATATCAGATTGAAGTTTCGAATAGATTCTCGGCTTTAGAAAATTCGTAGTACACTAGTGTTGAGCATACTTGGATTGAAATAAGAGATGGCATTAAAATTTCAGAAAAAAAATTGTGATATGCGGAAATACATAGGAACAAACCATGGTTCGACCAGGGAATGCATTAAACTAGCAGAGAACAGAAAACAGGCAAAATTATGTTAACTACAAAATCCAAATGAAATAACTACACAAAATTTCGTAGACATCAGGCGGGAAACTTTCAAAACTTTTAGAATAAAGAAACGAGATTTTTTAAAAGCTAAAATTTAGGAACTTGAAGATAATAGTAAAAATAAAAACATTCGGGACATGTATAAGGGGATCAACGAATTTGAGAAAGGCTATCAACATCGTGCTTATATATTAAAGAAAGCTGACGGAACAGTTCTTACTGATACGGATAGCATCTTAAATAGATGGAAAGATTTTTTTGACGATTTGCTTAACGCAGCCAAAAACTAATGTGCGTGGAGAAAGGGAGATACATGCCGCAGAACCTTATATTCCAGAATCCAACCGAAAAGAAGTAGATATCGCTTTAAAGAAATTAAAGGAACACAAATCCCGGGTGTAGATAAAATTCCGGCTGAGTTAATTTTAGATGGAGGCGAAAAATTGTGGAACAAGATACACGAACTCATTCTTATCTGGAACAAGGAAGAATTGCCACAAGAGTGAGTGGAAAGAATCAATCATTGTTCCAACTCACAAGAAAGGCAACAAAACTGACTGTAATAATTATCGAGGCATTTCTCTTCTGTCAATATCCTATAATATCCTTTCAAATATTCTATTAGCAAGATTGACCCCATACGCAGATGAAATTATTGGAGATTATCAGTGCGGATTTAGACAAAATCGATCAACTATCGACCAAATATTTACCATTCGCCAAATACTCGAAAAGAAGTGGGAATATAGTACCCCGGTACATCAAGTATTTATTGATTTTAGAAAGGCTTACTACTCGGTTAGGAGAGAAGCATTGTACAACATTCTTACAGAATTTGGAATACAGAGAAAGCTAATTAGATTAATTAAGGCATGGTTAAATGAATCCCAAAGTATAGTCCGGGCAGGAAAATTTTTGTCCACGAGTTTTCACGTCGAAAATGGTCTGAAACCAGGAGCTGCGTTGACGCCATTATTATTCAACTTTGTTCCTGAATACGCTATAAGAAAAGTCAAGGATAGCAACCAGGGCCTAGAGTTGAACGTTATTTACCAGGTTATGGCATATCCTGATTATGTAAATTTAATAGGGGATGATAGGAGAACAATAGAAAGAAATGCAGAGATCTTATTAAACGCTTGCAGGGGCATGGGTTTAGAAGTAAATGCAGAGAAAACTAAATACATGGAAGTGCGTCGGGACCGGAATACAGCAAATTATGGATGCGTTAAAATATTAAATAATACTTTTGATAAAGTGGATACTTTCAAATATCTAGGATCAATATTAACAGAGGAAAATCATATTCACGAAGAAATTAAATGACTAAAAGCAGTGAATTCGTGTTATTACTCAGTTCAAAATCTCTTGTCGTCGCAAATTTTGTCGAAGAATTTGAAGCTTAAAATATATGAAACAATAATCATGCCCGTTGTTCTGTATGGTTGCGAAACATGGTCGCTTACTCTGAGGGAAGAACATAGACTGAAAGTATTTGAGAACAAGATCCTGAGACGAATACTCGGACCCAAGAGGAACGGAAATGGGAATGGCGGAAACTTCACAATTTATACGGTTTACCAAACATTGTTAGGGTCATCAAGTCTTGGATGCTCAGGTGGGCAGGTCACGTAGCTAGGATCGAAGAGAGTAGAAACGGTTTCAAAGTCTTGACTGGAAGACCAATCGGAAAAAATTACCATTGGGAAGGTCTAGTCGCAGATGGGAGGAGAATATTAAGATGAATCTTGCATAGATAGTAATACAAAGTAGAAACAGGATCCAGTTGGCTAAGGATAGGAGTCAATGGAGAGCTTTTGTGAACGCGGCATTGAACCTCCAGGTTCCATAGGCCATAAGTTAGTTAGTTAGTTAGTGACCAGTATTGGATACTACCACGGTCCAATGTGTGATGCCCATAAACCGGAAGCAACTTCCTACGAAATGGTGTGGCTGATTCATTACCGAGTTTGAACAGGGATTCAATTACCGATTGTTGTCGGGTCCGGATGTCTACTTCAGTATTTGTTGTGGTTTACCTGTAACACAGTGGTGTACCTGTAACACAGTGTACAATGTTGTTACATTGTACATTTATTACCATTTTGAAGCCAAAAGAACAAAGTATGTTCACCTGATGTTTCACCATGATAGTGTAAGTGATAAAAATATTATATCCATCTGTGCAAAACTTATAGAGTGCCCTTTGTATTCTTTAAAATAGATTGAGATGTTAGAAGATAGGTTTTCACTCATTTCTTATATTTCTAATGAAGCCACAAGAGGTAGAAACTCACCACTGGTTTCAATATTGATTTTGATACAGCACAAACTTTAAGGTATAGGAAGAAACTATCTTTGATGTATATTTAGCATCTCCGAATCCAATCTCATCCTTCTATTGAACCCGGAAGTGGAAGATATAACTTCTGGTTATAATATAGAATCCCATAGTTCAGAAGATTACTGTAGTTACAATGCGAAAAGAAAGCTACTTGTTTGAGAAAATAAGTTATTTTGAGGTGAATACATGTTTTGCTCGCAACTCAGACCATCATAATCAAATTTCAACCTAGAGACTTCAAATTTTTAGAGAAGGAACTTCATAACCAATGAAAGGCAAAAACCCGTGCCGATTTTTTTTATTTATAATTATCTTCATTGTTGAAACAATTCCATTGTTAAACATTTGGATGTCCATTTCAACAATCAAGCCATTTCAACAATGAAGAAATTTCTAAATATAAAATCGGCATGCATTGTTGTCTTCCATTGGTTATGAAGTTCCTTCTCTAAAAATTTGAAGTCTGTAGGTTGAAATTTGCAAGAGAAATTGTAATTTTTCGTGAGAGGTAAAAAAATACATGAAAGAGATATCAAGACTGTAGTGTTATCTATCGTCAAAACTTGTCCGTTTACACCATGCTCAGTAACTTAGTCGGGAAAGAAAAAAAAAGCATATTCTTTGCTCACTACTAATCTTTATCTTAAATCAGCATTTAAAAGATAGACGTAGTACCTATTGCAGGTATTCTCGTATAATTTTTAACAGATCGCCAATACTTTTTATTAATATTTGACCCATTTCTTTATTAATATTTCATCAATATTCTTTGTCAATTTCTATATTAATATTTCTTCAATATTCCTCATTAATATTTTGTCAATATTTTTATTAATAATTCAGCAACATTCTTCAGTAATTATTTCATTAATATTCTGCCAATATTCTTTACTAATTCTGTATAATTATTTTGCCAATATCCTTTTCAAATTTCTTTAACAATACTTAGTCAATATTTTTTTTATTAATATTTCGCCAATATTCTTTATTAATATTTAACCAATATTTTAAAATTAATTTCATTATTGATATTTTGTCAATATTGTTTATTAATATTTCACTAATATTCTTTATTAATTTCTTCATTAATATTTCGCCGATATTCTTTATTAATGTTTTGGCAATATTCTTTGTCAATATTTGGCCAATATTCTTTGTTAGTAATATTTTCCCAATATTCTTTATTAATGTTTCACCAATATTTTTCATTAATTTCGTTTTTGGTATTTTGTTATTATTCTTTATTAATTTTTCACCAATATTCATTAATAATTTCTTTAATAATACTTAACCAATTTTCTTGATAAATATTTCGTCAATATTCTTTATTAATATTTCACCAATATTCTTTATTAACTTTTTCATCAATATTTCGCCCATATGCTTTACTAATGACTTTATTACTATTTTACCAACATTCCTTTTTAATTTCTTTATCAATATTTCGCCAATATTCTTTATTGATATTTCGCAAATATTCCTTATTTATATTGGATTATCTACATCAGTCGTTTCCATCTGAACGCTTTGTCATGTCGTTACTCGTTCATTTCGCAACCAGAGTAATAGACGTAAGGAGAACTGAGGACGCAATACCCAATACCAACTCAATTCTTGTTTACCTGTTACCATTAGATTTATACGAAGCCACATTTCCTATCTTCTCCTTGATACTAATTATGAAGGCAAAAGTACTTTTCAAACCGCAACTACATGGATTTTATTTCCCGAGCCGTAGTATTTTATTAGCGGCTAAATAAATACCAAATATGCCAAGGACCTTCTGGCTTAGCCCATTCTCTACTTTGCAAATATTCTTTTAAGAGGAAAGTGTACTATAATGCTTTTTTTCCCTAGTGAATATTGATTATAAAATGATACAGATTGATATCCAAGTTTACTCGTTACAACTAGCCACTTCTCTAATTTGCGTAACACATGCAAATAAGAAGTTACAATAATTTCATGATACATAATGATATCCCAGTTCGCTTATTACACCCAGTCAATCTTCTACTTTGAGTAACTCAAGAAAAGGAAAGTTTATATTTTTTTTCTGGTGAACATTGGTTACAAAATAACTTTCGTGATACAGATTGATGTCCGAGTACGCTCATTACAACGCACCAGTTCTCTAATTTGAGTAGCATATGGAAACAAGAAGTTATAGTAATTTCATGATACAGATTAATATCCCAGTTCACTCGTTAGATCCAGCCAATATTCCACTTTTAAGTAACAAAAGAAGACGCAAGTCCATCACAATGTGTGTAGAAACCATTACTCTACTGACACATAGAAACACATAGAAGGCAGGAATTTATTGCACTTTTTTTTTTAATTTAATGAACATCTTTTGTGGTATTTTTCATGATACATATTGATATTCTATTTCGCTCATATCATCAAATCAGTCCTTTTATTTCGGCTACATATAGAAACAGGCAGACATAAGTTACTATTTTTTTTTCGGTAAAGATTGAAATAATTTCTTTCATGATACCGATTGATATCCCACTTCACTCATTACATACAGCCAATCTCTTCTTTAAGTGACTCACGATTAGGAAAGTTAATCATAATGATTTTTTTCTCCTGATGAACATTGGTTCTAAAATGATACAGATTGATATCCAAGTTCACTCATTACAACCATGTTCTCTAATTTGAGTAAGACATGGAATTAAGAAGTTACAATAATTTCATGATAGGGATTGATATCACAGTTCACTCATTACACCCAGCCAATCCTTTACTTTGAGTAATACAAGAAGAGAAAAGTTTATCCATTTTTTTCTGGTGATATTGGTTATAAAATAACTTTTGTGGTACAGATTAATATCTGAATTCACTCATTGCCACCAATCAGTTCTCTAATTTGAGTAACACATGGAAACAAGAAGTTCTAGCAATTTCATGATACAGATTGATATCCTAGTTCACTCATTACATACAGCCAGACTTCTACTTTGAGTAACACATGAAGAGGCAAGTATATCACAGTATGTGTGTATTTTTCTGCTGAACATTAGTTATAAAATAACTTTCATGATACAGGTTGGTATCCGAGACTAATTACAACCAAATATGAGTAACACATAGATATACGAAGAGACGATATTTTTGTAAACATTGTTTATAATTTCTCTTGTGATACAGATTGATATCCCAGTACACTTATTACATTCAGACAATTCTGTACTTTAAGCAAAAAACATGAAAGACAAGTTTATTGCCATTTTTTTCTGGTGAACGTTGGTTAAATTTATATCTTTTGATATAGATTGATATCCTAGCTCACCCGTTATATCCAACCAGTTCTTTCTTTGAGCAAAACATAAAAAAAAAGACGTTTCACAATATTTTCCTTTTCTGTGAACTTAGTTATAATATCTATCATGTTACAGACAGTTATCCGAATTCACTCATCGAGCTTTCTTGTGGGTATACGATAAGCGTTAGGTTAGATTCCCGGTGGAATCTACTGTGATTCTGATTCCACGTTAAGCTGTAGGTCTATATCTAATACAACCTTGATGCTAGATGATGGGATGCTAAACTTCAATACAATCAATTTCAATTCGAACTTCACTACTTCAACCCAGTTCACTCTTTAAATCCAACTAACTCTCTACTTTGAACAACATGTAGGAACAGACGAGTTTAGCTATTACATTGTCTTTTCTGGTAAACATTGGTTATGGTTTATTTCATGATAAAGATTGATATCCCAGTTCACTCATAACAATCACGCCCTCTACTTTGAGCTACACATTGAAACAAGAAAGACAAATTTATTACACTATTTTTTTGTGGTAAACGTTGGTTATAATTTCTTTCATGATACAGATTGATATCTGAGTTCACTCATTACAACCAAACAGTCCTCTAGGTTGAGCAACACATAGAAACAAGGAGAGACAAGTTTATTACAATGTTTTTTTCCTGGCGAACATTGGCTTGCTGACAACCTTCGTGTTTCAGATGTTGTAGTAGTAGGAGTCGACGAGGAAGGGGAAGGGGGTCGGCCAGTTAAAAGAAAGCAAGACCAGAGGAAAAGCGAGCACACACAGCCTCCGTGTCGATGCGGTTGGGTAATCGCAGTGCTGGGACGCCGACAATGCAATGTGGCGTATCGAAGGAGGTCGGAATGACGGATGGGGCGGGAGATGGCAAGAGACACTGCGTCGAGTCCCGACAATTCGTCTGACTAACACAGCTGTCGTCGGCTGCCATGTGCACGATATATAACGTCTCAGCCCGAGAGAGCATGTGCATATATATATATATATATATATATATATATATATATATATATATATATATATATATATATATATATATATATATATATATATATATATATACACGTATGTGCGAGTCTTCAGGATTTATATCGTGTTTTCTTACCCTGTAATAAAGTGTGATTATATAGAATATTGTATCATTGAATGGATATAAGAAAAGCATTTGATAGTGCAGTAAATTACAAGGCACACCATACAATCTACAACATAGGTATTACTCCAGATTTCTCAATGCAATAAACTGTAATATGTCCGGATTTACTTAAAGACTTGGGGGGGGGGGGGCATCCATCATTGAGTACTTTCTTATACCTCGTGAAATTTCTCATTTCTCGAAAACAAGACGTAAAATTATCATTTTCTTGTCTGGTCTTGAATTTGAAAATGTACCTCTCGTCTATGGTTAGTGAAGTTATAAAGATCTATCAGTTTTTCGGTGGGACCTAATTCGGGGGAGATTCAGATCCCATATTAAGCTGTATGTCCATGTCTCATAAATAGCCTCGGTGCTAAAAGGGACGCTAAGTTCTAATCAAACCAACCAACAGGTTCTAATCAACATCATTGATCTCGTATGATTGTATATTCTCCTTCTGACTGAAGTTTTTTTAAAAAGAAAAATCAACTAATATAAGACAACGGAGCCAGAAAATTTATTTCCGCCTAATCTTTATAATTTCTCACAATAAATGTTTATGTAAGTAAGTTAATAAACTTGCATAAAAGTATTGCCTTAGATACATTTTGCTGTGGAAAATTCTGTAGAGTAAGGGGGTATGTAACCGCTCGTATTTTATAAACCAATAACATATATTTTTAAAAAATAATAAATTTGTAGACCTAATGACTTTTATTTCTTTTATAAGTCAATATAATTATTTTTGTCTGATTTATAAATCAGAATATTGTATTCGTCGATTTTTTGCTGATATTATCTTTTCATGCTGAATTTATCTTTTCATGCTGAATTTATCTTTTCATGCTGATTTTATCTTTTCATGCTGATTTTAATTTTTTCATATTGATTTTATCTTTTCATGCTGATTTTATATTATCATGAAAAAAAACCAGTATTACCTTTTATCTCTTTCATAAGTTTTATGAATTATTTTATTATCTATTTTTCCGGACTAACATAATATTTTTATCTGTTTTATTGACTTGCATAATTAATTATTTTTGTCTTATGTTTAGACCAACACAATTATTTTATTTTATAAACCAGCACATGACATATCTATTTAATAAATCAACAACATAATTTTATATATTTTATTGATCATCGCATATCTGTTATATTTTTTTAGATGTACTGTACGTGTATATTTGCAACATACATTTTGCTCTTTTACAGTCTTGCATATAATTATTTTTTATCTACTTTATAGACCAACACAATTATTTTATTTTATTAATCAATCAAATGACATAATAATTTTCATCTATTTTGTATATATATATATATATATCTATGGCTCATCAATTATATGTTTATCTATTTTGTAAACCATCATGATGTTTCGGCGCTTTTACAGACATGTATTAGTTAATTTTATCTTATTACACAATTATAAGATATGACTAAACAATTATTTTATTTTGTATATATCAGCATAATGACATAATGACTTACATGTACGAGGAGTAATCAAAATGTGTCCGGAGTTCTGTTGTAGTTCTTTATTACCTCTGGCCTTATCACTGCGAAATTAAAATACCGCTAATTTTATAGTAATTGTGTGATATCTTCAACTAGATAAGAGATAATCAAAAAGTGGAACAGGAGCTCCCTAGACAATATCATTTTACATGAAATACCGTTATCACGAGTCACTTATCTCCTTTTGATTTCCAGCCATTTAGAAAATCGGCTTTTATTTTCGCGTTTCTAAATAGCTGCCAACGAAAAGCTACTAGGCGATTAGTAATAACGGTACCTCATGCAAAATAATATTCTCTAAAGCGAGCTTGTTCCACATTTTGATTATCTTTTATCTATTTGAAGATATCATACCATTACTGTAAAATTAGCGGTATTTTAATTTCGCAGTGATACGGCCTCAACACACACACGCTCGTTCCACTGCTCCTGTGATTGGTGGAAACATTGACGAAAGGTCCCTTTTCGTATCTTCCGAAGCTCAATCGTCGCGTCGGCTCTTTTACGGTGGTGAAACTGGTACTTTGAGGTTCATTTTTGGCTTTGGGAAGAGCCAAAAAATCCGATAGCGCTAAACTGTTTTTCAAGACTATCAGATTTTCCAAGATTTACACATGCACTGTGAAAATTTCGCCAAGTGATCCACATACCCCTTCCCTCCATTCAGCTACACTACACTACTCGTACACTGCCTGTTAAGAGTCTTCATCCCGGCGAAATTAAAATACTGCTAATTTTAAGGTAATTATGTGATATTTTCAAATAGATGAAAGATAATTGAAATATGGAACAAGAGCGCCCTAGACAATATTATTTTGCGTGAGGTACCGTTATCACAAGTCACCTAGCGGCTTTCCGTTTTCAGCCGTTTAGAAACGCGAAAATAAACGCCCATTTTCAAAATGGCTCGAAATCAAAAGCAGATAAGTGAGTCGTGATAACGGTTTCTCATGTAAAATAATATTGTCTAGGGCGCTCTTGTTCCATATTTCGATTATCTTTTATCTATTTGAAGATATCATATAATTACTGTAAAATTAGCGGTATTTTAATTTCGCCGGGATGAAGACTCTTAAGACGTGTTCTTATTGTCAAATTAATAATTATATAGGCTAAGGACTGAACTGTACAAGATTAATCGTGATTGCATCACAAATGCTAAAACTAACATTCTGTTAACTTTTTGACTGCTCTTGGTACTTTATCGACCAACACAACAAATTTATCTATTTTATAGGTCGACTAAATAATCTTTATTTATTTTATAAGTTAAGGTATGTTTAATAAGAGGATGCCTGATAAATGCATGGTCTCCGAAAATCATTTCTGATATTCTAACCTGGAAATTGCAGCCTCTTAATTCAATGGTTCCCCCTCTTGGTCTCATGATGTTGAATCTATATCGACGAACATCTTAATAATACTCTCAATAATTTTTAAGATCACGTAAACGAGACTTTTATAGTATTGTAATATTGGTACGTCCGTTACTCCACATCCAGTATATAGATAGTGCAATTATCTCGACCGGGTTCGTTAGTGGAGAAAATCCTGTCAACATCTTCGTGAATAACGCTGACTTTAAACCTTCTTCATTTGACCCAGGCGCTTACAAGGCAATATCGATTGCGTTATACGCACGAATAATAACTTCAATGGTTGTTTAATTGCCATTATTGCTTTCTTACAATACTCATACGTACATAATTTGCACATCATTTGTTTAAATAGTAGTAATGTTCGTCAACAGAGGGCAGTCAATTTTCAGTACTAGAAGCTTTATTTCCCGAGTGCCGTTAAAATTTGTTTTATTTTTGGTTTTTCGTTTTGTAGGAATATATTTCAACGAAACTGCTAATTAATCCTTTCTGAAAAATATTCCTAACTATAATCGATCATATTGCGGGTTATGTTGCTTGCAAATAAGCATCCTGTATTTTCTATCCAAAATACAAAGAAAACAGACTTTAAAAATTACGAAATCGTGGTCAGGAAGATATGTTTCAACGATGAAAACAAACCAAAACATTTTTATGGAAATTTCTCAGTGTTTGCCAGATTTTTGAACAGTAAAGTGTTTCGATTTTAATGTATTTCTTTTTTTTTTGTTACTCACTTGGAATAATTACTTAAGGAACAATTTTAAGTGGTGATGATAATATTGATTGTTAACAGCTCAACAATGAGATACATGAATCTGAAAAATTCTTAAAATTAAATCCCGAATATGTTCATGTTCGCGATTAGATCAATTTTACCTATGGAACTTGTGAAAAAAGGAAGAATGTTTTTGAGGTCAACAGATGTTTTGGTTAAACCTGAATTTTTTTGGTGAAATGAAAAGATGAAAATGAAATCTTTAGTTTTACGTCCCACGGATATGCCGGTTAGGCTAAAGGAGACGGTGATGATGCGAGATGAGCGAAATGGTGGAATGAAGAAAGTGGGAGGAAACGGGAAAACCCCGAGAAAACCCACGAGCACGGTGTTTGTCCACCACAAAGTCCACACGGCGCGAGCTGGGATCAAACCAGGGACCCCAAGTACCGCAGGTGAACGCTCTACCACTGAGCCACCGCGCCCCCCAATTTTTTTGGTGATGTTAGAACCCCACATACTTGGGGGTAGAAATGGTATGTAAGATTTTTGGGTTTAACTTCGAAAAACATTAGTAACCTTATAAAACCTATGGTATATAAAACCTAGAGTACTATTGTTATTTAATCTGATACTAATCAGATGTACCTCCCAAGAATAAAATATTTTATGATTAAACTTCAAAAAATATTTGTGACGTTAAAAGTTCACATACATACTTGTGTGGTATGAGAGGGTATATATCCTGCATACTTGAGGTATGAGAAGGTATACGGAATCTAGAGTATTGTTGTTTTTGACATCAGTTTAACCTAAAATATAAGATTTTTTGTTAAACCTCAGAAAATACTGGTCAAGTTAAAACCTCACATATTTAGGGTATGTTAAATGATATAAAATCTAGTGTATTGTTGTTATTAACCTGATGCCAAACAGAAGTACTTCCCAAAGGTTAAAATAAATTTCTGTTAAACCTCAAATAAATCGTTGAATTCTTCACAACGATTAGAATTGACCGTTTCAACTACCAGCATAGATTCATTCTTTTCTTTTCTTTTTTTTGTTTTCTTTTCTTTTCTTTTCTTTTCTTTTCTTTTCTTTTTTTTTTAAAGTAAGTTTCGTGTGACCTTCTTTAGTGCCTTTACTACAACTAATTTTGATTTATTAAGAGACCAACACATTTTTTTTTTCTATTTCATATATTGCTTAATGCTTTGTGTCTAGTTTATTCTAGGATATACGAAGAATGACCGAAAAAAGATTACAAAGCATAGAAGTTTTATGTTATTCACTGTAACTTAAGAAAAGTTTATTTGTAGATTAATAACATGCATGTCTTGGTGAAGGTTTTAAGACTACGGATTCTGATCATGTATACCGAGAAGCGGACCAGTGGCGTATTTAGGGGGGGGCTTCCGGGCTTAAGCCCCCTTCCGAAATCTTACTTGTTATAGTGAAGTATATGAAATATCTTGCAGAATTTTCACATTTTGAGGCAAAGCGCCCCCCTCCCCCGAAAGTTAGCAAAGCGCCTCCCGAAACAAAATCGTAAATACGCCACTGAAGCGGACATTAAAAAAAAAAAGATGACTCGTCTGGAAAATTGGTCAAGAATAGAAGTGAAGTCTGTGGTGCGGCTTTTGTGGGCCAAAAACACTATACTTTCTGACATTCATAGGCAAATTGTGAAGGTGTATGGGGAAGACTAAGTATGGAAGCAACATGTAGAGTAATGGTGTCGTGGCTTTAAAGAAAGACGGACACGTATTGTTAATGATAACCCTGAACACAGCGATAGACCCAGTTCTTCAACCACTGACGTATACGCTTGGAACGACTACAGCACCCCTTCTACAGTCCTGACCTAGCCCCTAGTAACTTTCATTTTTTTCCCTGCTCTACACCAAAAAATGACTGGCCACCATTATCTAGCATATGATTATGTCAAACCTGCTGCCTCGCTGGGGTGCAAGAACTTGACACGGATACAAATGGTATGGAAAACTTTATCTACCGTTGTGATAAGTGGTTGAAGAAAAAATGTGATTATATCGAGGATAAGAGTTGAGTGCTCTCTATCATCAGTGTGTTGATCTTCCAGCTATGTGTCATATATGGTACATAATAGGCTTTGTATCACTCCTTGCGTACATATATGTGGCCCCGTGTAGCGTAGTCGCTAACACTCTCGCCTTCGGTGCGAACGGGTCCGGGTTCGATTCCCGGTGGGGCCACTTGGTCGAAAAAGTGTATAACGCTTTTTCAGGCCAGCTTCCCTGAATGAGGTTTTCCTGGGTTTTCCTCATTCACACCAGGCAAATGTCGGGGTGGTACCTAACTTATAGGTCCCAGGCCGCTTCCTTCCTTCCCCCATCCTTTCTTCCTTCCCTTCCCCGGATCGTGTGCTCGCCGAGGGACGTCATCCCTCAAATCGTGACGGGTTGAATGGCCTTAGATGCCAAAAGCCCAGAAATCTAAAATCTTAAAATCCTATATACAGACTCTTTCTTACAAGAAATACGCAAGATTCTGACAAAAAAATTGAATGATATTTTCTAATTAAAATTAATATCTAAGAATTAATTATATTAGATTATTATATTTCATTAATCACAGTACCGTACTGTCATCTTCCTAGTGTTATAATGAAAGAGCTGATGAAGAAGGATATATATATATATATATATATATATATATATATATATATATATTTGTATCAATTTCAGCTTAATTGGTTACGTGTCTTGGAGCCCTTTTCTTTTTAGTTCGCCGTAAATGCCATTTTTAGAGGCATAAATATTAGTTTTTCTGTTAATTCTTTTTTTCGAAAACTACGCATGGTTAGTTACCCCCAAGCGTGCTAGTTCATTATATAATAGAAACATGAAATAAGTTTGCTAAATTAAAAAAAAAAAAAATTCTAACATGTAACGAACGTGTCATGTAGGCCCATTTCAATAAAATGTCTAGTGTTAGCCTCCACCCTTCCTTGCAATAATTTATATTTCTTAAGGCTTTAAGTTGTGTCAATTTGACACAAGTTAAAGTCAAGCATGGAATAGACCCTCTATGCCATTTCCAAAAGAACTGAATTAGATTAAAATTACTGTTGCTTTCTCATCATCTGAAGAAAATATATTTCTGTAAGATGATGGATAAATGTAATCTGGATCCTTCTTTAAAACACCAACTTGTGCCCCTAGAAGTAATAAAAAATAAGTTCGTTAAGGTTCTAAATTCTAGGAATTTCCGAATTTCACACCTAATATTTTCTAAGGAGATCCAAATTCATATTTTTCTAGGGCTGTGGGTTTCAAAATTTCTATAACGACCCCCATTTTATCACATCCTCTTTCCAGCGATCCCCTTATAATTTTTGATTTGTAATAATCTTCTGTGGGATTTTTATATACTTATTGCGGAGATCTCCGATATCCATGTATTTCTATAATAGTAAAATCCATTTCTTCTGTATAATGAATATAGTAACTTCCCTAAAAGAGAAATGGATTAAAACAAAATTTGATCATTCATATTACAAATCTCGAATCCGATGTGTCATACTGTTTCAAAATGGAGGCCGTTTGAAAATTTTAAAACTTCATAACTCCCTTAATTTTGTGTCATATGATAAAAAAAATAAAGTGATTTCTAATTTTGGTTTAAAAAATCTTGGACAGTTGTTAAAAATCGTTATTGATTTTTTTAAAAAATGATTTCATAGTGTGCGTCATGAAGATTGAATCGGACATTGGCGCACTAGTGAAATCACACCATGATCAGTTATCTGATTAGCTTTCAATTTTAATTGTATTTCAACAGTAGCGTAGCCAGGATGTGTGTTTGGGGGGAGCCCAAGTGCTGTTATAGGTACATATAGAAAAATTACAAACAAAAAAATATATAAACATAAAAATATATAAAAAATTACAAACATCAAAGTACCAAAGTACATTGTCGGACCTCTTTGGGGGGGCCCGGCCCCTCCGGGCCCCCCCTTCCCTACGCCACTGATTTCAATATGTAGGTTTTCTTGCATTTGTATTTTTCTGGTATTTCAAGTGTAATTCTCATTAGTTTCAAATCGTACCTCTTTCATTTAAATTGATTTTTAAACAACTCTGCATCTGTTGAATGTGTTTAGTAGATCTATTTTTTTGTTGTTTTTAAGAGGATGTATAAAAATAAAAATATGCCTATCAAAACAAAATTCAAAATAATATTTACAAATATTTTTACGGTATAAGATTCTAATTACATTTATCTCTTCCGCTTACCTTCGCGACCCCCAGGTTGAGAAACACTGGTCTAGGGAACTCTTATTCGACTTTTCGATTATCTTTTATCTATTTGAAAGTATCACATATTACTGTAAAATTAGCGGTATTTTAATTTCGCAGTAATGGGGCCTCTTAATGTTTTTCTAGGAGACTGAAATTCATATTTTTGTAGGGACCGCAGTGGATCAGTGGTAGAGCGTTCACCTCTGGTGCATGGGGTCCCGGGTTCAAACCATGCCCCCGCCAAGTGAACTTTGTGATAGATAAATACCGTGTACGTGGGTTTCCTCGGGGTTCTCCCGTTTTCTCCCACTTTTTTTCATTCCACCATTTCATTCATTTCTCATCATCACCATCTCCTTTAGCCGAGACGGCATAACTCAAAAATTTCATTTCATTTCTTCATATTTTTGTCTAAGGGCCGAAATATTAATATTTGAAGGACTTAACACAGAGTTGTACTAATTCCTACATATTAGCCTACCTAATACGGCTTTTGCGGAACTAGGTCCTGGGTATTGACTGTACCTTTTGTACGAACTAGATCTAAGAGAAGAAAACGAACAAGCACAGTTGAACCGAGTCAAAAAGAATCATCCGATTGCATCTTTTAAAAAAGTTAATGATTTTTTGGCGTAAGAGAGAGAATGTACCATCATCGTACTTATGTTATCCGCATGTTTTCCCGTTAGTTAATTCTCCTTAGCTGTTTTTGGCAGTCGCCTAACATTTCTCTTTTGGGGACTTTTGATAGTTCCTGGAGATAACGTCGGGATGCGCCAAGGGCTTCTTCTTAATTATCTAAACGATAATAATCACAATGTCTGTCTCTTCTCCCAGGGCAGCCTAGCGCGCGAACTAAGAAAGAGGAGGGAAAAAAATGTATTGGATTGTCTTCGAAGCCCAAAAAGAAGTTCGGGAGAGATATTTTAGCAACTGCATAACACAAATGCCAAGAATTCAGAAACCAGCAAGTATTTTTTTTCTTGCTTCCAATGAAGGGAACACCAAAAAGGTTGAACTATGGCATATACAGTTCTTGTCCATCTCTTACGCATCAAGCACATTCTCTCTCTACATACACACACACATACATACGTAGATCCCTCGGCTTGAAGAATGAAAGAAAAGAAAAACAAGTGTTTCACATTTTTATCGTGCACAATAGAAGCTCTGTTCACTTGGCACTGAGATTATAATCATTTCAACAACAAATTAGCACACGGCCCATTAATCACCCCTGCAACTCTTGAATGCGGTGGATTCAACAGATAGAGATGACAAAATGGCTTCCCTGCTCACATCATTTACTCTTTTCAAGATACATTTCTTCTTCTTTTTTTTTTAAACTTTCTTTCTTATTTATACATATATCGTTTGCATACACATGAATAGATAACAAAATGGACCCATGAGTTACAAACCTTTCGTTTTGCGAATAATTCAGTTTAAGAACAAGATTTTCTATTTTCGGGGTACACACGCCTGTATTGACATTTACGCGCTCATAGGCAGGGCCGGCCCTAGGCAGTTTGCAAAGGCGCCGATCCTGGGGTGCTGGGGTAGGCTCCCATGTTATTCGTTAAGTTTACTTTTTAGTTACAGTAAAAACTTTATTCTTACCAGAACATATATTTTTTTTTACTGAACTTCTTTTAACGTTATACAAACATAGTTAATTCCGTAATTGCAGGGCTTGCCTTCATAATGACTATATGTATACTATTTTATGTTTTTTTTTTTTTTTTTTATGAATATACAATATTTGGTATAATTTGAATTCAATTTCTCTTAAAATCCTCAATGATGCCTTCATGGACCTTTGTTTTCAACCAAGAACACACATCTGAATGTCCTCCCCCCGAAGTTACAGAGAAATCAACGCTCTTGACAGTTTGTCGTCCCTTGCAGCAACATCATTTGCCGTCCCTTTCTCCACAAAGAACAAATCTTAAAAGCCACGATTTTAAGTATAGTACCCCATCATGAACAACGAAGGAGACGGAAACAGCACTCGCACTCAGAAAGGTCTGTTTTTCTCTTTAAATAATAAACTATTATGTTAGTGAAAGATCAAGCAAATACACCTGCATCGGGCTTCAATCTCAATATATCAGTTTGCAATTCCAGTGTAACTAGCTCTTTTAACTTTATTCCTTCATTTTCCTTCTAGTTCTGTTAAAAAAAAAATTTAAAGCTTGTTTTTCACCTTCAATGATAAGGAACTTGTTTGTGGCAAAGACAAGACTAGTTGTCATATTAAAACTGTGATAATGAACTAAATGGAACAGGTGTTCGCTACTGTTCGAGAATTGAGTTCTTGTATTTGATAACAATCAAGTAATTCATGCTGGGATTTGTTTGGCCATGTGCTGTAGCACTGTCCAAGTGTCCATGTGATCCTAAACTAATACGTCCTAGACATGCTTTATGAATGTAGTATTCAAATAGGAAGGTCAGCTTAGTAAATTTAACTACCATCATCATGAAGTCTGTTTCCAATACGAAAAAAAAAATTAAATAATATACTGTAGTTATGACAGATTTTGCTGCCCCTCGAAATTTGCTGTCCCGTGCAAATGCACGGGGACACTTCTAAATGGTACAGCCATATGGAGATTTACGGCTAAGGTGTACCATTTAGAAGTGTCCCCCGCTGTACATGCAGTAGTAGAGCCGACCCTGCTCATAAGGGGTGCTTTTACGTGTTTGCCGTAGTCATTATCTGACAGAGTTCTATGTTCAATAACATTTTGTTCTTTGTTGCACTATTTTTTTTTTATCCCGTACGTTGTTTTGATTAATTTCTCTCTCTCTCTCTGTAATTGTTAAACTCATGACCGAGTATCGTGACCCAAAAGGTTTGGAGATCTGGATATTAAATTCAATCATTCTTTGCGGTCTTCTGTCTTCCTTAAAGTTATGCATATTGGAAACCCGGTCTCCTGCCATTAACCTTCGGGGTGGTCAATTAACTAGGGAACATCATAATCTAATGGTTAGAGTATTAGATTCACGTCTGCATGGTCCCAGGTTTGATTCCCGCTCGGTACTTCACAATTTTCGTGAGGCAAACTGGGAAGCTAGAGGAACAAAAGACGTGAACCCACTAAATCTAAAAACCTCCTGATACGTCTATTAGAGATAGAGCGAGGCAGCATGTTAATCACTAACCTGGACGTAGTTCAGCCGATCGCTAACAGATGAAGCTGGAGTGGTTCAAACCTACAAGGGCTGTTACGCCACGTGGTTCGGCAAACAGCTTTTTTTTAACACGTTCAGTCCCACGTGTATCTATTTGATTCACAGTTATGTTTTACAGGTGGATCACGTGTATCTATTTTTCTACACATTGTGGTTGTCTTCTAGGGCCTGTGTGTTTTCATTTGACTAAATGGTTCAATTGGAAGCTTTCGTCCCTGGGAAAGGAAATATTGACTTGGGACATGAAAATTTCAACAGGTGGCAGCCCTGTAACATCACTTTCCGCGTCTTTATCGTTACATATTGAACTGCCCAGGGTGAGCTGTGTTTTGGTCCCGAGGTACACTTTACTCATATAGGCTTGCGGCTGAAAGTATTAGGCAATTTACTTTCCCAAATTGTCATTTCTTTTTTCTCATAATGTGGCCAAAGAATTGTAGGATTCTTGTATTCACAAGGGCCCAGAGACGGTTTTTTTATCCCCAGTTTTTCGATAACATAGACCCTATTTCATTTGTTCTCTATCCTGCTCATGGATTTTTTTTTACATCCTCCGCTAATACCACATTTCGAAAGTATTGATACGTTTTTCGTCTTTAGCCTTTACTATGCAAGTTTCACAGTCATAAATGAAGATTGAGAATACAAGTGACTATACCAGTCTCTTGTTTGTGTTAAGAGGTCTCATCCCGACGAAATTAAAATACATCTAATTTTACAGTAATTATATGATATCTTCAAATAGATAAAAGATAATTGAAATATGGAACAAGAGGCCCTATACAATATTATTTTGCATGAGTAGGGATGGTACCGAGACCGAGACGGACTTTTATATACCGAGACGAGACCGAGATCGAGACGGACTTTTAAATACCGAGACGAGACCGAGACAGACCTCTATAAATCGAGACGAGACCGAGACGAGACTTACGTCAGTCTCGAAAGTCTCGGTCTCGTCTCGAATATTGATATTGATAAATACTAAAATTGCCTTCACTCAAAATTTGTTTCGTTGCTGTGTTAGATAATATGAGAACGGTTGACTGATGTACAGTGGTGTAATTAGGGGTGGTTATTAGGCTCAAACCCCTCCCGAAATAAATTTGTGATAATTTTTTGCATTGCACGTACAACGCATATGTTTCTTACTCGTTCCTCAAGCCTCTCCCGAAACACTGCCGATGCAAATAGAATTCTCTCTCTCTTTCTTTATATATATATATATATATATATATATATATATATATATATATATATATATATATATATATATATATATATATAATATGGTCGCGGTGCCCCCAGGTCCGCCCTGCATGGGTTCCCGGAGCCCAACTTTAATTTTAAATGGAAGCAAGGGGTGAGTGGTACCTCTTCGATACATCTTGAAAAACTAAAAAGCGTTGTGGCAAAAGATCTTTCATATTGTGCACTGTACTCAAAATGGCCGCCAAGACGTCTCGTCTCGGCCTCGCCTCTATCAGATATAGTAAAACGTGCAGTACCACTAATATGAAAACGGTTGAACATAAATGAACCGAACAAAAACTCAAATAGAAAATGTCATGTGGCACATTGATTGATATTGTCGCGGAGACTCCCAGGGCCACCCTTCATGGGGGCCCAGGGCGCAACTTCAAAATTGAAAATGGAAACATGGGGTGGGTGATACCTCGTTCGACATATCTTTAAAAACTAAAGAGTGCTGTTGCAAAAGATTGTTCATATGGGAAACAGTTTTTAAAATGACCACCAAGACATGGTACCTGCATCAGGTAAAACGTCCAGTATCACTAATATGAAAACACCAGAACAAATATTCGAATAGGAAATCACAGAGGGTATTTATCATTCTATAGCTCGGGAATGTTGCAACAGTCGAAAAGATGATTACAGTGAAAGTGCCATAATGGAAAGGAAAAAATCTAACTCCTAGAAAATTATCGCTCCAACCTCACTCCGTAAGTGAGTGAAGCGGGAAGGATCGGTGAAATTGCAAATGAGAGCCTTAGTTTTTGCAAATTGTATCTACGAAACAAAGTTATTTGAAATGTGTTTTTATAAGAGATAACTGTCTCTGTAATGGGATAAAGTATGTTAAATGGTATCTTCCATTTTGATTGCAGGCAATCGTTTGATGCAAAAATGAATCAACTGAAATGCGAAACCAATTTGTCGAACAATGCAATTTTAGAACAATGTTTACAAACGTTGGTTTTGTTCAACAGTCGTCTGCATGATATTGGTTCGCTTCTTTTCCTTCTATGTCTTCTTGCATGTGATAGAATATGAGTTTCACTGAGATGTCCACAGTTACATTCTGAATAACTTTCAATGGTAATTTCAGTTGTAATCATTAGTAACGAAATGGTACACACTGATGCAGGTATGTCCCAAAAATTTTGGACGCAATGCGTTAAATTATCAGGGGTGAAGGGGCGGGTAAAATGTTGTTAAACTTGAATTTCACCTTATTTTTATAAGACTTTACTTCGAAAACGCGCTGACATATCACGTCTCATCATGCAGATGATTCCAAAGGACTTAAATGCTTATAATGCCATTTACAACAACTGTTATTTCAAATCGTTTCAGAGATACCAAACACATTGGTAGTGATTGTTATACTGCTTAAAATGACGTATTTGTATTAAATTTATATAATGATTATTGCTTTCCTTTGCTTCTATAACATTACAACAATAGTTTTTGTTGGTTTTAATTACAACAAGTCGCAGTTACATTATTTTAAGCAGTGTTGCCCACTTAAATAAATTGCTAAATATTATTCTAAATACGTGCAAATAACGTAGATAAACTGCAAAATATTTTAAAATTACTCGTAATTTGTTTCATGGTACAAGAATGCTTTCAAGAGACGACGTTTTTCATAGTCTTTGGGCTACTTATAATGTTAAAGTCTTCGTTCCAATACATATAAATGCAAATTGTAACTGAAATTAAATGTAACTAATACATTTTCAGTAACACTAGTTGTTCCCCCTAAGCCTTAGGCCTGGTGTACACTTTAAGACCGTGCTTAATTAAAAGTTCTAATTACACCCTAATTACATTTCACTTGCTTTAGATTGACCACCGACCACCTCAAACTCGATCCATACCATATAGCTATATGCAATTATTCAAGGACTTACAGTTAGTAATACACAGTGTACACTTTTGTTTTGTTTTGTTTTAGTTTAACGTTCCACAGTTATGCTAGGGCGGCTAAAAAAGGCGTGGAGCTAATGATTATAGTGGAATCCGAACCGCTCCGGTCGTTCAACTTTACCCCTACCGGAAATCGAACTCGGGACCACGTGAAACGAAATCAAGAGTGATAGCCGCTAGATCAAATGGGGGTGTTCACAGTGTGTTGATTTGAATCATTCAGTTAGTGTTGCCAGAACCGAAGATTAAAAAGTAGCGTGTCTGTACTCCGAAAGTAGCGAATTCGAACTATTTGTAGCCCGAATATATAGAAATGAATACTGATGGTGCTAATGAAATAATTTAATATGAGCTGGAAAGTGTGCTGGACGTATTGCAAGAAGAAATTATGATCGACGGACGAAAACAATTCTAGACTGGATACCACGAGACATAAACAGCCTGGGAAACCTCCGCATACAAGAAGGTGTGACGAAATCAAGAACCACTGAGGAGTAACCTGGAAAAGAATTGCCCAAGTTAGATAGTTGTGGAGAAGACCTGGAAAGACCTTCATCCAGCAATGGATTGATAATGGTTGAATTTGATGATGGTGATGATTTTAATATATCTGGACCTCGGAGGTAAACTAAACCAAGTCATAATTTTGTAATTTTACAGAAGCGAAAAACCGGTTCCTCAACTAAGACTAAATATATAAATTTTACTAGGTAAGGTAGGGTAAAAATGGATCCAAACTTTAATGAAAATCATAGAGCGAAAAAATATTTTTGACTATTCAATCCATCATGTTGCAGCAAACCTACGAAAATTAATACAAAAGAAAACTAGAAAGTTAAGAATCACTTGTTTTGGAAAGATTACTCGATAACTCGATTACTCGATACAGATAACTCGAATTACCTATATACTTATATAATATGTATGTCCATGTTTCGCAAGTAATCTTTAATCAATATCAAATTTCAACGTAATGAATGCAAGATTAGTTTTCTCGAGTAAAGATTGCATGTACCGTTGAGAGCTCAGGAATAAGATTAATCTATGTTACGGCACTGGATATGTGCTTGCGTAATGCATTACGACCTTATGAACTTGTATAAGAAACAGAACGCACTTAAAATGAGACGCGAACTATGCGAAACATCGGACTTTGAATCTAACTTGTTTTGTGATCCAACTCGAGACCTCACATAGCAAAGACGAGTGTAGTAGCTCCCACCACAAGGTTCAAGACGTTCGTGTTATAAAGTGTCAATTAAACACGGAGATGTGAAACGGTAATAAAGCATTTCATCAATTTCAAACATAATCCGTATGTTGTAGTAAGAATTTACCCTATTTGTTAAGATAATGAATGTTATATTCTGTTTTTAGAATGACAGTCAAAGCAGAATGTATTGAATAATAAATGAGAAATGGTAAAGTTTCAATTTCGGTACGATTAGATACATTCGTGCTGCTATGTGTTGCGTTATCCGTTAGGAAGTATTGAACAATTCTGGTTCAAAGGAAGGAAATAAACTACTGTATAGTACTGGAGTTAATTTATTAGAGTTAAATTGTATAGGCAGTTCTGAGGCTATATGAGACAAAGTATATTGCTGAAAGTGAAATATGGGTTCTATTATTGTTTAGGATGATATACCCACTGATTATTGATGGCTATATGAGACAAAGTATATTGCTGAAAGTGAAATATGGGTTCTATTATTGTTTAGGATGATATACCCACTGATTATGGATGATATACCCATGGAATACGCGCATGGAAAGCATTAGCACTAGCAAATTAGCTATGAAGAGATGCACCATACCATAATTCTAAGTCAAAATGAGAGGAAAAAATAAGCGGAAAAACAGACTGAACGAGAATAATACTTTCACTATTTTAATTTCACACTATTTATTTCGAGACTTTCGAGACGAGACCGTGATTTGGTACTCGAGACCGAGACCGAGATCGAGACAAGCATCTGTTGACCGAGACGAGACCGAGACCGAGACGGTGATTTTTTACTCGAGACGAGACCGAGGCCGTTATTTATCAACCGAGACGAGACCGAGACTGTACCAAGTCTCGTCTCGTCTCGTCTCGATACCATCCCTATGCATGAGGTACCGTTATTACAAGTCACCTAGTGGCTTTCCGTTTTCAGCCGTTTAGAAACGCGAAAATAAATGCCGATTTTCAAAATGGCTCGAAATAGAAAGCAGATAAGTGAGTCGTGATAACGGTATCTCATGTAAAATGATATTGTCTAGGGCGCTCTTGTTTCACATTTCTACTATATTTTATCTATTTGAAGATATCGCATAATTACTGTAAAATTAGCAGTATTTTAATTTCGCCGGGATGAGGCCTCTTAAGTGCTATAGCTCGATTTTTCGATACTTTCTGTAATTTCTCTATAACAAGGCGCCCCAGTACAATGCGACTGCGACTTGTTATTTCCGTCCCTCAGATACTAGTTTCATCCACTACTGAGTCCAGGGTAACTGAAGTCACTGAACGCTTACCTTAATTTAAATATATTCATGCGTTTGATGCACTCTAAAACCACAACGTTCCCTTGTTTACGAATCCTGAAACTGCCAGTGTTCGTCTCCTAGGTTAATAACATTTTTTGTAGGGATGCGCACGAGACGAGTCGGGACAGGATTTTTCTGACAAAATTCGAGTCAAGACACGGCTCTTCCAATAGTAAAATGTACATTTTTTTCGAGTTGAGATATCAATTTTACAGCACATTTTTGAGACGAGACAGCCACAAATATTGTCTCGTGTGCATCCCTAATTTTTCGGTAACGTCTTGCTTTGTAGGATGAGTGAATAGTTATACGGTAACGAACAGTGATCACTATTTGCCGTCGAAAGAAAGTTTAACCATCTTCGCTCCACTATCTTCAATAGTTAGGATGGCCCCGCGTGGCGTAGTCGCTAACGCTCTCGCCTTTGCTGCGAGCGGTCCCGGGTTTGATTCCTGGTACCTAACAAAATGGTCACAAGCCACTTCCTTTCTTTCTCAATCATTTCTTCCTTCCCTTTCATCGGATAGTGTACTCGCCGAGGGACGCTGTCTCTCATATACGTGACGGGCTAAATGGCCTTTGATACCGACAGCCTAGAAATCTAATTCCTAATTCCTAACAGTTATTAGAGGAATCGGTATGGACTTGTTAGGAAGTAAATGATATCCAGTAAATGATGAAGATCCAAGTAAAAGATATATATAGATAGAAATTGTTAATTAATATAATACACAGTTATCATTACATTTGGTTATTTCTACTCTTCACATACACACTTCTCAATTAATAAGACTAATTACACTCTTTGTTGATATTGATGTCAATTATTACTTTTCAAATGTACATGTTTTCTCCGGTTCAAAATCTCTTGTCGTCGCGAATTCTGTTGAGGAATTTGAAGCTTAAAGTATACAAAACGATAATCATGCCTGTTGTTCTGTATGGTTGCGAAACATGGTCGCTTACTCTGAGGGAAGAACATAGACTGAAAGTATTTGAGAACAAGATCTTGAGACGATTATTCGGACCCAAGAGAAACGGGAATGGGGAATGGCGGAAACTTCATAACGAGGAACTGCATAATTTATATGGTTTACCCAACATTGTTAGGGTCGTCAAGTCTAGGAGGCTTAGGTGGGCGGGTCATGTAGCTAGAATGGAAGAAAGTAGAAACGCTTTCAAAGTCTTGACTGGAAGACCAATCGGAAAACGACCATTAGGAAGACCTAGGCGCAGATGGGAGGACACTATTAAGATGGATCTCGCAGAGATAGGAATACAAAGTAGAAACTGGATCCAATTGGCTAAGGATAGAAGTCAGTGGAGAGCTTTTGTGAACGCGGCATTGAACCTCCGGGTTCCATAGAGTTAGTTAGTTGTGTTTTTTTTTTTTTTCGTTATACATATTAATATAGGCATGATAAATCTTTAAATTGTTTAGCTCAGTAAAAAAGAAACACTTTAATATATCATGCATGTAGGTGGCGCCACCTATATATGAGTTACAGCTTTTATTTTTTTAATTTATTTATTAACCACTTCCTTAACCTCATTCAATAGTGTCCTTTCCAACCTGGCAATTTTTAGTCTACACCTGTGTACTAAATTTCAGCTGGATCGGCTGAGTACGTTTTGCTCCAGGGAAGTATAATTTGTTATATTCGTCATTTGCGGGGAAAATTCTTTTTACAGTCGAATTAATAAACTGAACATTGGTTTTCAGAAAAACCGATAACCAGAAAATCAATATTTCTGTTTTATCCAAACACCAGTTGAGTTTTCCCCGAAACCGGCTTAGGTTCTCTTTTTAAAAAAATGGTTCGGGTTTTTACCGAAATCAATTTTTCGATTTTCCTTTTTTTTTTAAAAAAAACGGTTCCGTTTCCCACCAAAAACAGTTTCTCATTACACCCAAAAGAATTTTTGGGTTTATGCTTAAAACCAGTGTGAGTTTTGCCTAAATTGATATATGTTCTTTTCCTCGTAGTATTCACTTCCAAAGAAGTTAACGAAGAAGCACAAAGTTTTTTTTTTATAGGAAAATCAAACCAGTTTTGATAGAAAATCGAACCAGTTTGAAAACGTAAACCAGTTTTGACATAAAATCCAACCAGTTTCAAAAACTAAACCAGTTTTGATAGAAACTCGAACCAGTTTCAAACAACGAGTCAGTTTCAAAAACTAAACCAGTTTTGAAAGAAAATCGAACCAGTTTCAAAAACTAAACTAGTTTTGATAGAAAATCGAACCAGTTTCAACAGCAAAATTAGTTTTGATAGGAAACCGAAACAGTTTCAAAAAGCGAAACCACTTTTGATAGAAAACAGAATCAGTTTCAAAAACAAAGCCAGTTTTGATAGAAAACCGAACCGGTTAAAAAAAAACATTTATTTGAAACAGTTCGAAAACACAGTTTCGGTCTTAATAAAAGCTGATAAATATGTTTTTGTGATCACCACTATTTGGAACATCTCAGGAAACAAAATTATTCTATTAAGCTATTACTTTTGTTTATTAAGGAAGTTTTAAATATTACTTCTGAAGTTTTTTTCTAGGTAACTTTAACTTTTGAAAGGAAATTTTGATTGATTGGTTTATGTTTTAAGTCCTTTGTTAGCAGTGAGATTATATAAGGAAAGACTTACAGTTTACAGTAGGATTGATGTTTCTCCACCGGGAATCAAACTCGTGGTTTTGTACACTAAAGCCTAGCCACTAGACTAGCGACAAGGGTTTGTAAGGAAATTAATTATTTTTTATATTTAAACATGTCATCACAGCATTTGCCTGCTGGGATTGATACGATAAAACTGTTTAAATTTCAGTCATTTAGAATTTAGGATTTAGATTTCTGGGCTCTCAGCATCTAAGGCCATTTAGCCCGTCACGTATGAGGGATGATGTACCTCGGTGAGCACACTATCCGGGGAAATTGAAGGAAGAAAGGATTGGGGAAGGAAGGAAGCGGCCTGGGACCTATAAGTTAGGTACCACACCGGCATTTGCCTGGTGTGAATGAGGAAAACCTCATTGAGGATGACTGGCCTGAAAAAGCGTTTTACACTTTTTCGACCGAGTGCCCCCACCGGGAATCGAACCCGGGACTGCTAATTTCAATCATAATATGACGCGCTTTTTGGGATTTCAGCCCACTATGCATTTTACACGTGATTTTTGCGGCTTTCCCACAATGCCTTGTAGAAGAGGGGTTTAAGGTTGGTGTACAGGGACAAGTTTTGCCGATAGATGTCACTACAGTCTTCATATCTCTCTCATGTATTTTTACCTTTCACGAAAATTTACAATTTCTCTGACAAATTTCAAACTAGAGACTTCAAATTTTTGGAGAAGGAACTTCATAAAATATCGAAGGCAACAATCCTTGCCGATTTCTTATTTAGAATTTTCTTCATTGTTGAAAGAGTTGTATTGTTAAAGGTTTGGATATCCCTTTAAACAATTAAGCCATTCAACAATGAAAAAAAATTCTAAATAAAAAATCGGCACGGATTGTTGTCTTCGATAGGTTATGAAGTTCCTTCTCTAAAAAAATTGAAGTCTCTCGGTTGAAATTTGTAAGAATAATCGTGAATTTTCGTGAAAGGTAAAAAATACACTAGAGAGATACGAAGACTGTAGTGACATCTATTTGCAAGACTTGGCCCTTTAAACTAACCTTAAACGTGGAACTTCCCTATGCGTACGCCACTGCTCTTCCCCGTCCTTTGTCTTATGAAATTCCGATTCCACTGTATTGGTACGGAAAGCCGAATACGAAACAGAAGAATGAAAATATTTGTATGTTATTCCTTACTAGGTGAAAAACTATTTACAACAGTGACAAATGATCATCTTGGATCTTTGTGTCGAACTGGTATTCGCTTGACATTCCAACTTTGATGTGACTTGCTCACGTGGCATGGTGAGTGTGTATGTTTTTTTTAAACCATTGAAACGATACTTTTCCGTGGCTCAGTTCGTTTTCACCACAGCATTTCATCTCAGTGGTTGTCGTATCTTTTAGCATCCCAGAGGTTATTTGTTGCCAAATTTTCTTCTTGCTCCAGAAGTTAAAAAAAAGATCTTTTAACCCCATCCTCCTCTTGTTCCTTCAGAAGCAAACGAAAAAGTGGAGAGTACAGGGATAGAGCACCACCCGAGCAATAACTCTGTCCCAGCTCATTTGCTTTGATTTCCATTCCTTCTCCTCCCACGTGGTTGCCAGCAGGTAACAGTAATTATTTTTCTCTGTCTTCTCAGACCAAGAGATAGAAAAAGAGAAAAAAAAGAAGACATTTTGGTCTTCTTAATCTTTTATAACACTAAGAGCAGGATAAATTCAGGAGTATGTCAGGACAATTTCTCAGATGTAAGACTTAATGTTTAACCCCATTAGTTAAAGTACTCTGAAGAAATCTGCACAAAAAAAAAAAAAAAGAAATATGTAGTATTCTCTCTGAAGCCATCTTCATACACTACATAATCATATTTCCTTATTATAAATATTTCAGTTTAACGTCCCACGATTATGTCTGTTAGGCTAAGGGAGACGGTCTATTAAGGCAAGTGAACGATCATGGGATAATTGGTGGAATGAGAATGTAGGAGAACACCCACGGACAGATCTTGTTCCTTACAAACTTACTTGTCCGGGGATCGAACCGGACACCTCATGCACCAGAGGTAAGTGCTCTACCAGTGAGCCATCGTGCCCTCTGGTATAACTGATTGCTTGATTGATTGATTTGCAAATATCGAGCAATTAACGAGGCTATACAGAACAAAATCTAAAGCTTAAAAAGTGGGAACTGAACCATTGTAGTGCGGCTGATGCTATCTTACAGAGAATTTAACCCTTTAGTGTGCAGCTTTGCCGATATGCAAAGTTTACTTTGAAATTGTATTGCAGCATGTAGTTTCTAGTTCGCACATAGAAAAGCGGTTTTGCGTATCAGCTAAAATGGCCTTTCACTAATGAAGTTCTGAGTTAAGTTGATTTTAGTTTAGCGTCCCTTTCAGCAGCGAGGCTATATGAGACGTGGACCTACTGATTAACGTGGAATCCGAACCACATGAGCTCCCGCCGGGAATCGAACCCGGGTCTTCCACGCCAAAGGCGCGTACGCTAACCGCTTAGCCACGAGGGAGCTCCTAATGAAGTTCTGAATTTACCGCTAGATGTCATAGTAAGCCAGCGTTTGACTCTTTGGCTTACTTGCTGCAAGCGGAGTTGTCGTCTTTGAGCTTTCTTTGCTGACAATTCGTCGCATTTTATTGGTTTTATCTGTTTTTAGTAGATTTTGCAGATGTCAACACACAACTTTGCATAGACCCTAAATGCAAACACCATAAAATATCCCATAGACCCCATAATATTTGCATTATTGTAAAAAAAAAAATCCCGTGTTTCCTACACCGAAACCACTCCAAATTAAAAACAATCAGTCTGTTTGGAAAAATTGCGCATTAAAAGATTAAGCCGAGACTTTCTGCATCAAAGGCACATATATTTGCTACTTACTTTAAGAGGCCTCATCCCGGCGAAATTAAAATACCGCTAATTTTACAGTAATTAAGTGATATCTCCCAATAGATAAAAGATAATCGAAATGTGGAATAAGAGCGCCCTAGACAATATCATTTTACATTAGATACCGTTATTACAAGTCACATATAGTGGCTTTCTGTTTTCAGCGAAAATAAATGCCGATTTTCAAAATGGCTCGAAATCGAAAGCAGAAAAGTGAGCCGTGATAACGGTATCTCGTGTAAAATGATATTGTCTAGGGCGCTCTTGTTCCACATTTCGATTATCTTTTATCTATTGGGAGATATCACTTAATTACTGTAAAATTAGCGGTATATTTGTTTCGCCGGGATGAAGCCTTTTAAGAATAGTGCAAAGGGACAAGTTTTGCCGATAGATGTCACTACAGTCTTCGTATCTCTCCCATGTATTGTTTACCATTCACGAAAATTTAAAATTTCTCTCACAAATTTCAACCTAGGGACTTCATTTTTTAAGAGAAGGAACTTCATAACCTATTAAAGGGAACAATCCGTGTCGATTTTTTATTTCGAATTTTCTTCATTGTTGAAACAGTTCCATTGTTAAAGGTTTGGATATCTTTTTCAACAATCAAGCCATTTCAACAATGAAGAAAATTCTAAATAAAAAATCGGCACGGATTATTGCCTTCGATAGATCATGAAGTTGCTTTTCTAAAAATTTTGAAGTCTGTAGGTTGAAATTTGTAAGAGAAATAGTGAATCTTTCTGAAAGGTAAAATATACATGGGAGATATACGAAGAGTGACATCTATCGGGAAAACTTGTCCCTTTAAACCAACCTTAAGTAACTGACTCAACAAACGACCCTCAACTATTCTTTTGTTCCATGTTTTAATCTGTTTACCAAATAAACAGAGATACAAACCCATAAGGATCAAGAACAGTTGAAAGCTCTCATGCTTTTCAGAGTGACTCAAACCCAGGATCGATTGTCCCTCGTGGTCTGGAGGCAAATGCCTTAGATCACTAGTCCATGGCTACCGACAGTAGAGTTGTCTACTAGACAGGAATTGAGACTCTTGCCTCTAAAACGCGTCGCATAGCATAAGAAAATATTAAGTTAAACAATATTATACTAAGATAATGGACAACTATACTAAGATATTATACTAGGATCAACAAAGATAACAGATTTACACTAAAAATATTGAGCCAAATACAATAGCGTTCTAATAAAAGAAATCGGCAAAGATAACAGATTCAAATTAAAAATATTGAGCCAAATAAAATAGCGTTCTAATAAAAGAAATCGCAAAAGATAACAGAGTTACGCTAAAAAAAATTGGGCCAAATAAAATATCGTTCCAATAAAAGAAATCGCCAAAGATAACAGGTTCAAACTAAAAATATTGAGCCAAATACAATAGCGTTCTAATAAAACAAATCGGCAAAGATAACAGAGTTACGCTAAAAAATTGGACCAAATAAAATAGCGTTCCAATAAAAGAAATTGCCACAGATAACAGATTCAAATTAAAAATATTGAGCCAAATAAAATAGCGTTCTAATAAAAGAAATCGCCAAAGATAACAGAGTTACGCTAAAAAAAATTGGGCCAAATAAAATATCGTTCCAATAAAAGAAATCGCCAAAGATAACAGATTCAAACTAAAAATATTGAGCCAAATAAAATAGCGTTCTAATAAAAGAAATCGCCAAAAGTAACAGACTTACACTGA
Organism: Thermobia domestica; assembly: GCF_964235325.1. NCBI lineage: Eukaryota > Metazoa > Arthropoda > Insecta > Zygentoma > Lepismatidae > Thermobia > Thermobia domestica. The sequence continues at coordinate 22,867,389 of NC_137456.1, read as the reverse complement.
ATATATTCAGCCAAATAAAATAGCGCCCCAAAAAAGAAATCGTCAAAGATAAAAGAGTTATGATAAAAAAATATTTGCGCAATCAAAATGACGTTGTACAACACTGCTTTCTTTGGCTAAATATATTTTTTTTCCTGTAACACTATTTCCTTTGGCTAAGTAGTTTTACATTATAACGCTATTTTCTTTGGCTAAATAGCTTTTCAGTCTAACACTGATTTTGACTAATTCTTAGTGTTAGTGGTTTTCAGTGTAAAACTATTTTGTTCGGATGAATATTTTTAATGTAACACTATTTTTTGGTCAAATCTTTTTTCAGTATAGCACTGTTTTCTTTGATTCAGTAGTTTATCAGTGTGGCATTTTCTAGGGATAATTAATGTAATACTAGATTCGTAGGCCATGACCACGCAAGTTCTGTACTTCAACTATATAATGCGTAGTCAGCGCACAGGTATCCAAGTGCTATTTTTGATTATCTAATCTAGCATTTAACATCTATAATTCAAGTAATTCTCCAACTACTTCACAGTAATAAGTCAACACTTAAATATACTGTGCCTGGAGTCGAACCCGGAACTATTAATCCTAATAAGAGTACAACCTTGTTATTTACAATACAGTAAATAAACTAATACATATTAGGTATCAGTACTGTAACAAATACATTTTCAGTGCAATATTTCCTTACAACAAACAAATACATTTTTAGTGCAATATTTCTTTACAACAAACAAATACATTTTTAGTGCAATATTTCTTTACAATAAACAAATACATTTTTAGTGCAATATTTCTTTACAACAAACAAATACACTTTTAGTGCAATATTTCCTTACAACAAACAAATACATTTTTAGTGCAATATTTCCTTACAACAAATACATTTTTAGTGCAATATTTCTTTACAACAAACAAATATATTTTAGTGCAATATTTCTTTACAACAAACAAATACATTTTCAGTGCAATATTTCCTTACAACAAACAAATACATTTTTAGTGCAATATTTCCTTACAACAAACAAATACATTTTTAGTGCAATATTTCTTTACAACAAACAAATACATTTTTAGTGCAATATTTCCTTACAACAAACAAATACATTTTTAGTGCAATATTTCTTTACAACAAACAAATACATTTTCAATGCAATATTAGTTTATTAACTAACAAATACATTTCCAGGGCAATATTACTTTACAACTAACACATACATTTTTAATGCAATATTATTTATACTTTACAACTAACAAATACATTTTCAGAGCAATATTACATTACAACTAATACATACATTTTCAATGGAATATTTCTTTACAACTAATAAATACATTTTCATTGCAACATTTATTTCACTATTTCTTTTTATTATAATACTTCTTTCCAGCAAACTTTTGTTCAGAGTAACACTATTTTCTTTGGCTAAATATTTTTTTTCAGTGTAATTTTTTCGCCTAAATATTTCTTCATTGTAACAATATTTCCTTTGGTTAAATCCTTCAGTACAACACTAGTTTCCTTGGCTAAAATTTTCTTCAAAATAACTATTTTATTTGGCTAAATATTTTTTCAGAGTAACACAATTTTTCTCAGTGTGATACCATATTTTCTTTGGCTAAATATTTCTTCAATTTAACTTTTTTTTTGCTTAAACATTTCTTCAGTGTAACACTATTTCCTTTCGTTAAATTCTTCAGTGCAACATTATTTTCTTTGGTTAAAACATTCTTCAAAATAACATTTTATTTGGCTGAATTTTTCTTCCGAGTAACTATTTTCTGGGGGGTTAAATATTTCCTCAGTGTGACACTATATTTTGTTTGGGTAAACATTTTTTCAGTGCAATTTAATTTCTTTGCATAAACATTTCTTTAGTGTAACGCTGTTTTCTTTGGCAAATACTTATTCAATGTAACACTCGTTTCTTTGGCTCCTCAAAATAACACTATTTCATTTGACTAATTATTTCTTCAAAGTAACACTTTTCTTGTTAAATAATTCCTAATTGAAATTCTATATTTTCTTTGGCTAAAAATTTGTTCAGTATAACGCTATATTTTCTTTTCGCTAAATATTTATTCAGTGTAATACTATACTTTATTTGGCTTCAATATAACTTTATATTTTCGTTTGGCTAAATAGTCTATTTCCTCCATGTAACACTATTTTTTTCTGCTAGATATTTCTTCAGTATAAATTTATATTATCTCTGGCTAAATATTTCTTCCGTGTAACACTATTTCCTTCTGCCAAACATTTCTTCAGTGTAACGCTATATTTTCTTTTTACTAAGTATTTTTTCAATGTAACACTATATTTTCTTAAGCTAAATATTTCTCCAGTGTAACACTCCTATCCTTAGCTAAATATTTAAATGTCAATACATTTTGATCTTTAATCTTTACATTTATGGATAAAATACAACTAAATCAGAATAATAAAGGAAATATTTCTGTTTTTAAAATAAATTTTTAGTAACATTAATAATAACAACAAATACGTTCCTCTTTTTTGTTCCTCAATTACGGAAAGAGTTGTTGCTAAAAAGAAGACGAATCATTTTTAAGTATTTGGTAAAGAGTTTTAAAAAGGCATTGCTTAATTCATTCACCAATTACCACAATTCACACTTTTCACATAATTTTCTTCACCACTATGTATTATCTTCATCTTGTTCTTCCCACTTCATTTTCATTTAGTGTTCAAATGGAGCATTGCTGTTTATAGAACGAGTAAATACAGCGGATGTGTTTGTTGTTTTGATTTTGTTTTTTTCAATCCCTTAATTCCCTGACTTCGAAATGAGATGGTAGTTATCGACCAATTAAAAAAAATCTCAAGAGACAACAGCTCTTTTATTCTGGAGTATTCTATTCCCCTTTTGCCTCGTCCCCGAAACTGGTCTTCGTAGATTTAGTGGCGTATATGAAATATTTTTTTCATGTTTGTTTGTTTGTTTGTTTGCTTGTCAAAAAAGCGATGTACATTGTTTTGTTGTTTTGTTCCTTCATTGTTCTCGTTACGATGTACACCCCAATTCTCGAACTCTCGGCTCTAAAAGAAAAGGATAGAAATGATGACCGTAGATTCTTCCGGGTATCCAATATAGATACGATTTTAAAAAAGATAGAAAAAGAGAAAGAAAACAACTTGGTTATCCTGTTGTCTACTTTAAGTATGTGAGGAACTAACAGGTTCTCCACATACTTCACATTTTTACATACGGCCTCGAAAAACTGAATCATTAGAACTCATTCCCCTCTTCGAAAATACACATACATTTATATACATATATCCAATACCTGGTTGTCGTGATTGGCTCGTTTGTACCACAAAAAAAAAGTACAGTTCCCCCTCTCCCCTTTGCCTATAAGGATCCGACGACTCGATCACTCTTGTAAAAAGTTAATGCTCCTTACGCAGAAAGGCACGATCTACATTTGTAAAGCCTTTTTAAAATATTATTTTCCAATTATCAGCGAGAAAGAGAGATGCTGGGGCGTTAATGAGAAGGATAAACAGACTCAGTTGGGTTGAAGGCGTATATTAAACCATTTACACTGGGTTTGTTAAGTGTAAGCACACAGGAGCAAACAAAGCGCTACTTACAAGTTGAACAAGAAACAACGTCTTTAAAGCAGTGGTAACTAATGCCACCTGGTGTTTATGCATTGTACTAAAAGTGTACATGTAAACTATAAATTATCATACCTCTTTTCACGTTCGGATTTTTTTTTTCCTTTTATGAATTCAGTTTTTTATTTCATTTTGTATCCTGTTTTCTTTTTTTTTTTGTATTATTATTATTTCCTTTTAACTGTTACAAAAAGAAAATCAATACTGTTACAAAAAGAAAGAAAAAAATATGATGGTTAAATATTTAACACTATGACACCACCAAATAAATAACAGTCTAATAACTTGAACCTTCAATATCACGTATGATCTCATAATGATAATATACCAATAACTCACAGCGATAATCACCCAGAAAAGTTTCAACAGATAGGGACTTATTCACTTGTAAACTTAATTGAATAAATCATGTTCATGTTTTATTTCTGTTATATGAATCTCAGAAAAGTTGATTTCTGTTGTATGAATCTCAGAAAAGTTTATTTCTGTAGTATGAATCTCAGAAAAATTTATTTCTGTTGTATGAATCTCAGAAAAGTTTATTTCTGTTGTATGAATCTCAGAAAAGTTTGAACAATAACCTTGATTTGTATACTGTTACACACTAATGCAATGTATTTTATTTCCAAATAAAAATACTTCGAATCAGAAAGTGACATTTTTATTTAACCCTTTCACTGTGGAAGGCGACGGAAAAAAATTTCCCTAACCTGCGAATGTCGATTATAGTCGACGTGTTAAAATTTGTCTGTATCTTGGTTTTGTCGATTGTAGTCGCCAAAGGTTTTCTGTGTGATTTCTATTGTTTATCGAAAACAATAGAACACAAAAAAAAATGAACGGTAGAACTTTGGCGACTACTCTCGACAAAGCCAAGATACGGACAAACAAATTTTAACACGTCGACTATAGTCGACATTCGCATTTTAAGGAAATTTTGTTTCTGTCGACAAAAGTCGACTTCCTCTGTGAAAGGGTTAAAGTAATATTTATTTAAAGTAATAAAGTAATATTAAATATATATTCAATCAAGAATTATTTTAATAGAAAGTGTTAAATATACTTCACTTCAAGTCTTATTTTAAATGAAAATGTTTAACACATCTTAATTCAAGTAATCCTTTAATACAAATATAAATACTGTATTTGAAACATTATATATATATTTTGATATATTTTATGTATATACTTGGCATACCTAGAAGGGAAAGGGGAGTTGGAGAGGATAACATATAAAAATGATCAGAAATGATCTACATTAGTGTCGAATTCAAAGTTTTCGGGATCGCTGAGTCGAATTGTGACACACCAAATGCCGTTTAAAATCCAATTTCAGTCCCCATTAACACCCAGGGGGGAGGTGAAATGGTGACATCTGAAACTAATCGAAAACGATCGATATTTGTGCCGAATCAATAGTGTCGAACGTCGCTAAGTTAATTGGTTGCAATACTGATGTCGTTTAAGTGCAAGTTGCGCCCCGGTGGTGGTAAAACTCCTCTAGCACTCCTAAGTGAAGGTCGAAAATGACCAATATTAATGTCAAATCCATAGTTTTCAAGGTCGCTTAGATGAATTGTGTCACTCCAGATACCGTTGGAGTCCAAGTTCAGTCCCATTAGCTCCTCTGGGAATGAGTGAAATAGTAACATGTAAAACTAATCGAAAACAACCGATATTAGTATCGAATCAATAATATTCGGGATCCCTGAGTTGATTTATGACAGTTCCACTCCCCTTTAAGTACAGGTTTAGCTCCGAATGGAATTAAGACCTGTTACTACTCCTAGGGGGAGTGAGAGGGATGACATAACAATAATTATAAAAATGATCGATATTAAGAAGCCTCATTCCGGCGAAATTAAAATACCGCTAATTTTACAGTAATTATGTGATATCTTCAAACAGATAAAAGATAATAGAAATGTAAAACAAGAGCTCCCTAGACAATATCATTTTACATGAGATATCGTTATCGCGATTCACTTATCTGCTTTCGATTTCGAGCCATTTTGAAAATTGGCATTTATTTTCGCGTTTCTAAACGGCTGAAAACGGAAGGCCACTAGATGACTTGTGATAACGGTACCTCACGCAAAATAATATTGTCTAGGGCGCTCTTGTTCCATATTTCAATTATCTTTTATCTATTTGAAGATATCACATAATTACTGTAAAATTAGCGGTATTTTAATTTCGCCGGGATGAGGTCTCTTAATGTCGAATTAATAGTTTTCGGAATGACTCAGATGAGTACTGCCACTCCTGAACCTGATGCTGTTTAAGTCGACGTTCAACTCTCATCCGCGCAGCAGGTGAGAAAGGCTGAAATATATTATATTCAAAATGACCGAAAATAGTCAAATCCATTGTCTTTGGGAACGGAAAACGGCTGATCCGTTTGAAATAACTTTTGGAATATAGTGTCTACGTTAAGGTGGGATTTTATCATGTCACTTCAATTAAAGTTTGTATTTTATAGGGGTAGGATGTTTCAAAATGATGCCAAAAGAAGAATATTTTACGGATTATTATCATTACACTTTCATTGAAATGTGTATCCTACTTTAAAAAAAACTTATTTTAATTCAAGTAATATTTTAATAGAAGATTGTAAATGTACTTAATTCAAGTAATATTTTAGTAGAAGATTGTAAATATACTTAATTCAAGTAATATTTTAATAGAAGATTGTAAATATACTTAATTCAAGTAATATTTTAGTAGAAGATTGTAAATATACCTAATTCAAGTAATATTTTAATAGAAGATTGTAAATATACTTAATTCAAGTAATATTTTAATAGGAGGTTGTAAATATACTTAATTCAAGTAATATTTTAGTAGAAGATTGTAAATATATTTAATTCAAGTAATACTTTAATAATAAGCTCTATATACTTTATTCTCCTGTAGAAACGCGCTCTTACAAGTCAGAGTAGAACAAAGAGAACTTGAAGAGCTCGATAATTTCAAGTATCCGGGAAGTACTTTGATGAGAGACGCTTACTGCACCAAAGAGATCAGGTCAAAAATTGGCATACCTAAAGAAGTATTCAACAAGAATGATGAGCAGGCTTAGTATTAGACTAATGAAGAAGTTGGTCAAGTCCTACACACAGAGCCCGAAGTATGTTGATATGGCATAAAAAAATATATGTCAAACCTGTCCGTAATAGGGCACACACATATGTCATAATGATACTAAACACACTGCCAACAACGTGAATAATACTGTCACTAAACATACTGCAAGAAGACGCTAGAAATATTAATTTTAGTGGAAATAATGCTAGTTTAGTCACTAGACAACATTTAAAAGGTGCTAAATTTCTATTCTAACAATGATGAATAAACCAATTGTTTTTGATAAAAATATCCTTAAAAATTTCTAGATCAAGCGACAAAGTGCTACATTGGTAACACAGATAACAAGAGACAATGGACAACCGCCTCACGTTTCCGCGCATGTGTATAAATTTTTGACGTACAATTACGAGTATATCATCTCAAACATTGCCCCAGTGATCAAAACATAACATACTAATCCGTCAAAGCTAATGAAAACAAGGCAGTAGATCATTTTGACATGCTACAGTTGTTCACATTTTTTATGTTCATGGCGGACATATCTGTAATGTCAAAAAAATCGACATATTTCCTTATGTCCACCTTTAGAAAGCAATTCATTTGTACACATTAAAGTATGTCCAAATTTGAAGACATGCATTTTTGTGTCGTTTTGAGTCGTTTCGGGCTCTGTGTGTATGTATGGAATGTTAGACTATATAGTTCAGAAACGTGGACATTACGGAAGTTACAGAAAAGATATTTAGATATTCGAAATGTGGTGTTGGAGGAAGAAAGATAAAATGCACGGAGAGAGTAACAAACGAAGATGTTCTAAAAAGGATAGGAGAAAAGAGGACGCTTTTAGCCAGCACCCTTCTTTGGAAGGCCAATTGGATTGGATACATCTTGCAAATAAATTGTCTTCTTGATACCGCCATAGAAGGAAAGCGAGAATTGGAAGAAGAAGAACACAAGTGAAAAATAGAACTTGAAAAATAAAAGAAAATATAAAAAGATTGGAATTTAAAAGAGGAAGTTGAAGATCGAGAAACGTGAAGGAAACATTTCAGGCCCTAACCTAAAATAATAATAATAATACTTTATTTTAAGTAATGGTTAATTAGAGTTGGGTGGTTAGTTCGAGTTTAGCTTCACCTTCAGCAGCAAGGCTAGGTGAGACGAAAACCTACAGCTTAATGTGAGAAGCGAACCACATGAGTTCACTAGGAAATGGAAGATGTTATAAATAATTTCATTGAAGCTTTAATGTAAAATATTACTTGAATACACGTGTACTGCGATAGGTACCATAAAAAGCTTTCAGTTTTAAATTCGTCAACAGTAGTTGTGCTTTGACGATAGGTTTTGAAAGAAGGAGTAGCTCGAATTTTCCACTGTTAATCAAATCTTTATTTTCTCGTGAATTTGATTCGTATTTCTTACAATTACTCTTGAATATTTCAATTTATTTGCCTCTCTATTACTTTATTCTTGATTACAATATTTAAATACACATCTAAAGCTTTGAAATATCAACATTTACTTCTCTTTTCCACATTAATTTGTACATCATTTCCCCCCCCCCCCCCCTCTTCTTTAACACAGTCAGAAAAGTATTTGTAAAGTCCGTCTCAAACTTCTTGACATCTGTCCAAAATCAATGTTGTGCAGGTGTGACGTTGTCGGATTTCGCTTCCTTTCGTGTACAGGCATAATGTGAAACATTAACGCGAGAAATTAAGATATTGAAAAACAAATTCGTTCTTATTTATTAATGCTGACGTACCTTTGAAATTGCTTTCTTCTAATTCAGGAACAAAGCTATTAGACAACATCGCCCAACTTGCATTGGATATCGTAAAAAAGGACATGTAAGGAAGTTTGAGCCAGACGTTAGTTTCTTCCACTGACCGCATATCAGGAAAGTCGTGTCGAGGATGCTGATTCGAAAGAAGATGACGATCTTCATCATCATCATCATCAACAACAACAACAAAAGTCTTTCCACTTCTCGGGAAATAACCAATCTTCTTTAGGGATTGTGGCCGATCACACAGAAATGGCAGTCCCGGAAACTGTTGGCCCACTACTTTATTCCCTAATATAGTCTCTTGTGAAATCCATACTATTAGTGCATACCAGTATACGGTTAAGATGATTAAATATTAGCTATATTTAATTGTTCTCCTGTGCCTTCTATCCACTGTACACTGTTTAATTAAAAGCTCAATTTTTTTTCACATGTAACGTTTTTCCTCATATACTCTTCTTTAACCTACAGTGATTCAACCGAATCATGGTTCAACTGAATCCTAATTCAACCGAATCCTGGTACAACTGACAAGGAGACTTACGGAAGTGTCCCTCACCGATTTGAATAAAACTTTGCATACTTGTAGAACATCGAAAAATAATCGACACGTATTTTTTTTTTATTTCGGCAATGGTGCGAGTTTAAGGGTACAAGGTGGTCTCCAAGGGTAAACAGAAAACAATCATTTAATGTAGAAGAAAACATAATGCTACGAGGGGTGGCGAGTTAGGAGAGCTAATTCAGAATCTGACGTCAAAATTACAAAATTTAAAATGGCGGATCCAATATGGTGATTACAATTACTAAAATTCTTCTGGTTTGAAATGCTCTGCAGTTAGCCAAGAACAATTATAGTTGGCAGAGGTTACTGCAAGAAGGATGCAGACCGATTTGAAACTCCTTTCTGTATTTATTTTAACAGGTTACTTGATCAAACATCAAAGTGAGTCTCTGCATCTCTCAACTATTTGGGGTGCTTATTTATAGTGAGTTCCTCGCCTCTCACTATTCGGGGTACTTGTTTATAGTGAGTCCCCTCGCCTGTCACTATGTCAGAACTTCATATATTCTCAATTCTTATAATTATGCATTTGTTGAGAAAACGTTTTACAGTAACGATACTCTGTATATATATATATATATATATATATATATATATATATATATATATATATATATATATATATATATATATATATACAGTAGAGCGTCGATTATCCGAAGTAATTGGGGGACATGGGTGTTCGGAAAACTGGTTTGTTCGGATAATCGAACTGTACATGTTTATTTGCCAAAAAGAAGTACTGTACAGTAAATTTATTCATAAAAACAGGCATCTCTTTAAGTATTACAAAGTAACGTACAAAGGCAACTTTAGTAGGAATATATAGTATATGGTACAGTTTATTAAACAAAAATATGTACATATTACATACGCATTTTGCATGAATACACACAGTACACAAAATTAACGTTTAAAAAAATCCTTTAAGCGAGCGAGTACACAGTTCGGTTAAGCGGTCGTTCGGTTGACCGACGTTCGGATAATCGACGCTCTACTGTATATATATATATAAAAGTGTGTGATGCATAAACTTTGTTTACACCACGCACACCTTCACGATGATAACTGTGCACACATTGCGCGGACACCTTATTACGACGATAACTGTGCACACATTGCAAAATTTATTGCACAATTTATGAAACAAATAATTACTAGATTTTCAATCGCTGGTGGTTTTTCTTCCAATTAACTGCTTTTATACCACACATACCTAATAAGATTTGCAAATCTGGGAGAAGAATAGTGGATATGAATCTGTGATTGGATCTTAATTATATTATACGGAGATGAAAATGTATGTTATAGTTATAGAGAAAGACAATGTCAGGAAAATGTCTCAAGAAGTTTTCCCACAGGCTATAGAAGAATGCATCTTTCGCCGGCTGAGTCTTTCGCCTAACGCGTTCCTCAAGGTTTAACACGGGACCCAAATATACTAAAATCACTATCAATCCCGAAAGCACCCCGACTAGTGAGTGGCGAGGAGACTCCCTTTAAATAAGCATCCCGAGTAATGAGAGGCGAGGGGACTGACTATAAATGAGCACTCAGAATAGTGAGAGGTGCAGAGACGCACTTGAATCAAGCATCCCGTTAAAATAAGTACAAAAAGGGGGCTCAAATGGGTCTGCAACCTTCTCGCAGTAACCCCTGAAAACTATATGTATAGGCTAACTGCTGAGCATTTCAAACCAGAACACTGTTAGTAATTGCAATTACCATATTGGATCCGCCATTTTGAATTTTGTAACTTTGACATCAGATTCTGAAATGAAATGAAATTATAAGTTTTACGTCCCATAGTTATGCCGGCTAGGCTAAAGGAGACAGCGATGATGAGAAGTGAATGAAATGGTGGAATGAAGAAAGTGGGGGAAAGAGGAGAACCCCGAGAAAACCCACGCAGACGGTGTTTGTCCACTACAAAGCTCACTTGCAGCGAGCTGGGATCAAACCGAGGACTCCATGCACCAGAGGTGAACGCTCTACCACTGAGCCATCGCGGCCCTTACATCAGATTCTGAATCAGTTCTCCTACCCCTCTGGCAGTAGTTTTCTTCTACATTAAATGATTGTTTTCTGTCTATGCTTGGAGACCACCCCTAACGTTCAAAGGGTGGTTTCTACCCTTAAACCCGCACCATTGCCGAAATAAAAAAAAAATACATGTCGATTATTTTTTGATGTTCTACAAGTATGCGAAATCCGTGAGTGACACTTCCGTAAGTCTCCTTGTGAGTCTTGACTCCTGATTCAACCGAATCCTGATTCAACAGAACTCTAGTTCAACCTAATCCTGGTTCAACCGAATCCTGATTCAACCCTGGCTCCAAATCTTGCAACCTTACTTTCACTCGTTTGTGACATTATACAATGATGAAAATTTTGCACAGACACGTTACTCGGGTGACAATACAATTTTCCAGTATTACTTTTATTTAGTTCTGTATATTTATTTCATTAATTAAATTATAAATGCAAGTTGTTCCAGGCCGGTAGCAAGCCCAAAAGTATTAGGGGGGGGGGGGGGTCAGCCCAAAAATGTTGGAAAGGATGACAGAATTTTACAAGCGTTGCAACCAAGTTAAATAGTATCACCCGTTATTCAACCAGTACTTTCTGCTACGGCAATGCTCTCGGGTGGAGCATCAACCTTGTCTCACTCATTCTCTGATGCGGAAATACAAAGAGGGGTGGTACAAATTGACCTGTAGCATCAACGTTATATTTCGTTCTCTTTCGCCCGACATCAACTTGTCCACAACTCGTTAAACTTTTTCACGTGTAACTTTGGGATGATACGACGATACGCCAGTCTCATCCACTTCCAATGTTTGTGATGATGGAAAAGAATATTTCTCCATCAGTTTGCACTAATTCGAAAAGAAATTTGCAACTTCTTCCTTATTGAAAGTTGTTGTTCTCAATATACTTGTAGACACAGGAGTTCTAAGAAACAAATCGGGATGTCACTTCACAAGCTCGTAGTCAATATCTTTCACAGAACTCTGATTATCTTTGTTGAACCTGTGATTCATTTTTAGTTCTTCGGCTGTCAAACTAGTTTCAGGTATTCTTTTAGTGATAATGGCATTAAGCGATCAGCTATCTGTTTCACATGGCATTTCAGCTGTTTTTCATACATATCGGGAAAAATATTTTCGAATCTCCTAACTTACGTACAACACGTAATTTCATTCCTTGCTTTCACTGTAACAGTCTGTCTTGCACCAAATCTGTTTTGTACCAAAAATACCTGGGACGGGTGGTCTGATAATAACAATTCAACAATAAATAACAAACGTAGATGCCAAACCGTAGAATTTAACGAAAAGTGTTTCGTGTAAAAATTGTTTCTTTTTCAATAGTGCTTCCAAAGAAATCGAAATTAATACCACTTTCCATTTGAAATTTTGGAGTTGACACCCCGTAGTAATATTCCCGCTTCGCCACTGGGTATGGAAGCATCACCATTTGATTCTTCACATACGATTTGGTAATTCAATTTTTTGTTTGAAATGTATATATATATATATATATATATATATATATATATATATATATATATATATTAAATAACTATATTAGGTCCGGTGCACACGTTCCGGTATACTGGTAAGGTTTACCTGTACAAATAAACTGAAGCGTGTGTGCCGGGCCTTAGTAAGAGTGGTGTTAAGAGTCAGTCCCATATTTATCTTGCCCAGGTTAAGGATAAAACAGTTTGGATTGATATTTGGGGCGAAAGAAAATGCGGTGAAAAAAAATAGCTTAAAAGATTGATAAAGACAATTAATAGTTTCATTGCGCTTGCGAAGTATTCTTAATTACTTAACAACATACCTGAATAAATATAATTTTATTATAGGGAGTTCTTTAGGAATCTACGCAAAACAGGATTTTTAGTTTTTGTACGGATTAATAAACGTTTTTCAAATTCCATTATTATTATTATTATTATTATTATTATTATTATTATTATTATTAGTAGTAGTAGTAGTAGTAGTAGTAGTAGTAGTAGTAGTAGTAGTAGTAGTAGTAGTATAGTAGGTGGCTTGAGTGAAGGTATGTAATTAAAATTATGATTGCCAGGGCTATAAAATCTTAGTAATTATTGATGTGGGAAAGGTCTAAAACATTTAAAGGCTTGTACCGCCCAAACTTTTGTGGCTTGTTGTAGGCCTGTGTTTAATATTTGAGCAATATTTTCGTTAAATATAAATTAACTTTCAAGAGCTGCTGACTATTTTGGACTATATTTCATTATCCATACTATGTATGGTCATCTTACTCGTGTTACTGACAATATGCCTTAATGAGAATGTTATATTGATGAAGGTAGAGCTTAAATACTACAATATTCACTGTCATAAAGACACACGTCCTTTACAAATCTCACATTTATATTTGTATTTATATTTATATTTATATTTATATTTATATTTATATTTATCTTTTATATTTAGTTTAACCTTAGTCTTTTCGCAGAAATGAATTGCTTGACACAGTAGTATGTTTTATATTTAGTTTAACCTTAATCTTTTCGCAGAAATGAATTACTTGACACAGTAGTATGTTTTATATTTAGTTTAACCTTAATCTTTTCACAGAAATGAATTACTTGACACAGTAGTATGTTTTATATTTAGTTTAACCTTAATCTTTTCGCAGAAATGAATTACTTGACACAGTAGTATGTTTTATATTTAGTTTAACCTTAATCTTTTCGCAGAAATAAATTACTTGACACAGTAGTATGTTTTATATTTAGTTTAACCTTAATATTTTCACAGAAATGAATTACTTGACACAGTAGTATGTTTTATATTTAGTTTAACCTTAATCTTTTCGCAGAAATGAATTACTTGACACAGTAGTATGTTTTATATTTAGTTTAACCTTAATCTTTTCGCAGAAATGAATTACTTGACACAGTAGTATGTTTTATATTTAGTTTAACCTTAATCTTTTCACAGAAATGAATTACTTGACACAGTAGTATGTTTTATATTTAGTTTAACCTTAATCTTTTCGCAGAAATGAATTACTTGACACAGTAGTATGTTTTATATTTAGTTTAACCTTAATCTTTTCGCAGAAATGAATTACTTGACACAGTAGTATGTTTTATATTTAGTTTAACCTTAATCTTTTCGCAGAAATGAATTACTTGACACAGTAGTATGTTTTATATTTAGTTTAACCTTAATCTTTTCGCAGAAATAAATTACTTGACACAGTAGTATGTTTTATATTTAGTTTAACCTTAATCTTTTCGCAGAAATGAATTACTTGACACAGTAGTATGTTTTATATTTAGTTTAACCTTAATCTTTTCGCAGAAATAAATTACTTGACACAGTAGTATGTTTTATATTTAGTTTAACCTTAATCTTTTCACAGAAATGAATTACTTGACACAGTAGTATGTTTTATATTTAGTTTAACCTTAATCTTTTCGCAGAAATGAATTACTTGACACAGTAGTATGTTTTATATTTAGTTTAACCTTAATCTTTTCGCAGAAATGAATTACTTGACACAGTAGTATGTTTTATATTTAGTTTAACCTTAATCTTTTCGCAGAAATGAATTACTTGACACAGTAGTATGTTTTATATTTAGTTTAACCTTAATCTTTTCGCAGAAATAAATTACTTGACACAGTAGTATGTTTTATATTTAGTTTAACCTTAATCTTTTCACAGAAATGAATTACTTGACACAGTAGTATGTTTTATATTTAGTTTAACCTTAATCTTTTCGCAGAAATGAATTACTTGACACAGTAGTATGTTTTATATTTAGTTTAACCTTAATCTTTTCGCAGAAATGAATTACTTGACACAGTAGTATGTTTTATATTTAGTTTAACCTTAATCTTTTCGCAGAAATGAATTACTTGACACAGTAGTATGTTTTATATTTAGTTTAACCTTAATCTTTTCGCAGAAATGAATTACTTGACACAGTAGTATGTTTTATATTTAGTTTAACCTTAATCTTTTCACAGAAATGAATTACTTGACACAGTAGTATGTTTTATATTTAGTTTAACCTTAATCTTTTCGCAGAAATGAATTGCTTGACACAGTAGTATGTTTTATATTTAGTTTAACCTTAATCTTTTCGCAGAAATGAATTACTTGACACAGTAGTATGTTTTATATTTAGTTTAACCTTAATCTTTTCGCAGAAATGAATTACTTGACACAGTAGTATGTTTTATATTTAGTTTAACCTTAATCTTTTCACAGAAATGAATTACTTGACACAGTAGTATGTTTTATATTTAGTTTAACCTTAATCTTTTCGCAGAAATGAATTGCTTGACACAGTAGTATGTTTTATATTTAGTTTAATTGCCTTTCAGTGAACATTTAGGAAATGTAGTGTATTTAATGTAGTGCAGTGAATGTATGTATCCATGCAACTTTTTTTTCTTTAACTTGCTGTTGATGATGTATATGGTTTACCTCTTATGAACCTGGAAACGGCTCATTTTTGTATTTATAGATCGACGAATGAGACTAGACGCCAAGTTTACTGGATTTATTATTTATTTACGCAACAGAAAATTAGGATAGGTTATAATTGAAAGTGTTATTTCTCATAGGATAGGTTGAGTTTAGTGTTAACATTGAGGACTCGGCTGTTTATTTTTGAAAGGTTAATCTGTTAGTTAGGTGATGATGAGAAATGAATGAAATGGTGGAATGAAGAAAATAGGAGGAAAGGGGAAACCCCCGGTAAAATCCACACACACGGTGTTTGTCCACCACAAAGCTCTCTTGGTGCGAGCTGCGATCGAACCAAAGACCCCAGGCACCAGGAGTAAACGCTCTACCATTGAGCCACTGCTTCCCCAAGAGACCGAATTGAATGAAACTAAGAAGACCTTACTTTACATATCACGGAAGATGTAGGTATGTGGGTGTTCAAAAGTATTATTTCTATTTGTGGTGTTTCAAAACTGTTTCAAATTTAAAATCTTGACGTGTGCAGAAAAATGTCAGTTTGAGAGAAATACCGGTATTGGCAAAAGTAAATAGGAAGTTCTTGCAGCTCGTTACAATTTGTTACATACACGGTTTTACATGATACGTAAGTTATGCAATGGAGACAAACAACATAATTTACATATGTAGACATAACTCTATTCTTTTCCGGGTTTTCTAGACGACTTAATAAGCTGATATAGAAAACACAAAACTAAGAAATTCACGTGCGTGAAATAAGCATCAAAATTTCGATAAAATTAAAATAATGATTTATATTTTTACTTTTTACGTTCACATCATAATATAAAGCTTAATGGGCGTACACTTCATTGCCAGATTTAATCTTTAATACTAGTTATCTGTAAGTGGTCCTGGATTCGATTCCAAGTGGAGAAACTTGATCGATAAAATGTAAAAGCTTTTTCAAGCCAGCCATTCTTATTGAAATTTTCCTGACTTTTTCTCATTCACAATGCAAATGCCGGAATGGTACCTAGCGTAAGGACCCAGGCCGCTTCGTTCCATTTCCAATCGTTTTTTACTCCTCAATTCCCGGTCAGTCATTAGCTGAGGACGTGCCGAGGGACGTCATCCCTTACAGATGACTGGCTATCATGGCCAATTGTGCCGAAAGCCCAAAAATCTAAAGCCTGTGACAAACATCTTGGCATTTCAGCTAAACGAATAAAACGCAAGCTCTGACGCTATGTTGCCGAATGCTAAGGGGTGTGGTTATGGCTAAGCAGATGAACTACAGCGCGATCAGGTGGCAAAGGATAGACGTGGATGTGTACAAAATAAACATGGCAATACCGCTCGTCTCTCATTTGCTAGCAGCGTTTAAAGGGAACTTGGAGCGCCGCCTTCAAATGCCAAGATGTTTGTCACGCCGTTTAATTATTAATCCTTATACATAAAAAGTTTATTTTCGATTATCTTGAAGACTACGCGTGAGGATTTAAACATACTCATATTATCTTGTTCATTTCAATGAAGTGTATAATTTGGTATATATATGGTATGTATATAATATTTGCACATATTTTGGTTTTCGTTATTGGTAAAATTACATTTAAGAATTTATCGAACTTACTCATATTTTACGGACTATAAGACCCAACTTAATTTTTAAGCAATTTTAAAGAAAATACCGCAATATTTTTCCAGTTTTTCTCAGAGTTTAGGGTCTGTAGCTATATTCTAGTCTGTGATTCTAGGTTTGTAATGTCGGGGAGGGAAGGAGATAGTGTTAGCAAGCTTGTGAGTCCCTGTAACTCGTGTTTGTCGCATCGGTGCACTGCTACTAGCCAGTTGAATCCAATGTTGCCAGATAGAGATAGGTTTCCCGCGGCATTGGACATTTTTATACTAATTTCGAGTATAAGACAAACCTGAATTTTAGTGACATTTTTCGACGAAAAAAGTGTGTCTTATAGACCGTAAAATACTGTATGTTACATACGTATACATCGTATAATGCACGTGTAAATACAATTCTGCTAATAGGTGCTTACAAAAAATGATATAATTTTCTTCCAGGGTACGACTGGACATTGCTTCCGGTGACACAGAAATCATCAGCGAAGCGGAAACCTCATATCAAACGGCCGATGAATGCGTTCATGGTTTGGGCGCAAGCAGCTCGGCGGAAACTAGCTGACCAATATCCCCAGCTGCACAACGCCGAGCTGAGCAAGACTCTGGGAAAGTTATGGAGGTAGGTGAGGAATTTCGCTTCTCATATACTTATTATCTCACACGTGAGCATTATCATCATTAGTATATTGAACCGTAAAAAAAAAGAAGGGGAAGAAAAAGAAGTATACACATAACAAAGGCAATTATCAAATGCTTAGAAATAAGATGATCTTAATCATACACTAGTTCGAGAGAGATCTTTGTTAGTTTTGTTCAACATTATTAGGATCACGTAAGTGGGCCTCATAAGATTGTAATTTTATTACAAGCACTCTACGCTACTGGGCCTTATAAGATTGTAATGTTATTAGTATTACACGCTAATGGAACTTGAAAGATTGTAATGTTATTAGGATCACGCTAGTAGGTCTTTTAAGATTGTAATGTTATTAGAATCACATGCTAGTGGGTCTTATAAGATTGTAATGTTATTAGGATCACGCTAGTAGGTCTTTTAAGATTGTAATGTTATTAGAATCACGCTAGTAGGACTTACAAAGTTCTAATGTTGTTAGGATCACGTTAGTCGGCCCTGTAACGTTATTAGGATCTCGCTAGTGGGTCTTTTAAGGTTGTAACGTTATTGGGATCACACTAGTGGGCCTTATAAAATTGTAATATTAATAGGATGATAAAATTGTAATGTTATTAGGATCACGCTAGTAGGACTTATAACTATTGTAATGTTATTGGGATCATGCTAGTGCTTCTTATAAGATTGTACTGTTATTAGAATCACGTTAGTAGGGTTTATCAGATTGTAATGTTATTAGAATCACGTTAGTGGGTCTTATTGTAATGTTATTAGGATCACGCTAGTAAACCTTATAAAATTGTAATGTTATTAGGATCACGCTAGTAAACCTTATAAAATTGTAATGTTATTAGGATCACGCTAGTAAACCTTATAAAATTGTAATGTTATTAGGATCACGCTAGTAAACCTTATAAAATTGTAATGTTATTAGGATCACGCTAGTAAACCTTATAAAATTGTAATGTTATTAGGATCACGCTAGTAAACCTTATAAAATTGTAATGTTATTAGGATCACGCTAGTAAACCTTATAAAATTGTAATGTTATTAGGATCACGCTAGTAAACCTTATAAAATTGTAATGTTATTAGGATCACGCTAGTAAACCTTATAAAATTGTAATGTTATTAGGATCACGCTAGTAAACCTTATAAAATTGTAATGTTATTAGGATCACGCTAGTAAACCTTATAAAATTGTAATGTTATTAGGATCACGCTAGTAAACCTTATAAAATTGTAATGTTATTAGGATCACGCTAGTAAACCTTATAAAATTGTAATGTTATTAGGATCACGCTAGTAAACCTTATAAAATTGTAATGTTATTAGGATCACGCTAGTAAACCTTATAAAATTGTAATGTTATTAGGATCACGCTAGTAAACCTTATAAGATTGTAATGTTAGTATGTTCGTACCTTACTCCACACAATAACTCTTTAATGATAGTGATTTTTTTAAAAAAAAAACTCTTATAATAGATAAATAGAGTAATTATCTTGGTCAAGTTTGTTATTGAAGTCAATCCTTTAACACCTTGAATAACGGCGATGGCTGTCCTCATTGCATATTGTTTACATATAAGCTTCGCGTGATACTCTTTCCTGTCTTTAGCAGAGTTTATTCAATACGCAATTAGAATCAATAGTTTAGAAGGAAATAAAATGAAATGAAATTTCTTGTTTTTTTTCTTCACATGATTATGTTCTACAGGATGTTACAAAAGTTTTTCACACTATTTTGGGAATAGACTCCTTACATCAAAATAAGAAAAAAGTTCATATGGACTTGTGGCCGGAAGTGTATGGTTTTGTAGTTATAAGGTGCCGAAAACGTTAAAAAAAATGAAATTTAAATGCCCATTGTTCCACTACTGGGACTGGGACTGATCGTAGTCGGATCAAGACATCATTGAGGAACTATACATTGTTCAGCGTAAGCTCTAAACTCCGATAAACAAAATATTTGTATCCTTCCGCTTGTCACAAATACGATTGGCTAGTGATGTATCACTCCCACTCCCCACGGGGAGGAGCAAATTATGCACGTGCATATTGACAATACTGTCTCGTGTTGTCCAGATACTTACAGCAACAGCAGAAAAGAAAGAAAAGAAACTCGAAAGATTTTTTTTTTTAAAAGTATTTGAATTTCGCTCGTAAACAATTGTTGCTTAGTGAGTAAAGGTTTACCTTGTTGGTGTTTCACCACAACACTCGCGGAACCGGGATTCATGCCAGTCATCTTTCAGACTTTAAAAGCAGAACACCCGTCCACATTTGAGTTGGCGCCATAATTACTGCGCATGCTTAGTGTTTATTTCTATTGTTTCATTAGCCACACTCGATTGCAGTATTATTAGATAATCCGCATTATATTTTTGTCATTTATAATAATATAACAGTTTTATATGAAGCTTCATCGTAAAAGTAATAATCCAATCACATGAACTATTTTGCGGAGGAGTAAAAGCATCGGTAGGACAACAGCAAATCAGCGAGATTTAGTTTCACGTGGCTTTGTTTATCGCAGTTTAGAGCTTACGCAAAACAATGTATAGTATGTGAACTATCCAAACATCGATCTTTCAGAATTTCCGCTACTTGCACAATCATTTTTAGAGAGGCTGTTTGGGAATACTTGGTCACTCTCCACTTACCTCTCTAAAATTGGTGTACAAGCACTGGAACATTCTTAAACATGGATATTTGGATACCTCATATACCAGTTCTTCAGTGATGTTTTGACCAATTACGATAGGTCCCCTATAACATTATTAGGCGTAAGCTCTAAACTGCGATAAACAAAGCCACGTGAAACTAAATCTCGCTAATTTGCTGTTGTCCTACTGACGCTTGTACTCCTCCGCAAAATAGTTCATGTGATTGCATTATTACTTTTACTATGAAGCTTCATATAAAACTGCTATATTATTATAAATTACAAAAATATAATACGTATTATCTAATAATACTGCAATCGGGTGTGGCTAATGAAACAATAGAAATAAACACTAAGCATGCGCAGTAATTATGGCGCCAACTCAACTGTGGACGGGTGTTCTGCTTTTAAAGTCTGAAAGATGACTGGCATGAATCCCGGTTCCGCGAGTGTTGTGGTGAAACACCAATAAGGCAAACCTTTACTCACTACTGTAAGCAACAATTGTTTACGAGCGAAATTCAAATGCTTAAAAAAAAAAAATAATCTTTCGAGTTTCTTTTCTTTCTTTTCTGCTGTTGCTGTAAGTATCTGGACAACACAAGACAGTATTGTCAAAATGCACGTGCACAATTTGCTCCTCCCCGTGGGAAGTGGGAGTGATACATCACTAGCCAATCGTATTTGTGACAAGCGGAAGGATACAAATATTTTGTTTATCGGAGTTTAGAGCTTACGCTGAACAATGTTTAGTAATGAATCTTTGAACTTTTAAAATTTATTTGTTTCACGTTTTCGGCACCCTAAAACTCCGAAACTATCCACTTTTGAGTACAAGTCCAAATGAACATTTTTCTTATTTTCATGTGAAGAATCTGTTCACAAAATATTGTAACGCACTTTTATAACGCCCTGTATAGGCTAAAGGAAACAGTTACTTAATGAAAGTGAATGATTGTGAAAGAATTGGTGGAATGATAATGTGAGAGGAAACGGCAGAATCTCGAGAAAACCCTACGGACACGATGTTGTCCACCACCAACAACCAGGAGCGGATCCACCAGGACAGACTTCTGGGGGAAGGCGGTGGGTTGTAATACTGCTACTTAGAGCTACTTTTAAGAGCTCAAAACTCTGCGATGAGTTTTATTTATATATTATATAAAATAAGAATGTTTCCTCTTCTTGGGGGGGGGGCGATCACCCCCCTGGATCCGCCACTGCCAACAACTCACATGCCCACCTAGGAATGCCAAACGCTAGAAATTGACCCTTTTGCCAGATTCACCGTGCCCTCAATAATTAGGAAGGCGTAGGAAAGATGGTGTTACAATAAGAGTAAAGAGAATTAACTACATTCGCATTGTAAACACTGGGGCTATTATAGCAAAATCTAAAACAACAATTAAGAAAATATTAGAAAATTTCAGAAAAATAACTTTTTTTAATTATGCATGTGGGATCACAATAATCGTCAACTACTTATTTTCAAATCTACAGGGGAAATAATTCTTTATTTGTTTTTAGTACAATCACGATTGAAATAAGTGCAAATTTTAATAATAAAATCAAAATTTCTTTCTATATACAGTGGTTATACAGTACATATAGTAATTACAATACCGTACATAAGGCTACTTACATTTAATGTTTCTGAAGAACCTGCTCGTACACTAGATTACACTATTCTTGTTACTCACACTTAAAGCTTAACTTGTATAGGCTTAAGAGAAAGTAAAAATAAAAACAGGTATGACAACCAATTACATTTGAATGAGTTTTTGTAAAATCACCGACTTCACACAATGCCGACGGACAACCCTATTGTTTGTCTATCGCCAGCGCTAGGACAAAATGTAAAAAGCTTCTAGGGACCGCGTTCGGATTTTTGACGTTTGGACTATCGACGTCCTACTGTACATGAAGGTTTTGTTTGTCTTGGTCATACTCATGGACATTTTGTCTGGTTATCGGCTCCACAAAAGTTAAAAACTACAAGTCCTGTAACGCCATATTTTACGCATTCCTTACAACCACAGACTCCACCATAAGAGATCTACCGTCGCACATCTATACCGACACTTTTACCACATCTGTACAGTATTCGCTCTCGTTACATTCAACGCCGCATAACAGACGCTCATCCGATTCTACATGAACTCTTAAACCAGGCTCCAGCTCTACCACGTTACGCATATTCACCATTAGATCACCTTCTTGCTATCTTTGAATATGATCAGGACGCCGTTCCCTATAACCCCTGTCGTACGTAGTATATATTGTCGCCATCAATTCATCCATTGCACATTATTTCATGAATGCACTTCTTTGTTTTCTAACAGGGCTCCAAGTGTCTAAACCAGGGATGCAAATAACCGCTCGCCCACTCGCCCGAGGCGAGTGGTTCATCGGTGCGGGCGAGTTATAAAACAGTAAAGACTATAAAAGTCACGATTGGGATGTGGGCCAGGCCTGTGGCCAGCCCAAAAATGTAGGGGGGTCTGGCTGAAGTTAGGGGGGGCGATGCAACCATATTATAGTTCATTTGCCATATTTGTCCATTTACCGTGAAAATTTTAGGGGGGCCGGCCCCCTAGACCCCCCTAGGATACGGGCCTGATGTGGGCTAGAGCTCCTTCGTGGCTAAGCGGTTAGCGTACGCGCCTTTGGCGTGGGAGACCCGGGTTCGGTTCCCGGCGGGAGCTCATGTGGTTCGGATTCCACGTTAATCAGTAGGTCCACGTCTCATATAGCCTCGCTGCTGAACGGGACGTAAAACTCAAAATCAATCAATCAATCAACCTGATGTGGGCTAGCAGCTTTTTTTCTTGGGCTAGTAAAATTTTGTTGCTTATTTGCATCCTTGGTCTAAACCCACTCCGAGTAGATCCAGAGCAGAAAATTAACACCATCGTCCCAACTAACATCATGTACCCTTGTGTTCTGTTACCTACACTTCATTTAATCATACCGTGTTCAGATTACCTTCTTCTGTATGCCTAATCAAATAAGTTTATAAACAAAAAATAAATCCTGGCACCGATCTCCCAATTATACTACCAATAAATGAATGCTCATGGCCCCAGAGAAGACGTTACCTTCTGCTACCCGCCCATCTTCGGATGAGAATGGAATTGCACTTTAGAAAAATAGAGCTAATTAGGTTATTATAAATAAACTAAGTGCCAATTAGTGATTTTGTTTGCGAGAATTTGATTAATCCAGACTCTTAATTTTGATAAGCCTTAACTCAGGAAGCAAAGGACTTCCACAGGAAAATATTTCTTGTGAGTTCTAACTGAATCAAACTGCACCTGTATGCTAAGTGTGAATATGTTCAGTTCAATTCTGTAGAAACTATACGAAAATCCGATTAAATCCAAATCCTAATGATGGCCCATAACCTGGAACCAAGCACTTCAAAAGGAAAATATTTCACATGTATACTAAGCAAGTCAAGTTCTGCCCTCCTATTAAGTACTGCC
The DNA here is from genome assembly GCF_964235325.1 of Thermobia domestica. NCBI lineage: Eukaryota > Metazoa > Arthropoda > Insecta > Zygentoma > Lepismatidae > Thermobia > Thermobia domestica. The sequence continues at coordinate 22,843,413 of NC_137456.1, read as the reverse complement.
TTCATATCAAGTTCTGCCTTCGTATCAAGTTGTTTCCTCATATCAAGTTCTGCCTTCGTATCAAGCTTTGTCCTCATACTAAGTTCTGATTTATATCAAGTTCTGCCTTCATATTAAGTTTGATCAAGACAGCTTGAGTGTACAAAAATTGGACTAATTCAAAACATCAAATTTTATGTGTTATCTCTTTGGGAAAGGTGAGGATCCAGAATTTGAGTTCCATGAGTCTCCAAATCAGTGTCACACTATTACACTAAATTTGGATGACGAAACTTCGGAAACATAGGTCGAAAAACGGCTCCTTCTAGATATATTTTGTATACCTTTCAACCGCCGAAAATACGAAACATCTCATCTTAAAACGCATGACTTGAAAACAATGGGACATGTAGCAAGCATTTTAAGAAATTATACAGGAATTAATGTATGGTGACTTACCTAAATATCTATGTTTCACAAGGAGGAGGAGGAGGCCTTCGTGGCCAAGCGGTTAGCATATGAGCCTCTGGCTTGGGAGATCTAGGTTCGATTCCCGGTGGGTGCTTATGTGGTTCGGATCCGATAAAAATCAATAGGTCCACGTCTCGCTGCTGGAAGGGACCCTAAACTCAAACCAATTAAACTCCACGTTTGACAATCCTCCAGTACTGGCACAAAAAAAAAAGTTTAAAGGAATTTGGGATATTAGAAGACATCTTTAAGTATCAATTAAGCACCAGTGACAGTCTTCAAGTAGACACAACTTGAAAATCACTTCAATTTTCTTTTAGTAATCCCTTCCATGTAAAAGCCAGTTGTTATTTTTAAGACTTATGCAACCACACACAACATATTTTATCTTCAAGGAAAAGTCTTTTATAAACAAAATGAAATCAAATTTCGGTTTTAAAATATGATTTGGTAAGGTTTTCAATGACCTATTTACCAACTTGCTCCTGGTTAAACATGAAAGGTATAAAAAAATATGTCGATCTTAGATTTCGACAATCATTTTATATGGAAATACTGTACTTACCTGGGTATGATTATAATTATTTAATAAAAGCGGATAATTGCAATCTGGTTGATAGAAGGTACGGGAGGTGATCAGAAAATAAGGTTACAAAGATTGCAATGAAATGTGTATATATTATTTCAATTATTTCATATATTATTAAACCAATACAACCAACAGATAGTACATAGGTTAGATTAGGAAATTTTTCGATATAACTCCCCTTTTGGTAAAAATCTTGTCCTTGCGTGTTCAACCACGTTGTCACGAAGTGTTTCACCTCCTCGTCTGAAGCGAAGTGGCTGCCTCCTAGGTGCTTCTTCAGGTGCGGGAACAGGTGAAAGTCGCTTGGAGCGAGGTCTGAGCTGTAAGGAGGGTGCTCAAATGTGCTGATTCCTTGCTGGGTCGCCACTACGCTTCTCATTGGTGACGTGTTCTCTACGAGCCACAGCCTTTCCACACTATTCTGCGACATGCTGACGAGATTACAGTCTCTCCAAAACCCTCTACCAACTGCCGGTGAATTTCAGCCACGGTTACATGTTTCGCTCACAGAAATCTAATAACTGAGCTGACTTCTTCGCGAGACTAGGTTTTCCAAACGAGTTGCCATTTGTGTTTACCTACAACTAGTGCCGTAGGTGGCGGATGGCTGAAACTCTGTACAGTTGCCAAATCCATGTATTAAAATTACCGCATACTCCTCATTCCTCTATAACAGATGAAACTCCAGAAATATCAGCCTTGTAACCTTAGTTTCTGATCCTCCTTCATACAAGTAAAAAAAAATTATCGTTCAGCCAGCACAAAAGTGAATTCATGTTGTGCCATGTGTAAACGCTTTCCCTCCTAGTGAGTCACCAGATAAGCACAGTTATCCGGATTGCCAAATATTCAGATCAAAATCAGGAAATAAAATATGTAAACTATATTAAAAAACTATTCGCTAAAGGACATTGACAAAGAAACTGAAAATGCGAAAGAGATATCAATTAAAGACATGATGAAAAACATTGTGAAAATTTATGGTTGTTCCTAGTGCAGCGCAGATGATAACCGGATTGTTACAATGAGATTCAACGTGCCTGGGATTTCATGATGATAAAATTATTCATAAGCTAGTGTTCGAATCTCAGCAGATGGATAAAGAAGGTGGAAATGTGTCTTCAATTGAACTCGAAAAGAAACCTACTGTTAGTGAGGCATTCGTTTTATGTTGATACTGCCTTAAAAATGGATGGAACGGTAGCCTGAATGAATGACGTACAGTACGTTTGCGGGACCTGCCAGCACGTGAACAAATGTTTACGACAAAACAATTAAAAGTTGATGTTATATTAGGGGCCGCGGTGGCTCAGTGGTAGACCTCCTCGCTGGTCTAATGGGTAGCTCTCCCCGCTGGTCTAGTGGCTAGGGGGGCCGTGGTGGCTCAGTGGTAGAGCGTTCATCTCTCGTGCATGGGGTCCCGGGTTCAAACCCTGCTCCCGCCAAGTCAACTTTGTGATGGACAAACACCGCGTGCGTGGGTTTCCTCAGGGTTCTCCCGCTTCCTCCCACTTAAAAGATTCCCTCACCGCTGGTCTAGTGGCTAGCACGTGCGCCTTTGGTGTGCGGGGTCCCGGGTTCGATTCCCGGTTGGAGAGCCTTTGGAAATTTTAACTGTCCTCGGGGTTTCTATGTTCGTGTTCCTGTCGTTCTAGGTCAATAGAAAAACAAGTAAAACCCTAGTAATAAGTAGTTAGCAAGGTAATGAGACACGTTCGGTGAATCGGTTAAGTTTTTTTAAAAAAAAAGTGGTAGAGCGTTCACCTCTGGTGCATGGAGTCCTGGGTTCGATCCCAGCTTGCGCCAAGTGAACTTTTTGTGGACAAACACCGAGTCGGGGTTTTGTCGGGGTTCTCCCGTTTCCTCCCATTTTTTCATTCTACTATTTCATTCATGCTCATTTTCACCGTCTCCCTTAGCCTCGGTATATAATCGTGGGACGTTAAACGAAATATTTCATTTCATTTCATGTGTTACTAACACCTCTAAAAGTATGTAACTACATACACCACTCTACGTATTTCTTTTCATTGTTTGTAGTAAAAACGATCTTATTTTCAGTATATACTAGACATGCCTTTGTATTTAACAAAAGCTAGTTTCGAGAATTTTTTCTTATTTATCTCATTTAATATATGTCCTAATTAACCGAGTTTCTGTAAATCTGGATTACATCCAGAAGTAATTAATCCGAATAATTGCAGTTCTATAGTGCTTAATGTGCTTGTTTGAAAACTTAGATATTTTAAAATGATGCTAAGCTTTTAGAACGATTACAACAGTAAGTCTCGTTTAAAATGCCCTCAGAATAGTTTGATGTACCTGAAGACTAAAATAATTCCTATATTTGTTAGGGTATGAAGAAGAAAATTAAAAAAAAAAAAAAAAAGAATGGTGACAAACCGAATCACAGTCTGTCGCATATCAGAAAGTCTCTCTTCAAGAGATTTTTCAAGGAAATTTTGTAGGGCAGATTGTATCTGAAAATTATTTTACAGAGTTAACCAACTGTTTTATGGATAATTTAATTTAAATACAGTATACATCATCATAGGTATTCTGCCATTATTGGTAGATCACTTGCCGCAATTGAGAAGCTTCCACGCTCCACGGTCTTCCGATAACCTCTGCGTCTTCACGTACGATTTTTCTGTTTTGATATAGTCCATTAAAAATTGTAGTCTCCTTCGCCCTCTCCCTCTCTTTCCTACCACCATATCTTCTAGCACGTCCGTCATGATACAGTTCCTTCTTAGCCAATGTCCCAACCAGTTTCTCTTCCTCTTCTTTATAATATCTAAAATTCTTCTTTTCTCGACCACCATTTCTAACATCCTTTCATTCGTTTTTCACTCGATCCAGCTATTTCTCTCTATTCTTCTCTACACCCACATTTCAAGAGCTTCCTATAATTTTTTGATCACTTTTGCGTAATGTCCATATCTCCGACCCATACGGTACAATACTCCACACGAAGTATTTTACGGGTCTTTTCTAAATTCTTTATTCAAGGTCTCACAAAATAGTATTTTTTTCCTCCTAAAGGCTTCTTTCGCCATTCCTGTGGTTACTTTTTTTTCTAATGAAGAAAAGAGGCAGCTGCGAAGCAAACGGGAAATCAAAGTTCCCGTTCTATCCATCCCAGGACATAAAGGGCACCAAAACTGTCACCAATCAACTTAGGAACCTAAAAAACTATGAATTCGACACTATTATCGATCATTTTCAATTATATTTACGTGTCATCATCCTCCCTTAGGTGTACTAATGGAGATTGAATTTGGATTTAAATGGCATCGGAACTGTCACTGTTCATCTCAGCGATCCCGAAAACTATGGATTCGACACTAATATAAGCCATTTTCAATCATTTTAAATATCTCCCTCTCCCCTTTCCCTACGATGTACCGTCAAAGTGAAATGATATAATCCATCCCAAGTCCGAATCTCATCTACGTTGGGAATTTGATCGAGATCGATCGGGTGGTTGAAGAGTTATTGAGTTACAAACATACTCACTTTCATTTTTATTTAAATAATGATATACCTATATAATTTATGTAGGTAATGAACCACCTCCCTGAGTTTGGTCCAGAGCCGGATTCAGGTTTGGCGGGGCCCTAAGCTATTGAAGGTAATGGGGTCCCTTATGTGTCCAGATGAACGTATGCACCTATGTACAGAAATGAAGAAACTAGTGACATTTTATGAAGCAGGCTAGCACAAGGGACCCCATTACTAACACCATAAGAGCCTGCACAACACGAGGCATTGATGCTATATTTGGATTTTATTTTATTTATTGGTTTTTCTTACATTTTGGAAACGTATATACAGTTTTTTCTTTAATTTTTGGAGGTCCCCAAGAGAGTGGGCCCTAAGCTATAGCTTGTTTAGCTTATACGTAAATCCGGCACTGGTTTGGTCATAGATTTTTTCAACGTATTATATATATGATCTACACCAATCGACTCCGCGGAAGAGTGATCGGTAAGGAATTTACCTATTAAATGGATGATCGAGTTTTGTTCCCCGTGAAGAATGGACATGCTTATCCAGCCTTTGTCAAACGATATATGAAGCTACTTAGGGGAAGAGGATAAACGCAGCGAATGGGTGATGCCGACCGCATCAGGTGAAATATATATCGAGAGTGTAAAGTTTTGACTCTGTTAAGTGGATCTGCTTTAGATTTATAGTTCTTAGATGTTTTCTTTTATGGAAATATATTTTTAATTGTGATATTTTAAAATAATAAATGCACTATTTATTTTTAAAAAATAAAATTAACATACAGGATCAATCTGACAAATATTTATAGGAAACAATAGATATTAATGTATAACATATAAGTTCACATTTAAATTCGTCTCTATATTCTTATACGGTATCTACAGTAGACACTAAAATTAGATTTTGGAAACAATAGTTTTAACAAGAACATAATTATTTAGAACACGACAACTCAAAAATAGAAAAGAAGAGATTTAATTCACACAACCTGAATCATACATCTGTAAATAACTGTGGAAAAACAAATAATGTCAGTTATGATGTGTATGTGTGTGTGTACGTGTGTGGTAAATACTATTTATATATGATATGATATGATTAAATGTACCGACAGCAATCGTTATGACAACGTTGATTTGAAAGGTGTTTTTTTTCCCTGACTTATTCTGTCATTTAAAGTCAAGAAAAACAGCGAAAAATCGCCAACTCAAAATTCTTGTGGTGGTGAATATTTATACAGTTGGTCCTCAGATGCCCACACCCTTTGACATTGGATGACAAGACCTTTTTTTTCACCTTTCTGAAAATTTAAAATTGTGAGCGAAGGAGAATTGAATTTAAGAAAAAAAAACAGCTGTGAAATTCCAGAAGAAAAAAAAAAAACTTATATGAATGGGTTTATTGAAGCGGCACTCTTTCATGTTTGACAGTCAGTTCTGCAGATGTCTTGTTTATATTATATTTGACTGGCGGCGGCAAAATGCAAGCCCAATGGCGCTAACTTTTGATCAATCTTTTTCAAATTAAAAAAAACATTTCCTTCTATTAAAAAAAAAACGTTTGGTTGGAATCTCCCAACAACCATGTCTGCGAAATTCCTGTTTCCTGTTTTCTCGTTTTTCTGAAAAATTTCCTTTTATTGTTATGTACGAATTAACAAAAATACATAAAAAGTTATGTTTGTTCTATGCCCCCGGATGTCACACACAACACAATTATTAATCTGCGAATTGATATCACATTTCAAGGATGGCACTTTTAGGTTAGATGTAGGCATGCGCTCTTTCGATTTTTTCTATAGTATTTATACCAAATCATGTTCTTTGGTTGAACCTAGTTGTATGATTCACTTTCGAGTATGTTCAACATACTATGTTGTACATACTGGGAATATATACAGGGTGTTTCAAAACAACACCGACAACGTTTGAGAGGTGATTCCTGACACCAAGATAAGACAAAAAGTATAGACCAACCTAGGTGCACAAATGCTTCCTTTAGGAGTTATAGGCTGCCAAAAACATGAAAAAATGAACTTTAAAGGTCCATAGTTCCAAAACCTATGGGACCTAAAGTAGTCGGTTCAAGATTTCACTTAAGAACTAGTATGTGGCCTATCAAAATATCCATGTTTCAAAATCGCGCTGTACTTCTGCAACAATTTTAATAGAGGTAGTTGGTGAGTACTTCAATCATACAAACGTAAACTCTTCCTATAAAAATTGTTGCGTGTGTACCTTAGGATTCTGAAACATGTATATTTTGATAGCGCACATAGTTTTTAAGTGAAGTCTTGACCCGGTAAGTCCTATAGTTTAGGAGCTATGGACCTTTAGAATTCATTTTTTCACATTTTTGACGACTCATAACTCCGAAAGGAAGCATTCGTGCACCCAGGATAGTCTATACTTTTTGTCTTATCTTGTTGTCAGGAATCATCTCCCAAACGTCGGTGTTGTTTTGAGGGTAAGAACCCCGAATATGAGACCCTAAAATTTAAGATGCTATATACTGGTTTATTATAGCATAAACAAACACTGTTGTTACTTTAATATATTCTGTGGAATATCTAATTTACGATACAAACTATTGGAATACATAAAAATATAACAATAAAAAATTATATTGAAAAATGTGACCAAAGTTGCAACACTGTCATTTTTATGAGGGGTACCTAATAACAGACCCCGGATTTTTGTGTATTCTTAAAAGAGTTCTTTTATTAATTCACCATTCAATACTGTCTTTAAGCCAAATCCTGTGATGGCACAAAAATATAAAACGTTACACTTTCAATCTAACTCACTTTTTTCAATTTTAGAATATACGCACTGTAAAATTTTACACTTTTTGTGCGTATAAACTACAAGGATTTTTTTATCACTTCTTTTAATGTTCAAAAATGTACCAAATGAGAAGAAATGTGTCCAAAATGACACTACAATGCCAACGAAATCACTGGCTCCATGTACAGGACTAAGTCTAAGAGACTACTTTGTGAATTCAGAAATGTCGATACAAATGAGCTCCTAATATAAGACCCAATATTACTATACGGGTAACATTATGAGACCGGTCTCATATACTGAACCCGTTAAGGGTCTCATAATAAGACATTCGACTGATAAACAAATGACTAACGCCATCTCAAATATAAGTGGGAAAAAATCGGTAACTCATTATATGTTGCAATATGCATATTCACTTGTATAAAAGAAAGTAAAGATAGAATGAATATCAATGTATCTTCTCCATTTTCAGCGCCTGATGTGTGCACGTTAAGAAAACTTTGTAGGGGAGGAATTTCTTTGACTCTCCACTATACTAACAACTCCCCACATAACGAGCTCACGTGACTGTCGGTACTGTGGTGGGCTATTTCCTTTTGTTTTAGCTCGCTTCCCCTACATTGCAGCTCTTGCTTCACAAGATACGTAGGGGTCTCAATTTAGGTGCCTATCCTCATATTAGGGTTTCTTACCCTATATATATATATATCTATATCTATATCTATATCTATATATATATATATATATATATAGGGGAGGGGGAGGGAGTGAGAGAGAGAAAGACAAGTACATACATACGTCAGACTAATTCATCGGGACATATCACCCCAATTATCTACATGATAGTTCCCTAGTAACAATAAACGTTCATATATTAAGCAACAATGTATGTTACGTACTCCGTAATGATGATAAACTTTCATACAATAAGTGATAGTGGTAAAGCGTTCACTTCTAGTCCCTGGTTCGATCTCAGCTCGTGCCAAGTGGACTTTCTGGTGAACAAACACCGTGTCCGTGGGTTTCCTCGATGTTCTTTCGTTTCCTCCCACTTTGTTTATTCCATTCATTTCTCATCATCACTGTCTCCTTTAGCTTAGTCGGCATATCCGTGGGAGTAAAACTGAGAGATTTCATTTCATGTTATAGGAATATCTGAATGATCGTGGTTGGCGTTGCAATGAAAAATACTGCAATTAATCTAATCAGGATAGGTAATGTGTATCAAATAGGTTGCCATTACGAAGGAATTCAACTGTGGTGCGTGAGTCTCCTGGTTCAATGCCAGCTCGCTCTAAGTGGACTTTGTAGTGGACAAACACCGTGTGCGTGATTTTCCTTGTTTCCTCCCATTTTCTTCATTATACCATTTCATTCATTTTTCATCAATACTGTCTCGTTTAGCCTGCGCGGTATAAAAGAGGGACGTGAAACTTAAAGACTTCATTGCATGAGGTAAAAAAAAAGAAGAAGAAGAAATGTGTTAAACATATTAAATAAAGAATGACGGTTCATTTAGAAAACATGATTATTTCTTAACCCCTTAACTTAAAATCCCGAATTTACTCTAGCTTGCAATTCTTCGAAAAGTAAAATAAATAAATAAATAAATAAACTCCGAGAATATACGACATCTTAAAGTATTTTGTAAATTTTATTTAAACCACGAGTTCGCATTTTTTATGGTACATGAGATTACCACCCGTCCTGACTTTGGAGAAAATATCCCACATCCCAACATGGCTCTATCGTGATTTAAAATGCTCTGACTTTTATATTTATTGATGAAGTTGGTAGCTATTATTAATATTATATTGGTGGGCGCGGTGGCTCAGTGGTAGAGCGTTCACCTCCGGTGCTTGGGGTCCCTGGTTCGATTCTAGCTCGCGCCTTGTGGACTTTGTGGTGGACAAACACCGTGCTCGTGGGTTTTCTCGGGGTTCTCCCATTTTCTCCCACATTTTTCATTCCACCATTTCATTCATTTCTCATCATCACCGTCTCCTTTAGCCTAACCGGCATAAACGTGGGACGTAAAACTTAAAGATTTCATTCCATTTTTTACGAGTAATATTACAGTTAATTATTTTACTTTCCAAGTATATACAGGTATATGCTGCGTACTATTCAAATTGGATATATTTTCATTATATACTATATTTAGCCTATAGAGCCTATATGATTTAAATTGTCTCACTCTCAGTTATATACGTATATGTTCTTCAGTATAGAAAGACTGATATTACGTTATTACGGAAAAAGAAACGTTGGTACAACCTACCACCTGAATAGCTAACTGCATGAAGTATCCCTACATTTTGCTTTGGAAAGGTGACAAACAAAAAAGAAGTATTCCTGGATCTTGCTCTGGAAAAGTGTCAAAACGCATGAAGTTCCTACATTTTACTTTGGAAATGTGGCAAACCGCATGAAGTGTCACTATATCTTACTTTGGCAAGGTGGCAAACAATACGAAGTGTCCCTGCATTTTGGTTTGAAAAGGTGACAAACGGCATGAAGGATACCTACGTATTGTTTTGAAAACATGGCAAACCGCATGAAGTGTCCTTAGGTTTTGTAGCATGAGCATCCCAATTAATGTTGGTATCTTGGGAGAACTTGTTTTCATAAAATATTGCCAAGTAAAATTTCCTAACCTAGTCATATGGCTTCTTATCTTTTGAATCATATTCTAGATTTATTCATTTAGCCACATCGTAATATACATTAGACATTTCTAATGGTCATAAGAATATAGTTTACGTGGACAAATTTTGTCTTTACATTATATTCCGAGGATTTGGATCTAAGCTAAAGTTCTGTGCTACAGAAAACAAGAATCTTCACATCAAGCATGAAGTGGCACAAATCCACGAACTGCCCTCTGAAAGTGAAATCCTCTATCGTAAATTATAACCAGCTGTAGTTTGGGTTGCCTAGCGGCAAGGGGTAGAAGCGGTGTTTTCTTCTACCTAATGATCATCGAGTACTTTCTAACACATTTAAGAGTCTTCATCCCGGCGAAATTAAAATATCGCTAATTTTACATTAATTATGTGATATCTTCAAATAGATAAAAGATAATCGAAATGTGGAACAAGAGCGCCCTAGACAATATCATTTTACATGAGAAACCGTTATCACGACTCACTTATCTGCTTTCGATTTCGAGCCATTTTGATAATTGGCATTTATTTTCGCGTTTCTAAACAGCTGAAAACATAAAGCCACTAGGTGACTTGTGATAACGGTACCTCACGCAAAATAATATTGTCTAGGGCGCTCTTGTTCCATATTTCAATTATCTTTTATCTATTTGAAGATATCACATAATTACTATAAAATTAGTGGTATTTTAATTTCGCCGGGATGAAGACTCTTAATTCTGGCAGCACATACAATTTCTGTACTGTCTAATCCGGTTGTGCCTAATCTCTGAAAAAAAAAAAAAAAAAGGATATTTAGACTTGAGGGAAATTTAATAATAATTATTTTTTCCGACAATTGTAATGGCTTTCAGAAGCCTTTGATTTTTGTCTATCGTTTCAGCGTCTCTGAAATTAAATTAGCGATCATGGATCAGCATTTATTTTATTACGAGTATATTTACGCAATGCCTACTGGCCGTCCACAACTTCATAGATATTTGTTCACTGTATATGAGGGTAAGTCGAAAATTATCCGCAATTTTGACATAACTCTTCTTACGTTATTCATACAGATTAGGGATGGCCATTTCCGGAAAAAGAGTTTTCCGGTTTCCGGAAATCACATTTTCCGTTGTCCATTTTTAGGAAAAATTTTTCGTCTTGAGCTTTTCCCAAAAATTTCCGTTTCCGTTTTTCCGAAAAATTTTTCGTTTCCGCTTTTCCGGAAAAAATATTTTCCGTTTTCCGTTTTTCCGGAAAATGTGGCCATCCCTAATACAGACCTCTATCTCATATATTTTATTGTTATGCTGTTGTGGTTATGCTATCAAAGTTTGATCCTAATTTCTCCATTTATCTTCCTTTTGTTGCAGATAGATCATGGCTGCAACCATTAGAAGTTTGCGGCAAAAGACTGTTTCCCTTATTGTGTCAAAAGTATTTGATGGAATGCTTTCCCTGATACACCTTCCGACCACTGCTTATTGTGTCTCTTTTGGTGCAAACTTGTAATAGAGCGGCCATGAACTATCGGCAACGAAAGGAAGAGAAATGGAGAAATTAGGATCAAACTTTCATAGCATGACCAAACAGCAAAACAATATCATAAACGAGGCCGGAGGTCAGCATGAACAATGTAAGAAAAGTTATAGCTACATTGCTGATAATTTATAGCTACATTGCTGATAATTTATAGCTACATTGCTGATAATTTATAGCTACATTGTGGATAATTTTTGATTTACCCTCGTACAAACCTTCAATGCTTGTATCTAATTGTACTTTGTTGTATAAAATAGAAATAAATCTCAACAGATATATCCAAAGAAATTATAAATATAAGTGAGATCATGTATATGGAAGAAATGTGTTAAATACCGAAAAAATGTAACTCCCCCCCCAAAAAAAAAGTATTCTCGAGCTCTCTGATGTGATATTTATATGCCAAAAGCAAGGTAATATATCAAAGTTTTCTTCTTCCTTACAAAAATTCAATATGGGCACCCTTCGTGAGAGGCAGATATCCTATCCATTCTAGTTCTGTTACAGTTTTTTCTGCAAAGAAAAATGGCTCTTAAAGTTTCGTTCAATACATGGTAGCAAAGACGCTCAACTTTTGGAGAATCTCTGACATGCTTTAATAATTCGCGGATGGAATTTTGAACAGCAGATTCGAACATTATGTCTGCTGACTTTGCCCTTTTATATGGAAAGCCGTCTCATCTCTGGAGACTACCCGGTCCTTAAAATCATCATTTTCCAGGAATCCCAACATGTCTACACTGAAAAGAGTACGAAGTGTGTTTTTTTTTTTTCGTTTTCAGTGAGTGCCTGCGCAAGTTGCACACTGAGAAAAAAAGTATATGGCGTAGGTAAAAACGTAGGTTACATGTGAAAATCCTGTAGTTTTTGGACTTAACATACAGCAAACGTATAATTGAATTATTTTATACGTACTTTCCGTATAAGTGTTCCGAATAAACGTACTTTTCCGTATAAGTGTTCCGAATAAACGTACTTTTCCGTATAAGTGTTCCGAATAAACGTACTTTCCGTATAAGTGTTCCGAATAAATATACTTTCCGTACGAACGAAAGAACTGTATATAGGTGGTCAGGATCTCACATACAGATGGGCGTATATAACATATAGCTGACATATGTTGTAATGCCCCGCCTTCTGCGTGGACATTACAAGAGTTAAATATTGTTTCATAATTTCTTGTTAATGGTTTTATCTATTCTATGTTGAAAATTTGTTGTTGATTTTATTATAGCTTTCTATAATGATTAATAATTCAATATTAATTTGAGGCATTGGTGAACAGAATCTAATTCTGCACCTAAAAATTGTGTTGATAAAAAAGGAAGAAAAGAAGATTTACTCAGATAAAAAAAAAACAATATCGTCTTTGAAATGAATAAACAGCTGAAAAAATGTACTTCATCACATTATAGCAAGGATGTTATAAATAGAGGATCTGCCCACATGTATCTTCATGCTATGAAATCGGTGAAGCCAAAAAGCAACCGAGCATCGGCACGTCTGATTGGCTACTCTCGTTTCTACCATCGTCTGATTGGCTACTTTCGTTTCCGCCATGATTGTTGGCTCAAAACATTGCGATCCTATTGGGCGGAGTGGGCAGAGTAGGGGTGGCGAAACTGTGACATATGGCTTCAAGATTTTGTTGTAAGGGCAAATCCTCTATTTTATAAGATCCTTGCATTATAGCAAAATGTTAATTGCTTTTAGTATTAATAAGTGCAATTGAATATTTTGAACGTTAGGCTAATTCAACTACAAAATAATTTTGAAGTGAAATAGCACTAATAGTTTTCTTTCCAAAAGTTAGCAAGTGTTCAATTCCTTGGAGTACGGGCTCCCCACATTCCGAATTTGGATGCGTTACTGTTGCTTGGAGCTACGCTCTAGGCTGGCGACTCGGGCCATTCAAAGTCGCCTAGTGCGGTTTTCTCAGATTTGCGTTGGACGATTTTTACCTTAAAATCTATTTCCGTTGCGCGTTATTAACATCAGAATTATTCATCTTTGTCTACCACGTTTACGTCGAATATGAAGAAGGAAGAGTAGGCATTACAATGTAACATACGTATAAGTATGTGTAATATACGGAAGACTGTTAGATATCAGACATCCTGCAACGGGATGATGTAACATCTAAGGACAGTGCCTGTATAGCATATGGATAACGTATACTTCGTACAGATTTCTGTAGCAAACATAAGGATTCCGTATATTTGTACAATATACCGCTGTCTGGATAACGCATTTACCTCAATGCAGCTTGTAAACCTTGAATATCAAACGCTTACGAAGAACATCTCAGACTGTTGAGCGGGATAATGCTAACTCACGGACCGCTTTTCAAACTGACTTCGTGGGACTGCGTTGGAAGGATTACACAACTCTGTCCACTGTTTCCTGTGAATGTGAAGGTTGGACGGTGCTTTTGCCTTCGCATGGGCAACCTGTCTCCATGAGTTGTGTATGACAACGCTTAATGGAGTTGTTCCCAGTTGGATCGTGATCGACCCCAAACTGTCGCCCGAAAGTTCGTTGAACTATGACAACGGACGTTGTCTTTGCGTATTCTACAGCACAAAATGCCTTCGGTTGTCATTTGGGCGCCATCTTGAAAAAAAAATTGTGATCTTCTGAACGGCGGGTATTTCAATCAAAACTTGAAGTATCTAATAACAATTCTTGTCACGGCACCTATAATAATAATAATAATAATAATAATAATAATAATAATAATAATAATAATAATAATAATAATAATAATAATAATAATAATAATAATAATGAGTTCAATCTTTTAAGGACATTCTGTACAACAATGCAGTTTAATGCTTTTTTCTTTATTAATTTTAAAGCACTCCATTTTACCTGAATGTTCCTTTATAGGAAATATTTTTATCTGGTAACAGGATTATTGAATTTTACCGCCAATATTAGTTTAGAAACGTGGAAATATATGTGCTACATCACTTAAGTGTACATAGATTTCAAAGAATTAAATACTTTTAGAGAAAAAATATAATGTAGTAACGTAACTAAAATAAGGCAAACTGCCTCTGGCGTGAGAGATCTGGGTTCGATTCCCAGCGGGAGCTCATGCGGTTCTAATTCCTCATTAATCAGTAGGCCCACGTCTCATATAGCCTCGCTGCTTAACGAAACGTAGAACTCAAAATCTACTCAACTCAACTCAATTATATTATATTTTACCTGATTCGTAAGTAAAGTGTGTATTCCGTATTCCTACACACACCGTGTTCCTACAGTGTGTTCATAGAACAGTGGGTTAGTTTCAACTGTCCACATGCGTTACTTCGTTGGAGGCAGTCAATCAGTCACTGTGCGTTGAGCTAGTCTACTGCATGACAATGCTCCACTTCACACAGTTGTTGTTGCCACGGCTGCAGTGTTAAATCTGGCCCATAAGATGAGTGAATCTCCTCTCAAAGCTACGGACTTTCTCTGCGGCTTTGGCAACAACAACCGCCGCATGGACTGGAGCATCGTCATGCAGTAAGTTACCTTGAAGTACAGTGACTGATTCAAATGACTGCCTCCGACGAATTGACACATCTAGGTAATTGAAAGCTGAGGCAGTATTACTTCCATACATGGGACTATATGCCATGAACGTCTTATCACGAAAGTAGCACGATATTTCAGTGTCAAGTCAGAAAGTTTTGTATCAGTGTTGTGCCATGGAACATCAGCGTCCGGGGTGAGAGTGTGCGACGGCAGTCATTTATTCCTTGCTCAGAAATAAACGCGAAAAATTTCCTCAAAATGGGATTTTTTGGACAGATTGGCATCACTGTTCGTTACAACCAGAGTTGTCAACCTCAAATAACAAAATTATCGAGTTTCGTCTTTAAAATTATCGTATATTGCAACAATATATCGAATATTCGTTATGCACATGATAATTGTGAAAATAAGTCTAATACTACTAATAATAGCAATAGTATATAATAAGCTTATCTAGTAGTATTCAGTTTCAAACTACAAATCGGAACTATTGTCCTAATCATTTTTATATCCTTATCAATACTACTCTGAACAACAACAATATTCCATCCCTCGTAACCGTAATCAGTGTAACCACCCAGTAAAAATATTTCGTGTTGACCTATGCAGAAAAAATGTACTAGATCTGGGGAAAAAGTGCTAAAAATTTTATCTGCTCCCGTTTCACACTATTTATGACATTTTTTCGATATTAGTATTTTATTAAAAGGTTTTCGGCAACTCCCCCTCCCCTGTGGATGAGGAAGTGACCCCCAGATTCTTGAAAGAGCCCTCCAACTTTAAATACGAATCGTGCAAACCACTTACACTCTCCCAATTTTGACTTCACACCCCAAAACTAAAAATCCTGGCGGAATCCTTGCTTAATTGTCACATTAGAACTCACTGTAACATCACTAAAGTAACACATGTATGACAAATATAGAGGATGTCGGAAGAAAACAAGAAATGTCATAAAATAAGCTTATTGAGAAAATAGAGTTTTAATTCCTTAATAGGCTACTGTTTAAACAGATCACCAAATATATAATATTGTTTACTGTGATCATTTATTAGTTGGAGGAGGCGACCGGACTATGTTCTACTTCCGCTCTTGTAAATACTACTGTTGAAAAAAAATGCAGAAAAAAGGGTGTAGTTTTACTATACTGATCCACAGATTGTAAAATTTACAGAATGTAAATTTGAGCAAGTCTTTAATTTGCCCATTTTATGTCGAGAACAGAACCCAATCAACCCCTGCGGGGCTTCTAATCCGTTCCTACTACTACTATCTATTACTTATACTATGGATCTGTACAGTGGCGTATTTACGATTTTGTTTCGGGGAGGGCTTTCCTAACTTTCGGGAGGGGCTTTGCCTGAAAATGTGAAAATTCTGCAAGATATTTCATATACTTTACTGTAGTAAGTAAGATTTCGGGGGAGGCTTAAGCCCGGAAGCCCCCCCCTAAATACGCCACTGGATCTGTATAGTAAAACTGCAAGGAAAAACAGGATGTCTACTAAAATTCCAAAATGAAATTTCGTGACTTTTTCGTGACCTTTTCTTTACCAAATTATAAAATTTTCTAATATTTTCAAGCGCGAATTTGGGTGCGAATTAGGCCGCATTTTCATCCATGCGATAGAAACGTACTTTGTTTATAATTTGGTAGCGTCTAAAGCCGACCATAGACATTTTTGGTGGTGAATTTTGACGTTTTATAGAACAATATTTTCCAATCTCTGCTTACATTTGTACAGTTAGAAAAAAAAATCGTGACCCAAAAGCTGAATTTTGTGACTTTTTCGTGACTTTCATGACCGTTTTCTGATTTCGTGACCTTTTCGTGTCATTCGTGATTTTCGTGACCGATAGACACCCTGAAGAAAGTTACCAAGAAAAGTGAAATTTTCATATATTGCCAAAGTTCCATGAGATTCCTTTTCCTCTCCCAGATGTATTTATGAGAAAAGAAGAGGAGGAGAAAAGTACTTAATTTGTTGGTCAACGTACTAGAACACTAAAATATTATAAAAGGTTCTAGATCTAGTACCAAAGTACTAGGGGTGGTCACACTGACCTAATTGAATTTAAAGATGGATGCAGGGTTGCCATTTGCCAATTTTCAAAGCGTTATTCATTTATTTTTTTTTAGCGGGAATGACTGTTAGAAACCTCAGTGTGTGTGTTTTGTAAGTATTTAATGCAGATTTAGAATTTATTTCCACATTAACAAAATTTAAAAAAAAAAAAAAACTACGTTTTAATAAAATGATCACATTCACCAAGTATCACAAGGGCATTATTGTAGACAGTGTTGCCACAATCCTAGCTCTGGAGTGGGCTGAAAAATAGTACCAAATTGAAACAAAAAGGGCTGATAGGAGCTTCGTAAGACGAGACTACAAGAGGTTAAGTTCTAGACCACTCGCCCCCCTCCTCTTCCAAGAGTCCAAATCAAGAAGGTGTTCTTTTTAAAAATATCTAAACATGAGGAACCCCAACAACCGTGGAAGTAGATGAAACTTTTCTCGCACGTAGGAAGTATAACAGAGGCTGCATATTAAAAGGAAAAGCAGTTATCTTATTTACGTATTGTAAGGAAATCAAACGCGCCTTTATTTCAAAGTGACCAATAAACCAAAAGCATTTGGTATTATGGCCATATATGAGAAAATATATAACGAGGCCATATATGAAACGAGGAACAAATGAATCATCTCCGAGTTCGTGTGTAACCAGTGCGTTATAATAAAATATTACGAATTTCGAATTTTCCAAGCAAAATTCGTAGCGTTATGCGGTGCAACGTCACAGAATTAACGTTCAACAGCATTTTTTTAAGAGTCCAATACACAGTGACAAGTATTTGTTAAATGGTGCTGAATTGGGTAGAATTGTACCAACTTTTTCACAAAAGGGGCTGAAAATGTAAGCGTGGTACCAACGGGCCGATGAATGACAAAAAGGCCTGAATTTGGTACAATTGTACCAAGTGTGGCAACACTGATTGTATATAGCATGACAAGTCTGTAAAAAAAAAAAAACTATCTTAGGAAACGTTCTCATTTTGGCATAATTCAAAGACAACCATCAACTGTTTTCATTTAATTAAGTAGAATTGATGTTCGTCTTTCACGAAATAAGTATCATAATGTTTTGCGAAAAAGAAGACAAAATGAACTATCTGTTGCAAAAGTAAACCAGTTTAGTTAAAATTGCCTCACTTATTATACCAATGAATAATAAAAAATATATTTTTATTGCTTCTAAGTAATGCATTGTATACAAAAAAGACATTTTTTTCTATGTGTACTAAAAAGTGTTACAAACTGACATCTAACGAACTGAAAACTATGGTCATTTGTTGTTGTCACTTGTGTTTTGGGTTGCCTACCTATAAGGGATAAAAACTGCGTTGCTCTTTCCAGATATTTATATTCACCATTGCACGTCCTCTTCTTCGGACCCTAAAAATGATCCAGGCCAGGAACACTGGGAGGCTTTAAAAAAAAAAAAGGCAAAAGGCCGACATATAAGCGCAATCGCAAACGCGAATACACACACACATTGATGTACGTATGCATATAACACAGTCATTTATTAAAACAATGATTATTTCCGCACAATTGTTTTGTTAAACTACAGTAAATATATTTTTTCTACTATACTGGTAGTACTATGGTATTTAGTATACTAAGTATCATAGTATCTGAGAGTAAATAAGTAATTATGTTATGACATCTATTTTCAAGAACTGAACATCCTAAGGAAATCCATAACCCCGTTTCGGATTTTTTTTTTTTTTTTTTTTTTTTTTTTTTTAGGAAAATGGGAAAATATTTTCTTTCGTGTAGTATATATACTAGGAATGGTCAAAATTTTCCGGAATCGGAAACTTCAATTTCAGAAAAATTCCAGAATTCGAAAAAATCCGGAATTTTTCCGAAATGAGGAATTTTCTAAATTCCGGAATTTTTCCGAAATGAGGAATTTTCTAAATTCTGGAATTTTTCCGATTTTATTTTCTGGATTCCGGCACTTCCGTTTCCTCCCACTTTTTCATTTCGCCAATTGTTTCATCATCATTCACTTGCTTTAATCATCAATTCCCTTAGCGTATAGGGCATAAACTTGGGACGTTAAACTCAAAAATTTCATTTTTATTTTTGAAATCTAAAAACATCCACTTTTTAAAGACGGTCACATATGGTAACCCTAAATTAGACTATTGGGCAGTCGTGCACTCCCATTAGTACATTGTTACCTATAATAAGGGTGCCTATACCAGGGCCGGCACTAGCAGTTATGCCGCCCTGGGCGGTACTTTCACACGCCGCTCCTTTAATCCGCAAACCTTATTTTGACAGAAGACGTTCAAGTGTCACGAAAAAGTAAAATACCAGATTTAAAAAGATGTATGAAATGGAAAAGTAAACAAAAAATTGAATTACCCCACTCGAATGCTTACGTAATATTTAAACGACTCCATCCGTACATGACACAATATTCAGTATGCACAATTTCGTTGTATATCTGTGATGTGCAGCAGCGCATACAGAAAATAAAATTAAAAAAAAAAAAGATTTAGTCAAGACTAAGAATTTTAATTTTTAAGCTTACTTTATATCAAAACACAATGGAGATACATGAATTTAACATAACAGAAGATAATTGAAAGAAACTTTTCTTGCCTTGATGTGAGCAAATTCCTTTATCACATTCACGTAGCCATGGCTAGACCACTCAAGTGTGTTTCAGGCATGGAAGAACGTAAATGTTTTTTTAATAAGCTTACGTATCGAAAAACTTCTTTCTCCACTTACCACTGTTACCGATAAGATTAACAAAATCCTTAGTGCAACAGTGACATTCGGAGCAAAGTTATGTTTCTTAATTAATATGTTTATTAATATTTTAAAGTCTGTTTTGGTGAACCTTTAGGCTTAGACCCTAATTATAGCGGATAAACTTTCAGTTAGTCTTTCAAATCAAATCAAACCATGTTTTCATCCTTCCATTCTTCGTGTGTTAAAATGATGGCAAGTTTAGAACACTTTTCAGACAAAAGTTCAAGTGGTATATCTTGAAGACTACTTATATCGTAAAGAAAATCGAAATACTAGCTCTGAAGTATAAGTTGCTTAAACCTTTCTCTTAAAGCTAACACAATCACGTCTAGAACTTTATAATATAAATCGATCTTGTATCGTGTTTATGAATCTTCAATAGCTTCATCTTCTGCCTCGTACTGAAACTGTCTCTTCTTCTTGCGACTTCGAGCTTGCACTGTATTACCTATCCGTGGATTATCTATATCTAGTGCTGATGTCAATTCCATTGCATCAACTAAGTAAGATTGAAACTTTGCATCATTTCTATTCCTCTCTAAAAACTCAAATACATTTTCAAGAAACCCCACTGCATTCAACACATGAGAATCAATGCTTTGGAGACTTTTGCTCACTATGTTTATGAGGAGTAAAAAAACATACCAGATAACGAGTCGAGCAAAGGAAAGTAAAGTCATGCAGCTGGTTTGCTATACATAGAACATCATGAGTGACAATTCTATTTACCTAGGTATTCTGTTATCGTTACTTATTTGAAGTAAGGCATCATAAATCTCCCCTACTTGATATCTAAGTGGAGTCAGAGCATCAATTCGGCTCTCCCACATTGTGGTGCTTAAAGTGAGACTGCTAATTTGTTCCTTTAGTATAGCCCAACGTTGAACTGACGCAGAAAAAGTCATAAACTATTTAAGTATCAAAAAAAATAAATAAATAAATAAATAAATAAATAAAAATGAAAGGGCGTACTGAGATGATGCGGCTGCATCGTTAACAACAAGGTTTAGTGAATGACTACTGCAAGAAACATAGAAGGCTCGGAAATTTATTTCTAAAATTCTCTTCTGAATACCGGAATATTTGCGTTTCATATTGGTACCATTGTCATATCCTAGATTCCTCATGTCTTTGATAGGAATATTCATTTCCTTTAGCTGTTTAATTATTACTTGTCAGTCCTAGACCAGTGGTGTCTGTTACCGGTACGAAACCAAGGAAGTGTTCGCAAATTTTACAAGGCATTCTCCATTACTGTTTGTAATTTGTACAAAACGAACTATTATTGCCATTTGTTCTGTACCAGAAATATCTGGCGTACAGTGTAGTATTATATTATAATATTTTGCAGCTCTCAACAAAAACAAAACTTTTCATTTGTTCACTAAGAATTTGAATAATTTCATTTTGGACATTTTTCCTAAGTGAACTTGGTATTTATTTTGTCCTGCGTTGGTTCTTTTAATATGTTGACACTATCAAACTTTGCAGAGAATTCTACCAGTTTAGAAAATTACCATTATTACTTGTGTAAAATTTATCTGATGTTCTGCGTAACGGTAGACATTGTTCACCTAAAAACTGTATTATTGCAACTAGTCGTTCTATTACGTTCTTCCAATGTTGTGTTTCGGCAGTTAACATTTTCTAGTGTTTTCCGTCAATTGGAAGATCACTCTTCAGTCTTATTGAAAACTCCATCCACCTTCTTTGCAACTCAAAGTGAATAGGATATCTATCATGACTAGCCAAAGCTTCAGAGGTGTGGCGCCAATTGTTACAGCCATCAGCTGTGAAAGATATTATATTTGTGGAAAATAATTCGCAACAAAAACAGAAAATCGTATTCTTACTTTCGGAATAAACTAACCACTTACTGAACACAGTTTCACCATTATATAATGTGTACTTGTAACAGTTACCTGTGAATTGGCGGTTTAAATTGTCTCTGGAATGAAGAGAAAAAATAAAAAGACACCTTAATAATCTTACTCACCCTAGCTGAAAATTTTATCTACACCACTGCAAGGGAAACATTGAACGAGATACATGTGACTAGTAGTTTGATAATTGAAAATGGAAAGGGGGATACTCTGAATTTCCCGAGTGAGTATTTTCCTGAATGTGAATGAAGCAAGTTCAATTACATTCTCAGGTGAACACAATTTATTTTTCCATGTGGACTTATTACGAAGCATTATATTTTAATAGTATTCTTTCCTTTTTCAAATTTTGCCGCCCTGGGCGGTGGCACGGCTCGAACCACTCCCCCTCGCGCCG
Organism: Thermobia domestica; assembly: GCF_964235325.1. NCBI lineage: Eukaryota > Metazoa > Arthropoda > Insecta > Zygentoma > Lepismatidae > Thermobia > Thermobia domestica. The sequence goes on along the minus strand of NC_137456.1, from coordinate 22,821,238 downwards.
ACCCTGGCCTATACGTAGAGGTGTCATTTGAGGAGGGCAAGGGGGCAACTGCTCCCTCCCCACAATTTGAGAAGTTTGTACTTTTTAATCGATTGCATACTAATATAATGATTTTAAAAAATGTGAAATTTCCATGTCGATGGAACATCTTGTCCCCCCCGCCCCACACACACACACACATATGGGAGAATACTTATTTTTGTGATAAATTTAGGAGCGTCGTGATACCGCAATCACAAATGGAACATACTGCATGCAAGCAGAATCTATTTTCAATATCACTGCACTACGGGAATACTTGAGCCAAGTCAATCCCTCTGGTTATGCCACTAGGAGAAGGAGATTTAAAATTTTCCCAAAGAATAACATCTGTACAGCTTGAAATTTATTTTTGAATATACTGAGTTTTAATTATTTTTATTCAGCAAATATGTATCGTAAGGGTAGAACAGGGTTTAAATAGACATAACTTCTATCTATTTTTCATGCATCTATTCATCTCTTGCGAATAATGCGTATGAGTTACCTAAAAAAAAAAAAAAAAACTATTTAAAAAATCTATTTATTGAATTTCATTCTTGAAGAATCCACACCTACTTAACTTCTTCAGGGCGAAGTAGTTAGCTGGCAACATTGGCGGAGAAAAATAACAAATGAGTGTAGCTAATGCGAACTCGCTGACTGGCTCTGTGTCTGTAAGTGCCAAAGAAATCGAGAAAAAGACAGTTCGGAAAAACAGTGTCTTTGTTGCTTGGAAAGGAACCCCCCTTTACAAGCGGTTTTTTGACAAAGAACTGAAGAAGTAGCTGCGATTAGCAAATCAACGTAGCAGAATATGTTTCAAACGACTCCGGACCAAGACTCCTTTATGAAGAAGAACTAAAAAAGTAGATACTAGCTTTCTTGAGAGAGACAAACTCTTCTTTCATTACGACTGTGAAAAAGGATTTTAGGGGAGAGGGTAGGAGGAAAAAGAAAGAAAGAGGATAACCTATTCAAATCCTTTTCCGTACATCATCATCATTATCAACATCTTGGCTTTTTTAAAGCTATTATCATTTTCATTAGCTACTTTGCGTTATTTTAAATAGTCCTGTTATCAACACCTGTTCTTTGTACATTGCAAGTTTTTTTTTTTTTTTCAACGATTCTTTTTGGCAAAAGTCGTCAACAAGTGTACAAAGTGTGGCATCGGTTCTCAACTTTTGTTCCCACATTATTAATTCTGCATACAAATATAATCCCTTTATGTTCGTAACCGATAAAATAATGAAGTAAATTGCCAATTTCCGGGTTCAACAACAATAATAATATTGATTCTGTTCATATTCCTTTAATAATCTGACAATATGACGTAACTATTCGCCCTGAAAAAAAAAATTCAGAAGAGGTTGAAGTGAGTTCCTCCAACCTCTTGGGAGTGTTCTTTCTGAACGATTTTCTGAGAAATGATTCAGACTGTTTTGTTAAATGTTTGATTAATAACCCTACGAAACGGTGGGATCAATATTAACAGATCCAAACCATACTTACGAAGAAATTAAATGTCGACTAAAAACAGAAAATTCGTGTTATTATTAGTTCAAAATCTCTTGTCGTCGCGAACCTTATCGAGGAACGTGAAGCTTAAATGTAAGAAACGATAAGTAAACCAGTTGTTCTGTATGGGCACGAAACATGCTTGCTTACTCTGAGGGGAGAATATAGACTGAAAGTATCTGAGAACAAGATCCTGAGACGAATATTCGGACCCAAGAGGAACGAGAATGAGGAATGGCAGAAACTTCATAACGAGGAACTACATAATTTATACCGTTTACCAAACATTGTTAGGGTCATCAAATCTAGGAGGCTCAAATGGGCTGATCACGGAGCCAGAATGGAAGAAAGTAGGAACGCTTTCAAAATTTTAACTTAATCTAATAAGGAAGAACTAGGCTCAGATGGGAGGACAATATTAAGATGAATCTTACAGAACTCCGAGTTCCGTAGACTGTATAGTTGTTAGAATAGCGGTAAATAATTTCTCATGAAAAAAAAAAGAAAGAAAGAAAAGAAAGAAAGAAAGAAAGAAAGAAACACACACACACAAGGCGAAGTTTACTTTTAGGAGAGAGTTGATGCTGATTTTTTTCAAAAACGAGTGGAATGATTTATTTAACATTTTATATATACCCAGATTTTTCATTAATAAATGTGTATTATTGTAAATCATTTCCCATGAAAGTATCCACAAAGAATAGTTCACTCTTGGGGGAGGGGGACTTTTTTTCCAACAACAATTTTCTCAAATATGATTTAAGCAGTTTTGTTCTTAAATCATAAATTGACGGGTGTGGTGGAAAAAGTTGATAACTCACAAGAACCAAATTATTGAGGAAACGCGATTTTAAAGTTATAAATTAGTGTAGAAAATCGTTTTGTTCAGACAGTTGGTCGGGTTTATCCTTTTAATTGACCACTCTTAATTACCTTTCTATGATAAAATTGAAAATAATTATTAGAGTTATTAAATTATGATGAGGAAAGTACATCAATTGTATTCAAGATTGCAATGATGGTTATTAAGTTTTTCCCACCACAACCTTGAATTAATATTTTATTAACAATCCTATAAATAAAAAGTGTAAATCATTTTTCATTAAATAATCCACAAAGGGTAATTTATTAGTGGGAGTGAGTTCTTGCCTGGCAATTTTCTCAAAAAACAAACAAGCAAACAAAAGTTCGGGTGATTTTGTCCATATTTCGTAAATAAATAACTATTTACATATCAATCCTACGATATGACAAAAAATAGTCCTGAAGAAGTTTACGTGGTAGACTTTGCTGTTCGGAGTGAGATTTCTTGCATATAAAGTTTTCTTCTGAAAGTACCTACTAGAATTTTGCTCATATTTCCGTAAACAAGTATTTCCGTAATATCTTTAGCATGACAATGGTTCAGTTTAAGCAGAGATGTGCGTCTACGCGTAAAAAACGATAGTTTACGTTTACGTGTCAACTATGCGTAGACAATGTAAACAACGTAGACTATGTAGAATATGTCAACAACACGTAATTTAATATGGCGTCATGGGCAATAAAGGAGCTTTCTTTTGTCGTTACCTTGCGAAATTGCGTACAAAATAAAATGCCTAGACCGGCGAATAGTAACTTTCGAATACTTAGTTTCGTCTTGATGAAGGAAAATGAAAAATATTATGCATTTTGTAAAATATGCAAGAAAAAATTGGCAAATACAGCAGATTCAAGACTGAAAGCCCACAGGTGAGAATTAGTTTTGTAAATTTCATTATAAAAGCAGTGCTCGAAGTGGAAAATCTAAGGAAGTGGTATGTGCAGAGCAGAGTAAACATACAGATTAAATAATTCCCTCTACTTTTTATATGTTAGTCGTTTCCCTAATCTTTCGCTGCACCGAAGCAAAACAACTGAATGAGGGAATATGAACAAACGAGCAACGAAATTCTTCCTTACATTTGATAGTGGTTGTCTACATAGTCTACACGGGAAAAGGTGTAATGTAGATTACGTATAGATTACAGTAGACAATCGCGTAGACGTAAAATTATAGTTTACGGCACATCACTGAGTTTAAGTAGTCAGAGCGAAAAAGTTTAGGGCGATGCATGGGCGGAGGAGTTATTGGGGGCATAGGGGGCACTTCCCCCCCAACTTTTTGACAAAAAAATAAAAATGACACTTATAAGATCCTTTAATCCACATTTGTATTCACCGTGCTCCCCTCCCCCAGCAAACAAAAGATCTGGCCCCCAGCAGACAATTTCTAACTCCGCCTATGGGGCGATGGCCCTGTACCTTTAATTATTCACTAATTTTAAATGCAACATTTTAAATGTTTATATGATTAGCTTTTATTACTTTTACTTTTTTTTACTTATTTTAAATTTTACGGCTATAATGGATCAGTAGAAAAAACGTTCATGGAATGTGATTGTTCTTAATTTATTTTTCCTTTAAAGAATGAAATGAAAGTTTTTTTTTTAGTTTAACGACCCACGATTATGCCCCGTTGGGGAATGGAGGCGGATGATTAAAGCAAGTGAATGATGATGCAAGAATGGGAGAAGAATGAGGGTAGTACCTCGAGAAAAACCCATAAACACAATGTTGTCCACTACAAACTTACTTGGCCGGGGACCAAACCAGGGACCCCATGCACCAGAGGTAAGCACTCAACCACTGTGCCACTGTTCCTCTTTTTTTTTTAAAGGAAAATAAATCATAAGAACCATATATACCGTGTGCGATTTACAGAACTAGTGATGCACGAGACGAGTCGAGACAGGATTTTCCTGACAAAATTCGAGTCGAGACACGGCTCTTTCAATAGTAAAATATACATTTTTCGAGTCGAGACATCACTTTTACAGCACATTTTCGAGACGAGACAGCCACAAATCTTGTCTCGTGCGCATCCTTATACAGAACTCATTACATCTTGACCATATCTAGCGTGAAGGTAGATCTTCTCTTGAGTAATATGTAAGCGAAATATCGTCTTGCGTAGAACAGTATTACCTATCGATTCTCGTCTCGAAAATGAGATGAGAAATTTCTCTAGTGCCCTAGGAACCACTAGTTCCCCCCAAATCAGATCTCAAACACATCTGATTTAGTGTTACATTATTCAGAGTATTTTTTTTTTTTTAAAAAAAAGCCATAGATTCACAAAGTAATTGTGCGAACACAGTGAAGAGTATTTATCAACGTTTGAAAGCTACGTAAGTCATTGTATAATATATGGTTTAAATGTAGTTATATCACACACCCTTCGTGGACTTCTCGTGGACGAAAGAATTCTGATAACTTCTAGATAAAATAAAAAAGAAAAAAAAAGATATCGAGGCATACATTTTGTACATAAAATTACAAAACGAGACGAGACGGGATAATCTTGCTTATTGTCTCGTCTCATCTTATAAACTTCCGGTTTGGTTTCCGAGTTACGGTTCGGTAAAATTGCGACTTGAACATAGGCAAGTATATACCGTAGGGGGATCTACAGAGAACATCCATTTTTAAGCAAATTTGCTTGCTCAATTTATGCAAGTGAAACATTTTTTTACAGTGTAGACTGTTGGAAAAATGAAATGAAATCTTTGAGTCTTACATCCCACCATTTTGCCGGCTAGGCTAAAGGAGACGGTCATGATGAGAAATTAATGAAAATGGTGGAATGAAGAAAGTGGGAAGAAACAGGAGAACCCCGAGAAAACCACGCACACGATGTTTGTCCACCACAAAGTCCACTTAGCGCGACCTAAGATCGAACCAGGGACCCTACGCACCAGAGGTGAACGCTCTACCACTGAGCCACCGCGATCCCGTGTAGACTGTTGGTTGCCGATAGGCCGGGAAAATTGGGGCTTTTTAAAAAATCACTAATTAGCTACTTATGTTATTTATAATAACCTAATTATCTAGAACGGGAGTTTCCAAAGCCACACTGACTTCTAAATTAAATCCCAAAAGCCAAGACCTAGCTAGATCATATGAACATACTGTAACATCAGCGCCATCTTGTGGAGAACGACGGAATTACGCAACACATCGATTATACTTGGTTAATCGAAGTATATGAGGTTGTATTCCCGCGCCGTAGTTTGGAGATCCCTGATCTAGAATAAAGTATTATCTCGGATATCGGATAATTATTACCTGGAATAATTGCGATTGTGTCAAAATCTGAGGCAATTGCGATCATTTTCTTTCAAGAATCATTTCAAAAAATATATGAGTTGTTAGAATTTCGACAACGCTTTTACTTATAAGTTTGTACCGAATTTAGAAGTAATGTCTGATATTGAGACTAAAACTATTCCTCAAGACTGCTGAGTGGGATAGTTACTTACATAAATGCGTATGACAAGCTGATATATATATATATATATATATATATATATATATATATATATATATATATATATATATATATATATATATATATGTATATACCTAAGAAAATTATGACAAACAATCAAGGGCGCCCATCAGGGGGGGCATGGTGGGGCGCTTGCCCCCAAAGAGGAAATTATACTTAGGAATAAAACCCAATAGAATTTTTACATTAGTTACAGCAAGATTTGAAACTATATTTCAAACGTCGCTTATACTTGCCCCCCCCCCCCTTGGAAACCACAACATGGTCGCCCTTGCAAACAATATTATCTGTGTGTTTTTCTTACAAAACCGAATTATTGCATCTTGAAGAAGCTCAGTGAGTGGCCTATAGGATGGTCAAACGGTTTCCAATGCGTTTAACCTTTAAACTCCTATTGTCGCAACTGCTGTGTCAAGGATTTTAACCTCAATAGCTCATTCCCTAATTAAGCCAGAACGATGATTTTGGTGTCAATGTGTTACTGAAGGATGAAGCTTTCCCCTTATGTGCACTTTATGTATGTATGGGGTACCACAGCTGGGGGGAGGCGTAAAGTTCTTGTTTCTTCAAGTTTTTGGATTAAGTTTTTTTTGGGGGGGTATTCTTCCCTTGGGGGTACACTCATGAAAATTAGTATGTGAAGCAATGAAGTAGTCCACTACATGGTAATATCCTGTATGTGTACTTACTGCTTACATGGTGGTGGAGGGAGGGGGAAATTTGGCCAATTCTTTGAGTCTCAGGTTTTAGCGTAAATTACATTTTAGTTTCTTCTTCTTCTTTTTCTACGAATTGGTCGGGAATTGCACAAATGTTCTGTCATTGGACTGTGTGTTTCATAAGCTTTCCGACGATGTATCAATTGTGAGTCTGTGATAATTTACGGAGTCACCAAGGCCGCCAACGTGAGAATCTCCGATTTCGTTCAAATCCCTGCCGGGCGTAGAAAGGTTAAATAATGCAATAAACAACTTACACAAGTTTATACCATTCATGCAGACCTCGAGAAGCATCAAGAATGTAAAAAAAGTATTTTCAGGATGAAGGTTGGTGATTCATCCACGGTGACGCTCCTGCTAGTGCGAAGTTAGAAGAATTCTTGGATTATTTTGTACACCAGTGACTGGAGGGAGAATGAATATATTCCTGTAGATATTTGGGACATGCTACCAACGGAGAAACTGGACTAATAAGACGATAGAAAGCTGAAATAACGTGATGAATGTATTGCGTAGTAGATCCCATCCGATGGTTCAAGATTTGATTTCCTTCCTCAACTCGGAAACAGAAGGCACGAACGTGCAAGAAAATAGTACATTCAGGAGGATGGAAGAATTGGAAGATCGTTCAGAAGTACAAAGTTTCTGGTGATTTCAGAAAATGCCTGAGAACTTTGGTCTATGTTTAGGAGCTGGATTATCCAGAATCTTTGAAACTGACAACACACAATGATGCCTGTTTGTTTATATGTGCTATATAATAACAGTTCTAGATAGCAAATGTTAAAAAAAAAAAAAAAAAAATCAATACTGATTGCAAACGCAGCAAAATTGGCTCGATTGGATTTCGACCATTTTACTAGTCTTACTTGGAATTAAAGTGAGAGCAATTGATAATTAACCTTTAATGTTGCTATTCTACATAATAATAATAATAATAATAATAATAATGATAATAATAATAATAATAATAATAATAATAATAATAATAATAATAATAATAATAATAATAATAATAATAATAATAATAATAATAATAATAATAATGCAATCTCAATAATATATTGGTACTGATATTTAAAGTTGATCGCTTGTTGCAGGAGTGGGATTTATCGCAGGCCGTAATTGTGAAGACACACTATATATATATATATATATCAGGTGTTCTAAAAATGGCGCCCATGGACCACAGAACACTACTCTACAGACCAAAATAAAGCGAAACTGTTACAGACGAGGTACAACTCAAACTTTGTAAATGACAAGGAGGTTCGAGTAGTATATCGTTTGAAAGTTACTGTTAAAAGAAAGGAGGTGCAACAAGTCTCTAGACTTGTTCTGTGCAAAGACGGCGGCAGGTTAAAATGTCAATGTCAGCACATTTTGCATTAAGATGTGCATCTCCATGGGACCATCCGGAGAACTTTTTTTTTTTTTTTAACCTCAATATGTAGTACTTTTGAAATAATGAGACACGTGTTTTGCTGTTTTGATTTCTGTTGAACTCTTTCAGATTTCTGGGCTGGCCTTGGATTCCTCAATGCAAAATTTATCAGATAGGATTGATGTAGAGATTCGAGACTTGTTTCAACTTCTTTTGACATTATCTTTCAAACGATATACTACTTGAACGCCCTTGCCATTTGGAAATTGTGAGTTGGATTCCTTCTGGGACCCTCCAGGGGTAAACGTTTTAACCTTAAAACATACGATTTTTGAGTTGATTAGAAAGGTATTTTTCTGTTTTGACATTTGCTTCACGATTTCCAATTGTTAGGAGTATGCAATGGACTTTATGTACACGCTGTATGCATGTTTCATAATTCCTTTCATTTAATGATTCATGAATAAAATAACTATTTCGTATCAATCTATGTAGCCTGGTTTTAATTCTTAAGAGTCTTCATCCCGGCGAAATTAAAATACCGCTAATTTTACAGTAATTATGTGATATCTTCAAATAGATAAAAGATTATCGAAATGTGGAACAAGAGCGCCCTAGACAACATTATTTTACATGAGAAACCGTTATCACGACTCACTTATCTGCTTTCGATTTCGAGCCATTTTGAAAATCGGCATTTATTTTCGCGTTTCTAAACATCTGAAAACGGGAAGCCACTAGATGACTTGTGATAACGGTACCTCATGCAAAATAATATTGTCTAGGGCGCTCTTGTTCCATATTTCAATTATCTTTTATCTATTTGGAGATAACACATAATTACTTTAATATTAGTGGTATTTTAATTTCGCCGTGGTGAAGACTCTTAATTTGTATCAGACGAAAGAAAATGTAATTTTAGGAAAAGACGAATAAAATGTATAATAAATAAAAGCACAAAAGTTTGATGTTTAATAAATTGCAAAGTTGCAGCTGCTATTTTTTTCTTTCTTTCTTGCAAACATTCTTTCCATCATTAAGATTTAGCGGAAATAGCATTTCATCCTCTAGACTAAACAATCAATTGTTGCACCATCTTTGTTTCTGAAAACACGTCACTAATATCTGTATGTACGTGTGTGTTTGCTAATAACATGTGCATTGAAAAGATCAACTGAAGTTAATTTTGTAGTTTTAAAGGGTATATATTATATCAGTGGTTCTCAACCTAATTTCTATCACGACCTCCCTTTTATCACGTCCTCTTGCCAGCGACTTCCTTGTAATTTCTGGTTTGTAATAAGCTTGTGCGGGATTTTTAATATACCGATTTCGGTGATCTCACGATTCGATATCCGTCTATTTCTGTAATAGTACACAACAAAAAATGAGGTGTTGAAATAACACAAAATGACTACCACTTTAGCGTGTTACTTGTATGTCAATTCAACACCAGCCACATCGCCTTCAGAGCATATCAGAAATACCTCGTTACTGACTGGAAGTATTTGCTTTGTTTTTTATTGTTTGGTATGAGCAAAGCTTTGCGAAACATATTTCGCATTTATGGCAAGTAACTAATAACATTCTATGTTTTCTGTAATCGGTCACAATAATATTGATGTAAACCTGTGAATCATCTGACAACAGTTACACAGATAGCTTCGCTTCCATCTGTTTCCTTTATATGTTATTCTTGTGTCTTAGCATATATGAACATAAGATGGCAGAACTGATGCCTGTGTAACTGTTGTCAGACGATTCACAGGTTTACAACAATATTATTGTAACTGATTACAGAAAACATAGAACATTATTCGTTACTTGGCGTAAGTGCCAAAGATATTTCCCAAAGCTTTGCTCATATTAAACGATAAATACTAATTTAAATTCTCTCAGGTAGTACCGAGTTATTTCTGATATGCTCGGAAGGCGATGTCTTGGTGCTGAATTAACACACAAGTATCACGCTAAAGTGGTAGTCATTTTGTGTTGTTTCAACGCCTCATTTTTTATAGTGTAGAATCCATTTGTTGGATATAATGGACACAGTAACTTCGCAAAAAGCGAATGGATTAAAACCAAGTTTGGTCAGTTCACTCATATTACAAATATCGAATCCGGTCCGTCATACTGTTTCAAAATGGAGGCCATTTGAAAATTTTACAACTTCATAACTCTCCTAATTTGGAGTCATATAAATTGATTCACCGGCCTGACGGGAAATGTTGGTGTTATTTTCATTAAGGCCGGTGACCGGTACAAACTTCTTACCAGTCCCTTTATGATCGGTATTTTGGTATCTGTAATCCATAATAAAACATCGAATACCGAAATTCTTTAATAGTGCCTTTATAAATACACATTTCCTTAGTATTATATATTAGGCAATATTTTTTTTAATCTATGACAGTTTTTTTTATCATTTAACTTAAGAAATTTTGTTTTATTGTGAAACATTGTTTTCAACAGAAGAGACAGAAGTGTATAATTTGTCATAATTAATGCAACATAAATATAGCGATAAATTTAAATTGTCTATCGATTGTTGCCAAATTACTCTTAGGCATTTCGTTAGCACAATGTTAGTTGCATTGTTTAATTTCACGTCCCTAACTTCTGCATATGGCAACTTTCCTTAAAATTCCAATTGCCATCCTTAGGACTTCTTAAAATAATTTTCTGTAAAATGAAATGACATTTTTGAGTTTTACGTTCCACGATTATGCCGGCTGGGCTAAAGAGACGGTGACGATGAGAAGTGAATGAAGGAAGTGGGAGGAAACGAGAGAACCCCGAGAAAACTCACACACACGTTGTTTGTCCACCACAATGCTCCCTTGGCACGAGTTAGGATCGAACCAAGGACCTCATTCGCCAGAGGGGAATGCTCTACCACTGAGTCATCGCAGCCCCTGCAATTTCCTGTAGTTGAAGTAAAAATTTAAAGAGTAAATTTCCTTTCGTAAATCCAAAATTTGTCACGTAAGGATTAATATACTTTTGTTCATCTGTTTCAATAATTTTAAAGAAGTGGCAGTTACTGGTAAATGCAATAAAATGATCAATACCGATTTCGGGTTCTCATTTTTACTACAGTTCCCATTAAGCTTATTAGTGAATGTAGTAAGAATATGCAGAATACAGGGGCTAATGCACTCTTGTCCACGACAATATACATATTTCCTTCCCACGGATGGGTTCGAACAGAGATACTTAACACTTAGGGTTGCCATAATTTTTTGATCCAAAATACGCACGAGCCTTAAAATGACGACCCATCGAAGATACGGTACCCAAATACAGAATAGATATTTTGAAATTTCTTACCTAAAAATCGCCTTTTTAAGTTATCACACAATTGTTTACTGTAATACTTGGAACACTATTGGAAACTAACATGTTTTATAATATTTCTCATTAACACAAATTTAATAAATCATGCCATTAAATTGGCGTGTATTAAATCTAACCAAAAGAACCCTGGAATGGAAAAATGAAACACTGTTTAAAAACATAACCTTCTTTATTAATACTGTAGTAACTAAAATATAAATTATATGATGAAAACACAATTCTTTTTGCCCGAGATTTTAGCGATTTCCGACTCGGAAATTTTCGGGCAACTTTAAAAACTGTCAAATATGGACATTTTCCTATTTCATGCTTTTATACTATACGGACACGGACACGGTCCCAAAAATACAAACAGTCTGTACAAAATACGGATATATATATGGCAACCCTACACTTAAGCCTATATCATAAGGATAGGGAATTTTAAGAGGATACCGGTAATTTTATTTTTCAGAGTTAACAACCCTAAAGTAGGAACATCTAAATATATTTGAAAACGAAATCATTAAAATTCTTGTTAATTTCAAAGATTAAAAAAAAAAAATCATTTCCCATATAAAGCAATAAAAAAAATAATAATGGCATAGAGACTAAACAACGTTTAACTGTCATTCAAAAAAATATATCCGTTAAAAATGAAACTCGTGGTGTTGTCCATAGTAGAATCGAGCGATTTATATATATATATATATATATATATATATATATATATATATATATATATATATATATATATATATATATATATATATAAGTTGGAGGTTGCTTTCGAACGAACTACTTCCATAGAAATTAACAACATTTTCATACACTTATTATTATTTTAGCGAATATTTTATCTGGAAAGCTCTTAAAACGCTGGAAGTTGACTGATTTACTTATATTAGAACCACCCACGCAGGACTATTAATATTCTAATGTTAGTATGTCTGTTATTCCACACGATAACTTCCCGGCGGGAGATTATGTGGTTCGGAACCCACGTTAAGTTATAGGAGCACGTCTCATATAGCCTTACTGCTGAGATGGACGCTGAATTGAAATCAGATCAAATCTATTTTGTATTTCTATTTCTCCTAGATTCATATTAATATTTTCTTCCTATCGGCGCCTAGGTCTCCCTAACGGTCTTTTTTCCCGGCTGACTTTCCAGTTGGTAACCTAATGATAATTATTACAAATTCAATTTATTCTTGAGTTTCTCTAATAAAATTTACTGTAACCTCATAGCAAAACTTGGAATAAAATCAGTTTGTTCTTGTATTTCCCTGATAAAAAATACAGTAACCTCACAGCAAAATTTGGAATCAAATCAATTTATTCTTGAGTTTTTCTGGTAAAAATTTATAGTATCCCCACAGCAAAAACTTGGAATAAAAGTAATGAGTGGAGTTAGATTCCTACGTCATCCTCGTGTTTCAAATCATTAAGAATTTGTTTTCTATTTGAAACGAACTGGAATTCAAATATTTTGATTTTATTGATTTCTTTGAAATGAACAGGAATTTAAATATCTTGATTTTATTAATTTCTTTGAAATGAACTGGGATTTAAATGTCTTTATTTTATTGATTTCTTTGAAATGAACTGGGGTTTAAATGTCTTGATTTTATTGATTTGTTTGAAATGAACTGGAATTTAAATGTCTTGATTTTATTGATTTCTTTGAAATGACCTGGAATTTACAGGTCTTGATTTTATCGATTTCTTTGAAATGAACCGGAATTTAAAGGTCTTGATTTTTATTGACTTCTTTGAAATGAACTTGGATTTGAACGTCTTAATTTTATTGATTTCTTTGAAATGAACTGGAATTTAAATGTCTTGATTTTATTGATTTCTTTGAAATGACCTGGAGTTTAAATGTCTTGATTTTTATTGATTTTTTTCTTCAAATCTGTTAAATGCTTCTTGTCTTCTTAAAATGAATTTGTTTTATAATTATATAAATTTAAGTATTGCTTAAATTAAAAATTTATTTTAAATATTAAAATTATTTATAAAAATTTAATTTAGAGGAAGTAGACCCTAAGGAAACATTCAAATAAATATGAAGAAGATCTCAGTAAAAATTCAAATCAATAAAATTATATTTTTTTTTCAAGGAAAACTAATTCCCTGATAAAAATCAATGAGTAAATATTAAGAGCAAACGGGTAAGCAACATCATTAACCCTTCGTGCAGCAAGGGGTTACGCGTAACACCTCACACCAAGGGAAGGTTAAAAATGTCTGCTACATAAATCATTATTTTCTGTCCCAGAAAATGTAATATTCTCTGGAATATACCCGCAGCTACGCCTAATGTCAAAATCTTCAACTTTAACTGGAAATAACCTCATGTGCATTATTGTAACACGTTACACCAAGAGAGAATACTTTATGTCCATCACGAATGTTTTTTAAAAATGGGCTATTTCCTAGGAATTAAAAATATTGAATGAGATGAAATAAAATTTATACTATTTTTGACACAAAACCTGTGTTATGACATGATACTAAAGAAACATCCACAAATTTTTTTATCCTAATATAAGTGGACATCTTTTAACTCACCTTGGTGTATGTATGGTTAATGAACACCGTCTTAAAACCTAAAACCATATTAATTGGTTTAAATAGTAAATTAACATTAATAACATTTTAAGATACTTTTTTTTTAAGCTCCACCATATATTTTGGGTGGCCATTTTTTCTTTTATCTTAAGACTGTACCCTTGATTTCGTGTAATTGAGGCTATGAACATTAGAACCTGCTGCGAAGAGAATAATCCAACATAAGTGACTGCCTTTGACAAATACGATGACAGTTGTTTGGCTAGGAAATCGGGCCCAAATTAGCGAAGCTGCCATCGGATAAATATAGTGCTGCATCTTGAGTTATAGTACCCTTGACTTTTTTCTCTCTTTTTTTTCTTTCTTTCTCTTCTCGAAATCTTTAATAGCGAGGGAAGTTAGTTTATAATGTCGGCAGTGGATCACGGTATATGGTTTTGGCATGCTTGATGTATATCAAAGGTTTTCCGCCCTGTGGAAGCACCTTGCAAAAAACTAACTCCTTTGGCTGGTTCCGCCACCTGCCACGGAGTTTGATCTTCATTTGTTTATCTTCGTTCGCTCTGCAAAAGAACCAGAGATTTTTCACTGGCTCAGACTGTTCTAACGTAAAAGAAGGGGGCGAGTGATCCCATTTCATGTTTTTTTTTCCTTTATTTCTTGAGGGACGAAACGAAGGGGGGGGGGGCTTCTTTTTCTCTGTGGAATCATTTTTGACAGCTTGATGTTCTTTAGTTGAAAAAGAGAACTTTAAACGGGAGGTGGGAGATTTATGTATGACAGGATAAAGGAATATTAACATAAGAAAACGTTGAATTATTTCCTGCTTGTCATGTCATGTAATATGTTGTCATGCTGTTAATATTTTGCTTACACGCTTTTCTTTACGCTTGTTGGACAAATGGATGAAGAGTACATTACAGCACGTAAAAATATCAGCTGAAATTTACTTTCACTGAGATCTCAATCAATTCGAATGTGATTGTCAATTTTTCACAAACTTGTCTTGTATAGTGGCGAAGCGCTCCTTCGTGACAGGTGACTAAGAAGCATTTTTCAATACATGAGATCTCGGACTAAATTTCCTCCCTGGTCTAGTGGCTACGGCGTCCGACTTTGGTGCTCGTGGTCTCAGGTTTAATTCCCTTCCTGTCGGAAAACACTAAAATTTTGAATGCATTTTAGTGGTTCGGATTCTACCTTAAAAGGCCTCATCACGCGAAATTAAAATACCGCTAATTTTACAGTAATTATGTGATATCTTCAAATAGATAAAAAGATAATCGAAAAGTGGAACAAGAGCTCGCTAGACAATATTATTTTACATGAGATACCGTTATCACGACTTACTTATCTACTTTCGATATCCAGCCATGTAGAAAATCGGCACTTATTTCGCTTTTCTAAATGGCTACAAACGGAAGGCTACTAGGTGACTCGTGATAACGGTACCTCATGCAAAATAATATTGTATAGCGAGCTCTTGTTCCACATTTCGATTATCTTTTATCTATTTGAAGACATCACATAATCAGTGCCGAATTCGTGTATAAGCTAAACAAGCTATAGCTTAGGGCCTCACTATCTTGAGGACCCCAAAACCTTAAAAAAAAAAACTACATTTCCAAAGTATAAGAAAAACAATAAATACAAATAAAATAAAATCTACATGCAGCAACAGTGCTTCTTGTTGTGTGGCTCCTATGATGTAAGTAATGGGGGCCCTTCGGCTATTCTCCTTCCTAAAATATCACGTTTTTTTTCATTTCTGTATATAGGGTGCCTACGTTCATCTGGACACATATAGGGCCCCATTACCTTCAATACCTTAGGGGCCCCATCAAGCCTAAATCCGTCTCTGCACACAATTACTGTAAAATTAGCGGTATATTTATTTCGCAGTGATTAGAACTCTTAAATTGTAGGGGCAAGTCTCATGTAGCCTCGGTGCTGAAAAGTGATGCTAAATTTCAAACAAATAAATACTGGTTGAGTGATCGGCCTTTTGTCATCAGGGAAGCTTTAGAACGAGATCTCCAGTTTTAATGCTAGGAGTGAACAATTATTATAATGCATTCGATGCTCTTCCACAGTGCACCAAAGACACTTCTGACAATTGTCAAAGAATTTCAATTGGTTTGATCACGAACTTCACACTTGGCGGTAGCGCCAAACGAGTGCTCCGATGGAAATACTCGTCTCAGATATAGAGAGAACTATTTAATGACACTTGATGAATTTCTTAGGTGAAAGTCTGTAATAGTTGCCTGTTCTATGATCATGCGGACACTAGTTTCTGATCGAAATTTGTTTGTGATTGGTAAATCAGTTCAAGATATCAATTGAAGATTTATTTTCAGACTACAGAAAGTATTTTCTGTGCTATGAACTGAGAATAACTTCTGTCCGTTGTAAAGAGATTATTAAACCGTTGAGGATAAAGGAAGACGGTTCGTCTCCGTATCTGAGTGTCCGTAAAAGGAAAGGTTCTCTCCAATAATAACACAGGGCAAGTCAAAATCATGGACCCGATCTCAGAAATTTATTCTGTGAAATCCAATAAACATATGTTATTTTGAGACATGCACTTCGAAAACTTTCAAACTTTAGCTTCCATACAGTATTTTCACATTCTGCCGCTGTCAGCAGGCAGCAATTAAGGAAAATGGTGTTGACTGGTATTCTTGATTATCACGTGAACAAGTCTGCAATTAATATTGCATTTCCGTACCAAATGTCGGAGAGACCCATCTACGGGAAAAGCCATTCGTAAATGGTCTGAACATTTCAGAGATTCGGTTTCATAGCAGCCATTGCTGATATTGACAGCAACATGTTACGAAATGTTTGGCAGGAGATAGACCATCGGCTTGATGTGTTGCCGTGTTCGGCGAGGTACTCACATAGAACACTTAGACTATCGGCTTGATGTATACCGTATTCGGAGACGTATTTACATAGAACACTTAGACTATCGGCTTGATGTGTTGCCGTGTTCGGCGAGGTACTCACATAGAACACTTAGACTATCGGCTTGATGTGTTGCCGTGTTCGGCGAGGTACTCACATAGAACACAGATTATCGGCTTGATGTATGCCGTATTCGGCGAAGTACTCACATAGAACACTTAGACTATCGGCTTGATGTGTTGCCGTGTTCGGCGAGGTACTCACATAGAACATTTAGATTATCGGCTTGATGTATGCCGTATTCGGCGAAGTACTCACATAGAACACTTAGACTATCGGCTTGATGTGTTGCCGTGTTCGGCGAGGTACTCACATAGAACACAGATTATCGGCTTGATGTATGCCGTATTCGGCGAAGTACTCACATAGAACACTTAGACTATCGGCTTGATGTGTTGCCGTGTTCGGCGAGGTACTCACATAGAACACTTAGACTATCGGCTTGATGTGTTGCCGTGTTCGGCGAGGTACTCACATAGAACACAGACTATCGGCTTGATGTGTTGCCGTGTTCGGCGAGGTACTCACATAGAACACTTAGACTATCGGGACTATCGGCTTGATGTGTGCCGTGTTCGGCGAGGTACTCACATAGAACACAGATTATCGGCTTGATGTATGCCGTATTCGGCGAAGTACTCACATAGAACACTTAGACTATCGGCTTGATGTGTTGCCGTGTTCGGCGAGGTACTCACATAGAACACAGATTATCGGCTTGATGTATGCCGTATTCGGCGAAGTACTCACATAGAACACTTAGACTATCGGCTTGATGTGTTGCCGTGTTTGGCGAGGTACTCACATAGAACACTTAGACTATCGGCTTGATGTGTGCCGTGTTCGCCGAGGTACTCACATAGAACACTTAGACTATTGGCTTGATGTGTTGCCGTGTTCGGCGAGGTACTCACATAGAACACTTAGACTATCGGCTTGATGTATGCCGTATTCGGCGAAGTACTCACATAGAACACTTAGATTATCGGCTTGATGTGTTGCCGTGTTCGGCGAGGTACTCACATAGAACACAGATTATCGGCTTGATGTATGCCGTATTCGGCGAAGTACTCACATAGAACACTTAGACTATCGGCTTGATGTGTTGCCGTGTTCGGCGAGGTACTCACATAGAACACTTAGATTATCGGCTTGATGTGTGCCGTGTTCGCCGAGGTACTCACATAGAACACTTAGACTATTGGCTTGATGTGTTGCCGTGTTCGCCGAGGTACTCACATAGAACACTTAAACTATCGGCTTGATGTGTTGCCGTGTTCGGCGAGGTACTCACATAGAACATTTAGATTATCGGCTTGATGTATGCCGTATTCGGCGAAGTACTCACATAGAACACTTAGACTATCGGCTTGATGTGTTGCCGTGTTCGGCGAGGTACTCACATAGAACACAGATTATCGGCTTGATGTATGCCGTATTCGGCGAAGTACTCACATAGAACACTTAGACTATCGGCTTGATGTGTTGCCGTGTTCGGCGAGGTACTCACATAGAACACTTAGACTATCGGCTTGATGTGTTGCCGTGTTCGGCGAGGTACTCACATAGAACACAGACTATCGGCTTGATGTGTGCCATGTTCGGCGAGGTACTCACATAGAACACTTAGACTATCGGGACTATCGGCTTGATGTGTGCCGTGTTCGGCGAGGTACTCACATAGAACACAGATTATCGGCTTGATGTATGCCGTATTCGGCGAAGTACTCACATAGAACACTTAGACTATCGGCTTGATGTGTTGCCGTGTTCGGCGAGGTACTCACATAGAACACTTAGACTATCGGCTTGATGTGTGCCGTGTTCGCCGAGGTACTCACATAGAACACTTAGACTATTGGCTTGATGTGTTGCCGTGTTCGGCGAGGTACTCACATAGAACACTTAGATTATCGGCTTGATGTATGCCGTATTCGGCGAAGTACTCACATAGAACACTTAGACTATCGGCTTGATGTGTTGCCGTGTTCGGCGAGGTACTCACATAGAACACAGATTATCGGCTTGATGTATGCCGTATTCGGCGAAGTACTCACATAGAACACTTAGACTATCGGCTTGATGTGTTGCCGTGTTCGGCGAGGTACTCATATAGAACACTTAGACTATCGGCTTGATGTGTTGCCGTGTTCGGCGAGGTACTCACATAGAACACTTAGACAATCGGCTTGATGTGTGCCGTGTTCGGCGAGGTACTCACATAGAACACTTAGACTATCGGCTTGATGTGTGCCGTGTTCGGCGAGGTACTCACACAGAACACAGATTATCTGTTTGATGTGTGCCGTGTTAGGCGTTGTGCTCACTTAGAACACTTGTGATATGTTTAAAGAAAACTTTGATGGTTTACCTTTCTTAGGACATGTCTCACAATAAATATGCGTATTAGATTTTACAGAATAAATTTCGGAAATCTGGTCCAGCATTTTGACTTTTCCTGTACATGTGGACCGCTTAGATGCCAAGTGAAATTTAATTCCAAAAAAAAAAAAAAAAAAAGTCAGGAGATAGCGTTGAAGTTCAATATCTCGTGAAAAATTCATATTTAGGAGTATGTTTAGTACAAGGGGTCCAGAAGCACGTAAAAACACGAAATTTACAGGAGAAATTAGTGATGCAAGTACTTAGACGTAACATAACGTAACCAAATCTAACCTAACCTAACATAAACTAACGTAAGCTAACGTGGACTAACCTAAACTAACATAATATTAGTAGAAATAAGCGAAATTCTATCATTTTTTGGAAAATTATGTGGGACTCCTATATTAATATAACAAACTAAACTAACCTAACGTAACCTAAACCTGCCTAACCTAACTTAAACTAACCAACCCTACCCTAAACTAACCGAATGTGAACAGAAATTACCAAAATAGTAACATTTTTTAGACAAAAGAGCTGGACCCCTTCTGCTAAACATAGGCCCATATTTATTTTATTATTGAAATCAAAAACATAATTTTGAAGTTCCTGAATAACATTTTTATCATGGGATTTGAAGTCCAAAGTTCTCTTCTGGAAAATTACAATTTTGGAATTACACGCACTTGGCATTCAAAGGGTCCATATTTTTTGCCGGGACAAAGAAAGTTCGTTTGTATTACGGAAGTATTTGTAACTGAGAGGCATACAATGAAACACGTTAAAATATTTAAACCTTTTCACTCAGAACTACAATTCAACATTTCAAATAAAGACAGTCTTCCACTCGTCCAACCTATTAATTATACAAGCTCACTTTGAAATGACTAATGATTATGTTATCTTCGCACGGTCAAAATACCGCGGCCGTTTATACGCTCACTGGCTGGACAGACCTTCTATCATAACAAAAGGACAAGTTTTTGAAATTGAAGACAGTTATTACAAATTCCTTTATTGACCTTCACGTGTAGCAACAAAAATTTATAATAAATTTTCGATGGATATAAAAGACGAATAGTTATATGAAAATTATTAAACGTTTATTTTCTCAATAAATATAGAAAATAGTACCAACGCACAGGCTAAAACAATATCATAGAAGTAAGATTTAGCATAAATTAATGTATTCATCAATTGAATTAGTAAAAAGAAGCTAACTCATTTAAAGAATAACTTTCTGCCATCTATTATCATTTTTGTTCAATGGTGAGCAACATTAAAAGTTGAAATACCGGAAAATCCACTTTCGTTTAGTATAGAGAGTTGAGATAGAAGAGGAAAATCTACTCTAGGAACACGAAATTCATATAATTAAACATTTATCGCTATGTTTTACTAGTTTTGTACTGATTTCTACAGACAGAAAGACGAACGGGTAAACATAGTCATTTTAGGAAATTTTCTACACCTACACATGGCATAGTTTGGAAGTCTTAAGAAAAAAATACCGATGCCTCTTTTAGATCCACCGCAGTAGTGGAGTAAAAACTTGAAACAACTTTTGTTCTGTTACCTCAGTTTTACAACTAATTGATCGGCTGTGTTTTAATTAATTGGAAAATTACCTATTTAGTTGTTTTTGAT
This sequence comes from Thermobia domestica, assembly GCF_964235325.1. Lineage (NCBI taxonomy): Eukaryota > Metazoa > Arthropoda > Insecta > Zygentoma > Lepismatidae > Thermobia > Thermobia domestica. The sequence continues at coordinate 22,800,312 of NC_137456.1, read as the reverse complement.
GAAAGTGTAAGAATATTTCAATATGTTTTTTTTTTTTTTTCCTTTAGGTTTGCCGTGATGAGGTATAAACATGAAACAACTTTGTTCTTTTCCCTTAAGCCATGTTTCCACTTTACATGAATCTTGTAGCTGTCATAAAATGACCTTGCAACCCGATCTTTCTATTTACTGTTTAGATGTTACAACTTCTTGAAAGCAAGAAAGGTATCTCCACCCATGCAGCTCTGCACTCTAGTGGACAAACAGTGAACATCCTCATTAAAAACGTGTATTTTGGCGCACTTCCCCTTCCCTGTCCAAAAGAATCCGTTGTTTCGGAAGCGGCGAAACTGGTTTTCCCTTTATGTCTGCCGGAGGGAGATAGCAGGTAGTAAGCAAGACGTCCCAGAAAGTTGGACACTGTTCGACTTCTTGCAAGATGGAAAAACATGTTTTATGACCCTTACAAGACTATGTGTACACGGTGAAATATGGTAGGGTTTCAAGATTTTTTTTTTTATGACAGCTACAAGATTCGTTTAAAGTGGAGACGTGGTCTTAGTCACACAACTAATGGATCGGCTGTTTCAATTAATTGGAAAATTATTATTATTATTATTATTATTATTATTATTATTATTATTATTATTATTATTATTATTATTATTCTCCCTTTTAGGAAACTAATGTTTCCTTTTCTTTCTTTCTTTCTTTCTTTCTTTATTTATTTTTATGTATTTATTTATTTATTTATTTATTGTACGGGCATGGAAATATATCTTCCACGTTTCTCAATTTTCAGCTTCCTCTTTTAACTCCCATTATTTTCTTCTATTTTTCAAATCATCAATTACCTCACAGATGCTTACATTCCCAGATCCGTACATGTCAAAATCCTTCCTAGATCCATGAAAGTACTATGGGCGATGACATGACATATTTTGACATAGACAAAAGATTTCCCACTTCCGTACATGTTTAATAACAGACACTCTTTGTGTGCATTTTTAATAAAGTTTGAGCAGAGCAGGATATGGAATTGCATTCTCATGGAGATATGAATTCAGCTCATGGAGAGAGAATAATAATATGAATATGAATCAGGGGCGGATCCAGGACAGACTTCTGGGGGGCTAGTTGTGGGTTGAAATGCTGCTACATAAAGCTACTCTTAAGAAGTCCAAACTCTGGGATGGGTTTTATTTATATATATAAAATTAGAAAGTTTCCTCTTCTGGGGGGATACGATCGCCCCGATCCCCCCTGGATCCGACACTGATATGAATAATACATGCATACATGCTTTCCACACTTTTTATGTTTATTTTTTTGAAGGTAGTATCAATAGCACTAGTACTAACGTAAAACGGTCAACTCCTCGCGTTGAATTCAAATTCATTCAATGTATTTCCGAAATGTGTTTGTTATGAATTCAGACAAATCACATCGGGATACAGAATTCGGCTCTTACAAAGAGCCTCCGTGGAACTAGTATGTGGATCTTCTATGATCTTGGTCCATCTGCAGCAGGCCGTTTACCGTTTTTACAATCACATATATGTAATTCTTACCAATATATATATACATATATACGATTTACAGTTTGCGATAGCTTATGAATATATGAAAGTGCAACCAAACATCTTCTAACATCTTTTTAAACATCAAAACTACCCAAAATGTTCTTTATTTTTGTCGAGCTGCACATATACTTTCTTTCTTCTTTTACGTTGCAAGCTGAGATACTTTCTGTCTTAAGCATGATCGCTTGTTCTGACTTCTAGCCTGAGAAAACAGACTCATTCGATGACATGAGGATGTTGCTTGTTTAGCATAGTATTCTAATAACCCTCTGCGGAATTATTTGTTCTATGATGTTATTCATGACAGTTCCACATGCTTACTGAGACTATAGAATTTTCTAGCCACTGGTCAACGAAATAGTCATAGAACTGGGCAAGCTTAGGGGATCATCTTGAATATACAGCCAATCACTGCCGACCATTTGTAACGGAAGAAACGCTAATAACTCGCAAGAGTGTTATATTATCATTATTTTTGTAGTCTGTAACCAAACCAAAGTCCTGTATCTTACGCCAAAGACACTGGTTAAAGTGAAAATTGCAACCGCTTATGGAAGCTGAAGGAGAAATTGTCCTAAAAGAATTTATTACTGCTTCCTCGAAGTCTACCGTAGCAACTTCAGGATTCCAATTCGAGACTTCTTTCTTTATTAGTGAAACAAATCTTTCATATATACGCTTTCTGATGTTCGGAAGAAGACCAAAAACCACTGGAATCACATTCGTTTCGTCTATTAAGCTTCCAATATCTGCATGAATTACAAAAATTTGGAAGAAAAATATATTGCAGCTCTTAAACGTGCCATCAATAAAGAAGGTCGTGCAAGTTTGTAGAAAATGCTAGCAAATGTTATTATTATTCTATCCTCTTCTCCATTGTCAAATAGCAAGAAATTGGAACCATTATCCATCTTTAGAAGGCTATCTGATAAAACTGTATCTTTGACGTGTGACTAATTAGTTGTTGATATTGTAACTCTTTGTCTTTCTTGATATAGATAACTTTTGACAGAAGTGTACGAGGCACTCTTGTTAGCAATTCAAAACCCTGCCCATATAAATCAGCAGTTTCTTCCTTGTATATTTTCAAAACAGGCACATCTTCACGAACACGTTTCTTGGCAGTGTATAGTGACATCTTTGTTTCAGTCAAAACTGTGTCACCCCTGTACAAACATGATTGGATACACCAAGAACATTTTCACCCCAAGTTTGCTGTTTTCCTGTTGCCTACCAAGGGCGCCGATCCTGGGGGGACCGGGCCCCCCAAAGCTCATGTGGGTCCCGTAGTGTATTTATGAATATACAATATTTGACATAATTTGAATACAGTTTGTCTTAACATCCTCACTTCTGCGTCTGAGTGCCCCCTCCCCCAATTTACAGAGAAAGCGGCGCCCTTGTTGGCTACTAAGCACTTAACTGGCCTGCTAGGCAGTCTGCAAAATCAAACTATTCTAGGCCTCTTATTGGCTGTGGCTGCTACACGGAAACGAAACCCTTAGATTCCATACCCCCCCTCTGCTCAAAAACTAGTAAAATTTCCCACAAACAGTGCCAGCTATCGAACTTATACGGAAGTGGGATTCCAAATCATGACATTTCATTACATGTGGCACTTATACGGAACTGGGGAAGATCTTGACATGTACAGCAGTGGGAATGTACGCTAGTGGGAGGACACCAAATCATTGATCAATTCTAGTCTTCTTCCTATTCCTCGCTTTCCTTCCATCTTTCCTTCTATGGCGGTATGAAAAAGACAATTTCTTTGCAAAATGTGTCCAATCCAATTGGCCTTTATACGAAGGATGGTGGCTAGAAGCGCCCTCTTCTCTCCTATCTGTTTTAAAACATCTTCGTTTATTACTCTTTCTGTCCATTTGATCTTCTTCATCTTCCTCCAACACCACATTTCGAGCTCTCTAAATATTTCTTCTCTAACTTCGGTAATGTCCAAATCTTTGAAACATAAAGTCCAATACAATACTCCATATCTAGCACTTGACCAATTTCTTCCTTAGTCCAATATTAAGGCTGCTAGTTAAGAATAAGCTTTCCTTATTGAATGCTCCTTTGACTGTGGCAATTCTCGAGCTGATCTCTTTGGTGCAGTACGCGTCTTTCGTCAAAATACATCGCTAATATTTGAAATGATCGACCTGTACAAGTTCTCTTTGTTCTACTCTCTGACCCATCAGGGGCAGATCCAGGACGGACTTCTGGGGGGGGGGGGTTGTAATACTGCTACTTAGAGCTACTTTTAAGAGCTCCAAACTCTGGGATGGGTTTTATTTACATATAAAATAAGAAAGTTTTCTCTTTTAGCGGGGCGATGGCCCCGATCGCACCCCCTGGATCCGCCACTGTGACCCATAATGGCGCATTTTCAAGGGATATTCTCATGACTTTCGATTTTTCGATGTTTCGAATAAATTACTGTAATTTATTGTTGTTAAAAGTATAAAAATATTTCAATATTTTAACTTTCGGTTCTCCGCAGTGAGGTAAAAAATTGAAGCATTTTTTGTTCTATTATGTTAGTCATAGAACTAATGGATTCGCTATGTTTTAATTAATTGGAAAATTAACTATAACTTATTTTTGTTAAAAGTGATAAAAAATTATTTCGGACCTTAAAGGCAGAGAGGCGTAAGTCATTTTTATTAAATTTTCAGGAGAGACAGAAAACAGTGACTTAATTCATTTTGTCTTCGGACTTATATCCAATTTTATTGTTGCTATTTGATAAAATATTCATAATACAACTACAAGTTTTCTAAGAATAAAGATATCAGAACTCGGGTTTCAAATCTGGCAATAACTCATTTTTAGAAGAAAGAAAAAAAAAGGACTCACTCCCCTCTGCCTTTAAGGTTCGAAATTCAATATTTTATACTTAAATTCTCCGCAGTGAGGTGAAAACATGAAACAAATTTTGTTCTATTACCTCAGTCATACAAGTAATGGATCAGCTATCTATCTATCTATCTATATATATATATATAGCTGATTTTGGAAAATTAGTTTAGCTTATTTTGTAAGATATTCAAGAATATTTGAATATCTTTCTTAAGTAATCTTTTTTTTTTTAATTCATATAGCATTGAAGTCTATTTTATTAAAATATTTCAGCATGATTAAATAACGAAAGATTTTTCAAGAGAAGTTTTTTGTATTATTTTTTTAAAAGCTCGCGATTGCATGTTGTTTTAATTTACAAGTTTATCGCAGTAAACATCCGTTTCGGTCTTTGATTAACAGAAAGATCAGTACCAGATGTGTCTTTTTTTTTCATTTTATATAAAAATGAGCGGCATCAAGAAAAGGAGAGATCATGTCAAAGGGGTCATCTCAACACCGGAAGAGAGAGATACTTCTTTTATACATATAAGTATAAAAAAGAAGAAATGTATGTTAATAAATATCTATAAAGAATAATTTTGAATAACAACGTTTTATATTAAAGATAAGTTTGACGGTCTGATTTAGTATAAAAAAGAAATATAAATACTAGGATTTTTTGTACGTCTTGTATAGAAAGTGACAGACTAATTTGTTCTGATAAATGTTATCAAATTAATTAATTTTTCACGGCATAAGAGTGAAACAACGCCAAATAAAATATGGACAGATAATATTCATAATATACGGAATGATTCTTTTGACATTCCTTGCACGAATGCTTTATGTTGTAGCTAATCTATTCTATAAGAAACAGTTATTTGCTCAATAAACACTCAGGACATACTACTATAGCTAGAAATGTCAAATTTGAATAGAATCCTTTTGTCACAAACAGGGCCGGCTGTAGTCTCGGACTGGCCAGGGCCGGGGCCGAGGCCCAAGCTTCAATACATATAAATCTTACGTGAGTATCAACATTACAAAAAGGACCCGAAATTCGGGCCTAAATCAGATGCACGTAACTGAGTATTATCACAGACATCAGGAAGATAACTATAGGTCTAACGACGTCCAGAAGGCCCCCAATACCTTACAGATCCTTCCGTAAAGAAGCACCACTGCTCAATGCCGGAGCCCTTACCTTTGGTGCGAAGGGTCTCTGATTTGATTCTTGACCATGGTAAACTTATGGTAGAAACATAATTCTCTACCATGTTTACGTACTTCTACCAGTTGATCCATTATTATTTACCTGGAAGTACGCAGAATGAATTCTTTTTACGTATATATATGAATCCAAGGTCGTTTTTTTCTATAGTTGGACCGTATTTGTCCTGCGTGCATTTTAGTAAAAAGAGAGAAATATCGGAAATTTCCTGATTAATAATTTAAAAATTTAATTAAAAAATATTTTTACCACCCTTTATTTTTAAGTAAATTATAGAAATGTTCCTAATGCTCTCCCTCGTAGCTAAGCGGTTAGCTTACGTGCCTTTGGCGTGGGAGATCCGGGTTCGATTCCCAGGAGTTCACATGGTTCGGATCCCACGTAAAGTTGTAGCTCTACGTCTCATATAGTCTTGTTACTGAAAGGATCACTAAACTGAAATTAAATCAAATAAATGTTCCTAAGTAAATGTTTCGCAAATATTTATGTAATTAAACGTTTCACTATTTAAAATGTTTCATAGAACATTTAGTAATTATACGTTTGTTGAACGTAGTTAATTAAATGTTTCATGGAACATTTAGCAAATCAAACGTTTCACGATAAACTTTAGCTTATGGAAAGTTTCATTTGTCTAATTACATGTTTAGCACTTAGCTAATTAAAGTTTTGCTTAATGTTCAGCTAATCAAGTGTTTCACGAAACATTTAGCTAATTAAACGTTTCACAAAACATATACTTACTTATTCATTATCTTAAACATACAGCTAATCAAAAGTTTTATGAAACGTTTAGAAAATTAAACGTTTTTAAAATGTTTAGGTAATCAACTGTTTCACAAGAATTTAGTTAAGTAAATTGTTTACAAATATCTAATTTAATGTTTAGCTAAACTGTAGATTGTTAAAAAATTAAATTTAGCTAATTACACTTTTCGAAAATGAATAGTCAATTAAATATTTCAAATGACATTTAACTAATTAAATATTGCGAAATCTTTAGCTAATTAAACGTTTCAAAAAAAAAACGTTTAGAAAATGTTTTGCTAATTAAGTGGGTAGAAATTTTTTAAAACTATTTAACTGATTCAAATTTTTGGCTAATTAATCGTTTCCACAAAATTTTAGATATTTGACTTTCAAAAAATATTTAGCCAATAATACGTATAGTCGACTAGAAACTTTGTAAAATATTTAGCTAATAAAAAATTTCGCAAATATTTATTTAACTGAATGTTTCACAAAACATTTAGTTAATTATTTGATAAACTTTTAACTTAATTAACCAATTAACAAAAAGCTTTGCTAATTAAACGCTTCATAAAACACTTTATTAAACTGTTCATAATAAATGTAAAAGTAATGGAACGGTTTGATAAAGATTAGTTCATTGAAATTTTCTAAAACACTTAACCAGTTAAAAATTTCGCAAATGTTTGTCTGTAAATGTTTCACCGAACATTTAGCTAATTAAAATGATTCACAAAGATTTTCGTTAGTGAAATGTTTCAGATAACATTTAGGTAATAAAACACTTAACAAATTAAACGTTTTGCAAACATTTAGCTAATTAAACGTTTTTCTAACTAATTATTTTATAGTATGTTTAATTAGCTAGAAGTTTAGCAAAACTTTTACTTAGCTAAATGTTTCCGAAGCATTTTAAGTTAGTTCAACATTTTATTAAACATTTTGCAATACGTTTTTTAGTAAACCAACAAGTAATACGGAGAGCTAATAGCTATTGAAATCTTCAGAGCAGAGAGTCCTGAAAAAAAAGTTTTATTCTTTCTATTATATAAACATTTACATGTAATTTAATTAATGTTTAAAGTATCATTTAAATTAAGTTTATCATTTTTGCTTTCAGGATTCTTAGCGACGACGAAAAACAACCGTTCATTGAAGAAGCGGAGAGGTTAAGAAATGTTCATAAAAAGGAGCACCCGGACTATAAGGCAAGTTTATTTTCTCGCATTAGTTAACCATAAATATTCAGAATTAAGACTAGAGGAATTGAAAAAATATATCATTTGGTGTTTCATAAGTATCTTGGAAAAGTACCTGGGAAATGGCTATTTTCTTGAACCGCCTTAAGAGAAATTTAATAGCTTATAATGTTCATAGTTTACTTGACAAAAATATATTTGAAATAATTATTTATCAAATATCAGGCAATGAATTTATTACAAATTGTATCATGGCTATGGATCGAATTTCTGTTCTAAAAATCTTTGAAGACATGCATATGATTTATAAACTAAAAATGGCAAAATATTACCTATAAACAAAAACGAAATCTGCTCCCATCTTTGGGGCTGCAAGCGCAAATAATACTTTGAGTTATTTATATATATTATTTATTAGTATTATTATAGTACATAATATATATATATATATATATATATATATATAATGTACTATAATAATACTAATAAATAATATACTAATGAAAAACTCGAAACTATTTGTATTGGAGAATTCTTCCCCTCTCCCCAGGCAAATTCTAAAATAACACTACTACACTTTAAAATAAAAAATGATAGCATTTAGCATAAGTACCAGCAGTGGTGTATTTAGGGGGGTAGCTTCCGGGCTTAAGCCCCCCCCACGAAATCTTACTTAGTATAGTAAAGTAAATGAAATATCTTGCAGAATTTTCACATTTCTAGGCAAAGCCCCCCCCCCCGAAAGTTAGCAAAGCCCCTCCCGAAACAAAATCGTAAATACGCCACTGAGTACCAGTGATTACCTATTTCAGAAATGCCTGTTCCTGACATCAGTATATTCTGCTTTTATTAGTTCACTGTAGCTTGTGTTCCTTACATCAGTATATTCTGCTTTTATTAGTTCACTGTAGCTTGTGTTCCTTACATCAGTATATTCTGCTTTTTTGTTACTTCACAGTAGCTTCTGTGCCTGACGTCAGTATATTTTCTTTTATTACTTCACGGTAGCTTCTCTTCCTGACATTGGTATATTCTGCTTTTATTACTTCACAGTAGCTTCTGTGCCTGACGTCAGAATATTTTGCTATTATTACTTCACGGTAGCTTCTGTTCCTGACATTGGTATATTCTGCTTTTATTACTTCACAGTGGCTTCTGTGTCTGACGTCAGAATATTTTGCTTTTATTACTTCACGGTAGCTTCTGTTCCTGACATTGGTATATTCTGCTTTTGTTAGTTCACAGTAGCTTCTGTTCTTGACATCAATATATTTTGCTTTTAATAGTCCATTGTAGCTTCTGTTCCTGGCATCAGTATATCAGAAGTAGTGAAGGGGAGTTGAATCTCCGATCATGCACAATATGGTTTACCAGTATTTTCTCACTTTTACTTCCATCCCATCTTCCATGTATTTAAAATCTCCCCCGGATGCAGATGGAGATATTTCGCACCAATGTGAAACAAAGATACTGGATTTCGGGTATTATTGCAGGGAAAGACAAAGAGACAGCCCGAGGCTAAAGTGTCGATTTCACTTTTCAAAGTTGATACTACACCAGGTCAACCACTTTGACCTGCCCCCTTCCTTACACGGTTCAGTATTCCTTCATATCCTGTCACACAATGTCAAATAGGGTTAATAAAGGGCTGAAAAATATGAAGAAATGTACAGTCATGTCCAAAATGATTGTCGCATGTCTATAAAAATGTTGTTATTGGAATATAATTTGATAACGATTTCGCCCTGTTAGTATGTGTATAATCGGCAAAGACATGTATGTGGTAAATTTCATATCAAAAGAGCAGTAAATAAGAACAACATAACGAAAATAATATTTTCTGGTCCACTTAGCAACTTATCGTTTTACTCATTCTAATTTTCGTATTTATAATTCTTTTCTTATGAAATTTACCATAAATATGCATTTTCCGATTATACACGTAGTAACACTATTAAAAGTACCCTGCAAAATCATTATCAAATTATATTCCCACAACAAGACAGTTATACATAGTAGATATGCGACAATCATTTTGGACATTATTGTACAAAGAGGGGAAATTATGGATTTTCGGAGGAAACAAGGGGGCATTACAATGGCAGTAGAAAATAAGAATGGGAAGGTAGTCAGCGAGACAAGTGAAATCTTAGGAAGATCTTCTGTTAGGAAAGAGATCTTAGGAAGAAATCTTAAAAAAGAACATGTTGAGGATTTATATGAGAGTAGAGATAGACTGTGTAGCCTAGATGTCGTAGTAGCTAATGAAGTGCGCGAGGATGATAAACAATTTAGTACTCTTCAGAATAAGTTTGAAAAAGTTTTAATCCGAAATTAGGAATGGAAAGGCTTCCGAGATAGATACATACCAAATGAATGTATTAAGAATATGGAAGACAAGGGCAAAAAAGAACTGTTCCCACTGTGCAATGAAATATATGAAACAGAAGAGTGGCCAAAAGACTTCCTGACAACGATCATGATACCGATGGCTAGAAAATCGAACCCAAAGCAATGTGAGGATTATAGAATTATTAGTCTCATATCTCACGCAGCAAAAATTTTACTTCGAATTCTCAACAGAAGATTGAATAGAAGAACAAATGAAAAAGCTGAGGAGGAACAGTTCTGGTTCAGGAGAGGTAAGGGCACAAGAGATGCAATTGGATTATTAAGGGTGATCAATGAAAGGTTTATAGGAAAAGGGGAAAGAGGTATCTGTTGCATTTATTCATCTAGAAAAGACTTTTGACGGCGTACATTGGGAATTATTGTTGGAAATTCTAAAGAAGGTTGGGTTGGAATGGAAAGATCGAAGACTCATAAGAAACATATATGAACCAACAAGTAAGTGTTAGAATAGTGGTGGAAATGACAGAAGAGAGTGCAATTGGAAGAGGAATTAGACAGGGATGCTGTCTCTCGTCAACATTATTTATTATCTATCTAAAAGAGATAGTGAAAAAGAAACTAAAATGAAGACAGCATTTCAGTAGAAGCTAGAATGTTTAGGTGTATACGGTTTGCAGATGATATGGTGCTTGTTGCGGAATCTGGAGAGGAAATCAATAAGATGTTAGAAGACTTGAGGAAGGGCTGTCAAGAACATGAGATGAAATAAATGTTAGAAAGACAAAAGTCATGGTGATAGAAACGAAGCGGTTGGTGTCAAATATAGAAGTAGGAGGGGAGAAAATGGAACAGGTGACTAGTTTTCGATACCTGGGTAGTATTATTAGTGATAATATGAAGTGTGAAGGAGAAATACAAACAAGGACCGGAATGGTGAAAGAAGTCTTTAAGAAGAAGAAAAGTATATTTTGTGAGACCTTGAATAAAGAGATGGGAAAAAGACTTATAAAATGCCTCGTGTGGAGTATTGTACTGTATGGGTAAGAAACATGGACATTATCAAAAATGATGCAAAGCGACTGGAAGCTTTTAAAATGTGTTTGTGGAGAAGAATGGAAAGGATTAGCTGGGTCGGGCGGAAAACGAAGGAGAGGGTGTTAGAAATAGTGCGAGAGAAAAGAACAATTTTAGATATTATTAAGAAGAAGAAGAGTAACTAGTTGGGGCATTGGCTAAGAAGGAACTGTATCATGAGGGATGTGCTAGAGGGTATGGTGGCAGAAAAGAAAGGGAGGAGGCGAAGCAGACTGCATGTAATGAACGATATCAAAACAGAAACATCTTACGTGAAGACGAAGAGGTTAGCAGAAGACCGTGGAGCATGGTAGCTTCTCAGCTGCAGCAAGTGACTTGCAATAATGGCAGAATACTTATGATGATGATGATGATATATGAAGTAAACGTTCCACAAACTGACAAAGGTCTGCAGGGTTCATATATCGCATTGTCTTTTCACCTATTTATGCCACACACGTTGGACTCATCGCCCCGGCATTTTAATGTATGTAACAAGTGTCTGTTAGAGTTTAGGTCAGGGCTTTAAGTGTGTGAATCCAAATTGCGAACACTGTTGTCCACATACTGATACCTAATAGCTACTGCAACATTACCTTTACTGGCATTATCTCCTTGACAGTAAGGCGGTTTCAGACAATAAACTTCTAAAGCTATCGAGACTATTTCATCACGAAGAATATTACAGAAAGCCTCTGCTATGAACAATTGTTACCAACGCCGTACCAGTAGAAGTAATCCTGCATCATATTTTCTTGACATTTTTGTGGTTCCTTGAACAGCAGTCGTTATTCTGAGGGACAACATATACTCATTACATATAAAGTGTTGATTCATTATTTTGTATCCAGGTCCACGACACTACTGATGTTGCTTTCTGTTGCTCTTGGTAATATGGAGTTTATACAGGATGGCTCCTCGAACTATGTGAGCTTGGTGGGGCTCAGTGTGCTGTATTTTAATGCACATGGATGCCTATAATGCTGCCTGAATATCGTGGCGAAATGTGATCGCGACTTTTCGCATACTATATTGTAGAATTCTCTGTGGTCTCTAGAACAAGTTTCCTCCAATCACTCAGCACTTGGAACATTTAGACAATGCTGTTTCACCTTCCACTTCCACAACATAAACACTATAGAGGTATCAGTCGGTTAGGCCCAGTTGAACTTCCCAGCTACTCGTACTGAACAAGTCACAGAGGTTAAATCTAATGACAAGTACCTCTCAACCAGAAGTCCGTCAGTCTGTAGTCTTGCACTGAATGCAAGATGTACCTTGAACTGTGTATCTACGTCAGCTGAATCGGTGTTGAAACGTACAACTTAATTGTCTCACTGAGACGGGTCTGTTTCTCTTGAAATCTTATTGCGTCTTCGAAATATCCAATTACATAATCAATACATATTCAATCTTACATGTAGAGGGACGCGATGGCTCAGTGGTAGAGCGTTCACCTCTGGTGCATGGGATCCTTGGTTCGATCTCAGCTCGTGCAAAGTGAACTTTGTGGTGGACGAACACCGTGCGCGTGGGTAATCTCTGGATTATCCCGTTTCCTCCCACTTCCTTCATTCCATCATTACATTCATTTCTCATCATCACCGTCCCCTTTAGCCTATCCGGCATATGCGTGGGACGTAAAACTCAAAGATTTCATTTCATTTTTTCAATCTTATATGTACTTGAATGGATGTAACCGAAATCATCTATCTCTATACAATTAATTATTCATTAAATTTAGGATGAATATCAATACATTCCGACCAGCTAATAAGATAGAAGCCAAATGTTCACTAAGAAAATACTTATTACTCCCAGTGTAAGCGTACAGGAGTTTATACGTAGTTTCACTCCAGTTATATATGTGTGACTCTGTGGAACTTTATTCCTCAGTAACAATTAGCCGCATCTCAATCAAATTTTGTGGGCAAGTATCCCATTGTCTAATGAATAAAGCTTGCTGTATTTGATGTCCGAGCTCAGACAGGGATAAACTCGGCTCGGCTACTATGTGGTACTTTATTTCTCGCTAAATTCTGGCCGAATATCAATGAAATTTGGGGAGCCATGAACCTGTTGTCTACTAAATAAAGCTTGCTGTATTTGACGTCCGAGCTCAGGCAGGGATAACCTCGGCTCGGCTACTATGTAGGACTTTATTTATCGGTAAGTTCTGTCCTAATCTGGTTGAAATTTGGTGAGGAAGTATCAGTCCATTGTCTAATGAATAAAGCTTGCTGTATTTGATGTCCGAGCTCAGGCAGGGATAACCTCGGCTCGGCTACTATGTGGTACTTTATTTCTCGGTAAGTTCTGTCCAAATCTGACTGAATTTTGGTGAGAAAGTAGTCAGTCCATTGTCTAAGGAATAAAGGTTGCTGCATTTGATGTCCGAGCTCAGGCAGGGATAAACTCGGCTCGGCTACTATGTGTTTCTCGGTAAATTTTGGCCGGATCTGAATGAAATTTGATGGGCAAGATCGCAATATTTCGTGTCCGATCTCGGCCGGAGACAGTAGGGATCGTGTTTCACAGCTTTGTATGCCGGAAACTACTAAGTTCAGTTCACCTAGACTTGGTTAAATATAATATTTTTTTATCTTTCTTTCATTGCAGTACCAGCCCCGCCGACGAAAACCTCCGAAGTCTGTAGCAACCCTAGTGTCTGATGGAGAAATGCCTGGAACTTCCGGAGTTTCCTCGTCATTTTTAGACGCAAGATGTCACCGGTAATTACAAATTAAATTTCGTTTTTTCTATTTTTGAATTTAGGTATTTTAATTTAACTGTTTTAAACACAAAATTAATATTTACTTATTTTAGTTTAGAAATTAACATTTTGGTTGAATATCTTTATGACTTCTGGGAGAGCGCTAAAATTTAACGAAGTAGCCATTCAGTTTTACAAAGTTTTCTGTGACAAAGCTCTTTTCTCTTTTAATATTATATTAAGGAGTTCAATGTACCTAACCTTATCTGTAAATCTATCCGACCGACAGATCGGAAGTTAAAAAATTCCAAGAACTACATGAACAATTACCAAAATTGAAAACAAAATAGTCAAAAGTTACGAACCGGAAGTGGAGAAATTAACAATTTCCAGTTTTAATGTTCATCATTATAGAGTAGAAACGGTAAAGAGATAGATGTGGTATCCTGCAATAGGTTAATCGTCCCAAGAATACATTACACCTCCATCCTTAAGTCTCTACTACAACCAGAAGTGGTACAAATACACTACGACTTCCGGTTTTAGTATTGATCTACGTAGAATAAAAACGTTAAGAAATGGTGAGAAGAAATTTAATGTTCGTAGTTATGGAGTAATAACGGTAATAGATAAGGTAATTTATTTTTAGTAATCGATTAAGCGTCTCGGAAATAAATCCTATCTCCACTCTAATTTATCTATTGAAACCGGAAGTGGCAAAAAAAATCAACTACTTCCGCTTTTAACGTTGATCACTAGAGTAGAAACGGAAAGAGAGAGAGAGAAGCCGTTTCCAGCTATTGATTAAGCATCTCAACAATACATTTCATTTTTATCCTTAAGTTTCTACTAAAACCGGAAATGACATCAATTCACCACTTCCGGTTTCAATACTAACCTACATAAAGCCAAAACGCCAAGAGATAACAAGAATCAGTTTGATGGGATCGATTTAATGTTCTAAGAAAAGTTGCCATCATATCTCTTAAACCCCTATTCAAACCGGAAGTGGTAGAAATCAACCACTTCCGGTTTAATGTTGATTGTTGTAAAATGAAAACTAACAACTAGCGAGAAGTATTTTTTCCGTAATCAATTAAGTGTTTCAAATATATATTCTGTCTCTAGTCTAATCTCTCTACTGAAACCGGAAATGGCGGGAATAACTACTTCCGGTTTTAACGTTGATCACTATAGAGTAAAAACAATAATATATGGAAAGAAGCTGATTCCTGTAATCGATTAAACGTCTCCACAATGCATTTCATTTTCGCCCTTCAGTCTCTATTAAATACGGAAATGGTTGAAATCTACTAAACTTCCGGTTTTAATATTGATCTAGACTACATAGTTAAAGCAAAAATGCTAAGGGATAGTGTGAACCGGTTTGATGGAATTAATTTAGCATTCTAAGAATAGGTACTATCTACTCTCTTAATCTCCAATCAAACCGGAAGTGGTAGAAACCTACGACTTCAGATTTTAACGTTTGTTGTTATAGTGAAAACAGTAACAGGTATACGAGAAGCGATTTTGTACAATAAATTAAACGTTAAAACACATGTTCCATTTTTACTCTAATCTCTCTATTTAAACCGGAAGTGTTGCCTATCATCCACTTCCGGTATAAATTTGATTGATATAGAGTAGCAACGTTAATAGCGAGAAGTGGTTTCCTGGGATAAGTTAAGCGTCCCAAGAATATATTCAATCTAAACCCTAATTATATACCTCTATAATCGGAAACACACTTAATTGTTTGCATACTTCCACAAAACATACAAACACCAAATTTTGCATACTTGTTCGTCATGGGATGTGGGTAATGGGAAAATTCCGATATCACGAAAAAGGCGACATTTTCCATGTAAATGAAGTGTCGAAATTTTTCGTCGTTTCGAAATGCTGGTTTTTAGAGTAGTTCCGCACACCATAGAAACGTCATATTTTGTGAGGCAGTGAAGCTGGGAACATAGTTTATGATCGAAAAAAGAGCATTAAAATTCGTTTTCGTTTCGCGGCGCAAATCGAGAAAATGTGAAATTTGTAATGGCTGTATGTAGGACGTTGAAATTTCGAGGTGATGTTTATTCTGATGCGTAGTTTGCGAATCCGCCCTTAAACTTAAAAAAAATAGTCATGTTCGGTGTAAGAAAGTGCTAGGTATGTTATAAGGGTGCGTCTAATTCTACACAACTTGTAGTAATGGTGGAATCACGAAATTGCGTTCAAGTGTGTAGATTACAGCCCATGTGAGGGGAAAAATCCGACATGTTGGAAAAGTCGTCATCTTCGATTCAAAATGGCGGCTCAAAAATTTGTAACCATGAAAATTGTAAGTTGTGCTCTTGGTAGGTAAGCCAGGTTTCGCTATGTTATTAAGGACGTAGTTCAGTTTAAGTGAAGAAACAAATCATTGGAGAAGTCGCCATCTTGAATGCAAAATTGCCATATTTTTGAATTGCCTTCATTTGGACTCTTATGTGGTATATTGAGGAGAATAAAACAAATAGAATTCAACGTAGTAAGTTAGCTCCGCGGTAAAGTGTCTGTTTTCTGAGTAGCAGGTCTGGGTTCGATTCCCCGCCGAACCTTGTTTTATCTTACGTTTTTTTTCTTATCACGTTGCTTCGTTTTATCAAAATAGTTTCTGTTGGCATTGCGTGAACAAAATATTTTCGTCATTACAGACATAGACGAAAAGAATATATTTATACGCTAACTGTTGAGATGGTCTCGAAACTAGGCAGTATGTTCATGTAAAGTTTCGAGACGATACTGAAGTATTTAAAATCAAACATATGTAGCTTTGGAAATGGAGCATCACCAGTGTCTCTATCGGAAGCAATGTTCGGGGGGGGGAGTATTACCCCGGGGGCACTGCTGATAACATTCTATTTGTTATTGTACTATAAACGTATTATTTTGATCTCGCCAGGGGCGCTCTGAGGAGGCAGTGTCCCCCAAAAAGAGTCTGAAAGAAACATTGGGCATCATTTTCACGATATAGTGTCCATACAAGACAACAATACATTTTGTCTCGCGACAACAGTGTCTGCTTCAAACCGGAAACGATTGCAAAATATCTCTCTCCCCTTTTATGTTCCTCGTTAAAATACATGCGTATACCAAATTTGAAGTGAATAGCACAAATGGAAAGTATAAAATATTAATTTTAAGGAAATACACACACACACACACAGGGACGTACGCAGGGGGTGGGTCCTGGGGGTCCGGACCACCACCGAAATTCCAACTTTTGAGTAAATTTAGCTTAATTTTTGGGACAAGTTTAGGAATTTCAATATAAAATACACTGATATTGAGTTTGGCCCTTCCCGAAATTAATTCCTGCGTACGGAACTGCGCACACACGCTCATACACGCACACACACACACACAAATGGGCACCTTTGAAAATTGTCTCGTCGGCAGCGTACATACTTTTAATATATAAGATACGTGGAAAAGTGCCCCTTTCGATTTAATAGTTTTAGTTGCGGGTCCGGTTGGAATGAAATGCCGTATATAATAAAGTCAAGCTTATTTTCAATCACCTATGCTATAAAAATAAAGAAAGAAAAAGTGAGAGAAAAACTTGCTGGGGATCGAACCCAGGTATTTTGCACAGTAGTCTCACGTCGTTCCCCTACACTACTCAATTCCTTAGATTTTGGATTTCCTACTTACTGCTCACATAGTACTGGTAGGTAGCGGGCCCGCGTCCGTGGAATTATTATATACCTCTATAATCGGAAACACACTTAATTGTTTGCATACTTCCACAAAACATACAAACACCAAATTTTGCATACTTGTTCGTCATGGGATGTGAGTAATGGGAAAATTCCGATATCACGAAAAAGGCGACATTTTCCATGTAAATGAAGTGTCGAAATTTTTCGTCGTTTCGAAATGCTGTTTTTTAGAGTAGTTCCGCACACCATAGAAACGTCATATTTTGAGAGGCAGTGAAGCTGGGAACATAGTTTATGATCGAAAAAAGAGCATTAAAATTCGTTTTCGTTTCGCGGCGCAAATCGAGAAAATGTGAAATTTGTAATGGCTGTATGTAGGACGTTGAAATTTCGAGGTGATGTTTATTCTGATGCGTAGTTTGCGAATCCGCCCTTAAACTTGAAAAAAATAGTCATGTTCGGTGTAAGAAAGTGCTAGGTATGTTATAAGGGTGCGTCTAATTCTACACAACTTGTAGTAATGGTGGAATCACGAAATTGCGTTCAAGTGTGTAGATTACAGCCCATGTGAGGGGAAAAATCCGACATGTTGGAAAAGTCGTCATCTTCGATTCAAAATGGCGGCTCAAAAATTTGTAACCATGAAAATTGTAAGTTGTGCTCTTGGTAGGTAAGCCAATTTTCGCTATGTTATTAAGGACGTAGTTCAGTTTAAGTGAAGAAACAAATCATTGGAGAAGTCGCCGTCTTGAATGCAAAATTGCCATATTTTTGAATTGCCTTCATTTGGACTCTTATGTGCTATTAAGGAGAATAAAACAAAGAGAATTCAACGTAGTAAGTTAGCTCCGCGGTAAAGTGTCTGCTTTGTGAGTAGCAGGTCTGGGTTCGATTCCCTGCCGAACCTTGTTTTATCTTACGTTTTTTTTTCTTATCACGTTGCTTCGTTTTATCAAAATAGTTTCTGTTGGCATTGCGTGAACAAAATATTTTCGTCATTACAGACATAGACGAAAAGAATATATTTATACGCTAACTGTTGAGATGGTCTCGAAACTAGGCAGTATGTTCGTGTAAAGTTTCGAGACGATACTGAAGTATTTAAAATCAAACATATGTAGCTTTGGAAATGGAGCATCACCAGTGTCTCTATCGGAAGCAATGTTCGGGGGGGGGGAGTATTACCCCGGGGGCACTGCTGATAACATTCTATTTGTTATTGTATTATAAACGTATTATTTTGATCTCGCCAGGGGCGCTCTGAGGAGGCAGTGTCCCCCAAAAAGAGTCTGAAAGAAACATTGGGCATCATTTTCACGATATAGTGTCCATACAAGACAACAATACATTTTGTCTCGCGACAACAGTGTCTGCTTCAAACCGGAAACGATTGCAAAATATCTCTCTCCCCTTTTATGTTCCTCGTTAAAATACATGCGTATACCAAATTTGAAGTGAATAGCACAAATGGAAAGTATAAAATATTAATTTTAAGGAAATACACACACACACACACAGGGACGTACGCAGGGGGTGGGTCCTGGGGGTCCGGACCACCACCGAAATTCCAACTTTTGAGTAAATTTAGCCTAATTTTTGGGACAAGTTTAGGAATTTCAATATAAAATACACTGATATTGAGTTTGGCCCTTCCCGAAATTAATTCCTGCGTACGCAACTGCGCACACACGCTCATACACGCACACACACACACACACAAATGGGCACCTTTGAAAATTGTCTCGTCGGCAGCGTACATAATTTTAATATATAAGATACGTGGAAAAGTGCCCCTTTCGATTTAATAGTTTTAGTTGCGGGTCCGGTTGGAATGAAATGCCGTATATAATAAAGTCAAGCTTATTTTCAATCACCTATGCTATAAAAATAAAGAAAGAAAAAGTGAGAGAAAAACTTGCTGGGGATCGAACCCAGGTATTTTGCACAGTAGTCTCACATCGTTCCCCTACACTACTCAATTCCTTAGATTTTGGATTTCCTACTTACTGCTCACATAGTACTGGTAGGTAGCGGGCCCGCGTCCGTGGAATTATATACCTCTATAATCGGAAACACACTTAATTGTTTGCATACTTCCACAAAACATACAAACACCAAATTTTGCATACTTGTTCGTCATGGGATGTGAGTAATGGGAAAATTCCGATATCACGAAAAAGGCGACATTTTCCATGTAAATGAAGTGTCGAAATTTTTCGTCGTTTCGAAATGCTGGTTTTTAGAGTAGTTCCGCACACCATAGAAACGTCATATTTTGTGAGGCAGTGAAGCTGGGAACATAGTTTATGATCGAAAAAAGAGCATTAAAATTCGTTTTCGTTTCGCGGCGCAAATCGAGAAAATGTGAAATTTGTAATGGCTGTATGTAGGACGTTGAAATTTCGAGGTGATGTTTATTCTGATCCGTAGTTTGCGAATCCGCCCTTAAACTTGAAAAAAATAGTCATGTTCGGTGTAAGAAAGTGCTAGGTATGTTGTAAGGGTGCGTCTAATTCTACACAACTTGTAGTAATGGTGGAATCACGAAATTGCGTTCAAGTGTGTAGATTACAGCCCATGTGAGGGGAAAAATCCGACATGTTGGAAAAGTCGTCATCTTCGATTCAAAATGGCGGCTCAAAAATTTGTAACCATGAAAATTGTAAGTTGTGCTCTTGGTAGGTAAGCCAGGTTTCGCTATGTTATTAAGGACGTAGTTCAATTTAAGTGAAGAAACAAATCATTGGAGAAGTCGCCGTCTTGAATGCAAAATTGCCATATTTTTGAATTGCCTTCATTTGGACTCTTATGTGGTATATTAAGGAGAATAAAACAAATAGAATTCAACGTAGTAAGTTAGCTCCGCGGTAAAGTGTCTGCTTTGTGAGTAGCAGGTCTGGGTTCGATTCCCCGCCGAACCTTGTTTTATCTTACGTTTTTTTCTTATCACGTTGCTTCGTTTTATCAAAATAGTTTCTGTTGGCATTGCGTGAACAAAATATTTTCGTCATTACAGACATAGACGAAAAGAATATATTTATACGCTAACTGTTGAGATGGTCTCGAAACTAGGCAGTATGTTCGTGTAAAGTTTCGAGACGATACTGAAGTATTTAAAATCAAACATATGTAGCTTTGGAAATGGAGCATCACCAGTGTCTCTATCGGAAGCAATGTTCGGGGGGGGAGTATTACCCCGGGGGCACTGCTGATAACATTCTATTTGTTATTGTATTATAAACGTATTATTTTGATCTCGCCAGGGGCGCTCTGAGGAGGCAGTGTCCCCCAAAAAGAGTCTGAAAGAAACATTGGGCATCATTTTCACGATATAGTGTCCATACAAGACAACAATACATTTTGTCTCGCGACAACAGTGTCTGCTTCAAACCGGAAACGATTGCAAAATATCTCTCTCCCCTTTTATGTTCCTCGTTAAAATACATGCGTATACCAAATTTGAAGTGAATAGCACAAATGGAAAGTATAAAATATTAATTTTAAGGAAATACACACACACACACACAGGGACGTACGCAGGGGGTGGGTCCTGGGGGTCCGGACCACCACCGAAATTCCAACTTTTGAGTAAATTTAGCCTAATTTTTGGGACAAGTTTAGGAATTTCAATATAAAATACACTGATATTGAGTTTGGCCCTTCCCGAAATTAATTCCTGCGTACGGAAACTGCGCACACACGCTCATACACGCACACACACACACACACAAATGGGCACCTTTGAAAATTGTCTCGTCGGCAGCGTACATAATTTTAATATATAAGATACGTGGAAAAGTGCCCCTTTCGATTTAATAGTTTTAGTTGCGGGTCCGGTTGGAATGAAATGCCGTATATAATAAAGACAAGCTTATTTTCAATCACCTATGCTATAAAAATAAAGAAAGAAAAAGTGAGAGAAAAACTTGCTGGGGATCGAACCCAGGTCTTTTGCACAGTAGTCTCACGTCGTTCCCCTACACTACTCAATTCCTTAGATTTTGGATTTCCTACTTACTGCTCACATAGTACTGGTAGGTAGCGGGCCTGCGTCCGTGGAATTATATACCTCTATAATCGGAAACACACTTAATTGTTTGCATACTTCCACAAAACATACAAACACCAAATTTTGCATACTTGTTCGTCATGGGATGTGAGTAATGGGAAAATTCCGATATCACGAAAAATGCGACATTTTCCATGTAAATGAAGTGTCGAAATTTTTCGTCGTTTCGAAATGCTGGTTTTTAGAGTAGTTCCGCACACCATAGAAACGTCATATTTTGTGAGGCAGTGAAGCTGGGAACATAGTTTATGATCGAAAAAAGAGCATTAAAATTCGTTTTCGTTTCGCGGCGCAAATCGAGAAAATGTGAAATTTGTAATGGCTGTATGTAGGACGTTGAAATTTCGAGGTGATGTTTATTCTGATGCGTAGTTTGCGAATCCGCCCTTAAACTTAAAAAAATAGTCATGTTCGGTGTAAGAAAGTGCTAGGTATGTTATAAGGGTGCGTCTAATTCTACACAACTTGTAGTAATGGTGGAATCACGAAATTGCGTTCAAGTGTGTAGATTACAGCCCATGTGAGGGGAAAAATCCGACATGTTGGAAAAGTCGTCATCTTCGATTCAAAATGGCGGCTCAAAAATTTGTAACCATGAAAATTGTAAGTTGTGCTCTTGGTAGGTAAGCCAGGTTTCGCTATGTTATTAAGGACGTAGTTCAGTTTAAGTGAAGAAACAAATCATTGGAGAAGTCGCCATCTTGAATGCAAAATTGCCATATTTTTGAATTGCCTTCATTTGGACTCTTATGTGGTATATTGAGGAGAATAAAACAAATAGAATTCAACGTAGTAAGTTAGCTCCGCGGTAAAGTGTCTGTTTTCTGAGTAGCAGGTCTGGGTTCGTTTCCCCGCCGAACCTTGTTTTATCTTACGTTTTTTTTTTCTTATCACGTTGCTTCGTTTTATCAAAATAGTTTCTGTTGGCATTGCGTGAACAAAATATTTTCGTCATTACGGACATAGACGAAAAGAATATATTTATACGCTAACTGTTGAGATGGTCTCGAAACTAGGCAGTATGTTCGTGTAAAGTTTCGAGACGATACTGAAGTATTTAAAATCAAACATATGTAGCTTTGGAAATGGAGCATCACCAGTGTCTCTATCGGAAGCAATGTTCGGGGGGGGGAGTATTACCCCGGGGGCACTGCTGATAACATTCTATTTGTTATTGTATTATAAACGTATTATTTTGATCTCGCCAGGGGCGCTCTGAGGAGGCAGTGTCCCCCAAAAAGAGTCTGAAAGAAACATTGGGCATCATTTTCACGATATAGTGTCCATACAAGACAACAATACATTTTGTCTCGCGACAACAGTGCCTGCTTCAAACCGGAAACGATTGCAAAATATCTCTCTCCCCTTTTATGTTCCTCGTTAAAATACATGCGTATACCAAATTTGAAGTGAATAGCACAAATGGAAAGTATAAAATATTAATTTTAAGGAAATACACACACACACACACAGGGACGTACGCAGGGGGTGGGTCCTGGGGGTCCGGACCACCACCGAAATTCCAACTTTTGAGTAAATTTAGCCTAATTTTTGGGACAAGTTTAGGAATTTCAATATAAAATACACTGATATTGAGTTTGGCCCTTCCCGAAATTAATTCCTGCGTACGGAACTGCGCACACACGCTCATACACGCACACACACACACACACAAATGGGCACCTTTGAAAATTGTCTCGTCGGCAGCGTACATAATTTTAATATATAAGATACGTGGAAAAGTGCCCCTTTCGATTTAATAGTTTTAGTTGCGGGTCCGGTTGGAATGAAATGCCGTATATAATAAAGTCAAGCTTATTTTCAATCACCTATGCTATAAAAATAAAGAAAGAAAAAGTGAGAGAAAAACTTGCTGGGGATCGAACCCAGGTCTTTTGCACAGTAGTCTCACGTCGTTCCCCTACACTACTCAATTCCTTAGATTTTGGATTTCCTACTTACTGCTCACATAGTACTCTTAGGTAGCGGGCCCGCGTCCGTGGAATTATATACCTCTATAATCGGAAACACACTTAATTGTTTGCATACTTCCACAAAACATACAAACAACAAATTTTGCATACTTGTTCGTCATGGGATGTGAGTAATGGGAAAATTCCGATATCACGAAAAAGGCGACATTTTCCATGTAAATGAAGTGTCGAAATTTTTCGTCGTTTCGAAATGCTGGTTTTAGAGTAGTTCCGCACACCATAGAAACGTCATATTTTGTGAGGCAGTGAAGCTGGGAACATAGTTTATGATCGAAAAAAGAGCATTAAAATTCGTTTTCGTTTCGCGGCGCAAATCGAGAAAATGTGAAATTTGTAATGGCTGTATGTAGGACGTTGAAATTTCGAGGTGATGTTTATTCTGATGCGTAGTTTGCGAATCCGCCCTTAAACTTGAAAAAAATAGTCATGTTCGGTGTAAGAAAGTGCTAGGTATGTTATAAGGGTGCGTCTAATTCTACACAACTTGTAGTAATGGTGGAATCACGAAATTGCGTTCAAGTGTGTAGATTACAGCCCATGTGAGGGGAAAAATCCGACATGTTGGAAAAGTCGTCATCTTCGATTCAAAATGGCGGCTCAAAAATTTGTAACCATGAAAATTGTAAGTTGTGCTCTTGGTAGGTAAGCCAGGTTTCGCTATGTTATTAAGGACGTAGTTCAATTTAAGTGAAGAAACAAATCATTGGAGAAGTCGCCGTCTTGAATGCAAAATTGCCATATTTTTGAATTGCCTTCATTTGGACTCTTATGTGGTATATTAAGGAGAATAAAACAAATAGAATTCAACGTAGTAAGTTAGCTCCGCGGTAAAGTGTCTGCTTTGTGAGTAGCAGGTCTGGGTTCGATTCCCCGCCGAACTTTGTTTTATCTTACGTTTTTTTTCTTATCACGTTGCTTCGTTTTATCAAAATAGTTTCTGTTGGCATTGCGTGAACAAAATATTTTCGTCATTACAGACATAGACGAAAAGAATATATTTATACGCTAACTGTTGAGATGGTCTCGAAACTAGGCAGTATGTTCGTGTAAAGTTTCGAGACGATACTGAAGTATTTAAAATCAAACATATGTAGCTTTGGAAATGGAGCATCACCAGTGTCTCTATCGGAAGCAATGTTCGGGGGGGGGAGTATTACCCCGGGGGCACTGCTGATAACATTCTATTTGTTATTGTATTATAAACGTATTATTTTGATCTCGCCAGGGGCGCTCTGAGGAGGCAGTGTCCCCCAAAAAGAGTCTGAAAGAAACATTGGGCATCATTTTCACGATATAGTGTCCATACAAGACAACAATACATTTTGTCTCGCGACAACAGTGTCTGCTTCAAACCGGAAACGATTGCAAAATATCTCTCTCCCCTTTTATGTTCCTCGTTAAAATACATGCGTATACCAAATTTGAAGTGAATAGCACAAATGGAAAGTATAAAATATTAATTTTAAGGAAATACACACACACACACACACAGGGACGTACGCAGGGGGTGGGTCCTGGGGGTCCGGACCACCACCGAAATTCCAACTTTTGAGTAAATTTAGCCTAATTTTTGGGACAAGTTTAGGAATTTCAATATAAAATACACTGATATTGAGTTTGGCCCTTCCCGAAATTAATTCCTGCGTACGGAAACTGCGCACACACGCTCATACACGCACACACACACACACACACAAATGGGCACCTTTGAAAATTGTCTCGTCGGCAGCGTACATAATTTTAATATATAAGATACGTGGAAAAGTGCCCCTTTCGATTTAATAGTTTTAGTTGCGGGTCCGGTTGGAATGAAATGCCGTATATAATAAAGACAAGCTTATTTTCAATCACCTATGCTATAAAAATAAAGAAAGAAAAAGTGAGAGAAAAACTTGCTGGGGATCGAACCCAGGTCTTTTGCACAGTAGTCTCACGTCGTTCCCCTACACTACTCAATTCCTTAGATTTTGGATTTCCTACTTACTGCTCACATAGTACTCTTAGGTAGCGGGCCCGCGTCCGTGGAATTATATACCTCTATAATCGGAAACACACTTAATTGTTTGCATACTTCCACAAAACATACAAACAACAAATTTTGCATACTTGTTCGTCATGGGATGTGAGTAATGGGAAAATTCCGATATCACGAAAAAGGCGACATTTTCCATGTAAATGAAGTGTCGAAATTTTTCGTCGTTTCGAAATGCTGGTTTTAGAGTAGTTCCGCACACCATAGAAACGTCATATTTTGTGAGGCAGTGAAGCTGGGAACATAGTTTATGATCGAAAAAAGAGCATTAAAATTCGTTTTCGTTTCGCGGCGCAAATCGAGAAAATGTGAAATTTGTAATGGCTGTATTTAGGACGTTGAAATTTCGAGGTGATGTTTATTCTGATCCGTAGTTTGCGAATCCGCCCTTAAACTTGAAAAAAATAGTCATGTTCGGTGTAAGAAAGTGCTAGGTATGTTATAAGGGTGCGTCTAATTCTACACAACTTGTAGTAATGGTGGAATCACGAAATTGCGTTCAAGTGTGTAGATTACAGCCCATGTGAGGGGAAAAATCCGACATGTTGGAAAAGTCGTCATCTTCGATTCAAAATGGCGGCTCAAAAATTTGTAACCATGAAAATTGTAAGTTGTGCTCTTGGTAGGTAAGCCAGGTTTCGCTATGTTATTAAGGACGTAGTTCAATTTAAGTGAAGAAACAAATCATTGGAGAAGTCGCCGTCTTGAATGCAAAATTGCCATATTTTTGAATTGCCTTCATTTGGACTCTTATGTGGTATATTAAGGAGAATAAAACAAATAGAATTCAACGTAGTAAGTTAGCTCCGCGGTAAAGTGTCTGCTTTGTGAGTAGCAGGTCTGGGTTCGATTCCCCGCCGAACCTTGTTTTATCTTACGTTTTTTTTCTTATCACGTTGCTTCGTTTTATCAAAATAGTTTCTGTTGGCATTGCGTGAACAAAATATTTTCGTCATTACAGACATAGACGAAAAGAATATATTTATACGCTAACTGTTGAGATGGTCTCGAAACTAGGCAGTATGTTCGTGTAAAGATTCGAGACGATACTGAAGTATTTAAAATCAAACATATGTAGCTTTGGAAATGGAGCATCACCAGTGTCTCTATCGGAAGCAATGTTCGGGGGGGGAGTATTACCCCGGGGGCACTGCTGATAACATTCTATTTGTTATTGTATTATAAACGTATTATTTTGATCTCGCCAGGGGCGCTCTGAGGAGGCAGTGTCCCCCAAAAAGAGTCTGAAAGAAACATTGGGCATCATTTTCACGATATTGTGTCCATACAAGACAACAATACATTTTGTCTCGCGACAACAGTGTCTGCTTCAAACCGGAAACGATTGCAAAATATCTCTCTCCCCTTTTATGTTCCTCGTTAAAATACATGCGTATACCAAATTTGAAGTGAATAGCACAAATGGAAAGTATAAAATATTAATTTTAAGGAAATACACACACACACACACACAGGGACGTACGCAGGGGGTGGGTCCTGGGGGTCCGGACCACCACCGAAATTCCAACTTTTGAGTAAATTTAGCCTAATTTTTGGGACAAGTTTAGGAATTTCAATATAAAATACACTGATATTGAGTTTGGCCCTTCCCGAAATTAATTCCTGCGTACGGAAACTGCGCACACACGCTCATACACGCACACACACACACACACAAATGGGCACCTTTGAAAATTGTCTCGTCGGCAGCGTACATAATTTTAATATATAAGATACGTGGAAAAGTGCCCCTTTCGATTTAATAGTTTTAGTTGCGGGTCCGGTTGGAATGAAATGCCGTATATAATAAAGACAAGCTTATTTTCAATCACCTATGCTATAAAAATAAAGAAAGAAAAAGTGAGAGAAAAACTTGCTGGGGATCGAACCCAGGTCTTTTGCACAGTAGTCTCACGTCGTTCCCCTACACTACTCAATTCCTTAGATTTTGGATTTCCTACTTACTGCTCACATAGTACTGGTAGGTAGCGGGCCCGCGTCCGTGGAATTACACCTCTAAAATCGGAATAGTAATCGTGTTATATATGTGTTTTTCTAGGATGATTAAGGAAATGATCTCTTGTTATTTGATTGTAATAAGAAATTTGAAAGACACGTTTCTAGTACAATGTTTTACTATGGTGTAGAAAGTGGTTTTGTTTAAGTTGCTGTAATATTTTTTTTAAAAAGCCTCCAATAATATTCATATTTTAAATTACCTAGTAAATAAACGTCTTCATTGAAAATATAAGAGTAAAGATACAGGAAGACTGTATGTAATTGTCCAGTATAAATAATCATTTCAACAAGTCCTGCTGCCCAATAATTACTTTTGTACCAAACGACAGCATTGTAATACAGTGTACTACGTTACTGTGCAAAAACTGGTGTTCAATCAAATGTTATGAACTAATGTTTAAAAAGCCTTAACAAAATTCAAATTTGTAAATTACGAACAAATTTGGTCTTCATAAAAATACAAGACGAGAGATACAGGTAGACTGCAAGAAATTGTCCAGTAAATATGAAATATTTCAAAAAGTCTTGCTGCAGGTAATATGTACTACTATGCAGAAGGGTTCTTTTATAAGGGACTTTTCTATATTACAGTGCAAAATAGTGTTTTCTCAAATGATACCAACAAATGTTTAAAAAGCCTCCGACAATAATCATATTTGTAAATCACCTACAAATTGTAGTCTTCATTGAAAATACATGAATAAATATACAGGGAGACTGCAAGAATTTGTGCAGTATATATGAAACTTTTCAAGAAATCTTCCTGAGGTAATATGTACAACTATGCCCAAGGTTTCCATTATAATCCACTGTACTACATTATAGTACAAAAGTAGTGTTCACTCAAATGTTATGAAAAAAAATTAAACAATCTCCAACAATATTCATATTTGTAAATTATCTAGTAAATTGTAGTCTTCATTGTAAATACAAGAATAAATGTGCAGGAAGACTGAAATATTTTCCCACCCTTATATCACAGATATGAATTACTTTTCCTGCAGGAAATATGTACAATTAACTACAAGGACACTATTATATTACATTGTACTAAATTACACTGCAAAACATAATATTAAAAAATGCTACGAATAAATATTTGAAAGGTTGCAAAAATCACATTTGTAAACAGTGAGTGTTTTCGCAAAATGCAAGGTTTAATAGGTAGGCTATTGGAAGACAGTGTCCGCTGTTTATGTTTGAGAAAATAAATTCTGTTATTGTCTCTAACATGTATAGGTGTGCGCAAAGTGTACATAATAAGCCATGCACATGATTGCCAGAGAAGAATTAGTAATAGAGTTCTTTCTAATAAATTGTGTGTTTGCTTTTCAAAGTTACATGGAAGGAATAATACCGGTTGAATTGAAGTATGTGTTGGTAACAGGTGTCTGCTGTAAAGGGAAGTGAATTCCTGAAGGAATAGTTTTCTAGAACATGACACCTCATGGCAAAGGCCTGACCGGGGGCCTGGGGGCGGAGCCCCCAGCGAGCTTTAGCGAGTCTCTCTACTAAAGCCGGAAGTGATATAAATCGTCTACCACTTATGGTTTAAATAATAATTGAGAAAATATGATACCATACGAACCAAAATTCTTCACATGGTGTACACGTGACATTTCTACTTATTTACGTATAATACTGCCTCCCAATAATTGAAACCAGGCTTGTAAGTGAGATACTAACCAAGATCTATGGCATCTCGATTTTTGTCTTTGCTAATGAAACTAGTCTCCACCAGCATTGGGCTGTATGAGGCATAGATATACTGTTTAACATTTCAAATCGAGGATTTTTTTTTTTTTTTTTTTGCATTTTACTAATAACAATCAATATACGAGGGCGGTTCAGAAAGTAATGACCTCCAAGCCCAGTAATTGGCTAATAGTATTGCAAACATTCTGTACTGTTTATCATTAAAGCACTGATGTTTAAGGTATAGAATGTTACTTGTTTTACCTTCCTATCTCTTCTCGTTCTAGAGTAATGGAAGAATCCATGGCTTCCAGTAGTGACGTCCAGCTGAAATAGAGGGCTCTCATTGAATTTCTGACTGCGGAAGGTTGTGCGTTCAGGAACATTCATCGCCTGCAACGGCTTTTGGATACACCATTACGACCCGGAAACGAAGCGTCACTCGATGGAGTACCACGACACGTCCTCTACTTCGTCCAAAAAATTCAAAATTGTCCCATTTGCTGGCAAAGTGTTGTTGACATTCTGCCTCATCCTGCCTATAGTCCGGATCTTGAGTCCTGCAACTTTTGGCTCTTCTCCAAACCTAAGGATCACCTTAAAGGCCAACGCTACAGTTGTGACGCGGAGGTGGAAGCTGCAGTTCGGCAATGGTGTCTCCAGCAGCCACCACAATCCTTCGCCGACGGCATGAAAAACCTTGTTTCGCATTGGGCAAGTGTGGTGCCCGTAATGGTGACTATGTTGAAAAATGATGGCACCATTTGTAGCTGACATTGCAAGCTTTCGACTGATACCTGTTACGATGCAATCTGTCAAACACAAATAAAGGTTATCACCTTGGAGGCATTACTTTCTGAATCGCCCTCGTATATTCCATGTAAAGTTGTAAAAAACAAAATAATAAATAAATAAAAGAAGAATATTTTCTTCATAAAGGACACGTGTAATTACATGGATGTTGCTATAAGTAGAATAGTTGCTCACCAATATTTTTCACTCGTACAAAGCCTGGGTAAATGTGAAGCGAACATTCATCCGAGTTTTAGTCGGATTGGCAAACAACGGATAATGCAATGATAATGCTAAGGTTAAATGCAGCAGTCTTCTGTCTCAGGGGCGGATCCGGAAGGGGGCGATTGCCCCCCCCCCCAGAAGAGGAAACTTTCTTATTTTATATATAAATAAACCCACCCATAAAAAGTTTGGAGCTCTTAAAAGTAGCTCTAAGTAGCAGTATTACTACCGATCGATCCCCTTCCCAGAAGTCCGTCCTGGATCCGCCCCTGTTCTGTCTTGAAGGCGAACATTATTTTTTTCTATGAAAGTTCTTCATAGATTAAAGGTTAATAGTGGGAAACATTAAAATTATAGCCAATTTTGCAATAATGTTAAAGATCAGAACGGCATATATCAAAGTAATGTGTGAATATATATCATGCCAGATATGGTATCTCTCGCCTTGCGATAATTAAATACAGTAAAGCCACGATTATCTGCGGATCGGATTTCCGCGAGTACAGCGAGAAAAAACTAATCCTGGTGCAAGCCCGTAGCCAGTCCAAAAAATGTAGGGGGCGGTAGAAGTTAGGGGGGCCGATCCAACCATATTATAGTTCATTTGCAAGCCTACCGTGAAAATTTTAGGAGGGGCCAGTAAAAATTTAGGGGGCCTGTCCCCCCTAGACCCCCCCTGGATACGGGCCTGCCCTGGTGCAGTCACGCTTAATTATTTTTCGTAAGTAGTCGCTGCAGACTGATACTTGGCATGCAAATGAGTACTGTATGTTCTAAAACATAAAAATAAGTTGTATTTAAAAAATAATTATTTCCAACAATAGTAGGACCTATACGTTTGGAGGTATAATTCTACAGCAATAAGTAGAAGCCGATTTCGGAAGGTTTGAACAAGAACTTTACACAGTAAAAAATGGTTGTGTTAATTCAACTCAATTTTAACACTGGGCAGTGGTTCCAGCGTAACTACCACTATGCGGTGTTAGTTCAACACAGACCCCGCGGTGTTGGCGTTTAACACAGGGGGTGTATTACGTCTTTAACACACAACAGTTTTGAGCGGTGTTAAATTCGGATCTGTGTTAGTATTTTCGGTGTTGATTCGACACCATGTTAGGGTCGGTAGTATGGAGAAAAGTGTTGAGTGTTACTTGTGACGGTGTTGCACCAACAAGAAGAAAGTAACACAGTGTGTAGTGTGTTAATTATTTTCTGTTAATATTACACCATGTCAAGTATATCAATATAACACAGTCTCTGTGTTACTTCAACATCATTTTCTTATTATTTCAAAACACAATCTGTGTAAAACTTCAAGGTCAAAGCCGTGTAAATAACACCGTTTTGGTGTTAATTCAACACTCCCTGTGTTAAAATTCAAGGACAGACCACCAGATTAACACCATTTTTGGTGTTAGTTCGACTCCACTTCTGTGTTTCTATGACACCTATTTCGGTGTTGAAGTAACTCCGGGTGTGGTGTTGATGTAACCATTTTTCTGTGTTGGAAAACCATGTGGTGTGCATGCTTACGCTTACCGAAGATTCTAATTTTAAAATAAGAATAGTAAACTACAGAACACTTCATATAGAAAAATCTTCATAAAAATTTTTTTCGTCCCCTCCAACATTTATTGTGAAGTATTTCTTGATGGTGCGAACACAACCTTCACCAACACCTTGTTCAATAATGATAGGAAACTCTTACCTATATGTTACAATATGTTTGCCTCTTAATCGGGATTCTACTTGTTGTCCGCCATTTTTGAAGCTCAGTCCTCGGTCTTGACTGGTGAGTCCTAGTGCAGTGTAGAAGTGACACAATAATAGGATGTTGTTTCTCGCTGTTGACATATTTCTTCAGAAACATTATGTAAAACAATTGAAAACACATCGTGCGGTTTGCATGTTGAAATTTTGCGTATGCCTGGATTTGTTTAAGTAATTTTTTTCTACTGTGTTTGTCTGTAGCTTCAATTCATAAGCTGTTATAATTAGATGCCCAACATTTTTGGCAATCACGCAGAAAACAACACCGAAGATTCTACACTTGTGTT
Organism: Thermobia domestica; assembly: GCF_964235325.1. Lineage (NCBI taxonomy): Eukaryota > Metazoa > Arthropoda > Insecta > Zygentoma > Lepismatidae > Thermobia > Thermobia domestica. The sequence continues at coordinate 22,768,006 of NC_137456.1, read as the reverse complement.
AATTTAACACACAGGCTGTGTGTCATTTCAACTACCGGCATTTGATACACAACTCCAAATGGAGAGTGAGTTGCTGTAACCACCTGTTTGTGTTATATTTTAACACAATCGTGTTATTAACTGACCAGCGAACGAGTGCGGGCGGCCGGTTTGGGAACTAAAATACAAACAACAGTATTGCTAACCAGATTACTTGTAATTAATCTATCACAGTTATTTTTGTGTTGTTCATAATAAACCACTTCACGTATATGTTCAAGTTAAGGCAAACACTGTTTCAAAAGTTATGTAAGTTATTTCCAGAACATTTTAAAGGACTTGCAAACAAAGTACATACAACCTCCACATTAATTTGGCAATAACTTGCGAATAAACTAACTTCAGTGTTGTACAAAAAAAAAAAAAAAAACACTAAGAATTTTGTAGCATTCGAATGTAAGTAATTCCTACTTCTCCTATTAGCAAAACCCCAAGTTAATCTTTGTAAATCAAAGTTACATTTTGGCAACTGTGTTTTCATTGTTTAAAGCAAGTTCTATTGTGTAGTTTTGAGATAAGACGTATTCGAAATTGAGACCGAGTTGGATGGACCATGTGATCTCCGATCAATTGTCTAAGCAGCATATTGAGTAACATTCTTTTGCATTGAAATTATTTTCGGATGTGCTGAAGTCCGGTCAGAGAGAAACTGAATTTTTGACCGCCCCACTCCTAACCACCTCTGAAGGAGACTTGGATCCTCCCGTGATTGAGATGGTAGATAAAGATAACTTTCTCTGATGTCTAACCTGTCATTATTTAGCATGGTTTGGTAATTTAGAAATCCAGTATTTCTGCCATATTTTAAAAACTTTATTTAAAAGAAATATACCCAATGTTAAATTGCGGGCGGTAGGTGAGCGATTAAAGTTTAAGATTGATACCTAACAATTGAATGTTCCTTATAACTCCAGCGAAATTCAGAAAAAAAAATAATTACATATTAAAAAAGAAAACATACAAAACACATTTTCAGGGTGCCTCTCCCAAGTTTCAAAATTATTTTGTGTGTGAAAAAAGTTAGTAGAATTAATTCTTTGTCACCTGAAACCTAGAGTCTGAAAGAAATTCAGACGTAGTTCAAGGGGAATTTATGTATTCATAAATAAAAGTTGTGAATTTATTATGTGTTGAAGCAATGATACTTACGCTTACATTACTCATACGCTGATGTTTTATCAATACTTTTGTTCCACATTTATCAAAAGGCTGGATTTCGATAATAATCCTTAAAAAAAAAAAAAAAAAAAAAAAAATGCGTTGTAATCAAATTTTACAAGTCAATCCCGAAAGGCAAGCTATCCACTAGCCCTTTAAAGAAAATGAAGAAAAAATTCTTCTTCACCTTCTTTTTCCCCAAAGGGTTTATATTCATTAAAAAAAAATGAAATGAAATTTCTTTAGTTTAACGTCCCATGATTATGCTCTTTATGCTAAAGGAGACAAACGACTAATGAAAGTGAAGGATTGTAAAATTAATTTTTGGGCTCTCATTGGGATATCAACCCAAAACAACATACAGCAAAGGCACATGCGCTAGCCAATAGATCAACAAGGAGAACTTCCACAGTTCTCGAGTGGAAACGTATCAGAATTCTTCCTTGGTTAAAACTCGAGTAAATTATTATTTGTCAACCGACAAACGTACACTTAAAACAAACACAAGAATCGCGAGCTTTAACTTGATTTAAACTTACAGTTACAAGGTATTGCGCAAGTCTCTAAGCTATCAATCCTACATTACTCTTTTAGTCACTGGCATCGTCATTCCTGCGTTTTACAGGTTGCACCTGTTCTATAATGAAATCGAATAAAACGTATTCAATTTTTATACACATTTACGTGTTATGTTGTTTTTAAATTGTTAATTTCCGTGCATATGTCATTATACACAATACATCTGCATTATTGCAGGAATGATGAACCATTCTTGCATTCAATAACTACTATATAGTTTATGGCGTTCTTTATTGAGCGCAAAGAAATAGGCTACTTGATAACATGTAAACTGGAACTTTCAAAAATCGTTGAATACGCTGCAGAGTGACGCTCTCCGCTCCCCTGTCCCACCGCGCTTACCTAGAAACTGATGTAAACACAACAGCAGCGCCATCCTTCAAAAACCGAACTAATATCCTGGTCAGGTAATAACACATAGGCATGTTGTTGAAATAACACTACGATTTTTTTATTTTTATTTTATTTATTTATTTTTTTTTTTTTTTACAGTGTAGGAATGATTTTAAAAATTGATCAAAAGATTGCGATCTTGGTTAAGAATTTTAGAAATGATTTTTAAAAATGCATCAAGAGATTGTGATCTTGACCAGTAATTAATTTTTGGATCAGGGGCCACAAAATTTTTGAACGGCCCCTAAATGGAATTTTCGTATTTTCTACGGAATAAGCACATCATACTGTGTTAAATGATAGTTTGGGTTTGGCTACAATGTGTGTAGTTTTGCAGATATAACGGGTACAAGAATATTTTTGATTGAAATATATTGGATCTTTTGGTCCAAAAACGGGATTTGGGAAGAGTGATTTGTGAGATAGTAAATTACATTCATTGTCCACTGCGGAGTGAGAATCTACGGGCGATCACTGGAGGCTTAACTAGGATTTTTTTCTTTTAATTTTCGAGTCATCCACGATTTTCGCTATCCGCGGTGTCCTTGCCACCCCATTCTGCGTATAATCATGGCTGTACTGTATCATAAAATTTGATAGAATCGTAAAATTGGCAACATAAAACCGGATGGATTATACTAAAATCAGAGGACATTGGAAGGAACAAGGTCTTTCATTTCCAACAGAAACAGAAATCCAAAAGTAAGATTTTGGTGCCAATTCTCTTACGTCAGTCTAGTGTGTTTCTTGAAATAACAAATGAATTGTTGATAATTTTGTACATATACTCATTCTGTTGTATATAAAATATAGCTCCTTAATTTAGCTCAACATCATGTTACACAAGTTAAAACAACAGGGCAGAAAATTCGGTTCTAATTTTAGAATTATAATTACCGCCCTCTTTTATACTCTGATGTTTCTCTTTGAGGGGGGAAAAAACAGCTGCAACTTGAAGACAGATAAGAATATAAACTATCTTAGGTTAGTGTTTCCTTTAGTTGTGCCCCACCCTTTTGTGTCTTTCGGTACTTGTTCAATGTTTAAACTACGTACACCATGTTTCGAGGACCACTTCTCAGTTTTCGAGAGGCATTTCTTTTCTATCTTTTTTTTCTTTTACTATTCTAATTATATTCATTAACAATATTTTTCTTTTCTTTTTTTAAAAATTTAAACTGGGAAATAGTGAATGGAAAATGTTATTTCTTTAGACGCCCATTCAAGACTTTCACAACGGTAGTTCATTTACCTTCATTCTTTTTTTAAAAAAAAAAAAGTAATAAATAAAATTGTTTTAATTATCTTTTATTTTTAAAACTTATTATTATTATTATTATTATTATTATTATTATTATTATTATTATTATTATTATTATTATTATTATTATTATTATTATTAATATTATTATTATTAATATTATTATTATTATTATTATTATTATTATTATTAACTAGTTTCGTGTATCGTATATTTATTTATTAATTTACTCCTACAATCTTTTTTCTCTCCTCAACCATAGGTTGGTGGGCAACATGGAAATTTTAAAACTTTTCTCTCGCTTGGGAGAGTTGTTTTATACTTTGATAAGGTTTCTTCTTCGTAACTACTACATTAAGATAGATATATTATATCCTTGGTCTTCCTCTTCCTGGTTTTCCTTCTGCCTTTCCCTTTATCAGCACGGTGATCCAATCGTAGTGCCGAATAAGATGACCAAGCATGATGTTTCTTCTTTTTCCTATTATCTTCAGTACCTGTCGTCCTTCATTAGCTTCCTCTAGTACGTCTTCATTCCTTTTCCTTTCGGTCCATGATATGCATAGCATTCTGCGCGAACACCACATTTCAAGTGCTTCCAGCTTGGATATTTCAGCTTTTCTCAATGTCCACGTCTCTGATCCGTAAAGCGCCACGCTCAATACCAGTGTCTTAATAAATCGTTTACGAACGTCCAGTGACACATTTCTTGATGTTAGTAGTCCTATTTTCCTATTGAATGCTTGCTTAGCCTGTGCTATTCTGGAACTTACGTCTTTTTCACTTCTTCCGTCCGAGGATATTAGACTTCCTAGACAAGGGAACGTCTTTAACGTCTTCGATTTTCTCTCCCTCTAACCACACGTTTGCCCCTTCTTGTCCTACTCTTGTACAGTCCGCAGCAGAGAACCTGCAACATGATCTTGTAAGTTTATTGTGAAACGACGAAGTCTTTTGCTCCAAAATAAGTGTGCAGGGGAGGACGGCGAGATTTCTCCTGGCGTGATTCGTGCCACTTAGACGTTATGTTGATTCCGTGCGCTGTTAGGCGTAGTCTCACAATAAATTTTTACATGCTCATGTTGCAGGTTTTTTGCTGCGGACTGTACATTTCATCACTTTGTTTTTTTTTCCTTATTTATCTTCATTTTGATTTTTTTTTCAGTTGTTCGTTCAGGTTTGAAAGTGCTCCCTGCAAATCCTCTGCTATCAGTGCTATGTCATCAGCAAACCTTATTGTGCTGCTGTAAACCTGTCCATTTACGCCTTTCTTGATTTTATCAAAGAATGTGTTCTTCATACCCTCTTCTATATAGACGTTGGAACAGGAAAGGTGAAGGTCCACATCCTTGCCTTACCTCTTTACTTATTTTTGCTTCCTCCTGATCTCTTTCTATTTGGTTCCTGTAAATTTGGTATATTATTCTTCTGTCTCTGTAATCTACTTTCAGATTCTACAAAGCATTCAACATGACTCTTACAACAGAGACACGTTAATATTTTCGTGATGTATTTTGTTTCTTTTCATTTATTTATTCCATCTAACCAATACATGATGTTTGGGGGTTTCAGTTCACATATACATAGAATTTGTATAGAAAGAAAACATGATATGATGTACAGAAATGATTATAAATGTAGAGAACATAGTTTACATTGTTACACAGATATTCCTAGCTATTCTTTTACACTATAAAATTCTTTCTTTATTAGATACGTTTTCAAGTTTTGTTTAAATTTATTTAAGTTTTTTCTCCGTTTTTCTCCATTTCTCCGGATTCAACTTTGAGCCTATGCTCAGTCCCTCCTTAATTTTAACCAACCTATCACCTATGATGCAATAACTATTATTCCACATGAGATTTTAGGGTGTCTTTCAGACACTCCCGACTCCAGTCATTAATCTTACTATCTTTCTTCTGTTCTGTAATCACTCTCATTATGTTCTTTTTCCTTAAACTTGAAAACATGTCTTTCACATCAACATTAAATATGATATTTTTTTACCTCTAATCTGTTCTACTGCCTCCAACCTTGTTTTTCAGTTCCATCGAGTTCTTCACACTAGGGATGGCCACAAAGTTCCGGTTCCGGCGAAACCGGTTCCGCGAGACCAGAACCGGATCTTAGGAACTGGTTTGACCTGGATCCGAAAACCCGGTTCCAGAACCTAATCTTAGGAACCGGTTCCAAACCTGGATCCCAAAAACCAGTTCCGGAACCGGATCTTTTAGAACCGGATCCATTCAGAGCCGAAAACCGGTTCCACCAGGAACCGGTTCTGGCCATCCCTACTTCACACTATTATTTTCTAATTGCCCTTTTATCACCTTAACCACTTTCTTTATCTCTTGCTCCAGTCGTTCAAATATGGAACTGAAGAGAAGGTTGGAAACAGTTAAACAAATTAGAGGTAATAATATTATGTTCATGGTTTTTATCTATGCATTTTGATGATAGAACTTAGATGAGAGGGAAGAGAAAAAGATACGTATAAAAAATAAATAAAACTTAATAACTCTTGAACCACCCGACTGATCTCGATCAAATTTCCAACATAGATGACGTTCGAGTCTGGGTAGTTTTTTATTATTTCACTTTAACGGTAGAACTTAGGGAAGGGAAGGAGGATGAGGTTCGAGCCCGGGATGGTTTTCATCATTTCACTTTGACGCTGCAACGTAGGGGAGGGGGAAGGGGAGATTTATATAAAAATGAAAATTCAATTGACTGTCTTTGTGACTTAATAACTCTTGAATCACCTGAACGATCTTGATCAAATTATCAACATAGATGAAGTTCGGATATGGGATGTTTTTCTATCATTTAACTTTGACAGTGCAATTTAGGGAAATAGCAAATATTTAAAAATGATCGATAATGACCGATATTAGTGTGTAATCCATAGTTTTGGGGGTCATTGAGATGACCAATGACACTTCTGATCGCGTTTAAATCCAAATTCGGTCCCGCAACTTGGGAGAGGGTGGATATATATATAAAATGATCAAAAATAACCGATATTAATGTCGAATCCATAGTTTTCGGGGTCGCTGAGACGAATAGTGGTACTTCCGATGCCGTTTAAATCCATGCCACTAAAAACAAAAACAACAGATTTCATGGGTACCAAACACACGAGATAATTAGTCGTGCATTTAAATTTATTTTTCTAATCTAGCGAAGTTTGTAATCGATGTTAGTATAATATAAAATGAAAATATAGTTAAAACATCGGTCTATAAATAAGTACAGTGGTTAAGTACATATATTATAGAAATTAGTTAAACTGAGATTTGTGTTCATTAATACGAACAGTGTTGTATTCAAATTGAAATATTTTGTATTTTGAAATGAAATGAAATGAAATCTTTAGTTTTACGTCCCACGATTATGCTGATTAGGCTAAAGGAGACGGTGATGATGAGAAATGAATGAAATGGTGGAACGAAGAAAGTGAGAGGAAACGGGAGAACCCCGAGAAAACCCACGAACACGGCGTTTGTCTACCACAAAGCCCACACGGCGCGAGCTGGGATCGAACCAGGAACTCCAAGCACCGGAGGTGAACGCTCTACCACTGAGCCACCGCCTCCCCCCCGCCACTTTGTATTTTGAATAAAAAAACATGAGAAAATACGAAATTTCGTTTGTATTATTCTCTGTTTTCTAATTGCACTTAATATATAGTTGTAATTTTCCCGAAACACAGCTTCTATTGGCGCTTTCCGCGTTGAAAACGGCATCGTTTGGATTGCAGACGGTGCTCCATCGTCTCGAGTTCAAACAAACAATCTCAAGGTGTATGGGTAATTTACATTCGTTTGCAATTCGCAATTCAGATGTGTACTGGAAGTGCTCCAATTAATTTACACATGCTTGGAGAATTCGCATTCGCAATCACATTCGGATGCAATGGAGGCGCTCCCTTATGGGTTAATATTGGTACTTAATAGTGTTTTCATGCAAGAAAGGATCCTCTTTTCATTCAGGAGGCAGTAAAGATTTCCAGTTAATTAGGTGGTATCACTTAATGTTGTCCTGAGTGAAGAATTTGAATGAACTAATAATAGTTGTTGTCCATAATGAGTTATAATTGTCGAGTGCTGGGATTTATTATGTAGTATGTATATCAATCAAACGATCTATGGATCAGTGATTTATTTGATTGATTGATTTGCATTTAAATTCTCCGTCAGTAACGAGGCAATATAGGACAAGATCTACAAGGATCTGAACCACCATACAGGGTTATTACAAATGATTGACCCCATTTCATAAATTCGTTGTAACTTTATTATTGGTCTTTCTTGGAAGACGTAATGGAAAACTCAATCCGCCTTATGCAGAGAAGTTTTGACGTATGATTAGCGTCATACTAAAGGCCTGACTACTGCAGGAAACATATGTTAATCGAACTCCTTAGTATGGCACTAATTACGTATCAGAACGACTCTGCATAAGGCCCAATAAGTTTTTAGTGACGTATCACAAGTGCTCTATATGTGCCACACCTAGTAATTCTTAAATATGAAGTCGATAGTCAAGTACTTCCTACACTCACAGTCAGTGCACCATATCCCTATCAATCCATTGGAAATCACTGTTGATGCGAGCTCTCAGTTCTGTTAGGTTTGTTGGTACAGGAGGCGTAAACACTGTAGGTCTTATGCAGATTCGTTCTCACGCGTGATTAGTGCCATACTAAAGAGTTTGACTAACATATGTTTCCTGTAGTAGTAGTCAGGCCTTTAGTATGACGCTAATCTTACGTCAAAACGACTCTGCATAAGGCAGTGTATCTGTTACATAATCCCACACAAAAAAAATCGCATAGGATTAGGTCCGGAGAGCGTGGAGGCCATGACAGGAATTGCTGATCAGCATCCCCACCATGACCGATCCATTTTTTTTTCTATCTGTAGGCCGACCTGTTGATTTTCTCTTCCAGAGGCACCCTGAAGCACTAAACTGTGTATACGAGCGCCGAATGGACATAGTAGTTGGTGGATCTTTGTTGAAGAACTTCGTTCGGAAGTTTCGCTGCACTGTTAGGACAGGCTGATGTGAATGAAACTCCAGCACAGCATAAGCTTTCTCTGCGCACTGTCGCCATCTTGAATAAATGCTCACTGCTGCAATCTCGTGGCAGAAATCAGAAGTTCTCGTGACAGAAACGTTTTGAATTTTTCAATACGTCTGCAAAGTATTGTAATAATAAGTCGAATAATAAAGCTACAGTGAAGTTATGAAATCAGGTCAATCATTTGTAATAACCTGGTATTGTGTTCTATTATATCACACGTGGATCTATTACGCGAAAGCCACGTGCTCTACCTACTAAACTAGCAGGCAGTGCTACAGAAGACGACGAAAAATGAGCAGTAATGAAATGAGTGGTGGAAGGGCAAAATATGTAACATCCATACTCTGAAGAATTGTTAAAACCCGCAATATTACATTTACGAATAAGAAATGTTATACTTACACATTGAAGCAGAAATTGCTTAGGATACCAACCTAAGTGCTTTGCCGGGAAATGGGTCAAGATAAAACTAATATTTAAAAAAAATAATAATATTATATTAACTTAGCTTAATATTTCGTGCATCTCACTGGACCATTCCTCAGTTGTACAGTAAGACCGTTAAGATTGTTATTAAGCAGGAAAATGCTATTTACTGCTATTGCAAGGATAAAAATCAATTTTACCATTTATTGTTACTGTCTTACAGAGAAATAAAATCAAAACTGCATTTTCTAACTAATAAATAACTAAATTAAACGAGTAACATAAAACGGTGAATGTTACAGATTTTCAATTTTCCATGAAAGTTAAAAAAAATCACCGTAAATTTTGACAATTTGTTAAATTTATTAACTATTTGTTAAACTGATTAATTATGTAATAATTATAAAAATTCTTAACTACAGATTTTATTATAAATAATTAATCATAAGTTTTAAGTTAAAAAAAAAAGAATATATATTTCATAACATTACTAACATTGTGTTTGATTCTGCAGTCTAGGTGGTGGGGTTCACGCAACTGGAGAGAGTTCCTCTGCCCCCCCAGGTGGACCACCAACACCTCCTAAGACGCCGCAACAAGTACTAGGAGGAGCCAGGTAATGATACTTCTGTACAATCATTGATGGAAGAAAAACTAAATATATTTAATATACAAAGTATACACAGGGTAGCTGGTAATTCGACCTATTCCTTTAAAGGGGTTATTCTGTATAACTAATTTGGAACAAATTTGTCCCTATGAACTGGGATTCGGAATCGCCTCCCAAAGTTTTTCGGTGGAGTTACCAACCACCCTATATATATATATATATATATATATATATATATATATATATATATATATATATATATATATATATATATATATATATATATATATATATATATATATATATATATATATATATATATATATACGAGGCCTGTCTAAAAAGTATCCGACCTTAATTTTTTCCACGCAAAGTAGTGATTCTCAGGCGGCGCCACCGTGCACGGTGGAAGGAGGAACCTTAATGCGCATGCTTGAATTTTTTCACCGCGTTCGCGTGTGCCAGTCGTGAGCTGGTGGTCGCGAAGTGAGGTGCTGTTGGTAGTGTTCGTCGGATTTAGTGTTTCTCGCAAGATGACTGAACGAATTGAGCAAAGATACTGCATTAAATTCTGTCAAAGGCTGGGTGATTCTCAAAGCCAAACAATTCGTAAGATTCAGCAGGTGTTTGGAGAAGATGCGATGGGTGTAACACAAATTAAACAATGGTTCAACCGATTCAAAGATGGCCGCACATCAGTCGAGAGTGAGCAGCGTAGCGGCAGGCCCCAAACTGCTCGGAATGCAGCTGTTGTTGAGCAGGTGCGAAATTTGGTGATGGCAGATCGCCGTTTGACAGTGCGGGAGATTGCAGAAGATGTTGGAGTGAGTAAAGATTCTGCACATGCAATTTTGCGTGACGATTTGAACATGAAACGAGTGGCTGCTAAATTTGTACCCAAGTTGTTGTCTCAGGAACAAAAAGACACCCGTTTTGACGTTGCACAGGACCTTCTGGACACCACCAACACTGATCCTGGGTATCTGAATTCCGTGATAACTGGAGATGAGTCATGGGTGTACGGGTACGACCCAAAAACAAAACAACAATCGTCTCAATGGAAGCATCCCGATTCTCCAAGGCCGAAGAAAGCGCGGCAGGTGCGAAGCAAAATCAAGGTGTTGCTGACTGTTTTCTTCGATGCCCGTGGAATTGTGCATCACGAGTACGCACCGGAAGGACAAACAGTGACAAAGGAGTACTATCAAGATGTTCTCAGGCGACTCCGTGACGCAGTCCGGCGCAAAAGACCAGACATGTGGACAGCGAAGAACTGGCACGTCCATCATGACAACGCCCCAGCACATTCATCCCAATTGATCCACACGTTCTTAGCCAAACATGGAATTACAACCGTTCGCCAACCTCCCTACTCTCCAGACCTGGCTCCTTGTGACTTCTGGTTGTTTCCAAAATTGAAGACGCCTCTGAAGGGAACCCGTTTTGAGAGTAGAGAAGACATAATGCGGAACACGACGACGGAGCTGAACAACATTCCAAAAGAAGACTTCCAGCGGTGTTTCCAGCAGTGGAAGGATCGGTGGGCTAAGTGTGTGGAAGCACAAGGGGCCTACTTTGAAGGGGATTAGGGTCCCAAATCTGTCAGGTATTCGCAACTATTTTTCTGGCCAAAGGTCGGATACTTTTTAGACAGCCCTCGTATATACGACAAAAATATTGTCAAATGGATGTCAACTAAATGTTATTCAACATATAGTAAATTTAAGAGGAATCGTGTCTGTACATTATGTATTCAAAATGTTGACTATTAGGTCCCACACATTCTTCATAGCGGTCCTGTAGGTCAATCAACATGTTAGTGAACACGATTGCTGGAACGACAAAACAAATGAGCGAAACTTCCCTCTTAACTCCGGTATAATGGTAGGAAGTTATCTATTTAAAAAAAAAAAAAAAAAAAAAGAGAGAGAGAGAGAGAGAGAGAGAGAGAGAGAAAAGTTTCCTTCAGCATATCCTATATGTAAGCATCTGGAGCTGTGATGTCAGGGGATTTAGAAGGACATGGAAAATCCGTTTCACGGGAAATCAAGTGATCTCCAAACTCTCGTGGGTAGAAGGACAAGTGACACACTTGCAGTGTGAGCAGTAGCTCCGTCTTGCTGCATCCACTGGTGTTCTAACGATAGATTTTTGGTGCGGCAAAAACCACGTAAATCATGCAAGAATGGGTCAATAATCAATTGTCGATTGATGTAGCGATCAAGGTACACATGGCTTTCATCACTGAATCATATGTTGCTGATGAAATCTTCATTTTCATATACCACAGCTCCAGAGCAATACAGTAGACGTGCGCACTCATCTCATACAGTGAGATGCTGCCCTACACCGTATTAGAGGAAATAGTGGTCGATAATAAACACCTTCTCCTCTATTATGAGTAACATTACCTTCGCGCCAACTGCACACTATGCTAGTCCCCACACAACTAAGCACACATGTGGCGCTCACAGCTTATATACCACACTGCTACTGCACGCAATACGTACGCGAATTTCAGTACTGTTTGTTTAGCCGAATACTGCACTTTTGTAATAGCTGACGAATGAACTACTACTGTTAAAAAAAAAAAGCCAAAAATCACCAGAAAGTCAGATAAAATTGGGTCATAAATCACAAATCTTTGTATTATTAAAAACAATAACTCCTTTATATCCAAGTGAATAACTCAAAAAAGTTGACAGTTGGTGTAGAAAGTGTTAAAATGACTACCTCATTTTATAAACTTTCAACAAGGGTACAAGTGTTGTCAAGTTTCGAAAGAATTAGACAAAAACTAAATAAATAAAATAAGAAAGTAATTTAAAAAATACACATAAGGCGCTGTAGCACTTTCAATTTGATTCGTAAATTCACTTCAGCGTGAGCATATACTCTGTGCAGTGAAATAAATGGGAGAAAGTTGCCAAGTAATCAGGCCTAATGAAACAAATCGAAAATACATTTACAAATCTACAAAACTTGTTTGAATTGCTTCCTTTGGTTGGGTATATAATCACGCAGCCTACGATATACTGCGGTCACTGTCACCAGTGTTGAGAGCGTGATTTTTAGGTGCTGGACGGCTGCCAAGTTCGTCTCTTTCAATCATTCTACAGATACTACCGGTGTGTGCTATGCGACCCCAAATGTAGAAATCACAAGGCCATAAATTTCGACTTCGCGCCAGCTACTGTCAAATGCCACGTAGACTGACCCATGTGAATGGATAATTGTTGTTCAGCCACTGTTGCATGCCTCGGTAACAGTGGATTGGGCAGCCATCATGCAGGTAAACTATATTTCTTCCTCTAGTTAGCGTCACAACCTGCAACAGCATGGACATTTTCTGTCTTAAAACATGCTATAAATGATGCAGTCTCTCTTGTAGCAGAAAGAATAGCGTATATTTTATGTTCTTATGGGCGCCTTCACTTTTCTAATAGCTGACGGATGAAATACTACCGTAGAAAAACTACCATGACTTGCGCGTAGCCGGTTTCATGGATTCGAACGTTTGTGGAGGTGGTCTGAAATCATGGCCGGCGCGACGTCCGGATTTCACACCATAGAACTACTACATTTGGAGTCACATGAAGACCCTGGTATACTGCACGCCTATAGCATCAGTTGAAGAGTTAAGAGGGACGAACTTGGCAACCACCCAGCAGATAAAAACAGGTTCTCATTGCTAGCGACAGTGGATGATATACGTCGTAGACTGCGTCCTTGCGTACGCAACCAGGAGGGCAATTCGAACAAGATTTCTAAATTTTAAGTTTAATTTTGATTTGTTTTATTAGCCTTGATTACTTTGCACATTTTTCTATTTATTTTTCTACGCTCAAGTGAATTTATTAAATTCAAACTTGTGCTACAGTGCGTTGTGTGTTGCTTTTCTATATAACTATCGAAAATTGACAACGTTTATACCTTTTCGTATTGCAAGCATATAGAATGATTAAGTCATTTTAACAATATTTATGTCAAGTGTCTTAGCCTTACTATTATTATTATTATTATTATTATTATTATTATTATTATTATTATTATTAGTAGTAGTAGTAGTAGTAGTAGTAGTAGTAGTAGTAGTAGTAGTAGTAGTAGTAGTAGTAGTATTTTGATATGAAAGAGTTTATAAAAATAATACCTCGATTTGCGATTTATGAGCCACTTATATCTGACTTTCTACTATTTTGAGTACGCTCTTTTTCCTTTCTGTTTTCTTTTTACAGTAGTACTTTATTCGTCAGCTATTAGAAAAATATCAATTTAGCGGTCAGAGTGGAGTAGTTTAATCACAATTTGCAGTTTTTAATTGTTAAGTTGACAAATCTAAAATATAATAATAATAGTAATTAAAAAATAACAAACCTGCAAATTACTCCGAACCTACTGATTTCTGATCCCTGGTTCTTAGGAACAAATTTGTTCCAAATTAGTTTTAGAAATAATCCTTTTTCAAGGAATAGGTTAAATTGCCAGTCACCCTGTATACACATTATGCTGATTTCCTTTGTCGTACACTGTACAGATTTAAATAATTAAATATATTTTTTAAAATCCTGTTTTAACTTTTATACATAAAATTATTACTATTATTATTATTATTATTATTATTATTATTATTATTATTATTATTATTATTATTATTATTATTATTATTATTATTATTATTATTATTATACTATAAATGTTTCTTTCTCACAAATAACATTAACCTTGTGTATGTATTATTCTAACTTTATCTGGCTCTTTAAACTTTAAAGTTGTTGTCTAAATCTTGTCTAAATCTTTAATAGCTTTTATACACTGTGTAATCTGTCCCAATATTATCATTTGCTACCCTGATTAATCTGGTTTTGCAAATGTCCGTGCCTATCAATTTACATACAATTAGGGCCGGCTCTACCATATGTGCAACACGTAGACTTGCACGAGGCGATAAGTTTCGAGGAACGGTAAAATAATGTCATAACTATATTGTTTAAAATAAATATTTCTTGTTGGAAACAAACTTCATGATTATGGTAGTTACATTCACTAAACTAACCTTCTATTTGAATATTACATTCATAAATCATAGTTAGGTCACATTAGTTCAAGGTCACATCGTCAGTGCTAAAACAAATGGCCAAACAAATCCCAGCATGGGTTGCTTGATTGTTTGTCAAATACAAGAACTCAATTCTCGAACAAATACCTGTTCCATTTAGTTAGTTATCATAGTTTTGATATGAAAACTAGTCTCGTCTTTGTCACAAACAAATTCCTTATCACTGAAGATAGAAACAAGTTTTTCTTTTATTATTATTTTTTGACAGATAGAAGGAAAATCAAGAATTAAAAATAAAAGAGCTAGTTGCACTGGGATTGCAAACTGATATATTGAGATTGAAGCTCGATATTGAATTGTATAAAAAGAATTACCAGCTTTCCTTTGCAAGTGCGTTTGCCTTATCTTTCACTAGCATAATAGATTATCATTTAAGGAATAAACAGACACAATGAGATTGTATTTGAAGTGTTTAGGTCTTTCTGAGTACGAGTGCCCCTTCCTCCCCCTTCGTTGTTCATGATGGGGTAGCGTACTTAAAATCATGTCTCCTAAGATTTGTTCTTTCTGGAGAAAGGGAGGCGGCAAATGATATAATTGCATAGGGCGGCCCTGTATACAATATGGCCCTGCATTGTCTATGGGTGACACTGTATTGATCAAGTATAACATTCTAGCTTATATGTTTATTTGTTTTGGCTGTTCCGGGCTTAAGATGTAAGTAAAAAGATATTAAAACATACAGGGTTTTCATAAAGTCTGGACGGATTTAATTTGCTTATAATTTTCATAAAAATGCTTATAATGAAATCAAATAAAGTGCAAACGGTAGCGGAAGGATTAAATTTTTAGTTGGCAACACTGTTAGATAAGCGGCAACTCTGAACACGTTGAGAGAGGGAGAGAGACGGCAAGGGTCAGTTTCTTGAATGGAGACCGTGAATGGAGATTCGTACCTGGATATGTTGCAGAAATACCTCATTCCGGAACTGGAGGCACGTGGAATCCAGAACGACATCGTGTTCCAACAGGACGGGGCACCCCCTCACTATGCAATCAAGGTGAGACAGTTCCTTAACGAGAAATTCCCTAACAGATAGAGGATGTGAAAATATGTATATGCCGCCTACGCGAATGTGTGGACGTAAATGGCGCCCAGTTGGAGGTGTGGCGGTGAATGAACTGAGCTGGTGCAGATTACAGGTAAAAATGTAATCCTTCCGCTACCGTTTGCACTTTATTTGATTTCAATATGAGCATTTTTATGTAAATTATAAGCGAATTAAATCCGTCCATACTTTATGAAAACCCTGTATAATAAAGAAACTAAGTCTACCAGAAGGATAACAAGAAGAAATAAAGTAAAAAGCAATGAGTTGATCAGTACGAAACTGCATACCTACTTTTGGGCCACCCTGTATAATGGAAAAGTATTTTCCACGGGATATTATCCACGGAAATTCCTATTTCTACCTTTGGAATTCTCGCATGAACATCCCGATACGGTTGTACGTCTATATCCAATTGGAAAGTATGTTCCCACCAGGAGATGAACTCATAACTATCTGTACCGGAGACGTAAGCAGTAACAATGCCGCTATTCAGTAAGTTTCTTGGTAAAACTAAAACTAAACAATACGAAACAAATGAGTAATCCTTTTCTTTGATCTGATATTATTTTGGAAATTTGTTTTTAAAATCTGGATTGTGAACTCCAAACAGATGAGATTTCTAGACGTTTCTACTTGTATATCTAGCTGTAATCACGACATCTTTTGATTTTTTTTTAAACCCTTGGTTTGTAATAATGACCACATTCATTAGTTGCCAAAGCCACACATGTAAAGAGTTCAACATTTCGCATATGCAACAACAAAATACGAAATCATCCGTACCTAATAGACAGAAAGAAAGAAAAAAAAAACTGCTAATATTATCATGAGAGTTTAAATAGTTTAAGCCTAATTTCAGAGATATGACTCACTCAGTTTGAGGGAGACAAAACAAGGCGTTCTTAGTTACGCTTCATTTGTTTAGATGGCTGTTGATTATGTGTGTTTTTTTGTGTGTTTTTAGCTTTGAACTAAGCCGTAGACGTCCATCAACTTGATGAGCCGTATGATTTAGGACTTGACGGACTCACAAAATTCAGGAAGTGGGAAGGTCGCAAGTGCGCGCATTGCGACGTTCTTTTTTCTTGTTTTCTTTTTACCCACAAGTCTCCCCTCGCCCAAAAAAACTCGCTTTTTCGATTCGCTGTTGTTTTTCTTGGCTGTGGCAATAAAGTATGTTTACGGATGGATTTTATAAGCAATGCAGTCACGAATATAAACTGGTTGAACTTTTTTTTACTCTTCTTTTGGGTGCGACAATCTGTTCTTTTTTTTTTTTACAATTCAAGGTACTGTTAGTGTTAATAATCCAAATTGTTTTCATTACTATCCCTTCCTCTACCCACAAGTGGACAGCCACAGTATATTTTCTTTCTTCTTCTTCTTCTTCTAACGAATAGAATAAAAGTATTTTTATTTAATCCCACTCTTTGTCACTAATGTTTAAATACTGTCCTGTACCTTACCGCCATTATTAACTGCAATCTAACTTCAACCCAAGCCCCCAAAAATGTTAAATTTATTTATTTTCTTTATTCCTTGTAAAAGAAAAGAAAACAGATCTTGCTCTTATATAGTGTATATACAATTCATGGTGATGATCAGGGCCCGGATCTTGTTGACCTAAAATTTTCTAGAAAGTGACCTATAAAATGACACTAAAATTCTTGTAAAATGCCCCTAAAATTCACAAAAATTGACCTTAAAACTTTTGTTTTCTTAAATCTTTATTTCGTAAAACATTAACATTTTTTTAAATATCCATTGGATTTTAATTAACGTTTGTCACTCATATTCAAAAAGTTTTGTTTCAGTTAGTTGCAGTCCATTGATCATTTATGTTCGTTGATCAGTCCATTGTACGACATTGTACGTACTGAAACCGTCAATTCACTCCCGAGTTGAAACTAGGAAGCACTCTTAAACAATAAAAGTTCGCAAGTGTAGACAACATGAGAATAATAGATAAATACCCTGTTTAAAATCTTTATACGCCTTCTAATTCATTTTTAGTTATTCATGTGATCACATCCTTTGTGGTCAACAACCCAAAACTATCCGTTCGGCCACCTATCAACCTCCACCTTTCGTCAACCAGCTACAGCTTAGTTTTCATTAGTTTGTTAAGAATGCAGTTTTTCCACCCGAATAGTCAGGAATCATGAAAAGAGATTATTTAACTCCGTCTTTTTCACATCCGTAAACAGTGTTCATTTTAAGATTTCCTTATGTAGAAGAAAAGGAATAAAAAGACCATAAGTGACCTAAAATTTACCTTAAAATATTAAAAAATGACCTGAAACTTCAAAACGGCAAAAAGTGACCAAAAGTTGACCCTAAAAATATATATTTTTAGAACCTAGAGTTGATAGATAACGTTTTTATTAGAATTTGCCTTGTCTTATGCGTAACAGAGAAAAGTTGACTTGTCAACAAAATCCGTGCCCTGGTGATGATACTACATCTATTGACATATAAAAGATAGATAATGCTACAATATGAAATTCAAGAATAAATAGACAATTTTGATGTGTATTCCCAGTGGCGGATCTATCCCGGAGCCAAGGGGACTAGACCCTTACAGTTTTTTGAGTGACAAAAATAATTGAAATCATTATTTATATATTTTTGACAGTTTATATTAAGGTGGATCACTACCCGGAAGTCAGTACATATTTTAGCTCATTCCCTTAACTACTGCGCAATGAAACGTTACATATTATAAATATTGTACTATAAGATAAAGTAATGTGTCAGCTACAACACAAGACACTGATTCATTTAATTGTATCTTCTGACATCGAAAAAGGGAACAAATAAAATAAAATACTTAATTCGTTTCATAATGAGCACACAAGATGGCACTTGCTCTTAGTTTTATGAAATGTTTATTTGTATGTGTAAGATATTTTAAAGTAACGTTCTTATTACGAAATAGATATATTGTCTGACCGTTTTTCGTGTTATGTTTCACATTTTATTTAAATATTAATTTACATTTAAGGAAATAGATTTTGAGACGAAACTTGCGCAGAACGCCATAATGCGTTGGTGCCAAATTTGAACGTTTAATTCCTGGATTTTAGTGTTGCAGTTCGAGAAGCGGGACTTAGCCGTGAATTGCGGTAAGCGTCGAAAACTAATTTCTCCAGTAAGTATCCAAACATAATTCCATGATTACTTTTTTTTATTATCTGACATCAGTAAGCACTTGACACTACCTGGCAACACAGCACTATTTAAGCAGCGTTTAGCATAGCACCGAGAACACCTAGTGATCCATCTCAAGCGTTCCCTTCTATTCTTTATTGGATATTTTTTTTTTTTTGAAACATTAGCTATAGTTTCAGTTGCACTTTTTCTGTTATGCAATGTGTAAAACGATACTTGAGGTCGACAATGTCAACATCCAACCTAGCCATAATATCCATGGAGAGCGTTAAATTGGAAACGTCTTCAGGACCCATAAAAAATTGTAAACTCATGATATATCTATCCAGAGGCGTCATTTCAGACTTCGCTTGAGGGGGGAAAGAGCACCACCGACATAAGACTTTCACGTTTTGTACTACTATATTAATAGACAACCTATTAATGTATATATATATATATATATATATATATATATATATATATATATATATATATATATATATATAGGGTGGGCCATTTTAATTAATCCACGGAAATATCTGAAAAATGATAAAACATAGAAGAAATGTTTCAAGTACACGTTATATATTGCTAAGGGGGAAAACCAATTCCGCCAAAAGTATCCCTCTCCGCCCCCCTAAATGGGGGTAACTTTGAAATGTCAAATGAGAACATGCGTCGAGTAATACCTCGTTCGAAAGGTCTTGGAAAACTAAGTAACGCTGTACCAAAAGATGTTCCATACTGTGCACCGGTTTCAAAATGGCCGCCATAATATGGTTCGGAAACTCCAGTACCCGTAGTGTGAAAATCATGGAAGGTAAATGAATGGAACAAAATTGATATTTCCGTAGATTAATTAAAATGGCCCACCCTGTGTATATATATATATATATATATATATATATATATATATATATATATATATATATATATATATATATATATATTAATAGATTGGGGGAGGCAATTGCCCCCTCTTGTCCCCCTAAATGACGCCCCTGTATCTATCATAGTGTGCATTCTGGCTGCCCCCCTTCTAGATCCGCCACTGCGTATCTGTTGTACAGACAATAGCCAGGAGCAGAGTAAGGGCGAAGTCAATGGAGCCCAAGCTCCGGGGCCCCCAAAAGTCCCTTTCTTTGATACTAAAATATAGCAATCAACTTATTATATTATTGGCTTCAGACCTATGCTATCTTTTTTTCCGCTCGTTACCCTCGCGGTATCGCTAGAGTTAAGTCTTCTTCCACCAGCGTCTTCACAATACTTATTTTGTGAGGGAGTGAGCTATTTTGGGCCTCTATTACAAACCAAATTATTAACTTGTGGTGACAATTCCTTGAAAATATCTCTGTCATTACCTAGAGCAAATCTAGGAGGTTTTCCAAATCTCCTTAACAACAAAACGCTCCTATTCAAATCGATTTGGACTCTCTGACATACTAAAAAGTCATTCCTTAACAACATGTCTTGGGGAAAATTACGTAACACGCGAAAAACATGATGAAATGTACTCCCATTAGTTTTGAAACGTACAATTGCTATCTTATTTATCAAAAGAGAATTATGAGCAATTCCTTTTATTCGTGTGTCGATATTCAATATCTTAGCCTTAGGTGAAACTAAAACTTTTAATTGTGGGTATAAGGTTAATGTGAGGCCCTTTGGTGTGGGAAACCCACAAAAACGATGTTGTCCACCACAAACTTACTTGGCCGGGGGTCGAACCAGGGACCCCACGCACAAGATATAAGCGCTCTGCCACTGAGCCACCGCACCTCTTGCTACAACATATGTAAAAATATGAACTTAACCTGGTAGACTAAAATAATATCATTATTATTACAATAAATTAATAAATGTGTAAAAAAAATAATAAATCATTGTGACACTTCTTTGAAAATCTCGAATCAAGATCACTTGAGGGTCCATGGGCCACATGTTGTAAAGCGTTGCTGTAAGTTATATCGTTTGAGAACAAAGTTAAGAAAATACTGTATTTGACTACAAAAACTTGCTACAAAATCGTGCAATAAAGTTTTTATATTCTTAATTTCAGAATGAAATCTCTCGCGTCTGGAGGTTCCGAACCGTCTCGTCCAGATTGTAGTTTCGCAAAACTCTACCAGAGGGAACCTGCGTCTAACTTATCCATGAACGAACAACTCAGGCAAAGTAACGAAGAAATAGTGGGGATGTCGGCTAAAAGTTATTCAAGGTAAGTTTTCTTTTAACAGAGAAAGAAATGTTTTATAATCTCGTAAAACGTGTAATCTTAATATTTCCATTGGTTCTTGCACAAGTAAGGGAAATTATCAGATAATTTTTGATGAAATGTTACACTGAGTTTGAACGTAGCTCATTGGGAACAGGGGCGTCGTTTCCGACTTCGCTTGAGGGGGAGGGGGGCAAGAGCACCACTGACATAACACTTTAACGTTTTGTACTAGTATACGGTATTTAGTGGACAATCGATTAAAGTATATGTATTCCTGAAACCTTGAGGGGACAATTTCCGCCTCCTACCACCCTAAATGACGCCCCTGATTGCGAATCATTTCCTAAGATGACTTTAAAGAGACTAATACTTTATAGATGACACGACATGTGACCTATCTTTTCAGTGTACAGGGTGGGCACAAAGTACCGCCACCCCCTTTGAAGTACTAAATATTCAAATTATGCTAATTTTAACTGTATATGTACACATCATTGAATTTTATGTATACTGGACACCTGTTGCATTAATATCTAAATGTCTAACACATCAGTATGGGTTGCATCGCGCTCCGAACACAAAGTAATATGTTGTCAGGTTCTGTGGGGCATTCTTCTCAGCATTGGAGTTATCCGTCTAAAATCAAGTCTTATAGCTTCTTTCAATTGATCAGCCGTAGCTGCAACAATAAACTTATTCTTGATGAATCACCAGAGTGAATTGTCATAGGTCGTCAAGTACGGGCTTCGAGGTGGTCAGTTAAGTGGATGGACGATGAAGGCAATCCGCGGACAATCCAGTGTCCTAGAAACATCTCAATAATATATTCTCGAACCGAAGTGGTAAAATGAGGAGGCGCTAAAAATATGTCCCCTTGACCCCTCGGGTTTCCGAAAGGGTAATGAACTAGTTTCTTAGCATTTCAATATATCGATGTTGGTTAAGAGGTCCATCAAAACAATATGGACCGTAAATTTGTTTGCTGTCCTCGCCAGCACATATTATAACATGGGGAGGGTTATTTTCAATCTCCTCATAAAAATAAAGGTTTTCTTTCAATCAGAAGATATGTCTTGCTCAAGAGCTTAAGTATATATCATATTCATTACTAAAAATCACTTTTCTACCTTTCAGGATAGTATCAAACACATGCAAAAGTGCGTCACATGCCACCTTCCTTTGGCTTAAATCATTGTCAGATAATTCTTGAACAAATTTCGGTACATATGGGTTTAATTTTAAGTCATGTTTCATGTGTTTGCGCAGAGTTGACCGCGGTATACCAACTTTCGCGGCCCATTTGCAAGTTGACTTCATTGGTGATCTTTCCATTCAATGCGGAGCGACTTTTTGATGGTCCACTATTTCGTAGTTTATCCTTAACACTGCCAGTAGAAAACAGTTTCTGTTCCCAACGAAACAGAGTTCTTTGGAGAGGATTAAAAATCCATACGCACTTGTTGCAACGTTTTCACTGTTCTGGTCCTCTCGTGAATCCAAGTGCTTGTGACGATGCGTCCTTCAATGGTATAATCACTTGTATCATCAGCCATGATTTATATCTGAAATAAGAAAGAAATACGTTGTAATTCCATTATATATATATATATATATATATATATATATACTAGCAGCGTTCACCCCGCTTCGCTGCGGTCACCCCGGAACGCAATAAACCTTGTTAATTAGATAATTTTTACTTTTTCGCTTTCAAGTGATATGATAAAAACCATAGTAGATTCCAGTAAATGTTAACATTATATCGCCTGTCATTTATGTTAACCCGCCGAGTCACATGGTCATGCGGGTTGCATATAAATACGTTTATTTTTACCTATGATGAACTAATAACAAAGGATTTGTACGTATGGACACTTGAATGGTCAATTATCTCAAGACAGTGGTAATTAAAAATTAAAGTGATATGATAAAAATTATCTAGGGTCCAAATCCTAATAACCCCCCAAAAATGAAAGAAATTGGTTCAGCCGTATTAGCGTGATGAGTTCACAAAGGATTTGTGCGTTCTCTTTTATATATATAGATATAATTAATTTACATATATTTACAGTTTCTATAATCAGTTTACATAATTTGATTATTTTATACTTAAGGGATGTAACGTGACTTCTATCCGTCCTTGATTTTGTAGGGAACGACAATATCTTAATGTATGGTAAAAACGGTATACCAGTTATTTCTTTTCCCTCACTTTTTCATTACAGAAGTTCTATACAGGGTGTTTCGAAACAACACCGACAGCGTTTGGGTGGTGATTCCTGACACCAAGATAAGACGAAAAGTATAGACCAACCTGGGTGCACAAACGCTTCCTTTCGGAGTTATAGGCTGCCGAAAACATGAAAAAATGAACTTTAAAGGTCCATAGCTCCAAAACTATGGGACCTACCGTAGTCGGGTCAAGACTTCACTTAGGAACTTGCATCTTCCCTATCCAAAAATACATGTTTCAGAATCCTTAGATTCTTACGCAACAATTTTTATAGAGGAACTTTGGCTACGGGCATATAATTTGAAGTTCTCACCAACTACCTGTATAAAAATCGTTGCGGAAGTATCGCAGGATTCTGAAACTGGATATTTGGAGAGGGCACATACTAGTTCCCAAGTGAAGTCTTGACCCGACTACAATAGGTCCCATAGTTTAGGAGCTATGGACCTTTAAAGTTCTTTTTTTTTAAGTTTTCTAAAGGAAGCATAACTTCTATAACTTCTAAAGGAAGCATTTGTGCACCAGGTTTGTCTATATTTTTTGTCTTATCTTAGTGTCAGAAATCACCTCCCAAACAGTAACGTAGCGTGAAGTTTTGAAATGGGTAGGCTGAAATTAGATTCGTAGCTAGAGGGTGGCTAGGAGGGTCCCAATCCCCTGAAACTTGCAATTTTTGTTGTATGTATATGTGAGTGTAAAGTGAATTCAAGTAACCCCCCCCCCCAAAAAAAACTATCCCGCCCTTATTTAAACGATCACGTCTTAGTGTTCTGACTACGCTGTAATGCTTGATAGAAAAATGCTAATTCATGCCATATATTTTTCATACAATGCAAGAAAAAGTATAAGAGTGGTTCTGCTTCATATTTTCCTTATACATACGGTTTCCTTACATATGCGATACTCGCATATCACACATATACTGTATTACTGTTTCAAAGAAACAAATATAAACGGATAGCTATAGTTCGATCTTAAGTGTAACTTTCCCAAATCATAGACAAACTTAAGCACTTCACCCACAACAACACATATCAGCATACTAATGGAAAACAGTAGAGCAGTAGCTCACAGTCAATTGATAATTTTTACAGAGAAAGCTATTTTTAGATTGAAAGTATTTTTTAAAAAAGAAAGAAACTATACCTCATCTGAGGCCTCCTTCAGTATCGATCTTCGAAAAGCTTGCGGATAGCAACGCAACGCAAAAAAATACAACAAGCAATTATATCTGCTATGCCAATAATCGAAAACTTAAATGTAAATTTTACGCTGTGATAACGCAAACCAGTACGCAATAAGGTCCCTGATGAATTAATACTATTCATAATAACATAACATTTTTATTCTCTCTGTCTCTCCTTTTTTCTTTTTCTTGATCAAAATTCGTTACTGAATGTGAGCTTCTAAATTTTTCATAGTCTCTGTTCTATACTTTCTTCCAAGACCGCATCGCATCCTGTCGCTTTTGTTTCGCCAAACACCCGAAGGCTAGCCTTTCGTCAACATTCGTCCACTTTCATTGCATCATGAATTTGTGTATAGCTCAAGAAGTTTTCGTCTGCTGAGGGTGGCGGGAAAGTGATTGTCACCGCCCCATTCTCCTAATTCCATGAGAGAAGCGGAAAACTAGCCGCCGATAGCCTTCAATGCGTTCTTGCATAAGCTTCGCTTCAACTCGCTTGATGATTAAACAGCGTATTATAAAATAAATCCATTTTAATAAAATTAATTGTATCAATATCCAAAAGCAACATTTGAAGCTGATGTATAAATAAATGGATAGGCTAAGCCTTTTAGCCTTAATGGACACTACGTCCCTGCTCCCAAACATTGTCGGTGTTGTTTTGAAACACCCTATATAAGTTCTTTGTACAGTATCCTACCAAATAAGTAGTTTTTCTCTAAGTGATAGTCCGTTTTCTATGAGGTTGGAGCTCCCGCCTGTAGCAACGCGGAGGTAGGTAATATCTTCTGCCCAATGCTGCGCAGAGACGGGATAGGAATCTCTTGCCCAGTGCAACGCGGAGATAGAATAGGAACCTCTTGCCCAGAGCAGCGTGAAGAGAAAGATAGGAATGATAAGCTGGAAGTGATATCTTCTGTCCCTTGCCGTGTTCTTTTATAACTGACTTTGGAGGCGGATCCTATGGAGGGTTGGAGGGGTCCTCTTCGTGACTCTTCGTGTTTCCTCGTTTCTCTTAATAGACGGCATTCGTCGGCTCTTGAAGATCCTCGTGGTGAAGCATATGTTGTTGTTTACAAATACGAGGGGATGTTGGAATATTCAACCAAAGTGAAGAGATGAATATTGAAAGTTTGTCCAAAGATAAGTTGAATTAATAATTCGAGAATAATTCGTGCAGTTATTATTATTATTATAGTTTCTGTCATTGTTGAGCGGACTTAATTTTATCTTTGGAAAAATGGTCGCAATAATAAAACTTTCTCACTTCCTGTGTGCGCCGGGGCGTCATTTGGTGCTCCAGGGGCAATTGCTCCCGCTGAGTTTGATATTTGTATACACTTTAATCCATAAGTCGACAATATACCAATGAAAAACCTGAAAATCTACTGCTAGCTATGGTTTTGCCCCCCCCCCCCCCCAAGAAAAACTAAATATGAAATGATGCTGCTGTGTGTGCGTTTTTATATCTTAAAGCATTGGACTGAAAGATAACTACAAGAATTAACAGACTATAAACGAGTCAGAATCACACAAAATATACGGTACTTTTTTTTTTCATGAAGAATAATCAAAGCTTAATCGAGCAAACTTGTAAAACATATACAATATAAAAGATGCCGTTGAGCCCAAACAGTGTTTTATTAAATCTTTTTGTATATTCTAAGTTTAAAAACCGCCGTATTATTTTCAGAATGAGAAGATGACTAAACATGAAATAATATTTGAATCATTTAAGATATGTACCTTGTTTAAGAAATGTCATACCAAGAACCAAACAAATGAATAATCAAGCTTGAGCAACGGAAATCATTAATCATCTATGGAATTCTACAGTAATGCTCCTGCAGAGCTGATATGTTAGCAGGTTGAGGATCACCGGATCTGTCTTAGTCACCAGGCCTGTCTGGGTCTCCGGAATTGAAAGGCGACCCCCTTTAGTCTCCCAGCTGAACCGGACAAAAGTCGTGATCAAGTGATTCATTCAATCACTGGACTCAGAAGTTAATCAACGTCTGGAACAATCTATTTCTATAAATCACAGTTCGACAAGAGTTGCACAATCTCAATATCCGAGATCAGCTTGCGATTTTCTCTAACTTCTGCCATAAAAGTTGTTTCTCGGCAAAAAGACTATGTGGAGAAAAGTAAAAACCATAGACCGTCGATTATTGAAAAAAAAAAAAAAAAGCAATTGTCTGAAGAGTCGCCTGCCGCCTGAATTTCAGCAAAAGAAAGTGTTTATGTATGACGGATGCTCAAAGAGGCGTATACTCCGGCTTATGAAAGTATTTTCCAGCTTGACACTGAAATATCGTGTTCCGTTCATGACATATAGTGCCATCTATGGAGGAAATAATTTATCAGTTTCAACTATCTAGCTGCGTCAATTCATTCGTGGAAGTCATTTGAACAATCGATATGTGTTGAGCTCTCCTTCTGCATGACAATGCTCCCGGCTCACACGGCTATTGTTGTCGAGGTTACAGTGAAAGATTATGATTTCTAAGAGATTTAGCATCCACCCTACAGTGTACATCTTATCTAGCCTCGGTGCTGAAGAGGGACACTAAATTCAAACCAACCCAACAACACAAAATGATTGTCATTAGTCGTTAATTTGAAAGTTACCCAAACGACATATGTACGATATTTTATAAAATACTTAAAGCTTGTCCAAATAGCATTTAAATATATCTGGGTTATTTTTACTCACAGTTACAAGGAATGCTTCCAAACTGCAAAAGCGGAAACCTTAAAAGTGAATTTAATACACGCTTTGAAGTTATGACTGCTTACGAAACTGTAGCAACTAATGATCGCAAATATTAGTAATTTGGGGTAAAAGTCGCTAAACCTAGGGGATTCGACTTCCAGAATACTGACAAAAATATTTGTATATATAATTATTATTGTAAATTTCAGTTTCTTTTTGTTATATATAGTTTAATTAAAATTGGCTTCATGCTTACTAGAAATGTAAGTTTATAAATAATAAACAAATGTAAGATTTTTTTAAAAAGTTATTAGTTCTTGTTGATATTAGTACAGATATGTTAGTTCTTAATTTCTATCTTACATAGTTTACTATAAACCAGTGATTGCCAAACCATCAATCGTAAGCTACTAGTAGCTCGCGGAGGGACATTTTCGGTAGATCGCGTTAACGCTCCGGTTGGCTAACCTTGATTCCTCCAGTGAGCTGTCGCTAACGACAGGGGGCGCTGACGACAACAACGCTTGTTTATTATTGTTGGTAGTTCACAATAGGATTTAAAAAGAGTACGGTAGCTCAGAACCTTCTTAAGTTTGGCGACGATTGGTTTAGAGATATGGCGGATCAGATAATAGTTTAACGTAAATTTCTGGTGGCACTACTCTTTATAATGCATTAATTATCTTTGTTCAGTGCAATAAATTATACGATAACTATCATAGAAATAAAAAAAAATAAATTAATTTTTATTTATTCGTTTCAGTTCTCATCCGCAGTACCAGTTCCCATCTCCAAGCGAAGCAACGGTTACTGTTGGCTACCGAGAGGACCCGAATTTACCCGGACTCTCACGACAGCCATTCAGAAGCAGCACGTCATCTCTCGGCTCCAGTTTCTACAACCCAGCAACGGGAACGCCACTGTCAATGAGGGAAGAAGCAGTGAATACGAGTTTCGGCAATGTAGGTTCACCAGCCAACTTGCTTCGACCGAACTTTGGACAAGATCTGTTGCAAGGACCTGTTCCATCACAAGCATTTACCTCGCCTAATTTTACGTCATCTCAAAGTTTTTACCCGTACGGATCTCAGGGAATGTCCCCATATTATATGCCACCAAGATAGAATCTTAGTTATCAAGGGTTGCTCGGGCTTACCCTAATAATTAATTATGTCTTCCAAAAATAAGTT
Organism: Thermobia domestica; assembly: GCF_964235325.1. Classification (NCBI taxonomy): domain Eukaryota; kingdom Metazoa; phylum Arthropoda; class Insecta; order Zygentoma; family Lepismatidae; genus Thermobia; species Thermobia domestica. The sequence goes on along the minus strand of NC_137456.1, from coordinate 22,739,587 downwards.
ACTTAATTAAAAAAAATAAAGAACATTAGCTTACTTCAATTTCAAGAGGTGAAACACTACTGGAACATTACGTAGTTATGAAGTTATTCAATATAGTATGTTGAACATAGGAAACAATAATAGATGTTCATGCTAAATTCATAATTTCCATGTTATAATTTACTCAGTGCCTGCAATTTACTACGAATAAACAAGTTAAAATCAGTAGCAGAATATATGCATTTAAGATTACATCTATATGAAAAAACAAAACAGATTATCTGATTTCTCATTGATTCAAAAGAATATTATTCATTCATACAAAAATTTAAAATAGATTGAAAACGCCATTTAAGACTGTAGAGTGCCTGCGCCATTTTGCTTTTCTCATCTTGTTGATTAATATGGGGAAGTATGCTTCTTTTCTCTTTTAAATGAGCAGGGATTTCAGTGTTCACTAATTTCTTCTTCAATTTTATCAAAATTTCCCTTACTTTGTGAAAATTAAATCCTGAAAATTCAGACTCGGACCCAGAACAATAAGACAAGGGGGATAAAATGATTGTGGGAGAAAATCAAAAATTTCTGACTGTTTATTTTTTGAACATACATTTACCTAAATTAATAAGAGAAAGTTCTAGGGACGGGAAGTGATTTCAGAAGAGTATATCTTCCCCTGGCCACCCTTAATTAGGGTATGTTTTTAATTTATAATTTTAATATTTGTAAATCGAATTTAGATTAAATGGTATTGAATTTATATATAAAATAAACTCATTTTAACCGTTTTCAAAAAAGAAAGAGGTTCTAAACTGAACCTATTTATGTGCATGTTCTAGGTGTGTTTAAGCCTAACTTCGATATATTTTTGCACCAATGTTCATGTCTTTTTTTTTTTTTTTTTTTTTTTTTTTTTGAGTAAACCTTTCAAGTTGTTCCATATGAATTTCTTGGGATTTGATGGTAATCTTTGGAGCTAGGCTATGAACACCTCAATGGATGTTGGATCAATTACGGCAAAATAACGTGCTTATAGGCAACCTTACATTATTTAACGTGATTATGGTTGCATAAGAGCACAGGGGTGGAAGTGCAAAGTTTCTGAACACTTTCACAATACATTATACTTTATCTAATGTTACGGAAAAATAACATGCTTACAGACTTCACATTCTTTAACGTGCTTATGGTTGCATAACAGCACAGGGGGCGAAATGCAAAGTTTCTGAAAACTTTCACATTACACTATACTATGTCTGCTGTTTGCAGCATTTTAAACAAGTGCGTCACATGTATGAAATCGGTTAAGATTTTTCTATTTATAAGTTTTAAATTATTGGGAAAACGAATATTTAAGCAAGGGATTAAATGAAGGAGAAACCCGAGGTAGCTGAGGTTCTGCAACAAAATTTTACAGGGGAGCCATTCCATCCAACAAAACGATGAGTTAAAATTAAACGTCATCGTTCTAAAATAATGTGTATATAAAGATACTATTTTGTAGTAATAATTCTAACATCATATACACATGAAATGTTAATCGTTTTGGTCATATTTGTTGCTTAGTTCTGTTTGTCTCTCTCCATACGTTGCATGCATATACTAGGCCTATTCATTAATAATTAATTTATTAAAGTTGATCATTGGGAGGCTGCAATTATTTAAGCTACCACGTAGCGTCAAGATAACATTTGATCGATGCCCCTCTACCAATAAAATTAGAACTTAAAAAAATCCTTGACATAAATAATTTTGAAACACAAATTCCTAAAAGTACGCCATTAAAATTCCTGTTTATTTAATATAACAGAAAGTAAAATATTTATCTTCTCTTTAATCATTTCCAATTCGCCAATTTATGACATAGGAGTAGCAGGCCCGTATCCAGGGAGTTTGCTGACCCCCTAAAATTTTCACGGTAGACTTGCAAATGAACTATAATAGGGTTGGATCGGCCCCCCTAACTTCAGCCGGGTCCCCTACATTTTTGGGCTGGCTACGGGCCTGAGGCTTTCACGATCGGAGCTAAGAGAGAAACAGGTTGAAAAAAGAAGTGATGGGAATGAGTTAGGTGGAACGGAATAAAAATACGTGTTGGCAGTGTTCGATTTGTTACGAATCCACGAGTAGTATCACATCTGCAAAACGAGCAACTACGCCTTGTCTGCCTGTGACGACTATCTTCAATCAACATTATATTTGCTGCCCTGCCTTGCTCCGTGTGTGAGAGAGATTTAGTGAGAATTCAACCAGCAAATTGAAACGTCACAGATTACTCAATTGGAAATGACTGATCTACATATCAAATGGCCTTAAAAACCTAGATGGCGCAGGTAGTCAGCAGACTTTCCGTGATTTTCTTTCTCTGTGAAATGTTCAAAATTGCAAACTTAATCAGTGTAGCGTATTCATTAGCAATACTTACAATTGTAGTAAATTGTTTTCTGCATACATTTTCTGGAGATAAGGCTAATGTCTATGTACATAAACCATTATTAATATGTGATTTGAGAAGGATAGCTCACATGTGTATGACTTAAACAACCTTAAATTTGAAGCTGCTTCAAAAATTTACAAAAGGCATCATCTTCTTTTTCCTTTTCTGTTTGAGCAGATACCCATGATTCAAAGTCTTGAACAATACTCGAAATCTTGTAAATATTTGAACATTTATTTACACTTTTCACTTCTGTTGTAAGAAAAAAAAGTATACACATCATGAAAGAAGTCTGAATGGTTATTTTACTGTCCAAGAATAAGATGCTCTGTACACATTATCATTGTTTTCTACCATGTAGCAATAAATTTCTATTTTACGTCTAATATAAATATACAGTAAGTACGTGTATATTAGACGTAACTTATGCATCAATATCCGGAATCTCTGAGATGCCTGTTAGATGTATATTAGATCTCTGTTCCTTGCAATGTAATTTATCATTTTAAAGTCATCGTTGAAAGTTACAGACAAGTAACAACCTATAGTGGAATTATAGACTAAACCAAGTTTTCCTATCAACAGAAGAATGGTCAAAGAAAAAAGCATTATGTCCAGATCACACGCACCAAATCTTCATTCACCAGAGATGATCAGGCAATCCTTGTGTCATTACTAGAGGTAGGCACAAAACCCGGTTTTTCACTGAAACTGGTTTCAATTGTCTCCAAGAAAACCGGTTCAGTTTTCTTCAAACCGGTTATCATTTTTTTCCAAAACCGGTTCTGTTTCTCACCGGATCCGATTTCGGTTTTCTTCAAAACCGATTCCAGTTTTTTTCTCAAAATTTGTTCTATTTATGACCAGAATAGTGTTTCTTTGTTCTCCGGAAACCGATTCCGTTTCCACAGAAATAGTTTTGTGTGTTTTCCAAAAGATTTCGCCAAAACCAGTTTCAGTGAAAACCGAACCGGTTTTTGGAGAATATCGAAACTGGTTTTAGATAAAACAGAAATGTCGGTTTTCGGTTTTTCTAGAAACCGGTTTCCGGTTTTTATATTTTAAAAACCGGTTTTGCCCATCCCTAGTCATTACACACATTTTCATATTTCTCATTAAAAAATCACGCCCATCCATTGGGTGACAAGCTACTGAAGGTATAACAAAATATGTAAGGTCTTTGAGTTCTTTCTCTTCAAAACCTTAACTTTTTCTTTTTCGACTTTTGTTGTTTTCCCTCTGAATCTGTAATTGTTATTGCTTTCTACAATTTTTACACTAAAGCTGCTTCTATCCTCAATTCAGTAGGGCTACATGATTATCAAACTGAAGATACGGTACGTTTTACGATCACAGAACTAAACTAATTTCATAATATTTTCAACAATGAGTTCAGGCCATTATACGGTCAATATCCAATACAATAGATGCACAATCTAAAACTTATTGATTACAATGTGGACAGCTCAGGCTGTTAATTGATTTTCTTCACAGGAATTAAACATTCAAAACTTGGATATTTTACTGTACCCCAAAAATAACTCGAAACACTAGGACATCCAGGAATAAAAATGAGAGCGAACGCAGGTGAACGTCGTTCCCCTATTTTCACAAATATCTATGGCGTCCCTCTCATTTTCTTCACAATAACAATGGGCAAAGATAGGAGCGGGGGACGGCGTGACGTATTGCGTCCCCCTACCTTCCCAGATCCACTTTTACCCCTGAGAACATCCCAAAAATTGAGATATATAGCCACTTCATCAGGCCCGTATCCAGGGGGGTCTAGGGGGCCGCCCCCCTAAATTTTTACTGTCCTCCTCTAAAATTTTCACAATAGGCTTGCAAGTGAACTATAATATGGGATGAACTATAATGTTTTTGGATCGGGCCCCCCTAACTTTCACCGCCCCTCCTCTACGTTTTTGAGCTGACTACAGGCCTGCACTTCATACCAAGAAGTCTATTTTTCACACGGATGCGAGAAGAAATATTTTTCCAAATAAAATTGTGAATTCAATATTTTCTTTCTTTGAACATGACTGTACATCTAATTGTAATACTTTCAAAAGAAAGCATTTTAAGGTATTGAGCAGTTCCTATCATGGTAACAATTTCGACACAATATAAACTTCCATTGTATAATTACAATTATAAAGAATGTATTTTTCCTCATATCAACAATGGAAGACGAAATAATTGTATGAAAAGTATCATACAATACCTATTTTAAAATAAGATCTTTATTATTATAATTATTATTTAAGATCTAGTAATGCTACCTCAATTTGTAAACAATTATTAATTAGTAAATATGGTGGTAGAGGGCAGTAATTGCTTTTGGCGGGAAATGGAAATCACTGTTATAAAAGAAACTCAATTCATGTTACATATATTAATGAAATTTCTCTTATTTGCTTTACTAAGAATACGTTTATTTATCCTGATCACACACACACACACACATACTTTTGTCCTTTCTTTTCTAAGTTTAAATAGAAATTTTAACGTGAAATTTTACGCATTACTTTACGATTTACTAGTATCTAGGATCTGCTAGCATCTACAGCTTGTATATTCGCGATCTTCGTTACTAGAGCCTCCTAACGGTAGTTTTCGAAACTAATGTCTAAAACGTTTATTAAACATGAAAGTTTTCAGAATATAGAGAAAAACGCGTTAAATACTGTATAAAATTTACTAGTTTATTTATTACGTAAAACGGATAAGAAACTTACACACACTAATAAAGTTATCGACTGAGTTCTGACACTGAATCGAACAAAAGATCACACATACCGAAGACGAAAGTACTTACCATTCCACCTCTCTTCGGTATCCTTACAGTTTACCCAAGTAACATTTTCGTTGTCAAACGGTGTGCCAACCGTTATCTATTTGTAGGCATTGTTGGCAAAGCCACTATCAAAATGCCAACGGCAAATTCGACAATCCATCAATCATCGATACCAACAAGTGAAAACAAAACAGTGGTTCAACGTAGGTGCATCGTTGTTTCGGCAACGCATCGAAAGATCATCCGTTTACTTATCTTTTAAAAAAATTCTTTGTCATAAATTTTCAAAATTTACAAATTAAAAAATCCTAAATTATATCAATAAATGTTTATTTTATAATGTATATTTCAATGGATTAAAGAACAAAATACAGGGTGTATCAAGAAGGACTTCACAACTTTGAAAATTCATTTTGATTTATTTATTAGGTTACTTACAGACATGGTTTTGGTATAATTTTTTTAAAAGCAAAATACATCTTTTTTTTTTTTAACCTTATACCTAAAGAGGTTAAATGTCGCTTCCACTGGTGATGCGGAACACATCCTATCTGAAGTATCACTTGCTCTACAACGTCTTCAGACGTACGAGGACGACCTGAAAATCTGTTCTGTCTTCAGGGCCGTACCGTGGAAAACCAGCGCCCGGGGCGAGAGTATACGACGGCGCCCCCATACATATATTGCAAGCAATTTTTTCTATCTGTTTTCCTTTTTTCTCCCGAATTTTTTGCCCCGCTTACTTCGGCGCCCGGGGCCGTCGCCCCGTTCGCCCCCTCCCCCCACGGCACGGCCCTGTCTGTCTTACCGAACATCCAGTTTCAATAAAACACTTATGCAACCGATAAACAGTAGGTCTACTGGGGGAGATCTTGATCATACTTTGTACGAAAATTACGTTGCACAGTTGTCTTAATCTCCTTGATTCTTTAAACCAAAGCTCACAGCACGTACGGGACCAGTAAAGGCTGCAACTTCCGCTAGCGCTTGTGGTGGCTTGTTTCTGAACTAGTGTACTACGTGAGTCAAAATTTGATGTATTTTGCTACAAACTGGCACCAAAACCATGTCTGTAAGATAAATGAATAAATCAATACGAATTTTCAAAGTTGTAACGTCCTTTTTTTGATAAACTTTGTATTTTTGGAAACCAAGCGTACGATTTGAATCTCAAATGTTATGTATTGTAAACTGTCAACCAATGTTAACAACAGATCATAACCTCGCATTGTTTAGGTATATATTTACCCAAGCTTGTAAATATTATTTCTTTTCTCCTCATTCTAATGGTAACTTTCGGACAGACACAAATAAATTCCAGAGTGGCAAATTAGGTCATGAATATACTACAATAAGAAGTATTTCCTACTCTGTTTTGTTCCGTGAATAACTGAAACAAAAATCTTGTTATTAACCTGGTGCTCAATCAATTATGAACTAAAGTAACTTGAAAAAAATAAATATCAAATGAATAGAAAGATTACTTGTAGGAAAGAAGCTTACTGCAAGGGAAAAAAATCTTTCTGAAATTGTGTTACTATAGGTTGTTTATATAATGTCAATTTTTTTATTACTCATAGTAAAGTTTGGAATGTTGGTGTGGTGTGTTAAAATTCAAACTTTGTTAGATTTGGATGTAGATATAAATAAAAATATTACAAAGAATATATTGTTATTTATTTGACTTGATATGTTACATTTTTTATGTGTATAATACATAATTTTATCATTTTTGTTTTACAAACCAAAAATTTTAATTAAATTTATCCGTTCTCCTACCTATTAGTTACCACATCTTTATAAACTTGGAATATAAGTATCATTATGGTTGTGTTGCGAAAGTCTGGTATTAGGACAGCTACACGTGGGACGAAATACTGTTAACTTCTGTGGTAGAATAAGATGTTAACTTAATTTGTGGTTAGAAGTAGAAATTAAGAGTAATTATAATTTCGGATATCCTTCCTTACTTACCGATGGTATAGGAAAGTGTTTTTCAAACTATAGTCCCCGAGGTTTATCCTATAATCGCCCGGGTGTCGGGTCGCTGTTCGGGCTGCCATTTATTTGTAACCATTTCAATTCGAGATCTCTGTTTGGGTGAACATTTATTTGTAACCACTCCGTGTAATCTGGTCGCTGTTCGTGGTTCGTGGTCCTACCAATAAGTATTCTCCTGAGACTGGAACTTACCTGGACAGGACGATGAAGGACCTCTCCAAGAAGAGTTAAAAATTGTTTCCAAATCGCTCGTCGGTCTCAATAATGAGATGAGCATTAGGCGCCGAGAAGTTCGGGTGTCTCGTCTCGAAAACCTCACGGACGATCAGATGGTCATCCAGACAATAACACACACAAACATCACTCATACAAACAACGAAAACACACTGGATTAAATAACACTATACTTATTTATTAGAACACTATTATATTAAAAAAAAAATAACTAAGAGAAATGAACACAACACTTAACACAGAATATGTGTAATAATTTTCCTCACTGAAATCACACTTTGCCTTTTTATGCAATGTAGTCCTTTATATATATATATGAGATTATAATTCAGATTTCACTGCAAATGCTTCTCTCACACCATTGACGCACTTGGGGGATTGGCACTGGGGAAAAGTTGCATGGATAATCTCGCGTAGAAATCCAGTTGCTGCACCAAACAATCCTGGAACGTAAGGATGAATCTTCAGCAAATTAAAATAGAGAGCCTCCAAAGTAGAATGCTGATGGAGGGCGCGTGTATAACTTTTTAAACGCACAAGGTTTGTGAACCTAGGACTTCACTAGTTGGGGCTAGCCGTAAAAAAACGTCCTTCGCCGGCTAACCGGACTCGAACTCCCTGAGCACCAAAGCTCAAGGTACGGGCTGCAATGGTCAACCGAAGAGTGTTGGCAGTTCATTCCAAAAATCACTCAGTTAACTCACCTGTATGCACATACAAACAGAATACGGAAAATAATTTATGTTAATTTTAGTTTACTGCCTACAATGCACGAGAACGACAATAATTCTGGCGTGAGAAAGTACAGATAACGAGCTGCAAAACAACGCAATTGGTGCCACTTTTGGTCATTGGAACATCTGGTCAGCCCGTATTTCTCTAAACTACTGCAATATTTCCATAAGCGATTAAAGAAAACACTTAATTCAGTTCCAAATAACTATACTGAAATGTTCTCACCAAAAGCAATGTTTTAAATATATATATGAAAAATGAAAGACTTCTTTGTTCAATTGTGTGGGAAAGAAGCAATTCCCATCGAAAAAAGAACTTATATGTATGCATTGCAGAATAAAGTACAAATCGCAAATAAGAATCACTGTCTTTACGAAATATACAGAATGTCCACAAAAAATCCTTCTATAACCTGGTGGCGGTTATAATCCTTATGGTCCTCTCAAAGTGAACATTAATTTAAAAATTGCAGACAAAACAAAATCGATGTGAAATACGTATCACATACTACTTCCTCACCTCAGCCACCTTGCAACATGGAAATTTTAAAACTTTTCTCTCCCTTGGGAGAGCTGTTTCATCCTTTGATAACGCCTCTTCTTTGTAACTGCATCTAGATATTCTATCCTTGGTCTTCCTCTTCCTAGTTTTCCTTTCGCTTTTCCCTCTCTCAGCACGGTGATCCAATTGGAGAGCCGAATAAGATGGCCAAGCATGCCGTTTCTTCTTTTTCCTATTATCTTTATGATCTGTCGTCCTTCATTAGCTTCCTTTAGTACGTCTTCATTCCTTTTCCTTTCGGTCCATGATATGCGCAGCATTCTACGCCACCACCACATTTCAAATGCTTCCAGTTTGGATATTTCAGCTTTTCTCAATGTCCACGTCTCTGATCTGTAAAGCGCCACGCTCCGTACCAGTCTCTTAATAAATCGTTTACGACTTAATAACTGATAATCTCAAACAGATGTAAATTATATAATTCAATTCAATACTCTGGCTAAAAGTTTTGCCGCTGATACTGTTTTGAAACAAAAAGATAGTATTCTAGCATGGTAGAGATTAACAAAACTGTTTCGAGATCGCATCGGTTTTTCGTATTTAACAGTACGTTTATGAGAAATTTGCACATTTTTCGTGATTAGAAGCAGAATCATTCATTTCCAAAAATATATCTAAACCAGGAATGACCAAAACTGGCCCTTTTAAGAGGAAGGAACGATAGTTTGAAAAAGAAAAACGTAATTTTCCGTCCTGGTATTTGTTTACAATGTTAATATTATGGACTTAAAACGAATCCTTAAACGTTCAATAGAAATGGTAAATAATCTTTCTTTTTTTTCAAAATTTAAATAGAAACTGGCATATTTATTCAAAATTTTGGAATCGATCAGCGAAAACGGCACATTTCTGGAACTTGTAGTTTCCGAGATCTCATTGTTGAACGTAGCATTTTGATATAATATTACAGTACTACAATTTTGGATAGGATAATTTGAAATTTACTTTATAAAACAATACAATGTATTTGCACTTCTCTTTTCAAAGTTGTGCTCCTGAATCAGTCCGTTCTTCTAATGTTTCTTAGTTGCAACTTTACTAATAAATTGTTACACTAAAAATATCGGTAGCAGAAAAAAAAAAACTACTCTGGAAGAATGAAAAATAACTGGTAGCATACCAAAAAGCAATTTAATACAAAACAAAATGTTTAAAACTTCTACTTGATATCTATAACAGTGCTGAACATTTAATTTTCTGTCCATTGATAAGTACTATTGAACACCATATTCCATACCAAAAGTTTGATAGAAACACAGACCGTACCCAACAGTACTCATAATAAAATATCAATAAAAAAATTGTCTCAATATAATTACAAAACTTACTTATTTATTTAAACCTAGTGCGGTTATTTTCAGTTTACTATTTGAGAGGGAAAGACTATCGGAATGGGGAGCCCAGGATTATACAATCTTTAGAATTACGATTAACGTAATTCTGCCTTATGCAGAGTCATTTTGACCTATGATTAGCGTCATACTAAAGGCCTGACTACTGCAGGAAACATATGTTAGTCGAATTCTTTAGTATGGCACTAATCACCCTTCATAACGACTCTGCATAAGGCCCATTAAGTTTTTTTTTAAATGTATTATTTTAATTACTTTTTTTTCTGAGATCGTACTTATGAAATTTAACAACAGTTACTACAGTAACATAAATCTCATTATAATAATTTGGATTACAATCATATTCTCATGGAACCGAATTAGTGCCTCTTTTTTGCACACATTCAGTAGATGGAAGTTAAAGAAACACCTCGAAAGCAAGAATAGTCTTGTAGTAAAAATCAGGAACATACTTAGTTTTTAAACGCAAGGAGTCAAGATTTTTTTTTTTTTTATCCTCTTGAAAAGTTATGACGCAACCCCTAAATTTATGATTCTCTAGTTTGACTGTAACATTTTCAAAGAAAAATTGTCCCCAAATACTTCTATGAGTACAGCCTGCACTCTAAAACGAGTCTGTGTGCAGAGCCGTAGTTAGGGAGGCGGTCGCCCCGGGCGCTGATAGCAAGAGGACGCCGAACGAGGAAGAAAGAAAAAGTGTTTGAAATGAGTAATCAACGCAGCACCCCGTAAAAGAATTGGCGCCCCTATTAAATCAATATTGTTGTCGGTTTGCCAAGAAATAGATTTGTTAAAAATTGCTCACTCCGCTCGCAACCCAAATATTTCAATAAGTCACAACAAGCTTTTTTTTTATTTATTGCCTTAAAAAGTTATTATATATGATTTGTTAATGAGGATGTGATATACAAAGTGTCAAATAATGACTTACAGTCAACGCAGGAATGCTTTCAAAATCAGAAACAGTCAAAGTATGAAATACATGTTCGGCGTTTTGATGGTGAGGAATTTGCTTAGATAATACCACTCTTTTCTACCCAATCAGATTAATCACGACGATGAGAATGAAGGCTTTGAGAAATTTGCAAAGAAGGCTCCTTCTGAATTTAAGTTACATTTCACAACATATTTTTACCGTAAAAGAATCGAAATTAAAATGTTGTTTGTGTGGTCACATACAGAACAAAATTACAGAAATTTACAATTATTAATGGAAATTAATGCTATCGCCTATTCTGAACATTTTAAAAGCACATAGCTACTAATATATTAAAATTTCATTTGTTATCGATAGTACGAAACTTAAAATGAAATCTTTGAGTTTCACGTCCCACGATTATGCCGGTTAGGCTAAAGGTGACGGTGATGATGAGTAATGAATGAAATGGTGGAATGAAGAAAAAGAGAGGAAACGGGAGAACACCGAGAAAACTCACGCACACGGTGTTTGTCCACCACAAAGTTCACTTGGCGGGGTTTGGAATCGAACCCGGGACCCCAAGCACCAGAGGTGAACGCTCTACCACAGAGCCACCGCGGCCCTTATGAAACTTAAATAGTTGTAAATTCCCATAACTGTGGATTTGTGTGCAACCAATAGTAGTTTTGTCAAGTTTTAACAAAAAGTTTCAAAATAAGCCTCTTGAAAATAGCTCTTATTCGTAAAAGAATACATAATTATCGTTTTCGGCTGTTGCAATAGTCTGTCCAAGCAGCTAGATAAAAAATTCAGCATAGCATAACAACAAAAGCTGCTTTTCTTATACGTTAAAAAAAAACGCTTGGTAAGGTGTGTACGGGAGGGGGGGGGGGGCAAAATTTCTAGCTATGGCTGTGTTTGTGTGGGCATCCTCTGGTAACAATATTACTTTTAATTTGCTTTTACCTTCTGTAACACTTCAAAGAAGTTTCTAACCCACTCTTACCAAGTGCTCTGACGAAGAGAGCAAGGTAAAAAAAAATTACTAGTACCAAAAATTAAAAACAGAACACAAATTAGGTCAACTTATACGAGGGAGGATCTGAAACTAAGGTTACAGGGTCAATGTTTCTGGAGTTTTATGTTATAGAGGAATGAGCAGTGTATGGTAATTTTTACCACATTGAGTTGACAACTATGCAGAACTTCAGCTCTAGTTGTAGGTAAACACAAATGGCGACTCGTTTGGAAAACTGGTCTCGCGAAGAAGTCCGTTCAGTTATTCGATGTCTGTGGGCGAAACATGTAACCGCGGCTGAAATTCACCGGCAGCTGGTAGAGGTTTACGAAAAGACTGTAATGTCTCATCATCATATCGCAGAATAGTGTCGAAAGTTTGCGGTTGGTAGCGAAAACGTCACCGAAAGACCACCACGCTGTTTCGCTGGGACACAATCGACCACCCTTCTTACAGCCCGGACCTCGCTCCTAGCAACTATCACCTGTTCCCGCACTTGAATGAGTACCTAGGTGGTCATCGCTTCGCTTCAGACGAGGAGGTGAAATACTTCGTGAAAACGTGGCTAAATACGCAAGGACAAAGCTTTTACCAGGAAGGAATCTTTAATCTCATCCCACGATGCAATAAGTGCTTGAATCGATATGGAGACTATCGAAAAATAACCCAATGTATGTACTATCTGTTGGTTGTATTGGTTGTAATGAAATAATATATATACAGTGGCGGATCCAGGATATGATCAAGGGAGGGTCTAAACCATAGTTTGCCGTTTTATCCAGTGTAAAGCAGGATTGAAGCCCATTTTATCCAGTGTATACCTGAGCGTCAAGGGTGGGGGCTATAGCCCCTATAGCCCTCCCTTGGATCCGCCACTACCTGTATACAATTCACTGCAGACTTTGTAACCTTACTTTCTGATCATGCCTCGTACAATTAAAAATGTATTTCTTGTATACTGTAACTTATTATGAGTTCTGAAGAAAACAGGACGTTTTAAACTTTGTTTAAATAGAAAATACTAAAAGAGAAAGATATGTTAATGGTTTAAGCACCGTTTTATTGAAAGCTATAGCAATTTCATATACATTAGTTAGTCCCTTCATATATATACACGTATTACATGATAAAATACCTTTTAATGCGATTTGTTAAAATATTACAATACTAAAAAGCTTACTATAACTTAACTATCACATAATGCATCATATTATATATGCTACAACGTATTTACAAAGTATTACACAATTTGTATCTTCAAAACAATAAATTAATCATTTGATCATAATCTTGTCTGTAAGGTCTTTTGTTTTACTATTTATACGTCCCACAAATATGCCCTATAGGCTAAGGGAGACAGACAGGGGCGTACGCAGAGGGTTGGTCCTGGGGGTCCGAACCCCCCCGAAATACCGACTTTTTTGTAAATGTATTCTACTTTTAGGGGCAATTTTAGAAATGTTTATATAATTTTGCCTCAAATTGTATTTGGACGCCCCCCCGAAACGCTTTAGACCCCTCCCGAAATAAATTCCTGTGTACGTCTCTGGAGACAGATGATTTAATTAGAGTGAATGATAATGGTAGAATTTGTGGAATGAGAGTATGAGAGGAAACGGAAGAATCTCGAGAAAACACACGGGCACCATGTTGTCCACCATAGACTCACATTGCGTGGGATCGAACTAGGAAACTCTAGTACCAGAAGGAAGCGTCCTATCACTCAGTCACCGTGCACCCACTACGGCCTACAAATTTTGGCGCCAGAGCTGAACGCTCTACACCTGGTCAGCGTGACACCGTAATGAAAATGACCTTTTCTTGTTCAGGAACTCAGTAACTTATGGTTTCACAAAACTTACTGAACACCGATATTCGTTTATGGAAAACTGTACAGTCAACGACAAAAGTTCTTTTCGTTTGGTAATTTATTTGGGAATAACGATGATATGACTGGAACGTATAGAAAATTACATTCTTTGTAATTTACTGAAAACTACTCAATTTGCCCTTTTATTCTGCAGTTATTTACGAAACTTTTCATCAAACAGAAAGAACTTTTGTCGCTGACTGTACACGGTACGAAAACAATCTACCTTGACCTTCAATCACGTCACCATAGTACTTACGAAAGAAAAAATTACGAAAATCGCAATATTTATTACTTAATTCATGCCATTTTTTTTAAAAGTACTGTCTTGTTACAAAAAAATCTGGTCACCCATCTTTCTTTGAAAACCACCGACTCTAATGCACAGCTAAAATTGCCGTCGCCAATGGAAATCTTTACTTAAAGCCCAAGTATTAAAATTTGCTATGTGCAGATCTCAAAATATGGTATTCTAAAGCAAGGTGGGTGTCCGAGATTTTTTTTTTGTACAAGGCTGTACATTGAAATCTATTTTGATTAGTCACTGATGGCATTACAGAAAATAACTTACAGACAAACGGTTAATTTAATAAATAAGAATAATATGTGTCTACACCTATTAAGATTCACAAATATTTGACGAAATTATTAAGCCAGAGAGGTTGATTTGAGTTTTGCGGCCCTTTCAGCAACGCCTTGCGAGGCTATATGAGACGTGGACCTATTACGGCTTAACATGGAATCCGAATTACATGAGCTCCACCCGGGAATCGGACTGAGGTCTTCAGCGAACACGCTATTCGCCTACCCGGGAGGGAGGCGTGAGGTATTTTTGTTGTTGTTGTACTACGATGGTACTGTCCAAAATTGTGACTTCTCTGGAAAAAAGGGCAGGGGAGGGTACTAGTGGACAGTAGAAAACAGAATCAAGAACCGTCATTTTCAACTGACCGATGTTTGACGTAGGGGAGCTGTTTTACAATCTAAGGAAAGCGGAAAGAAACAATGAAGTACGGACGGTTGGTGATAGGTGGAAAAACGGAATACGCAAGTGTCGTCAGTGTACGCGCAGTCCAGAAGCTACGAGTAGTAAGTATACTTAGAAAACCGCCGACAACGCTACCGACGTTCCTGTTTGCCTGTCACCACTGCCTTCTATGAACGTGTTTTCGTTTTGGCTCCTTATCCTTTCCGTGTAGTTTGATAACAAGGGGAGCACCAAACTTTCACGTTACAGAGCATTCAGTTGAAAATGACTATTCTAAAGGTAAGGTATTCCACGAAGTCAACTTTGAATTTTAATTTAATGAGTTACGTGACGGAAGTTCATATATATGCTGAAGTGAGCAGACTAGCATGGAACCATTAGCATTACTCTAGGAATCCCCCAAGCAACTACATCAGTTGTTACGCTAATACATGGTGTAAGTTTCAACGTATATCCACTTTCACTGTCATCTGGAGAGAATCGATATTACTATTTGATAGATTGGTATATCTTCTCTGTGGTTCTTTATCTGCGACGTTGCCACATAGTGCAATTTGAGTCTCCACACAAGGACCCGAATATATATATATATATATATATATATATATATATATATATAGATAGATAGATAGATAGATAGATATATACAGTGTGTAAAGAAAGGTTATTTGCAACGCTTGGGAGGTGATTGATTCTACAGATGAAAACAAGTAAAAATTTCTATGTAACACAATGTCCATCTCGGCCTCCTAACCTTATTACGGACGTCCAAAAGGGTGAGAGAATGAACTTCGAAGGCTAATTCTGGCAAAACGACAAGAGATAGAAGGGCGGTGTTAGGCGGCCCACACAGACTCTCAACATGGACTATCCAAAAATACTAAGATTAGATGTGTACAAGGCGAGCACAAGGGATTCCCCACAGGATGCGAAGCATGCCGCGGACGTTATGAGGACAAAGTGAGGCATCCTTTGGGGAATCCCTTGCGCTCGCCTTGTACACATCTAATCTTAGTACCTTTGGATAGTCCATGTTGAGAGTCTGTGTGGGCCACCTAACACCGCCCTTCTATCTCTTGTCGTTTTGCCAGAATTAGCCTTCAAAGTTCATTTTCCCACCCTTTTGGATGTCCGTAACTCGGTTAGGAGGTCAAGATGGACAATGTGTTACATAGACATTTTCACTTGTTTTCATCTGTAGAATCACCTCCCAAACGTTGTAAACAACCTTTCTTTACACCCTGTATATATATATATATAAATGTTATGCGGGAGTTTTAAGCTTCTGTTTCACTAATTTCTTCTCCATGGTTAATTTACATCTGTTCCATATGCTGATTCAACATGTACGTACATGTGTGTGATTTGTAAGTATTAAATTTTTTTTATATAACACTTTTCATTTTTTTACAAAACGAACACAATAATCACTCAGAACCGAGGATCTCAAATTTTATTTTAACAGTTAAAAAAAATACTTTTATATAGACATCATCTACTTAAAAATGAAAGATGTTGTCTGTAGTACACATCCTTAATAATGTCACCACAGAAAATAGAAATCTACAACAAAATTATCTTCTTTACAAAGGATACATCTATAGATGCTAGTTACATACAAACACGACTGTAAGTATTGTTAAAATTGACATATAACGTACATGTACAGCCCTTTTCTGCCGTTCGTATAAAACACACACGTTACTTTCAAATTATTGGTAAGTTAAACTCTTAACATTATCAGGAAAAGAAGGTACAAAACGAATTTAACAGTGGCTTCATGCTTTACTTTTCATGATAATAATAAGAGTTTAACTTCGCGACGATCAAAGACAATTATGTGTTTTATATGAATAGTAGATCACATACATATATGTTATATTTCAACTTCTACGTACATTTGTACAATTTTTGAATTTTAATCCAGTCGCATAAAATAATGCTACAGTTCACTTTTATGAATTGCATTGACAAAAAAGTAATTTTTCTTCAATAGGTGCATTCCATGCTTTATGAACAGAATGGTTTCTTCTTTTTCTCTTGTTTTTTTTAAAGGTAATAACAACACACGCTTTCTCGTTCACAGTATTAAAAAAAAATCAGTCTCCTTTTCTCTCTACGAGGGGTGTTTCTAAACTAATGAACTGACTCTGCTTTGCTCCTTGTTTTTGACGGCTGAGCCTTTTTCAGTCCTAAACTCTTGAGCAGCGCATTGGGCGACGGATCACGACCACGGAATCTTCTGAAAACTTCACTCGGGTGACAGGCTCCACCAAGTGAGAAAAACGTTGAACGGAATCTGAAAAAAAGAAAAAAAATATTTCGTTATTTTAACTTAAATAAAATATAAAATTGACCAAAGGAAACACTTATAATTAATAATATATGTTACAGTTTCGGTAACCTATTACTGCCTTCATCAGACACATTATGGAAGTACAGTGGAGTCCCGCTAATCCGAACTAATTGGGACCGAACCCTAATCGGATTACGTGATTCTTCGGATTAGCCGGAATAACAGTAAAATCGCGGTTTGGAGCAGGTGAACAGGTCTATTCTGTTCAAATACCTAGCGTATACTATTTCAAAACACGCTTTCTGACTACAGTACATGTACTGGTACTGTTCTGGAAAAATGTTAAAAAGTGTTGGAAAATCTCCATGCCTTTATGCTATTTCAAACTTTGTGTAATTGTTGTAATGTGGCTTAAGGCCTAAATACAGGTATTAAAGACAAAAACTGTATTTAAAGGAAGTTTACTTTGTTTTCTACGAAAACTATGCACTCATTTTCATCCTTTTAGTAAGTAATTTCCTAATACTGCGTATTTTCGCCAAAAAATAAATAAATAAACAAATAAAATCAAATTTTTTCCCGGGCCTGTTCGGATTACCGGGACTCCACTGTACAACGATATCGTGTATCATTGCGTTAGATTACTTCTATTTTTATATTTTGATTTTGGGATAACGGTGCTTAAATGTATACAAACTGCTTGGTAGAAGAAGAAGAAGAAAAGAAATTATATGTTGTTGAATAGATAGATAAAATAACAATATAAGAAAAAGAATTTTATCTGTAATGAAGTTGTAAGAAGAGAAAATAATAAAAGATAACATTCATAAAATGATATATATACATTTATGAAATTAGTCCGTGTTGATATATTATCTGGACTGTGGGCTAAAATAAACAATAAAATGTTTGTTATTGTTATAACTGTGCAATCTAAGCTGAGGTTATAGCTTACATAGTTCAGAAAACGAGAGGAGGTCAAATCAAACAACCAATGAAATTCTTCCTCTCGCTTTCCAATTATAAATTTTATACATGTAAAACTGAAAGAGACTGTTTTTACTGTTATTTTTATTACTGATATATAAAAGTTGTACTTTTAGTACATGCAAAAAATAATGTTTATGAAGTGATTCAATCTTCATATGAGTGGTTTAACCCTGGTGAACAAGGCCACAGAACAAGTGGTTGAAACTCTACAGAAAAACTCTCCAAGATACAAACAACTCAGGATGTAAACCTCAATTTTAAAACGAGCGAGTTCAGCTCAAACTCATGGTGTAAAAAATGCGGTAACTCAAGCTCAAACTCAGGATTTTCAAAAGAAACTCGCTCAACTCACGCTCCTATAGTAAAATTATAAATAAACTGTTTGATGACTTAATAAATAAAAATATATACTACAGTGCAGATTGAGAACGGTTCAGGATACAAATGGAAATATATAAATGACAGTGACTGTCTATATGACTTCAGTCTTGAGCCACCTGACCGATCTCCATCATCAAATTTTCAACATATACGAGGTTCGGGCCTGAGAGTATTTTTATAATTTCAGTTTGACGGTACAACGTAGGGAATGGGGAAGGGGGGGGGGGTGAGATATGTAAAAGAAATAAAACTTAACTCTTGAACCACTAGACAGATCTCGATCAAAGTCGCCACATAGATGAGGTTCGGGCCTGGGATGGTTTTTATTATTTCACTTTGAGGACACAACTTAGGAGAGGGGAAGGAGAAGAGATATTTAAAAATGATCGAAAATGACCGATATTAGTGTCCGATCCATAGTATTCGGTGTTGCTGAGATGAACACTAACACTTCCGATGCAGTTTAAATCCAAATTCAACCCAGCGACTTGGGGGAGGGGGAAGATACATAAAAATAATCGTAAATGACCGATATTAGTGTCGGATCCATAGTTTTCGGCGTCGCTGAGACGAATAGTGACACTTCCGATGCTTTTAAATCTGAATTCGCCCCTTTATGTCCAAAATAAAAGTATTCTCCCCGGCGAAGAACGGGTATTTTGCTAGTTATTCTATAAAGAAAGAAAGAATAACATCTAAATAACATGTTAATACAAATGCCAAATCTATAGTTATAGAGGTAAGATAGAAATAACACAGATGATGTATACGTAACTACCACATGTGTCTCCATAAGTAAATGAAATTTTTCAGTTTAACGTCCCACGATTATGCCCTTTAGGCTAAGGAAGATGGGCGATTAAAGCAAGTGAATAATGATGGAAGAATTGGTGGAATGAAATTGTGGAAGGAACAGGAGTACCCCGAGAAAACCCACGGGTACAATGTTGTCCACCACAAACTTACTTCGCAGGGGATCGACCCAGACCCCCCCCCCCACGCACCATACGTAAGCGCTCTACTACTAAGTCGCCGTGCCCATAAGAAAAGCGCTTCGTACATCATATGTACTTCGACACTTAATATGCACTTGTCTGTGACTTCAAACAAAGCCTACCCTTGCGTATTCGTTGAGTTGAGTTGACTTTGAGTTTTACGTCCCGTTCAGCAGCGAGGCTCTATGAGACGTGGACCTACTGATTAACGTGGAATCCGAACCACATGAGCTCCCGCCGGGAATCGAACCCGGGTCTCCCACGCCACGCCAAAGGCGCGTACGCTAACCGCTAAGCCACGAAGGAGCTCCCTGTGTATTCGGTGCCCGTACATATGACACACGCTTACTTTCGCTTTCTCACTAGACAGTCCCTGGACATTCCTGTATATTACGAAATAAATATCTTTGTGCAGCATGCCTAGCAAAATAGTAATTCGCTTAGAGAACAAATGTATTTAAACCATCAAACGATTTTTTTTATTAAAAAAAGCACTATTTTGCAAGGAGTTTGTAAGAAATTTGTTACTATACCAAAAAATAGTGCTACTGCACTGTAGTTATTAATGTGTATACGACTAAGAACGCAAGATTTTGAGGTTTTACAACTGTGATCCCCTATGTTTTGTAATATAAATAGCAATAAATAGTGGGGTTTTCACGACCTTTTATACGTCCGATACTATTTTATTCACTATTTTATTTCTACAGCGTAACCCGGAAGTGGGCGTACCACTAGTTGGTGTTTTCTGACAGTTTTCGGTTTTACCCACATTTGTTTTGTAACATTGCTTGGCATTGTCTGGCAACATTGCATGTTCATTTGTTTTCTGCTTGGTAACAGTTATTTGCAGTGAAAAAGTCGGAGTAATCAACAATGTGTGATCAAAGTTTACATAGCATTGCCTGGCCTCCAAGAAGTTCCGATCTGACGACACCAGACAATGCTGTCTGGGGTTTCATAAAGCAACAAGTAAGAAACACTCGATATCACAAAACGCAGGAATTACGAGCAGTTGTGGAACACGCCTTCACTCTCGTGACTTCGGAGTATCTCCGTAAAACATCTGCGAGAACTTGGCGCAGAATTCAGCTGTGTTATGACATGGATGGTGATCATACCGATGTTTATGACTCTTAAGACTTCAACGTAACTGTCTACAGACATTCTACCATAACTAACACTATACTATTGAAATTAAAGGGGGGGGGTACGCCCACTTCCGGACCACCCGGTACGTATTTTTATTATCGCCTGGCGATAGGAGAAAACGTATGGCGACCTTGAAAATAATCAATTCGAGATTTCAACACACACATATATTTCATGGTCCCTACATGCCGAACTAGATTTGTTTTCATATGGAATGGCTTTCTTTTCGCTCCTAGAAGTCTAGACCTAACGATATATGATGCTTTCTTGTGGGGAATGTTAAAAGAAAAATGCTTTACGGCCATCCCGATAACTAACGAAGATTTTCGAGAGAAGCTTGGACTAGTAACTGGAAATTATAACCCCTGAACAGTGTTCCAGTATGTTGTCAGGAATCACAGAACGGACGGAATACGTAATTATCCATGACTACGGATGATATGTGGAATATGTCGCTGTGCGATAAGAACAAATAAACTACGGATACTAGGTTTCAGTTACTTTTTTGTTTTTACTCCACTTTGTATAAACAAAATGGTTAGAGTCATTTTCTAGAAAACACCATATTTTAAATTTTTACACTTTACTCGACTACCCTTATTTTGGTTTGTCATCATAAAATCAGAAATCAAAAAAACAACTTTAACAACTTTATAATATGGCGTAAGTCGTCGTTACTAGGAAAAATTCTGAACGGGTAGTTTATTATTGGGGTAAGTTCTATTTGGACGATTGTCTCAAAAACCACTACGGCGATTATGTTTATATTTCATAAATATATATACAGGGTGGCACATATGTCACGCATGGGCTTTAATGCCTCATATTTTGTTTGGTAAGTTATTAATGGAAGTACTTCTTTTTCAGGATTGTAAAGGAATCCTGGGAGATTCATCATGGAGAGATTCAATCCTGAACAACGCACGAAACTGATTGAACTGTATTTTGAAAATCAAAGATCAATCATACTCACTCAGAGAGTATATCGTCGTCACTTCAATGTACGCCTGACTTAACTGCTCCAGATTTTTTCCTTTGGGGATATCTCAAAGAACGTGTATATGTCAACAAACCAACAACCATCGAGCAACTCAAAAACAACATAAGAGCAGAGATCCGTGCGTTACGGCCAGCAACTCTTCGGTAAAGTTATGGAGAATGTACTGAAAAAAGGCCAGCCTTTGTGAGGCTGCAAATGGCGGACATTCGAAGGACATAATTTTTCACACATAGTGTTTTCAAATCTCCCAAACATGTACTTCTTTCCTGTGACAAGAATAATTACTTGCATTTACAAACACAAACCTTATACACTGTTTCAACCCATGCGTGACATATGTGCCACTCTGTATATTCCATTAACAGCTCCATAATACGACGTAAGTCACTTCTCTTGAAAAATCCACAAGAGGTAGTTTACTCTTGGGGGACAAGTTTTTTTTTCGAACAACCAGCTCAAAACTTTCTCAGATGATTTTATCCATATTTCATAAATATGTCATTAATTACTCTATAATGTGGTGTAAAATGGTTTCTTACTATCATATTTCTCTTATCCGTTTCTATCTTTGTTACTTTACCACTAAAGATAGAACTAGCTTGTTGTTCCGATATGTCTGGAGGGAGGATATATTAGTAAGTAACCAAGTTTTTGTTAATTTAAATCATCCTCCAACGCATACATAATTTTAATTTCAATTCTTTATAGGAGTAAACCTCTAATATCCGAAAAAAAAAAAAAAACAGTTTGCAGATGATTTAGCGCTTGTTGCAGAATCTGAAAAGAAAATCAATACGATATTAGACAACTTAGAAAAGAGATCTAAAGAATATGGGATAGAAATAAATGTTACACAGACAAAGGTCATGGTGATTGGAAGGAAGCGACTGGTGTCAAATATAAAAGTAGGAGAGGAGAAAATAAGACAGATGACTAGTTTTCGATACCTGGGTAGTATTATTAGTAAATGATATGAAATGTGAACGTGAAATAAAAGCAAGGATAGGAATGGCGAAAGAAGGCTTCAGGTGGAAGACAATACTATTTCGTGGGACCCTGAATGACGAGTTGAGGAAAAGACTCATAAAATACTTCGTGTGGAGTAGTTTAATGTATGGGTCAGAAACATGGACATTACGCAAAAATGATGGAAAACGACTGAAAGCTTTCGAAATATAGGTGTGGAAGAAAATGGAGAAAATTAGCTGGGTCGGGCGGAAAACGAATCAGATGGTGTCAGGAATGGTGAGGGAGAAAAGAACAATTTTATATATTATTAAGAAGAGGAAGAGAAACTGGTTGGAACATTGGCTAAGAAGGAACCATATCATGAGGAACGTGCTAGAGGGTATGGTGGCAGAAAAGAGAGGGAGGTGGCGAAGGAGACTACAATTGATGTACGATATCAAAACAGAAAAATCGTAAGGTGAAGACGAAGAGATTAGACCGAGGAAGACCGTGGAGCATGGAAGCTTCTCACTTGCGGCAAGTGACCTGCCAATAATCGCAGAATACCTATGATGAAAATGATGTTCTATAAACATCTCTGTGTGATAAATATCAAAGAAAATATATAATGTTATATGAAATTGTGGAAAACGCGCTCCCTCATTATTAATCCATTTCAACTGAAAGCAATTGTGACAACTAGAAATTCTTAGAGAAAAAAAAAATAGACTATATTTGACAGTCATATATTTTCCGAAAGTTATCACAGAATTTTTAATTAAAACTTCAGTGAGAGTTGGGTGAGTTTTGTTATTTTGATTGAATTCGACTGGAAGAGTTGGGATTATGTGAAAACCTCAATAAACACACAAAACATATTGTGTTGAAGTCAAATAGTATTTACGAAAGTTATCATAGTCCATATATATATACATATATATTCTATCAGGCCTTGTTTCCATTTTGTACTAATGCACAATAACACACTCAGCAAGGCTATGTGATAATATGTAAGAAAAAAACACAATCACGTAACAGTTTCAATACAATAACTGTGTCTTCATCAGACTTCCACTCCTTCTGGCTGCTTGGGAGTTGGTCAACACTTATATACTCTCTGGAGATCAACTTTTAATTAGGCTCCGCCCCTTCATTAAAAAGTAACACTTGTGCGGCTTTCACTTTCACTTTTTAGCTGCACACGTGTCCAATTAAAAGTTTACTTTTTTCGCTGGATACATTCTGTCCTCTAGTTATTTTCCTTATTATTTTTTTCTTTCTTTCTTCTTCCTTTTCATTTCTTCTTCTTTAAGCAGTATCTTCTCGCACTCTTTTATTTATCGAGAATCCTGCATTCCAATTCATCACCTTATCTCCTGCCTTCATAATCTCCCTGGCTTCCTTCCATTTTCTCACCAAAGTTAAGTGAAAGTGAAAGCCACAGAAGTGTTACTTTTTAATGAAGGGGCGGAGCCTAACTAAAAGTTGATCTCCGGAGAGTATATAAGTGATGACTAACTCCCAAGCAGCCAGAAGAAATGGAAATCTGATGAAGGCACACTTATTGTGTTGAAACTGTTACGTGATAGTGTTTTTTACATATTATCACATAGCCTTACTCAGTGTGTTATTGTGTATTAATATATATATATATATATATATATTTAACCTTGGAAGGAAGAGGGGGGGGGGGAGAAGTTCACTCTAGTTCTAGACCCAAGTAACTGGGAATGATTGTGAAGTCTCCAAACGTATACTGCATATTCGATAAAAATTTACTATTTTTATGAAAGATATCTTGGACATAGTTTTAATATGAAGGGGCGCAGGAGTACTCCATACCATATTAGAAGAATAAATTCACCACTAATTCTTGATTGATTTAAATTCCAAGCATATGGAATTACGGAAAACAGTCACAGAAAATATACATAATATTGTAACAAAACCGAATGAGTTTTATATAAGTTATTAAAAAAATGGGGGAAAGGGGGAGTAAACTGCTACGTTATTCTTTACTGATTTCAGATCCATGTAGTAGAGTGAATGTTTGGGAAGCTTAGAAAAGAAAATGTACGACATATTACACCAAAATCAAAGAGCTGTAACGAAAATTATCGAGAAATGTATTTTTTTTTTTAAATTGAGGGGTGTAATCCATGCTCTATGAATAATCCGAACTTTCACCGAACAGAAAGCTACAAATTCCACAGTTTAAATTAGGGATGGCCAAAATTTTCCGGAATCCGTATGCCGGAAATTTTGTTTTCCGGAATCGGAAAATTTACTTTCCGGAATTCGGAAAAATTCCGGATTTCGGAAAAATTCCGGAATTCGGAAAAATTCCGGAATTCAGAAAAATTCCGGAATTCGGAAAAATTCCGGAATTCGGAAAAATCCGGAATTCAGAAAAATTCCGGATTTCGGAAAAATTCCGGAATTCAGAAAAAATCCGGATTTCGGAAAAATTCCGGATTTCGGAAAAATTCCGACATTCGGAAAAAATCCGGAATTTAGAAAAAATCGGAATTTTTCCGAGATCCGGAATTTTTCCGATTTTACTTCCCGGATTCCGGAAAGTAAAAATTCTGGAATTATCCATCCTTAGCTAATAGCTGTTAAAAGAGAAACACAATAATGAATAGGCTATATATGCTGTATTAATTTCTTGTAGTTGGATATGTCTTTATCATTTACGTAGACAATTGCTACTGCAGTTATTTACTACTTTATGAGAAAGGTCTTATTTTCACACACAAAAAAGTCGCCGGTATGTCTCAAACATTATCGCGTTCCCACCTGCAGCTGCTCCAAAGCACTGCAAACTACTTTTTAATCAGGCGAAAGGCAGTGAAGGAAAATAAATCTCAACAAATATTCTAATAACATTCGCTTATTGTCAACATACCTACAGTGAGCGCAGAAAGTGTTCGTACACCGTGCATACTTTATATTGAAAACAGCTAGCATGAGAACGGGAGGTGGAAAATATATATATAACCAGAATTAAGACTACACATTCATACATTTTATTTCTATATACAAGAGAAAGGCCAAACAAACACAATCACTGTTTTGTTCAGAAGAAAAGAGAGAATTCCTTTTTTGTAAACGCAAAAAGTCACCGTACACTTATGCTTGAATTAATGCTTATAAAGTATATTACGTTATTTAATATTTTGTGGGATTACCCTGTGCGTTAATGATTGTCTGTAGTCTTCGTGGCATTGATTTCACCTGTAGTAGTTCGTAGTTCTGTAGCTTCGGGACTGATTATGTCCCATTCTTCTTGAATAGCTTTTCTTAGGCCTTCTTTAGTAGACAAGCTGTGCCTTCTGATTCTTGTCTCCAGAACAGATCATAGATGTTCTATGGGGTTCATGTCTGGGGATTGGGGAGGTGTGCGAAGCTGTTTCAAGGTATTATAGAGTCAGGGGCGGATCCAGAGGGGGGCGATAATTGCGATGTATAATGTTTCTATCACTGTGCGAAACCATAAAAAAAAAAAAATAATAAAAATAATAATAATAAAAAAAAAAAGAACTGGAAGACCAAGAGTGTTGAGTGAACAAGTTAAACGTTACATTATTAGGGAAAGAAAAAAGGTTCCAAAAAGTAGTGCTGTGCAATTGGCAACGGATCTGGAAACACGCGGTGTTAAAGTATCAGCCAGTACAGTGCGGAATATTTGCAGGGTATCATGGTCGGATAGCCAGGAAAATGTTCTGGGTGAACAAGACAAATCGTATAAAGAGACTAAAGTTTGAAAAAGAGTATAAAGATAAGGGATCAGGCTTCTTTCTGGAATAGGGTCATATTTTCGGACGAAAGTAAATTTAATTTTATCGAGTCCAATGGGAGGCGTATGGTATGGCGCAAGATGAATACAGAGATGAATCCTCAAAATCTCGTCCCTAAAGTAAGACACGGAGGAGGGTACGTGCTCGTCTGGGGTTGTATGAGTGCCTCAGGAGTGGGTCGTCTCCACCTTATCGATGGAGTGATGATCCACAAAGTGTATATTAACATATTAAAGGAATATCTCCATACTAGTGCGCAGAAGATGGTTCTTGAAAACAATTTATTGTTCAGCAAGACAACGACTCCAAACATACAGCGGAAAATACTCGATTGTGGCAACTCTATACAGGGGCGGATCCAGGACGGACTTCTGGGGAAGGGGCGGTCGGCAGTAATACTGCTACTTTTAAGAGCTCCAAACTTGTTATGGATGGGTTTATTTATATATAAAATAAGAAAGTTTCCTCTTGTGGGGGGGGGGGCGATGGCCCCGATCGCCCCCCTCTGGATCTGCCCCTGAGGTTTGCTATCTTTCTCAAAGACTTACCCTTCTTATGCACTTTAATAATTACTTTTCTTGTCTCCTCATTTGTTTCTGTTCGGTTGCTTCCCATTTCGACAGCCCACCGTGCAGTTTTTTCACTCCTATTCACAACTAAACTCATTCTGTTACTCGTCATGCTATACAGAGGTGTATACTCAGGTGAATACTAGTGAACCCCAGTTGTGGTATCTTTGTTTCGTATTCGTACGTCAGGTGTACGATCACCTTTTGCGTCTACTCTATACATTTTCTACGGAATTTATTTACTTTCTGACCATTAAACTTGTCTTTGTGGTTCTTTATTGATATATTCATAAAGCTTAGTTTTCATTATTCATATTGTGTGTGTTATTACACTTCTTAAATTTTCTGTTTCTTTTTCGCAGGCATTCTCGTTTCAATAGCATAGGTGTACGAACACTTTCTGCGCTCACTGTATGTACAGTAAATACAAATTTATAATTTTTGACTTTACGAAGTATACAATGTAATTGTTCAATAATTAACATAAGCAGGCATTCATTAATTTATATTAATATAATAGTTAACAAAACTAATAAGCGGGTGATTGATGACTCAGTGGTAGAGTTTTCATCTATGGTATTCTAACCCAGGACATGTGGGTTTTCAATGGCTAATTTTGTGTTCGAAAATTTTCCCGGTGGTACTCTTGGTTCCCTTTCTTATATTTGTTCCATCATCACTCATTAACGAATTTAGTTTATCAAAACTCTATAGCCATATATTCATTCTGTCCGTCAGTGAAACAAACAGTCTCAAGAACTATCTGATGGATTACCAATCAATTTTGGCCATGATGTACAGAGTCAATAGTTAAGAATCGAGTTCCCTGATGAATGTAATATTCAAACCGGAAGCGGTACAAATCAACCATTTCCGGTTTTAACGTTAATCATTATATAGTAAATATGGTAATAGATAGCGAGAAGCGGTTTCCAGTAATCGACATATATAACATTCATGTAGATAGAATGTTACCCAGTTTGTGCATCTGCTGAAAATAATGAGCTTAGGTATTTAGAGAGCATTTTCCGCTTTAGAAAATGTGTGCTTGGTAAAGAATGTAGAGAATTAGCTGAGTCAGGCACGTAGCTAGAATATGGTAATAGGAAGGGGGGGGGGTCTGTCACGAAATACTGTGGTTATTTACCAGGGGCTCAATAATTCTAAACTATTTTATTGGCAACATATATTGGTTCGTTTAGCCAAGATTTCTAATGGGGGCATGATATAAAATACTGTGGTTACACACCAGAGGCTCGATCAATCTAAATATTTTACTGACAACATATCCATATTGATTGGTTAGGACAATAACATGAGGATATATTAGTAAGTATTTTAATAAGAAGCTATGAAGAAATCTCGAGTAAAAGAATATAAAAAAAGTATTGAAAAAGATATCGTCTTCCGAGGTCATTCGAACGGTGTCGAGAATTTTGCGTCTGGGAAATTTGCGCCCTACCTCAAGAACAGGGAAAATTGCGCCTGCGATGTACCTCCACCGGGAAGTTTGAGCCCTGCGAAATAAAAGAACCTACTGGAGCTTACGCATTTCCTCGGAGGGGCTGACATTACAGCATAAACAATCCTCCCCCCACAACCATGCCATTTGTGATTTATTTTCATTGTGGCTATATAAGGGGAGAATAAACTTCAATATAAGCCAAAAGAACACAACGGATCAACGCAATCACTGCTTCTTCCAGAGATGATTTTGGGGGAACACTGGCCTCCCCAGAGCTCTCAGAGTGCCCCCTCGGAGGAGACCAAAATAATACGTCTATAATATAATAATAAATAGAATAGTACCAGCAGTGACCCCCCTCCGGAATACTAAATGTGCCCCCCGGAACATTTTTCGTGAAAGAACGACTGAACGCAATTGTGTGTTTGAAGTGTAATTCCAGCAAGTAAACACACTGTACATAGTTTTCTTGATAATATTACTGAACTGATTTTACATTCACTTTACATTTTCTTTTCTATATTTTGTGTCCTGAAAAGCCAAACAACTCGCAGGAATTGTGAACAGAGATATCTGGGTAGAGCCAAACAGCCTTTTGTAGATTAAATTATACTCTTTGATTATATTAATAAATAATTATATATCAGTCATTTATACGTTTATTGTAAATTTTGTAGTATAATGAAAAATTGTATTTGTATGGATTGCCCTTTAGTGAACTAAAATTGTATTTTTTTTCATTTGTTCGGAATATTATAACGGATGGAGTAACTCACTGAGACGATGAGAGGCAAGCCTAGTTCAAGTGCGAATGGAAGTTACTTTACACAATACAATAATAAGTTGAATTGTAGGGCGCTAACATCCCAGTGCAAATATATAGCCGGCGCATTTTCCCCTCTTTTTGGGGTAGGGCGCAAATTTCCCGGGCGCAAAATTCTCGCTTTCAAGGAAAATATAATGTCCGTGAAGTTGACAAGCCACTTATGTCAGACTCCAATTTCGACTTTAAACGTCGCTAGTGCTACGTTAGTGTTCGATAGTGACGCAAATCGTTAGTACTCCAACTGCATGCCAACACGCCCACTTCTAAGAATCATTTCAAAAATGAGGTTAACCGTTAAAGCAAGTAAGTGCTCATTGGTGCCATTAACATTAACGTTAAAGCCTCCATCGTACGGCCCTACACCACGTTTTTTGCTAGTCTCAATGCGTCCCTATATTCTCGCGAACATTCTGACGTGCCCAAGTTAGTTACTTTTTTTTGGGGGGGGACTATTGTTTATCTGTTATTGTTTATTGTTTATTGCTAGTCTGCAGAGTAGTCCTTACATTAATATGCCATTGTCCTTGATAATCATTGCGTATTTACAAGCAATTTGTTATTACTGTTAGAAGATATCAAAAAACAACAGATAAAATCTACTACTTAACGGTTCATATTTTTCTTTTACAGTACATAAACGATTAATAATAATAATAATAATAATAATAATAATAATAATAATAATAATAATAAGACTATTCCAGCATAAAAGTTATCAATTGCATCATACTGGCAACAAGCGACGCATATTTTAACTTCATAAAAAATCGTTTCTCACGATTTTCTGGAAAACTACGTGTGATAACATCTTCATTATGTCAAGTTGTTTATCTCAGTGTGATATATGTCTTACCTCTGGACAATATCACAGTAAAACAAAAATTAAATATTAGGAGTACATCGTACTTTTGGACTACATCTCATTAACCATGGGAAGATTGAGTAGTGTATACTTTAGGATGTAAGTTTCAGCTTAACTTGCATCATACATTCTTAGGATTACAAAAAGGAAATTTGTTCGTGTGCATTTGAACAAAGTTCTTAGGATTACAAAAAGAAAAAATATTTTTTCCGAAATCCGGAATTTTTCTGAATTCCGGATTTTTTTCGAAATCCGGAATTTTTCCGAATTCCGGATTTTTTTTCCGAAATCCGGATTTTTTTCGAATTCCGGAATTTTTCTGAATTCCGGATTTTTTCCGAAATCCGGAATTTTTCCGAATTCTGGAATTTTTCTGAATTCCGGATTTTTTCCGAAATCAGGATTTTTTCCGAAATCCGGAATTTTTCCGAATTCCGGATTTTTTCTGAATTCCGGATTTTTTCCGAAATCCGGAATTTTTCCGAATTCCGGATTTTTTCCGAAATCCGGAATTTTTCTGAATTCCGGATTTTTTCCGAATTCCGGAATTTTTCCGAAATCCGGAATTTTTCCGAAATCCGGAATTTTTCCGAATTCCGGAATTTTTCTGAATTCCGGTTTTTTTTCCGAAATCCGGAATTTTTCCGAATTCCGGAATTTTTCTGAAATCCGGAATTTTTCCGAATTCCGGAATTTTTCCGAATTCCGGAATTTTCCGATTTTACTTTCCGGATTCCGGAAAGTAAAAATTCCGGAATTGGCCATCCCTAGTTTAAATATGCACTAAATTCTAATTTGAACGGAATCAATCTTCATGCAAAATAACTGAATCACAAAATGAATAAAACAATCCAAACCTCCAAGGAATACAAAGCTACAAATCCTGCAGTTTAAGCCTGGACTTCTAACTTGAATTGAACCAATCAATCTTTATGCAAAAGAAATTTCGCAATTGTAAGAATTACAATGCACGAACAAAAACAAACAAACAAACAAACAAACAAACAAAAAAAAAAGAATTAATAGTTATTTTCGATAAATGAAATGACACAGATAACTCAAATATGAACAGTCTTACCTTATACCATGAATATTTGTACTTAAAAAAAAAAAAAAAAAAAAAAAACCCTACAAATTTACTTCCAATATTCATGCACCTGGTTACTGCGTATTAAACTGTGCAGGTAATTTGCAAAATTAAAACTATTAGTTTTATAATATAATATAAACCTGACAAGTAATTTACTCAAACATGATACATCCCATAATGTAGAAAGAAGTGTCTTCAAAATATACGAGTAAGTATAGTAGACTATTTTCTTACCTGTGTCCAACCTTCTTCAGATCTTCTCGATTATCGAGCCCAGTTTCGACGAATGCGCTGAATGCGTCGGCTGCAACCATTCTGGACCACAGATGCGAGTAATATGCAGCACCCCAATCTTCAGAGAAAATGGCCGTGAACGAGCAAGGATGGGAGTCTTTCTTATCCAGCTCAAATTCTGAATACTGCGGCCACAACTTACGCACTACATCGAGCCAAAATTCCTTCCTGAAAACAAAATTCAACATTCTACTTTAGAACGAAAGACATTTATAATTGAACAAGAAAATAATATTTACAGTTTTGAGCCAGATATTAATTATCAACCAATTCGAACAAACTCTCAGGTTACAAGACCTCTTTCCATAGTAATATTTTCTGAATTTTCATCTTTAAGATAAGAGCAATCTCTATCAACATTGATATTTCTTTCTATACATCTACAATTTACAATTTGTCAAAGAAAGCTGATCAATTCCTTAGAAATAAAGTAAGCGTACTGGGATCCAGTCATATACGATTTCGAGGGGGGGGGTCATGTTGGCTCAGTGGCAGAGCGCTTACCTTTGGTGTGTGGGATCCACGATTCGATGCTCGGCCAAGTAAGTTTGTGGTGGACAACACAGTGCTCGTGGGTTTTCTCGGGGTACCTCTGTTTTCTCCCACTTTCTCATTCCGTCACTTTTTGCATAACCCTTAATGTGGTAACAACGTATATATACGTCAGTAGCAAGCTGGATCTAATGCACTCTGAATGTATATATACGTTTTATATTATTCAGCATTCTGTGGTAAAGCGGTGTGTACACTCATGTCCAAAATTATTGTCGCATGTCTATAAATATGTTGTTGTAGGAATATAATTTGATAACGAATTCGCTTGGTATTTCTTACAATGTTAGTATGTGTATAATCGGCAAAGACATGTATGTGACAAATTTCATGTCAAAAGAGCAGTAAATAAGAACAATAAAATGAAAATAAAATGTTCTTGTCCATTTAGCAACATTTTGTTTTAATCATTGTAATTTTCGTATTTATAATTCTTTTCCTATGAAATTTACCACAAATATACATTTCTCGATTATACACACGGTATCAGTATTAAAAGTACCCTGCAAAATCATTATCAAATTGTATTTTTATAAGAATACAGTTATAGATATGCGATAATCATTTTGGACATGAGTGTACATCAGGTTTCAGGCCTTTACAGGATGGTAGAGCCATTTATAACCAGTATTCACTTTTTTTACCAGCCATATGCCTTTAGCAGAAGCGCAGTTGCATCCTTTTTGTTTATAAGTTCCTGAATTTTATAAAAGAAAAGATCCAAGCCCATACGATCAAATACACAAGTTTCATCTGTCGAATCGAAACTGAATAATTCTAACAAGTACTGGATCAGGAGATAATTTATCTGATGCAAACAATGACGTAAAAGGTGAAAACAAATCAAAATTTTCCATTGGGGGATTCTACATATTACGCATATGCCATAATATTCAATTGGTAATGTGATAATGAATAATTTGGTGCGCCGTGTTTAAAGTGGGCCAAGAAAATTAAGAGAACGTTCTTTACATGTTTCCTTCATTTCTATTTATACCAGGGTATAATACTTCACAATTAAAAAAAAAAAAAAAAAAAGTACACGAACTGTAATTTTGAAAAGTGGGAACACTCTTCCCTAGTTCGATCATTTCCCACGTGAACGTTATAACTACGTATATAACGTACTTGAAAGACAGATCAACCCCTACAGCAACGCCAACTAATACTATTTGTATAGGATTAGATCAGTGCCAGATAGGAAAACGACATTTGACTCTGTGTATTGCAAAATCAACTGAGCTTAGAAGGAAGAACTCAATCTTTAGGGAGAGGAAGACAGGTCATCTCATACGCCCTTCTCGTGGATCCGCCACTGTGTGTACATCGCGGGAGCGGTTGCCGAAGTGGGAGAAGCGCATTGCATTGATTTTATTTGATTTTGAGTTTAGCGTCCTATCAGCAACGCCACACTTAACGTTATGATTCGAACCACATGAGCTCCCGCCGGGAATCCAATAATCTTTCAGTTTTACGTCCCACGGTTATGCCGGTTAGGCTAAACGAGACGGTGCTTATGAGAAATGAATGAAATGGTGGAATGAAGAAAGTGGGAGGAAACGGGAGAACCCCGAGGAAACGGGAGAACGCACACGGTGTTTGTCCACCACAAAGTTCACTTGGCGGGGGCTAAGATCGAACCCGCGCCGGGAATCCAAGTCATGTCTCCTATGCCAAAGGTGCGTATACTAACCGCTTAGCCACGATGGAGCTAGCGCATTGCATTGGGTAGGGATTATTTCCAAATAACTAAAGGTATGAATACCTAGCTTGTAGTGCGCCTCTATTAAACACTCTTCGTATATACGAGGGCGATTCAGAAAGTAATGCCTCTAAGCCCACTACTTGGTCAATAGTACTGCAAACATTCTGAACTGTTTATCATTAATGCACTGATGTTTAAGCTATAGAATGTCACTTGTTTTACCTTCCTATTTCTTCTCGTTCCAGAGTAATGGGGCAATCCATGGCATCTAGTGGTGACGTCGTCCGGTGGAAACAGCGGGCTCATTGAATTTCTGACTTTGGAAGGTTTACGCCCAGAAACATTCATCGCTGGCGACGAATCGTGGATACACCATTACGACCCGGAAACGAAGCGACAGTCGATAGAGTATCGCCACAGTGAAATTGCTTCGTCTCTCCTCCGCCTAAGACATTCAAAGTTGTCTCATCTCCTGGCAAAGTGCTCTTGACATTCTGTCTCATCCTGCCTACAGTCCGGATCTTGTGCCCTGCGACTTCAGACTCTTCCCCAAACTTATGAATCACCTTAACCCTTAACCCCCGTCGTGGAGTCCGACGGACTCAGCGAGTAATGTAATACCTACATACATGTCATTTTACTTTTTGTGTAGCTACACGCCATTCTCAGTTGAGTTTGAACGCTGTTCTGCGACGGGCGTGCTAAAAATTTATTTCAGTTCTGCTCGAGCGTTTGCGCGGATTCAGTAGTACTTCATGTCGGGCTTTATGTAACATTTCTGTGCCATATCTGATTTACTGTTTCCAGCTGATAAGGTGGATTTAAATTGTGATATTTGTCGAAATTGAATAGTTTCGTTACAATCCACTTTGAAAAAGTCTCTGACGTCCACAGTTAGTACCCGGCTACTTGAGGCGATCGCAAAGCGTATTTATTGCTCATGCGTACGCTTGGAATACGCTGACCATGTATTTAAATGTAGATGGCTAATCACAAACGCGAAAGCAATAAAAACGCGGAGAAAACGTTAGCTCGAGCGTATTTGGTGCATTTCGGAACAATAGACCGCCTGCTGTTTAAAAGATTTCAAAAGGAAAGACGTGTGGCCAGGTAAACGGATTGTAGCAAGAAACAGCTGCTTGGAAGATGGTTTATGCAGAGTATTGGACCTCTGCTATTACACACCTGGACCTGGGAAAAAGACCCGGAAACCCTGACTGGCTCACAGTATGATTTACAACTTTTTCTCAAATAGCCTAAGACTTAAGGCTTCTGAAACAAAATTTGCAGAGAAAGTCACAGGAATAATGAATGATATAGGTAGGGATTTGTTTTATATATTGTTTTCGGATGTGGATGATGAAAGAACCGTCAAAGTGACCACGAAAGCAAGTCGGAGATAACAGAAAATGATAGTGACACTTCATCTGATAAAGCTAAATGTGCTTCTGGTGATTTTTATTACGGAAGAAACAGACAAGGAAAAATGAAATGAAATGAAATCTTTTTAGTTTTACGTCCCACGGTTATGCCGGTTAGGCTAAAGGAGACGGTGATTATGAGAAATGAATGAAATGGTGGAATGATGAAAGTGTGAGGAAACGGGAGAACCCCGAGGAAATCCACGCACACGGTGTTTGTCCACCACAAAGTTCACTTGGCGGGGGCTGGGATCGAACCCGAGACCCCAAGCACCAGAAGTGAACGCTCTACCACAGAACCACCGCGGCCCCAAAACTGACAAGGAGTAGAGTGCAAAAACATTGGTGATGTTTATGCCCTACAGGTTTATAAGCTATTGTGTGTGTTAAAGATGCGGCGGTTTCAGCGTATTCTGATATCCTTTTCAAGCAAGAAAAGAACGGCATTTTGTGTTAGATACAGTAAGTGAACTCTGTAGCTATGAAAAATGCGACCAATGTAATGTGACCATATTGCTAATCTAATTGATTTTTTTATGTAGTGTGTACCTTTTGTTTTTTTAACTCAGTTGTGTAATAATACATTATAATGTGCATAAAGCATTAAAATATAAGCAAAAGAAATAAAATTTTAAAACCAGTAATTTTTACGTAAAAAATATATAGATTATATAGGGACTCTACGTTGGGGTTTACGGGAAAAATTCTGACATCGGAGGTTAAGGGTTAAGGGTCAACGCTACAGTTGTGACGCAACGGTAGAAGCAGCAGTTCGGTAATTGCGTCGCCAGCGGCCACCACAATTCCTCACCGACGGCATTATAAACTTAGTTTTGCGTTGGCGCAAGTGTGTTGTCCGTAATGGAGACTATGTTGAAAAATTATACCACCATTTGCAGCTGACATTACAAGCTCTCCACTGATACCTTTACCGGTGCTATCTGTCACATACAAATAAAGGTATCATCTTGGGACTTTCTGAATCACCCTCGTATACTGCAAATTTTTCTAGTTTCTTTCTTCCTTTTAGCATTAATAACTGACACTTGGCAACACCGTTTCCCGGACACACTGCTTCCTCTTCAGCCTTAATATATTGTAAGGTTCCGCATGTCTACATGTCATGCAATAACCACGTGTGAAACTACATGTGTTAATCGTAAATAAAAACAAACAGACGACGTCCCTGAAGAGGAGTCGCCCACCACCGCCAACAGTCGGAAGGACGAGGATCACCGAAAGAAGCAGACACTACAGGATAAAAGGGAGCTGCACGCCACGACCAACATCAATCTCCACAGGTTGATCAAACCACCTAAAGCCCTAAGGCGCCCGGCCATTG
The DNA here is from genome assembly GCF_964235325.1 of Thermobia domestica. Classification (NCBI taxonomy): domain Eukaryota; kingdom Metazoa; phylum Arthropoda; class Insecta; order Zygentoma; family Lepismatidae; genus Thermobia; species Thermobia domestica. Next base: position 22,703,008 of record NC_137456.1, on the reverse strand, counting down.
GGTTACCCTACCCTCTCACCGACGCTTGGTCAATTGAGAGACACCTGATCCCAAAGCCCTAAGACGCACGGTCATTGGGTTCCTTCTCTCTCTCACGACGCCCGGTCACCGAGGGAGACACCTAATCCCACGCACAAGACTTAAACCCTCTCACGACTCCTGGTCAAAGAGAGTTACCTCATCCCAAAGCCCACGACGCTTGGTCAACGCGTTCCTACCATACTCTAATCTAAAGTATTTAAAGGAATCTATTATTGTACATACTTCTGTATTAGAGGAACCTTTTATAATAAAAAGATGATGGGAAAAGTTCAAATCCCGAGTACTATGTTTGCTCTACCCAAGAAATTTTACAATATTTATGAAACATAAAATACACAAATATTATATATATATATATATATATATATATATATATATATATATATATATATATATATATATATATATATATATATATATATATATATGTAAAAGCGTATCAGATTTATTGGTTTGGCTATACTTACGTGCTATACAGCTCCAAATCCAACGCACTAAGATACAGTTGTCTACAGAGGTCAAATCCAGCCATATGATGCCGTAATTTCCGAAGATTTTCAATTGTATTGTCTGGTAAACATTCGTTTGTCTCAAAATGGCAACTTATCCTCTTTAGTGTTACGGGATCGTATAACCTGAAGATAATAACCATACCACATAAGTCAAGTTGTTAATTTACTATTTAAGTAGTACAGCTTTTATATATAGAAAAGAGCAAAAAACCCTTAACACATTTAAACATGTGAATTTTTTTCGTACTCATACCTCCAATTCTTCATCCTTTTAAAGGATCGAAGGGATCGTATAACCTGCAGATAATAACCATACCACACACATTTAAACATGTGATTTTTTTTTTTCGTACTCATACCTGCAATTCTTCTTCCTTTTAAAGGATCGAAGTCTGGCCGTGAACGTAACAGATGGACTGTACAACGCTACATACTATATAGGGTGGGCCACGAAAAAGTAGCCCTGACAACATCTATAGCAGTAGTCGCCAAACTTATGAAGCTTTTGAGCTACCATACTCTTTTAAAATCCTGTTGTGAGCTACCAACCAAAAGAAACAAGCGTTGTTGTCAGCGCCCCCTGTCGTTAGCGACAGCTCACTAGAAGAATCAAGGTTAGCCAACCGGAGCGTTAACGCGATCTACCTAAAATGTCTCCGCAAGCTACTAGTGGCTCACGATTACTGGTCTATAGTAAACTATGTAAGACAGAAATTAAGAACTAACATACCTGTACTAATATCAGAGTAAATGTTAAAAATGGTCTCCCCAAAAAATAGCTAAACACTTATGTGCAGATATACCAGCGTCAAATCTCTCGGGGTAATATTGCTGATGCACGTCCTGTATGCCTACAAGTCTGGTGACTGTAGCGGCCATAAGTTTCTACTTACTGTTTGATCAGCAGTAAACAGTTTAGGAATACGAGCAAGTGACCTCTTAGACATGTGACGCGTTCTTCTTCTGACAGAGCTGTTGAGCAAAGTCATCCAAAATGATCAAGTAGATATCTATAGTGACTGGATGTAGAAAAATATTGGACTAATAATACACGTAGCAACCAAGCACAGCACCTACACTACCTTACACATTTTATCTTCTAGTTACATAAGGATACCTATGTATTCGGAGCAAATTTTCTGACACCCAATACCTGCTCCTCTTGGCTTTACGAATCCTGATAACTGAAACACAACAACCAATAACAAAAAGTAACACGTGTTTCCTTCTGCGGTGCACAAGATGATGCGATACGGTTTCAACTTAAAATTCTTCAGGATATGTCTGCAGGTCCCACCCCCCACCTGTTGGGATAGTTTTCTGGTAGACTTCCGATGATTAACAAATAGCAAATACTTCGGAAACGCATGTACGAAGCTTAGGAGTGCGGACAGATGGTGCCCTGTTTCCTGTGTTTACAGCAGTTCCGGTTTGGCACTATTTTTTAACCAATTACTGAATCTTAGTTTAGTTGGGACGGGACGATCAGGAAACATTATACGGAATAAATCCTGAGTTTCCTTCTCAGAATCACTTCTGATGTGCAACTCTACAATATTCACTCGCTCTAGTATTCAATATCTTGCTAACGTACGCACAATATAATACACCTCATCTTCTCAATCTCAGTACAAAACTGACGATCGGAGCAGGAAAGGGACAGACGATTACGTGACTCACGGGAGGGGAGTTCTTATATAGGAATGTATGTCCTCTTTCTTTGTTCCAATTTTCTACACTAACGTCCTATACGTGTTCCAAACATAAGATGTTAATATTTTATTAAATATTCTCTATTATGGTGGAGCTACTTTTTCACAATCCACCCTGCAGTGAACGCTTTTTGACAATTGAATGCTAAGTTTTCTTTACATACCGAAGATATATCCTCTTCAGACCTGAAGGCTAATTTTGGTAGGTGAACTACCATTGGCTATGAATTCACTGCTCAACATTGATACTAAGAAATCTCCCCAGGTCCGAATGGCATGTCACCTAACCTTGAACAAATCGTAGGCAACTTGAAAGCTTTCAACAATATATTTGTAGATGGCAGCACGTTATGCAGAACACCAAGTCAAGGTAAGTTATCAATTATAGATGTGTTTGTTAATTTCTTTTGAAAGACAAAGTATTACTAACATTTATTAGATGCTTGCTAGCAGTAAGTGACATCTAGGTGAGATGCCATTCGGACCTAGGGAGGTTTCTTAGCATCAGTGTTGAGGAATGAATTCATAGCCAACGGTAGCTCCAGGTCTGAGCCGAAATTAGCCTTCAGGTCTGAGGATACATATATATAGGGTGTTTCAAAAGTTCTATACCACTCCTTTTAAAATCCGCACGGATGTATTTATATTGAACTTGATGTAGGAAGTATACAATAGGACTAGGGACACACCCTTTGAATGATGGTTCGTGGACGGCCGCCATCTTGAATTTCACTTTTTTTTTATTTCGAACAATGGGTGGGTCATGTGATACATGACCTTAGAATTTGCTCAGGATGTCAAATCTGAAATCAGATTTTATGTATCTTTATTTGGTGCGAAGTTATTCCTCTTTATTTGGTGTTTATTCTTCTTTTTGCAGGTGGTGAATCATGCCGTTTACAACTGAGGAACGCATCCAGATCATCAAACTGTGGGGTGGGAGAAGTGGCCGTGCAGTAGCAGCCGATTTCAATCTGTGTCACCCATAACGTTACCCTAAGTCACATGTTGCAGTGGCACAGTTATCAATCAAATTTGAGGAGACAGGTACGGTCGCGGACAGACCGCGTAGTGGACGACCGCGGACAGCAAGGGACGACGTAACAGCTACGGCAGTGCTGGCCTCCTTCTCGATGTCATCGCAGCGGAGCACACGTCGTCTCTCCATGCAATGTGAATGTGATGTGAGTCTCAGTTCAGTGTATAAGTGCTACAGAGGCTCATGTGGTATCCGTGTAAGATGCAAATGCAGCAACACATATCCGAGGACGATACCAGATCGTCGCGTGCAGATTTGCGAGTGGGCAATCGAGCAATTACGGCTAAATCCAAACTTCGCGATGGAGATACCCCATTTCGATGAAGCCCATTTCGTAAATGGGGAGGTGAATAGGCAGAACATGCGCTATTGGTTACCTGAGAACCCCGCATGAACAGATCCCTTCAAAATGATCGGTGCAGAGAAGATTATGGTGTGAGCGGGTATATGGAGAACACGAATTATCGGTCATTTTTTCATTCATGAAACTTTAACTGTGGAACGATACTTGGAGATGATACACGATCAGATACTGCCAGGTTTGCTGTCGAAAGATGGTACATTTGTCATTTTTTTTTTTTTTTTCAACACGACCTGGGGCGACAGGACATGAATGAACAATTTCCTGGGACATGGATTGGTCGCCGTGGGCCAGTTGAATGACCTGCCGATTACCAGACCTCACTCCAATGGACTTCTACCTTACAGAACACATCCAGGCTATAATGTGAAAATTCGTGATCTTCGTCATCTTGAGCAACGTATCATGACTGCCTGTGAGCAAATTTCCCCAGCTACCCTGCTCCGTGTTCATAGGAATTGGGAGAGGCGTCTACACACCCAGCACGGAGCACATGTGGAGCACATTGTGTTACAGGTAAATATCAATTGTCGCTGTCCATAACTTCTAACCAAATAAAGATACATGAAATCTGATTTCAGATTTGAAATTCTAAACAAATTCTAGCCTAAGGTCATGTATCACATGATTCACCTATAAATAAAAAAATAATGAAAAATTCAAGATGGCGGCCGTCCGCGAACAATCATTCAAAAGGTGTGCCCCTAGCCCTATTGTATATTTCCTACATCAAGTTCAATATAAATACATCCGTATGGATTTTAAAAGGCGTGGTAAGGGACTTTTATATATATATATAAAGGTAACCAAGAAAGTTCTATCGCTTTGTGGAGGTATTTGTCCAATTGGCCCTCACACCGTGAGTTGAATGCGAATGGAGTTAAGGCGAAGGTCAGTTCTGGTGTGGGTATATCCAACATACTATATGGTTGTGGCAGTTCAGTTACACCCTGAACTTGTGTAAGGACAGAATGAACATGGGACCTCCACAGAGCGTCATAAATTTGTATATGCTGTACGAGTTCAAACTGGGGTCAAACGCCGCTGCAGCGGGGCGGAAGATATGCCACGCCTTTGGTGACAGAGTCGTCACTACGCGGACAGTGCGGCGATGATTTAACAAATTTAAGGACGGTGACGAAACACTCGAAGACGCACCACGTGCCAGAAGACGAACACATGTACAAAATGAAGATCTTCACGCAGCAATTAAGGCGAACAGTGGCCAGAGATGTGAGGAACTGCGACTACAATTCAGTGTGAGTGGAGAAATCATTCGGCAGAACCTCCATCAAATTGGGAAGCACTACCAGTTAGGTCGATGGGTCCCACATGATTTGGCTACAGGCCAGAAGGCAACACGAGCACACACCTGGGTTTCTTTGCTGTCTCGTCTGAGGAAGGAGCCATTTCTGAACAGGGTGTTGATATATGATGAGAAGTGGGTCCTGTACGAAGCTCCTCGGCGCCGTCATCATTGGTGAGTATCCCACGAACTGCTCCAAAACAGCCGAAACCAGCACTGCACTAGAAGGAGGTCCTTCTGTGTGTTTGGTGGACTGCTCGCGGCATCGTGCATCGGGAACTGCTTCCAGCTGGTCAGAACATCAATGCAACTGTGTACTGTCAGCAGTTGACCGTGTTCAAGAAAAACTCAAAACTCTCCAGCCAGCATTTTTGAATCGCAAAGGGGTTCTCCTGTTACAGGACAACGCTAAGCTCCACGTGGTTAGGATGACCCGGGATACTATTGCCTTGGATGGGAAACACTATTGCATCCGCCATACTTCCCGGGCATTGTGCCGTCCGATTATTACCTGTTTCATAGAGGACGCCAGTTCAAATCCCTGGTACTTGATACCTTCTTCGCTTCACGGCCCATCAAGTTCTACCGCGATGGAATCCATGGCCTTCCAGAACGTTGGCAGAAGGTCGTAAGTCTTAGGTGACATATCGATGTTCGAAAGTGGTAGGTGGAAAAGCGACAGAACTTTCTTGGTTACATTTATATATATATATATATATATATATATATATATATATATATATATATGAGCTCACAAGTTCATCTTTGCCCTTAAAACAAGATAAAAAAAAGCACTTACCAGTGTGTCATAAAATTACTGCAAACTTCCACCGCATCCCACTCCACATTCGTCAGACCAGCCACTTCCGAATACGATGCTTTAGTTAACAAATGCTGAAGCGCTTGACCAAACTAAAAATAGAAAAAAACAAAAATAATAATTAAAAGGAAAGAAAAAAATATTTATCTAATGCTAATTTAAGTGCCCATTCTTTGTCCGGACGAAGAATCATATTATTGGAAAATATTTCAAACACACATACAGCTCTGTGCCTTCTGTTTAAGGGAACTTCTTAATGCATGTTTGAATGTAATGTGGCATTCTAGAATCCCCTATCTAAAGTCGTTCTTACACTAATTCTCTCGAAATCAGCACCTGTATGAATGCATTCTCGACTTGAAAACAGTATATTAACCCATTTCATAAAATTATTTATGGGCTCCTACAAAATTCGTTTTTTCATAGTCCCAAAGTCCCCATTGTTGAGACATAACCAATACGCTTTCTCGCACCTGAAAACGACATATTCGCTCCCATTTCACAAAAATTATTAACCAATCAATTAATTAATCAACCTACCAATTTAATTAAAACTTATCTTTGTTGCTATTATTATTATTTACGTAATTTTTGACACATCTTGTTCCATCTTTTATATTATTGACTGCTTCCCTGGCATCATTGTATAATGAAAATACATTCTTGGATTCCAATGAACTGGAGAAGGCTTTATTGAAACAAAGCAACAGCTTCTGAGTTAAATGAAGATGTGTATATATATGTCATTGTATATACACTTCCCTAGTAAAAAGTAAAAGTAACTTTTTTCTGGCGTTTAATAAGGCCGATTTTTCCCGCCATTTTTTAGTTTTGTATTTATAAACGAATTTCTCACTTTAAATCTCTTTTGAGGAGTAAAACAACAACATACTACATACATTAGAAGGTAATAAGATCAATACTTTGCATCATCATCGTAAGTATTCCGCCATTATAGGCAGATCACTTGCTGCAACTGAGAATCTTCCATGCTCCATGGTCCTCCGCTAACCTCTTCGTCTTCACGTACGATTTTTCTCTTTTGATATCGATCATCAGTTGCAGTTTCCTTCGCCCTCTCCCTCTCTTTCCTGCCACCATACCCTCTAGCACGTCCGTCCTGATACAGTTTCTTCTTAGCCAATACCCCAATCAGTTTCTCTTCCTTTTTTTCAATAATATGTAACATCGTTCTTTTCTTCCTCACCATTTCTAACACCCTCTCATTCGTTTTCCGCTTTACCCAGCTAATTCTCTTCATTCTTCTCCACACCCACATTTCGAAAGCTTCCAATCTTTTTTTTTTTTTTTTTTTAATTATTTTTGCGTTGATCCTATCCCATATAGTACAATACTCCACATGAAGCATTTTATGAGTCTTTTTCTCAACTCTTTATTCAGAGTCCCACAAAACAGACTTTTCTTCCTCCTAAAGGCTTCTTTCGCCATTCCTATCCTTGCTTTTATTTCACGTTCGCACTTCATATCATCAGTAATAATACTACCCACATATCCAAAACTAATCAGCCGTTCTGTTTTCTCCCCTCCTATATCTAACATCGACCGAATATTTTGCAGGACCTCCAAATTTTTTCCACTGGTTTAGATTTACTTCACAGCCGCTGAAATTCCACTTAAATGAAAGACAAGCAGTTTGTGGCATATTTGCTAATGGACGATATATTAGTATATTAATACACTAATATGAATTATACATATTAGTATATTAAAATTAAGTATTGCCTTATACCCGAAAAAACATACTGTATTATTCTAAATGATTTCAAGTCTCTCTGGGGTCTTCATCAGTAACTCTTCTCCCTGTTATATATATATATACTAAATACATGGAAATGCGCCGGGACCATAATACAGCAAATTATGGATGCGTTAAAATATTAAATAATACTTTTGATAAAGTGGATAGTTTAAAATATCTAGGATCAATATTAACGGATGAAAATCATATTCACGAAGAAATTAAATGTCGACTAAAAGCAGGGAATTCGTGTTACTATTCGGTTCAAACTCTCTTGTCGAATTTGAAGCTTAAAATATACAAAACGATAATCATGCCTGTTGTTCTGTATGGTTGCGAAACATGGTCGTTTACTCTGAGGGAAGAACATAGACTGAAAGTATTTGAGAACAAGATCCTGACACGAATATTCGACCCAAGAGGAAGGGGAATGGCGGAAACTTCATAACGAGGAACTACATAATTTATACGGTTTACCAAACATTGCTCGGTTCGTCAAGTCTAGGAGGCTTAGGTGGGCAGGACATATAGCTAGGATGGAAGAAAGTAGAAATGCTTTCAAAATCTTAACTGGAAGACCAATCGGAAAACGACCATTAAGAAGACCTAGGCGCACATAGGAGGACAATATTAAGATGGATCTCGCAGAGATAGGAATACAAAGTAGAAACTGGATCCAGTTGGCTAAGGACAGAAGTCAACGTAAAGCTTTTGTGAACGCGGCATTCAACCTCCGGGTTCCATAGGCCATAGAGTTTTATAATCCACGTAGGAAACATTTTTGAACCACCAAAATTAAGTTCATACAGAAAAACCTATAGATTTGTGTGTAGTTGTTAAACTTCATACATCTTCACTTTTTGGGCTTGTACGAAGTTCTATTACACAGAAGTGTATAGATTTTTCTTTATGAACTTAATTTTGGTGGTTCAAGAATGTTCCGCAAGTGGATTTAACTAACAAGAATATATATATATATATATATATATATATATATATATATATATATATATATATATATATATATATATAACAAAGGGAGAAAGGATACTGATGAAGACCCCAGAAAGGGTTGAAATAATTTAGTATAAAATAATATCTTTTGGGATACAAAGTTAGTAGTTACAGGGTGTCTACTTAAATTCCAAAATGAAATTTCGTTACTTTTTCGTAACCTTTTCTTTCCCAGCCCACAAAATTTAGTAACATTCTCAAGAGTGATCCGGGTACGAATTGGGCCAAATTTTCATGCACGCGATAGAAGCGTGCTTTGCTTGCGATTTGGTAGCGTCTAAAGCAGACCATAGACATTTTTGGTGGTAAATTTTGACGTTTTATAGAACAAAATTTTCCAGTTTATACTTATATTTATACAGATGAAAACATCGTGACCCAACGTTTTCTGATTTCATGACTTTTTCGTGACTTTCTTGACTTTCATGACCGTGTTCTGATTTCATGACTTTTTTTCATGACTTTCGTGAATTTCCTGGCCGATAGACATCCTGATTTATTTTTAATTCAATTCTAGCATATCCCGGACATACTATTTGTTTTAAAAAGCACACTTGGATCACAACTACAATATCTACGAGCGAATGTGAAACAGAGTTTTCTCAGATGAGCCTTATGGTAGCTTCATCTAAGTCATCTCTGCTACTACAGACAAATCCTGCACTGATATTCAGCAGACAGTAAGACCGCCTCTTATACTGTTTAACCCTAGCAAATATGTGGAATCCATGGCTGCTACGAAGTTATTATTCCGCAGTTGATATCAAAAGCAAGCAGCAATCTGAAGATGAAGAAAGTACACCAAGAGAAATGTTGAAAGTGTGAACGATATTCAAGGTAAGTACATGTATATATGTATATACTTATAGTAAGTACATATTTATACGCAAGGTAAGTAGTGTACATATCCGAGCGTTGAATCCCTGACTGGAAGCATTTCTGGAAGGCTTCTTTTGGAAGGTCGTTCGGCTGCTCTGTCATGGCCCTCTCAATGTTAGGAATTGTGTCAAAACATTTTCCTTTAAGCTTGGTTTTAATGTTTGAGAAGAAATAGAAGTCACATATTGCTATATCTGGACAGCACAGCAGATGTGGACAGACAAGAGTTTTTCTCGACCAAACACTCGCGGATCAAAAGCCAAGTGTAGCACGGTTCATTTTCGTAGTGAAGAAGAAAGCCATTTGCCCATTTAATCGGTGGTTAAAATGCTTTCCACGGACCCATGCGAGATGTTTAGTTCTTGGGAAAGCTCTCAAGTAGTCATTCTCCTGTTTGAACACATCATTTGTGCCACTTTTTGTACGTTTTCATCTGTTTTGACGTCAAAGGACGTCTCGATCGTTGCTCGTTTTCAACTGACTCCTTGTTGCTTTTGAATCGCTCATATCACTTGTAAACAGTCCTCAATGCTACCGCTTCAACGCCATAAAGTGATTTTGAATTTTCGTGAGCTTCTTTGGCACTTTTTTTTTTTTTTTTAAATAAATTTATAACAAAACTACTTAATGTTGGCGCGTGACAGACACTCTTAACGCGTCCTCACTCTTCTGCTTTTGGAAGCCAACTAAAAAGTCACAACTCTTTCAAACTCGACAATGACTGTACCAAAGGTTTAGGCTACTGGGCTTACTAGTTGAAATGGATACAACAACTATACATAGCACTGTGCAACTACATTCAACCTACTTTTTGATTACACTTTGTATATAATGTAAATACATATTCCATGGTTTAAAATCTTATATACGTATCGTATAATAGTATAGGTGTTTATAAATATTATCACCTCTGAAGTTTTTGAAATGAAATGAAATCAAACGAAACGAAATGAAATTTTTAAGTTTTACGTCTCACGGTTATGCCGACTAGGGCTAAAGGAGACAGTGATGATGAGCAATGAATGAAATGGTGGAATGAAGAAAGTGGGAGGAAACGGGAGAACACCGCGGAAACCCACGCACACGGTGTTTGTCCACCACAAAGTTCACTTGGCGGGAGCAGGGTTTGAACCCGGGACCCCATGCACCAGAGGTGAACGTTTAATGCACAACATTAGTTATATTTCCCACTTAAAAACTAGAAAAACACAAACATAAAATTACAATAAATTGGTAAATAACGAAATCTATCTTTTACTCACTATGTATCACTAACATACAATAGATGTAAATTGTCGAACTCGACATGCTTTGAAACAGAAAATATTATAATATTTCAGCTAATCTCATTACAGTTTGTTAGGCGATTAAATTTTATGATTGGCTGATAGATTAATGTCTCTTTTCAACATTGACAACAGTGACAGTGACAGTCAATTACAGTGTAACAGTGACAATAGCACTTTTTATTTTACTTATTTATTTTTTGAATGGATTGATCTGACTTTATTGTGCCACATATAGCCACGTCAAAAACTATACGACATTAACCGAACACATTCAAGTGGTAAGGAAAAAAAAAAGTGTGTCCTGCGGAAGTCTTTGGTAATTAAACTTCCAGAAATGCTGTGTTATATATATATAATATTTTAAGAAAATTATTAAATTTATTTAAAACAATTAAATATTTTTGAACTACTTACACCTATTTACATAGTAAAAGTATTAAATACTAAAACTATTAAAGTAGTAAAGTAGTATTAAAGTAGTAAAGTATTAAAGTAGTAAAACTATTTACATAGTAAAAGTATTAAATTACACCAAAACGTGTCCTTTTCGCAGAGAGCAATGAGATTCAGTACCGTACCGTATTTCTTCGAGTATAAGGCGCCATCGAATTTAAGGCACACCTGAAATTTCAACTTATTTAAACTAATTTTAAAAATGATTTTTATATATATATATATAACACGAACCGAATATGAAACTTTGTGCAACGTGTCATTTCAAACTTTAACTGTATCAAACAGGTTCCAGATTAGCATGGTCAAACATTTAACGCAGGAGAAAAAAAAAAAAAAAAAAAAAAAAAAAAAAAAAAAAAAAAAAAAAAAACGCAGTACTCTTTATGATGCAACTAGAAGGTATAAGCATTTTATATCTTGATGAGTGAGACAGAAATGTTTCGGATCGTATGCAAATCGAAATATTCACTACGCAAATCTAGAACGGACTTCCTCAAGGTTTAAGTTATGAGATGACAAACGTCATCAAATGAGGTAACGAAAGAATCTGGAAAAGCTGTTATAAACATGGTTAAACATTTTATTTAAAAGAGAGTGAAAAAGTTGCCATGCTGTTCATAATATAATTTTAAACTTTTAAATCGGGTGGAACACAATGAACTTGACTCCTAACATTTGATCCTCTATATCCCGGTCAAAACTGATGATTGATCCATCAAGTACAGGGTGTCTCATAAAGAACATACATAACATACAAATTTATTAATGAAATTAAGTACCGTATTTCTTCGAATATAAGGCGCCATCGAATTTAAGGCACACCTGAAATTTCAACTCATTTTAAAAATTATTCCAATCTAAGGCGCAAAAATAATGTACAAATGCATTCCTATTTCGATAAGCATTTTCTTATCAGTAAAACGAAATTTTCATTGTTCGTGAGCGACTACCATCTTCATTGCATTTGCAGTCTGTCACTGTTGTAATACAACCAATTTTAAGCAAATTAGTTGTAACTACCAGTATTAAAGACTGCAGTAGATTCTATGTTGTAACCTACGTGCAATCAATAAATATGTATATTGCAGTATATACACATCGAATCCAAGACGCCATCGAATCTAAGGCACACTTGAATTTTGGACGTCTAAAAGCTGACAAAAAGGTGCGCCTTATATTCGAAGAAACACGGTAATTTACATATTTTTGCAGTGTATGCTACCTCTGACCATGCATAAAATATGATATTACTCGTATGCCCTCCACGACTCTGCATGCACATTCTCGTTCTTTCGATGAAATTTTCTTTAACTTTTCGGCATACTTGCACCTCTAGTTCTGAAATTACAAGATGAATCTCGGCCTTGAGCTCTGGAAGTGATCGTGGTTTGTTGGCGTACACACGAGATTTCAAATACCCCCCCACAGAAAGGAATCACATGGTGTCAAATCACAAGATTTGGATAGCCAATTCATGTCACCGTTGCGAGAAATCACCCGGCCAGGGAACCTATCTCGTAACAAGTAGTACGAGGGGCGTCCAATAAGTTATCTACCTAGACAGGAGGGGGGGGACGGGCCATACTGACGCCTGATACGCACGCCAAGGCCACTGTGGGAAACCTCGCTGCGTAATTTGAGGTCAATCGGAGCAACGTAGTGCCCGTGAACAGAGTGTTTGTGTTATGCCGCGCAGCGAATGTTTGTGTGACGGTTCAGAAGTCAATCGGAGCAACGTAGTGCCCGTGAGCAGAGTGTTTGTGTTATGCCGCGCAGCGAATGTTTGTGTGACGGTTCAGAAGTCAATCGGAGCAACGTAGTGCCCTTGAGCAGAGTGTTTGTGTTATGCCGCGCAGCGAATGTTTGTGTGACGGTTCAGAAGTCAATCGGAGCAACGTAGTGCCCGTGAGCTGAGTGTTTGTGTTATGCCGCGCAGCGAATGTTTATGTGACGGTTCAGAAGTCAATCGGAGCAACGTAGTGCCCGTGAGCACAGTGTTTGTGTTATGCCGCGCAGGAGTGTTTGTGTGACGGTTCAGAAATCAATCGGAGCAACGTAGTGCCCGTGAGCAGAGTGTTTGTGTTATGCCGCGCAGGAGTGTTTGTGTGACGGTTCAGAAGTCAATCGGAGCAAGGTAGTGCCCGTGAGCAGAGTGTTTGTGTTATGCCGCGCAGCGAATGTTTGTGTGACGGCTCAGAAGGTTTAAGCTGCCATTGCTGACTGTGGTTTCCAAGTGTTGAATCATCCTCCTTACAGTCCGGACATGGCCCCTAGTGACTATTTCTTCTTCCGAGACTTGAAGAACATCTGCGGGGTCAACGCTTTTCGTCGGACAACGAGGTCCAATAGAATGTTTCCCCGTGGTTTGAAGGCTATTACAAAAATTATTTTTGCTCTGGGATTTCTTCGCTCCCTACAAATTGGTGACGGTGCATAGACCTCCAAGGATAACATATCGAAAAACAGTGATGACCAGGTGAGCCTATTTGCATTCCTTCCTGTCTAGGTAGATAATAGGGGTGTTCCGGATTCCGGAATACTTCGGAATGAAAATCTTAATTCCGGAATCGGAATTAAAAATTTAGTTATTCCGGAATTCCGAAATTTCGGAATTCCGTAATTCCGGAATCTCGGAATTCCGTAATTTCGGAATTCCGTAATTTCGGAATCTCGGAATTCCGTAATTTCGGAATCTCGGAATTCCGTAATCTCGGAATCTCGGAATTCCGTAATCTCGGAATTCCGGAATCCAGGAAGTTCATTCCGAAATTTCGAAATCTCTAAATTCCGGAATTTCGGAATTCCGAAAGTTCACCTCGAAATATCGGAATTCAGGAATCTCGGAATTCCGGAACTTCAGTCAGAAATTTCGGAATTTCCAAAACTCGGAATTCCGGAATCTCGAAACTTCAGCTAGAAATTTAAATTTCAGAATATGAGGACTTCGGTTCAGCACTTCTGAATCTTTGAAATTCGAAAGTCCCAATAACGGTTTCGTCGTTCCAGCATATCGGAATCTCGGAATGCTGAAATGTCAGCATCTGAAATCTTCAAGTAACATGATTATGAGATAGATATCAACACTCAGACAATGTAATGATGAAACCTACTCTTTTTTACTCATTGTCAGTGGCGGCAATACCCGTCTTTCTGCAGAACGAAAAGAGCTGAGCAGAAGGACTCATTGAACAAAGTGTAAAGACTTCATTTACTGGTTCTTGTCTTGTTCTAATGTTCTATCCAAGGGCAGGCTCTAACATGTTTATACATCGTTGCTAGCTGGGTCACTAGTGCAATACGGATAGAGTATCGACCAGTTTCTTCCCTGCGTGGCTTCAAAATGACATATAGAAAATGAAAAACTTAGAAACAGGGTGAAGCCATAAATTGCGAGTTTCATATTCATTACCTATATATTTACTTGCACACTTGAGCCGATATTCACCCTCGTACTCCTTAATGTTTAGAAGCCAGGTTCTGGATACGTAGCTGAAATGCTCGTTCTGCGCACGAAGAGATTTTAGATTTTAGAAAAGCATACGACTCGGTTAGGAGAGAAATATTATACAACGTTCTTAAAGAACTTGGAATACCGAGAAAGCTAATTAGATTAATTAAGATATGTTTAAATGAATCCCAAAGTAAAGTCCGGGTAGGAAAATTTTTGTCCACGAGCTTTCACGTCGAAAATGACCTGAAACAAGGAGATGCGTTGTCGCCATTATTATTTAACTTTGTTCTGGAATACGCTATAAGGAAAATCAAAGATAGCAACCAGGGCCTAGAGTTGAACGGTATTCACCAGGTTATGGCATATGCTGATGATGTAAATTTAATAGAGGATGATAGGAGAACAATAGAAAGAAATGCAGAGATCTTATTAAACGCTTACAGGGACATGGATTTAGAAGTAAATGCAGAGAAAACTAAATACATGGAAGTGTGTCGGGACCGTAATACGGAAAATTGTGGATGCGTTAAAATATTAAATAATACTTTTGATAAAGTGGATGGTTTCAAATATCTAGGATCAATATTAACCGAGGAAAATCATATTCACGAAGACATTAAATGTCGACTAAAAGCACTGAGGGAAGAACATAGACTGAAAGTATTTGAGAACAAGATCGTGAGACGAATATTGGGACCCAAGAGGAATGGGGAATGGCGGAAACTTCATAACGAGGAACTACATAATTTATACGGTCTACCCAACATTGTTAGGGTCGTCAAGTCTAGGAGGCTTAGATGGGCAGGTCATGTAGCTAGAATGGTAGAAAGTAGAAACGCTTTCAAAATCTTGACTGGAAGACCAATCGGAAAACGATCATTAGGAAGACCTAGGCGCAGATTGGAGGACAATATTAAGGTGGATCTCGCAGAGATTGGAATACAAAGTAGAAACTGGATGCAGTTAGCTAAGGATAGAAGTCAGTGGGGAGCTTTTGTGAACGCGGCATTGAACCTCCGTGTTCCATAGGCCATAGAATTAGTTAGTTTAGTCATATGTGTACCAAGTTTGGTTGAAATTGCTTCAGGTGTTCCAAAATTATGCTGGAACAAACATACATCCATTTTTATAAGACAAAGCATCTAGCTCTTCTCCCTCATAGTTTTCTTAGTTTATATTTTCTTGTATTAGGAAAACAACTTTTCAACGAAAACATGTGGTTCGGAGCTCACATACGTAGTCGGTCCCGTAACTAGCTGATAGCAAATAGTTTTTCATAAAGTAGGTTTTGCATAATGCTATACCATAATTATGTAATTTTTGTAGATAGCATGGCACAAAAATTAATTCAATTATACCATTATACCTGTTTTAATACACAAAATGAAAACTTTCCTTAATGTCAAATGTATTTTGCGTTAATATAAAGAAGAAATAAAAATATGATAGATCTGAACTGCGGAAGATTGGAAATACAATGTAATATATTTGTAATAACTGTATTTAATATTTGTAAAAGCCGTGGAAAAATATACAATCAATCTAGCTTTCAACATAAAGTAATAATGAAATGCCATATCAATAGAATGTTAATCATCTCAAATTTCTTTAATTTAAAGGAAACCTATAATTTTAGTTTCTACCGTAATTTTTTCTATCAGAGCTTTACATAATAGCGGATTCTTACTCTTATAAGTTAGGCTACCTGTTCATAAGATCAATAAAATAAACAAACAAAAAATACCTTATTATGTTTAAAGATGTTGGTTAATGCAATATAAATTTCGTATAAATTTTCATAGATTAGAATATACATTATTACATTAATTTACAAAAACTAAAAAAAATACACATTACCTCAAATCCAATACTATCATTGTACAACATTTTAATACTTTTCTGAACACGGTACTCGCGGTTATAGAACAACCTTTATTTCGTCGGACTCTGATGTATAAAATCAGTTCTTCGATCCCGACTTGTGAGAGGATAGTTATGTTCGCGACAATTTTTAAAAGAATAAATGTTTTAAAAATTAGAAATAATATCCTATATATTTGATGGATGTCATTAAACCTGATTGTATCTGTAAATTATTTCTACTACAAAATGTTACTTTTGAAAATTCTTTTATCCTTTCATAGCGTTTTCAGTCTGGTTAGTTTTACTAGGACATATGTAAAAGGCAGAATGGAAATGTACATTAACTACAAATTAAAATAAAAAGTACTTATTATGATGAAACATAAGGAAATGTTATACAAATAATATAATAACAATATATATTACGCATATTTAATACGTAACACTAGAAAACTAAGAAAATGTTATGCTGTACAAACAACATTTTAAATACGAAATATTATGAAACTTAAGAAATATATTAATTGAAATATTATATTGAAATAATGTATTAACATTATGAAATCAAAGGAAATGTTATTTGAATAATATACAGATACATCTATGCTGTGATAATGACACTGGTAACTATGCCCTTCTCAATAGCTTAAATTTACCGTACCTTTGAAAATAAGAAAAAACAGATACAGAGACCGACAGAAGTATTGGAATAATATAATTAATACTTTATTTACATTGTATGAATTATAAACAACATACATCATATTTGCTTAGTAGTGTTAAATTTGTAAACATATAAACGTTACCATTATGTGTCTCCGAAACTATATTTAAAATATCATAATGCATGTATTTAGCACACAATATATAGAGTCTACTATATTTCTCCTGCGGTCTCACTTATAGGACGACATAACGTCTCCAAACGAGTAGACACATGACTGGATGCATGTTTTATGCCCCCACCACACAGTCGTTGATTTCATACTGTGCCTCGCAACAACAGCTCGCAATTGTAGTGTAAAGCTAAGCATTCACAAGTGACATGGTGTGTAAAGGTAAGGAGACAACAGTCGAAGAGAGAAATGTTGTAATTAATCTGTACAAACAACACAAACCCCTCTCCGAAATTGATAGTACAGTTAACAGAAGCAAAATTATGGTGTTCTCCATCATTCAGCGCTTCAAACAGACTAATAGTATTGTGAATAAGCCGAGATACGCCGCTCCTTCTAAACTTACTACTAGAGACAGGAGCCAAACAAGCAGAATCCGGCATCTGAGATTAGAGGAAGCCTTGAACAATATTCTGGCACTGTGATGCACACAGGAACAGTTGGACGGGTTTTACATAGTGCCGGTTACAATGCCAGTTTTCCTACGAGGAAACCATATGTCAATTGTGTGAATCAGAAAAAGAGTCTAAAATTTGTTAACATGTATAGGGGAAGCCAACAGAATTCTGGGATCACGTTCTCTGGTCGGATAAAAACAAATTCTGCTTATACAAGGGTGATGGACGTGTTACAGTGTGAAGGCTATCAAATACAGCTAAGAACATGGTAGCTACAGTGAAACATAGAGGCAAAAGTGTGATGGTATGGGGATGTAAGGCTTCATCAGGCGTTGGGGAACTTGTGCTCATAGATGGAATCATGGAAAAGTTTGAATACAAGAGAATTCTTGAAAACAATCTTAAGAGGAGTGCACAGAAGCTAGAATTGGGAAATGATTATTACTTCCATCAGGACAATGATCCAAAGTATACTGCGGAAATTATGAGGCTTTGGATGGTGTATAACACTCCTCACACTTTGGAGATACCGACCAAATCACCAGATTTAAATCGTACATAGAACATCTGGAACGAGCTCGAAGATCGTATTAGGAAACATCACATTAGAAGTAAGGACTATCTGAAAGAACTTCTTCAGAGTGGAGAAATATGAACTCTGCAGTCAGCACAAAAAAGTACAGTCATGTTAAAAAATTATTGTAGTAATCCATAGAAAGGGGAACATAACTAATTACTAGCTGTTCTCTGTTGAATGCTGATATCCAGATGTAAACAAACTATTTTCATCCTTTCTGGTAGTGGAAATAAGTATCCGATGCTTTTCATGAGTTTATATATTTAGTAGAAGACTCAAATTTATTTTGTAGCAGTTGTAATTTTGTCTACTTTCTTTGCATACCTATAGAAATGTTAAATCTAGTAAACATGTTTATGTTAGAATAATTATGTCGGACTCTGTACTTCGTGTATATATATGAATCCCCTGTTACACTAAGCCAGAGATGTGAAACAATGAGAAAATTTAGCTTATATTCAATAGTATTTTAAAATGTTTTTGGGACAATAGCTTTGTTCATGGACAGAAATATTAACTGCCCAGCATGCTCAGCGGTAAGATTATTTGTGTACACAAATATTTTCTCGCTAATTTTGTTAATCTTGAAAGATGGTGGGAATGATTAATCCACTAAAGTAGTGGCTCTTCCTCCAAATCTGCATCCCTAAGGCTTAGGTACAGGTTCAATTATTCTATTTGACTGCCTTCTTTATCCTGTCACCTTCCTAAAATGTCCTTCGTTTTAGGCAACTGTCTAATCTTTTAGTACCAACATTCCCTCGATTATCTTTTTTAGGATTTCCTGCTGGTATAAGTCTCAACTTATACAGTACTCTACCTTTTGTTATCTCAATATTTTTACCCAAATTATCTTCTTTAAACCTGAGATCTAAGAAAGCACAAATTTTCTACAGAATTCTGCTTCTTTCATCCTTCTCGAATCGCGATTTCAGAAGAGACAAAATTTCCATTTTCATGCTTCTTTCATCTTCTTTTTAAGGCTGCTTCTAAGATCTGTTCACTATCTCCCTCTTCAGTCAAAAAGTCATAGAATGAAAGATGTGTTTCCTGCGTACTTGCTTCATCTTGTTATGATATATCGTCTATCAGTTGAGATTCTTCGACTTGAAAATCTTTGAAATTTGTTCATATGATGGCCATATGTCCGACGCTGTAACAGATGTTTCTGCTGACATAGCCTACTGTCACAAAGCATTTGTAAGGACGATAATAGTTAATAATTCTAATTAATAATCATAGTTAATAATTCTGTTTCTTCGTTCTGAAGGATAAGATTTTTATATATTGTTTGAGACAGAACTTTTGCTATTTTTTTCTTGGCGTGTTAAAACTACCAGCATCAAAAGGAAAGTAAACAATCATCTTGTTGGCGTGCATGACGGAAGTATTTTACGCAGAAGGCCTAATGCATCTTACTCTTCTTGCAGCGCATGTCTCATTTTCCTGCTTTGACTCATAATTTGTCTGTTTCCGAAGGTCCCTGTAGCTCAAGGGCTTTGTTTACTCTAATATTCAAAGTATGGCCGAAACAACTCAAATGTTGGAAATTGCTCAAGTCAACAATGGCCTTTACAATATTGGCACTACTGTTGTTACACAACGAACATTTTCAGTTGGTATTTCCCACATATCTATACTAAAATATAAAGCCTCTAACAGATTTGATTTCGGGAAATCGGAATTCCGGAACTTCATCGCAAATCTCGGAAGTTCGGAATTCCGGAATCTCGAAACAAGATCTGAAATTTCGGAAGTTCGGAATTCCGGAATCCAGGACACGATACTAAATTTCGGAAGGTCGGAATTCCGGAATTTTAAAATTCCATCGGAAATTTCTAATAATCGGAATTCCGGAATTTTCGGAATTCCGGGATCTCGGAATTTCGAAATTCCGGAATTCCAAGATTCCGAAAATTCCGGGATTCCGAGATTCCAAAAATTCCGGAATTCCGAGATTCCGAAAATTCCGGAATTCCGAGATTCTGAAAATTCCGAAATTCCGAGATTCCGAAAAACGGAATTCCGAAAAATTCCGGAATTATAGACATTCCGAATTCCGGAATTGAAATCTCAATTCCGAACACCCCTAGTAGATAACTTATTGGACGACCATTTACGTTGTTGCAATCGATGTGTGACAAGTTGCGCTATTCGGAGGCTCCATGACTACTAACCACAAAGATAACAAATGAAAATCATGTAACATTCAGTGCTGCCAACTTACTACAACAGAAATGGCGGGCATTTCAAAAGTTGTGTTCTTTATGGGACACCTTCTTAAGTTTCCTTTTATCTCTTGGAGAGATGGGCACACAGACAAGACATAGTAAATACACAAACTCCTAATAAATTATTACATATTCATACCTTTTGGAACAATATAGATACTTCTTTAAACGACAGAAGCGACGGTTTACCATACAATGGTTGCGGGAAGTTAAAAATTAAAGATGCTAACGGTGTAGTATTCGCAATTACACTATTATTCCGTATCCCAATCATCCATCCTGCATTTCTCTCGGAACTCAGTTTCTCTTCTGGCCTGGAAAAAAAAAAATAAAACTGCATTAGCACAAATGATTTTTATGTATCCATCTTCTTTAACCTACAAAGGACCTACAATAAAACTAAAAACTATCTAACCACTGGTATGATAGCCCTTATGGGTCTGAGTCACTCCAACGCCATCTGTTAGTGAGCGGCTGAACTAAGTCCATTCTAGCGACGAACACGTGGTCAGCACGCTGCATCGCCCTGTCTTTAACAGGCATATCAGGAGCTTTCTAGACCTAGTGGGTCACGTCTTTCATTCACATGACTCCCCAGTTTTCCTCACGACGCTGGGTGGACGCCGGGAATCGTAGCCGGGACCACGCGGACGTGAATCCAACGCTCTAACCACCAGACTATGGCGTCCCCAAGGACATTGTTTAATACATAACTGGTTTTACTTTATTTGTCTTCATGTCACTTTCAGAATCATGAAATTTTCGCTGACTTTCTATTAGGTTATTAGATTTATATTCAACTAATTTGACAACGTCGCTGTCACTTGTGTAGTTAAGCCAAGATCATAAAACCTGCGTCATTTTTTATGTGGTGTCTAAGTTTTCAGATGTTGGAGTGCCATGTTGATGCTAATGAAATACCATCGAAAGTAAACTGTTGGGAAGGATACATAATAGCTCTTTTCCACGTACATTTCGCTGTGCAACCAAATAGTGAAACATTAACGGGAAAATGTTTAACCACCGGAGTGACCACAGCTAAAGATATAATGACCCAGACACACACAAATGAGTCCTATGCATGAACATTCAACAACAAAATGAGACCCGTTCGAGCTACCAGTGAAAATGTCGCCTGAGATGCTTCATAAAAATTGTCGACAGGTAGGCCAGTAGAAGCCACCACCTTAACGTGTCATGACCCAGAAATTAAATCAATCGCAATCCACTGTCAGCTACAACCTTCTCAGGTGCCACAGTACTGAACATAAGGTAAATTGCCAGAAATTGTATGAAAGATATTTTGAATCGGGGCGAGAATAAAAATGAAAGACTATAATCACATTGGATGTGAGAAACATTTATCTCACGCGTAACGGTATCATTCGGGTAATTTTGTCTATCTCTGGAAAGGGATGTACCGAAATGAAAATGAAATCTTTCAGTTTTATGTCACTCGGGCTATGCCACGTAGGCTAAAAGACACAGTGATGATGATAATGAATGGAAACGATGGAATGAAAAAAAATAGGAGGAAACGGGAAACCCCGAAAAAACCCACGCACACGGTGTTTCTCCGCCACAATGCCACCTTGGCGCGACGTGGATGGTGGGGACGTGCCAAGTTTTAGCTCAGTGTATTGAAAGTTTCTCACAGGGAATCGTGATTGATACTGGATAAGGTTTCGAGAAGAAGTTGGAGGTACGTAAGATGGACAAAAACATAAAGATGAATAATGCTGCCTATTTTCAGCAATCTATCATACCCCCAATTTATCGTAAAAGCAACCATCGTGTATCAACAAGAACCATTGTCCGTTTCAAAACATGAGAGCCTTGTCTTACACCACTATTAAAAGGGTAACCCAACCGTTGTTAGGGAGGTGGTTTGTGTATGTTGCCAAATGACCGATGTCATTAGGTAGAAGGAGAAACAAAAAAGAAAGAAAGAAAGAAAAACAAGTGAGAAATAAAGACAATGTTATTACTTTTTGTGATAAATAAAAGAAATCTGGAGAAAAGGGGACATTTGATAACATCTTTTCACCTTTCCAACCGAGGGTCGCCTATTGTTTTCTTAGATTTATGTCGTGTGGACAAGGGACAGAGCCCTCTGGGTGTTCTGTGGATTTCCAAGAAGCAAAACTCTTTTGTTCTGTAACCTAGTATAGATGCAGAACCACGTGGACAAAACGTTCATCCATCCTTTCCGGTTTTATCAAGACATGATAAAAGAAACAGGAATCCGTGTCATTCCTGTCCCGACATGATATTCCTGTCAAATTTATGATGCCAGCTCAATTGATTTCTGCCCATTTGGACGACTGTTAAAATGACGTCTACAACACTGTCCTCATCTCTCATGGAGTACCTGTAAAGAGGAATGTGATGGAATGTCTATGCCTGTACTCCAACGTAGTTTGTTGCATTGAAAATTGCGATTTTGGGTTACACAACCGGCAGTGAAGACAAAGCTCTTCACAGGGTAACTTTGAAAATCGGTCGATATAAAACCGAAGAATCTTCTGCAAAAGATCACAAATAAGGGTGAATACGTTTGTCTTATGCTCTTCCGACTTTAATGGATGGACATATAAAAGCACTACAATAGTTTCTATCTCTTTTAAGGTAGTCAGTGAAAGTGAAGTTGTTGAAACCAGTGAATCATAATAGAAAAACAGTGAAGAAAGAACGATTACTAAATGTACTCTGGATTTTCGCCGCCTTTTCTGGTGGCGACAATGAAGAGCACAGTCACTATTAAATGAGTACCTATATAAGAAACGCGCAAAATCACAATAGAAATCAATTTGTACAAGTATTAACTAATTAACTCTATAATATATGGAGTACAAAGTTCAATACCTCATTCAGAAAAGCTCTCCATTGATTTCTGTCCTTAATCAGTCTCTACTTTATATTCCTATTTCCGCAAATCCATCTTAATATTGGCTTCCCTGAAGTGACTAGGTCCTTCTATGGTCTTTTCTGATTGGGTTTCTAGATAAAATTTTGAAAGTGTTCCAATTTTCTTCCATTCTGACTACATGATCTACCTACCTGAGTCTACTACAGTTAATGACTCTAACAATATTACGTAAATAGTGTAAATTATGCGGTTCCTTATTATGAAGTTTCTGCTATTCCCCATTCCCGTCCCTCTTGGATCCGAATATTCGCCTCAGATTTTATTTTCACATATTTTCAGTCTGCCTTCTCTCCTCAAAGTAAGCAATCATGTTTCACAACCATACAGCACCACACAGTTATAATTATCGTTTTATACACTTTAAGCTTCAAATTCTTCGACGAAATTTATAAAATTATTGTGTGGTGATTTTAATATCCTTTCCATGCACGTGAACCAAGTTCACTGATGTACTTCTGACTATTCAAACGAACGACGTGAAGACAAACACACTAATTTGAAACGAAATCCTTGAGTTTTACGTCCTACGGTTATGCCCGTTAGGCTAAAGGAGACGGTGATTATGAGAAATGAATGAAAAGGTGGAATGAAGAAAGTGGGAGGAAACGGGAGAACAACGAGAAAACCCACGAGCACGGTATTTGTCCACACGGCGCGAGCTGGGATCGAACCAGGGACCCCAAGCACCGGAGATGAAGGCTCTACCACTGAGCCACCGCGCCCCTCAAACACACTAATTTATAAAAGTATATTTATACGTACATATATACAGATAGTTATCAAAATAACCGAAATTCCTATAGTTTGCAACACGCCACGTTTATGAGGTGGTAAAGATGAGGATGCGATTGCACTGCCTGACCCCATTGTTAGTATTGTATTGGTAACAGTTTGTAGTACATCAAGCCGGGTAGAATTGCAAGTGTGTGTTGAAGCAGAAGCAGGTAGAGGGAAATGAAATCTTTGAGTTTTACGTCCCACGGTTATGCCGGTGAGGCTAAAGGAGACGGTGAAGATGAGAAATGAATGAAATGTTGGAATGAACAAAGTGGGAGGAAACGGGAGAACCCCGAGAAAACCCACGAGCACGGTGTTCGTCCACCACAAAGTCCACACGGCGCGAGCTGGGATCGACCCAGGGACCCCAAGCACCAGAGATGAACGCTCTACCATTGAGCCACCGCGCCCCCCTCGATCCCGGTGGGAGTTTGCCTCAGATTACACACTGAAATAGTACTTTGGATTCAACTTTAAACAGTAAGGACCAGTCTCATATAGCTTCACTGCTGAAAAGAAATGTTAAACTGTAATCGATTTATCCTTTAATTTTTCATTCCATCCAGATTGGTTTCTCCATTCATCATCATACCCACCGTTACAAACCACCTAGCTGTTTGTGCCTTCATACAACACAATAATCCACACACACACACACACACACACACATATATATATATATATATATATATATATATATATATATATATATAGACAGAGAGAGAGATACAGATATAAACAAATAGACAAAGTATATATTAAGAATGAAAGAAAAGTTTTATTCGCCATTGCGTGTTTTTTTTCTATCTATAGCTGAAAGACGGTGGGTTTTTTCGATTTCTAAACCCTATAACGGAAAAAAATATACATCTATTCATATTCTCTTAAGTAAGGTGCACTCGGTTGCAATCAAAATATTTCAATCTTTTCAAGAACGCAATTACGTATTTTCTTGAAGTACAGTATATAACTTTCTCTTTACAATTTGTGAATATTTTGACAGAATTACGCGTCTAACGCTACAGACGCGTCTAAGGTACGAGATTTTAAAATATATATAAATACAATTTCCATTTGTTTCAGTTTAATTCTTATTGCTTTCGTTTATACAATAGTGATTCCAGTGATTTAAAACGGTGGTTAAGAGCAAACCATATCCTAATAAATGTGAAACGAAAAAAAAAGGACTGTATTCTTCATGTACTGAAGTGGATGGGCGTAGAATAAAGGGTTTCGCCAAAGAAAAGAATAAATACAAAATGAAGATGGAAACATGGGCGTCTCCAACGGGGGGGACGCGTCCCCCCCAATATTTTGAAGTGCAAAATATTTAATATTTTAATCTAATTTTATTTATTTACTAATAACTGAATAACATATAAATAATAATAGTTATATTTATTTAGAATATAATATTCAGGCTGTGAAACGATTATAACAGAGTTCTTGATATACCTTAGGGGGTCCGTGAAGATAAGCAGAAAGGTAAATGGAATGGAAGATAATAAACAAGTTGGGCTAGGTAGTACCATTTAAATCATTGTCTTTGATGTCTCCCCCAAATTTTACATGCCGACACGCCAGTGGATGGAAAATCACTTAAAGCAAAAGTAGGGTTACAGGGAAGGCAATCCCTATCCTGCAAGTATATTATGAAAAGCTACAAGGGAAGTCTTGGCGGATCTTGAAAAACTGCGAAAAGCTGTGTGGGCAATCTATTTTCACATTAACAAAATCAATGATAAACTAGTATTTACACAGTGTGTCAGAAAAATTACGGAACTTTTTAAATTAAAAAAAAATATATGTGTATTTTACCAACGTTAGTTCTTTTTATTCAAAATGCATCTTTTCCGCATCAATCCATTGCTGGGTACGTTATACCAATGCTACCATAGAGTTTTGAATGTCGTTTTTCAGAATAGCCTCAAATGACCCTCGTCACGACAGACTGGACGTAACAGTGTCATAAAATGTTCATTTCATGGCCAATTTTAATTTTGGGAATAGGAAATAGTCGCACAGCGATAAATCAGGAGAATATGGAGGATGTGGAAACACACAGATTTGTCTTTTAGCCAAGAAGTCACAAACTGCGACGGTTCTGTGACATGTACATTCCGTTTCTTTATATTCTTTGTTAAAATTTCGTGAATCATGTCTTTAGTCGTATTTAATTCCTCCACCATCAATCTCACAGTCAAATTCGCATCATGGGCGATCATTTCACGCATTTGTTTTACCAATTCATCACGATTTTTGTTTCTCGGACTTCCGACCGTCCCTGAATCGCATACATCACACGAACACAAGTGTACGAGATAAGCACTCATCACCATACACTTGTTTCATCATTTCTAATGTTTGTGTAAATGTGTTACTTAGCTTGAAACAAAATTTACAATTTTGGCTCTTTGCTCCATCGTGTTTTTGTGACGAGGTGACACCAGATACACTCAACGTTTCTTGCTATAACTTGACACTCCGTTAATCGGTTCTCATGATTGTGGCCTCGTTTTGTTGAGCAGATATCCAGCTTTCCGATGATATGTTGCTTCAATAGTTGGCGCCAGTGGTTATCTGTAGAAAAAAAAAGTTCCGTTGCTTTTCCGACGTACTGTGTATGTTCTGTGTCGAAAAGAACTCATGGTGTGTGGAATCAACAAAAGCAAAATTACAGAAGAACAATACAAACGCAAACATTTCCTATTGGCAGTAGGATATTATTGACAATCATCAACATTTCCTCCTATCATTAATTTCCTTACCTAACATAAGGATCTAAATAAAAGCCAGCAATCGGGCTGCCATCTTGTTCAAGAATCTGGAAGAAATGAACATCTTCATGCCATGTGTCGACACCCTCCGTTACTTCTTCTATTTGTATGCCAAAAAGTTCGTTACACAACTCGAACAAACCTTCCAGGACTTTAGGCAGAGGGAAAAACAACCTAAGTTCTTCTTCGTTATACCTACAATAATAAACAAGTAATATATATATATAAAAAAATAATAAATATAAAATTGATTTTTAACGGTGCAATGGGTAAAGTGTATTAGTTTACCACAATAATGGAACGGGTAGTATTAGTGGGATTATAGTTATAGTGTATTGCCTGTTACATGGAGACCATTACCCAAATGATCCATGACATTTCATTTAGATGTGACAGATAGTAGAATAGAAGAGATTGAATAAAAATAATAAAGAAAATGCATAATGTAATTAATTAATATTTAGAATAAAAGAAACAATTACACATATAAGTCAAATGCACAAATATATTACGGTACTAAAAGAAAGAAGCATACAATAACTACAAAAGCATGTAAATTGCTAATAAATAATTTTGACTTGTTATATTATACCATACATTAGTTATACTTTTTTCTAAGTTTATACTTAATGTCCTGACGACAGCTACTCAGAGATTTCATGTTGAAGCTCTGAACGGAACGAAGTGAATTCGAAATGGTGGAAGCCAAATGAAAGATCGATTGATTCCGAATGAATGAACCTTGGTTTATAAAATCTACTTTTTTATACTCGTAGATGTCCTTGTTTGTCACAACTAGTTGACACTATATTTTTGAATCTTAAACTAGTCAAGTAATAGTTTTTTGATAAATATTATTGTTATCTATACAAATATAAGTTTTTTTTTTGTTCAGTTTCGGAAAATCCGGTATTTGTTTACCAAAACATCACCAGATATTTTGTTTTTAACTTATTTTGCAAACAATAGATTAGATTACAGATTTACATATCGAGGTCAGCTAGATGTTATGTTGTAGCTTGTTGTGGGAAAGTTTATTTTCCAGTTCACACAACCTTGGCCTCGGGTTACTCTTATTTTTGGATGCTTTGACTATTTTCTCACCTTCCGTGTACCAAATATTCGCACTGAAAAATATTATTTTAATTATCCATTTTGTTTCATGTTAATAAAAAAACTTAATGGACTATTAAGTGATAAATTTATTTATTCTGTAATACAAGAAAGAAAAAAATAACACATTTAAATATTTTAATTAAAAATTAAGATAAGTTTTCCACTTATCGATGAAACGTATGGCATACTTATTACGTGATAAAATAATACTAAACCTTATTGTATTCCTAAAACTAAGAATCCATTTTTAAGGACCACAGGGGCTTAAAATATATTATGCAGTAAGATCTTCACATGTTCATAACTTCAATATCAGTGGTATTTTCAATTTCTAGACGAAATAACTAATTTTTGAACTGTTAAGTATTTATTATGTGAGGTTTGAGAATACTATTCATTACTCCGTAAAGTTATGTTATACCAGGTGAGACAAAATGTTGTTCCAAATTACATTAATTTATTATTCGAACAGTAATGAGCTCTTCTTGCCAATATAATTTTTTTCTGGAATGTAATCTTAAGAAGTTTTTTTTTCTCTTTCCACTGCAGAGGTGCAGTTACTGAGATGTCCACTACGAGACAGTTTAATTGAAGTGAGCAATATGGCTTCTACAGGTCAGAGAGCGTTCTGTGTGCTTGATTTTCATGTGACTAAGCGCGTTGTGCAAGTTCAACAGCTTTCTGTGGAAAATTTAGGGTATTTGTGACGCCACTTGCTACAACTGTGGTTGAATGCATTACGATAGTTTGGATTCCATCTTCAATTGTAGGCTCGCGTCTCATAGAGCTTCCGTGTTCAAAAGGGACGCTAATATCCAAGAAGTATGTCAGTAAAGAACCCAGTAAAGCCTTTACATAACAAATGTAGCAAAACTTTTTTTTCTCACACTATAGCCTCTATATGCGCGGATCCATTAAAAATCGGAGTGGAAAATGTGCGACTGAACTGAGAATCGAACCCAGGTCTCTGGTTTGATGCAATAATGACTATGCTACCCAATTTGCTCCCTCATCAACAGCATTTTTTTTTCTTTCTTGAAATCTGTTAGTCATACAGACCACATGGACTGTATTACATGCTGCTGGATTTCGTCAACCCAGTGTTTATATTCATAAACACTAACAACTCTATTCCACAACAACAGCTGCATATTTTGATCCAAAGTATGTTACATCATTCTACAGTATGCTGTCAGAAGACATCATTTACCATATTAAACATTAAGCACTTCATTACACATTAACGCACACACACTATATATTTTTGTACTAGACTGCATAACGTGTTTCTGTCCTAATGACTTTCCAATGTTGATAGTATTGTTTCCATCTCTCCCTTACAAATCCACCACGCAATGTACGGATCTAAGACAAAATGGTCTGTATGCAATATATAAGAACATATTCACTACTTTCCTTTACAATGACCAGCACTAATTTCCAAACTAGGATTAGGAATTAATTTTTGGGCTTTCGTCATCTATAGGCATATTAGTCCGTCACGTATAAAGGATGACGTCCTTCGGCGATCACACTATTCGAGGAAAGGGAAGGAAGAAATGATTGGGGAAGGAAGGAAACGGCCTGGAAATTAGGTATCATCCCGGCATTTGTCTAGTGTCATTGAGGAAGACCTAGGAAAAACCTCATTCAGGATGGCTGGCCTAAAAAAAACTTTTCACTTTTTCGACTAGGATTCGAACCCGGAACCGCCCGCAACAAAAATTCCTTACTGTTTTGATACTAGCACTATATGACAAACCTATCATATATGTGAAACAGATCAGATCACAAGGCTGAAGGGTTTGATACCATAACGCAATGTCCGCAATCTTAAAGCTGTGCCCAGCAAACTCAAATATATCTATTCAGTTGGAATTTAACACCTCTTTCCGATGTTATATGAAATCCAGAACTACAATTTAGAAATGAATTTGAACCACAAAGCAATCCAAGAAAACAGATTTCATTTATTACAAACTTACCCTAATTCACTAGATTCTTTCTTCCTTCTCCAGTACGGTACATCCCACTGCTGAAGACCACCATTGAACCCTCTACTTGCGGCAAATTCCTCTAGATGTACCAATTCCTGTTCTTGTGCAGGCTTTGCTGGAATTATTAAAAAAACATATTAAAAGCTATCAGCAAATTAGACCAGCGTTTCTCAACCTTTTTTTTTCTTTCTTTGGAGCACACCAAAGTACGTTTCAAATTTTCGCGACACCCCTTCATGTGATTTCTTTCCTAGATGCAAAAAAGCAAACTCATAAAAATACATACAACACTTTTCTTTTTTTTAAATTATGGAATGACTATGAGATATTTTTTTTGATCGAGAGGCCCCATTTGGAATCGAATCTGAGAACGCTCGTACCGAAGACGAGTGTGTTAACGAATATGCTACGTAGGGTCACCCTATCATAAAGTATAGCATTCTATTTTAGAGTAATGCAGCTGAAAGCAAGTCTGTATTTACTAAAAACAAGCCATCCGTACCATTTACACAATAAGCTGTAAATCGTATTTTAAAGATTTAATCATATTAACACATATATGAACCATCCGTTTTTATTCTAACGCAAAATGAAGGTGAGGTAAAAAAAAAAAAAAAAATCATTATAAAACTATAGAGATCAAAACAAAAAAAGTCTTACTTTACTAGATTATCACTAGTACAACAATGGCTTAGACATAATGGCAAATATAATATTCAATGCTTCGCCCAATCAATTGTATAAAAACCGAGAAAAATCTAAATAAATTTACACGAAACTTACAACATATTTAAATAGAGACAGAATTTTTGTAGCAATGTAAAATATTTTCACTATATTTATAATTGCTTCTGTAAGTCATATGTTTTTATTATAATCTTACACAAATACTACGTACATGTGAACTGAGCTCTCCAAATACCATGTATTCGTTAGAAGGATGGGATCAATCAATCAGTCAATTAATTAATCAATCAATCAATCAATCAATCAATCAATCAATCAAAAATAAATAAATAAATAAATAAATAGATAAATAAATAAATAAATAAATAAATAAATAAATAAATAAATAAATATACTCTGCACTATATCTGAAACAATGTGTCATCGTTAGTAACATATTAATATCATTCTGATACAAGTATATTTATTAATCTAATTTTACTTGACTTCAACTCTCACAGAAAATAACGTAAATTCAAAGAAGCATTGTATCTCACTAACCTCTAACAAGCAAACTTGCAATCATAGATTTAACGTTTTCTATACTGCCTGCCATTTTCGTCTGCATGGACATTTGCATGTAATTATCGAAACCTAACAATTTCGCCTGATCTCTCCTGAAACAAAAAATGAATTTATGAATTTGTATAGCCAACAGTTGTGATCACTACATAAATATAAACATGCTGGACAAAATAAAGAATTCAGTGTTCATGACAGACAGTCGAAATTTGTAACCTGGTATCTGTGAGACCTCTACTGTGGCTTATTATAGCACTCTGAGTTGCTAGTCAGAGCTCCTTCCTGGCTAAACGGTTAGCGTACGAGGTTTTTTCACGTTGGAGACCCGGGTTCGATTCCCGGCGGGAGCATACTGTGATTCGGATTTTACGTTAATCAGTAGGTCCCGTCTCATATAGCCTCGCTGCCGAAAGGGACGTTAAACTCAAAATTAACTCAACTCAACTGAATTGCTAGTTGTAATCCATAGAAGAATGTCGTCAGGTTTTCTTTCCCTTTATTTACTTCTTTCAGCAGTACAGCAAATATATAGTATATTTTTCGGAAATTTCAGTTTAATGTCCCACGATTATTCTCTTTAGGCTAAGGGAGACGATAATTAAAGCAAGGGATAATGACGGGAGAACTGGTGGAATGGGGAAATGGGAGAAACACGAGTATCCCGAGAAAACACACGGACACCATGTGACTGTAATCCACCACAAACTTCCTTGGCCGTGGATCGAACCAGGGACCCTACGTACCGGAAATAAGAGCTTGACCACTGAGCTACCGTGCTCCTCAGTATTTCGGTTGAAATGTTAATGCTTGATGTGATTTGAAATTAAAAATGCAATCCTTTTTTTTTTTTTTTTTTTTTTTTTAGACGGGGGGTTTTACCCCATAAAATGCCGTTTTTTTGGGGAGAGGGAACGGAAATTTTAGCTTTTTCTTATGATTTTCTTGTTCAAGTACCACTTCTGTTTTCTTTTAGTGGATTTTACAATTGAATGGGTGAGTTGAAAAAGGAACACATTCTAAAAACCTCAACTTTCAAACACTGGGTGGAAACATGAACACATTCCAGAAATATGTTCGATTTGTCACTCATACGTTCCCGTAGACTTCAGCAAAGAGGACGTAAAATTAATGAATGCGTTCCTTGTTCCTCTCAAGCGATGTAGGTACATATAAAATGAATATAACCATCCCAGTTTAGCTTGCTTATTTTCTGGAATGTATACCTTTTTCAACTCACTCATTCAATTAAGAAAGAGTGTTAACAACAATCCAATACTTGAAAGTCTTGTGTTCGGTCCGTAGCTGGCTGTCTTTATTGATTTTCAAACTGGCCGTGCAGTTGTTATTTGCAAGTGTAATTTATACAATCCACATACCCAAAAACATTTTATCAAGTACCTGGAAGTTATACATCTTGATATAT
Organism: Thermobia domestica; assembly: GCF_964235325.1. Taxonomy (NCBI): domain Eukaryota; kingdom Metazoa; phylum Arthropoda; class Insecta; order Zygentoma; family Lepismatidae; genus Thermobia; species Thermobia domestica. Next base: position 22,670,136 of record NC_137456.1, on the reverse strand, counting down.
GTTTTACTGGTTGCATATATTGAATATGGCAGGTAAATACCATAAACCAAAACAAAAAATGAAATCTTTCATGATTATGCCCTTTATACTAAGGGAGATGATGATTAAGGCAAGTGAATGATGCTCTTTAGGCTAAGGAAGACGATGATTAAAGCAAGTGAATGATGCCCTTTAGGCTAAGGAAGACGATAATTAAAGTAAGTAAATAATGCCCTTTAGGCTAAGGAAGACGATAATTAAAGTAAGTAAATAATGCCCTTTAGGCTAAGGGAGACGATGATTAAAGCGAGTGAATGATGCTCTTTAGGCTAAGGAAGACGATAATTAAAGTAAATAAATAATGCTCTTTAGGCTAAGGGAGACGATGATTAAAGCAAGTGAATGATGCTCTTTAGGCTAAGGGAGACGATGATTAAAGCAAGTGAAGGATGCCCTTTAGGCTAAGGGAAATGATGATTAAAGTAAGTAAATGATGCCCTTTAGACTAAGGGAGACGATGATTAAAGCAAGTGAATGATGCCCTTTAGACTAAGGAAGACGATAATTAAAGTAAGTAAATGATGCCCTTTAGGCTAAGGGAGACGATGATTAAAGCAAGTGAATGATGCTCTTTAGGCTAAGGGAGACGATAATTAAAGTAAGTAAATGATGCCCTTTAGGCTAAGGGAGACGATGATTAAAGCAAGTGAATGATGCTCTTTAGGCTAAGGGAGACGATAATTAAAGTAAATGATGCCCTTTACGCTAAGGGAGACGATGATTAAAGCAAGTGAATGATGCTCTTTAGGCTAAGGGAGACGATAATTAAAGTAAGTAAATGATGCCCTTTAGGCTAAGGGAGACGATGATTAAAGCAAGTGAATGATGCCCTTTAGGCTAAGGGAGACGATGATTAAAGCAAGTGAATGATGCTCTTTAGGCTAAGGAAAACGATAATTACAGTAAGTAAATGATGCCCTTTAGGCTAAGGGAGACGATGATTAAAGTAAGTAAGTGATGCCATTTAGGCTAAGGGAGACGATGATTAAAGCAAGTGAATGATGCCCTTTATGCTAAGGGAGATAATGATTAAGGTAAGTGAATGATGATGGAAGAATCGGTGGAATAAGAATGTGAGAAGAAACGGGAGTACCCCGAGAAAACACACGGACACGATGTTGTCCACTACAAACTTACTACGGCCGGGGATCGAACCAGGGACCCCACACACAAGAGTAAGCGCTAGCCCGTTTCACGTGCGAAGTTTTATATTCCCTAAGTCTTGTTGTATGGTTTGTTAAACACTTATACGAGTATAAAAAACGGTTACATGATCCAGATCATAGTCATTTTGGTTGCCATATTTAAAAATGGACGCCAAATTACTAGATTTTTTTTGTCTAAGTATATCTCCGTGCCCAGTGGTTCGAATTTACAGCCTGGTTGTTCATTTTACTCCTTTGTAAAGTAAATCTCATGGTTCTAAATTATAATGTACTTTGAAAAAATGGAACAATGACGTATTTTCAGATGTGAAGACTGTTAAATCTTGAAGTAAAAGCCAAATCATGAAAGTTAAAACTCTATTTTAAGTGGGTAATAATACTCAGTAGTCAAAATGAGGACACATACAACTGCACACGTGACGTGGACTAGCGCCCGGACTATGAATAATAACACGAATTCCCTGCTTCACTCGACATTTAGTTCTTCGACGACATGGTTTTGGACTGTGTATGTTGATCGTAGACATTTGGACATACATAATACCCATAGTTTGTAGTATTACGGTCACAGCGAATTTCCGTGTATAGTTTTCTCTGCATTTTCTACTAAATCCATGTCTCTGTAGGCGTTTAAAAAAAAGGTCTGCACTTTCTTCTGCTGTCCTTATATCACCTACTAGCAGATTGACATCACTTAGGAAAACACATAATCTGGTAAGTGCCGTTCAGCTCTACGTCTAACTGATTCTATGGCCTATGGAACCCAAATATTCAATGCGGAAGTTATCTTTTTACTTGAATACGAAAGAAAGGACGTGAATACGTAGCGGTTCAAGAAGGAATCCACAGGAAAAATCTGCTGGAAGAAGCAAAAAGTGAAGTTTGTGAAATATTACAGCAAAAATATCACTCCATGATACAACAATACAGGTAACAATATTTGTTCTTTTACATAGAACTTACCTAAAAAATCGAATTTCCTCAATATGATTACTATTGTTGACGCTTTTGTCAAGAAACACTGACGCTCTCCTTACATTCGCTTGCCAAAGATTCCATCTCAGTTCTTCCTGAGGACAATACTCAAGAAATTCTTTGTATATGTTCGGCTGTAGAGTTATTATCCAAGGACCTCGACTAGGTTGTGTGCTATAAAGCGAAGAGAGTTCAGTTATAACTAAAAGGAATTTGAAAATAATCATTCTCATTTTCACACATTACAAAAGTGCATAGAAAAATGTTGGAAAACTACACAAAAATCTGTTCGTAACAAAGAATGGGAGTCGAACCTTGGCCCTCCTCTTGTAAAGTCGTTTCTTTAAATAATTGCTAATAGGGCTATATGATACATAATGAGTAATTCAAACACAAAAGATCTTGGGACTTGTATCCGAGAATTAAAAATTCTATCGGTTTTCAATGCTTACTGACATCTTTGGGACTAGTTTCTATTCGCTGCTAAACTGTAATCATATGTATAGGTTTGTTGGTGAACATTAAAAAAAAAAAAAAGAAAAGAAAAAAAAAACTGATGTGATGTTTACCCTATAGGATGGAGATCCAGGCAGAGTAATCATTACATTAGGTAGTCATTGATCGAATATTTCGCCCAAGCGTTAACGACGAAACAAGTTATCACTAGAGTAATAGCTTCTTTCACCGCTAACTACACATAGGCAAAAATTCAAACAACAACCTTAAACTTATGATTAGAATAAAATTTCAGCATCATTTGAACTAAAAGAGAACATAAAATAATTCGTTTATATAAATATATACATCTCACCATGCATAGCACAATGGACGAGCATGAGGTGACAATTTCCGGGTCAGAATAACGCCAATGGTACGCATAAAATAGTGATTATCTTTGGTATTAAGCACTATACTTACATCTCTACAAGTGACATGGACAAATTATAACAATAGAGAATGTGGATGTCTGTAAGAATACAAATGGATATGCACAACTTTACATTTTTCTATGAATTTTGTTGAGTAGCATATATATAGTGTGGTCCTGAATCGGGGTCTTCACGCCAAATGCCGGCTACGTCATTGGCTACTTCATGCAGCTTCCTCTTTGTTCCTGCTGCTCACGTGAGTCCCACCTACCAGAGTGACGTAAGCACAGGTAGGATTGTGATTGGCCGTCGACTGCTATCATCTGCTCCGGTGCTGATATATCCGTTGCGAGAACGTACAACGATTACTTATACTATACGTGGAAAAGCAGCAGCCTTTAAAATGAAATGATTAAATTGTCTGAGCTGGGCACACCAAAAATAATGCACAAATTAAGTTTATTACACTGAAGACGCTGCTGTAAATCTGGACAAGGCAAAGAAACAACAACAGGCAAAGAAATTTCGTTTCTAGATGGAATGACATTATTTTTAATTTCCAGAAAACAGGAGTTCAATACATAAAGATTCATTTTATTACGCTTTCACATATTTAATTATTACAATAGTTAATTTTCTGCAATATAACATTTTCTAGTAGTTCAAGAAAATATCAGCTACATAAAAACTAATGCTTCGCTCACTCCGGGGAATTTTTTCTTTTCTTATTATTATTGTTCATCAGCGCATTGATGGAAGCTTACATGACAATCTGTCAACTTTATAATCTTCACAGATTTTGAGAGTTTAAATTCACCATTTTTCTCTTTAACAGGTAAACAAAGGAATTAATGATACCAAGAAAATTACAGTACTTTTTTTTCTTTTTAACGAACAGGAATAATAAATTATCAACCTTCTAATCATGAAAAGTGTAACAGCTTTGAGACTTTTTTTCCTACGAAATTAAGTTCATCACAGCTTGAAAAATGATGATTTCAATTATTTATTTACTTATTTATTTATTTTATCAGAAGGGTTTAACAGGGAAGCAGCAACCTAACCATATGGTTAGAATTTAACAGTAAATAGAAATCCTTGAAAAGATGCCAGCAAATATCGAAATCATTGCACAGAATTTTAATTCTCCAGATACAAGTTGAGATTCTTCATATTTTTGGTTAGCTTTCTAAAGCTATCCAGCAGTTCTTTCTTGGTATAAAAATGAAAATAAAAAAAAACACCATTTCTTAGCCGCTTTGGATTTCGAGAAAAAGAAAGAAAGAGAGAAAAAAAAAAGATTGACGAACATGGTCTATTTACAGAGAAATAATAAGATACTTTCCTAATGTGTCATTATTCTTAATCTGTTCCAAAACAGTTTCGACGGTTTCTTTACTCTTTTTCGATCGGCTTATAACCTGTGTCTGTGAGAAGACCAACAGAACGTACGCGAATACTATAAGCACGGAGATTTTGCGGCTAGAAAAGACGAACGGGAACGTCGAAACCATTTTAAAAGAGCGTACGAATAGTGGCGCATTAGGTAAACATCTAACTAACTAACACTATGGCCATGGAACCCGAAGATTCAATGCCGCTTCCCATTGACTTCTGTCCTTAGTCAACTGGAAATAGTTTCTACTTTGTACCCCTATTTCTTCGAGATCCATCTTAATATTGTTCTCCCATCTGCGCCTCGGTCTACCTTTGGGTTTCCAGTTAAAATTTTAAAAGCATACCTACTTTCTTCTATTCTAGCTGCATGACCTGCCTGTCTGCGCTTCTTAGACTTAATGACTCCCAGCAATGTTAGGTAAATGGCATAAATTATGCATTTCCTCGTTATGAAGTTTCTGCTATTCCCAATTTCCATTCCTCATTTGTTCAAGTATTCGTTTCAGGACTTTATTTTCAAATACTTTCAATCTGCATTCTTTTTCTCAAAATAAACGATCATGTTACGAAACATACAGCACAACAGGCATAACTGTCGTTTTATACATTTTAAACTTCAAATTCCTCGACAAAATGTTTAGTCGTAGTTCGCAACATGTGTAAGTTGCGTTCTTGCCATGTTTGACGTCCTACTAATCATGTGCTCAGAGAGCAAACGAAATAATGCACGTGCCTGAAAAGTGATCGGGAATTAGCCTGACAACCGACCTTCAGTAATACAGGCATACTGCGCACACTCAGTAGTCATAGCTTGTCCAGTGTCGAAGAGAAATGAAAATGTGCAAGCAGCTTGTTTGCGTGTGTTTGCGGTATGACTTTAAAGTGGACCTGTAAGCTGCCACATCAAGTCATATGCCAGGCATTTGTGGAGAATGCCGTGAACGAACGCACCACCAGGTATTGGTTCCAGAAACTTCGTTAGGCAGATGTGAGTCTTCAGGATGAACCTCGCAGTGGACGGCCATGTGTGTTGGATCACGAAGCCTTGAAAGCAGACATCGAGGAGAACAGTGGTCTAACGTGTGATGAACTTGCAGAAATGTTTCAATGTTTACACTGGAACAGTCAGACTACACCTGCGTGGAATAGGTAAGTCATACAAGTTAAGCAAGTGGGTATCCCACGCATTGTCGGAAGCCAACAAGCAGTGGCAGCTTGTTCGTCCGTGCTCACTAGGCACCTGAACACACGCATTTTCGGTTGCTTGTTCACTGGTGACGAAAACTGGGTCCCCTACGACACTCCCATGCGTACCAGACATCGGCTGTCGCCACGTGACCCTGTTCCTCACATCTCAAGACCATCTCTGCACTCCATATATGGTGGAACTATCGGCAAGTGGTGCATTACGAGCTCCTTTCACCTGGTCAGACCTTCACTGCTGATCTCTCCTCTCAGCAGTTGCAAAGGATGCACCGAGCATTGAGGCAGGAGCATGCATTGGTGAATCGCAAGGGTTGTGCTGTGCCTGCACGACAATGACAAGCCACAGGTGATAAAGAGGACTCGGAAGTCCCTTCGGCAACTCGACTGGGAGTCACTCTGCCATGTACCATATTCATCGGACCTTGCGTCAACAGATTACCACCTGTTTCATTCCTTCGACAACCACCTTTGTGGGACATCCTTCGCAAATGAGGGAGATCTGCAGAACGCACTCATTGACTTCTTTGCATCCACGACAGTAGAGTTTTATCACCAGGATATTGCACAGCTGCAGGAATGTTTGCAAAAGGTGTTGGATGATGATGGCGATTACTTCGGAACCTAAAGGTAGGTGCCATCCACTGTACTGCTCTTTGTTTATCACTGGTCTAGAGCCGCAGAAACATTTTGGTGATCTTGTAAATCTTCATTAGGTTAGGTTAGGATTTAGATTTCTGGGCTTTCAGCATCTAAGGCCATTTAGCCCTTCACGTTTGAGGGATGACGTCGCTCGGGGAAAGGGAAAGAAGAAAGGATGGGGGAAGGAAGGAGGCGGCATGGGACCTGTAAGTTAGGTACCACCCCGGCATCTGCCTGGTGTGAATGAGGAAAACCCAGGAAAACCTCATTTAGAGTGGCTGGCCTGAAAAAGCGTTTTATACTTTTTCGACCGAGTGCCCCCACCGGGAATCGAACTCTGGACCGCTCGCACCGAAGGCGAGAGCGTTAGCGATTACGCTACGCGGGGCCACTGTAAATCTTCATATTTTAACTTATCATTTATTATCCATATAGAAGTAATGTCTGTCTTCTGTATAAATTTTAATTTACCTTACAGCATGAATGAAGAACGTGATTTTGAAAGATTTCTATATGAAAACACAGGAACAAAAGTATGCAAATTTAGGAGCTACAATCTGTAATATTTTTTGCAACAATTAATAGAAAGAAGATAATCTTAACATTTTTACTTAAGCATCGTTAAAAGAAATCACTTATTACCAATCATTTGTGAGAGCTAATCATTTCGAGACAGAGCAGAGGTACAACAACGATACGCCGTCTATCTACCAACTGGATGGCTGTGTTAGATCCCCGAGCGGTAGGAGTAGAATTTCTTTCTCGTTTTACCCACATTTCAATAAAGCTCAGGGGTTCATCCAGCTTTTGTCAATTGGGTGTCCGAGGAAACCAACAAAGTAAACACGACTGAAGAGTTGTATTTACTACATCAACTTCTATACTTTGTAAACATATTCTTCGATTTACTGCGTCTCACATTTAATGTACTAATAGCAAAATGCCCGTTCTTCGCAACGGAGAGAATACTTTCATTTTAGACATAAAGGACACCAAAGATGTCACCAATCAATTTAGGGGTCCTAAAAACTATGAATTCGATACTACTATCGGTCATTTTCGATTATTTATATATATATATATATATATATATATATATATATCCCTCGCCGAAGTTGCGGAGCTGGATTTAGATTTAAACGGCATCGGAAGTGTCTTAGCAAGTCCAAAAACTATGGATTCGACACTAATATAATCCTTCCCCTTCCCCTAAGTTACACCGTCAAAGTGAAAGCATAAAAAACATCCCAGGCCCAAACCTCATCTAAGTTGAAAATTTAATGGAGATCGGTCGGATGGTTCAAGAGTTATTACGCCACAAACATAATCACTTTCATTTATATATATATATATATATATATATATATATATATATATATATATATATATTATAATATAGATTAACTGTACTGTTTCGGAGTGTTCTGACACTTTCCTCAGTAGATCGGACAACTCACTGGCATTCCTTCTGTCACAGTACCATTTTAGTTTAACGAAATTTTTAAGATTTTAAAGGATCGTTAGCTAAATCATCCTTAAACGCTAAAACCACTGTGCTACTTTGTATAACATTATTTCGAATCTTCTAGCTCCGAAACATTTCATAAGTACGTTCATCCATACTTCGTGTGTATGTTGCAAAGAAAAAAAAAAAAAATCTTACACCAACCTTGTTAAATTTTGGTGTGTCTTAGAAATAATTCATTCGCATAGGAAATAATACGTATATTCATTCTGAACTGTTTATTGATACGTACTGAACAATCTTGTTACTTCAATACTGATACAATGTGGCACATTTTGGCAAGATTAACTATTACTAGTAGCATATTTAAAGCCGGGGGGGGGGGGGGGGGACGCTATCGGGCTTAAACCCCTCCCCCCGAAATAAACTTGTTAGTTTTTCGCATTCCACGTACAACAATAATCCTTCTTACCATTTCTAAGAATTTCATTGACTTTCCATTTTCTTATGCTCTTTGTTCAGAAATAATACTGTATTTGTCAGATTTCATTCCATGTAAGAACTGCGTTGTTTTTCTTTTTTTCTTTTCTTTCTTTGGTCCATTCTACTCTTTTCTTTCTTATTCTTAGTTGTTATTTTCTTTAGTTTCTCCGATCATACTCTCGACCGTTGTCAGTTTCATGTTTTTTTTTTTCCTAGTATATTAGTACACAATAAAATATATTTAATTCTCAAACTTACGTGGACAATTGCTTCCTCCCCCGAAACAAAATCCTAAATACGCCACTGACTATTACGCATTTATTATGTGCTCTGGGAATCCTTATCGGATCGTTATATTCCTAGTATGATTTAGTCTTCGACAAATAGACACTATGGAACTAAGTTGTAAGTTAGTTCGTGTATTGATCACCAAGATTTCAATAACTTATTGCTGAATTTGATGTTTCTGTGTGAAAAAGCACTAAGTTGGATAAAATGTAAAATACAGTAAAACCTGCTAACTTGTATATCTCTCTAAGTTGGCCACCTGCCTATGTTGGTCTCCTTTCTATAGAACCTGCATTTCCCCATAAGACACACACTACTTATTATTCTGTAACTTGGTCACTTACCTACGTTGATCTCTCTTCTATGGTACCTGTATTTTCCCATAAGACATACATTAGTTTTTACTCTACAAATTCGCCACCTGTCTAAGACATATATTAGTTTTTACTCTACAAATTAGCTACGTGTCTATCTTGGAACTTGGCCACATTGCACTGAAGCAACTTTGTTGTTATGCTGTTAATGTTAAATTCTCCTCTGTACATAAGTAATCTTCATTTCTTAGGAACTTTTTAAGTCCATATTTTACTGATGAGTGTTTCAGGAGAACCGAAAGGAGAAGGAAAACCTCGTTAATTAAAATTAACTCTCCGAAAATAGAACAAGCGATGGTACTCTTTATTGCTTTTATGGCCATTGTTGGCAAACGCATCAATAGACAGGTGCCGTTGATGTTCTTTACTGCAAGATCGTTTCGTGGTTCAGACCAGAAGGATCCAATGTCCCTTGTTTGCCTCACGTCTTTGAAACCATTTTCCTCTTCAGAAGCTTGCATGAAATTTAGAACAAATTACGATCGGGTACATGTTGCAGTGTTAAAAAGAAAGATATATAGGATAATAGAGCAAGTCTTTTTTTTTTTTTTTTCTTTGCTGCTTAGTCAACAACCATCTTTCAGATGCACAATAGGTCGCTTTTGATGTTTCATTGCTAAGAGAGGCGAGCGAGTATGGATACTTTGAGTATATCCTGCAACTGACATTTTATCTTATCTTATCTATCGTTATAGGTAGAGAGAAAACAATGTGCTGTAGTGTTTTGTAACTAATTAGCACGTTGAAATTACGTATAAAGCATAATCTGCAAATGACGAACGAGAATAGACACTGTACTTTTTTCATAGGACGTTTTTATACTGCAGAAATAAAATATTTCGAAACTTTTGAGTTTTACGTCCCACGGTTATGCCGGTTAGGCTAAAGGAGACGATGATGATGAAGAATGAATTAAATGGTGGAATGAAGAAAGTGGGAGGAAACGGGAGAGCCCCGAGGAAACCCACGCACACGGTGTTTATCTACCACAAAGTTCACTTGGCGGGAGCAGGGTTTGAACTCAGGACTCCATGCACCAGACGTGAACACTCTAACACTGAGCCAGTTTACCATTATAGGGCTATTATTTACAAATACAAACTTATACTTTGATAATAATTAGTAGCCACATTGAAAGTGCTTTTACGATCTATAAAAATTTTTGTTTCAAAAATTATGTGTTTTCTGCAAGTTATTTATTTTCCAACAGAACTAATGGTGGCTAACATGGACTGGAAATTCCACTGTATCAGTAAAGCAACCGAAACTCTTCCTCAGTGCCTAGTCTAGCTGTTAAAGGCAACAGGATTGGTTACCGAAATCATTCTAGATATAACAATTCGATTAGGATTCCCAGGGCACGTTATACATGAGTTACTAATTTTGTTACTTTGAAAGCTATTCAAATATTGAAGAGAAATGACACATAAATAACAACGGCATGTGTTATATCCTGTAAATTTCCCAATAACCGCTATCTATAGCATCCCTGTTTTAATTTTTTTTAGAAAGAACATTACTCTGTTACATACATACACATCAACGGCCATATCTCTGAGAAGCTCCACTGGAAAATTTTCGACCAATTTGGGATCATAGATGTGATGCTGGAATCTGTTTGTGCTTACCTGAAAGGGAGAAAGAACGGCAAAAAATGTTAAATTGCAGGCACACAGATCTTTTAACAAACTTTGTTTTTAAAACCCGCAAGATATGTCAGAGATACAAGCAAATTTTAATTATAATTAAAAAAAAAAAAAAAAGTACATATTTTTGGTAAAATAAGAATAAAGAGGATCACTAATATGCATCCTTCCTACATATGCTTACATACTATGATTTATTTCTTAATAGACTTGAGGTGATTCCGTAATTTGTAATATTTAATAATTATTATGTTTGGTCAGAGGTTATCAATTCTGGCTACTTCTCTTTCTGGAGGCAAATAAGGAACTGCATGTGGCGCCTCATCATACTTTAATCCTTCTGCCGGGATGCTCACTTTATAGATTTTCCACTATCTCAGTGAAATAACGGCTGTAGAAGATAATGTTTTACCTAAATTATGTTAACTTACAACTGATTATCAGAACAGGATTGGTTAACGGTAGTTCTGAAAAGGCATGTTCTATGACCTTCTGATAAAACTTCCCTATTACATGCAAAGGGCACAGATTATGTTTCAGTTTTCATTTCTTCCAGAACTTTCCTTATTTTCGATCTGAATTTCAGTTTAGCATTGTTCAACTCCTAATATGATCTTAGAAATTTCGTCATAAAAACCTCTTCAACAGACTTTGAACTAAGTGTACACTAACAGTATATATTGCAAGCGGTGATTATATTTAGAAAGAACTAGAAGTAAAAAGCTTAGTAATTACCGCAGACCAAATGTTCATCTAAGGGAGTGGTGAACAAACTTATGTACAACTTTACTTTGACAAGAAATAGTTTGCCTGATTTTTTAAAATACTCTTTTTAAGCTCGTTTTTTTTTACCCATCCATGTTTCTTGCCCGTTTTCAAATATTCTTTTACGTATTGAGGATGAAAATAGTAATTTCCGTGATGAACATTTGGTCTGGGGTGTTTACTAAGTTTCTTTACTTAAAGTTATTTCTAAGTATACTAATGTTTACGAAGCGACAATAAACTCTTGACAAGTGTACAATTCTTTTTTTTTTTTTTTTTTTTTTTTTTCATGAAATACATAAATAAATGGCTACTCTTTCTGGAATACCATCTTCTCAAATGTAATGATATATGTACAATCATGTCCAAAATTATTGTCGCATGTCTATAAATATGTTTTTGTAGGAATATAATTTGATACGAAATTCGCCCAGTATTTCTTACAATGTTAGTATGTGTATAATCGGCAAAGACATGTATGTGGCAAATTTCATGTCAAAAGAGCAGTAAATAAGAATAATAAAACGAAAATAAAGCTTTTTTGTCCATTTAGCAAAATTTTCTTTTACTGATTCTAATTTTCGTATTTATAATTCTTTTCCTATGAAATTTACCACAAATATACATTTCCCAATTATACACATAGTATCAAAAGTACCATGAAAATCATTATCAAATTATATGCTTAAAAAACATAGTTATAGATATACGACAATCATTTTGGACATGAGTGTACCAGACAATGCAACTGGTTCAAGTATTCTGAAACGAAAACCATTTTTTACACACACAGCAACATCCATTTACATCGATTGTTTTGTCCCACTTTTCGTCTCGTTTGGGAAGCTCTAAGACAAAATATTTAATTTTATTGTTGGTCACTGAGTTATAATTTTTTCAGTTTCTGGGATCAGAACAACCACCATTATTAAAAAAAAAAAAGGGGGGGGAAGGGGTACGGTGGTAGAGGGCTTACCTCTGGTGTGTGCGGTCCCTGGTTCGATTCCCGTCCAAGTAAGCTTGTGGTGGACAACATCGTATTCAGGGTGTCTACTGAGTTTCATTTTCAAAATTCCAGCATATTTCCAGTACATTCAGTATAACTATAAGCAAAATTCCAGTACCTAATACAATGATATTTTTAAAGTTCTTTAAGAATAATCACATTCTTGATGATTATTTCAGGTTTGTAATTATTTTACCATCAAAAGTATATTTTATTTTCAATAAATTTAGTTATCCTTGATTTTTTTCAAATACAAACGATTTTTTAACATTTTTTAAAGGACCTCCCAACTCCCCTCACAGCCCTTCACTCCACCTATTGCTTTAAATGTTTAATTACAAAATGTATACAATTCTTGCTTTGGAAAAATTTACAATCTCAATGAATACAAAATTCTTTCTAAGACTATTAAAACAATTACAAAAAAAGTATTGTTGACAAATTAGCAGTTTCATGATTTTTCCATCGCGCCGTGTGGACTTCGTGGTGGACAAACACCGTGCTCGTGGATTTTCTCGGGGTTCTCCCGTTTCCTCCCACTTTCTTCATTTCTCATTATCACCGTCTCCTTTAGCCTAACCATCGCCGGCTACGATCCCTTAGCGCCTTACCATATCCCTCTCGTAACATGAGATTTAGCGTACAGGGCATAGTTCACCTTTCGGTCGTTGTGGCGCTACTAACGTGCACTAAACAGAAGGACAGGTTGTCTGTCACGTAAGTCTGAGTGGATTTAGACAAGTGTAGTGTGGTCAGGATTGCCAAATAAAAATAGTCTAAATAAGGGATGGGTTGACGAGTTTCAATGAGTATTAACGGGAAGGTTTTAATAAACATGATCTAGTGGTAGAAAATGAACCATGCATCACATAAAAAAGTAGTCATTTTAGGCTGAAAGAAATACAAAAGTATAAACTAATACAAAGAGTTAATATAGATCTAAGAAAAAATAGGTAAATCTTACTTTTAAAACACTGGATTTACGTAATCTAAACTATTTCAAAAATCCTACTTCACGCTTGACTTAACTGTACTTATAATCTTTATCAAGTTTGGATTTTCTTTAGGCTGTCGAAAAACTCAGCTGTCATCAACTGGACAGAAACACATATTTCTGTGTCAGTCCATTTCAAATTCATATGTGAGAAAACTTTCCACAAATGAATTTGACGGTGGGATCCTTAGGCAAAAGGAGACGACTTTAAATAAATTTGGCAACTCGGAGCTTTTCTGAAATAGCATTTGTCATTTACTGGCCACACTCATGACGACTCATTAAAAATTGCGGGCTTTAAAGTCGTTGTCTGAAGTAAATTTGTCATTTGGGCAAAATATGAGACTTTTGCTGCCCCGTATCGAAGCTCCCCGGGACGCGAGATAAAATCATAAAATAAGGGACTGTCCCTTAAAATCCGGGACATTTGGGAACCCTGAGTGTGTTGTTTTACGTGATTTTTCACCTTGCTAAAAAAAAAGTCACGTGGCGTGTGTAGGGACTATAGTTGCATAATACTTGCAGTATCTTTATGTGGTAAAATTAACAACACAAAAATGTTCTTTTATTGTTTTAATTATGGTATATTGTTGTGTATCATTTTGTCTGGGAGCAGTGATATGTTGGTTAGCAGAGCCATTGTATATACAGTAAATCGAATTTTGAAAACTGGATTACAATCGCTGCCTTCCACTGCAAATTCTACTACTATTTCAAAGGAAAATATTCCCGATCACTTTCCTGATTCTGAAACATATATCCCCATACCAGATACAGTTACATAATTGTTAACTGGTTTTCATACTGATCCTAGTAAGTGTTGTTTTTTGCTTGTGTAATTAATTTTATTTATTTATGTTTCTGATTAGTAATGGGATCTAGCGTAGGTTAGAACTTTTCTAAAGAAGAAGGAAAAAAAAAACAGACGTAAAACCTCTAACTTATGTGCAAGAGTGCCGATTTCTGTGTAACTTTGGGGGAGTCCTATGACATATACGCTTTAGTAGAACAGGAATAGGAAGTACCATGTACTGTAGAAATTGGAGAACCTACTTCAACTTAGCATTTTGCCCCCCCCCCCCCCCCATTAGGGGAGCCAATTTCAACTTCGGAAGGCTCGGCCTACAAAGCTTGCCAAAATGGATGCCCTTGCTAATGGGATAGAAGAAGAACCCAGAGCCTATATTTCAGATACTATCTCAGTATTTGGTGTGCCAGTGGTAACCCCAAATTTCCCTAATATTTATCTACAATAGATAAAATGATTTTGTTAATTTTGTGAAATATCGTAGTAATATATTAGTAGAGTCCTATTTACATCTTGCTAAAACAGATAATAATAATATACAAAGATCCCATGTTTTAGAAAGATATTTATGTATTTCTGACAATCTACCATATGAAACCTACTAATATGATAATGCCAGGGAAAAAAAAAAAAAAAATAACCATTTTGCACTAGGAGAAAAACAGACACATTCATTAAAGTGTAAACTAAAAGTGAAATTCAGTTAAATCATAACGCAAATGAAATCCAATCCTTAACAATTCAGTCTGTACACACTATATGCACAATAAGAAATAAGTCAACTCATAACATGTTTAAGAAATTAGTCAATTCATAACATTTTTAAGAAATTAGTCAATTCATAACATTTTAGCCTATTGTTCACTACTATTGTCACAATTTGTATAGTGCTTTAATGTTCCCATTTATGGTTTTCTTTTCAGACATTTTATTAGGAACAGTGAAATTAGCTTCTACTGCTTTCTTAGGAAGTTTTGTAGATCGGAAAATTATTCAAAGTATAGATTGTGCCTCATGTCACAAACTTATCAGTCAGGACAAATGCAATTCCACGCTTATGAACTTGATATATCAACAAGACAGTAGAAACGTAATGTGCTATCCTACAAAAGAACTAGTATGGGTGATTCACGTTGTTGAAAAGGCCCATCGGTTTGTGAACATCCGAATTTCGGAAACTCTTGCCGCCTATATTGTTTCCTTTCTGCAACACGTTTAGTATTTGCAGTGCCTCTTTTCGGACAATCATTCATTCAAATTAAGTGTAAAAATTTGCGATGTAATAGTTCCAGTGTTGCTGAAGAACATAGCAGATGTTGAAACACGATGTTTTGAACATGCGAAATTTCTAAATGCCAAGCCATTATCTGGGGAAGTATTTCGTTTGTAATTTGTAAAGGATTTCTTCCCGGTGTGTTTGTATTATCTTTTATTCTTAATTAATCGATACTAATAGTATTCAATTTTAAAAACAGTTTAGTTTTTGTGATACTATGTGGGGGAGACTTAAGAATTCTTTTCCTGTTATAGCTAGCTATTTCATTTCCCTGCTACACAGAGAAAATATTGGTGCACGTAACTAGCGCCACAGCGGCTCCTAAAGGAACTAGGGCCTGTTCGCTTCTCTGTGCTATTTGGAAAGGCGCTAAGAGATCGTAGCTGGCGATGGCCTAACCGGCATAAACGTGGGACGTTAAACTGATATATTTCTTTTTTTTCAACAAAAACGCAGCATAAACTCCACGAAAATATTAGGTGCATGTATTATTAATTTGTAATAGAAAAGGAGAAATAGGATTTAGTTTTAAAAGTATGATGACCTTTCGTACTGTCCAACTAAAACGTAGGAAACTAGGACAACTTGAATCTATGTAATGTATATTAATACGCGTAATTCAAACAACTGAGCTTCTGCTAGTAAAGAAAGGAATAAAAAGTCTGTCAATATCGATTTTTTTTAATTAAAAAAAAAATCGGTTGTTACCTTTACTTCTCAAATACTGTGAATTCTAGTTTATACTTTGGAGAGCTAATATTCTATAAATGAATCAAGGAAATTGCTTACTTATTTGACCAGTAATTTATAATTTCTTTGGGATGATATAAAGAAAGAAAAAAAATATAGCAATAATACAAACACATAAAAAAAATAAATTTGTACCTTTAAGTCCCATGCTTATACTCTTTGGGTTGAGGAAGACGGTCGAATAATAAATATGAATGATCATGAAAGAAAGGGAGAAATGAGAATGGGGGGGGGGAGGCAGAACGTACTCAGTCAATCGTATATAGTTCTTATGATAACCCTTTTTAAGCACGTGAGGGACAAGGGGCATAATAATTGGTGAGAGATTGAAGTGTTAAGACGGGAACAAAGAACGCTGATCAAAAAAGTGGAAGGAAGCTAGATTTATTTAAAA
Source organism: Thermobia domestica (assembly GCF_964235325.1). Lineage (NCBI taxonomy): Eukaryota > Metazoa > Arthropoda > Insecta > Zygentoma > Lepismatidae > Thermobia > Thermobia domestica. Next base: position 22,653,595 of record NC_137456.1, on the reverse strand, counting down.
AAAAAAAAAAAAAAAGCAGGACTGTGTTATGTATTGGAATGTAGAACTTAAAATTGACGATCAATGGGGCAAGTTATTGGAAAGACTTATATAGCTTAGTTTTCTGCCGGACCAAGGTTGGAAAAGGATTTATGGTGTTTAGTTTCACTTTTGTCAACTTCTGAACGATTGGCTGAGTATTTTATAGTGTATTGTATTTCTCTTGTATTTTACAGTGTCTGATAAAGCCAATATGTTCACTTAGTTGGCAAAACTGTTAAGCTAGGTTGCCATGCTTCAAGAATCTTGTAGCTGTCATTAAAAGCCTTGCAACTCCATCTTTCTATTTACTGTTTACACAGTTACAATTTTTTGAAAGCAAGAAAGATATCACCACTCATGCAGCACTGCACTCTAGTGATTAAATAGTGAACCTCCTCCTTAAAAAAAGTGTATTTTGGCGCTCTTCCCCTCCTCGTCCAAAAGAATCCGTCGTTTCGGAAGCGGCGTTTTTTTTGAGGGGGGGGGGATCAGTGGGAGGGCGATAGCAGGTAGCAAGCACGACAACCCATAAAGTTGAACATGGTTTGACTGCTTGCAACATGAAAATAATGTTGCATGTTACTTTCAGGATTATATTTACATGGAGAAATATTGTACGGTTGCACGATATTTTTTTAATGACAGCTACAAGATTCTTGCAGCATAACAACACAGCTTAACACAGTTATATATTTTTTTTTAAAATAAACGTTGTTATGTTCAGTGATTTAATTTCTAGTTTAAGTTAATTAGGATAGCAAAGCTCAAATGAACCAGTTAATTCTAATCCAAGATTACCATTATTTTACTAAGCACTATTCTCAACAACTTACATCAACTTTTCCTTTAAATTTCCCTCTTTCATCTCCAAGTTGCTTCATGACCGCTAAATAATGACTAAGTTTATGATCGGATAATTCCATACCATTTAACTGGCCTTCCAACACAAACTTATCAACTACACGCTGTTGTTCCTCGGTTAACGAACTTTTATTGGCACTGATTTCCTGCAAAGATAATCAGATTTATTAATTATTACTGTATTGCGGAACAGTCACAAGTGAATTACTATTAACATATGTCTATTTCTACCTAGTTATATCATAAATACTGTCACAAAGTTTGGAGTGGCGCTGTAGGCATCCGGAGTGGCACAGTGCTGCCATCTGTGTATAAAGCGGAAGATGCATGTAGTGTGTGTTTGACTGTTCATAACATACGTTGATATTGTACTGACAGTGAGTTCTGATGGAGTGGGGCGATTACGAAAATCGTGTAGCAGTAATTGCACTACACAAGGTCGGGAAGACAGCAGGTGAGATTTTCAATCTACTGAAACCCCTACAAATCAGCAAGAGATTCGTGTATCGCGCCATACAGCGATACACCGAGACTGGAACGGCAGCTGACCGCTCAAGGAGTGGCACACCACGAACGGTACAAACTCCGCAGGTCCAGAAAGCAGTTGCAGCAAGAATTCGAAGAAATCCTGTTCGAACAGAAAGTGTGATGGCTGCTGAGATGAACATAAGCAGAAATTCTGTCTCGTGTGCTCAGGAGTGGCCTACATCTACGGGCGTATAGGAGGCGGACTGGTCACTTTCTGACCCAAACATTAATGTAGCAGAGGGTCCTTAAATCAAAGAGACTGTTGCGGCGTTACGCCTACGATCTGCACAGAGATTCTGTTCACTGACGAAAAGATGTTCACAATTGAGCAGGCCTACAACGCCCAAAATGACAGTGTGTATGCCACGTCATCTACTGCAGCTGCTGAGGCAGCTCCAAGGGTTCACAGGGCACATCATCCTGCCTTAGTGATGGTTTGGTGGGGAGTGAGCTACTCAGGCACAACCCAGCTGCATTTTTGCGAACAAGGTGTTAAAACATCTGCCAAGGTGTACCAGGACACAGTGCTAACACCTATAGTGAAACCACTGTCTTTTACCATGTTCCCTGGAGAAGGATGGACCTTTCAGCAGGATTCCGCTCCAGGCCGCAAAGCGAAAACAACCCAGGACTGGCTGGCACGGAACGTCCCCGACCTTATTTCTACCGCTGATTGGCCTTCTAGCAGTCCGGACCTTAATCCGTTGGATTACAAACTTTGATCAGTCCTTCAGGCAAAGGTCTGCCATAAATGGCATCCATCTGTCGACAGTCTGAAATAATTCTTGACCCGTACAGTGAACAATTTTCCCATGGACGTGGTGCCTAATGCCATTGACCAGTGGCCGGACAGACTTCGTGCTTGCATCAAGTCCAAGGGGGGACATTTCGAAAAGTGATTCGTGCGTCAGGTGTACAATATATCAATGTAAAACATGACCAAAATATTTGGCCTTGGTGTTAATACTCTCTGTGTTATTCACATACAAACTTGTGACAGTATTTATTATATAACTAGGTAGTGACAAGATGATTTTTGTTTCGCATATTTTTAAAACTCTTTTTAAGCATTTTTACCTATCTATAATTTCTTTCCTATGGTTTAAATCCTTTTCGAAGTGGGCCTAGGCTGAAGATGAAGACAATGTTCTTCGAAAGTATTTCCTAGTGATGTGGTTTGTTTCTTGCGGTGACTATTAGCCTTTTACTTACGTTATTTCTAAAGATTTATTAATGTTGAGTTGAATCCCTTACCGACATTATCTCAATTACAATTCTAATCGCGTTATAATCTGCTATTATATCCTTCTTGTTCATTTATTTATTTCACGAACTTCTAAATACTTTCTGTGATGGCAGTTTACACTAGAAGCTCTAACAATGAACAACGGCACCAATAACAATGCGAAAGAAAATAGAAGTCTGCCGGTTAAGTCCTAGATACTGAATTAGGGATGCTATATTTGAAAAGTGAAAATCTAGAACATTATGCTTTCATACACAAAGCGTGAAAAAGTGTACGACTGGACTGAGACTCGAACCCAGAGTCTTCGGTGCACCGTGTCGATGCGTGAATCACTACGCTACCCAGCCAACTCCTAGAACTACCATACACTCTTCCATTCTTCGGTACTCTTCAACTCACTAGAAATGACTCCAAAGTTGAACTTGGAATCTGGAATAACCTATATATTTCCTAAAAGGATTTGTTGAGCAAGTTCCAAAACAGGTTTCAATTCCTTGCCCGAAAGTGACCCCACCTCTTCAGGGTTGGAAATATATAAAACAACTTGACTTATACACCCTATATATCAAAGTGTTGGGCATGACTAGTAGATTAAGAATATAATATGCACTACCCAATTATATTCTATATCAAGATAATAAACCAACAAAAAATGATTATTTTACTATAAATATCCTATATTAGTGAACCTCACTATCACGCCTAGAGTGATCGTGAGACAATGTAAATTACGTGGCACTCACACCTTAAAAACGAAGGGCAAGTCCTGGCACCACCATCTTCCAGGATCGTGACGTGTAAGTTACACGGCTCTCACACATAGCCAAACAATAAAAACTAAGCTCCGGCAGACAACACCCAGCCGGAGCCTTCTTCTCTTTCATCGCCCGGGTCTTGTCGTGGCTAAAGGCTGACCAATCGGGTTTATATAGCTACAAAGAAAGAGCGGTTCGGATCGAGTAAAGAGCTCAAAGTGCCACCACGACTAATTTTCCCTAATTAGTAACTCAAAATCTATTGAACGATTTTGTACCGTGTGAGCTATCAAACAACTCGTCTGGATGAGCAGTTGACGAATATGTAATGAACGTACTGATCTAACAACGCATATAGTTGAAATCGTGGGAAATATAGAAATTGAAATACGTACACCGAATGTGTCACATCTAGCCATAACAATAAGTCACATTAGTTGTGATACCAAATGACTTACTGTTGACAGGATATTACGGATATGCTTTTCTCAACTTTATAGGTCCACTAATATGGGATATTTATAGTGAAATAATTTTTTTTTTTTTTTTTTTCTTCATTAATATAGGATATAATTGAGTAGTGCATATTATATTCTTAATCTACTAGTCAAGCAAATCACTTTGATATATGGGACATATAAGTCAAGTTGTTCTATATATTTCCAACCCTGAAGGGATGAGTTACTTCCGGGCAAGGAACTGAAACTTGTTTTGGAACTTACTCGACAAAGCCTTTTAGAAAATACAAGAATTATCCCAAGATTCAATGTTCAACTTTGGAGTCATCCCTTGCCAGACCACGTGACTTGTATCACAACCAAATATTCAAATTCAGTGTCTATGTTCAGAACACTGCTGTTCGGGGAACGGATGGGGTAACGTAGTGGTTAACGGGTTGAACCTGGGTTCGAGTCCTGATCCAGACGTACCCTTTTTCACTCTTTGTATATTATTAAATTTGCAAAAATGAAATGAAATGAAATCTTTAAGTTTTACGTCCCACGGTTATGCCGGTTAGGCTAAAGGAGACGGTGATGATGAGAGATGAATGAAATGGTGGAATGAAGAAAGTGGGAGGAAACGGGAGAACCCCGAGTAAACCCACGAGCGCGGTGTTTGTCCACCACAAAGTTCACTTGGCGGGGGCTGGGATCGAACCCAGGACCCCAAGCACCAGAGGTGAACGCTCTACCACTGAGCCACCGCGCCCCCCATTATTAAATTTGCACCTAAAGTTTAAATCCGTTGTTTCGTCCTTTCATTAACACTAAAAAAAGACCTAAAACAAAGTATTTAACACCCCAAAAACTTATAAATAAAAACTAACCCCCCCCAAAAAAAACTCATAAATAAAAACTAACATTATTGAGTTACTAGCTACAAGACCCACAATATTACGCTACGCAGTGAACAACACTCACAATTAGTTCAACAACCACCATTCCGCACCTACTGACTACTGAGAATAGAGCTGCTGAAACTAAAGGAAAAAAAATCCATGTCGGCGTGAAACATGAGATCACTGTAAAGTGTGTGTAACAGCGTAAAGAATTAAATTTCTACCTCCTAGTTTTCTACCTATCCAAATTTTTGAAAATTTTCTGTTTTTTTTTTTAGGGGGTTTCCGATATTACTAGAAACCTAATCAATGCTAGCTCTTGGAATCTTCTTACATAAACGTAAACCCCTAACTTTCTTCTTCGCATTATCGAGACCAGCAGCTACAGAAATACAAAGGTAATTACTGGAAGATGATATTGTAACATAAAACACAACCCAAGTTTTAAACATCAACTTCTGATCTCTAGACAGATGCACAGACATACCCTTGAGAAAATATACAATATGATTTTTATCAAAACGAACTGTATTTTTTCGTAGTTTATATCGTAAAGTTATTTTTGTTTGCATATGTGCAAAAACTGCAACATGGAGTGGGATTTTACCCTTTTTTACTCCTTGACTGAGCTCCTTCGTGGCTAAGCGGTTAGCGTACGCGCCTTTGGCGTGGGTGACCCGGGTTCGATTCCCGGCGGAAGTTTATGTGGTTCGGATTCCACGTTAATCAGTAGGTCCACGTCTCATATAGCCTCGCTGCTGAACGGGACGTTAAACACAATCAGATCAACTCAACTCAACTCCTTGACTGTCGAATTCCAACTCTCAACAAACAGGATTATTTCGGATAGCTGAAGGAAGAGGAAGGTATATACCAAGCAACTTTATAGAGAGTCATCATGGAACAGACATACAGATAAATGTCGATCGAATCGAATGTTAAGAAAGGCTGCTAAGTTCGCTTCTATAACTTACAATAAATTTACTGGTTCTAACTACGAACAAAAGCTAGGGCCAACTTATGAGTGATAGACAAGTGAACAGAATATAAGCACACAAAACCTTACCTTGCACGTTTTAAATATCGTTGAACTCTGGAATCGATTACCACGAGCCTTTCTAGCTCGTTCGTGCATGGAGACATAGCTCTTGGACGGCATCACGCTTTGGTTAGTTAGGTACATATTCTTCACATTTCCCCATGCGTAATCCAAAGGCACACCAACCTTCTCCAACGGATCAAATACCTCCGAAAAAGTCTTGGGAGTATCGGGCTTCGCTGCAAAACAATAATAGCTTTTATTTACGAAAATAACAGGAAGGAATGAAGAGAAGTGTCACGTGTACACCATGTGAACGAGTTTGCATAGCGTGATAACTTTATCAATTAATATTGAAACCGAAAGTGGTAATCGATTTCTACATTTCCGGTTTTCGTAGAGATTAGAATGGCGTTCAAATACATCATTGGGATGTGTAGTTCTGCAGAAAACCACTCTTCGCTATCAATTACCGTTTAAACTTTATAGTGAATGTTATGACCGGAAGTGACAGAAGTCAACCACTTCTGGTTTAAAGAGGGTTATGAGAGACTATAGTACTTATTTTTAGAGTGGTAATTCGATTCTGGAACACCACTTCTCGCTATTTCTCATTGTTTTTGGTCTATATTCACCAATATTGAAACCGGAAGTTGTAGTGAATTTCTGCAACTTCCGGTTTTAGTAGGGAGTTAAGGGTGGAGATGAAGTGTATTCTTGGGGCGCTTAATCGATTGCAGAAAACCGCTTCTCACTATCTCGTATTACCGTTTCTGCTCTATTGTGATCAACGTTAAAACCAGAAATGGTTATTTTTCACCACTTCCGGTTTGGAAATCACCTCCATCTTTGAACTCTAATTCTAACCTTTGACCCTCTGAAGCTGTTGAAGTGACCATTAAAACCATAGGTACAAAACTAATTCGGTCACAAGCTACTTACATATTAACAGGACTTAGCACCATCATAGGAATGACTCAAAAACAACCCGTTGCATTTCACTTTGACGCAACAATTTAAATTTGCCAAACTACCACTATACTGTTCAACCAACATACTCCACTGAGTATATCAGAGGTCAAGGTGTTTACTAAAAAAATATGAAAACATCACCGTTCAATAATCAGTATACAATGAGAATGAAAACAACTTTGCAAGCTCACATTCGTGCGGAGTGTAATTCGAACCTAAAGTTGTTTTACATTGAACAGCTAATTGGATTGTTTTGTAACATTTGTCGCAAATCAGTAATATACACGTTGCGCTTAGAAATTCCGAGATTTAAAATTGGTGACACTTCATCTTGAACCCAGTAGAGTCAGTGAGGGTAATTATGAGACAGATTTCACAATTTTCCCCACGTTACTCAGCTTACATTAGCTTTGAAACCAGTTAACCTAGGCATCAGTTTATGATGCCAATAGAGTAACAATTTGCTGCCAATAAATATCCTGTCATGTCATAAGTTGATGAGTAAATGTTAAATTAATGCTGTCTCATAATTTCTCTCCAAAAGGGTAATTATGAGACACCTGCTGTCCCCGGCTTTCTGTATGTGATATTGAAGTACGAAGGAGTCCAATTGCGAGACAAAGAAGTCTTCGTTATTTTGTGTTTATTACATAAACATATACAAATATTTGGCTGAGTTACAAGAAAATAACTAAGAAAGAAAATGGAAATAGCTACTAATGTTATTTTAACATTTTTGTGAGGTGACTATAATAGGCTTATAGGCTAATAGCCTATATTAGATAGTTTTAGGTTACAAAACAGACTTATGAACAAATTTAGACCAAGTTCTGGGCTGTTCACTAAAAACAACTTCTATTTCTTTATATGTAGCTTAGGCTACTTTTAGCAAAATAATGTAGGTCTACAACTTTGAAAGTTACTAAGAAACAAGATTATAGAACTAGCTAAACTAAAGAATACAGCTTTTTTGAAACTTAACATACTAGGATATAGAGACAGATTCCTGCATGTGTCTTATAATTACTCTCCATATAAGCAAAATAAGAGATACAACAACAAGAAAATTTGTAACTCTGAAACAAAAGCCCAACGGACAAATTCAATTTAAGCTGTAACTGCTGACGTACAAGGCTTCCACCAACACCCATTGGTTTCACAATAGTGATATTACTGCACAAGTAGATATGATGTTAATGTTTACGATTATGTTTTCAAGTTAAGTAATTCTCAAGTTAATGATATGATTTCAAATCTCAAAACAAATTTGTCCGTTGTACATCCAAACTTTTGTAAACTGAAACTTAAAGATGTAGACAGAGCAATGTGAAAGATGTTACTAAATACCTGTGCTCTTGTATTTACCTACAATAGTTAAAGATCAGTGAGGGGTGTCTCATAATTACCCTCACTGACCCTACTCCTTTCTTTCAGTTAACGATATTTAAAAGTACGAATCGTAGAAAACATTTACCCTAACTTAGAAGAAAAATACGCAAAAGGAGATTCTAGAATAGTGTAATCCGTTCTTTAACTTACCTTCTAAGTCATTTTCAAGTTTAAAAATATTTGCTTCAAAGTCTAATGTCAACTTTCCCAATGCACCGTAACATTTTTCAGTTGATAAACTACTGAATTCTGGGTAGCCATCGGTTGTAAGCAGGGAGTTGTCTTTCGTTCCCTCTGAAGGCCATTCTGGTAACCTGTCAATGAGAAAAAAAGAAACGATAAGAATAACACACGATGATATTATCTACAGCTTAAATCAGCCATTGTTTCTAATTCATGTTAATTTATTAATACTACTACTAATAATAATAATAAAGAAGGGAAAGAGGTACATGTGGTATTTATTGATCTAGAAAAGGCTTTTGACCACGTGAATTGGAAACTGCTGTTGGAAGTTCTAAAGAAAGGTGGGCTGGAGTGGAAAGATCGAAGACCTCACAAGAAACTTATATATGAACCAACAAGTAAGTGTTAGAATAGGGGAGGAAATGACAGAAGAGAGTGCAATTGGAAGGGGAGTTCGACATGGATGGGGTCTCTCGACAACATTATTTAATATCTATCTAGAAAAGAGAGTGAAAAAGAGCAATGCATAATGAAGACAGCATTTCAGTAGAAGTTAGAATGATTAGGCGTATACGGTTTGCAGATAAAATGGCGCCTGTTGTGGAATCTGAAGAGAACATCAATATGATGTTAGAAAACTACAGGAAGGGCTGTGAAGAATATCAGATGAAAATAAATATTAGACAGTCAAAAGCCATGGTGACTGGAACGATGCGGTCGGTGTCAAACAGAAGTAGGAGCGGAGAAAACAGAACAGGTAACTAGTTTTCGATATATGCATCGTATTATTACTGATGATATGAAGTGTGAACGTGAAATAAAAGCAAGGATAGGAATGGCGAAAGAAGCCTTTAGGAGGAAGAAAATACTATATGTGGGACCTTGTATAAAGAGTTGAGAAAAAGACCCATAAAATGTTTCATGTGGAGCATTGTGCTCTATGGGTCAGAAACATGGACATTACGCAAAAATAATGAAAAACGACTGGAAGCGTCTGGAAGATGGGTGTGGAGAAAAACGGAGAGAATTAGCTGGGTTTAACGGAAAACGAATGAAAGCGAGTTAAAAATGGTGGGGAAGGAAAGAACTGTATCATGAGGAACGTGCTAGAGGGGGCTTGCAGGAAAGAGAAGGAAGGGACGAAGAAGATTACAATTGTTGGACGATATCAAACCACAAGAATCGTACGTGAAGGCGAAGAGGTTAGCGAAAGATCATGGAACAAGGAAGCTTCTCAGCTGCGGCAAGTGGGCTGCCAATAGTGGCAGAATACCTACAATGATGATGATAATTAATAATAATAATAATAATAATAATAATAATAATAATATAAATACACAGATTTATTACTACAAGCTAGAAACAGTTTTATTAAGAAGAAACGAAACAAATAATGGACTTTATATTCAATGCATGCGCCCTTTGTGTTTAAGTCTTTACATTTATTATAGCTTAAGTTGACGATATCAACCTGATAGCACTTGATACAACGACAATACAGCAGAAATGAAAAGGTTTATTGAACTCCTGCTATGATATGGGTTTAGAAGTATATGCAGAGAAAAGTAAATACATGGAAATTTCTGAGACCATAATACTGCAGATTATGGATAGATAAAAACATCAAGAAATACTTTCGACAAAATGGACACTTTCAAATATTTAGGACGAACATTAACAGATAAAAGCCATATCCACGAAGACACTAAATGTCGCCTGGAAGCAGGGAATTCATGTTGTTATTCAGCCCAAACTTAAGTCTTTGTGAATTCTGTCGAATTTGAAGCTTAAAATATATAAAATGATAATCATGCCTGATGTGTTGTATGGTTGCGATACACGGTCGCTTACATTGAGGGAAGAACGAAACAAACTGGAAGCATTTGAAAATAAAAAAAAAAATGAAAATGAAATGAAATGAAATCTTTGAGTTTTACGTCCCACGGTTATGCCGGTTAGGCTAAAGGAGACGGTGATTATGAGAAATGAATGAAATAGTGGAATGAAAAAAGTGGGAGGAAACGGGAGAACCCCGAGAAAACCCACGCACACGGTGTTTGTCCACCACAAAGTCCACTTGGCGGGGGCTGGGATCGAACCCGGGACCCCAAGCACCAGAGGTGAACGCTCTACCACTGAGCCACCGCGGCCCCCATTTGAAAATAAAATCCTCAATTCGGCGAATATTCGGACCCGAGATGGACGAGAATGGTGGCGGTAACTTCATAACGAGGAACTGCACAATTTATACCAATTATTTAACACCATTATGTTATCAAGTCTAGGACGCTCAGGTGAGCAGGTCAATGTAGCCAGAATAGAGTAAAATAAGAAACATTTCAAAATTTTAACTGACCTTTTTACTAGTCTCCCGCCGTCTGTTGCAGAAATCTCTGTGCAGAGCGGGATGTGTGATTAGGCCTTATCCATATGCACACGGACTTGGACTTGACTTACTGCATTTCTATACAAACGGGGCAGATCTTACGTATAAATTGATGTGAGAATATGTAGCTTATAAAATGTGAAACTGTTTTGCCGCTTTAGGCACCTGCAGAATCGTAACCTTGCCTTCACAACAGAATCCCGCGACAACTAAAAATCCCTTTGCACTGACGAATTAAATCAGGGCGGGTTTTTGCATCTCGTCGGGTGTAAAGTTACGGCTGGAATTTTGCCATACTCTAATAGAGAAAATCCAAGCTTCACCGTGTGTAGCAACACAGTTTTTTTTTTTTATATATTTAACCCTCCTAAAGTCAATCTGTACAATTCATGCAATTCCTCCCTTACAGTAAGGTAAGGAAACAAATTTACGATTTCAGTGAAACATTGTTTTCGTTATTTCTGAATGAAAGATTTTGCATCACTTAACAGTTGAAAGGTACTACTTTTGCGCAGTAATACAGTAGGGATGCATACTTCGTGAGGAATAAAGAACGCAGGAAATTTACAATTATTTTCGAGATAGAAAACTGAAGTAGGTAATGAACGAGGAGTAATTGTGAATAAAATATATTAACAGAACCATAAAGGGGTAAATAATGTTTAAAACAGATAGGTTAAGTGCGGTATCGCCTGGTCAATTTTAGTAAATTTACTGGGTCAATTGGAAAACTTATTTTGGTTTGTGAGTGAAAGTCAGGTATGGGGAACAGTTGAAGTTAAGAAAGTGGTTCTTGTTTTTGATGTAAGCAGCACAGTATGTGGAGGCGGAGGGTACTATTTGGTGGAGAGGCACACTTCTTATTCTTTAGTCCCAGGAAAGACAGTATGGAAATAGTACGCAAATTTCTACATGATTGTACACGATTTTCTACGCGAAATTAGAAAGTTTATAAGTTTCTGTTTTGAAAGTCTAACCTAATTTAGTATATTTTGGTTCCTCTTTTTGGATGGCGTTCATTATCTCCCCAAATCCACATCAATTTTTTTATGCCACATACTATGTTTTGCACCATCCTTCTTTATATGTATACAAACCGTCGCTGACGCGCCTGCCCTCGATGGATGCAACCCCTCGCTATCGCTAGTTTTCCTGTTGCGCTCCTGCTCTGAATCGGTTAGATAGCATTTATGGTATTTAGTGGCACCTAGCATAAGTTGAGGAAGCATTTAGTATCTCCCCAACTCCTTTCACAGCTCCTGAACCGAGTATCTTGTTTTTGTCTAAACTGTGACAAAAGTAGAAAAAAACAGGCCCTGCGAGGCTTCTAGCCCCCTTCGCTCGCTCAGCTATATTTTGTAAAGTAAATAACACTTGAGATCTTATATGTGCAAGATTAGGGGAGATACTAAATACCAGCCCAAGTTGATTAGTGTCTTTTACACAATAGTTCTGATCGCGTACTTACACTGTCGTCCTCCTAATGTCAATGTGAAAAGAGGAATGCAAGTCCACACCCTATCGATACCTTCAGAGCCGGTACTTGAGCCAGAGTCAGAACAAAGTGATTTGGAGAAGAAATTAAATAATATCCCCTTCCTTTCGATTTCTTGGGAAAGTTTACATACCTCCATTTTGAAGGCCTAATCTAATATAATCTAATTCATTACATTTCTGAATTTTTTCCGAATTTTCATGTGGTCCGGCGATACAGCACTAATGGCCAGATTTTCGTTCTTTCTGGGGACCGGCACGGGGGACCGATGGAATCTGAGACCTATACGATCGAAACACCTATTCTACCTATACATTTGCTAACTAAATACATAAAATGAGTGTTGCTAACTTCATCACCCTGTAACTATATTTCAGTAGTTGTAAATTACAACAAGCTCAGTCAAACCCTACTCAAAATATAAAATCTATACTAAAAATTTAATGAAGTACAAGGCTATTTTCATAACAGTACCACTCCCTCCGTATGTGAAACTACACTTTACAGAATTATAAATTGTGAGAAGGGATTTATAGTTAGTATAAATTACAATCCAATGTGAACGAGAAGGAAAAGAACTCTTTTTCAATTCTGATAAAATTATACAACTTAAAAGGAACCGGTATCCCAAATCCAGTTTAAATAGTGTAACTTTAAAAGAAACAATAAGGCTTATATATTAAAACAGTGTTAACTTATTGATTCTTACAGTACAATATATCCACTTCTCACTTGATTTGATGTTGAAATTAGCCTTCCTAAATTAAATATTTTCACATTTCTTCTGCTTAAGAAGGCTGCCATGTTTGAGTAAACAAAAACGTAACGATATGATGGACTCGAGATATTACAAGAAATCTAGTATTGGCTATAATGTAATGTAATGAATTTTATGTATCTCTTTCTATCATCTGTAGGGAATAAATATGAATCTTGAATGTTTCTTTGAACACTGATTTAACATAAATAAGTTAATTCAATTTAAAAATTATGATGAATGCCGCAGTCTTGTTTGTAATACATGCAGGTGAAGAAGAAAGTATACATAATACAAGGTGACCAGACGTCCCGTTTTAGCCGGGACAGTCCCTTATTTTCAACTGTTGTCCCGTTTTTTTCTGATTCTCAAACGGGACGCTTAACTGTCCCGTTTTAAGCAAACATGACCCAGGTGGCCCGTAATTATTATTCAAAATATAAATGGTCAATGTTAATTCTACACTCTTCCGTACTAACACTCATTGGGAAGGTTCAGGCATGCCTAGAGCTTCTGAATATTCAAATGAGAATTGAGTGTTCTGTGGTTCAAGTGGGAATTGAGTGGGAATTCTGAGTGTTGAAGTAGTTAAAAGTATTGTTGGGTAGTACTTGTGTAGTACTTGTGTAGAAACGCTGTGTTATCATTCTTACTTGTGTATTTTGTAAATTGAAAACACTGCTGAGTCCCAAAATGCAATGTGGAAATCTCCCACCCACCCCTCCGTCGCCGATTCGTATGCGTCCCGTTTTTAAAAGTAAAAGTTCTGGTCACCTTGAATAATATGTACATTTTTTATTAATCTCTTTTAATAACCATTATTCTCGTAATGGATCGTCATTTTGTGGTAATATATACAAGGTGACTTGTTAGGAAACCCACAAGGAAGTGCAAGGAGTTGAACGAGCGCAAGTAGTCGAGTAGCACAGAGGAATAGGGCGTCAGAGGCGCAGCAATGGTTGTCCTTTGAAGCCATAATTAATGTAATGTTTCGTCTATTCAGAGATTGGGTTGTATTTAAAAATATATAGCTTGTAAACAGTGGTGCTATTCTATCTTTCAACAACCGTTCTCTCTCTCTCTCTCCATATATACATATATATATATATATATATATATATATATATATATATATATATATATATATATATATATATATATATATATCACGTTGCTTCGAAGGTATACATCTCGAGAACTAATGAAGACATTGGAGATAAAACGTATTGCAGATAGGTAGCACAAGTAATATGCATTAGTGGCTGTTCACATATTATGTAACGTTGTTTTTGATCAATTTTACCTTCTCTCTTGTCAAAATTCGTAATGCAAGGCTGAACCCCTCCCCCTTTTTTACGTAACACTTTTTGATTTTTGTTTTTTCACCAGTTTTGCTTATTTTTGGGATTATCACAATAAAAAGAAAATAATTTTAATGGCAGAACTTATCTTTACAAAATGCTTGTATTTTGAATATATTTGTAGTGTTTTTTTCGCAACAAATCAAAGTATTAGAAAATGGTGGTACCGTAACAATATTTTAACCCCATAAGGTTGTTTAATTAACCAGTCTTAATTATTCGAAATTCCATATTGTCATTTTTTCAAGGAGATTGCACCCAACCTCTTAGGTCACCGATGATTGACAAGGAGGAAAGCTAGAGGAGGGTGCAGGGCAAACATGATCTAGAGAATTGATATTGACCTCTTTTTTTTCTGCAATCAAGGATGCGTCCTGTATTTGAAGTTTCCCGGTGTCGACGATACAAAGAATTTCTCTTCCCCGTAGATCACAGATTCGACGTGGCTGCACACGTGAAGGAGCAGGGACATCTCGTTTGTGAACTAGCTTTCGGCCATCTTCTTTGAACTTCAGTTTACCAATTTTTAAATTCTTCTTGTCCTAAATCAGTGCCAGATTGCGAATAAACTGGATTGCCAGATTGCGAATTTTCTTTTGGAAAATTCAAATCTAAAGATAAAAAATTTAGTATATGGATATCAAACGAATTCAGTTTTTAATACCTTATTTTGCCTGGATCGTTCTATCGCGGAAAATATTATTTAACGAAAAAGAGTTTCTTCTGTTTCACACGCGAAATCCCTTGGAAGAATAGAGTGGGTAATGATTCAAATCAAGAGTTAGAAATCTGTTCTCAGAAATAGCGATACGAGTGGGAACGCTAGGGCATTTTCAAGCGGTAGTTACGATCTCTAACAACTAACTCCAGAAAAGCGTGTACCGTAAATGCATTGCGACGATAGCTACAAAACAGAATTTTATTGTATTGTATACACACAGGGTTCATCACCATTTATGATGGTGTCTAGTAGCGTCTTCAAATCCCTTCTGCATAATTCAATTTATACAGGAAGTATATTGTCAATTTTCCAAAACAACATAAATATTTATTTATAAAAATGAAAAGAACTGAATAAAATTATTTTTAAAATAGATTGCATATAAACCTGAGAATAAAAATAAAGGTTACAGAAAAAACACGTTACGTAACGAAGACGTTAACCCCCTCCTCCCTCGTCTCATACTAGGGATGGTACCGAGACCGAGACCGAGACGGACTTTTATATACCGAGACGAGACCGAGACCGAGACGGACTTTTAAATACCGAGACGAGACCGAGACCGAGACAGACCTCTATAAATCGAGACGAGACCGAGACGAGACTTAGGTCAGTCTCGAAAGTCTCGGTCTCGTCTCGAATATTGATATAAATAAATACTAAAATTTCCTTCTCTCAAAATTTGTTTCGTTGCTGTGTTAGATAATATGAGAACGGTTGACTGATGTACAGTGGCGTATTTAGGGGCTGGTTATCGGGCTCAAACCACTCCCGAAATAAATTTGTGACAATTTTTTGCATTGCACGGACAACGCAAATGTTTTTCACTCGTACCTCAAGCCTCTCCCGAAACAAAATCCACTGCTGATGCGAATAGAATTCTCTCTCTCTCTCTCTCTCTCTCTATATATATATATATATATATATATATATATATATATATATATATATATATATATATATGGTCACGGTGCCACCCAGGTCCGCCCTGCATGGGTTCCCGGGGCCCAACTTTAATTTTAAGTGGAAGGAAGGAGTGAGTGGTACCTCGTTCGATAGATCTTGAAAAACAAAAAAGCTTGTGGCAAAAGATCTTTCATATCGGGCACTGTATTCAAAATGGCCGCCAAGAATGTTGCTTCTATCAGATACAGTAAAACGTGCACTAATATGAAAACGGTTGAACATAAATGAACCGAACAGAAACTCAAACAGAAAATGTCATGTGGCACATCGATTGATATTGTCGCGGAAACTCCAAGGGCCACCCTTCATGGGGGCCCAGATCGCAACTTCAAAATTGTAAATGGAAACATGGGGTGAATGATACCTCGTTCGACATATCTTTAAAAACTAAAGAGTGCTGTTGCAAAAGACTGTTCATATGGGTCACCGTTTTCAAAATGACCACTAAGACATGGTACCTGAATCAGGTAAAACGTCCAGTATCACTAATATGAAAACACCAGAACAAATATTCGAATAGGAAACCACAGAGGGTGTTTATCATTCTATAGCTCGGGAATGTTGCAACAGTCGAAAAGATGATTAGAGTGAAAGTGCCATAATGGAAAGAAACAAATCTAGCTCCTAGAAAATAATCGCTCCAACCTCGCTCCGTAAGTGAGTGAAGCGCGAAGGATCAGTGAAATTGCAAATGAGAGCCTTAGTTTTTGCAAATTGTATCTACGAAACAAAGTTATTTGAAATGTGTTTTTATAAGAGATAAATGGCTCTGTAATGGGATAAAGTATGTAAAATTCTTGTTAAATGGTACCTTCCATTTTGATTGCAGGCAATAATTTGATGCTAAAATGAATCAACTGAAATGCAAAACCAATTTGTCGAACAATGGAATTTTAGAGCAATGTTCACAAACGTTGGTTTTGTTCAACAGTCGTCTGCATGATATTGATTCGCTTCTCTTCCATCTATGTCTTCTTGCATGTGATAGAATATGAGTTTCAATGAGATGTCCACAGTTACATTCCGAATAACTTTCAACGGTAATTTCAGTTGTGATCCTTAGTAACGAAACTGTACATACTGATGCAGATATGTCCCAAAAATCTTGCACGCAATGCCTTAAATTATCAGAGGCGAAGGGGCGGGTAAAATTTTGTTAAACTTGAATTTCACCTTATTTTTATTCACCTTATTTCACTTTATTTTTATTCATTATAATACCAGTCATTTGTATACACAAGTGTTTCAGACAAACCATATCTATTGCAAATAAAAAGTGAGGTTCTCATTTGATATTTTACCATTCATTCCCGCTTCACTTACTTACGTACAGACGTCGGAAAGATCATTTTCTATCATTTCCTCTTTTGCATCATGTCAATTATACTTTAATAATCTTTTTCTCCGTTGCAATGTATTCGAGCCGTGGAATGATAAATACCCTCTGTGCTTTCCTATACGAGTTTTATTCTATTCATTTATCTCCAACTATTTACATTAGGAGTCTAGTGGTACTGGACGTTTTATCTGATGCAGGCTCCATGTCTTGGCGGCCATTTTGAAAACGGTGACCGATGTGAAAAATCTTTTGCTACAACACGTTTTACTTTTTAAATATCTATGGAACGAGATATTACTCGCCGCCCCATGTTTCCATTTACAATTTTAAAGTTTGGCCCTGGTACCCCATGAAAGGCGGGAGGCGCCCCGACAACACCATTCGGTGTGCCCCATGGCATTTCCTATTTGAGTTTTTGTTTCGTTCATTATGTTCAACCGTTTTCGAAATATCCCCGTGGAAAGATTAAAATGGGCTATCTTGTATATATTCCTGTATATATATATATATATATATATATATATATATATATATATATATATAGCCGCGGACACAGTATATGATCAAGGGAGGGGCTAAACCATGGTTTGCCGCTTTAACCAGTGTAAAGAAAGTAGGATTGAAGCCCATTTTATCCCGTGCATACCTGAGCGTTACGGGGGCTATAGTCCCGATTGTCCTCCCCTAAGATCTGCTATATATATATATATATATATATATATATATATATATATATATATATATATATATATATATATATATATATATATATATATATATATATATATATATATATTAAAAATGCTGAAATTTTGTACCAAGTTGGGAAATTCTTCCTGATACTCTGCAATATCACTAGATAAACAAGCAATGTTGCTATTTTCTCAAATTGTGCTACGTAAAGTATTACATATTTAGTTATTTAACAAAACCACAATAGCCCATACATTATTTATGTAGCTTGGAAATCTCTAATAACTCAAATGGCATGGACGGTGCAATGCGCAACTCAACTGTACCTTAGTGTCAAATACTGTGCTCATGGTATAATATATTTTGAATGAATGAAGGAACAAAGTTACAAGAAACGGAAAATTTAAATGTTTCTAAAGATTTTACTTCGAAAACGCGCTGACATATCACGTTTCATCATGCAGATGCTTCCAAAAGACTTAAATGCTTATAACGTCATTTACAACAATTGTTATTTCAAATCGTTTCAGAGATACCAAACATATTGGTAGTGATTGTTATACTGCTTAAAATGACGCATTTTTATTAAATTTTTATAATGATCATTGCTTTCCTTTGCTTCTATAACATTACAACAGTTTTTGGTGGTTTTAATTACAATAAGTCGCAGTTTCATTATTTTAAGCAGTGTTGCTCACTTAAATAGATAGCTAAATGTTATTCTAAATATGTGCAAATAACGTAGATAAAGTGCAAAATATTTTAAAATTACTCGTCATTTGTTTTATGGTGCAAGAATGCTTTCAAGAGACGATGTTTTTCATAGTATTTGGGCTACTTATAATGTTAATATTTAAATCTTCGTTCCAGCAATACATGTAAATGCAAATTGTAACTGAGATTAAATGTAACTGATACATTTTCAGTAAAAAGAAGTTGTTCTCCTAAAGCCTTAGGCCTGGTGTACACTTTAGATTAAGATCGTGCTTAATAAAAAGTTCTAATTGCACCCTAATTACATTTCACTTGCTTTAGTTTGACCACCGACCACCTCAAACTCGATCCATACCATATAGCTATACGCAATTATTCAAGAACTTACAGTTAGTAATACACAGTGTTCACTTTTGTTTTGTTTTGTTTTAGTTTAACGTCCCACAGGTATGCTAGGGCGGCTACAGGAGACGTGGAGCTAATGATTATAGTGGAATCCGAACCACTTCGGTCGTTCAACTTTACCCCTACCGGAAATCGAACTCGGGACCGCGCGAACCGAAATCAAGAGTTCTAGCCGCTAGACCAAATGGGAGTCCTCACATTGTGTTGATTTAAATCATTCAGTCAATGTTGTCAGATCCGATGATTAAAAAGTATTGTGTCTGTACTCCGAAAGTAGCGAATTATTAGCGAATTAGTTCGAACTATTTGTAGCCCAAATATATAGAAATGAATACTGATGGTGCTAATGAAATAATTTAATATGAGCTGGAAAGTGTGCTGGATGTATTGCAAGAAGAAATTATGATCGACGGACGACAACAATTCTAGACTGGATACCACGAAACAAAAACAGCCTAGGAAACCTCCGCATACAAGAAGGTGTGACGAAATCAAGAGCCACTGGAGGAGTAATCTGGAAAAGAATTGCCCATTAGATAGTTGTGGAGAAGACTTGGAAAGACCTTCATCCAGCAATGGATTGATAATGGTTGATAATGATGATGGTGATATTTTATTATATCTGGACCTCGGAGGTAAACTAAACCAAATCATAATTTCGTAATTTTACAGAAGCGAAAAACTGGTTCCTCAACTAAGACTAAATATATAACTTTTACTAGGTAAGGTAGTTTAAAAATGGATCCAAAATTTAATGAAAATCATAGACCGAAAAAAGTATTTTTGACTATTCAATCCATCATGTTGCAGCAAAACTACGAAAATTAATACAAAAGAAAACTAGAAAGTTAAGAATCACTTGTTTTGGCGAGTGAGAAAAAATAGATAGATATAGGTAACTCGAATTACCTATATACTTATATAATATGTATATATTATAAAATTTCAACGTAATAAACGCAAGATTAGTTTTCTCAAATAAAGATTGCATGCACCGTTGAGAGCTCGAGAATAAGATTAATCTATGTTACGGCACTGGATATGTGCTTACGTAATGCATTACGACCTTATGAACTAGTATAAGAACAGAATGCACTTAAAATGAGACGCGAACTATGCGAAACATCGGACTTTGAATCTAACTTGTTTTGTGATCCAACTCGAGACCTCAGATAGCAAAGATGAGTGTAGTAGCTCCCACCACAAGGTTCAGGTCGTTCGAGTTATAAAGTGTCAATTAAACACGGAGATGTGAAACGGTAATAAAGCATTTCATCAATTTCAAACAAAATACGTATATTGTAGTAATACTTTACCCTATTTGTTAAGATAATGAACGTTATATTCTGTTTTTAAAATTACAGTCAAAGCAGAATGTATTGAATAATGAGAAATTCTAGAGTTTCAATTTCAGTACGATTAAATACATTCGTGCTGCTATGTGTTAGGAGGTATTGAACAATTCTGATTCAAAGGAAGGAAATAAACTACTATACAGTGTTGGAGTTAATTTAATAGAGTTTAATTGTATAGGCAGTTTTGAGGCTATATGAGACAAAGTCTATTGCTGAAAGTGAAATATGTGTTCTATTAGAGTTTTAGGGTGATATACACACTGATCATTGAACCTGGAATAAAAGCATTAGCACTAGCAAATTAGCTATGAAGAGGTACACCATACCATAATTCTAAGTCAAAATGAAAGGAAAAGATAAGCGAAAACGCCAGACTGTACGAGAATAATACTTTCACTATTTTAATTTCACACTATTTATTTCGAGACTTTCGAGACGAGACCGAGATTTGGTACTCGAGACCGAGACCGAGATCGAGACAAGCATCTGTCGACCGAGACGAGACCGAGACCGAGACTGTGATTTTTCACTCGAGACGAGACCGAGACCGAGACCATTATTTATCAACCGAGACGAGACCGAGACTGTACAAAGTCTCGTCTCGTCTCGTCTCGATACCATCCCTATCTCATACTTCGAAACGCAAGGCCAAAACCACTTTCACCCTTTGCCGCGTTACGCAATATGTGGACGACCCCTTAGATACGTAACACATTCATTACAATCACAAGTTCCCAGTATCCCAGAATTCATAATCATATTTCTATCTGCCCATTCAAATTTTTCTCTGTCCATTGAATCAAAACAATTGAAATTTGTTTGTTTTCACAACAATATAAGCGAGCAGAAAAGTAGAGGTGTTTTTCACTAATTGGTTTGGCTTCTTTGTTTCACTCTTGCTTAGGTCATTCGTGAGTGCGTTTATGCCTGGGTATAACAAACGGTTCGAAATATTTTAACCGGTTCTAGCGAACCGGCTGAATAGCACCACTGCTTGTAAGTGTTGTGGAGTTTGTTAGGCTAATGCCGGCTAAGTTTAATGAGAAATAGATGTCATCGTTAAGAAAGAAACGAAGAAAAAGTAACAATATATGTTTGTTTATTTTTGTATAAACAAAAACTGAACTTCGCCAGACGTTGTGTTACAATCGTCAATCACGAATAGCTATAAGTTTTCATCATGTGTCGTAAAGATAACCTCTTAATTTTGTCTATAGTCAGTGGTGGAAATGCTGAGGATAAGAATTAGTCTATATACCAGAGGGTGTAAAACCTTTCGCACAGCGAAACATATAAAACTCAAAAGAGAAAAGATAGGTCTAAATAGAAAGTTATAAAGAGATTTCTTAGGATGGACATCTATATCTATCTATCTATCTATCTATCTATCTATCTATCTATCTATCTATCTATCTATCTATCTATCTATCTATCTATCTATCTATCTATCTATCTTATCTATCTATCTATCTATATCTATCTATCTATCTATATATATATATATATATATATATATATATATATATATATATATATATATATATATATATATATATATATATATATATTACTGCATGTTGCTGACTAAGTTTAATGTATAATTTCAAGTGACCTAGACCTATATGTTAAATACAGTTGTTTAGCTGTTCTTATGTTTTCTATATAATGTTGATACTTGAGATCGATTTTCTTCTTCTTTTACTGGCTTTTCCCGCTTATGCGGATCGACATTTTTGGTGATTCACTTCCATTTTATTCCGTTCCAAATATGCTCTGTAAATCCCTTCTCTTCTGACAGAATCACACAAACTATCAAGTTCGTAGTCACATAATATATCCATCTTCTTTTTGTTTTTCTCTTCCTCTTTTACCTTCTAAATTCATCTTCCCCACTTTCTTGCCAATATAACATTATTTCTTCTTATAGCATGATCATCCCACTGTAATCGTCTCCCTTGTACTTCCTTTGGAATTTCAGTTACTTTAATGCTATCGCTTTTTCTTTCGTTTTTGATCTTCTCCAACCTGGTAACACAACATATCTACCTAAGCATTTTCATTTCGCCCACGTCTAGTTTCTTCACTTGTAAGTTCTTGATTTCCCAAGTTGTCGCTACGTGCAGCATCATGGGTCTCACTACAGTCTTGTAGATAGTTTTCACGTCGATGCCTAACCTTTTATCACAAAGAATACTTGAGATCTTCTTTCCAGTTCATTCATCCGACCTTATTCAAGTGCTTTAGATCCACATTTAAACTTACATCATTATTCACAGTCGAACCTACCGTCATTTGTCCAAAGACGGCACCTCTAAGGACTTTGTTCCTGAATAACAAGAATATATAGATTTTGAAGGAAAAAGCAATTCAATAATTTAACACTATTGTTATTTAGGTTATCGGAAAATGTTTTTTCTACTAACCATACATCCTGTCTGCCTAATAAATCAAAAGTAGGCCGTTTTTACAAACACGTGTCGAAGTCGGCCTACCATTAAAAAGTTGGTTGTGCAAGGATAGATCCCCTTAAATTGTACTCCAATATATATATATATATATATATATATATATATATATATATATATATATATATATAAGGGCGGATCCAAGGGGGGCTACGGGGCTATAGCCCTCCCCTTGACGCTCAGGTTTACACTGGATAAAATGGGCTTCAATTCTGCTTTACACTGGATAAAACGGCAAATTATGGTTTAGCCCCTTCCTTGATCATATCCTGGATCCGCCACTGTATATATATATATATATATATATATATATATATATATATATATATATATTGGAGTACAATTTAATATATATAACGTAAAGTAAATGTAATAAACATGTGAAAAATAAAACTTCAACATGTGTATTCCATATTCCCTGTACTCCACTGTAAACCATCACTAATCACTACAAACACCACGTATACCAACCTGGACTCTATTTCGCCCAAAACAGTCTTCATGGAACCAATTCTTGCAGTTGTTACACTTGTACCAATCCTTTCCATCAATTGTATTGTCATAATAACCGCCACACTTACAGCAATGGTTTGTACTATGTTTCCTTGCGATTTCTTTCCTTCCATTAAATCTGCAAACAGGGTCGTGCTTGCATTTCCAATTTTGTTGAATGCATGAGTTCGAAGGTGGTGGTTGAAACAGGTGAGTTAGGCTTAGATCTGACTGAAGATTGAACAAGGTCAACGTCGGAGTTGGGACCAATCGATGGAGTGATTGCGCCTTTGGAGTAGGCTGTAACATAGTCTGCAGTAGCCCTAGGTCTGTCAGTAGAATCTGTGATATTGAAGCAATGTGGTGGAATTGCATACCTGAGCTCGAGAACACGGAAATAGCCACGTTTACACTAGCACTTATGTTCCACGCCTAAGTAAATATTTATCCAAATGGAAGCTTATTTATGGGCTTACTAGGATTGTTCCTCACCGAGATGTTGCAACAGAGTTGTAGTGACCCTTAGGTAGTTTGAAGAATGTTTTGTCAAGCGGCTGCATGATATGTGTTGTGTATGGGGTCAGTGACATGAGTGAATATTATTTAATAATCTAAATTCAAGGCATATTCAACTAGCAAGCTTGGATGGTCCGGCAAAATCTGTCATAAGTATATTATTTAAATGAAATATTTCTCGTTGGAAACAGACTTCAAGATGATGGTAGTTACATTTACTAAGCTGACCTATTTGAATACTACATCCATAAATTATGTTTAGGTTCCATTAGTTTAAGGCCATATGGACAATGTTAAAGCAAATGGTGGAATAAATCCGAGCACAAATTGCTTGATTGTTGTCAAATGCAAGAATTCAATTCTCGAATAGTAGTGAATATCTGTTCCATTTAGTAAGTTATCACAGTTTTGATATGAAACTAGTTTTGTTTTTGTCACAAACAACTTCCTTATCATTGAAGATAGAAACATGTTTTAAAAAGATGTTAGACGATGTAGAAGAAAAATCAAGAAATCAAGATAAAAGAGCTAGTTGCACTGGAATTGCAAACTGATACATTGAGATTGAAGCTCAATAGTGAATTCTATAAAAAGGATTACCATCTTTCCTCTGCAGGTGTGTTTGCTTTATCTTTCACTAACATAATAGATTAATATTTAAAGAAAAAAACAGACACAACGGGATTGTATTTTTAGTAAGTATTTAAGCCTTTCTGAGTGCGACTGCACTTACCCTCACCTTTGTTGTTCATGCTGGAGTAGCATACTTAAAATCATGACTTTTAAGATTTGTTCTTTCTGGAGAAAGGGGGAGGCGGCAAATTATGCCATTGCACGAGGCGACAAATTGACTAGGACCGGCCCTGATGATATGTATATAAAAGACATGAATATAAGATGACTCAATTTGAAGTAATGCAGGGTGTTTCAAAATTAATATTAGGGTTTTGAAACTTTGTAGTATCTATTACAATTAACTTACAATTATAAATATTATATCAAATGAAAGAGCAACTCGAGTACTCAGTTTTTACGCACGCATGTACATGCATTGTTTCTTCTGTCTGCCGTTAAAAAGAGCAAGTAGCAAAGATGGAGACTAGAGAGCAGAAAGCTTTTTGTGTTTTAATAAAGACTGAATCTGTACAGTGCAACCGTCTGTGTGAAGAATATTAAGGAGGCGCTTGCAACTACGTCTTTATCGTTTGCAGTTGCTACAGGTCTAAAGCCTACAGACTACGGTTTACGTGCTAATTTCGCAAGTGAAATATTCCTGCATAACAATGAAAATTTTCTGGATCGTGTCGTCTTCAGTGATAAATCGACCTTTCACCTAAGAGCTCATGTGAACACTCATAATGTTTGCATCTGGCCGTCAGCAAATCCTCAGGAGATGGTACAGTTGAAACGAAACTCCCCTAAATTCAATGTATTTTGTGCCATATGGCGGAAAGTTTATGGGCCTTTCTTGCCTATCGATTAGATATGTGCCGTGTGACGAATGAATCTCACATTGAACACTTGTAGCAAAGACTGTTTGAGGTGCTCTTTTACTTGATGTATTGCTTATAATTGTACGTAAAATGTAATAAGTACTACGAAGACTTAAAACCCCAAAATTTATTTTGAAACACCCTGCATTTCTCACCAACAATGTTGGAACTAAGATGTAAAAAGGAGAGAAAATTTTCCTTATAAAGTTATTGTTTACAACGATATTATTATTAGTCGAGACTATAACTACAACAACAACACGAGTTAGTAGTCAAAAAAATGTAATCAAATGTACACTTGGTGGCCCAGGTGGCCAAAATGGCACACACGGGTGTCACTTGTTTAATCCGCTCCTGTGTGGACACTAATTAAGATATCGGGATATTATTCTTGCAAAATATGGTTGGACTGTAGTTTATCATATTAATTTCTTTTTCTTCTGGTGTCTAATTTCCTTCTCAAATTTCACCCCAGTCAAAAATTCGAGAATTTTCTAATTTCGAATTTTCTTTACTTCTTTTTTCCCTGTAGCTTCCTTCGTTGTAGAAAGACATCCTTAAGACTTGCCAGGTAGTTACCTCGGATGGATACCTAACTGTTGACATCAATTGGACGGGCCTGCGCGCAGTGTTGCCAATTAGGGAAATTAAAATTCTCCTGTATTTGGGCAAAAAATTACAAATTTTTGTTTATAAATCCTTACCTATACGTCCGAGTGCAAGTCAACTTACGCCAATCGAACATTTGTCCTTACTTAACAAACGCAAGTACAGATCGTTACAATGGGGTAATTAGGGGGCGCACGAAAAATTCGTATTTAGGTTCTAACTCTTGATTTTTCTAGTTTTTCCTTTTTACATATAGGACACTGACCAAAGCTTAAAACCCACTTTATTTTAAATTATAATTTTTAACTGTTTCGGATATCTAGCATATCCTTCTTCAGACACTATCGAAATTAATGAAAATACAGACATATATATAAATGCTAGCTATCCGAAACAGTTACAAATTATAATTTAAAATAAAGTTGGTTTTAAGCTTTGGTCAGTGTCTCTTTTGTAAAAACAATCAATCCAAAGCCATGAATAATCTTACTAGTTTTCCCCTAATTTTATGTTTACCGTAATATATTTTTGGTAATTAGAAACTTTGTTCCTTAAATATCGCCATAATACTTATAGGATATATTAGTGGTGTACCAATGTTTAATTTAAGATAGTATGCATCTGTCTGGTAGCAGTGTTGCCAGCTACAGAAAATTTTAATTCCATATTTTAGGGGGAAATTTTGGGAAAATTATATGCTTTTTGTCTATTATATCCCTCTTGTTGGCTATATCGGAACAAAAGTACCAGTATCTGGAAGTCTCGTCTTTGGTCTACGCAACGCACTATAGAAAGTTTCAATAGGATAATTAGGGGAAGTACAATTGAGGTTTACAGTAGACCTTGTTCTCTAATCGGAAAGATAATTGTGATTTTTTAAAAGGTAGAATGCGATTTTTTTTATTGACATGCTTACTTTATTAGATATCGTCACAATACTTGTAGGATATATTAGAGGGATACCAAAGCTTATTTTAAGATAGTTTGTGTGTGTCTGATAATAGTGTTGCCAGCTACAAAAAAATTTAATTCCAGATTTTAGGGGCAAATTTTGGAAAAAATTTCCTTTTTTATTTCTATTATTTCCTTCTTGTTGGCTACATTCAAACAAACGTACCAGTGTCTAACAGCCTCACTCTTACCCTACACAGCGCACTATAAAAAGTTTCATTGGAATAATTAGGGGAAGTACAGTTGAGGTTTATAATAAACCCTGTTCTGGAAATGGTGAATTTCTGAGGTAGAATGAGATATTTTTTAAAATTTCATGGAAACAAGCGACTTTAAGATTTCACTGTACCTTGTCAACACACCAAAGATTTGTTTAGGTAGAATTAAGGAACTTTTCGATCTATAAAACCTTTCTCACTGATAAACGTAGAGTTTACAGAAGAAAACCGAAGGAAAACGTTCATAGTACGTTGCAACACAGGTTATTAAGATATTTTTTGTAAGAAATTGACATTTATTTTCTTAGTGTATGTTTTAGTGCATATGTTAAATTTTTAAATGCATATTTTTTATATTTTCGTGCATATTTTGGGGTGGTTTGTGCATGAAAATCCGGGCTCTAGTAATAATTAATGAAAGAGAAATCTTAGTGAAAGAAAATTTCGAGCATTTGTCACAAACGACTTTATAGTAAATGCAACAAAAGTGACTGAATTCAATCCAGGAATTCAATCAGCACATGAAACAGCATAATTTGACAACCAACTGCGGGTCTCAATGAACGCCTAGAATAACCCATTTTGGTAAGTAGAGACCGGATGTTAGGTAACATGCCTAAACATATGATCAAAAATAACGTTTTAAGGTTTATATGGGTTATTATAGTTTCAATTTAAGCCAATTTCATTTTGCCTATTTTGCCCATTCCTGCCTAAATAATTGCTTTAGTGCCTAATGTTGCCTATTCTATGCATTTTCTTCAAAATAAGACTTTATTGAGGGAAAATATACAAGGTGTTTCAAAACAACACCGACAACGTTTGGGAGGTGATTGCTGACACCAAGTTAAGACAAAAGGTATAGACCAACCTGGGTGCACAAATGCTTCCTTTCGGAGTTATAGGCTGCCGAAAATATGAAAAAAATGAACTTTAAAGGTCCATAGCTCCAAAACTATGGGATCTACCGTAGTCGGATCAAGACATTACTTAGGAACAAGTATGTGCCCTATCCAAATATCCAAGTTTGAGAATACTGCGATACTTCCGGAACAATTTTTATAGAGGTAGTTGGTGAGTATTTTAGATTATATGCCCGTAGCCAAACTCCATTTCTAAAAATTGTTGCGTGAGTACCTTAGGATTTTGAAACATGTATATTTGGATAGTGCACATATTAGTTCCTAAGTGAAGTTTTGACCCGACTACGGTTGGTCCCATAGTTTTGGAGCTATGGACCTTTAAAGTTCATTTTTTCATGTTTTCGGCAGCTTATAAGTGCGAAAGGAAGCATTTGTGTACCCAGGTTGGTCATACTTTTTGTCTTATCTTGGTATCAGAAATCACCTCCCAAACGTTGTCGGTGTTGTTTTGAAATACTCTGTATAATTTACTATTTCAAGAAAGGTTCTGCCTCTTCCGAAGTAAAATTATTGTTTTTAGTGATAAGATGTCGTAAAACTTTGGACTGCTATGTATACTGATAAAGCGCTGTAAAATTTTGAACTGATGTGTGTACTGATAAGTTTATAAAATTTAGACTGTTTTATGTGTAGTGATAAAGCTGTTGAGAATGTATTTATCAAATATACATGGAATACATATCAAACTTCGTTTTTATATATATAGTAAAAGAAGATGTTAACAAACAGGTATGTTTCTATATTATTTGAATATTATCTATAATTTGAATTTTTACATTGTGTTGAGTATTTATCTTCATTATTTTAAGTTACATTTTAGTGCCTATTTTACTGCCTATTTTTAAATTTTAAGTGCCTATTTTCCAGGTTTTTAATGCCTAAACATCCGGTCTCCATTGATAAGTAACTGCGGGATTCAATAAACACCCGGGACACCTTATTTTGACAACTGACTGCGGAATTCAATCAGCTCCTGGAATAACCTATTCTGACAAGTGATAGTAGAAATCAATCAGCACCTGGAACAGCTTATTTTCACAAGTTTCTGCAAAAATCAATCAGCACCTGAAATAGCCTATTATGACAGGTGACTGCGGGACTCAGTCACCACTGGACTAGCTTATTTTGACAAGTAACTGCGAAACTCAATCTGCACCTGGAACACCTTATTTTGACAAGTAACTGCGAAACTCAATCTGCACCTGGAACACCTTATTTTGACAAGGGACTGCGAAACTCAATCTGCACCTGGAACACCTTATTTTGACAAGGGACTGCGAAACTCAATCTGCACCTGGAACACCTTATTTTGACAAGGGACTGCGAAACTCAATCTGCACCTGGAACACCTTATTTTGACAAATAACTGCGAAACTCAATCTGCACCTGGAACACCTTATTTTGACAAGGGACTGCGAAACTCAATCTGAACCTGGAACACCTTATTTTGACAAGCGACTGTGAAACTCAATCTGCACCTGGAACACCTTATTTTGACAAGGGACTGCGAAACTCAATCTGAACCTGGAACACCTTATTTTGACAAGCGACTGCGAAACTCAATCTGAACCTGGAACACCTTATTTTGACAAGCGACTGCGAAACTCAATCTGCACGTGGAACACCTTATTTTGACAAGCGACTGTAAAACTCAATCTGCACCTGGAACACCTTATTTTGACAAGCGACTGCGAAACTCAATCTGAACCTGGAACACCTTATTTTGACAAGCGACTGCGAAACTCAATCTGAACCTGGAACACCTTATTTTGACAAGTGACTGCGAAACTCAATTCGCATCTGGAATAGCCTATTTTGATAAGTGACTGTGGGACTCAATGAACACCTGGAATAGCCTATTTTGATGAGTGACTGCGGGACTCAATGAACACCTGGAACAGCCTATTTTGATAAGTGATTGCGGGACTCAATGAACACCTGAAACAGTCTATTTTGATAAGTGACTGCGGAACTCAATCACCGCTTGGAACAGCTTATTTGGACAAATGTATGCGAAACTTAATCAGCACCTGATAAAGGCCGACTCTAGTTGCATAACCTTAATTTTTGAGGTCAAGTTGCAATTTCGAAACCACTGATCAGATATTCCAGTAGCTTAGCCCTAAGTAAACTTGAAACTAGCAAAGTGCACGGCTAATGATTGAAAATGCGTAATAAAGTCTTATTAGTACTCTTTTATCTTCTTTCCAACAACAGGCATGTTTATGTACAGTAGACACCCAAAGAAGCTTATGCTGCGATGTGAATTGTCTCCTCCTTACTATATAACTTGATTGCACCTCTGTGATGCAGTGAGTCACAATTTCCTATTGTCCTTGGGTCCTGACAGTGACTGATAGTGACTGTGTCAACATTTAAAGTAACCACTTGCATCCCATAGTATACCTGGTATATGTTTACTACCAATGACAATGAGTAATTCCTGCTGCAGCGGCTGTTGAGGCATGGTTTCATGAGCATCAAGTTGAATTATAACACATCCTCTGGCAGTTATTGAGTAGCTGTGGTCAATTATGTAGCTGTGATTCAGGAGCAGATATTTACCTCCAAACTCGCGAACGAAACTGAATACTGCTCTGCAATAAGAAATTGCCTAATATTTTCTTGTAGTTATTCCTAATTTTTGTGTCTCCCTTCCAAAAAGAATCAGGTTAACGACAATCCGATGCCGTATTAGGCCGGCTGCCCATTAACCGAAGGAAAAGGCAACCAAGCACTGTAAACAAGAATGCCTTATATTACTTATTAGCTTGAACATATGCTCAAGAAATGCCTGTCAAGCGTTGGGATTAACACACACGGACAATGCCACTGATGCTTATCCCTCCAAGTCCTCCCTTGTTTCCCTCTACTTCTGGTTGGCTGTTCTCCCTCCGATCAATGTGCAGCCGGCCTTAATCAAGTAAGCTATATTTTCTTGAGGTGTTTCCACTGTTTTGTAACCATCTGTATATTGAGATAACAAGGCTTCAATATAATATACATAATGCATATTTTAAAATCACGCTCGACCCTAGCCATAGGAGCTAAATACGCAGTTCTGATTGGTTGAAGGCATCCATTTCTCGCCATGTAGCGTACATATAGCAGAAATCAAACGCCTGTTGTTGTCGGTCCTCGTGGCCGAACGTGCTAGCGCAACGGACAAGTAATAATATTCGGTTTTGGCGTGGGTTGAAAGTTTTTTTTAAAAAAATTTCATAACACTTTTATCATTAAAATAATATAAAAAATAATATTCATTTGCCCTTTACGTAATATATCTATAATGCATAAAAAGTTATTTATTTACGTTACGAAACATGGCTGAGCAAGCGTCAGCGAACGAAGAGGGTTAGAAGGCCATCAGGGGTCGTTTTGTTCCATCTTTACCCCTGATAATACCACTTGACATTGTCACACTTGGGTGGTAAAGCTTCGTACCTCACCCGTTTCCTTGTCATCATAATGATTTTTTAGGGTAGCACTTGAAAAAAAAAATTGCCTCATGTTCTTACGAAATGTAATCCAAACGTAATTATATTTTTATTTTTATCAACACACCAACTGACAATGTTCTTCTGTTACACAATACATAAACCAGAAGGTTTGGACAATCGCAAACTGCAACCGATCAGAAACGTGTATTTAGTTGCTATGGCTAGGGTCAAGTGTGAAAAAAATAGGCATATATAATTATATTTTCATAGAAAAATACAGAAAGAGTAATTCACTTGTTTGAGGGGTGAGTTGGTTGTCTATTTTTAGAATCCGTTAACTTTCCATAGTGGCACGAGAAAGTTAATGAGAAGAAACACTGAAAAAAGTAAGGCAGAATTTTTTTTCCCTCTTTTATTGTAAGGTTTGATATCTATAGCTACCGTTACGTATCAACCAATACATATACCCGCATAACTGAATGTGATGCCGTTTCATATATATTGTCGCTCTGGTTCGTGGAGATAAAATTCAGGAATATTCAATTGCTCTCGTATAAATCCGTTTACAATCTTTCGGAACCGGACATAAAGCACGAATTTTATTTGGGGAAGGAAACTTGGTAAGAGAGAGAGAGAGAGGCGAGGGGGATGATGGGAGTAGGAAATGGAAACAGAATAAAACAGTTTTATATTTTTTCCCGCCTTTAGCATTTAATGCATTTCAAACAAAACGAAAAAATTGGTTGAAATTTCGAGAGAATGCTTAGGAATATTTATTGAATTATAGAACTTTGTTTTCTTATGGAAGCACATTTTCTATCGTGAGGATGAAGCTGAAAAAAGAAAAAAAGTCCATTAATCATTCCCTTAGTCATTAGAATATGTTCCATTACTCAGTCATTGTTTACTGTTACTGAAGCGCCCTCTGATATCGGTCATTTTCGAACATTTTTTTTATATATCTTCCACCTCCCTCCAAGTTGCGGGGCTGAATTTGGATTTAAACCTAGGGGCACGGTGGCTCAGTGGTATACTCGCGTGTTAGCTGCCCAAAAGGTAACACGTCTTTCGCTGGTCGTCCGTCCAGTGTCGTATCGTGCGAGAGGCATTGAATGCGCCCGGTGTACTTTGTGTTTGCTTGGAATTTACGCTGACTTGATTTCAGTTTAGTGGTGACTAGTGAGTTTATTTAGAATTATAAAATGTCTATCAAACGTGTCAATACATTAAAATTAGAATTTCGTGCGATTCCTAACCGTCCATCTACAATAAAAATCCATGAGTTTATTCAAAATACGTTTAAGTTAAAGGAAGAACAAATACTAAGTATTGAGTTGGATATTTATCGTAAATGTGTGTTATTAAGTTATTGTCTGACTTGTTGTGTGACAAATTGTTAAGAGATCATGGTGATAGTGTTAAATTTCAAGATGATAGTGGAACATACCCAGTGACTTTAGAATTAGCTGATCGACCTTTAACCTATGTGCGAATACATGCCATTCCCACGGAATATAGTGATAATGATGTCACGCGTGCCTTGTCTATCTATGGAGAGTGTAAAAGTATAAAAGACGAAATTTATGACGATACTCATATTTATAAACTTAGATCTGGACGAAAGATCGTGACTATGTATTTGTTTAAACCTATACCGTCCTTCCTGGATATTCGTAACCAGAAGTTCCTAGTAAATTATTTCGGTCAGGACCGTACTTGTTATTACTGCCAATCTAGAGATCATTTACAAGATCAATGTTTTCAGCGTCAAAAACGGGCCTTTGTTTCAACAACAACCATAGAACATACTGAAAGTGATAAGGAACGCTCTCGGGTTTCGCCAACCCCAGAAATTAATGTGGTTAAACCTGCTAATTTGCCTACTTTAACGTCAGATGTTGACTTTCCAAAGTTAATGACTGAGCTTACTACCCCTGTGATACAGGGCCGTTCTCTAAACACTACTCCGATAGTGCCAAAAGACAGTGTTCCTAGCCGACCATGTTCCGGAGAAATTAAGGAAAACGTCTCTCCCAAGGATATTAGTGATAGTCAGGACAGGACCTCATCTGCAGCCCCTCCAGCTTTACATAGTACTTCTTCACTGGCTGAGTCAGATTTTCCACGGGAACATCAAGTTGTCATTGAACTGGATACAAAGAAGCTTTTGATAGACAGTGATTCCTCCTCCACTAGTGCTGTTGATGGTGATCAGAAGCTAGAGTGCATCTATAGTGTATCGGAAGTTTCCTCTGTAAGTCCCATTTTTCCAGTTCAGTCCAAGGAAAAAGATCATCCTTTCTCCCCTGTGAGTTGTCCTAGTGGGAAAAAAGGATCTGATGCCCGGAATTCCCAGGAAACCTCCCAAGACAAGAAACGGAAGAAAGCAGGAACGGCTATAGCTCAAGTAAAACAACCTAAGAAGACGGATCAGGGACCCTTAGAAGTATCACCTAGGATCACCCGGTCGTCTGTAGCTAAATTAGTGAGTACGGAATATCTACCTGATACCGCAGTTCCTTCTTCAGGTGAGTCACCAACAGTTTCTACTCCTACCTAAATAAACATTCAGAAACACAGTGCTTGCAGCCAAATAGTGGTGTGGTATTATGAAGTGTGTTGCTAACATTAGACAACTTCCTATAACAATATTTATGTGTACTATCTTAAAACTAGCAACTATAAATATCAACGGAATACAATCGCCAGTCAAACTTGAAGCTCTCAATGACTTTCTACTTATATCTGAAATAGATGTAGCTTTTCTCCAAGAAGTTGGTCCAAAGATTGTAAACGTACATCCATCATATAATGTATATAATAATTGTACATACAGTATAATAGCCTTGTACATATAATAGCCTGGTACTGCAATTTTGGTTCAAGAAGGCATCCCGCTTACAAATGTAGAATTACATCCTAATGGTCGAATTATCAAAAGTCAGGTTAATGATATAACTCTAATCAATGTTTATGCGCCCAGTGGAAACCATAATAGAAAAGAACGGAATAATTTTTATGCAAATGAGGTAGCGGCGTTTTTTAGTGGCCCAAATAATGTTATCTTTGGCGGAGATCATAATTCGAGTATAACTCACACAACAGAACCAAGTTACCATTATTGCCCTACCTTAAATGAATTGGTAAAGAATTTGTCTTTGGTAGATGTGTGGGACTTCAAACACCCAGATTTAAGGGGGGACACATTTATTACAAAAACTTCGAGCTCAAGGATAGACAGGATTTATGTAAATGATAACTTCAAATCCCAGGTTTTTTCTGTATACCGATATCCCACGTGTTTCACTGATCATCTCTGTTTAATAATGGAAATTAAAATTAATGACCAGAAGATTGCTCGGGGACGGGGATATTATCACATGAATGAAAGTCTGCTCAATGATGAGTCATTTTGTCAGCTCTTTTCTAAAAAGTGGGTTTATTGGCTTAAACAAAAGAAGTGGTTTAAAACATATATTGAGTGGTGGAATCAATACTGTAAGGACAAAATCCGAAGCTTTTGTAGGTGGTATTCCTCTGAAATTTATGCTGATAAGCGAAAACTATATAATTTCTATTATAGATGTCTATTAGAGGCACAAATTGAAGCGATGACAAATCGCTCGGCCCTTATCTCTGTACGTAAATACAAAGTCAAATTATTACAATTCCATAAACAGAAAATGGAAGGGATTAGGTTACGTAGTAAAGTTCCAGGGTTTCCGGAAGAAGAACAATGCTCTCTTACCCATGTGTTAACAGAAGCCAAACGTGGACGGAGGAAACTTATCACGTCACTCACAGATGCTCAAGGCTCTATTCAAACTACTCAGGACAATATTCGTAACACCCTGTATGATTATTACTACCAGTTATTTGGGGTCGCTGCTGCTACCGGCTGCAAAAATAAATTACTTGACAGTGTGCCTGCAGTGTTAAATGATGAAGACAATCAAATTTTATGTGCTCCGTTTACTAAAAATGAAGTACAAAGAGCTGTAAATGCTGCAAAAAAAAAAAAAAAGGAAAATCTCCTGGCCCCGACTCTATCTCTGGCCGTTTGTATGTTAAATTTTGGGATATAATGGGCGATACACTAACATTGATTGTAAATGAATGGTTCTTTGCTTCAGAGACTATCAAGCGCCCTAATACAGCCGTCACGGTCTTTATCCCTAAAACTGTTCAACCATCTAATGTTAGCCATTATAGACCTATATCCCTTCTTAATACAGATATCAACATTTTTAGTAGATGTATTAAAAACAGACTAGAGGACTACATGGATAAGTTATTACAAAATTTGCAATATGTGGCTGTTAAACAGAAAACCATCTATCACCTTTTATTAACTATTCGAGATAGTATTACTATTTGTAATGATTGCGCTCTTAAAGCGGCTCTGATAAATTTAGACTTTAAAAATGCCTTTGATAATATTGAACACTCGCACTTATGGTCTGTTTTCAGAAAATTCGGTTTTAATGAACAATTTGTTACATGGATGAAATATTTTTATAAAGACGCTCATACGAAGTTAAATGTTAACGGTCACCTATCCAACAACATTCCCATCAAACGTTCAATAAGACAAGGTGATCACCTTTCAATGTTGAGTTTTGCTATTAGCCTTGCTCCCCTGTTATATGCTATGAATGACCGCCTAACTGGTCTAAATATTATTACCCCTGCTATAAAGGTGGCTAGTTATGCAGATGATGTAACAGTTTTTGTCTCTTCTAAACTAGATTATTCTCTCATGATGGAATGTGTTCGTGAATATGAGGTAGCATCTGGGGCTAGATTAAATGTTTGTAAATCACATATGTTAAACATAAACAATAGTATTGATTTTAATGATATAGATACCGTCCCTCAGGCCGACAGTATCAAAATTTTAGGAATTACCTTTTATTCAAACATAATGCACACTATTGATCATAACTATACGAATATTGTAAACACACTGCGTCATTCAGGTTATGTAAATCAATCCAGAAATCTATGTTTATATTCTAGAGCTAAATTTATAAATGTTTATCTCTTAAGCAAAATCTGGTATTTGGCAAATGTATTACCTATGCCTCAACTCATAGGAAAACAAATTCAAAGTTTATGTGGTTGGTTTCTATGGAAACATCAGGTCTTTCGTGTTAAATATGATGTAATGTGTTGTTTACATTCACAAGGTGGCATCGGTCTGTTCAATGTGCAAGAAAAAGCTGCCAGTTTGTATGTTACTCGCTCAATGACCTTGTACACAGACGAAGCTAATAGTGTAACACAACAACTGCTCACTTACGTATTAGCACGAACAGACAGGAGTCTACCCCTGTGTATGGCTGACCTCTCTCGAAGCTGTAAGTACTTGGAAACTGTTTTGTGTGATTATATATATCTGTCTCAGCTTTTTGATTTTAAAACTTTAAGTAGTAAAAAGCTATATGTTTTTAAAATGACTAGATTATATGTCCCACCTAAAATTGTGTTAGATGAATGCTTGTGTAATTGGTCCAATATTTGGGCCAATATCAATGACTCGACCTTGAGTGTTGCCAGCAAATCTATCTGGTTTATGATTGTCCATAATGTTATTGATACTAAAGAAAAGAGAAACAAATATGGTTTTAGTCCTGATGCTCTTTCCAATAGATGTAACAATATAGATACGTTGATTCATAGAATCCAGACATGTCTGGAATCCACAAAAATCTGGTCTCAGTTACGTCACATTTTAGCCATTCTTACTTGTAATTCGGAACGCAATATAAATATTAGCATAGTTTTAAGACCTGATTATCGTTTTTATCCCGTTAGTAAACAACATAGTGTCAATTGGTATATAGGAACGACCGTCAAATATATTTTTAATTCCAACTTAGAAGCAGAGGGAGCCTTCTAGTTACAGTATTAGCAAAAAGAATACTCCAAATTAGCAAAGGATGTACGTAATAAGCTATTTGCAAATTTTATAGCCAACTCATTGTTCTCGTAACTTCCTTTTTTTGTGACAAAAGCATAACCACTTCAATGTAATTGATTCTTGAGTTACAATAAATTTTCTTAAAAAAAAAGTGGTAGAGCGTTCACCTCTGGTGTGTGGGGTCCCTGGTTCGAACCCAGTTCGCGCCACGTGGGCTTTGTGGGGCACAAATCCCGTGTGTGTCGGTTTTCTCGAGATTCTCCCATTTTATTCGTTCCGCCATTGTATTTATTTCTCATCATCACCGTATCCTTTAGCCTAGCTGACATAACAGTGGGACATAAAACTGAAAGGTTTCATTTAGATTTAAATGGCATCGCCACTATCACTGTTCATCTCAGCAGCTCCAAAAACTATGGATTCCACACTAATATCGGTCATTTTGTATAATTTATATATATATATATATATATATATATATATATATATATATATATATATATATATATATATATATATATATATATATATATCCCTTCCCTCTCCAAAGTTGCACCGTCAAAGTGAAATGATAAAAAAAAAAAACATCCCAGGCCCAAACCTCATATATGTTGAAAATTTGTCTCGGGGCTCGAGAGTCGAGATCTGTCTGAAGGATCGAGAGTTATTAAGGCTCAAACATAGTCAATTAAATTTTTATTTATATAGATAGATAAATACGCGTTGCTTTTTTCTCTGAGAATATAAATTGTACTGGTACTTAGCATCAGTGGCGTATGAAAAGAGGAATACTGGTTCCTCCACCTTCAGCAAGAAATACAAAAAATAAACGTGTACCGGTATCATATTAAGTTATGTACACAAATACCTGAAATGATATTATCTTGAAACCTTGAACTCCCCCTCGACGACATTCTTCGTACGCTTAATATAAATATATTTTGGAAGTACTATATGTTTCAGTATAAGGACAAATCAAACAATAATAAATATGATTAACATAATCAAATTAGCAACAAACGAGATACCTTTTAAGAAGTTAGGTTTACCATAGTGGTGGGCACAAAAACCGGTTTTTCGGTTTTTAGGAAA
This sequence comes from Thermobia domestica, assembly GCF_964235325.1. Lineage (NCBI taxonomy): Eukaryota > Metazoa > Arthropoda > Insecta > Zygentoma > Lepismatidae > Thermobia > Thermobia domestica. The sequence goes on along the minus strand of NC_137456.1, from coordinate 22,614,945 downwards.
ACCGAAACTGGCCTTAGGAAATTGTCAAAACCCGGTTTCTCACCGAAACCGGTTTGGGTTTTCTCCAAAACCGTTTTTACCGAAACCGGTTTCAGTTTTCTCCAAAACCGGGTCGGTTTCGGTTTTCTTCACAACCGGTTCCGTTTTTTTTCAAAATTAGTTCTTTTCTGACTAGATTTCGTTGTTCTTCTGAAACCGATTTCGTTTACACAGAAAGAGCTCCCTCGTGGCTAAGCGGTTAGCGTACGCGCGTTTGGCGTGAGAGACCCGGGTTCGATTCCCGGCGGGAGCTCATGTGGTTCGGATTCCACGTTAATCAGTAGGTCAATGTCTCATATAGCCTCGCTGCTGAACGGGACGTTTAAACCCAAAAAAATGAAATCAAATCGTTTTCACAGAAAAAAGTTTTATGTTTTCCAAAGGTTTTCACCGAAAACAGTTTCGGTGAAATCAGAACTGGTGTTTGGAGAAAACGGTTTTACCCGTCCCTAATTTACAAAAACTCCTTTAATTATATTAACTCTGTATTGGTCCGTCCGAGAGACAAAAAGCAAAAAAAAAAAAAAAATCTCAAGAACTAATTGTTGAGTTACCACCTAATTTGGTCAGCGTGTAGAGGAATCCAAGAGGACACCGTAACCTAGTTGTTGGAACGTTGACCATGTCCACGTGGTCAAGGGTTCAATTCTCGACCGGTGCTTCCCAATTTTCGGCGTCCACGCAGTGTCGTGAGGCAAAACTGGGGAGTCGCGTGTATAAAAGACGTGATAGCCACTAGTTCTAGAGATCTCCTGATTAGGGATGGCCAGAACCGGTTCCTGGTGGAACTGGTTTTAGGGCCTGAACGGATCCGGTTCTAGAAGATCCAGTTCCGGAACCGGTTTTTCGTATCTATGTCTGGAACCGGTTTTTCGGATCCAGATCTGGAACCGGTTCCTAAGATCCGGTTCTAGAACCGGGTTTTCATATCCAGATCTGGAACCGGTTCTTTAACCGGGTTTTCGGATCCAGGTCCTGAACTGGTTTCCAGAACCGGTTCTGAAAACCGGATCTCCGAGAACCGGTCCTGAAAACCGGATCTCTGGGAACCGGTCCTGAAAACCGGATCTCCGAGAAAAATGGAATGAAATGAAATCTTTGAGTTTTACGTCCCACGGTTATGCCGGTTAGGCTAAAGGAGACGGTGATGATGAGTAATGAAGAAAGTGGGAGGAAACGGGAGAACCCCGAGAAAACCCACGCACACGGTGTTTGTCCACCACAAAGTTCACTTGGCGGGGGGGTGGGATCTCCGAGAACCGGTTCCTCCGGCTGGAACCGAAACATTTTGGCCATCCTTACTCCTGATACGCCGGTTAGTGGCAGGGTGACGCAGCGCGCTAACCACGTGTTCATTGCTAGTCTTGACGTAGTTCAGCCGATCGCTGACAGATGGCATTAGAGCTGCTCAGGCCCTCAAATTTACTTTTATGCCAAGTGGTAGAGGGATCCAAAATTAGGATTCGAGTTCGTTTTAGGTTTGGAGGCAATATATGAAACCGAATGTGGTAAAAATCAACCACTTCCGGTTTTTTAAAATCCTTTTTTTCCGTTTATCACTATTAGAACAGAAACGGCAATAGATAGCGAGAAACAGTTTTCTGCAATTGATTAAGCGTCCTAAGAATGTATTCCATTTCCACTCTAATTTCTTTACTAAAACCGTAAGTAATAGAAATCCACTACATCTTCCGGTTTCGATAATCTAAAGAGAGCAAAAACTATAAGAGAAAGGTTTTTTTTTTTTCTTTTGAATCGTCTTAGTGTTCTAAGGATACTGGGCTAATACAAATTTTAATTAGATAGATTTATCAAAGGAACAAGATGCAGGTAAGGTAATGGTGTGGCGTGTAATATGGGACGAAAACATATTGGACCTGTTTTCATTGATGAAACCTGGGATGCTGCGCAATATGGAAATATGCTTGAAAACACTGGTATGCCACTTTTGTTGGAAGAAAAAGGGTGATTTCGTCAATGTTGCAACAAGATGGGCACCGCCGCATTATGGTGGTAATGTAATCCATGGTTCAATGAACTCTTTCCTGATAGGTCGGCATGGACCAGATGAGTGGCCAGCAAGGTCTTCCGACTTATCTCCTTTGGATTTCTATCTTTAGGGACATGTTAAAGCTAGTGTCTAAAAGCGTAAAATTATTGACATTGGCTACCTGAAAAGGAGAATCATTACGGCCTGTGAATAAATATCACCAACCATGCTTCGCAGAGTGCACAAGCATTGGGTCTCACGGTTAAGCATATACATAGAACAGAACGGTGAGCATGCTGAACATGTCACGTGATTGTAATTGTCGCATGTGTGTTAGCTCTCTTTTCCAGGTTATTAAAGAATACGTAATGTGAGATGTTACAAAGCTTGTTTTTTACTTTATCTGTAAATGACGCAAACAAAAATCTTGGATTTATTTTGAGAATGGGAAGGGAATTTAATAAGTCGAATGTTTTACTGAAATTATATTTTTCATTTGTTAGATCAAAATTAGAATATGCGTCTATTATATTGAACCCCCACACAAAGAAATACTCTATTAGAATAGAAAGAGTTCAAAATAAATTTCTGCGGTTTCTGGTGTACAAGAGAACAGGCATCTTCCCCACATATGAAAATAGTACTTCTCTTAATGAAAATTTTAACACAATGTCTCTCAATCACAGAAGAGTGTTAAATGACATGATATTATTGTACAAAATATTAAATAACAAATTAAATAGTAAGGATTTGGTCTCTGCCTTTCATCTCAGGGTACCTAATGGAAACATACGTGTGAGCAATGGAAATTTCTTTTATTCTAAGAAATCTCGAACAAATGCAACAAAACAGTCACCAACGTGGAGGATGGGTGCAGTCTACAACCAACTGAGTAAATGTAAAAAAGTTCTGGATATACACGGTATGAGTCGGAAAAGATTTCGCAAATATATTATAGATATTCTATGTAACTCTGGTATGAACACTGTAATTGGGTAGAATAACCTGTTGTGTTCTTCTTTTTAAATAAATAAATAAATTCGAAACTTCGCACAGCACATTTCACAGCATTTCACATATAATATCCTAAATTTATTCACAACTTCAAAACTGATGCAGGTTTTGGAAAAATAATCTTATTGGGTTTCTCTTCAAACTAGGATATTGCTTAATATGTCACATGACCATGTTGTCATTTAAAATAAACAAGTTGATTCCAAGATGGCGGTCACCAAAATGGCGGAGGACAACCTTAAACACGTCAGAATGTTTTCCCCCTTGCACCACCATTGTACCCAATTGACTTCGGATCGACTGCATTTACAGTTTCTCAAATATTTAGCCCGATCCAGATTTTGTATTTCACTTAACAAAATACTATCTTTCAATTATTTCGGACATTTTGACATTTTCCAATATGGCGAACGAGGAAGTTGTGGGGTTTAAGTATGTCATTTAAATAATCTTTATCAACATCTATGTTAAATTTTAACTTATTAATGTTTACTTCCTAAGTCCAATAAAATTGTAAATCAGTTTGACGGTAGTTTTCGGAATTTTAGAATTTAGAGCTAAATATTTGTAAAAGTTTGCGTTTTATGAAAAATTGTTTCTCTTTTTTTTTTTAAAAAAAAAAATGTGTTATCTATGTTCTATAAAATGACACTAAGTTTATCTCTTTATGTTCAACCATAGCGAAGATATTGCTATTTTTTATCTGTGTATTGTTTATTTGACACTTCCAGACGCCATTTTCCAATATGGCGGCGAATGTCACCTGGGATTTCAGGAGACTTTTAATATGTTGTTTAGAACATCATTCCCAACATCTGTGCCAATTTTTAGCTTGTTACTAATTTGTTCCTTACTTTTTGGTAATTTTATTGCAGTAGTGTTGGATTTAGGTTTGATGGACCCCTAAGCTATTGAAAGAGGCCCGTTATACCTGAAGCTTTCTTTTTTCAGCGACAAAATGTCGCCGCTTTTTAGGTTTGAATATATGCTATATGTTAATTTATGGACCTAATTTATATCTAAATGGAAACAAGGACCCATTACAAGCAGAGATGGGAAACGGGGGCTCCATTATAAGCGGGGCTGGATAACAGAGGCCTCATTACAAGTGGGGCTGAAAAAAATAGAGCCCTATTACTTACTTCATAAAAGCCTAGTACATAATAATTCAAAACACGATTGTTGTATGTGCGTTTTATCTTAGACCCCTATTTGCTTTTTCTTTCTTTTTTTTTTTTTTTTTTTTTTTTTGGTATTTGGAAATTACTTTACAATAAGTTTTTTCTTTAAAGTTTTTGGACCCCCAAGCGAGTGGGGACCTAAGCTATAGCTTATTTAGCTTATACGTAAATCCAGCACTGTATAGGTACCATCTTCTCTTTTGATTGTCTTTAAATCGGACGTTGGTTGCATTAGAATAGAAATCATAATAGATAGCAAATAATGGTTTTCTGGAATCAATTAATCGTCCCAAGAGTTTACAAATTTAACCTCCACTCTAATTTCTCTAATAGAACAGGCAATGCAAGATAACCAATCTAAGGCTATTTTATGAAACCTTGAATAAAGAGTTGAGAAAAGAGTCACAAAATATTTCGTGTGGAGTATTGTACATACGAAACAGAAACATGGACATTACGCAAAAATGATGAAAAATGACCGGAACTTTTCAAATTGTGGATATGGAGACGAATGGAAAGAATTAGCTAGATCGTGCAAAAAACAAATGACAGGATGGTAGAAATGGTGGATGAGAAAATACTAGTTTGAGATATTGTTAAGAAGAGGAAGAGAAACTGGTTAGGACATTGGGTAAGAAAGAACTGTATCATGAAGGACATGCTAGAGGGTGTGGTAGAAGGAAAGAGAGGGAGGGGCAAAAGAGACTACAATTAATGAACGACACCAACACAGAAAAATCGTATGTGAGGACGAAGAGGTTAGCGGAAGATCGTGGAGCATGGAAGCTTCCCAGTTGCAAAAAGTGATCTGCGAATAATGCAAAAATACCTATGATGATGATGATATTAGATATGTACACAAACTAGAAATCATATGAACTTGGGACCTTGAACCCCTACCTTGACGAACTTCTGCATACGCCACTGCTTGATTTACTACCAACTATTTGACCCATCTTTGACCTCCCTTTATTTTTATTGTGAAACCCTAAAATTGCTGTCCTGGTCTAGAACACTATCGTATGTAATTTGAATGCCAAATTAGTTTCGCTTGTCGAAAAGGTAAAGAGTAAAAGTATCAAATTCCATCCATTGTCTTTCACACACGCATACAACATACACTGTGCGAGTGGTGTTCTTTGCCACTCCAGAAAAGAAAGGGAAAAAAATGTGAAGGGGAACAAGTATTTTAATTCTTTAACAACGATGAATTGGTACTTGCTGCTAACGAAACTCAAAAGACAGGCTTGATACGAACAATTAAAAAGAAGTAGGGTCAAAAATGGCGTAGCGATCTATACAAAAGATTTGCATTCAGTAACCCTTTTAACCATTCCATCGTTCGTAACATTTAATGCAATATTCAAAGAATGACGCATCACAAGATTCTCATTTCTTTTCTTTTCTTTTTTTCTTTTTTTTTTACATGTTGCATACCAATTAGTTTGTATAGGAAGAGGAACTAATGGCTTTAATTAAAGTACATTTTTTTCTTTCTTTTTACTATGTTTCTCTCTTCCTATCTCTAAAATTAAAATTTACTGTTAACCTTTCACTACGCAATATTCATTGTTGTATTCTTTCTCTTTTTTTGTAAAAAAAAAGACAAGACAAGAAAAGAAAGGAAAAAAAGAAAGAAACAGAGACTTATTCAGCATGTTTGATCATAGTCAAACAGCGTATATTTTAATCACGCGCGACCCTAGCCATAGGAGCTAAAAACATGGTTCTGATTAGTTGAAGTTATCCGTTTCTCGCCACCATAGCGCTACATATAGCACAAATCAATCGCCAGCTGTTGTCGAACCTCGTGGTCGAGCATGCTAGAGCGGGGGCTAGAAATGAAAATCGCCTGTGGGTTCAAACCCGGCCCAAAGAAATTTTTATTTTTTAAAAAAAAAAATTCATAACATTTTTATCATTAAAATAAGATAAAGATAATACTCATTGCCCTTGTATGTAATATATAATCCATAAAAAGTTATTTACATATGTTGCGAAACATAGCTGAGCGAACGAAGGAGGTTAGAAGCCCTGCAGGGCTCGTTCTCTTCTACCTTGACCCCCGCGATAATATTACGTGACATTACCTCGCACTCTAGTGGCGCAACTTCCATGTAAATCTAACCTCATCCGCATCCTTGTGACCAACCCAAAACAGTTGGCTAGGGTAAGGCGTAAAAATATATATGCAGCCAAACAATGGATTTATTATTAATAACTCAGTGGTTCTCATGTAGCGACACCTTGGTATGTCACGTAGTGACCTCAGGTGTGTTCCAAAATTTTAGAATTTAAAAATTATGAAGAATTTAATAATAATTAGTTAAAATCGAGACAGACTGTACCAGTCAACACCTCTAGCGGTAGCAATAATGCTCAGTGCTATATAGAGTCATTATAAAAACTAGTTTCACTATTAAAATAGATATTATTATTAATAATAATAATAATAATAATAATAATAATAATAATAATAATAATAATAATAATAATAATAATAATAATAATAAAAGTATCAAGCAAGTGTGTCGCGATGTCTGGACGATCAGTAAAGTGTGTCCTCAGTCAAAAAAAGGTTGAGAACCACTATGGTAGCTTACGACTGAAGTCTTGAGTAGGAATAGTTGAGGGGTCGCGGTGGCTCAGTGGTAAAGAACAATGCTCTCTTACACATGTGTTAAAAGAAGCCAAACATGGAAGGAGGAAACTAATCACGTCTCTAACAGATGCTCAAGGCTCTTTGCAAACCACTCAGGACAATATTCGCAACCCCCTGTATGATTATTACTACCAGTTATTTGGAATAGATTCTGCCACCTGCTGCGACAATAAATTATTTGACACTTTACCTAAGGTGATAAATGACAAAGAAAATCAACTTTTATGTGCTCCATTTACAAAAGATGAAGTAACAAGAATTTTAGGAATGATCCAAAAAAATGGATCAAAAGAATGCAATCTTGGCCAAGAATTAGTTTTTGAATCAGGGACCACAAAAGTTTGGAACGTCTACTAAATCGGGTTTTCGTATTTTCTACGGAATAAGCACATCATACTGAGTTAAGTGATAGTTTGGGTTTGGCTACAATATATGTAGTTCTTCAGATATAAGGCGCACAGGAAAATGTTTGATTGAATTAAATATATTGAATTTTTTGGATCAGGGGCCACAAAATTTTTGAAAGGCCCCTAAATCAAATTTTCATACTTTTTACGAATAAGCACATCATACCGAGTAAATTGTTAGTTTTGTTTTGGCTACACTATATGTAGTTCTCAAAATATGGGGCGTACAAGAAAATTTTTGATTGTATGAAATATACTGAATTTTTCTTTTAGAGGCCACAAAATGTTTGAACGGTCCCTAAATGAAATTTTCGTATTTTTTTACAGAATAAGCACATCATACTGAGTTAAGTGATAGTTTGGGTTTGGCTACACTGTATGTAGCTCTCCAGATATAAGGCATACAAGAAAATGTTTGCCTGAAATATATTGGATCTTTTGATTCAAAAAGAGCTGTGAGTGTTGCGAAACAAGGAAAATCTACTGGCCACGACTCTATCTCTGGCCGTTTGTATGTTAAATTTGGGGACATAATGGTCGATACACTAACATTGACTGTCAATGAATGGTTCTTTGCTTCAGACACTATAAAACGCCCTAATACAGTCATCACGGTATTTATCCCCAAAACTGCTCAACCTTCTAATGTTAGTCATTACAGACCTATATCACTTCTTAATACAGATATCAAAATTTTTAGTAAATGTATCAAAAACCGCCTCATGGAATATATGGATACGTTAGACCTATTACATAATTTGCAATATGTGGCTGTTAAAAAGAAAACCATCTATCACCTTCTGTTAACTATTAGAGATAGTAGCTATTACTGTTTGTAATGATTGCGCTCTTAAAGCGGCTCTGATTAATTTAGATTTTAAAAGTGCCTTTGATAATATCGAACACTCTTATTTATGGTTTGTTTTCCGAAAATTTGGTTTTAGTGATCAGTTTGTTACCTGGATGCAATATTTTATTTTTATAAAGAAGCACATGTGTAGTTAAATGTTAATGGTCACATCTCCAAAAACATTCCTGTCAATCGTTCAATACGACAAGGTGATCACCTTTCGATGCTGACTTTTGCTATTAGCCTTGCTCCCCTGTTATATGCTATGGATGACCGCCTAACTGGTCTCAATATTATCACCCCTGCTCTGAAGGTGGCTAGTTGCGCAGATGATGTGACAGTTCCTCCAAACGAGATTGTCTCATGATGGAACGTGTTCACGATTATGAGATAGCATCTGGAGCTAGATTAACTGTCTGTAAATCACATATGTTAAACATAAACGATAGTATTAATTCTACTAATCTGAACACCATCCCTCGGGATGACAGTATCATAATATTAGGAATTACTTTTTATTCTAACATAATGAACACTATCACTTATAACAATAAGAATGTTGGAAACACACGTCAAGTCTCGACTTTCTACTACTCCTAGCTTCAGCAGTTTGGTATACTTATCTTTTCAATATAGGTTTCAAGCGGCCATCTTGAATTCAAGGTGGTCATAGATTTTCAAATAAGCTTTTATTTACATTTTGACCCGCCGCTATTTTGCACAGGGTTATCGTAGAAAGCCGAGACTTGCTCCATCCTCTTTCATTTAACAACAGCTTTCAATCGATGTGCTACTTAACCTCTCTTACCATTTCAAACTTTTTACTTGCACTCCACCTGGGACCCTGAGGGGTTCCTGGGACAAGACGTTTTAACTTAAATCGTTGTACTTTGAAAATAATTTCACACGTCCTTTCCTCTGTTCACATTTGTCTCACTGTTTCCGATTTACAGGAGTGACCATGGACTTTTCAATTAAAACCTGTGATAAACATCTTGGCATTTCAGCTAAACGAATAAAACGCAAGCTCTGGGGCGAAGTTGCCAAGTGATAAAGGGATGTGGCTATGGCTAAGCAGACAAACTACAGCGCAATCAGGTGGCAGGGGATAGATGTGAATGTGTACAAAATAAATGTGGCAACATCGCTAGCCTCTCATTTGCTAGCAGCATTTAAAGATAACTTGGAGCGCCACCTTGCACAGGGTTATTATAGAAAAGGAGACTTGCTCTATTTTCTTTCATTTCATAACAGCTTTCAAACGATGTGCTACTTAAAATCTCTTGTCATTTGAAAATTGTGAGTTGGACCCCATCTGGGACCCTGTGGGGCAGCCTGGGGCAAACATTTTTATCCCAAAAAGTGTGCATTACAACATTACAAAATATGTTGTAACTCACGATGTTCCGCCCGGTGGCACGTATAACTTTGGGATTCGTCTAGTTATAATATATCAAATGCAAACACAATTGTCTCGTTCGGATCTCAGCGGAGCCACTTCGTGACTCCCCCTTGTTAGATGCCCCGACTAGATTATTTTCTGTGATCTCCGTAATATTGTATGAGTGGTATCTTTTCTAAAGTTCAACGTTGTTTAGTTTTGTGAATTCCAGAATTTGTTCATATTCTTTCTGTGCCAAATATTATTTCCGCAAAACTTTGGTTTTGAAAAACATCAATTTGTGTTCTCTTCACGTCAGCGACCAACTTTCACAGCTATATAATACAAAGGAAAGAATTATGTTTTTTATATATGTTTATGGAATGTTTTTATATTCTCGTATAAAACTCGTATCTTATAGATTTGGACATTTTATTTCGATAATAGTCACAATGATAAAGGTTCTGGTTGGAGTAGTAACACATTTCTCAGGCTATTATTATAGTTTTTTTATTTTCAAGCAGGGATAAAAGTGAGGGGGAACGCGAGGGGACGTCGTCCCCACACATCCAGAAAGTATATGTGGCGTCACCCCGCTTTCTAAAAATTATAATGGGCACGAGGGACGGCTTGACGTCATGGCTCAGTGATAGAGCGCTCACTTTTGTTGATAAGGGTCTGGTTCAATCTCAGCCAAGACAGTTTCTGATTGGTTACATTGTGTCTGTGGGATTTCTTACAGATCTATTTTCTCCCATATTCTTATTTCATTAATTCATTTCACACTTATCCATTGTTATTAATTATCGTTTTCTTCAGCCTCAAGGGCATAAATGTGGGAGTAAAACTAAAAGTTTGTAATTCTTCTTTAATTTTATTATATTTATATGCAAGCATTACAGCTAATCATTTAACCCTTTGGGGATCCATGGTACAATTTTGTACCATACGGGTGTTTCATGGTACATTGCGTTATAACTCTTCTATTTGAGCTTTTTCGTCAGTTTTTTTTTTCAAGTCTAGAGGCATTGTAGAAGACCTTACGTATGGTTTCACACCTTTCTGCGTCCAGACATAGGAAGTGATGATGTCATAATTTTAAAAAAATATATTTTCTCTTATTAAGCATATGTTCATTATTTTTTGGTGGACTTATTTTTGCACGTAGAAGATTGATATTTTGCACAAACATTCATTCCACCGAGTAGTATCTATCAGATTTTTTTCAGATTTCTGCGTTAAAACAGGGGGGATCCAGAGGGGCAAAGAGTTGAAAAAAGGGATATTTTTACCAAAAAATCCCTTTCTTCGGGATTTTCCCGCCTTAGATACATGATGGAGACACGTGAGTCATACTGTCTGAAAGGCAGTTCTATTCTGAAGAGAATGATTGACGAAAAATTACCCTAGGGTAATTATGGATGTCTCAGGAAATTTTTTACCTGAGATCATGGTCTTTTGCGGTAATTTGGGCATTGCAGGGATTCTTGATAAAATTTCTCTCGTCCTTAGTATTCAAGATAGAAACTTGAAATTTGGCACACACATTCAGTCTACCAAGTACTATTTATCAGATTTGTTTTTGAGATTTCTACTTTCACACAGAGCCGCTCCAGAGAAAAAAAATTCCCTCCGAAATTTTCCTTTTGACATCAATTTTCCCTCTTCTGGTATAAGATATGGGCATGCAAGTGGTACCATTTGAAAGCCAGCTTCATTCTGAAGAGAATGAGGTTTGAACCATGATCCTAGGATAAATAGTGACGATGCAGTAGCTGCTTCACTGAAAGTCTAAAAAAAATACCCCAAAAACCCCGGATCCCGAAAGGGTTAAACTTCATTCAGGGGCGGATCCAGGGGGGCATGAGGGCGATCGCCCCCCAGAAAAGGAAACTTTCTTATTTTACATATATAAATAAAACCCATCCCAGAGTTTGGAGCTCTTAAAAGTAGCTCTAAGTAGCAGTACTAACAACCCACCGCTCCTCCAGAAGTCCATCTTGAATCCGCCCCTGGTACATACACACACACACACAAACACGCGCGCGTGTGTGAGAAAGAAAGTTATCCTCCTATATCATTTTTGTTATTTCAGATCCGTGACGTATTTATGGCGGCTACTGGGCTCAAGCCTTCCCCAGAAATATATTTAGATTTTCGCAAACAACAATCGTTCTTACCATTTCTAAGAAATGCATTGATTTTCCATTTTCTTATGCTCTTTGTTCACAAATAATACTGTATTTCTCAGAGTTCATTCCATGTAAAAACTGCGTTCTATTTTTCTTTCTTTCATCCATTCTACTCTTCTGTTTCTTTTTCTTACTTGTTACTTTTTTCTTTCGTTTCTTCTATCATACTTTCGACTGTTGTTAGTTGTGATTCAAGTCAGCCGTCGTCAGTAACACCAAAACTAATGCATCTTAATATAGACCCTAATCACCATACTGTTCACGAGGAGCCGTTTTAAAAAAAATAAAGTTAAGTTAGTTGTGAATTGTGTAAGAATAAAATATTGTATGTTGTTTAATAAAATATAGTGTAATCATATTAATATCCTTCTATTGTTTATAACTACTTTATTCTTTGATTATTTCATTCAAATTTCGCCTTTTCCTTTAAATGACTTACGTATCTTTTTTCTTATTGCGTGATCTGTATTTAATTTCAAACAATAGAATAATTATTTTTCTAAAATATGGCGCCACCGAATTTCATACCTCCCCTCGCATTTCCTTCTTGATAATTTAGATATTATCTTACCTTTTACTTATTTCTGCCCCCTCCTCACTCTATAAAAATATTAAAGGAAGAAAAATGAATTTCATTAAAATTTGTCGGCACCCAAAAGGGAAAATATAAGTGCTTATTCAATATTCAAGTGTTGTGCATAGTCCCACCGAAACAAAATCCTAAATACGCCACTGTTTAAGATGTGTTGTCTTTGGGGGAGGGGAGAAAGTAGATCTTACGTGTTTCTGAAAAACATTTCATTTCAGCTTTTAATAATAATAATAATAATAATAATAATAATAATAATAATAATAATAATAATAATAATAATAATAATAATAATAATAATAATAATAATAATAATAATAACACTTAAGTCACAAAATCGACCCGATCTCCGTCTAATGTCTGTGCAACTCCCTGTATGCAGTGGCAAAAGGTAAAAAAAAAAAGAAAAAAAATCCCAAATGAGCCTGACATTTTCCCTCTAGCGACCCCATTTAGTCATTGCGGCAGCTTGAAAATGAAACAAGGAATAAAAAAAAGGTCACCGCAAGATGGGTCGCGCGTAATCTCCACACGAGATCCATGACCACGTTTTGTGGAACGCCTTTTCCAAACAAGACAGCCTATCAAACCGATTCTTTTCAATGTCGCACGATCTATCATGTCATTTGTCTCGCGCAAAATCCGATCCTAGTGACCTCTATTGTCAACTGCTGTCAACTTTACACAAGAGATAGTCGGCCATTTGTATATAAAGATTTTTTTAAATTTTTTCTTTCTTTTTGTTAAAGGATTCCTGACGATTGAGTGCGGATAAACAAAAAAGAAGAAGAAGAAGAAGAATCATTGGAAGGTTGAGATCAAGAACAGCAGAATAATGTTAGAAAAAGAAGAAGAGCCAGAAGTCGAAGTACGTGAAGATGCATAGACAAATCAGCTAAAACAAATTACAGATTATCTGGCGTATCTTTCAGGTACTTCTAGACATTGCGGAATGTTTCTCAATACATTACCGCTTATGACACAAACCACTGTTAATATGACTATTACTTCTATTCGGAGCAGAAAGGAGTAATGTTAGATGCCACAATAATACAAGGAATTTGGTTGTAGAAAAAAAAATACCAATAAGATGATAACTATGAAATGAATGGTAAATGCGTTTCTTAAAGCAAATGTCACGTCAATACCACGTTATTCTGACAATTGATAGAAAGTTTCAAGAAAATGCTGAGTCAGTAATTTCTTTCTTTCTTTCTTTCTTTTTTCATCTTTTCTTTCCTCCGCTGTACTGGTGAGTGATTGAAGATTTTAGTTCTAAACTTATAGCACACGAAGTATTGCCAACCACAAACTTTAAAAGAATTAATACTATTTTTGCAGTAAAATTTATATATATTTTTTCGCAGGCGCGTTATTTGAGGTGGGCATGGGAAAATTTGCCTCCTGAGTTTAATATATATTTGATTGATTGAGTTTGGTTTTGAGTTTAGCTTTCCTTTCAGCAACGACGCTATATGAGACGTGGACCTACAGCTTGACATGGGATCTAAACCACATGACCTCGTGTCGGGAATCGAATCTGGCTCTCCTGCGTCAAAGCTATGCTAACAGCTTGGCCACGTAGGACGTCGTTTTATGTATATTAATCAATAGTATAAGTTTGTAATATACACGGTGGCCCATACTCATATGATGTTTCAAAGACTGCAGTAAAGAAACTAGCAACATAACCTGAACATAAATACATTACTCACATACCTCTTATTACAAGAATTTGAATCTCTTTTCTCCATGGCATGGTCCACCACTATCGAAATCGATACATGCCTGTAGACGAAGAGCAAAGTTATCACAAGTAACTTGACAGAGATCCATACTGGTATCTTGAAGAACTCTTTTATGATAGCCTCCTGTAGTTCTGCCAAATGGAAGTCAAGTGGTGTTCAAATCGGGAGATCAACCTGGCCACTCCACAAATCCACGTCGATCGATCCAGCAGTTCGGGAACGTTTCATTCAACTACTCTCGCACTGGTATGGCATAGTGTGACAATGCTCCACCGTTATCTCAGGCTACACAGTGTTGCCACATCGAAACTTTTTGTCCAGAATTACAAATACTGCAGTCAGTCAAACATCATATACATAAATATGGGCCACCCTGTACAATTGGAAAACATGGAAATCTTATCGTGGAGAACCTTTGAATCCCTTCCAAAACAAAACATGAAAGGCCCCTGCTAGCAACGCGACAACTCAGTGTTAACAGATTAAGCATCTAACTCTAACTCAACAATAAAACTATAGTTTAACTGGGAAATGATTGATGTAGCATGAAAATTTGATCTTACACTTCATCTGTACTCTTTCTCTTATAAAAACAATCTAGTTCTATCATTTTTTTCTGAAATATATAGTTTGAAATATTTTACAATTACTTATCGTCTTTTCGGGTGCAGAATAATACCCGTTCAAACACAGGCATAATGGTTTGTAGTGAGGTACTTGCGGCAAATAACGCCCGGAGGGAAATAAGGCCCAATGCAAAAATTTCCTATGTTAGAAGCACTGTAGGAGAAATCTGGCAATGTCACAAGTAGTGATTACTCACACAATGCCTGCTTGAGAGAGCTCGTCTTCTTGTCCATGATTAGACGGAACGTTGGCAGTATTAAATCATCGAGAAGTCAGTTTTTATGTGTTGATATAATTTACGGAGGCAAGATAAATTCATTTCTTGCGTGTAGAATAAAGCTGACGCGAAATATCTTGTATATTTGTAATGATCATAGTGTTTAGTATTTGGGATAGTAGTTACTTCGTTTTAGTCTGAAACATGTTTGTAAATAATGATTTTTAAAATGACGAGTACATGGTCGGTGAATAAGGCCCACCAAAAGGCTATTGGCCCCAATTACCCTACAAAACATGCATACGTTGTTAAATACTTAGAAACTGGCAACTTGAATATGTGCTAGTTTGTTATTCTTTCTTAGCCAGGGGCAGCGGTGGCTCAGTGGTAGACCGTTCACCTCTGCTGCATGGGGTCCCGGGTTCAAACCTGCTCCCGCCAAGTGAACTTTGTGGTGGACAAATACCGTGTGCGTGAGTTTTCTCGGGGTTCTCCCATTTCCTCCCACTTCCTTCATTCCATTATTTCATTCATTACTCATCATTACCGTCTCCTTTAGCCTAGCCGACATACACGTGGTACGTAAAACTCAAAGATTTAATTTCATTTCTTTCTTGGCCAATGTCAGCATCTGTAGTAGGTTGGTCTATCATGTTCGGGCCTAATTGTTGACTATGGGAATTCGCAGGTTCGAGTTCTACATTGGTGTCTTTCATAATATAAATCTCTAATTGTAATGCATGCAAATGGCTCATATCACTGTTTTTGGGTATATTCTAAGCACATTTTCGTACGGTTCTGAGCTTTCGAGGTATCGTGATATCGTTCATTATGCGACAAAGAATGGATCGGTGACATGCGAAGTTGTAAACGGTGCAGTGTATGGGTACATGACGAATGCATTGTCTTCGTCGACGCCGATGATGAGGAATTCATTTGCTACAAGTGTTATCAAGTGTAAACATTGTTGAAAGTTAGTGTGAAATCTGTTTTCAATGGTGACTTGTTTATTATATGCCCAAGCTTATTCTTTAAAATTCAGTTAGTTGCCACGACTTAACTAACGACTGCATAACACATGAAAGATTACTTATGTCCTTATTATTTCATATCGATATCATTACTAAATGTAATTTTATTATTAGTATTTAAAGTGATGTAAATATATTAGGTGTTAACTGAGTTCCAGTGGTCTCTCAGGTTGTAAAATTTTACTTTTCAAATAGTGGGCCTTATTTTCCTACCGTGCGGTAATAAGGCCATTTTGTATGTTTCTCTTTCAATACGTTTTTCATGCAGCTTAATGTTTAAGTTAAAGTAAATATACCATAAGATAGATAAAACATTGAAAAATAAAATGCATATCAATTTATGTCTATTACATTATAAGTATTTACATAATAAAGCAATTATTCTTAGGTGGGCCTTATTTGCTGCAAGTACCTTATAACTCCCCCCTCCCTCAAAGCTTCGATCCCTTCCAACAAAAATTTCTGGCTACGCGCCTGGCGAGAGTACATCCAATTGTAGATCGAATTTAAGTTGTTCGACCCGAAATCCTGAGACTGACATCTCAGGAACATCCCTGCTATGGGAAGTGGTTACTACAAGTGATTTAGGGGCATGCGGTCCATGGGTTGATTCCCAATGGAATATATATGGTTTGGAAGACATGTTAGATTGTAAGCGCCCCTAGGTACTGACATAGAAGCATGTATCGTAAAGCTAAAGACTTCACTTAAATATATCACTGACCTAAGTTAAATATGTACAATATTTATTTGACTTGTTATGTCTGCTTCTTTGTATTGTAATTTTATTGGCCAGTTTTCTTTCACAATGCTACCGGTACACATAAGTTTCTAGTCTGGAAAAGAATTTGTGTCAATACATCCATTTTGTTAAACTTGTCTTTGTCCACACATGGAAGTAAGCAGTTCAATACATTTGAATATGTTCAGACAATTATGTGATATAAGCAAATCGTATTTTACGGATCAAATCATATACAATTGTTATTACAGCCATCAGCAAAATACTCTCCATTTTGCATTGAGTGTATCAATAAATGTCGCAGTAAATATTTTTGTTTATCACTATCAAAGACTATTTTGTTCAGTACATATGAACTATAAAAGTAGTGAAGTGTATGTTTCTGTCGATTACCAACAGCTAGTACAGACAGCGATTTGCATTCTAATGTTGTAAGTAGTTGGTCTTACATTCGATATTATAATATAATCAGAGTTGCCAATTTCATAATTTTCTCACCAAATCTGGTGATTTTTTCTATCCAAACCAAACCAAATCGAACCACTTGGCGAGACAATCTTTTGTGGGCCTGAGCCGCTCCAACGCCATCTGTTAGCAACCGGTTGAAATACGTCCGGCCTAGCGACGAATACGTGGTCAGCGCGCTGCGGATCTTTCTAGACCTCTAACAGGCGTATCAGGATCTTTCTAGACCTCTAAAAGGCATATCAGGATCTTTCTAGACCTCTAACAGGCATATCAGGATCTTTCTAGACCTCTAACAGGCATATCAGGATCTTTCTAGACCTCTAACAGGCATATCAGGATCTTTCTAGACCTAGTAGCCGCCACGTCTTTTATTCACGTGACTCCCCAGTTTGCCTCATGACGCTGCGTGAACGCCGAAAAGTGGGAATCTTCGGTCAGGAATCGAACCCAGGACCACGCGAACATGTGTCCAACGCTCTAGCCATTAGACTACGGAGTTCTGTTCTTTCTTTCGATTAAGGGTAATACTTCTATCTACTTAGTAGCTAGTGCTTAATGTTATTCGCCACAAGATCGCGTCGTAACCTGGAATTGAACAAGGAACCCATTGCATCACAAGTAGCAAATCTACTCTATTGCTGAACCAAAAGTTAACATGATTTTTAACCGAGTTCTTAAAACCGAGGCTCTCAATTCAATCCGTATATACAACATGGCCCAGAAAAACAGAAAAAAAAATAATAATTGATGCAAATTCCCCTTATCCATACAGGAATAAGTACATTTAATGATTGAGATGCATTTAGTATGCCATCAACAATGGCATTAGGTGTGGCACTTACATGTCACTTTATTTCTTGAAGACGACTTCGGAAAGATGCGTTCCATCTCGGCATACACATTATGATACGAGCATGTTTTGAAAATTCACTAGAATGCTCAGTATATTACGTCTGGAAAAATGCAAGTGAGCCCTTCTTTAACCCACAGTTTCAGGTCAATGATGCTTGTAGGACGAGTATTATACTCTTTGCTTTAGAGATGTCCCCATAGATTAACTACAGATAAAATCGTACACATTGAGTTCAGGGAATCTCGGGGGCAAAAGAATGTCACCGTTCTTGTCTAATACTTTCACAGCCAACCCTCGTTCCGCACAACTTCAATGCTTCATTATTCCAACTGGCAAAGTCTTCTCAATGTTGTTTTATCTGTCCCAAACAGGCTTGCAACCAGAGGGGGTCTAGGGGGGCTTGGAACCCCCTAAACTTTTCGTGGCCCTCTAGACCTTAACACAAAATGCTATTATTAATATAAAAAACAATTTAGCTATTGGTAAGAGAATGTTTAATGATTTGGCCCCCCTAACGTATTTATGGCCCCCCAAACCTTTGTGGCTGGTTGCGGGACTGGTCCCAAACAAATGTCAGCCGTATGAGCGGTTCAGAAACCACGTAGAAAAATATCTTCGGATAAGTGTTCGTGATATTGCAGTCGAGTTAAGCATACATCATACCACTGTCATTCGGCGTCTTTGTGCAATCAGTAAGGTGGAAAAGTTGGACTTGTATGGGTGCCACATGAGTTCACACCCGCCAACAAGAATCGCCATCTGGAATGGTCAATCCTAAACGGCCAGGTCATTAATTGATGGATGGTGACCAACATTCAGGACGGTGTCCAAAATCTCAGAACGTGTAGTTTCTTGCATGGTGGTCTATGGTGGAATTGATCCATCATAACTTTTACAGCCGAGATGAAACCGTCAATGCCGATGATTATTATGCTGAACTCCATGGAATGTATCGCAAACTTGTTCGCAAGCACCCATCAAAAGTGAACAAACATGATGTCATGACGGCAATTTGTTACCCATACGTTACACAAAGGACGGTGCAGACTTCCCATGCGTTGCAGTAGGACACTCTTCGTCACTCAACGTATTCTCCCGGTATCTCTTCCACTACCACCTTTTTCGGCATTCGATCACTTCTTGTGGGGAGGAATTCCTTCCCTACATACGATTGAGGGTGACTTTTTCACATCACTTAACTAGAGACTTCTTTTGCCAGTCCTTGACTGGGCAATGGAAAACAATATGTAGTTGTAGGTTGCTACTATTTTGATGAGCCAGGCGATCGAGGCATTTTCTTTTTTTATTTCTTTGATTTCTGGGAAGGGGTGGCATCTAGGCTGAAGCATCGGCGTAGTACTGAAGAAAAGGCTGATGAAAACATATGTGTAGAGTGTGGCATTGTATGGGTGTGAGTCATAGACACTAGGAGCAGAGGAAAGACGGCGAATGGAAGCCTTTGAAAGGTAATGCTATAGAAGAATGATGATAAATTAGATGGACGAACAACGTATCGAATGAGAAAGTATTGGAAATGGTAGGACAAGGAAGGAGAATATTGAAGAATATTTCCAAAAGACGAAATAGGATGATTGGACACATTATGATACATAGAGGAATCGCGTTATCGGCTATGGCGGGAATTGAAGAACGAAAAGTACCCAGAGGAAGGCCATCATTGAAATATATGTGCCAAATAATACAAGAAATAAGGAAGAAAAAGTACATACAAATGAAAACTTTGGCTCAGATTAAGGAAGAGTGGAAAGCTGCTTCAAACAATAATACAAGATATATTGAAGAAAAAGTATATGGAAATGAAAAGTTTGGCCCAGAACAGGGAAGAGTTGAAAGCTGCAAACAATAATACAAGATGTAGGGAAGAACAATATACGGAAATGGAGAGTATGGCTCAGAATAGGGAAGAATGGAAAGTTGTGTCAAACAATAATACAAGATGTAGGGAAGAAAAAGTATATGGAAAAGGGAAGTCTGGCTCAGAATAAGGAAGAGTTGAAAGCTGTGTCAAATAATAATACAAGATGTAGGGAAGAAAAGCTTCAAGGAAGTAAAAAGTGTGGCCAAGATAAGAAGGGTGGAAGGCTGCGTCAAAGCAACCGAGAGAGTGCTGACCTAAGTTGATGATGAGGAGTGTGGGTTTTGGAAATGACGCACCTAGGGAGGATATTTCATTTGCACTAATCAAATAATTATTATAGGAGCCGCGGTGGCTTACTGCTAGATCGCTTGCCCTAGTGCATGAGATCCCTGCTCACACCAAGACGGTTATGTGGAAGACAACACCATGTGTATACGAATTATCTTGGTTCTTCCGTTTCGTGCCATTTTTTTTTTTTTTCATCAAATCATTTCGTTCACTATCAACATCACCGTTTCCGTTAGTGCTGTATATAATGTTTGAGACGATAAACTCAAAAATAAAAGAAATTATATTTCTAATGAAACCAGAAGTAGTCTATTGTATCCTTACCTTATACAAACCCCAGGGAAACACGGTGATTCACTAGTAGAGCACCTACCTCCGGTATATTGGATCCCTGGTTCGATCCCCGGACAAATAAATGTGAGGTCGACAATATCATGTTCATGGTTTACTTCCACATTCACATTCCACTGATTCAGCATCATTCAGTTGCCTTAACCACCCATTTCCTTTAGCCTAAAGGGTGCACGGTGGTTCAGTGGTAGAGCGTTCACCTCCGGTGCTTGGGGTTCCTGGTTCGATCCTAGCTCGCGCCGTGTTGACTTTGTGGTGGACAAACACCATCCTCGTACGTTTTCTCGGGGTTCTCCCGTTTCCTCCCACTTTCTTCATTCCACAATTTCGCTCATCTCTCATCATCACCGTCTCTTTTAGCCTAACAGGCATAATCGTGGGACGTAAAACTTAAAGATTTCATTTCATTTTTTTCCTTCAGCCTAAAGGGCATAATCGTTGGACGTTAAACTGAAAAAAATTTCTACTAAACCCAATATATTTAGTTTATTTATGTATTTATTTTTCCTCAATGTAAAGTTTAGTATTCAAAGAGCACATCGTGATTTGTAAACTTAGCTATTAATAAATATTATAATGGATTGTATTTTTTCTTTTTTTTTATTTCAGATTGTGTGGTATATAATATACTGATTTGGCCACACTGTTTTCTGTGAACAAGCCCCCTATGTAGTAACCATGATCTTGCTAGATGCTTGCCAAGGGCGTTTGTGGCTCTAGCGAGAAATTAATTGCTTCTATCTGGCCTCAGCGAACTTTTGCTTTGAAGTTTGAGTGACATCCAAGTCTTTTAGATCGTGATTGTTCATTGGCTATCATTTCGTTTGTTCTTTTCTTTTTGTTTGGTTTTTGTTTCATCATTCCTTATGAAGTCTACACACGATGCCGATTGATCATTCCCCGACATGTCACATTGTACTTTCAAACGTAGACTTATACCGTAATGTCAAATGATTTTTTTAAAAAGGTTCAATTGTGATAGGAGAATAACATCATATCACTGGAAGTAATCACAAATCACGACATGGAAATACCTTTTTAAAAGGATGGCATCTATGCCTTCCTTCTTATCCTTTGATCACCTTTCTCGATATTGTAGCGGCCGACCTGAGGCGCCTTCGGGCCGACCTAATTTTTTGCTTTTCTTACTGTTATTAAATTCATAATTACTATTTAAAAACCTTTTAATTGCTTTATTGCCATGTAATTATTGCAGGTATTAGTCAATGTTAAATTGCTCTCTTTATATTTTGTTCTTTCTGTGGAATGACTAAGCCAGACGAATACTTAAAGTTAGCTGTTTTCTCGTAAGAGGAAACTCATATCTTTTTCTCCCCTCTTTGCATCTTGAGAAACAGATCTGAATTGGTAACCTATAACCTTCGATTCGCTGCACGTGCAAGGGAATATCTAACCCTTGTGTCTTATCTGAGAGTCTCATGTTATTTTCTGAATACTCTCATTGTCCTCTGTTTAAGCCCAGATGTTCTCGAAAACATGGTAGACGTATAATTAACATTTTGGCGCCGAAGTTGACACTTCGAAAATACTAAATATGTCTATTTTGACACCGTATAAAATAAGTGTCTTGGGAACACTTGTATTTTTGGTATCATTGTGAAACGATTAAGAAACCTGTAAAATCTGGATAAAGCTTGATTTTCTTTGTAATATCAAATTAACCTTTGACTTTTAATTTGGATATTATGTACTAGATGACGCTAAAGCCTTATACTGTTTGTAATAACGCGCATGCGTGACTATTCTAGTTAACACCCTAAATAGTCGTTTAGATTATCAGTACCCAATCTAAACGTAAAGACTAATTTCATTGCACACGAGTATCCGCCCTTTTGGGAAGATACCACCCTACTATACTCCCACGTACGTAACGTGTGAATAAACTCCCTGAATACAAAATAGCTGTACAAGCTGTTCTCGGGGGAAAATCATTGTGTGTCTACGAGGCACGAGCTTCGTGCTCGTCGCCGGGGGCTCCGGCCCACTCTTCGGGCTCAGGCTTCTGTCCTTCGCCCGCCGGACTTGCGTTTCTTCTCTGACTTTGTTAGAGTCATAGGGAGAAGAACTTAGTGCATTCTCAGAGTGTGTTATTACACTGTGTTAGTGGAGAACTCCGTCATCTCCGTTCTCCTACCAAGGACCATCTCTGTTTTCATTTCGTGTGTGCAATACAGCAAGAACTTTGTTACTGTGCTGAACGTTGTTTCTAGTAAGTTTACTAGTGCATTCTCAGAGTGTGTTATTACACTGTGTTAGTGGAGAACTCCGTCATCTCCGTTCTCCTACCAAGGACCATCTCTGTTTTCATTTCGTGTGTGCAATACAGCAAGAACTTTGTTACTGTGCTGAACGTTGTTTCTAGTAAGTTTACTACTACTACATGCAGGCAGTCGTAGTTCAATCTCTTCATTGAACTGCCCTTGTTTCTCTTTTATCATTGGTCATATTCTGACCCCTCTCAAGTTTCACGCATACGCCACTAGACTTGTGCGTCATCTAAAGTTACCTCTGATGTATAACAACTTATTGCTTATCAACTCTTCTGCGCTGTACAAAAGCAACTTACAATAAAACTCATACTACTTCTAACTCGGCGTCCCAGTCATTTAAAACGCCTATCTAACGTTTTCAAAGTACGACCTCACCTACTTATATTTTCTCAGAAAGTACCTCCGAAGAAGCCGTTCGTCGAAGTCATTATTATCATATCTCTTTCGTTCTCTGGTTCCTACGTGAACCACTACACCAGTCACGCCTGTTGAGGACCGAACTCTTTATCTTCTGTAGTTGAGTGAACCATCACCCTTCTGTGTGTGTTCTGCGACTCCAGTACTATTCCTGCATTCGCCGTGAGAATTCCGATTGGAGAAAGAACTTCACTCTCCGTAGGAAGTGGAAGCATCTTGTTGGTTTACCGCTCGAACCAATACAGACATCTTCTGGGAATTCTTGGTTGCAACGAACATCTTGTTACCACGCTAAGCTCAACTGGACTTATACAGTACTCGACGATATCTCCAGAGGCCACTTGGAACTCTTTCATCTATGTAGGTGTTCAATTGCGAGGTGAGTGATTTAAATTGTTTTAGTGATTTTAATTGTGCATCTTGATTCCTCGCATCGACTCAGAATCACGTCTACTTCTGTGCACCCAATATTCGATTTCAACGTTTGTGTTTTTATAAAGTGATTCTACAACTAAGGTTGTTAGCGATAACTATCTCTTCCATTTTTATTGTTTTATCGATTAAATTGTTATTAGGCTGAATTATTTAAGTATAGCCAAGCCTGACCTTGTCTTGTGAAGTTTATGTATTTGAGGTCCATTAAGTGTGTTAATAATCCTGTCTCCATTGCATTAGCTTTAATTTTAATTCATTGTTGTATAATACGTGCCTAATTATTAAGTTGTCGTCCCGCTACAAATATTTATTTCTTTGCACGAGTCCTAGTTGTCTAATATTTTGGTGTGCTAATTAATCTCGTTGTTGTGTGGGCTTCACGTTAACTAGTGACCCCCCCTTGGAGCCGCCATTGCCCTAAAGTGCTGGCAATTACCTGCGGGACATTCACGGATCAAGGCTCCCTTATAATCTCGTAAACTCGTGCTTGAACTTTGTAATTAATTATTGTCATACATAGGCACTCATCCTGTTCTCTCTCTCCCTATCAAATCACCTTGCCGACAGCCTTGTTAGTCGGACATTGTTTGAACAGGACGGACCTCCTCCTTACCGTACTAATAAATTGCCGAGCCCCATAGACTGCTCAGCTCCATTACATTTTTAATGTCAGGCAACTCTCTAAGTCAGTGATATTGTTGAGACCTTTCGTGGTCCTTTATTAATTATTCTGTTAGTTGGATTTCGGCTACCTTTGGTAGAGATATTGTCGCTAATAATCTCTTTTTATGTTCGTGACCTGTGGTGGGACTCCCTCACCAGTGGCCGCAAAAGTTCTGATCGCCTCCTGCCACCGGCCCCGACATAAATTTGGTGGCAGCGGTGGGATTCGATCATTAGCTCGTCATCCAATAATGTGTTAATTGATATTGATTATAGAATCCTATGTTGCTTTTGTAAATGACAAAGCAGGAGTTATTTATATTATTACTTTCATTGTGTTATATTGTTTGCTTAGGGTCACATCCATATTCTAAATGAGTTTCGTATAATTTAATGTTTAAATTGTGTTAATTGAAAGGACAGGTTTCCTATTAATTTGCTTGAAAGTAAACATTTTGTGTTGATATGTTGCACTGGGCAAATGCCCCCTTCTACCCTGAAAGTTTAGCTATCATTTTGCTTGTTCTAGAGAAGTCAATGAGGGAAGGAAAAAGAAACAGTCCATATATCAAAAGAATAGTTCGTTCCTTTTTCTTCAACACAGAGAGAAAACATCTGTTCTCTGTTAGTTTCCCCAGCTGGGCAAAAAAAAAAAAAAAAAATATATATATATCTATATATTTTGTGAAAAGAAAAAGCGAGAAAAAGGAAATGTGTTGGTTAGCATTCCTCGGTTGTGTACTGCCTTAGTATTCTAAAAACTGTAGGGAAAAATATCAACACAATACCTTGAGAAGGTTTAGGGCGCCAAATACGGAACAGATACTTCCTTCTCCACCTATCGAGATGAAAGCTATTCCGTTCTGTATTCAAAGCTTCTCAACGTATTCTGAGTTCGATTCTTGCAATGGATTTTCGCGAGGTTCATTTCAAGAATCATCAGTCGTAAGGTTGGTGTAGGAACTCCAAGTATTCAAATTCTGCTTGTGTGATTAATGAACAAGTCAGTCAAAACAAACATCATTGAAATTTTGAAATTTATTTTGAAATTTTCATTCTGTGAGTCCTTATACTCACGCGTTGTTAGTTCTTTGATTGTGGGTAAATTCTTGATCTTTCCCCGACTGGCTTCTCAGCGTTAGTGGTAAATTAAATATTATGTTAGGTGCTAAAGAGATTCCTTACACGAACTATACGAACTAAAGCCTTAATATGTTTCGTTTCTCAGTAAAAGTTCATAATGAGATTCATTATTGTGATTTTGAAGTTTTCAAATTATTTTAAATTCTCTTGGAGGCCAATTTAATTTTATTGTTTATGAATGGACGCGCTTTTTGTTAATTATGAGAGGATTAAGTACACCAAGATTGAAAGTTTAAAAGGGCAATAAATTCAGTTAGTAATTTGTTTTAAGTAGAGACCATTCTTAATAAGTTGTTGTAATATTAATCCTAACTCGTTATTTTATTATTTTAAGTCGTGTTTGAATAAAGACAACACTAATGTGGGACACCCCTGAAGTATAGTACCCTGTATTCAAAAACCGCGAGATCCCTTGTATTTTGATTAAATGATAAGAGCGTAAAGTATTAGGATATGCGTTATTGCTTTTGAAGTCCCTGGCATCAAAGTTTTGTAATTTGAATAAAGCTCTTGTAAATTTTAATTGCCAGTGTAAGGCTGTTTTATTAAGGAAGAAATATGTGAACTTAATGTAGTAGAAAGATTAATCCTAATAATTCCGTTTGTGCTTAGCTATTGTTATTAATTAAGGAGACGTTTAAATAATTTACTAGTAGACATTATTAATCAATGAATCTTTTCTTATTCATTATGTTAGAAGTTGAATTATCTATAAATTTATCACTTTCCGGTCACGATAAATTCGACCGTAGTCATTGTGTTAATAATTTCATTTGTTCAGGACGTAAAACCGTGCTCTGTAGTATTGTTATTAATTTTGCTATTCCTTGCCGAGCGCTAATGCCTCGAGTTGTGTAATTATTTTGTAAATTTTAGCGAGCTATCTAATTTTGGAACGTGTCGTTGGGAGACACCCTGTCGGAAAATATTGAGACAGTGATCATACCTCTCCCTTGTTCCAGTAATAATTCATGGAGTATAGATTAGGTTAGGATGTGTCAATTCCCTTTCCTAAAAGGAGTACCAATTCCATCAAACGTGATAATTAACTATAATTATCAGCCCCAAAGCGTACATTGGTCGTTTCAGAAAATTGCCGCTTGTTTCTATCGCTTGTATTAGCTGAGAACCGCGCAATCTCTGATGATTATACTCCGTTGAATCGATCTTATTGTACCAATTCCATCAAACGTGATAATTAACTATAATTATCAGCCCCAAAGCGTAAATTGGTCGTTTCAGAAAATTGCCGCTTGTTTCTATCGCTTGTATTAGCTGAGAATCGCGCAATCTCTGATGTGGATCCTCTGTTATATCGACCTTATTGTATAAGGGTGCGTCCGCGTAATTGTAAGGATGTTAAGCCGGATCTTTGAGAAGGCTTACCCCCTTAAAGGTACGGGACCCTCCTATTACATCCCAGGTCGCTATGGACCCCCTAGGTCCCGCAGCTGTTTATTATCGTTCTGTTTACTAACGAACGACCAGAGAATGTTTGGTTCTTTCGGAAGGAAGCCCAGTGTTTCGTTCGAAAGACACCCTATGGTGTTAAAGTTTTAATTATGTGCTTTTCGAGATGGTAATGATATGTATGGAAGCTAATGTTGTATTTAACTGGTCATAAATGTTCTTGCTCGCGAGTGCCTAATCTAATCAAAGGTGCGTTTGTGTAGACCTAATCCTTTTGAGCACTCTTGCTCCCTAATGAGTCCAAGCACGAGTCCTTAAGAAAATCTAAGGTTGTCCGAAGAGATAATTAAATTCACTTGTCCAATGTATCAAGTATTGTTATGTTTTCTAGCTTCCGCGTAAATTAGTGATGTTATAATATCATGAGTAAAAGAAATGCTTTTGCAAGTCCAGGAATCGAGTTATTTTCTAGAATAAAATTCTTATCGGGCCTAAATGTCAAATACAGCCGCCCTGTTTAGTAAATAAGTGCATTATTGATCATTTTGTAATTGCATATAAACTCTTTCTTGTCTCCTATTTGAAATGATAAATCGTTCTTTTGTGCGTATAGATATCCCAAAAGGTCTCTAAAATGTAAATACGCGGTTAAATTCCTCAAAGTTAAAATTATGAATAAATGCGAAGTAAATGTAAGTCCCAGGGTCATATGAGTTAATGTTAGAAGATAGGCTAAAAGTAATCCTTATTATACCTCTCTTGCCTCCTGCCGTCCGAGTGCCAACTTAATTTGTATCTAAGAGTCGACATCATGTCTCCTGTAAGGAATTCTCGTTGAATTGTATTAATTGTTCTTAAATGTATTTACGTAATTATAGTCTATTCCCGTTCGATTGTATTTCTATAAAGTTGTGGCACATTCTATTTTTATCATTTGGATATATTGATTATTGTATTTACTAGGAATAGATATTTTAAGCTGTAATTCTAATAATATTCTAACGTGAATATACATTATAATAAATATGATAATGGCATTTGATATATTATGCGTTATAATGCATATGATAATTGTATTTTGATATCTACTATATGTGATAATTAATATGAATTTTGGTGAATATCCAGGTTGAAATTAAGACCTACCAATTGAATGATATCAATATTTTACTGTAAAAGGTAGTTGTTATCATAGTAAGGCAACAAGATAATTGCCTGAAGTTATATTTAAATTCATTGTTAATTTCTAAACGTCAGTACTTCAGTTATAATTGGTTCCTTTGTTAATAAAATGACGTAAAAGTGAAGTACCTCTGTGCGAATAGTACAATTAAATATATGTTGATTTGAAATTTTATATTGTAACTCTACCTCTCTTATCGATTAATTATTTGTAGCAGTTCATTCTATAAATTGAGATGATTTATTTGATTGATTTTGTTAAGCGTCTGTTCAACTGCGTGACAATAGTCACTAAACAATAATATTGAACCACGCGTTAATTGGCATATTGTTAAATGTAAAAGTTGAAAGTTTAGACCATAATTGATCTTGTATATTGGTCGTTTGCGTCATATTGTAATTCAGGTATTTTAGACGTAACTATAAACTTGCCATTTAGTTTATGAACACCCTGTATTGAGCCGTGTTCCATATAAATGCTATTTAAAAGGGGTTCATTTCGAAACATTCATACGCTGTTCCGTACTGAATTCAAATTGTTTAAAAGGATGAATGTTATAAAGTGTTTAAAAAAAAATATATATATATATGTTCTAGTTATCCCTTTCGCGCTAAAAGAAATCAGCCTTCATTTCATTCGAAAGCTTGTATGCAAACATAGAAATTCTTCTTTTAGCCGTTCTCTGTTTAAAAGAAAAACCAGACCCTTACCAGACAGGGCTGTAGTATAATTTCTTTTTCTTCACACCACCCTGACCTCAGCGTGGAGTGTAGTAGCAAAAAAAAAAAAAAAAGAGAAAACATCTGAGTGTCAATTCCCAACTACCCTCCGGTAGTGGATAACCTTCGACCTCAGGGAGTCCCAGTAACCCAATTTTGGTAAAGACTAGAAGAACATAAAAACAAACTGGCTCCCTTTCTTATCGTATATTTAATGGTTTGTTTTGACAATTTTGGAGTAAGTGATAAAGTGTAAATTTTTAATTAATGTATCCAAAAACAAAACGTAGAGAAAAAGAAAATTTACATATAGTAATAATAATAATAATAATAAAAAAATCATGAATTAAATCCTTCAGTAACTAATGTAGTTATATTCTGTATACGGTAGTCTTGCGATTCTGTGTAGTGTTTATAATCTCTAGAATTTTTAGGTAGTTGATTCTTGTACTTTTAATAATATAGAAGTCATTCAAATCTTTTGTTAAATTTAGTAATTCTATATATATATACCTAGTGGAAATTTCGTTTAGGAAATGTGCAGTTCCTTGAATGTCTAGAGAGGTCAAGAATACAACTATCGTTAATGATTGCAATTTAGTAAAAAAAAAAATATATGCGTGTAAATATTTATTATCTATATATACTTCCTTTGTAGTTATAATTGATTTGTAAAGCATAATTGCATGTTACTTGGGTTTAATATCTAACTATATTATTTTAGTATGGGTCATCCATCTCCTTTACATATAGGTATATCCTTTGTATATATAGGAACTCGTATAATAATAATAATAACTATAAAAACTGAGTAAAAAAAATATATTTTAAATGTGTACTGTACATAATTGAAGTCATTTGTGTTATCCCTCGCTATAGTGTTTTAATAGGTATAGTGTATTTATACGAAATCAGGTTGTATTGGCCTTGTTAGTCTTTGTATCTTTTTATACACAAAGCTTAGTTTTGTAAATATGTAGGAACAAATCGTACCAACTAGGGAACTCTTTGTATTATACGTATATAACCATTGGTAGAGCTATGTAGTAATTTCTTAAATTTGTGATTCACTCACAATCGAGATTTTATATCTAAATAATTGGTAGTCTAATGATAACTTTGTTTATTAACGTAGTTTAATAATAATTTTGGGTTCTCATATTTAATTCTAGTTATAGGTGTATATATATAAACATTTCTTTAACTTTTTAATTGTTTGGGTATGACCTAGGTATTAGACCTTTAGATAATCGTATATCTTCTTATATACACAAAAATATATATTTAAGCTATTTTGGGATTTTAACGAGTACTTCTGTACTACTGATATAACTACTTTTGTGTCATTATTTAATTATGGTGTTACCTAATACTATATAATTATTTCAATGGGTTTTTACTTTATGGATTTAAGTACTTCGATTATTTAGCTATAATTGTGTATAAAATAATATTCGCTGGTATAAAAAAAAAAGTTTTACCTTTATGAACTTTACTTAAAGAATTAGTAAGTGTTGCCAACTAGGACTAAGAAATTTTAATTGAATATATCTATGTATGAGTATTAAGCAGTGTTGCCAATCCTAAAGATTAAAAAGTGTTGCCAACTCTAAAGTTTAAAAACAATATTGCCACTTAATTTTTCTTAAAAGAAAAAAAAATTTTAAGCCCAAGTAGTAAAAAAAAAATATTCCTCAGTTCCCTCGTCTATTTTTTTTTATTTTACGCGGGAGGACTGTAGCGGCCGACCTGAGGCGCCTTCGGGCCGACCTAATTTTTTGCTTTTCTTACTGTTATTAAATTCATAATTACTATTTAAAAACCTTTTAATTGCTTTATTGCCATGTAATTATTGCAGGTATTAGTCAATGTTAAATTGCTCTCTTTATATTTTGTTCTTTCTGTGGAATGACTAAGCCAGACGAATACTTAAAGTTAGCTGTTTTCTCGTAAGAGGAAACTCATATCTTTTTCTCCCCTCTTTGCATCTTGAGAAACAGATCTGAATTGGTAACCTATAACCTTCGATTCGCTGCACGTGCAAGGGAATATCTAACCCTTGTGTCTTATCTGAGAGTCTCATGTTATTTTCTGAATACTCTCATTGTCCTCTGTTTAAGCCCAGATGTTCTCGAAAACATGGTAGACGTATAATTAACATTTTGGCGCCGAAGTTGACACTTCGAAAATACTAAATATGTCTATTTTGACACCGTATAAAATAAGTGTCTTGGGAACACTTGTATTTTTGGTATCATTGTGAAACGATTAAGAAACCTGTAAAATCTGGATAAAGCTTGATTTTCTTTGTAATATCAAATTAACCTTTGACTTTTAATTTGGATATTATGTACTAGATGACGCTAAAGCCTTATACTGTTTGTAATAACGCGCATGCGTGACTATTCTAGTTAACACCCTAAATAGTCGTTTAGATTATCAGTACCCAATCTAAACGTAAAGACTAATTTCATTGCACACGAGTATCCGCCCTTTTGGGAAGATACCACCCTACTATACTCCCACGTACGTAACGTGTGAATAAACTCCCTGAATACAAAATAGCTGTACAAGCTGTTCTCGGGGGAAAATCATTGTGTGTCTACGAGGCACGAGCTTCGTGCTCGTCGCCGGGGGCTCCGGCCCACTCTTCGGGCTCAGGCTTCTGTCCTTCGCCCGCCGGACTTGCGTTTCTTCTCTGACTTTGTTAGAGTCATAGGGAGAAGAACTTAGTGCATTCTCAGAGTGTGTTATTACACTGTGTTAGTGGAGAACTCCGTCATCTCCGTTCTCCTACCAAGGACCATCTCTGTTTTCATTTCGTGTGTGCAATACAGCAAGAACTTTGTTACTGTGCTGAACGTTGTTTCTAGTAAGTTTACTAGTGCATTCTCAGAGTGTGTTATTACACTGTGTTAGTGGAGAACTCCGTCATCTCCGTTCTCCTACCAAGGACCATCTCTGTTTTCATTTCGTGTGTGCAATACAGCAAGAACTTTGTTACTGTGCTGAACGTTGTTTCTAGTAAGTTTACTACTACTACATGCAGGCAGTCGTAGTTCAATCTCTTCATTGAACTGCCCTTGTTTCTCTTTTATCATTGGTCATATTCTGACCCCTCTCAAGTTTCACGCATACGCCACTAGACTTGTGCGTCATCTAAAGTTACCTCTGATGTATAACAACTTATTGCTTATCAACTCTTCTGCGCTGTACAAAAGCAACTTACAATAAAACTCATACTACTTCTAACTCGGCGTCCCAGTCATTTAAAACGCCTATCTAACGTTTTCAAAGTACGACCTCACCTACTTATATTTTCTCAGAAAGTACCTCCGAAGAAGCCGTTCGTCGAAGTCATTATTATCATATCTCTTTCGTTCTCTGGTTCCTACGTGAACCACTACACCAGTCACGCCTGTTGAGGACCGAACTCTTTATCTTCTGTAGTTGAGTGAACCATCACCCTTCTGTGTGTGTTCTGCGACTCCAGTACTATTCCTGCATTCGCCGTGAGAATTCCGATTGGAGAAAGAACTTCACTCTCCGTAGGAAGTGGAAGCATCTTGTTGGTTTACCGCTCGAACCAATACAGACATCTTCTGGGAATTCTTGGTTGCAACGAACATCTTGTTACCACGCTAAGCTCAACTGGACTTATACAGTACTCGACGATATCTCCAGAGGCCACTTGGAACTCTTTCATCTATGTAGGTGTTCAATTGCGAGGTGAGTGATTTAAATTGTTTTAGTGATTTTAATTGTGCATCTTGATTCCTCGCATCGACTCAGAATCACGTCTACTTCTGTGCACCCAATATTCGATTTCAACGTTTGTGTTTTTATAAAGTGATTCTACAACTAAGGTTGTTAGCGATAACTATCTCTTCCATTTTTATTGTTTTATCGATTAAATTGTTATTAGGCTGAATTATTTAAGTATAGCCAAGCCTGACCTTGTCTTGTGAAGTTTATGTATTTGAGGTCCATTAAGTGTGTTAATAATCCTGTCTCCATTGCATTAGCTTTAATTTTAATTCATTGTTGTATAATACGTGCCTAATTATTAAGTTGTCGTCCCGCTACAAATATTTATTTCTTTGCACGAGTCCTAGTTGTCTAATATTTTGGTGTGCTAATTAATCTCGTTGTTGTGTGGGCTTCACGTTAACTAGTGACCCCCCCTTGGAGCCGCCATTGCCCTAAAGTGCTGGCAATTACCTGCGGGACATTCACGGATCAAGGCTCCCTTATAATCTCGTAAACTCGTGCTTGAACTTTGTAATTAATTATTGTCATACATAGGCACTCATCCTGTTCTCTCTCTCCCTATCAAATCACCTTGCCGACAGCCTTGTTAGTCGGACATTGTTTGAACAGGACGGACCTCCTCCTTACCGTACTAATAAATTGCCGAGCCCCATAGACTGCTCAGCTCCATTACATTTTTAATGTCAGGCAACTCTCTAAGTCAGTGATATTGTTGAGACCTTTCGTGGTCCTTTATTAATTATTCTGTTAGTTGGATTTCGGCTACCTTTGGTAGAGATATTGTCGCTAATAATCTCTTTTTATGTTCGTGACCTGTGGTGGGACTCCCTCACCAGTGGCCGCAAAAGTTCTGATCGCCTCCTGCCACCGGCCCCGACAATATGTTACATAGAAAAGAAAGTTCAACCCTTATATCTCCGGACACATGTATATATACATACGTACATATACATTATGTTGTAAAATACAGGCTTTCTTAATCTGGTGCTTCCAAATACTGTGGTAATTTCCTTTTTAAAAAATGGTCATGTCATGACGGGATAATACAATGGCTAGTATCAACGATTTCAGAATTATTTTTAATAATAATAATAATAATAATAATAATAATAATAATAATAATAATAATAATAATAATAATAATAATAATAAGGAATCTAGGAGCCATTATTGACAGGTCACATGCTGCAACTGAGAAGGTTCCGTGTTCCAGGTCTTCCGCTAACCTCTTCGTCTTCACGTACGATTTTTCCGTTTTGATATCGTTCATCAATTGTAGTCTCCTTCGCCCCCTTCCTTTCTTTCCTGCCACCATATCCTCTAGCACGTCCCTCATGATACAGTTCCTTCTTAGCCAATGTCCCAACCACTTTGTCTTAATAATATCTAAAATTGTTCTTTCTTTCCCGTCATTTCTAACCCCTCTCTTTTGTTTTCCGCTCGAACAAGCAAATTCTCTCTACTCTTTTCCACACTCTCATTTCGAAAGCTTCCAGTCGTAATGTTCATGTTTCTGGCCTATATGGTACAATACAACACCAAGCATTTTATGAGTCTTTTTCTCAACTCTTTATTGAAGGTCCCACAAAATACTATTTTCTTCCTCCTAAAGGCTTCTTTCGCTATTCCTATCCTTGCTTGAATTTCATGTCACACTTCATATCATCACTATATATTATCCAGGTGTCGAAAACTAGTCGCCTGTTCTACATTCTTCCCTTATACTTCTATATTTGACACCGGTCCCTTCGTTTCAACCACCATCGCTTTTGTCTTTCTAACATTCATTTTCATCCCATGTTCCCCACAGCCGTTCCTCAAGTTTTCCAACATATTATTGATTTTTTCTTCAGATTCTGCAACAAGCACAGAAACCATAAAACACAACAATCAACTGTATTTTTTATTAACGAGGACATCTTCACTTTTTTCTATTGCTTTTTTTTTTTTTTTAAAAAAAAAGAAAACTTAAACGTTCCACATTTATGCACCGATGCTAAGGAAGATTGTGATAATGAGATAGATGATAATGGTAGAATGAAAGAAGTTGGAGGAAACAGAAAATCGCCGAAAAAACCTACGTGCACAGTGTTTACCTATCTCAAAGCTCACTTGGTGGGGGCTAGGATCGTATCCAAAGACCCCACGTACCAGAGATGTGCCCTGTAGCACCGAGCCATTGCGGCGCTATTGCATTTTTAATTTTTAGAGCACAATACAATTGCACCAAATAAATTATCATGCGAAATTTAAATCTTATTGGGCGGTATTCAGAGAGAATTCGTTAATTAAAGCATTAGTCACGCGATTAGTTATTGTCGTATTAGTTCTGCACTATGAAGATTTTTTTGTTATTGAGAGTCTGCTTGGAATTCAGCTAATAAGTTGATTTGGGTATAATTGACTAATATAAACCCCAGTACCTCGAATAAGAAAAAAATGTGGCAAAATCTAGACGAGCGCATGCGTAGTCTGTAAAAATGAAGATTACGAAATTCGAAATGTTTTCGTTGTGGTTTGACATCACAGCAACTTATGAATAGTTACGAAATCGAATTATGATTAACGTATTCATTTCTGAGAGATTTATTTACGGGGATAATAAGTAGAAGTCAATTAATATTAGCAGCAATAGAAGGATTATGTTGTAATTATAAGGGAAGATATTTATCGATCAGTTGTATGTATTCCTCAGAAAACTGGAAATTTTCTACTCATCTCGCACTGTTCACTTTAAGAAACAATTTTGTTATAGTAGAGGACTCGGCTCAATAGCTGTCTCATAATTAACTCACCCGACAAGGTGAAAGGTTTGAAAGAAAGAAAAGAAGACGTAATTAATTGCCTTTGTATTCTCATAAAGTAAGTTTATTGTTGCTAAATCAGGTACCCTCTGC
The DNA here is from genome assembly GCF_964235325.1 of Thermobia domestica. Lineage (NCBI taxonomy): Eukaryota > Metazoa > Arthropoda > Insecta > Zygentoma > Lepismatidae > Thermobia > Thermobia domestica. Next base: position 22,579,507 of record NC_137456.1, on the reverse strand, counting down.
TGTAAATTAGTCACATGTGTTTAATTTAATCAAGTATTACGTGCTAATCAGAGATTCTAAATACACTTCTGATAACTATGCGTTAGTGAAACCCTTACGCTAATCATACATCAACACGACTCTGCATAAGTCCCATATTATTTAAGAATTTAAAGAAAAAATGTATATCTAAACCAAGGATCTTATAAATAGAGGATCTGCCCTTACAATAAAATCTTGAAGCCATACGTCACAGTTTCGCCACCCTACTCTGCCCACTCCGCCCAATAGGATCGCAATGTTTTGAGCCAACAAACATGGCGGAAACGAAAGTAGCCAATCAGACGACGTCGGAAACGAGAGTAGCCAATCAGACGTGCCGATGCTCGGTTGGTTTTTGGCTTCATTATTTAATAGGATGAAGATATATATGGGGCAGATCCTCTATTTTATAAGATCCTTGATCTAAACTGAAGATTTTTTTAAATTTCTTCTTTTTAATATGTAATAACAAGGTATATAAAATAACAGGTAGCCCCAGTTCGCGATTAGCGTTCTGATTGGCTGCCTGTCCGTGACGTCATTTGGAGGTATCTGTGAAGATTGTTTTCGCTTGCCTGCTTGTTACACTTCGCGCTTTATTCGTAAAACTGGATTCAAAACATAATTATTATATTCCTTGTCTTTCCAAATACAAATAATGAGTTATTTCTATTTACAGATGAGACAGTATAATGTAATAAATATATAAATATCGTCAATAATGGTTAATTATCTATACAAATAAAAATGATTATAATGATTACTCGCTAATTCATTCTAGAGCTTTGGATCGATTTTTATAATTTTTAGTACCGTACATGAGTTGACCTGGCCCTTATTACTTTGATTAAAGGGCGAATTCTAAGGGGTAGAAGGGGTTCAAGATGTGTACCTAAAATACAGTATCTCACGAACCTATCAAGTTAGAAAGATGAAACTCGGTATATAAACACCTCATTAAGCTTAAAGAAAAACATGTCCCATTGTTCTTGAAAATTTCCGTTTTAAGGGAAGAGGGAGCATTTTCTATTCATTGTAACAATCTTTGATTGCCAACTCTCCTCGACCAACTTTAACGATTTTTGGTACGTTAATGCAGCCAGAACTAACTAACTTAGCCGAAATTGGTGTCCAGTCCATGATTTTCAGGGTCACTGAAAAGAATAGTGACCAACGCGATGCCGTTTAAAACCAAATTCATCCTCTTTGGGCGTGGGGAAGGGGTGGCATTATGGATTTTTTTTGTCATTGCACTTTCATTGAAACGTAAATTCTAAGGGTGGAAGGAGTTCAAATACTTTCCATAAACCATCCTCTCAATAAAAGCATTTCAGGTAGTAAAATACATAAAGCAAACATTATTAAACATTTCAGAGATTCCGGGTATGTAATAACAAATTAGGTTAGGTTGTGTTAGGATAGGTTAGGTTATGTTAGAAATCTAATCTACCCTAACCTAATATAACCGAATCTAACCTAACCTAATTTGATTAGGTTAAGTTAGATCAGGTTAGAAATCTAACCTAACCCGTTGTATTTAGTGTGTATTAATCAAATTGTCAGAAATCGTGACAGCAAAATATTTCCTTTACATTACTAATATTTGTTTATTACTCAATATAACACATTTTACAGTATGTATTACAGGTTATAAGTTGCACAGATATCTATAGAGCGGTATACATACATAAAAGAACCACCTTCACAGGGGAAAATTTGCAGTTATTTGTCCTACACCTTGCCCTTCGATTTATCGGGATTTAGTTTCTGTGGCTTAGCCCCCTCTCTTGGCCAGCCGTTCAATTATACGAATATAGTAAGAGTGCACTTTGATCAGAACAAATGATTTTGTCACACGATGTGGCATTCGAGAAGGAATAAAATCAATGTGATTTGTACGTAACAGGTACGGTTCGGTTGAACAAGATTTGATTAGGTTAGATTAGGTAAAGTTAGGTAAGGTTCGGTTCGTAATAGCTTCTTATGAATGTTCTGCTCAAATGCACTTTGAACTCTTTGCTAGAATAATGTTTCAGATATCTAACAAAACTTACGAATATCATTTAAACTAAAGAATATATGAAAATATACATTTATATTCTTGTTGATACCCCCTTCCACTTCACTTTACGTACACAAACTTCTTAAGCTTCAGGCCCTCAGAAACAAATGTCAGAAAAGTAAAATTATTGTTGTTACACACCTGTTTTTCAACTTGACTAGTGTCTAGTTTATTTTGCCCCATGCCAGTTTGGTATCAATAATGAAGAAACAGCGTCAGATCTTAAACATTACTTTTGCAGGAAACTTAGAAGCTCGTTTTTTCAAACTCTTTGAAAATCCTCTGGTGAAAAGTGAGCAGAACATATTCGTGCGTTATCCACATTAAAAGTGTTCTTTCGCTTACAGCGGGAAATCAATCTTCTGAGAAGTTCATCATTTTTAGGGAATCGATGGAACATTATTTCGTTTGTATTGCTTCCTATGTTATTAGAATGAGCTACTGCACAAGTAAGATAACTTTTCCTCATCTTGAAACAGTAGTGTTATTGTTTATGCAGAATTTCACTTATTTTGAAAAATACCGCGATACCTCCACGTGACGTCACCGACCGCAAAGTATCTTGGGAAATATGAGAGCAGAAAAGCTATCCCGAGAGTCCCCTGATGTAATAATAATACATATTGTGCCACCGTGGTACGTGTGATAATGGTACAGTGTGCATATTGTGTCAGTTAATGGCTCAGATTATGATTACTAAACGTTAAACTTAGGGATGTAAAATATGCGGATAAAACTGATGTCCTGCATGGAACTTGACAGTAAAATGTTATATTTGAATGTAAATAAAATTGAAATTATTCAATTTTGAAAAAAAAAAAAAGTGACTGGTTTGAAAGATGAGATGAAAAGAATAAAGTTATGAGAATAAAGTGTGAGCATTTGCTTGTGACTGGCGTCGTCCTCGTCCTCTGGAATGACGAATGTATCTTTCCAGCGTCTTCCACTCTCTGGATAGTAACCGGAGAAATCAGAGCTAGTTGGCAACTGGAACCAAATCCTGCCAAACAGCTAGGAGCGTTGATTCAAATCTGCCATGAACGTAGCTCTTCATCTCTGTCAAAATTTTTCTGCGGTCATGAGCCCTGAGAATGGTCTTTTAAAAGATATTTAGCTGAACTGTCTTCAATGGTACAGTGTGCTTCTTTACACGATCTTGCACGTATCAAATTTTCATGATGACTACCCCTTGTAAACGTGTTCTTTATGGTTTTGTTTAATCAGAAAACGATTACTATTGTGATCAATGAACGCAGGGCCGGATTAAGAGGGGGGGCTTTAGGAGGGCTATAGCCCCGGGCCTCCACTCTGGTCAAAATCTCAACTGGCTATCTAAAAGGAATCATAAAGATACGGTCATAATCATAAAATATTATATGACCAAAAGTATGAAACATATTAACTTTCCTACTATACTTACACAGAAATGTATTAGGTGAAGTCAGCAGAGGACACATATTTGCTTGTATTGCCTCGGGCCTGCAGATGGGTTAATCCAGGCCTGAATGAACGAATAAGTTCTTGGCTAGGCGGAAAGGAATTCATTTCAAGAAGCAAGGGAAACTATAGTCTGACATTTATTGGTAGCTTGTGCAATGACAATAACGAAATTTGTGTTTACTTGAGCTGTCTGAAAATATACAACATGAATAAGAGTTTTGTCTCGATTGAATTGAAGATTTCAATAATTCTAATAAAATTTACTTCTAGAACATGAAAACAAACTGATTAAATGATTTATTATTGAGTATAACAATTTGTAACAGAAGTTCACATAACTATGAGTCACTTCACAATATCTTATGTATTCCAACGAAATAAAGTCTTTTTTTCTATATTTTTTACTTTTTAGATTTCTTTTATGGAAATTAAAGGAAGTAAAACTGAAACAGAAAGAAAGAAAGAAAGACAGACAGACAGAGAGAGAGAGAGAGAGAGAGAGGGGGGAGAGAGAAGTATGACAAACACAAAAACAAAACATAACAAAACTTGGCAACATTGGAAAAGGTCCAACAACATGAGTCCACAATGTAATCACCGTAATGGATTTCATATCGACAGGGGCCATTGTTGGTTAGGGTCTGTAGGGGGGGGGGGGCAGAAAGAGATAGAAACGCAGGATAGAAAAAAAATGCAGAAGAAAAACATTAGACGCGAAGGAGGGGGATCATGGGTAAAAAAATCAGGAAGTGCGCCATACATACACATACACACAGAAATAGAAGGTTATTCAATCAAGTAATTCTTGTGTTTTTGTTTCGAGTCGATTTTTCTGAGCTTCAAATATACGCACAAATTTAGTGATTGATTTTTTTTTTTTTTTTCGTATTTTGACGGGAAACAACGAAGACACGTAAATAAGCCACCAAAAGGTTAGAAACCTATGTACAAGTTGTTTTTTTTTTTTTTTTCGTAAAGGTCGTTTGTTTTGATCATTAAAAGGCAACTGTTAATGAACACAATTAAATGCCCATTACATTAATTAAAATGTCCAATGTTGAATTACTTTTCTTTTTTTACTGTCTTTCTTCCACAAACATTTCGAATGTCCTGTGAATACATGTATATCTATTATTAAATCATCCGCATAGATTACTATTAAATGATTCACAATTTAATTGATTAATAGAGCAATATTTCTTTATATATTAATTACTTTGGGGCAAACGATAGAAGCAAAAAGAATTTTGTAATTACGAGCGGGAATAAAATATAATTTGAGATTTCAACAGATTTAAGCACTTGTTTCTTGACACTTTACATTTCAAAGTTGTTGACTTTTTTTTTTTTTTTCGTCCATCCGTTTCCTATAGAGATCTTGGGGACACACTGTTCAAGGCACCAAAACCAAATTTTAACCCTTAACTACTCTGGTTGGTGTTTAGTGACACGGCCGTCGTGTAGGCACCGCGACCAGGAGGAAGGGGGCGTCAGGACGACAAATGAACAAAATTCAAGGAATTCAGATGATGTTGATAAATGACTTTTTTAAACAAATTAATGTTAATTCAGATATTTTAATAATGATCCTGCCACGCGTAAGTAAAATTTATTTATTTATGTATTAATTTATTTATTTCATAAGGACAACATAACAGGCTTAATGCCCAGTTATAGTGTCTTGTACATAATTATCTAACATACACTATTAACTATTATATATATATTGTTATATATACACAAATATACGTTCGTTTTAATTATGCAGAAGTTATTGCCTGACAATTGTTTTGAACTTGTTTTCGGACATACTAAATACTCTACTACATGAAATCGAATAGTTTCGTTATATGAAGCACACATTCTCCACAGAGGAGATTTATGTAATATGTTAGTTCTTGCTTTGTTTACAATAGAATGTTCCAGTGTTTGCTGTTCTCGTCTTACCTGTTGGGACACGTAATAATACTTCTGAAACTAATTCTGGACAATCAATTTTACCATTTAATAATTTATGTAAGAACAACAGATCAAACGTCCATCTCCATTTTTCTGATGTTTGAAAACTAAAATTCGTTACTAAGCCTTCATAGGCAACATACTTTGAGTAGAAACCGATTTTCTTGTATGCAAGCATTTTTAAAAATTTAAACTGTATATTTTCTATTGCATCACAGTATTTATTGACATCTGGTGTTCAAACAGTACAACAATATTCTAATTTTGACCTCACATACGGAATACTCGTTATTGCGTCAATGTGTTGAGCAAAGTTGAATTTGCTATCAAATATAACTCCTAGATCTTTGATAGTATTTGGGTGTGCGTGGGTTTTCTCGGGGTTCTCCCGTTTCCTCCCACTTTCTTCATTCCACCATTTCATTCATTACTCATTATCACCGTCTCCTTTAGCCTAACCGGCATAACCGTGGGACGTAAAACTCAAAATTTCATTTCATTTCATTTTTTTGATAGTATTTGGGGTAGACAAGGATGTGCCACTTAATGGTTAGGAAAAGGTAATTGGAGTTTCTTTCCTCGTGAAAGTTACAGATGTACATTTGGACAATTTATTATTATCGCGCCATATTTGAACTCTGTAGATCTTCTTGAAGTTTCACACAGTCATCAATTGAACTTACTTTGGAGTAATCAATTTTGAACTGACAAGTAAACCTTACGTTTGGGTGAATCGAGTTGCTGACTGAGACACATATGAGAAAGTAGTACTAAATGTGGTCAGTATTCAGTGAAGTTGTAGGTGCGAAGCTCCAGGGGTTTAGGAGATACAGCTACCAGAACATCACATGGAAGTACAGAATAGTCTTCATACAGTTGGAGGTAAAAGCTCTGTAAGACCTCTTGTAACGACAAAAGGTGAATAACAAATATATGGGTATATATTAGGACTAGGGGGAAGTCATATAGTAAGGGTATACCTGACGGCGGCCATCTTGAAATCCGCCATTTTGAATTAAGGTTAAGTTTTTAAAATAGGAATAGGGTCATGTGATACATGGTTTAAGGCGCAAATTTAATCAGAAGAACAATGGTCACGTTAATTTTGAGTTACGCAATATTGGTAAAAAGTTACAGGGAAATTAAATATTGTTGCAGCATATTAGTCCTTTACCCCACCTTGTAAATTTTGTTTTAATGATAATAATTAAATGAAAAGCAGGTGGATAAATATTAGGTCTATGGTAAGAGTTGCCTTCATGGCGGCCATGTTCAAATCCAATATTTTGAAGCAGACAAAAGTTTTAAACAAAACGCATAACATTGATACCTTATTAATAGCAAATTTTACCATAACTCCAACGGTATAACCATTTTTGCTTTATCATTAACCAGCACAAAATTAAATGGATCGCTCCTTACGACTACTGCTTTGACGGAATTGTTAACGACAGATGTGTCATGTGTAACTCGATTGCCTTTGTCAGGTGTGCTCACTGTGAGCAGAGCATTTGTGCAAGTCATGCACTCTTTTCTGAACTATACATTGATTGTACTACTTGAGGACTTTTCTGGAAGAAAGACCCAAGTTCAATTATGACTCAATTCCTCTTTGGTCATTTTTCCTTAAATTAGCAACTTGTTTATGCGATAACAAATGATGGTTAATGATAAAGCAAAAATGGCTATACCGTTGGATTTATGGTAAAATTTGCTATTAATAAGGTATCACTGTTATGCGTTTTGTTTAAGACTTTTGTCTCTTCAAAATGGTGGATTTGAACATGGCCGCTATGAAGGCAACTCTTACCATAGACCTAATATTTATCCACCTGCTTTTCATTTAATTATTATCATTAAAACAAAATTTACAAGGTGGGGTAAAGGACTAATATGCTGCAACAATATTTAATTTCCCTGTAACTTTTTACCAATATTGCGTAACTCAAAATTAACGTGACCATTGTTCTTCTGATTAAATTTGCGCCTTAAACCATGTATCACATGACCCTATTCCTATTTTAAAAACTTAACCTTAATTCAAAATGGCGGATTTCAAGATGGCCGCCGTCAGGTATACTCTTACTATATGACTTCCCCCTAGTCCTAATATATACCCATATATTTGTTATTCACCTTTTGTCGTTACAAGAGGTCTTACAGAGCTTTTACCTCCAACTGTATGAAGACTATTCTGTACTTCCATGTGATTTTCTGGTAGCTGTATCTCCTAAACCCCTGGAGCTTCGCACCTACAATTTCACTGAAATACTGACCACATTTAGTACTACTTTCTCATATGTGTCTCAGTCAGCAACTCGATTCACCCAAACGTAAGGTTTACTTGTGAGACTGGCGGCAAAACGAAAAACTTGAGAATATCTAATGCACAGAGAAATATCATTAACATAAAAAGAGAAGACAACAGGGGACCTAGATTAGATCCTTGAGGAACTCCCGATAGAGTATTGAACTTGAAAATTACCGGTAATGTAAAACATCGCATAGGCCTACGATTATTGAACTGGAACTCTCTGCAGCCCTCTGTGAGAAGAGTTTTTCTTTTTATCTTGGAATTTAATATTTGTATATTCTATGCTATTACTATGTTGGTGTGTATCAAGTTATAAATAAACAGGAATAGCACTCGATTTCAAGAATTCAAAACCTATTTTCATTAACTTTTTATGTTTCAACTACAAAAACCATTCTCTTTAAAAAATTAACATAATACCAACTTCTTTTATCTTACATTATGATCTTACATTCCATATTTTAAATCTAGGAGTACAGAATACACTCTGGTTGTTTCTCATAACACACTAGGGGGGGTCGCCTGGGAATTCTCGCCCTGGGCGCTTACAACCCACGCGACGGCCCTGGGTAGTGATGTAAATCGGCTCGACTCTATTGAGCCAACAGCTCGAACCGAGCTCGATTGGAGTGAGCCATTGGCTTAGTTCGGCTCGGCTCAGTGAGGCATCAGCTCCAGCCGGCTCGGTTCGGCTCAGCTTAGGCGAGCCATCGGCTAGGGCCGGTTCGGTTGGAAGGAGCAATGGGCTCAGTTCGGCTCAGCTCAGGTGAGCCATCGGCTCTAATCGGTTCGGCCCAACTGAGCCGAGGGCTCGACCCAGCTCGGTTGGGTGAGCTGTTGGCTCGGCTCGATAGTGACTGAGCCGTGAGCCGAGCCGTTGACAACACTACTAGTGTGGTCTTACAGACCGCATTCGTCATTTATTTCTCTCTAAATTTAAAGATATTCGATAGATGGTGCTGGTTTCTTGTTACCCTCATAGTTTGGCATAAACTATCATTGTATGAATAGAGCAAAAAAAGAAAAAGAAAAAAAAGAAAAAAGAAAAAGACGTACTCTTGACGTTTCGGAAGATGAATCATTTGGGGTCTGATATACCCCACCATAATTTAAACATTACTATTTTTTATTCAACATCGTGAATGGTAAACTCACTTTATTTATATAAATTATTTTTAGCTTTTGCACTTTGCTTTAAATTTTGGTGTTTCATACTTAGAACTTTCAATACGACATAACAAATGACAATGGCCTTAGAGAAGGCGTCCTCTTCTTCGGCTAGTCAATCTTCAAACAAGAATGAAATTGTATCTTTTTAAGTACACACATGCAACTTTAGAAATATCTGTTGGAGCGTGCGATTAGAAAACTACTCAGCATTGGATTTTTTAAAAAATCTATATTCATGAAAAACAGTTGAGGTGTGACAAACCCAACTGGGGTGTAACTTATTTTCACCGCAGTAGTTAAGGGTTAAATATTTTCCATTATATAAGTTTTACTTTTAATAGGCTTAAATTTGATTTAAACTACTTGCTGAGCAAAACCATACGTTTATTGTAATATATATATATATATATATATACAGTAAACCCTCGTTAACACGAATTCCAAGGGACTGAAAATTCAGGAGTTCGTGTTAAAAAAATTCGTGTTAACCGGGGACCCAAATTTTATAATTCAAATACATTTTCTCCATACATACGCACTACAGTATACAGACTATACATACCACTACAGTATATTATGTATGTCATAGAAAACACTAGAGATGGTATCGAGACGAGACTGAGAGTTTCGGTCTCGTCTCGATTTCGAAAAGCACGGCTCGGTCTCAAATTCGAGTTAAGATCGAGATCGAGACTAGTTTCGGTCTCGGTACCATCCTCTGAAAAGTGAAAACACTACAGTAAGCTTATTATCCTATCTTCAAAGATAAAAAAAAAAAGTTTCCACGCAGAAAATCAAGGTCAAGTTATAAAATTGACAACTCCGCTAGCAGGTTGGGTACCGCTAGTAACGGAAGGGTATTTATGACTGCTGTCACCAGTTTGGAGCTACAAGGGAGAGAAGACGTTTTGTCTCGAGCTGTCACCAGCTCGTCTGCCAAGCACCTGCATGTTCAGCGCTTGACGGAGGACAGAATCAACACCTCATAAGAGACGAAAGATACCCGTTTCTGGTTTTTCTCTTATTTACAAGGCAATTTTCGTCTGTATAAATACTGTATGACAAAAAGTAATCTGGAGTGAAATCTAAAATAGGAATAATGATCTGAAAAAAAACTAAGGATTGAAAGTTCGTGTTAAATGAAAACATTTACTGACTCAAGGGACTAAAAATTAGTTCGTCCTAACCGAGTGTTCGGCTTAAGCGAGTTCGTGTTAACGAGGTTATACTATATATATATATATATATATATATATATATATATATATATATATATATATATATATATATATATACTATGTGATCAAAAGTATCCGGACTCCCCCCAAAACACACGTTTTTCATATTAGGTGCATTGTGCTGCTACCTACTTCCAGCTACTCATTATCAGCAATCTCAGTAGTCATTATACATCGTGAGAAAGCAGAATGGGGCGCTCCGCGGAACTCACGGACTTTGAACGTGGTCAGGTGATTGGGTGTCACTTGTGTCAGAAGGCTGTACGCGAGATTTCCACACTCCTAAACATCTCTAGGTCCACTGTGTCTGGTGTGATAGTGAAGTGGAAACGTGAAGAGACACGTACATCACAAAAGCGTACAGGCCGACCTCGTCTCTTGACTGACAGAGACCGCCGACAGTTGAAAAGGGTCGTAAAGTGAAATAGGCAGACATCTATCTAGACCATCACACAGGAATTCCAAACTGCATCAGGATCCACTCCAAGTACTATGGCAGTTAGGCGTGAGGTGAAAAAACTTTGGATTTCATGGTCGAGCGGCTGCTCATAAGCACCACATCACGCAGGTAAATGCCAAACGACGCCTCGCTTGGTGTAAGGAGCGTAAACGTTGGACGATTGAACAGTAGAAAAACGTTGTGTGGAGTGACGAATCACGGTACACAATGTGGCGATCCGATGGCAGGGTGTGGGTATGGCGAATGTCCGGTGAACGTCATCTGTCAGCGTGTGGTGTAGTGCCAACAGTAAAATTCGGAGGTGGTGGTGTTATGGTGTGATGGTGTTTTTCTTGGAGGGGGCTTGCACCCCTTGTTGTTTTGCGTGGCACTCTCACAGCGCAGGCCTACATTGATGTTTTGAGGACCTTCTTGCTTCGCACTGTTGAAGAGCAATTCGGGGATGGCTAATGCATCTTTCAACACGATCGAGCACCTGTTCATACTGCACGGCCTGTGACGAAGTGGTTACACGACCATAACATCGCTGTAATGGACTGGCCTGCACACAGTCCTGACTTGAATCCTGTAGAACACCTTTCTGATGTTTTGGAACGCCGACTTCTTGCCAGGCCTCACCGACTATATCGATACCTCTCCTCAGTTCAGCACTCTGTGAAGAATGGGCTGCCATTCCCCAAGAAACTTCCAGCACCTGATTGAAAGTATGCCTGCGAGAGTGGAAGCTGTCATCAAGGCTAAGGGTGGGCCAACACCATATTGAATTCCAGCAGTAGCGATGGAGGGCGCCACGATCTTGCATATCATTTTAAGCCAGGTGTCCCGTTACTTTTGATCACATAGTATATATATCGGGTGTCAAAAAATTCCACCAACAAACTTTGGGAGGTAAATCCTCTCACACGAAGAAACAAAAAGTCTTAGTAAACATGGGTCCGGAAACGCGTTGTTTCGGAGATATAAGGCGCCGAAACCGTGGAAAATGAATCTTCAAATGCGTATATTTCAGAAACTATTCAACGTAGAGGGTGCGGTTTAAAAACTCACCAACGAAGTCATACCTGCTCTTGTTAAACATGCATGTTTCATAATCTTGCAATGCCTGCGGAAGGGATTCCCCAAAGGAGCATATGGATTCCCGGATAATCTGCCGAGTGAAGATGGCTCGAAAGTGGTATGGATGGACGACTTCCTCACCCGTTAACAGTACTTCCTGGTACCAAGACGATAACTCAAACGGATACAAAATAATGGACACTTGTATACCTGTTGTGTGTGGTTGCATAACCGCCACATACGGATGATGCCCAATAATGAATTTCGGAATATGAAGTACTGTGAATATGCAGTCGAAGGTTCGTAGTGAGGCACGTGCGGTGTTGCTACAGCATAACACACGAAGCAGAATGATTGAGAGCTGTTGAAATTAGATGCAAACCCGCTATCAAAATGTACCTAAATTATCGTGGACAAATGTATGATAAATATGCAGCATTGTGGAGTATAGTATTAACATACGTAAGAAGCAGCAGACAAATGACCTCCTGGGAGTAGCGATAATGTGATTCGCATATTAGTAGCATAGTTGGTGCCGTACAATGCTGTAAAGCATAACCTCCAGTCACACAAATAAAATACACAAAGCACAAAGACAGAAGAAGACGAGTCAATGCAGGAAATGGTGTTTGTAATTCACTTGTACCTTACAACGTCACGAAATCTACTAAAAATGTGAACCATTGACTTCAATACACAAGAGATAGCGTCGAAGCACTTCGTCTCGCACACTAGGAAAAACGTCGTGGTTAACACGAATTCTTGCGGAAGCCTCGACAATGTGGCCCACAAGGTCCAATTCATTCTCCACTGGTGTCTGGTAGACCAACTCCTTCATGTGTCCCCATAGGTAAAAGTCCATAGGTGTCATATGCGGTGATCTAGGAGGCCATGCTACAGGACCAGCATGCCCGATCCATCGATTCCCAAACATATCAGAAAGTACATTTTGAACACGCCGCGGCCGATGGGGTGGACCTCCGTCATGCTGGAACCACATTTGTCGCCGGACTGCAAGGGAGACATTTTCTAGCAGTTCCGGGAGTACCTCTGAAAGAAACACACTGTAAGTATGCATGTTCAGTCGTGGAGGTAATACATAAGATCCTACTAAGACATTATTCACTATATCGGTCCACACATTAACTGTGAATCGTTCTTGATGACCTCGGCGAAACATTGCATGCGGATTGTTTGTTGCCCACATATGCCTATTATGAGCATTGTAACATCCGTCACGAGTAAAACTACTCTCATCTGTGAACAAAACATGCCGCGCGAACTGCGGATTCTCCACACACTGCCGCAGGTACCATCGGGCAAATCGCACACGTGTGGGATATGGATAGAAATGTTCTTTACGTAGGACGTTCCACATTTGCTGGTGCTGAACATGCAACACATGTCCAACGGCCCGCGTGCTTTTTCAGGGATTTTGTTCAAATTGGTCCAACACATTCTCTTTGAATGCTGGTGTTCTTTCTGTTCGTGGTCTTCCTGCATCAGGCCGGTGTATATGTAAGGAACCTGATTCTCGCAGCTGCCTATCAATTGACGTAAATGTAGTGTGATGGGGGCACCGTCGTTCTGGAAAACGTTCTCTATACAGTCTTTGTGTCTCCCTTGCATTTCCCAAAGCTGCACCATATGCCAGATGCATATCACTTAATTCTGCCCAAGTAAACTCCATTTCCCACTACGGTGTTTTATAAAGCACAGACAGTAAGCACTGCACACAAGCACAGTCGCTTCCAGAATACACGTCAGTCTTCGGTAGACTAGCTTCTTTAGGTGCTCGTCTGTCATATGGCTTCCCACACAATCCTGTGCCTTCCAACACAGTCGAATCCCACTACCAGCATGACTCTGTTAATCAATGTTTATTTTATCTCTTCTATCGTATTTTTGTTCCTATAAACAGTTTTGGACGTAAGAAAAACGCTATGTACTGTCATTTCAAGGACAATGTATTTTTGTTGAATAGGCCCTATTCTGGACTCAGTTAAAATTATCGTGTGAAACTGAAATACCTCTACATGTTTTAATATTTAAAGAAGACCAGAAACCAATTTCCTTACACACAGTAAAATGATAATCAATGTTGTTTTTCTTTTTCAAGGTCGACAATACCCTCCAGAGTTTGACTGCGTGTGCATTTAAGTGCAGCCTAAATCTGTTTACATTATGAGAGTTAATGACATCCGACGACTAAAGTTCAGACACAAACGCAGGCGATCTTGCGGCCAGAGCGTTTATAGAGGTACCATCTTGGCATTCGACTTGTGAAACTGAAGAAAGCCACTCAGAATGGTTGAACAAAGAGTGGCGAATCTAGGGTGGGGTCGGGGGGCCTTGGTCCCCCAATTTTGCTGCGTTACTAGAAAATCACTAATGTCATAAATACCAGAACGCAGTCCAAATTACGTATTTTACATAGCAAAATACTGACATCCCCTCCCCCGCCAGTTTTTACTTTCAAGATCGGCTACTGAACACAATGATCGTACCCGGTTCTCTCTACACTTAATCTACTGTGGTTGCTAAATTGGAATAGGCGTATAGATTTGAGGCTCCAGCAGTTGCATTGTAAGCAAAAATAAACATGAGAAGAGTATGACGTTATGATTATTATTTTGTAATAACGTCCCCGCCTTATAGACCTAACAAAATGGACACGAAGACAATCTTGATGTAACTTTAAATGGAGGAATAAAGACAAGATATAAAATATGAAGGTGGTTTATTGTTCTGTTTACATATTTTGGAATCCATTAACACGAGCGGCTTGGGTACCCGAAGAGAAAATGAAACCGTAGCAGGACTTACGTTTAATTTAACGAGCTAAACCAATTCATTTAGATATCACATTCGCGCACTACAGTATCATTCAATTGTACGTTTATAACAATTGTTTATTGTTTGATTGTTTATTTGTTAAGATGTTCAACGTCCCTTTTCAGCAGCGGCGCTATATGGAGACGGGACCCAAAGTTTCAAATGCGATCCGATCCATCTCTTAGTTCTTGAGTCCAAAGCTTGGACTCTTAGTGGGGATTGACCCCGCGACACGGCGCGCCAACGTGCAACCTTGCTTTCTGTTGCTTCCTTGCTTATCCACGTAACGGTGTAACAACTGAAAGGAACAAGTACCATTGAAATCAGGTGGATGGTTGCAGACTTATTAAGATAATGCATATGATTTCAAATCACAAATCTCTTATACATTTAATCAGATCATTCATGTAATGTACTTAACATTGGGTCTCGTTCATTAGTGACATTCACTCAGTTCACTAGACTTAACGATATTTGTAGCCATTGCTAAACATTACGCATATCTGGAAATGTGCTGACTGTATTCGCTATCGTGCTATTTGGGGCTTTCCTTTGCATCAAGTGTTTTCACAATTTCAAGCACTCTGCTTCGTGTTATGCTGTAGCAACACCGCACGTGCCTCACTACGAACCTTCGACTGCATATTCACAGTACTTCATATTCCGAAATTCATTATTGGGCATCATCCGTATGTGGCGGTTATGCAACCACACACAACAGGTATACAAGTGTCCATTATTTTGTATCCGTTTGAGTTATCGTCTTGGTACCAGGAAGTACTGTTAACGGGTGAGGAAGTCGTCCATCCATACCACTTTCGAGCCATCTTCACTCGGCAGATTATCCGGGAATCCCTATGCTCCTTTGGGGAATCCCTTCCGCAGGCATTGCAAGATTATGAAACATGCATGTTTAACAAGAGCAGGTATGACTTCGTTGGTGAGTTTTTAAACCGCACCCTCTACGTTGAATAGTTTCTGAAATATACGCATTTGAAGATTCATTTTCCACGGTTTCGGCGCCTTATATCTCCGAAACAACGCGTTTCCGGACCCATGTTTACTGAGCTTTTTTGTTTCTTCGTATGAGAGAATTTACCTCCCAAAGTTTGTCGGTGGAATTTTCTGACACCCTGTATATATATATATATATATATATATATATATATATATATATATATATATATATATATATATATATATATATATATATATATATATATATATATATATAGTAGTATTTCGTCAACTATCCACTTTGGCTTCTGTCTGATGTAGCCAAGTGGATATTGGATAGTGTCTGATGAAGCCGAGTGGATAGTTGGCGAAACTGTTACAGTTATTATTTTTTTTTACAATAAATGTGTTATTTTGCTCAGCGAGTAATTTAAATCAAATTTTAAATTTAAATTTTCTCTCTCTTTTTTCTTTTTAATGAGATTTACCAGGTTACCTTTTCGCATTTTCCCCCTTGCATTCAAAAATAAGGATAGATTTTCGGAGACCAAGAATCAATAATTGTAATTTTGTCGAACATTTTTTATTTAAAATTTAACGTCCCATGATTGTGTCCCTTTAGCCAGGAAGAGACTAATGGCCAATGAAAATGAATGGTTATGAATAAATTGGTTCGGATTGGAATGTGAGAGGAATCGGGAGAACTCCGAGAAATCCCACGAGCATGATGTTGTCTATCAGAAACACGGAGAGGTATTACCTTGCCTAAATTGCTGGAGACTGCCGTGAGCTAAAAGGACTCCTAACTAGAACCTATGCTGCCATGAACTAAGGAGGTTACCAAAGTTCCATATCCTGAAGTCACTGCAGGGTGCTCTGGAGGCTGCTATAAGCTAAAGGGTTTCCGTATAAAACATTTTCCTTCCTTCCTGTCACTTGTTACGAGGTATAAGGAAGATTTAAGATATTCCTTTATAGATACGAAGACTACTTTTAAAATATTTTTTATAAAATAAATTAGGTGAAGGGCTAAAATCCAGGACTATTATTGTCTCTATTTATATAAACATTACAATATATATATATATATATATATATATATATATATATATATATATATATATATATATATATATATATATATATATATATATATAACGGATAGGAGAGAAGAGGACACTTCTAGTCACCATCCTTCGTAGGAAGGCAATTGACTTTGACATATCTTGTGAAGAAATTGTCTTCTTCCGAAGCACATGCACTTCACTGTAAATACGAGGCACATCCAGAAAGTAAGTTTTCCACGCGTCCCATAGGTAGGAAACGGTATGTTGCGCGAAGCGACTACGTGTACGTGAGAGAGGAAGATCCTAGCATGGCACATGCACTAGCGGAACTTCCCTAGTGCTCTCAGTAGCGTCGTGGCATTGGTTGAAGGTGGACGTTCCTATTCCAGCTCACGCCGCGTGTGAAGTGCGAGCAGTGATAAAGTTTTTAAATGCACAGGGCATAGCATGAATCCATCGTTAGCTGTGCCAAGTCCATGAGCCTAACGGCATGAGCAAGCAGCTCCTGAAGATTTTACGCTCCTTCTTGCACACCACTGTCACGGAGTGCCTGTTCATCAAGAAGTTTTGTGTTGAAGCAACTAACCCTAGAGCATAAGGCAAGGCGCACAGGGTCAGCATTGACATTTTTGCAACGACACAGCTGATGATGGATTTCAATCGGTGCTATGTCCTGTGCATTCAAAAACTTTATCAGTGCTCGCACTTCACACGCGGCGGGAGCTGGAATAGGAACGCCAATCTTCAATCACTGCCACGACGCTACTGAGAAAATTAGGGAAGTTCTGCTGGCGCATGCGCCATGTTAGGATCTTCCTCTCTCACGTACACGCAGTCGCTTTGCGCAGCATGCGGTTTCCTCGCTATGGGACGCGCCTCCTATACACTATCTAAAATGAGAACCTAGCAGTAAAAAAGCAACATTTTCCGAAACTTTCTGCTGTCATGTGTCCGTTTGAGGCTTAAAAGAAAGCTTAGTTTTGCAAAAGCAATAGTTTAAGTCGATTTTCTGAAGAGTGAAGGAAAAGGATTCATTGAACATAGTAATATTCCTCATTCACATCACAGATGCCTAAAGGCATTGAAAAACTTAAAAATTTAAATCAAATGTATTTGTTGTTATTGCTGCATCTCCCTTCAAGAAATCCTGGATCCGGCCTTGTATATATATATATATATACACCGTACATGCCTCTTAACTGACGTCTCTGATCTATAACAGGAGAGATTAGAGCCCATGCATACATACAAAAAGTAGATCTTCACAGGAGTTGAGTAAAAAGTGCTGCAACAGGAGATATAACAGTAGAATAGAATCTCAAAAATGTAACAGTGATAATTAAAGAGGGATGTAAAATTAGAAACCAAAAGCCGTGACACAGAATAGGCCAGATTTAGATAAATTTTCATTCATCAATGACCTTTGTGTTCCTCACAGATCACACCATCTTCACAACCATTATCACCTTCATTAGCTACCCCCCCCCCCGCTCCGTCATTCTTATATTGTTTATAACATTGTTGTGAAACTGATGTTTGTTAATGGCTATTAAGAAGGCACTGTAAAATTCTCATTCTTTAAGATATACTAACAAAAAAAGTATCCAGGTCTTAGGTTGTTACCAAACTAATATATAGAATACGAAAACATTTATAATATATCCATGTTATATTGTCTGGGCAAGAGTCTCTGAGAGGCTTTTAAGCTGAAACGGAACAATAAAAAGCAAAATAAGATGGGTATTCTTATTGAATTAAAAAGATGGCTCAAAAATAAGGGCAATTATAACAACAAATATAAAAGATTAAAAGGACTTCACATTTTAGACATTTGAGTAATTAAGACATTGATCTAACGTTAAAGATGCCGTAACGCTAATGGAAGCTTCTGTACAACATGCATTCCTTCCTTCTCGGGCACCGTTTGTCTGATTCATTCTGAACCTGTTTTTGGATTGGACTGTTATCTTGAATTTTTTTTTTTTTTTTGTTTCTTATTGATCAGTTCTCTTTAAGGTCACAAGAAAATATTACTATACCTTTCTCCAACGGATGTCTGTCAAATGTTTCGTTGGTTTGACAGACAACATAGACATGCGAGTACAGGTTAACACAGGATCCACCGGGAATCGAATATCGACTACCCACGCCAATAAGATGCTTTATAGGTTACTGAAGAAGACTTTAGAAAAGGAGGATGCTTTTAAATTTCACAAAAAGACACATTACTAAACAAATCTCATATTAACCTTTCTACGACCACCAGAGATTTGAACGAAATCGTAGTCTCTCACGTTGGGGTCCTGGTAGCCCCCTTAATTATCACAGTGTTACGTCTGACACATCGTTGAAAAGCGTATGAAACACAGATTATAACACATACAGCAACCAGAATTATGCTTCTAGACCAATTCAGTGAAAAAATAAGATGTCGTACATGGAACCGTCCTGAAAATAAATGACATTTACGTAAAAAAAAAAAAAAAAAAAACTGAAAACGGCCAACTTTTTCCCCTCTCCCTTATATAAGCAACAAGTACACATACAGAGTATTACTATATACTGAACATACCAATTTTTATGAGTGTACCTCAAGGAAGAAATGACCCCCCAAAAGCCTGATGCAAAACAAACATGAACTTTTACTCTCCCCTAGTCGCCTTAGTACCCCTCCACATACATAAAATAGCGGAAAGCTTCATTCTTCAGGAACACATTAAGTGGCGGGTCCAGGATATGATCAAGGGGGGGATAAACCATAGTTTGCCGCTTTATCCAGTGTAAAGCAGGATTAAAGTCCATTTTATCCAGTGTACACCTGAGCGTCAAAGGAGGGCTATAGCTCCTATCCGTTCAACGTTGGTTTCCATAGAACAAGAACGGTAATAAAAAGCGGAAAGCGGTTCTTTACAATCGATTTAATATCTCAAGAAAACGTATTACTATCACCCACAACACTCTACCAAAACCGGATATGATTGAAATATACTAGTACTTCCGGTTTCAATATGCATTTTTTATAGAGCAAAAACGGAGCAATAACTCATGACGATAGCAAGTGGCCAGTTACAGATCTGATCAATTTAAATAATCTTTACTGTATATGTAAGAAAAGTAAGAGGAAGGGACAAAGTGAAATGTTCATCTTGTCTTGGTCCTTAGTAATACATGTAACTTCTTTACTGAAAGGACTGGAACATTAAAAGTAATTCTCCTTTCGTTACGCCATTAGACAAAAGAAAAATAGATATGTTTCTTTTTTTGAATTGCCTTGTGTAGAGAACAAATTTTCACGCCGTCTATTTGTGGGAAAAAACTTCTTTTACTCTGTTTGAGATGCTGTGCAGTTGATGAAGAAGAAAAACCAGGAGAGAGAAAGAAAGAAAAGAAAAGAGAGGGCAGCACATTACTAACTCTCGTCATGTCCTCACAGTATCACGCACTGCTAGGACCGCCATTGTTATGGTAATTCGATCAGCAGAGGCCAGTGTTATGGACCTGTTAAGGTGTCGGGGGTGAAGGTAACAGGAATTGGCGCCAGTCTGAGCTCAAGAAATTCAGGTGGTAAAAATGAAAGAGGGAAGCGATCAACGCTTGTTTCCCATTTACTTTTGAGGAAAAGAAGTCATTGAAAAATATTTGTAGATTCTGCGAGATCTCTTGTTCACATGAGGGGGCTGTAGGGGCATTTTCCTCCGTGATATTTCTCGTGTCCTTTTTATGTATATTAGGGATTCCAGACGTCCCGTTACTCAGGACAGCTCCTTTTTCCTGCATTCTGTCCCAATATTCCAATAGCCTCTAACTGGGACGCCTAATGTCCCTTTTTCATGGATTTTAGAAGTAAATTTGTAATCTTAAAAATCTCTAGTTCTTTGTTCTTCCCATGGAGAACCGAAAAAGCGTACACAGTACTGTTATGAAAATCAGTTAATTGGAGTCTAACATCAACCTGCTTTATCACGAAAAAGGTAAGCTGTTAAAAGAGTAAACATTGACAAAACTGAACCCTTAGGCAACCTTGCTTTACTAGACAAAAGGCTATCTGTCATTACCAAAGAAATGTTTACCAATTTAGAATAAATTACATTGGCTTTTAGTACGCCTGAGCAGATATGCAACCAACAATTCTTAAAGATATGTTGGGTTGCGTGCTCCTTAGGGAAAATGAATGTTTTTTGGTTACTGGAGTTTGGATTTTAGTTTAGTGGATTTATAGTTTAAGATGCAGTTCGAACTATTACAATGCGTTCAATGCTCTCCCAGCAGAATCGCACCTGCAACCCTGTGCATCAAATGCTAACACGCTATCTACTAGCCGAGCGCGAAGGACTACCTTATAATTTGAAAAATTCCAATGAATTAATACAAATCTAGTTAATCTGTAAGTGTACCAAGGAATATTGGAATAAAAACTTAAGTTTGCCGAAACAACTTTAAATAACCCAGACAGTGGTTAGGGAATGAAAACGTGGTGGGGAGGCGAGATAACGAGGTGGGGAATGGCGTATACTGTGAGGTAGTCTGTTCCGGATTCAACCCGGTTCGGAGCTCACGTTAATAGTAGGTAATTTTCTTCATAACCTCGGAATTGCATAAAGGCACGAAACAACTAAAATAAGAATTCTTTATGGAATAATCTCCTTTTTGTAAATTTCCTGTTTTTTTAATGGAACGTCCATTATATGAAGAGAAGGTTTGAACCAAAGAACCTAGAAATAACTGAACTGTTCAACGAACTTTAGCATAAACTTGAGATTACAATGGTGGTTGAATGATGACTGGTTTTTAAAAATAAAGAAAGGATGCAAAAATTCTCATATTTTCCATAGACATTTCATTTCATCAGTTTTCCATGATGACGTAAGTGTTATTGTCTGAAAAGCTTTATTTGACAGTTCCTTTCTGGAAATATTTGGAACTCGCTATCTTCACAGAAGCAGAAGAAGAAGGACCACATTGAACTATAGAGATAAAAAAGTGAAGAAAAAATAAAAGAGACAGCCGGAGAAAGATCATTCTCGTTATCTCTTCATCATTCGTTTCTTCACACTTCTCTCAAGAATTCTACTTATTCTTCAACTATTTTTTTTATCTTTCTCAACCACGATATCTTAATTTTTTCTTCGTTTTCTCCTATCTTCTTTGATACCAATATCTTCTGACCTGTCGCATCTCATAACGTTTTACGGTTGTGGCAAAAGAAGGAGCCCAGAAGTGGAAGAAACAGCTCTGAATTCAAAATGTAGACCATCTTCCTTGTTGGTTTCGTTTTCACCCCTTTTTAACAACCCAACAATCTAGCTTCCCTTTTCTTTTGCCCATAACCCATTCCTTCCTTTTTACAGAGTCTTCAAACGGCACCTTCTACCACCACCCACGGAAAACAACCGCTCTCCGCTGAGAGCTGGTTGCTAGCTGACTGAGTTGCAGTATTGCTAACTATCATGTAACAAATTGTAGCATTAAGAGCCAGGAATAGTATGAAATGAAATCTTTGAGTTTTACGTCCCGCGGTTATGCCTAAAAGCTAAAGGAGACGATGATGCTGAGTAATGAATGTAATGGTGGAATGAAGAAAGTGGGAGGAAACGGGAGAACCCCGAGAAAACTACGCTCCATCACAAATTTCAGTTGGCCTTAGCTGGGATCGACCCAGGACCCCATGCACCAGAGGTGAACTCTCTACTACTGAGCCACCACGGCTCCCAGGAATGGTTTGGATGGAACAGGGTAAAGAAAAGTACATTTTTAGTCTTTGAAATTCTGCTATACATAGTATGGGAAGTCATGTAGCACAGCTATATCGGTCCTTCCGTTCGTCTGTCCGCAGCAAGGGTAACCAGTCTTTTTATTTTAGGTGTGATAGTTACTTTTCATTTCAGAAATCATTGACGGTCTACTTACCTCTTCAATATCCCGCTAGGGCATTTTCTATTTCAAGTGTGCCGTCGGAAAATATGTGAAAAATACTTCGGCCCCAACCCCGCCGCCCTCTTACAGAGGAAACCTTCCCTTTGCTTTGAGAAGAGAAGTGAATGACCTCTGGTATGTTGCCAATTTCTCATTTAGTTGTTTGGTCTTGATGAGTGAAGATCGTAGGGTACTTAAAGTGGGTAACAATACAGTGCACAGCGAAGCCCGTGAAATAATTCAACGTGGCAGCCCTGTCCTCCTCCACTCTATTGAAGAATCTCGGCGACAACAACGCGCCCCTATTCTTTCGAGGAAAATACGGGAAAACACACATCGACAGTAGCGCCAGTAAGTTTACTTGAAATAGAGGCTCTTGAAGGAATAATGAACAAATGACGCCTTGATGGTCGACGCTTTGGACACCCCTCGTGTAAAAGTAAACCAAAAAACGATAAAAAAAAATAACTAGAAATGGTCTGCTGATGTGGATTCAGCGCTCCTCCCACTTATCCCCTATTACAACCGGAAGTGGTAAAAAATATAAATTTCCGGTTTCAATATTTTACTATAGAACGAAAATGAAAAGAGAAACACTGAGAAAAATTATTGGTTTGAAACGTGACCACGCAGTGAGGTTAAAAATTTTGAAACCAAATTGGATTGTTTGAGAACGATGGGTGGTCACTTGCAACCCAACTGCATTAACCGTTGTGTCAACAAAATGACTATATATATATCACTGTAGAATACTTTAAACCAACACTTAGGTCATAACCGGTTAACGGAAAGTGTCATGATGCGTGAAACATATAGTCTCTAAAGCAAGCTAATTTACATGGACAATTTAGTACTAAAAAAATTACAACACATGTTTGTTATTTACTGTCTAGTTAGTCGAAATTATACAGTTATATCTTTACAGAGCACGATTACTATACCAACGTTAGCTCCGGCCCAAGCGGAAGGCTACAGGCGAAGAAAATGGTACCGAAAAAAACACATTGTATCGACGCCATAATGCATGAACAGCAGTGCTGTCATCTGTTTTCCTTATCTATTATTCGTCGTAGCACATAAGAACAATAGATGGCGCAACTGTTACCCGTGTAGGCCTAACTATTGTGTGACTATTCACAAGTTTAAGAAACGATTATTGTGACCAATAACAGAAAACAAAGAACGTTATTTGTTGCTTGGTATAAATGTCAAATATACTGCGAAAAACTTTGTAATAACTACTTACTGACTGTGAATAATGCAAATATATACAGCTAAACGGCGTGACAAACATCTTGGCATTTGAAGGCGGCGCTCCAAGTTCCCTCTTGCTGCTAGCAAATGAGAGGCCAGCGGTATTGCCACATTTATTTTGTACACATCCACGTCTGTCCCCTGCCACCTGATCGCACTTTACTTCATCTGCTTAGCCATAGCCACACCCCTTTACTACTTGGCAACGTCGCGTCAGAGCTTGCGTTTTATTCGTTTAGCTGAAATGCCAAGATGTTTGTCACAGGCTTTAGTAAGTAGTTATTTCTGATATATTTGGAAGGTGATATCGTTGGTGTTGAATATAAACCCAAACAATAGGCTAAAGTGGTAGTCATTTTGTGTTGTGTAATGTTGGGATCACCTCTGTAACCAACTGACGGTTTAACATCAACAACATGTCGTGTTAAATCCGTAACGGTTAATGTGACCTTTACTCTTTTAACCAAGGATATTATAAAATAGAGGATCTGTCCATACAACAAAAACGTGAAGCCATACGTCATAGCTTCGCCACACCTACTCTGCCCACTCCGCGCCAATAAGATTGCAATGCTTCGAGCCAACAATCATGGCGGAAACGAGGGTAGCCAATCAGACGTGCTTGCTCAGACGATGCTCGGTTGTTCTTCGGCTTCATTGAGTTCATATGCTGAAGATACGTATGGGCAGATCCCTCCTCCTGTTTAATACCCTCCTGTTTCTCAATGAACTCAAAAATTATATTTTTAAAAACATATTTTATATTATAAAAATTAAATGATAAATTGCGATTTTACAAATGGAGATATTAGAAAAGAATACGATATATTAGTTAGATCTAATATTATGAATTCAATATTAGGATGGGTAATGAATCTTTCAGCCTAGGTTGGTAATTTTATTTCTGGGTTTTTCTTGTTTTATTTTATTTCTTGTTTCATTTTATTTCTTGTTTTATTTCTTGTTTTGTTTTATTTCTTGTTTTATTTTCTGGTATTTTATATTCTTTTCAATTGGTTGAAATCTAAATAATGTATATTACAAATATTCCAGGTGTGAGCAATACGATAAAGTAATATTTAATGAAAATAAAATGACCAGTGGACCTCTTTACAATCTTTTGAGGCCTCTCAGGGGTCCGCAGACCAAAGATTTTGAAATACTGCTCTAAAGCTAAGAATATGTTCGGGAATTTAACTTTGTTGTTCACCTAACAGGGTACGCTCCAACGGTCTAACTTCTTTTCACTCTGCCAAGCTGATTTTTAATCACCTCGCCACACAATTGATATCGTGGTATTAGACTATAAACAGGTATCCTCATATTAAGTCTTTACGTAGTCCTGTAATGTTTATTTATTTATTTATTTGTCTCTATTCAAAACATGTTTTTAACTCTCTTATATCAACTCCATTTAGAAATTTTAAGAATAAGTCTGATAAGAATAATTATGTCTAGGATTCAAGTACTGTAACAAATAAATAAATTATTTATCTGAAACCAGGGACGTACACAGGTGGGTCCTGGGGGTCCGGGCTCCCCCGAAATTTCGACCTTTGTGAAAATTTAGCCTAATTTTAGGGACAATTTTAGGAATTTTAATATAAAATAGCCTCATATTGAGTTTGAAACCCCCGAAATAAACTAATGCGTACGCTACTGTCTGAAACGATCAATTCTTAGGCTACCATTATGACTTTTTCCCAACAATTAGGGATGCGCACGAGACAAGATTTGAGACTGTCTCGTCTCGAAAATGTGCTGTAAAAGTGATGTCTCGACTCGAAAAGTATATATTTTTCTATTGGAAGAGCTGTGTCTCGACTCGAATTTTGTCAGGAAAATCCTGTCTCGACTCGACTCGAACGCATCCCTACCAACAATTATCCAGTACGTATCAGACCCGTATCCAGGGAAGTCTAGGGGGATGGGCCCTCCTAAATTTTTACTGCCCCCTAAAATTTTCAGGGTAGGCTTACAAATGAACTATAATACGGTGATGAACTATAATATAGTTAGATCGCCCCCCCCCCAACTTCTACCGGACCCTCTACATTTTTGGGTTGGCTACCGGCCTGGTACGTATCTATTGAGGTGATCAGGCTCATACGCAGAAATTTATTTCAGGAAGGCCAAAGCTTTTCGGGGAGTAAAATATGAGGATAAATTATATTGAAATTTGTTAAATTATCCCTAAAATTAGACTAAATTTCCAGAAAAGTTGGGATTTCAAAAGGAACGGATCCAGACCACCGGGACTCACTCAATGCGGACGTTCTGATGGTGATCCTTAAGAGCCTGCCTTACTAAAAATAATACAAAATTTACCATTTTTCTTGTGCTTGTTTTTCATAAGTGAAAGGATATAATGAAATGCAACTTACCACAATCATAGATAAATACACAGAACAGAACAACAGAAAATATAAACCTGAAGAATTTTCAGTGTTGTCATCCATGAATATTACAATGTTGCCAGAATAACAATTCCTCAAAATCTAAGTTAAGGCAGCGACTAGAGGAAGAAACTCAACTGCATTTGATTATGTATCATGTTGTCTTGGAATCCTGTGAACTACTTTTTAAATATTAGTATGTAATTAACAGTTTTAACATAAGGTTATTAAAATTAAATAATAATGTTATTTAAAAAATAGTTCACTCACAGGATACCAAAACAACATGATATGTAATTAAATGCAGTTGAGTTCGTTCATCTAGTCGCTGCCTTAACTTAGATTTTTGGGGAAATGTTATTCTGGTACTGTAATTTCTATGGATGGCAACACTGAAAATTCTTCAGGTTCATATTTTCTGTTGCAGAGCAACATTATCTATGATTAAGGTATTGCATTTCATTATCTCCTTTCACTTATGAAGAAACAAGGAAAAGAAAAAAAGTAAATTTTGTATTATTTTTAGTAAGGCAGGCTTTTGAACCTCATGTCCCAGAATGGAAGTTTGTTAAGAACTGCATTTATTAATAAGTTTTTTTATCCACTTTCTGATTGTTGAAATCAATAATGGAATGAAATTTGTTTTTCAAAGTGTTATAGCAAAGGAATAACAGAAAATACTAATTAAGTCAGAGCTTCGCAATGGCGAGGATATTTGTGAAAAAATCAAGTGTGTTTGTATCTAACCCGTAACCGGAATATATGGGTCTTGGAGACCCAGGCCAATTTTATCTTGTCTCTTTTTCCGCTTGTATTGGTATCACTGCAATGATTATCGCAGTACTTCTGTACTCTGCAGTACTCGTTCAGACAGTAAACTGTAGGTGCTTGTTGGATCTACGGTTTCTGTGAACTGGCTTTATTCAGGTCCTGGGGACCCATATGTTCCTTTTTTTGTAACATTTTTACAAGTTCTTCAGAAGTTCAGAGGAATGGCTTCTGCTAAAATTAATTTAGACGAGGAAGTAGAATGTATACTAGACGATGAAAACATTAGTGGGTCAGAAAGTGAGTTTGAGTGCAGTGAACGTGAAACTAAGTCTGAAATAAGTTCAGACGAAAGTGACGGCCAAGCAGGCCCGTATCCACGGGGGGCAAGGGGGGCCGGGACCTCCCTAAATTTTGGCTGGCCCCCATAAAATTTCACAGTAGGCTTGCAAATGAACTATAATATGGTGATGAAGTATAATATGATTGGGTCGGGCCCCCCTAAATTTTGGGGCCGGCTACTGGCCTGCGACCAAGTTGTTACTGACTCACATATTTTTTATGGAAAGAATCGATACAATTGGACAAATATGATTTCAATCCGTAGTAGAATACCCAGGGGCGTAAATAAGGCCCCCGCAGGCCCCACATTGACCCATCAAGCCATAAGGGGGCTCCAAATCGTGAAGTGGGACTTAGAGAAGGGGCCCCACTCCACGCTGTCTGCGGGGATGCCCCCAAACCTTTAGTTACGCCACTGAGAATACCACAACATAGTATAATGAAATGTCATTTACCTAGCCAAATAGGAAAAACACTGCAAATATCAAAATCAGATTTGTCATCTTCCTTACAAAATGCAACATTTTAATTTGCTTTCAGAACACATTGCAGTTTTTTTTAAACTGTATTAAGAACTTAATTAAACTATTGCAGTAAGTTGAGATAATGGACTGTCGTATTCAAAATAATAATAATTTTATAAATCCTAAAGTAAAATTATGGTGTCAAAATCATACTTAATTTCATTATGTATTCCTGCAAGTACTAATAAGTAGGTTATAGAGTATTTATATTCTGTAAATTTTGTATTTCATTAAAAAAACCCCAAAAAAACAAGGGTGTCAATATTTTCAAGAAAGTCACATGTGCATGCACAAGTATTATAATGGTTTTCGAATGTATATGTATTACGAGAATATAAATAGTTTAATCTGGGTCCCAGGGACCCATTTATTCCTTTAGCAGAACAAAAAATATGCGTGCCGGTTACCCCGTTACGGGCTAGTAAAAGTGCGAGGACTCCGAAGATGTGCCTGACTATGTGTTATACTCTGTTCCGACATGTGCTGGAATTATACTGTCTTGAATCGGCTAAGATGCAAGGTGAATTGAAAAGTAAACAACCAGGTGAAGTGCCGGCAATATTGTTTTCATACTAAATCTAAATTTAAAGCATAATTAAAGTAAATTTGGCAACTCTGGTGAGCGGTTGACCAGGCCGATCTTCAGAAAGATCTTTCTTCCTTGCGATGTGATTTATAGCGCGTTGTCATTTGCAATGAAAGGATGGATTCACATCGTTTCGCTTTAGTGGCATCTACAGATGAAAAAGACCAAATGAAAAGAAAGTGTTGAAGCATACTGTGAGGGTGCACGAGGGCGAGTCTTATGCCACAGAGTTGCCAGAATCTTTCTCTAACATAAGAAGTATTATTCTCTTTCGTATTTTTGAAATATATACTTTTCAAGACTCTCGAACGAGGAGTGAAAGTTTAACTACATTCCATCTCACTTATCTGCTTTCGATTTCGAGCCATTTTGAAAATCGGCGTTTATTTTCGCGTTTCTAAACAGCTGAAAACGGAAAGCCATTAGGTGACTTGTGATAACGGTACCTCACGAAAAATAATATTGTCTAGGGAGCTCTTGTTCCATATTTCAATTATCTTCTATTTGAATATATCACATAATTACTGTAAAATTAGCGGTATTTTAATTTCGCCGGGATGAAGACTCTTAACTCAAGGGTGTGTCCATATATGAACTTTAGTGTGCAGATTCCGGATAGAAGATTACTTGGGGAGGTCCATTGAAACTTACATAAACAAACTGCAGATTAGTAAATTTATGGTGAAAAAGGTATATACACTTATGTCACAAAATGGTAACTTTGCAGGGAGTAAATGGTATCTTTGAGAGAGGAAAGCAAATTTGGAAAAACAAGTAAATTTGAGGGTTGAATGATAAATTTCGGCGAGAAAGGTAAATCTGCAGAAACAGGTAAATTTGATGTGCGAATGGTAAATTTGAGTGGAAAAAGATAAATTTGGAGAAACACGTAAATTTGAGGAACGAATGGTAGCTATATTTGGGGAGAAAGGTAAATTTGGACAAATAGGTAAATTTCAGCGGGAATGGTAAATTTTGAAAAACTTAAATTTGCAGACAGTGAACGTTAACTTTGGGCGAGAAAGGTAAATTTGGGGAAACAGATAAATTTGAGGGACGAATGGCAAATATGGGTAAGAAAAAAATGAAATGAAATCTTTGAGTTTTACGTCCCACGGTTATGCCGGTTAGGCTAAAGGAGACGGTGATAATGAGAGATGAGTGAAATGGTGGAATGAAGAAAGTGGGAGGAAACGGGAGTACCCCGAGAAAACCCACGAGCACGGTGTTTGTCCACCACAAAGTTCACTTGGCGGGGGCTGGGATCGAACCCGGGACCTCAAGCACCAGAGGTGAACGCTCTACCACTGAGCCACCGCGCCCCCCATGGGTAAGAAAGGTAAATTTAGTTATACATGTATATTTGAGGGACGATTGATAAGTTTGAGGGGGAAAGGTAAATTTTGGGAAACAAGTAAATTTGGAGGAGGATGGTAAATTTGGGCAAACAGGTAAATTTTAGAGATGAATGGTAAATTGGGAGTAGTGCTCTCAAACGGGTCGGGTTACGGGTCGGGTCGGGTCAGGTCAGCTCGGGTCGGGTTGTCGGGTCGGGTCAGTAGGGTCAGCTCGGGTCGGGTTATCGGGTCAGGTCACTCGGGTCGGGTTGTCGGGTCGGGTCAGTCGGGTCAGCTCGGGTCGGGTTATCGGGTTGGGTCACTCGGGTCGGGTTGTCGGGTCGGGTCAGTCGGGTCAGCTCGGGTCGGGTTGTCGGGTCGGGTTATTCGGGTCGAGTTGTCGGGTCGGGTCAATCGGGTCAGGTCGGGTCGGGTTGTCGGGTCGGGTTATTCGGGTCGGGTTGTCGGGTCGGGTCAATCGGGTCGGGTTATCGGGTCGGGTCACTCGGTTCGGGTTATCGGGTCGGGTCAGTCGGGTCGGGTTGTCGGGTCAGTTCACTTTGGTCAACTAAGTTTAGGTTGAGCTTAAACTCGGCTGGAGTCGAAAACTGCTGTTTTACACTACCTGCGTAATTAAAAATAGCAATTTTCAATTGATTTTATAGAAGCCATAAATGTATTTTGAACACTTGCAGCTAGTGTTTTTATGGTAAATGCTTATTTTTGTAGTTGTATGTACTTTAATTTTTAAATGTGGAAGATTGATTTTACCAATCGACTGTAATATTAATATCTACGCCAATATGGAGTCTGGATTTAGAACAAAACTAGAAGTTGTTTAAGCAAGGTCAAAAGAAAGATTGGATATGGACGACCAAGCCCAAGCAGGGCCGCGGTAGCTCAGTGGTAGAGAATTCATCTCTGGTGCATGGTGTCCATGGTTCGATCCCAGCTTGTGTTAAGTAGGCTTTGTGGTGGAGAAACGCCGTGTAGTGGGTTTTCTCGGGGTTCTCCTATTTCCTCCCACTTTCTTCATTCCACCATTTCATTCATTTCTCATGGTCACCATATCCCTTAGCCTCGAAGCAGAATCGAGGGACCTTAAACTCAGGGGTGTAGCTAAGGGAGGGCCATCGGGTCCAGACCCCCAAATGGTTTCCTGCCCCCCCCCCAAATGACCAGCTTTAAAAACATCATAGTAAAATTATCTCGCTTCCTTCATTTAAAAGTAACAAAGTTATTGACAATTAATAATATACGGTAAAATAGTATGGAGAAATATTGTTTTTCCATACCGATCGAAAAATAGGATACATTTTTGTGACAGCAGATTACACAATTTACTGCGATTTATATTTGACAGTTTAAAGACAAACATTTTAACAAGATATTATAAATACAGCCATAAAACAAAGGTATTAAACTGATTTGTAAGTACATTATATTTTTATATGCTTTAACAAGTATTTTAAAAGACAGAGAATGGAAAATTTGGTGAGAAACAATGTTTTTATTCAGTTTGGATTTCATTCGCTCTCTTTTATTTCTACTCAGTGTAATAAAATAATTGTTTTTTTTTTTTTTTTTTTTTTTTTTGGTCACGAATAATAAATAAATATTTTTGTCAGGAAACTATAAAGAAATTAAGTGAAATTTAAAGAAAATCAATCTTGTGTACATAGGTTCTGTATACAAGGTCTTAAATTTAAATAAAAAGGTAACCAAGAAAAGTTTTGTTGCTTTTTCACCCACCACCTTCGAACATCGATACGTCACCTAACCTGGAAGATCAAAAATAGTCCCCATCAACATCGACGACCTTCTGAAAACGTTCCTGAAGGCCATGGAATTCATCCCGGTAGAAGTTGGTGGGCCGTGAAACGAAGAAGGTATCAGGTGCATTTTGGACTTTTACTAGGGATTTGAATTGGCGGCCTCTAAGGTGATTGTCCAAAGAATGGAACAGGTAATAATCGGACGGTGCAATACCCGGGGAATATAGTGGTTGCAATATTGTTTCCCATCCAAGGCGGAGAATGGTGTCCTGAGTCATCCTAGCCACGTGGGACTTAGCGTTGTCCCGTAAACGAGGACCCATTTGCAAGTCAGAAGTGATGGCTCCAGAGTTTTGAGTTTTTGTTGAGCACAGCTCAACTGCTGACACTACACAGTTGCACTGATACTCTGACCAGCTGGTAGCAGTTCCCGATGCACGATGCACCAAACACACAGAAGGACCTTCTTCTGGTACAGTACTGGTTTCGGCTGTTTTGAAATCGGTTCATGGGACGCTAACCAATGATGACGGCGCCGTGGAGCTTCGTATAGGACCCACTTTTTATCACATGTCAACGCCCTGTCCAGAAATGGCTCCGAAACAGTAAATAAAGGTTTCGGACTGCCGCGTTGCCTTCTGGCCCGGAGTCAAAACATGTGAGACCCAACTTGTAGTGCTTCCCAACTTGATGGATGTGCTGCCGAATGGTTTCTCCACACACTGAATTGTAGTCCCAGTTCCTCTTTGTACGTACATGTGTTGGTCTTCTGGCATGTGGTGTTTTCGGGTGTTTGGTCATCGTTCTTAAACTGGTTAAACCATCGCTGCACTGTCCGCGTCGTCACGACACCCTCAACAAAGGCCTGGCATATTTTCTGTCCCGCTACAGCGGCGTTTGACCTCCATTTGAACTCGTTCAGCATACATGCTCTTATGACGCTCTGTGGATGTCCCATGTTCCCTCTGTCTTTACGCAAGTTCACTGTGTATCTGAATTGCCACAACCAGGTAGTATGTTGGATATACCCACACCAACAACTGACGTTCGCCTTATCTCCACTCGCATTCAACTCACGGTGTGAGGTCCAATTGAACACAGACCTCCACGAAAAGGGACAGAACTTTCTGGTTATTTTTATAGTTATGCACAAAAGTATAGCGTTTGGTCCCGGGCAGTAGTTCTTGATTAAGCATAATAAAAACTATCTTGAATATAGACCTAATTTATGGATAATAATAATAATAATAATAATAATAATAATAATAATAATAATAATAATAATAATAAATAAGATAAAATAGTGTTTTTAGTTTTCCAGAAGGAAACCAAAATTTTCCTTTCTTTTAGGCCTGAAAAACACTAGCAGCAACACATTTTTTGCTTTGTACATTGTAGCCGCCCCCCCCTCAAAAACGACGGGCCCTTCCTACACGAACCTGCTGGCTACACCCCTGCTTAAAGTGAATATTTCATTTTATTTCACCAAGCCCAAGGACATCGATACAAGAACAAGATAAAGATTGGATATGCAAGACGAATTGCATAGTAATCTTGCTCTTGGCCTTGATTTGGTGATCACCAAGTAGCGATGAGCGTATTTTCTTGCTTTGCGTATAGTATTAAATACCATAATCAAAATCACACTTGGTCTTCATTTGTACCGATGAGGTGAGCATTCTTGGCTCTTGTATAGCATGAAAGATCACCAAGACTACGAAATGCAGGACCAAGACTTGACTGCAAGACAAAGAATAAGACGCAGTATTGATGACCAAGACCTAGGGAGCGAATTGTTTGAATTTCATTTGTTGGGCTGAAAGTGATGAAATAAAATTAGTGCTTTATAATTAAATATCAACCTGTATTTTTAAATTCATATTATGTATCTTCTTACGTGCAACTATATATACTGTAAAATACGTTTTAATTACCGAGAAAGAAAAATCAAAGTGGTACGGGTCCCGGAATCATAAGAACCTATTTTGGAATGAAAGTTGAAGGGTTGGAAAAAAACCACAGGTGTTCTCCTGTTTCCTCAACCCTTATCATTGTAGTTAAATGATTTCCTTTTGTCTCCGCCAAGAGACTCTTGCTACTGCCTTCCGAGAAGACGCCCTGCCGTCCCAGCAGGTGAGAACACTGACCTTGAAGAAAAATTTCGTCACATAGAACTAAAGAAAAAAATAAAAATAAATAAATAAATAAATAAAATAAAAATAAAAATAAATTTCTCCCACGTCGGACATTGGTATCAGTTATAAAAAGAAATAACCAAACCTCAAAAGTGCCAAATATTCATTAAGATGCATATACAAATCCCCGCTTGATCTAGCTAGTGGTTAACGTGTAAGACTTCGGTACACGTGGTCCGGGTTCAATTCCCAATGGGAGTGCATTTTGGTGTTCACCCAGTGTTGTGACCATAGTGCTCTCAAATGGATCGGGTTGACCCGACCCGACCCGTGACCCGACCCGACCCGACACGGATCGGGTCAGCTCGGGTCGGGTTACGGGTCAGGTCGGGTAAGGTCAACTCGGGTCGGGTTGTCGGGTCGGGTCAGTCGGGTCAGCTCGGGTCGGGTTATCGGGTCGGGTCACTCGGGTCGGGTTATCGGGTCGGGTCAGTCGGGTCAGGTCGGGTCGGGTTGTCGGGTCGGGTCAATCGGGTCAGCTCGGGTCGGGTTGTCGGGTCGGGTTATTCGGGTCGGGTTATCGGGTCGGGTCAATCGGGTCAACTCGGGTCGGGTTATCGGATCGGGTCACTCGGGTCGGGCTATCGGGTCGGGTCAGTCGGGTCAGATCGGGTCGGGTTGTCGGGTCGGGTCACGGTTCGGGTCAGTCGGGTCAGGTCGGGTCATCGGGTCGGGTCAGTCAATTCGGGTCACGGGTCGGGTCGGGTCGGTCTTCAACCCGACCCGACCCGACCCGTTGAGAGCACTAATTGGGAGAGAAAGGTAATTGGCAATTCTATCACTTTTATATTTTTCGCGAGAGTGACAAGTACTTTTATATGTACCGGTAAACGCCCCCTCCCCTCACTGAGACTCCCTGGTCCGAATTTTAAAAAAAGCTTCGCCTTGGTCTGGAGCCTAGACTAAGGTATCCATGACCAAATTTTGGTAACTTGGTCCACTCGTCTGGTCCCCAGGCTGCACACAGACACAAAGACAGACAAACACATAAACAAACTGTATTTTATTTATGTTAGATTCTTCGCTCAATAATTGTGCAAATAAAAGATTTGAAAAATACAAAAATCTGGTCATTGTAGGACTAATAAATTATAGAAAATTTAGTATATATCAACAAATTCTTCCATACGGCAAACTGAATAACTTGATATCCACCTTTCCTAATACTTTTTGCTCAGATCAGCTTAAGAATGAACTTATCAACTTATGTTCCGATAGTAACCAACACAATTCTCTTCCCGAATACTTGAAATATATTGTCAGTAATGAACTTCAAAGCGTATATCAGGGAGACAAATAAAGCTGCTAAATATGGTATTGAGCATTCCATCAACTTCAGTTTTCTGAAAAACATTCATTGAGTGCCCTGAAAAGAGTGAAAACTTACTTAACGAATAGTATGACAAATTACGAACACTTCCTGAATTACGGACACTTACAATAAAGAACTTGGTGTGGAAGCTTTGTAGGATACCTGAATCCAAAGAAAGAGCTATTGATATTTTCGCCGAAATGAACAACAGGGTATGGAACTCATTTGCAAGACTGTAAGGTATTAGGTAAGGTGGGTCCTATTTGGTATTAGGTTAGGTGTTGTGAGGTATTTTACTTCTATCTTTTTTTTTTTAACTTTACAGCTCATTTCTAAGGTATTTAGAAATGACTATCTCTAAAGAGAGTATGGGGAACTAATGCTCCATTTCTAGCAAATGTGGTACCATTCTGAAATCTATACTTCGAAAAAAGAAATATTATACACCAAATTTCATTAATTATAAAATTTTATACTTAAAGGAACAGAGTAAACATATATTGGAAAGAATATTGAAAACTCAAATATTAATACTATATTTATGAATTATCAGCATCCTTTATACAGTAAGAAATATCAGAATTAAAAGTAGAAGTAAAAAACAAATATCCTACATATATATAACAAGAGGGACTATAGGGGCTATAGCTCCCCCTTGACCCTCAGGTAAACACTGGATAAAATGGACTTCAATCCTGTTTTACACTGGATAAAGTTGCAAACTATGGTTTAGCCTCTCCCTTGATCATATCCTGGATCCGCCACTGTATATATATATATATATATATATATATATATGTGTGTGTGTGTGTGTGTGTGTGTTTGTGTCTGTCTACCCAGTTTTTTACAGCACGCTTCGCCACTGCCTGACACTAAGATAAGACCAACCTTTGTGCCCAAATGCTTCCTTTCTGAATTACAGTCTGCCGAAAATATGAAAAAAAATGAACCTTAAATGCCCATAACTCCAAAACTATGGGACTTAACGTAGTCGGGTCAAGACTTCACTTAGGAACTAATACATGCACTATCTAAAAATACATTTTCCAGAATCCTAAGGTACTTCCGCAACAATTTTTATAGAAGGAGTTTGGCTACGGGCATATAATCTGAAGTACTCACCAACTACTTGCATAAATATTATTGCGGAAGTACGGTACTGCAGGATTCTGAAATATTGGTATTTTGGATAGGGCACATACTAGTTCCTGAGTGAAGTCTTGGCTCAATTACGGTAGGTCTCATAGCTTTGGAGCTATGAACCTTTAAAGTTCATTTTTTTTTTCATGCTTTCGGCAGCCTATAACTCCGAAATGAAGCATTTGTGCACCCGGGTTGGTCTTGGTGTCAGGAATCACCTTCCAAACACTGTAGGTCTTATTTTGGAATACACTGTATATTCCTTTGAAGTGGATATATAACACTCACCTCAAGAAATGAGTGTGATGTTACACTTGTAACACCAAAACAAGTCGCTCTTTTATGTGTACATCATATGAAGGAGTCTGGTTTGTATAGGATGATAATTTCTAAACTGATATTGAAACCAGAAGTGGTATTAGATTGTCTACAAAGTTCGATTTTTTTTAGTAGAGAAATTCGAGTGGAGATTTAACATGTTCCCTTGACACTTCAATTGATTACAAAAAACGCTTCTCAGTGCCGATTCTAGACTATAGTGATCAACGTTAAAACCGGTAGTTTGAATAAAAGATTAAGAGAGACGAGGCATCTATTCTTAGAACGATTACAAAGAAAACTCTTCTCTCTATCGCTTTATGTTTTTGCTCTATGTAAATGAATACTGAAACCGGAAGTTACGTTAAATTTTTATCACTTGGTTTTAATAGAGAGCAAAAGATAGAGATGAAATGTATTCTTGGGACGCTTAATTGATGGCAGAGATCAGCTTTTCGCTAAACTATTACACTGTTTTTGTTCTATAATTACCGTAAGATAATTGCAGTAAGAAAATATTCATATCCTTTCTTATAGGCAACCAACATATTACTGCTAATGTGCAGGTTGCATAGAAGCTAGGACATTTTATAGATTTTAAATGGAATATGGATAACCACCGTCAATTATGAAGATGTTAACGCATTGACTCCATTAACGAACTCCGACGAGATAGTTGCAGTAAGAAAAGCTACTTATCCTTGTATTATAGGCAACCAACATTTATTTGCTACTGAGTAGGTTGCATAGAAGTTAGGGAATGTTATAGATTTTAAATGGAATTTGGATAACCACAGTTATCCATGAAGATGTTAACGCATTGACTCCATTAACGAAATCCGACGAGATAGTTGCAGTAAGAGAAGCTACTTATCCTTCTATCATAGGCAACCAACATTTATTTGCTACTGAGCAGGTTGCATAGAAGCCAGGGAATGTTATAGATTTTGAACGAAATATTCATAACCACCGTTAAAATAGTCGTTACTCTTGAAGGTGTTAACGGATTTACTGCATTAACGAAGTCTTCTGAAATATCTTTCTAACTGTTTATTGCAAATAAATAAACAAATAGCTTTCGTTCAAGAGTTACGGACGAATGAATGAACTAACATTACAGTATTCAAAATTTTGCGTGAGCGTAATAAATTACCATACTCCAGTTTCACATGTGTTTCCTGCATAGCCAAGTGATCAACATTCATCCAAGTGTGTTCGGGCCTTTTCTCCGATGAGGATACTATTCTCTAGATGAAATATCCAAGTTATCGTTCTATTCCCAGCCTCATATAATCACATTACTGATTAGAGACCTTAAACATTAATCAATTAATCAACTAATGTATTATGATGACATCACTATTACGATTATATCACCATCACCACCATCATCAAAGTCGTTCTTCCATAATTGGCATATCACTAGGCTCTCCAACCCTGTTTGGTCAAGCAGTTGGTTTTTCTAAGCCAGTGGTTCTCAATCGAGGTGTCGCGACACACTAGCAGCCCCCTGTGTGTCGCGAAATTTTAGAATTTAAACTTTATAAAAGAATTTAACAATAATTAGTTAAAATCGAGACAGATTGTACCAGTCAATACCTCCAGCGGTAGCAATAATACTCAGTGCTATATAGAGTCATTATAAAAACTAATTAGTTTTACTATTATAATAGATATTAATAATAATAATAATAATAATAATAATAATAATAATAATAATAATAATAATAATAATAATAATAATAATAATAATAATAATAATAATAATAATAATAATTAAAAAGTGTGTCGCAATGCCCTGGATGTTCAGTAAAGTGTGCCGTCAATCAGAAACGGTTGAGAACCACTGTCCTAAGTTGTTTTGTGTGGACTTTTGTGAAAAAAATCATGAACGATAAGGTGTTCCTTGGAAAAAAATACTTCCATCAGAAATATAAATTTTTAATCATATAATAATAAAACACTGTTTTTAAAGTTTGTGAAATAATAATAATAATAAAATAATAATAATAATAATAATAATAATAATAATAATAATAATAATAATAATAATAATAATAAAACTATTAGTAGTTTAGATTTTTCTACAGCGAATTGGCAACACTGGTTTTTAATGGCGTGTGTCCAGTGGTTCGTCTGGTGGCGCACACTGTCGGCTGTCGAAGCCAATCAAGAAGGTGTGATTTCCTGCTGAAGTTACCTGGGAACCCTTCAGATAAGACGACATTAATGGAACCAATCGACACGAACGCTTTGACTTTACTTTTACAAACGAGAATCGCAAGGTCACGTAACACGTATCTTTCCAATGGAACTACACACACCACTTGAAAAAAAAAAAAAAAAAAAACACTTTCATTTGGGATAAAGAGAGAAATCAAGACACGCCGAAAAAGAATTAAAAAAAAAATAAAAGATGAAGTTA
This sequence comes from Thermobia domestica, assembly GCF_964235325.1. Taxonomy (NCBI): domain Eukaryota; kingdom Metazoa; phylum Arthropoda; class Insecta; order Zygentoma; family Lepismatidae; genus Thermobia; species Thermobia domestica. The sequence continues at coordinate 22,540,643 of NC_137456.1, read as the reverse complement.
GTTGTAACATAAGTTTACATAAATACGCGAATAACTAATGGATTATGTTGTTTCGAGATAGAACAGGGCTACATATCTCTTTCTATTTCTGGATATAAATAATGGTAACTTTCGCCTTTGCCATACAAACAAGGTGAAAGAATTCCTTTTTCGGAATCTGCTGCTGAAATCAAGACTATCTCTTTCTACAAATATATATTATTGCATCTTCTAAGGTAAAAGATGACAACAAGTTTGTATGAAGATATTACATTATATGTATATTATGTGGTCTTCTCACGTTTCCGATTTAATTAAGTATTAACTACATAGCGCAGATTTTTACATATTAAAAGACAGTTCATAAATTTTGTTGAACTGTAATTCTGCATTAAGAGTCTTCATCCCGGCGAAATTAAAATACCGCTAATTTTACAGTAATTATGTGATATCTTCAAATAGATAAAATATAATCGAAATATGGAACAAGAGCGCCCTAGACAATATCATTTTACATGGGAAACCGTTATCACGACTCACTTATCTGCTTTCGCTTTCGAGCCATTTTGACAATCGGCATTTATTTTCGCGTTTCTAAATAGTTGAAAACATAAAGCCACTAGGTGACTTGTGATAACGGTACCTCACGCAAAATAATATTGTCTAGGTCGCTCTTGTTCCATATTTCAATTATCTTTTATCTATTTGAAGATACCACATAATTACTGTAAAATTAGCGGTATTTTAATTTCGCCGGGATGAAGACTCTTAAACTGCTTCTTGATGTTTTTAAATTATTTTTTTTTTCAGTTCACATTTTGTCCAGTCAAATCATTGAAACTGGACAAGGGTCAACTTTAAACATAGGATTTTCTTCTGAAGTTGCTGATGATTATTCTTATGTATTTGAAGTTCTGCATACTTCAACACTTTATCTCAGAAACATTTCAAGTTAAGGTAATATAGACAAAAATGTGCCATAGGAGAGGAGTTCATTGATATAGACCTATCTCTTTCTGTTTTAAATATAAGCAGTGGCGAATTTACAATTTTGTTTTTGGGGGGACGTCGCTAACTGTATTCCTGGAAATGTAAAAATTCTGCAAGATAGTTCATTTACTTTATAATAGTAAATAAAATTTCGGGGAGCTTAAGTCCTGAATCCTCACTTATAAACGCCACTGAATAAGTATCATGCAATGGGACATATAAAATTGTTCTGTTAGTACCTTCATACGTCCGTTCTTCACTTCATACAATAAAGCTTAAACGAAGCCTTTTTTTTTTTTTTTTTTTTTTGGCAATACTTAACTAGAGCGATTTATCGTTTCCGGTTTTAATGTTGATCGTCATAGAACAAGAACTAGTAAATAGCGACCACCGGCATTTTGGAATCGATTTTTTAGCGTCTCAAAAGAAAGACACCATCCCCACCTGTGTAAGACTCCTATAAGAGCGGAAGTGTTAAAAATTTACTAATACTTCCGGTTTCAAGTTAGTCGTAATAGAACAAAAACAGAAATAGATACCGATAAGTGATTTTATGGAATCGATTGACCGAAGGTAAGAAAATATACTTTCTCTATTTCTAACGCTATATTAAAGGTCTTCACTACATCGAAATTAAACTACCGTTAATTTTAGAGTTTTTCTGTAGTAGGCCTATCTTCAAAACAAATAAAAATATTCGAAAAGCAGAAACGTAGTAAACTAGACAATACGATTTGGCCTGTGATACCTTTACCACGATTCAACTATCTGCTTTTGATTTGCCGCTATTTACAGAACCCGCAAAAAATGCTAAATCTATGTACAGTTGCAAATGGAAGGCAGATAGTTGAGTTCTGATAACGGTATCACATGCAAAATCGTATTGTCTAGTTCAAAACGTTTCTACTTTTTGAATATTTTTTATCTGTTTTCAAGATATTACAGAAAAACTCTAAAATTAGCAGTAATTTAATTCCGCTATAGTGAAGACCCTTAACACTGAAAGTCGTAACAATTTAGTAGTACTTCCGGTTTTAATATGTGTACCAAGAGTATGTTTCATTTCCTTCCATAACTCTCTGTTCAAACCGGACGTGGTAGAAGTAATCTATTTCCAGTTTCAATCTTTATAACTATAAAATAACAATGGCAATAGAGAGCAAGTAGCGTTTTTTATGTTAGTTCTTATGCCGTACATCGGGAAACCGTATTTATACGCAAATTGAAAAAAGAATTGTAATTTTTAAACAATTATCTCTGGTAGCCTCCTTGAATTTTAACTATGCCAAGTGAGATATTTTCATGTCCCCAGCGCAAATCTTTTAGGAGACAATCAGAAGTAAATTAGTGAAAGAATTACGATTTTTCAACAATTATTTCTAGTGGTGCGCCAAAACTAGGGATGCGCACGAGACAAGATTTGAGGCTGTCTCTTCTCGAAAATGTGCTGTAAAAGCGATGTCTCAACTCGAAAAATATATATTCCTCTATTGGGAGAGCTTTGTCTCGACTCGAATTTTGTCAGAAAAATTTCTGTCTCGAGTCGTCTCGTGCGCATCCCTACCCAAAACTACACCTGCACGTATTTTAATAATAATGTCCAATTGTACCGAAAAAGTTTAATTGCCTTTAACTTATCCACAACGCAGTTTCATCATCCACAAAACCAACAAATCACACAATCAATTTAAGACATTCATGACACGTAAATTTCATATTATATATTCGACGACAATCTATCTCTATATTTTCTTCTTCTTCTTTTACACTAATTAAATTTTAGATTTACATCTTTTCGTGATCAATACATATTTTTTAACATGTTACACACATTAATGCATAAGTATTTAAAATTTTGCATTTAAAACTGATTCATAAAAGAGGAATATTAATATTTAAATTAAATGTTTGAAATGAACTAAATCCAAATAAGTAAAATGCCATCTTTTTTTCTGAAAATAAATCATTTCTGACAATAAAAATTAAATCGAATAATTTCTCTTTTACTTTTCCGGAACGGAGCTAATTAAAGAATTGTCAGATTTATTAAAATGAATTTCTTTACAGAAATCACTAGCTTCTTCCACGTGAGCTCAAGACATTAGTCACCTGCACCATTTATTATATTTAAAAATGTATTTAAAAATCCTGAAATGACGAACGTGGGGAAATGAAATCTTTGAGTTTTACGCCCCATGATTATGCCGGCTACACTAAAGGAGACGGGAATGTTGAGAAATGAATGAAATGATAGAAATGAAGAAAGTGGGAGGAAACGAGAGAATCTCGACGAAACCCACGGTGTTTGTCCACCACAAGCATAGATGTTCATTTTACTTCGACCTCACTCACCCTCGCCCTCGCAGTAGCACTTGGCCTTCGCCCTCGTGAATGGAATTGTCCATCGCCCTCGCGCGCCCTCACCCTCGCTGTCGAAACTTGTCCTCGCCCTCGCGCACCCTCGCCCTCGCCGTCGAAGCTTGTCCTCGACCTCGCGCATCCTCGTCCTCGCGGCCAAAACTTGTCCTCGCCCTCGCGCACCCTCACCCTCGCCATCGAAGCTTGTCCTCGCCCTCGCGCACCCTCACCCTCGCCATCGAAGCTTGTCCTCGCCCTCGCTGCCGAAACTTGTCCTCGCCTTCGCGCACCCTCACCCTCTTCGTCGAAGCTTTTCCTCGCCCTCGCGCACCCTCACCCTCGCCATCGAAGCTTGTCCTCGCCCTCGCGGCCAAAACTTGTCCTCGTCCTCGCGCTCCCTCGCCCTCGCGTCACTGTGGGCGAGGGTTCTTGAGGGTGAGGATGCCCTCGAGAGGGCCACCCTCGCGGGGGTGAACATCTCTGACCACAAGGTTCACTTTTGGCGAGAGCAGAGATCGGACTAGGGACCCTATACACCAGAGGTGAACGCTGTACCACTGAGACACCGCGGCTCCCGATTTGAATGTGGAAGTTTGACCCCTTTCGTATTTGATGGAATTCTGTCGACCAAGTGCGCGCCTAGAAATTTTTGTTGGGAAAGGTTCAAGCTTCCGGAAGAGCCAATACTATAGACATACCACATTGAGTTGACACCTAGTCTTCCGTTCTGAGCGCTGCTGTCGTCTTAAGGAATTCCACTCCCTTTCGCTAATTCTCTCCCGCTTAGCAACAGCTGAACCCTTATTGGCTCAACGCGTGGGTGTGTCGAGGGTGAGCTTTAGTTCGCATTTTTGCCACGGCTCAAGACATTTTGGCAGCACTATAAATAGTATTAAACGGGTATTATTCTTCATCCGAAAAGACGATAAGTAGTTGAAAATTCTTCCACGTATATTTTCAGATTTTTTTCCTTAAATAATAGAACTAGGTTGTTTCTATAAAAGAATGAGTACAGATGAAGTGTAAGATCAAGTTATCATACTACATTAATCATTTCCCTGTTAAACAAATATCGTTTTATCGAGAAGGTACACAAATGAATGTTGACTCAGGAATTTTTGGGGGAGGGGTCCGAACCCGATGGACCCCGTCCCCATCCGCGCGGCCCTGCTATTTACGCTACTGATTACATCCACTGTAGTGGCAAGAGAAACTATATTTAAAATATGATCAACGCCTTACTTCCTCCGTTTTAGTCAAGGACTATATTACGCACCTTTAGAAATTAAAAAAAAAAAAAAAAACTCGGAGGTGCTCTTTCATTCATCCCGGCGAAATTAAAATACTGCTAATTTTACAGTAATTATGTGATATCTTCGAATAGATAAAAGATAATTGAAATATGGAACAAGAGCGCCCTAGACAATATTATTTTGCGTGAGGTACCGTTATCACAAGTCACCGTGGTAAACAAGTCTAAACAGCTTTCCGTTTTCTGCTGTTTAGAAACGCGAAAAAAAATTACCGATTTTCAAAATGGCTCGAAATCGAAAGCAGATAAGTGAGTCGTCATAACGGTTTCTCATGTAAAATAATATTGTCTAGGGCGCTCTTGTTCCACATTTCGATTATCTTTTATCTATTTGAAGATATCATATAATTACTGTAAAATTAGCGGTATTTTAATTTGGTCGGGATGAAGACTCTTAAGTGCAAAATTATTTTTGACTTTAAAAGGTGAAGCCACCGTTGTTAGTACAGCAAACTATTAAAAAATCATCATATCATTCATTTAATTGGACACGGTACCGTTTTTTGTTTTTTTCTCTGGTGTTATAAAAAAAAATGTTCGCTTCCTCAACTCTATACTAGTGAACGAATGGAACAAGAGATCTATGTATACCGTTTTATATATCCAGAGCGGTCTCCGGTCGGTGCTAGGTGATGTGATGGGTAGGTTCGGTATGTAAAGGTCGTGAATACCCTCCAGGGTTGAATTGGGTGGCTGCCTGCCTGCTCTTACCCAGAGAACAAACGAGCAAAGCGCGCGGGATCATGATTGGAGTAAATGCTGGAATAGAAGAAAAAGAAGAAAAAAAAAAAAGCCGGCCGACTTTAGCTAAAGAATTTTTAACGCCTCGGACCTCTTCTTGAGTTAGTAACCGATTCTGCCCGATAGATGTCACGCAATTCGAGATTCTTAAACCGGAATTGATTGTGAAAAGTAAGCGTGGAGCGATCAGTGTTGCTATCTCATATTTATTACGACCAACGGTCTGGATCTTCATTCTCCTTTCAGTTTACGCGAGTGGGGAGGGAGTGAGAACTAAAATGCTGAAGTCACAAACCTATTATTTTTGTTCGTTGAGGTTCGGAGAAGATATATAATTTACTGTTTTTTGTTCTGTCATGTCTTTAAATGACATAATTTTTTCCCCCTGCAAAAGTAACCATTTATTGCATTGATGTGACAAATAACAGTTTAACATGAATGGATGATTCCTAATTATTGTCTAAGCTACAATTGAGGCTTGTACCTGCTTCTTATACTGTCTCATTAAGTAAGTCTGTTTTCAACTTTGCTTTTTTCTCTTACTGTGCGAGATGAAAACAAGTAGTACGCACGAAACTACCTAGGTACTATCGAAGTGAGGGGAATAAAAAAGGAGAAATGTAGAAATGTATCATTTGGAATACACGTGCTAATAAATAGAATGAGAGAAAATGAAATGAAATCTTTAAATTTTACGTCCCACGCTTATACCGTGTGGGTTAGAGGAGAGACGATGTTGAGAAATGAATGGAATGGGAGAATAAATAAAGTGGGAGGAAACGGGAGAACCCCGAGAAAACCCACGCATATGTTATTTTTCCACCACAAAACTCAGTTCGCGCGAGCTGCGATCGAACCAAAAACCTCATGCACCAGAGGTGGACACTCTACCACTGAGCCACAGTGGCCTCTAGAATGAGAGAGCCTACGATATTCCAAAATACGAAAAAGATAAACGGTCTATGTCAGTCAGTGATGGGCAAATTATGGCCCACGGGCCAGATGCGGCCCTCCTGAAAAGTTCTTATCGGGTCCACGACATGATTCCTAATCCGATGGTTGGGAAAAAGAATAGAGTTACTACTAAAGAGTTGTATTAGAACTGGACTGACAAATGAGCATTTAACTTCATCTCTGAGAACCGGATCCAGTGCATCCTAGTTTCAGTGGCGGATCTAGAAGATAAAACCTGAGGGTTCAGCCAGACCCCAGACTATGATAGGTATATCATGAGTTTACTATAAATTTTCAAATATACAAAAATAATAGCTTCAATTATTTTTATCACTCAAAAAAAAAAAAAAAAACTGGGGAACTAGGCACCCTGGTCCCAGGCTAGATTCGTTACTGCCCAGTTCGAACCTGATAATGAGAAACTCCAATCGTTAATAGGGCGTAATACGTACTACAAGAATTTTGTCAAATGTAGCATTGTTGTTTTTAACAAATTATATTGGCCTACCTAAAGATTTTTCTTTTTTCTCAGGTTCTCTCCTACAAAAAAAAAAAAAAAAAAAAAGTTTGTCCAACATTGGTCCTTCTTTGAGTTCGGGAAATACGAGTTCCATCCCATGTTTGTTCTAACATCTAGTACACATTCTTATTTTCGTCAAAAATGTTCGATTTTTTGCTTTGGTTGGTTCAGCGGACAAATATCGTGTGCATGGGTTTCCTAGTAGTTCTCTCATTTTCTCCCACTTTCTTCATCCCACCGTTTCATTCTTCATTCAAACCAGGCAAATGCTGAGATGGTACCTAACATATAGGTCCCAAGCCGCTTCCTTTCTTTGTTAATCCTTCCTGCCTTCTCTTTCCTTGGGCGTCATTATTCATACATGAAAGGCTAACATAACCATAGATAACGAAAGCCCAGAAATCTAATTCCTAATCCTAATCTACCATTTAATTTATTATAATCAACGTCTTCCTTAGCCTCCATGCATAATTGTAGCATGTTAAACTAGAACGGAATTTAACTCACCTATTCAGCACTGAAGCTAAATTAGACGGAACCATACTGTTTTAAGTGTGCTCCAAAGCACTATTTGGATTTGTCTCTGAAGCAAGTACCCCATCGGGAACTGAACCCAATACGGCACGCACAGTCCTGAAAACCCTCTGATTTTTTGTTATTTACCTAAGTATATTATCATCTTCTTCTGTTCCTTTCTGTTTCGTAATTCTAGTGCATTTTGTAGACAGTTAGTTATAGAAATATAGACAAGAATTATCTTAAAGATCAAACTATGAATTCGCAGTTAAGAGTCTTCATCCCGGCGAAATTAAAATACTGCTAATTTTACAGTAATTATGTGATATCTTCAAATAGATAAAAGATAATTGAAATATGGAACAAGAGCGCCCTAGACAATATTATTTTGCGTGAGGTAACGTTATCACAAGTAACCTAGTGGCTTTCCGTTTTCAGCTGTTTAGAAACGCGAAAATAAATGCCGATTTTCAAAATGGCTCGAGATCGAAAGCAGATAAGTGAGTCGTGATAACGGTTTCTTATGTAAAATAATATTGTCTAGGGCGCTCTTGTTCCACATTTCGATTATCTTTTATCTATTTGAAGATATCACATAATTACTGTAAAATTAGCGGTATTTTAATTTCGCTGGGATGAAGACTCTTAAGTTGAGAAGTGGACTGAGCTTGCGGTGCAAATGCCCGGTAAACCCTTACCTTTATGGCCTCTCTAGAAAAACATTTAATAACTAAATAAATTGAACAAATTTCCCTGAAATATTTACCTTGTTTTTTTTTTTTTTTTTCTGGAATAACACACAAAATAATTCACGCATCTTCTGAAGCTTGGTTGGTAAGAACTTTTCAAGGTGTGTGTAATGTTGGCTTATCTAAAGTTACAAAGAGAGGGCGCGGTGGCTCAATGGTAGACCGCTCATCTCTGGTGTGGTTGATCCCTGTTTCGATCCCCGGCTAAGTAAGTTTGTACTGGACAACATTCCCACTCGAACGAACATTGGGTTTTCATCTCTCCAGATCGCTCTACTACACCATGCCGCCGTTAAATTGGGAAAGCCCCGCGAAAATCCACAAACACTACGTTGTCCATCGTAAACTTACATGGCCTAGAATCGAATCAGAGACCCCTCAAACCTAGAGTTCCTAGACGTCCTAATTTAGCAGGGACAGTACCAGCAAGTACCAAGTGATAACCAATAATAATGGTAATTGTAAATTTTCACAGGACATCCCGCTCTTTTCACTTTCGAAACAGAAGTGAGAACTCTACCTTTGAGCCGGGGGTACGGTGGCTCAGAAGTATAGCGTTCACCTCTGGTACGTGGGGTCCCTGGTTCGATCCCAGCTCGAGCAAAATTGACTTTTTAGTGGACAAACAAACTGTTAGTGAGTTTTCTCAGAGTTCTCTCGTTTCCTCCCACTTTCTTCATTCCACTCTTGCATTCATTTCTCACTATCGCCATCCCCTTTAGCCTGACCGGCATAACCGTGGGACGTAAAACTTACAGATGTTTCATCTATCTATCTCTTCAGATCGCTCGACTACACCATGCCGCCACTAAAGCAGGAGAACCCCGTGAAAATCCACGAACGCTACGTTGTCCATCGCAAACTTACATGGCCCTAGAGTCGAGTTGAGTTGAGTTGATTTTAGTTTAGCGTCCCTTTCAGCAGCGAGGCTATATGAGACGTGGACCTACTGATTAACGTGGAATCCGAACCACATGAGCTCCCGCCGGGATACGAACCCAGGAGGCCCTAGAATCGAATCAGAGACCCATCGAACCTAGAGCTCAAAGGCGTCATAGCTTAGCGGGAACAGTTCCAGATTTTATCTGATACTTCAGCAAGTAGGAAGTGATAACCATTAATAATGGTATATTGTAAGTTTTAATAGGGTGTCTCGCTTTTTTATTTTAGAAATATCAGGGGCGGATAGAGGGCGGACTTCTGTGGAGGGGCGGTAGGTTGTAATACTGCTACTTACTTGGAGCTACTTTTATAAGCTCCAAACTCTGGGATGGGTTTTATTTATATATAAAATAAGAAAGTTTCCTCTTCTGAGGGACGATCGCCCCTTTCACCCCACCCCCGGATCCACCCCTGAGAAATATGAAAGTCCTACTCGAAACAGAAGTAAGTATTCTACCTTTGAACAAACTAAGTCACGTACTTATAATTATTAGAGTTACGGGACAAGACTTCGGGATTCGCAAAAGTTATGAAAGTTATGTTTCATACGAGTGGAAAGCGCATCTGTTTCTATTGAGAATAGTCTTGTCTCGTCTCGTAACGCGAATTCTGTCTCGTCTCGTATGATGGGTAAAACAAACGACAATGATAATTGTTACTGTTAATAGCTTCATTAAATTTCAACCTGCTTCTCCTGTTATTTCCTTGTATTCAACTTGCCTTTTTTAATTTTGCAAATAAAGTTGCATAACTTTTAAAATTGACAACTTGCATTGAAAATAATAATAAAAAAAGAAATAAGAATAAAATGAAAATGTTGCATTTTATTTGGTTTATTTTGCGCATTACGTAATCTTCATTGTCTACAATACAACAATACGGCCTTGAATAATATTGGGTACTACAACATTGTTATAAAATTACATAGTAAAAAACCAGAAACAAAGCCTCTTTCTATAGTAACGATACTAAAACCTTGTGAGCATCACGCGCAGTGTAAATATGGAGAACAATATTATTTTTTTGTTATTAATACTGTACTATCGCATTGTGTATTCTTAAGGATTGTTTAGCGTATGTGTTCAGTGCTTCTAGCCTTGATGGTATAGTTTCTTCTGTTAAAAAAAAGGTGCAGATGTAGAAGTGCAATTTGCACATGATAAAACAATATTTAGAACTTCAGCTTAAAAAAAAAAAAAAAAAAAACTTCAAAGTCGATTTGGCCCAGAAGCAAAATCTTGCCAATGGATCCTCTTCTGCAGTGATGATTTCAGGAGGGGAAAGGGTAAAATCTCCTCACTCCGGCCGGAGCTACAAAATTTCTCTCGGGACCATGTTCATACCTTCACGCTCAGTGTGGTTACAAACGCCACTGTGGGACAATTTCTCGGGAAAGAATTTCGGGGAAGAACTTCTGATACCTTCACTGCTCTTCTGTACCAAACAAATCCAGTTAAGACAGTTGTCTTTTTATTTTTTATTTTTATGATTATCTTCTTGAAATGAAATCTTGGAGTTTTACGTCCCACGGTTAGGCTAAAGGAAACGGTGATTATGAGACATGAATGAAATAGTGGAATGAAGAAAGTGAGAGGAAACGGGAGAACCCCGAGAAAACCCACGCACACGGTGTTTGTTCACCGCAAAGTTCACTTGGCGGGAGCAGGGTTTGAACCCGGGACCCCATGCACCAGAGGTGAACGCTCTACCACTGAGCCACCGCGGCCCCTAAGATTATCTTTTTGGTCTGCCCAATGGCCACTTTTAGGATTGGCGAAATTTTCGAATACAGATAAACTTGATAGGGATATTTCAATCGGAGAAATAACCGTAAAGTAATAATAATAAATACTTTTACCAAATATGCTTGAAAGAAAACATTTTTCTAGTCGAAATGAGACAGGTTTTGTTTGAGACAAGATAAAAACGGGAAATAAGCATTTCTCGTCTCGTCTCGCAAATTTTGTAGTTCTAATTTCGTCTCGATTCTCTAAGAATTTGCTTTTGTCTCGCCTCGAATCTCGAAAAGCTATTCTCGCCTCCTTTTGTAAATTTATGCACTAAATTCATGCCCTGGTTTTATTTTCTTAATTTCTCTAGAACAGGAGAATCCTTCTGTGTCACGAGACATCCACGAAGAGTGTGATAGAACAACATTCATTCCATATTTACTATTGAAGTATATTGTGAATTGACATGTGTATTTGAACATTGATAAATCTTCTTCATTGCGTTCGTATAATCACTCTATCAATTTATAGTTTAGTTAGTTTTAGTTTTTCGATTTTATACTATAAATCATGCAACACTAGAAGAGTGTTTAAGATCTGGAACTAGTGTTATCCACGCGACGCGTGAAATTTCTCGCCTCGTCTCGGTTCAAGTTATGAACGACACTCCTCGTCTCGTTTTCGAGATGACAATCGAGACAAAGTGAGAAGTTTTACCCAATTATTAAATCGCCGTCCAATGCTTTTAGCCTAAGTAACAAAGTGAAGAAATGGGCCTAAAACTGAAAGCATTGAACGCTACTTAAATAAATCTATCGTAAGTGCAGCAATTTATGTGAACATTATTAAATCGTGCCCAATGCTTTTAGTCTTAGTTCTAAAGTGAATAGATGGGACTAAGACTAAAAGCATTGAACGCTACTTAAATAAATCTATCATAAGTGCAGCAATTTATGTGAACATTATTAAATCGTGCCCAATGCTTTTAGTCTTAGTTCTAAAGTGAAAAGATGGGACTAAGACTAAAAGCATTGAACGCTACTTAAATAAATCTATCGTAAGTGCAGCAATTTATGTGAACATTATTAAATCGTGCCCAATGCTTTTAGTCTTAGTTCTAAAGTGAAAAGATGGGCCTAAGACTAAAAACATTGAAAGCTGCTTAAATAAATCCATCATAGGTGCAGCAATTTATGTGAACATTATTAAATCGTGCCCAATGCTTTTAGTCTTAGTTCTAAAGTGAAAAGATGGGCCTAAGACTAAAAGCATTGAAGGCTACTTAAATAAATCTATCATAAGTGCAGCAATTTATGTGAACATTATTAAATCGTGCCCAATGCTTTTAGTCTTAGTTCTAAAGTGAAAAGATGGGACTAAGACTAAAAGCATTGAACGCTACTTAAATAAATCTATCGTAAGTGCAGCAATTTATGTGAACATTATTAAATCGTGCCCAATGCTTTTAGTCTTAGTTCTAAAGTGAAAAGATGGGACTAAGACTAAAAACATTGAACGCTACTTAAATAAATCTATCGTAAGTGCAGCAATTTATGTGAACATTATTAAATCGTGCCCAATGCTTTTAGTCTTAGTCCCAAAGTGAAGAAATGGGCCTAAGACTGAAAGCATTGTACGCTACTTAAATAAATCTATCGTAAGTGCAGCAATTTGTGTGAATATTATTAAATCGTGCCCAATGCTTTTAGTCTTAGTCCCAAAGTGAAGAAATGGAACTAAGACTAAAAGCATTGAATGCTACTTAAATAAATCTATCATAAGTGCAGCAATTTGTGTGAATATTATTAATTCGTGCCCAATGCTTTTAGTCTTAGTCCCAAAGTGAAGAAATGGGCCTAAGACTAAAAGCATTGAACGCTACTTAAATAAATCTATCATAAGTGCAGCAATTTATGTGAACATTATTAAATCGTGCCCAATGCTTTTAGTCTTAGTTCTAAAGTGAAAAGATGGGCCTAAGACTAAAAGCATTGAACGCTACTTAAATAAATCTATCGTAAGTGCAGCAATTTATGTGAACATTATTAAATCGTGCCCAATGCTTTTAGTCTTAGTCCCAAAGTGAAGAAATGGGCCTAAGACTGAAAGCATTGAACGCTACTTAAATAAATCTATCGTAAGTGCAGCAATTTGTGTGAATATTATTAAATCGTGCCCAATGCTTTTAGTCTTAGTCTCAAAGTGAAGAAATGGGACTAAGACTAAAAGCATTGAATGCTACCTAAATAAATATATTATGATTTAAGCAGTTTATGTGAACATTAAATCGTGCCCAATGCTTTTAGTCTTAGTCCCAAAGTGAAGAAATGGGCCTAAGACTAAAAGCATTGAACGCTACTTAAATAAATCTATCATAAGTGCAGCAATTTATGTGAACATTATTAAATCGTGCCCAATGCTTTTAGTCTTAGTCCCAAAGTGAAGAAATGGGCCTAAGACTGAAAGCATTGAACGCTACTTAAATAAATCTATCGTAAGTGCAGCAATTTGTGTGAATATTATTAATTCGTGCCCAATGCTTTTAGTCTTAGTCCCAAAGTGAAAAGATGGGCCTAAGACTAAAAGCATTGAACGCTACTTAAATAAATCTATCATAAGTGCAGCAATTTATGTGAACATTATTAAATCGTGCCCAATGCTTTTAGTCTTAGTTCTAAAGTGAAAAGATGGAACTAAGACTAAAAGCATTGAAAGCTGCTTAAATAAATCCATCATAGGTGCAACAATTATGTCAACATTAAATGGCGTCCAATGTTTTAAGTCCCATCTCTTCATTTTACACCACCGAAGATTCATTTTAACCTTTCAAAATTTTATGAAAATATTGTTTTTTTTTTTTTTTAATATGAATATCATTAACGTTTTAGTTTTTATTCAGTATCCTGCAATCAATTCTCATTCTTTGTAGTGGTCTAGCTACTGATGATTGGCACTCTTTTAGAGGGTACGCCTTCTCTTCGAGAACATGATTTATAGGAAATGAGGGGTTGAGAGATCTCCACTCAAGGATGTTCTTAATTATTAGGATTACACTAGTGGGTCTTATAAGATTGTAATGTTATTAGTAAAGCCCGGATTTATATGCAAAATGCATGTTTATAGTAACATGCAGAAACGTATGGAACTTTTTCCTTTCCGACTGACTTGTAAGTTTTCGTTTTTAGACGAATCTGATAGCGCATATAAGTGCATATTTTGAGTGAATTTCGCTATGATGCATATTTCATAAACTTTGCAGGATACTGCATATTTCCCCATTTTTTTGCTGCATACTAGCATATTTGAGCTGCATATCACAAGAAAGTAGGTTTTATTTAAAGTGAACTGAATCAATTTGTAAAAATAGATGTAGAATAAAATGTTGTATAGAACAATAGAATAAAGCAGTGCTGCCACAGTTGGTACAATTGTACCAAATTCAGCCCTTTTTGTCATTCATCAGCCCTTTGGTACCACGCTCGCAATTTCAGCACCTTTCGTGAAAAAGTTGGTACAATTCTACCCAATTCAGCACATTTAACAAATATTTCTCACATTTTCAAAAGTGTCATTACGTCTTTTCTTACATCTTACGTTACTCACACTTTATGTTGAACTATTAAAAAATGCTGTTGAACATGAGCTGTGATGTCATGTATTTTCTGTTACTGCATGTGTGTTATGTGTATGTGTACTGTCTTACTGTACATAAGGTGTGATGTTATATGTTTTCTGTTTCTGTATTATGTGTATATGTGCTGCACTAGTTAGAAATAATAAATACTATTGTGACTTAAAATTATTCCTAATGTTTTCGATATCTTTCAAGGAAGGTTCTAGGACCCTGGCCCAGTTTTACATTTTTTACAAATGTCAGTTTACTTACCTTATATTCTTCCTACAGTCTATTATCCTCCTTCAACCAAGGTGAAATAAGCGAGAATCAAAGTGTAATAATTTATATTTTAATATTTTATCATAATGTTCCGTTCACAAACGAACTCACTTGGATTGATTTATTCCTCGTTTTATATATTTTTTCATGTATGGGCATAGTACCGTTTTGGTTTATTGGTTACTTTGAAATAGAGGCGCCTTTGGTTTCCTTACAATACATACCGAAGATAACTGTTTTCCCTTTTAATTTGCAGCCTCTGTTACACTTCCTACGGGCGAGAAAAGTTTCATCTACTTGGACGGTTTTCGGGGTTCTCCTATTTGGATGTTTTTATAAAGAGTACTTTCTTGATTTGGACTTTTGGAAGAGCGGGGAGTGTTCTAGAACTTTACCTCTTTTGGTTTCGTGTTGTAGAGCCGTGTATTACACTTTTTCAAAATAATAAATTCAGCCCTTTTTGTTTCAATTTGGTACTATTTTTCAGCCCACTCCAGAGCTGGAACTGTGACAACACTGGAATAAAGTGTTGTATCCTGAATTAGTCCACCCGACTTGTCTTGCACACGCTCTTCATTGCGTAGCAGAAACACTCAGATGCCGATGTCCGGAAGTATAGTACTCGCGCCGAGTCGCGAAGCTTGACCTAGATCTACAGATTTCACCACCCAATAGAACGCAAGGGTGTGTTCCGGTCGTCAACCCCCACCCATCAAACTTTGTCAGTGTCTTCTCTCCCGCTACACGGAAAACATCTCCCAAGAGTACAGTGTTGTCGGATTGGCGTCAAGTTCCATTTTCTTAATTCTTTTTTGTTGTGTTCTGTTTTCGTTGTTACTATTTGTGCTATTGTTACCATTTTAGAATAGTTGTTACAGTAGTTATTGTTGTGCAGTGTTATTATTGGCAATTTTTAAATGTCTTTTTTAAATATTAATTTACTATGTCTTCAAAGTTTGGCAACATAGTTGGTGAATTTCAGCTGTTCGACGTTTCCCCAGGTGTGCGCTCGGGAAGCGGCTCCACGAATTGTACCGAAGTTTTCCGATGTGTTGAAGCTCAAGCAAAATATTTCTATGATTGGTTCAGATCTCAAGCTTCATGACTCGGCGCGAGTATTATAGACGCGCTTGTACCAAATGAAAAGAAAGTATTTGTGGAAGCTCCATCACGCGTACGTATCTTCCGCGAAGTTGCGAAAATTGTTCCACTACCAGTTTTAACCCGATGGGGCTCGTGGGCAGAAGTTGTGTCTTATATGCAAGTGAAGACAGTTGTACTCACTAAATGCCGATAATGCACCCGCTATTTATGTGTCACAAAAATGTTTTTCTACAAGTGACAACACAACCACTTCTCGAGAACACCTGAAATTATCAGACAATTGGAATCCTGTAACAATGCTTTACAACATTTACACTCCTTCTTGGGCGAATTACCACAGACTTTGTTCAGTGAAACTCATGATGTTGCTAAAATAGCGTCAGATAAACTTTGCCAAATATTAGGCCAACATCTCTGATAGCAAGCAAGCAATCTTGGATTGCAAATGTACTTACTCTTGAAAATAAGGAATTCATTTCATTTCGGAGTCCAATTGGACACCTTCTTCATAGGCACGACCGTTTAGATCCAGATGCCTTCTTCCTAATTTTGTAATAAATATAACTGTAAAATGATAACATTCAAATTAGTGCTTCACATGAACCTTTGACCTTTAGAATTGCCGGGATTCAATGGGTTAAGTTCTGAAGATTTGAAAAATAGTATTAAATAAAGTTGTTAATAGCACTAAATTGTTTCAATAAATTTGTTTTAGTGTAAATGGTAATTTCCCAGCTAATCCTTTTTTTTAGATGGTTTATTAATTAAAGTTCTTGCAAATGTATTTTTTTATATATATAAATTTAGATTGTTGTCTTGGATGAATTATAACATTTTTTTAATTAATTCCCAATTATTTGTGAATATAATCATGTTTGTAGAGACTGGAAAAGTATGGAAGTAATTAAATAAGGAATTGGAAGAGGACCTAACACACAAAGACATTTGGTGTGTTTCACATGCACCAGTGACTTTTGCTGATGTAGAAAGGAACTTTCCGATCTACAAAACATCTCTTACTGTCTCCTTTAGCCTAACCGGCATAACCGTGGGACGTAAAACTCAAAGATTTCATTTAATTTTCCTGATCAATACTACGTAGATGTAGTGTGTTGTAATATTAGACCCCTCCAGAGCTTGGTCCCCCCCAAAAAAATTTCTAGATGCGTACCTGTCAGTAGTTCCATAATATTATGAACTCAATTCAGTAATCACTAACCTAATTAAACTCTTAAATTTAAATATAACAGCATCTTTTGATTGCATTATACGTCAAGAAAAAATATATCCCATCTCTAGACATGCATACACTGAAATCCATTTTCACTGAACGGCATACAGGAGTGTACATGCCTGCATTTAAAATCAGCGCCGTCAGAGGCATGTTGTGAGTAACTACACTCCTGATCTTGAGTTTTCAGCCCTTAGAAAACAGCAGCAGAAAATACTCATAAGACTAGTTTTATTCGGGATGGATTCACTCCTTTTCCCCTTCTTTGGAAAGCTTTTGTATAATTGCCACCTATGAACCTTTCCTGTAGCAACCAGAAATAGTATTTATAAAATAAACAAGAATCAACCAACAGTTAAAGATACGGTCATGGAAGTATATACTTCAACATTCAATGTTAAATTATGCTTCTCATCCGTACTATTCAACTAGAGAACGGGTACTCGATAGAGACTTTCTAAAGCTCGGTTGTCACTTTACAAGAATCTTGTAGCTGTCATTAAAAAAAATCTTGTAACCCGATCTTTCTATTTACTGTTTACACGTTTCAAGTTTCTGAAATCAAGAGATATCTCCATCTATGTAGCACTGCACTCTAATGGACAAATAGTGAACCTCCTCATTTAAAACGTATATTTTGGTGCGCTTCCCCTCCCCGTCCAAAAGAATCTGTTGTTTCGGAAGCGGCGGAACAGTTTCTTTCTGAATGTCAGCGGGAGGGCGAAAGCAGGTAGCAAGTAAAACGATCCAGAAAGTTACACATGGTTCGACTCCTTGCAAGATGAAAAAAAAAAAAAAATGTTGTGTGTCCCTTTCAAGACTATGTTTACATGGTGAAATATTATAGGATTGCAAGATCTTTTTAAATGACAGCTACAAGATTCTTGTAAAGTGACAACCTTAAGGACTTTGGTTTACCGAAACTCCTTTATATTGTAATTTTATTCCTGGTCTATATTTGTAAACACCACGTGTTTCTTATTTATAAACAAAGCCAAGTGTTCTTTCACTACAACTACTATAAGCAAGCAGACGACAGGAAGCCTCATCAGCATCAGGTCATGTGACAGAAGAGGGACACTTGCGCCACCGCTGTCCAGAAGAGGGTATAAAGTTAAGAACTCTACCACTGAGCCACCGTGCCCCTACTGAGGCGCCTTGTGGATTAAGAGTCTTCATCCCGGCGAAATTAAAATACCGCTAATTTTACAGTAATTATGTGACATCTTCAAATAGATAAAAGATAATCGAAATGTGGAACAAGAGCGCCCTAGACAATATTATTTTACATGAGAAACCGTTATCACGACTCACTTATCTGCTTTCTATTTCGAGCCATTTTGAAAATCGGCATTTATTTTCGCGTTTCTAAACAGCTGAAAACGGAAAGCCACTAGGTGACTTGGGATAACGGTACCTTACGCAAAATAATATTGTCTAGGGCGCTCTTGTTCTATATTTCAATTATCTTTTATCTATTTGAAGATATCACATAATTACTGTAAAATTAGCGGTATTTTAATTTCGCCGGGATGAAGACTCTTTAAGAATATCAATATATATTTTTCGCCTAGATGATTATGCAATCAACAACTCTTAAATGTTTTGAGGTGGCCATATTAGTGTGCTGATCTGACTGAGGCGTCTTCTTTATGATGTAGTGCAGTGGTTCTCAACTTAATTCCTATCACGACCCCCATTTTATCACATTCTCTTGCCAGCGACCCCTTTATAATTACTGTTTTTTTTAATAATCTTGTGTGGGATTTTTAACATACCTATTGCGGAGATCTCAAAATATCCACCTACTTCTATTATAGTAGAATCCATTTCTTGTATATCCCACAAATCCTCAGTGTATCACAGGTGTCACATTGATTTTCTGTTGACCTTATAAAGTTAGTTTCAAACGTTTTACACAAATACCCATTATACTTTATAAGCCACACATAAACCTTTGTAGCAAGCTTTGTTTCGTTTCTTTTCTTCAGGTTTTTAGCAATTTTATTCAACTTTTCTTGTCAGTGGCTGCATGTGGCTCATGGAGTTCTCGAGCGCCTTTCAGCTTCCGGATATATTTTATTTATTCCTATGATAAGTAAGTATTTGACTCCCTAATAATTTATTTTTCCTGTATCTAAAAGGGTCAATAATTACTCTGGTAAAAGAATAATTGTTCATGTACTAAATTAAGGGTATAAGCTACGTCTGTTCCTCGCTGAGTCACAGGTGTCACATTGGGTTTCCAATTCATTCAAAAACACTTTTTTGGACATTTCTGTTATCTAAGACCCTCATTTAGTGAACCATGAAAGTTTTGTTCAAAAATTCTTACTTGAACAATGTTTGGATTTTTGTGGGATATAGTGAATACAGTAACAGTAATATAATACCTACGATGAAAGTGCTGGTTCAAGATAGATGTTAAACTCCTTCATTGAAGGGTTCATCAAAGAAGCCGATCTAAACCCACAACTGCTTGACCAACTAATAGAATTATCTTATGACAAGTCCTTGCAACTGATTTTCTGTAACGAAGACTTGGACAATTTGTTAGCTGAAGAGGAGAGAAGAATATCCTGGTCTGGTATCTGCTGCTTTAAAAGTAATAATTCCATTTGCTATATCGTACCTGTGCGTAAGTGTTTTTTCTTCCATGGTAAACATTAAAACAAAGACAAGATACGATGGGTATTTGGACAAAGGTGACATGTCCGTGCTTTAATTTTTGCAGGACACAAACTTCAAGGCATCTCATAAATCAGAGGTTCATTCAAAACTTTGTTTTTGTTCATGTAATATTTGCTGGAGGTTCTTTTGTTTATATGTAATGTGCTACAAATGCAAAAACCCTTCGGACATTATCCATATCAGTCAAAACCTGATTTTCGAAGAAAAATGGATTTAATCATTTATATTCGGATCCTTATAACGGAATGAAGACTCCTTCCTACCCAAGTGCAAGTGTGGAAAATCAATGTTGATTTTGAAAGCAAAATGATCCGGAAGAATGTACGTACATAGTAGTCACAAATACACTGAGGTACTGAGATTCAAACTGAAACCAAAGTTGCAATTTATAAATTCAGCGTGGAAACAAAAACAATTGTCAATCACATCCTTTATACCAGGATCAAGTTTTTGGCCTTCGACTTACTCCACCCTCTTGTGGCTTTCATGAGTAACTTGTATAAAAATGTCTTAGTTATTGGCACCATTTTCGGATTACCGTTACCGCGAGACGGCAAATTTCTCGTCTTGTATCAAGACGAGACTTGATATGAGAAGTACTTTTTTAAATTCGAGACAAGACGGTAAATATGACAATTCTCACCAGGCCGGTAGCCAGCCCAAAAATATAGGGGGCCCGGCCGAAGTTAGGGGGGGCCCGATCCAACCATATTATAGTTCATTTGCAAGCCTATCGTGAAAATTTTATTGGGGGCCGGCGAAAATTTAAGGGGGGGCCGGCCCCCTAGACCCCCCTGGATACGGGCCTGATTCTCACCTATGAAAGATGAGACGGGAAATTTCATGAGTCTCGTGGAAACACTAATTGGCCCATGTTATTGTGTTACATGATTGATAGGATTAAACTATAAGTTAATAAGGTGGTTATACGAGGGGCTGCTGATGAGTTCGTAGGGTCAACACATCCTCTGAAATTCAATACACTTTTTTGCATGGTGCCCCCAATTTTTGCAGAAAATTTGGAGTCCTTTCAAGTGTTATTCGAGTTTGGGGAAGAAGTAATAGTTTGAGCAAGGTAGATTTGGGGAATAAGGAAGATGATCTAGGCATTGAAATCCTAGATCATGCAATGTAAGAGTTGTATTTGCAGTGCCCGATGAGTAGGGAAAGTGTCCAGAAGGAAGAGCATGTCCTTTTTCAATTTTCTGCGACGTTGTACTTTCAATTTTTTAAATTTTTTTTTATTTTTTATTATTTTTATTTTTATTTTTATTTATTTATTTATTTACTTTTTGCTAATGCAGAGTAATACTCTGTATCAAATGTCTGATCCTTCGGCAGGTGGTCTGTGAGTACATCTCCATTCTTATCCCAGAAGAATATTGCAAACACTATCCCAGCCGTGAACTTCTTAGGGCTAGGGAAACCTGAGTGTCGCCACTCCATTGACTAGTGATGAGCAAATGCAAGACCAAGACCAAGACCAGGGTGGTCTTGGTCTTGGTCTTGGTCTTGCACACCCAGTCTTGGTCTTGGTCTTGCACTGGAATTTTTGGTCTTGGTCTTGGTCTTGGCCTTGCACACCCAGTCTTGGTCTTGGTCTTGCACACCCAGTCTTGGTCTTGGTCTTGCACTGGAATCTTTGGTCTTGGTCTTGGTCTTGGCCTTGCACACCCAGTCTTGGTCTTGGTCTTGCTGCAAGAGTCTTACAAGTTTTGCTTTTAAGAAATATTATGCTTTTCAAACGTAAATTTTACTCTGGATAAATTCTACAATGCGCCAATAGTAACGGAAATACAATGTATGTTTCTAAATGAATTATAGTTTACCTTCGTGTAATTATAATGATAGTATACAACATACGTGATAACCTTTATTTGTTTCCAATGGGTCCCCACGCTTCACTACTTATAAGATAAATTAGAATGTTTAGTTATCTTTTTATTTTTATTTTATTTTATTTTTTTTTTAACAGATTCAATACTCTAGTGATTCCCAAATTGGGGAGACGCATGATAGAAAATCAAGACGGCACAGCTTACTGAAATACCATAAATTGCTAAATTATTTTTACACTCTAAAGGCGTCAGATATATATATTTTTTAATTTTCAACTAAGATTAGCTCATCTTTGTATTGAACAAACTTCCAATTAAATATTCAGATTTTATTTTACTGATTTCAATATGTACTCTATGGAACAGAAACATGGACATTACGCAAAACCGATGAAAAAATATTGGAGGCTTTCGATAAAAGGAGAGAATTAGCTAGGTTGAACGGAAAACGAATGAGAAGGCGTTAGAAATAGTAGCAGTAGGGGAGAAAAGAAGAATTTTAGATGTAATTAAAAACAGGAAAAGGAACTTGTTGGGACATTGGCTGAAGGGGAACTTTATTATGAGGGACGTGCTACAGAATATGGTGGAAGGAAAGACAGGGAGGGGGCAAAGGAGACTGTAGTTGAAAGAAGGTATTAAAACAAAAAATTGCTACGTCAAGACGAAAAGACTAACTGAGGACCACCGTATATCGAAGCTTCTGAGTTGCATCAAGTGACCTGCCAATAATGGCAGAATAGCATCGATTATAATCAAACCTCTTAATATGTTAGTATAACTTGAGTAAAAACTTAAAACGACTCAACTGTTCATGTCTTTTGTGTAAACTCAACTTAGAAAAATAAAGACACTGCTGAACAAGACTGCACTTATTTAATATAAAAACACATTTACACGTGACGTTTCGCTCTTCTAGCCAAGATCCTCATCAGCAATGTGTTTATTTTTCTCATTTGATTTGCAAGACGTATGACTATGATGGTGTGTCAAACTCAACTTATACAAATACTTTTGACCTATATTAGAAATACAAAAACACAGCTTCAAACTCCAAGTTATTTGAAATAACTGTACAAAATCACTCTCACTTGTAAATATGGATTATTTATTGTTGTATAATGTTATATCGCTCAATCCTCGTGTGCCATATACCTGAGGAGGCTAAAAGTTATATTAATAACAATTATTCAACGTATAAGCACCCGCCCATGAAATCAAACTTACGGTCACATACACAAGTTTTTATCAATGTCCTGAAAATGTTATTTCGATATTTATTTTTTACATTAAAAATTTCTAACGGATGCTTGATCCTTGGAGTCAAGGCCATATCCATGTAGCCGGCATCTATGGTGTACAGAATTACCGATGCTTAATACTACATTTCTCTTTAGTTTTAGAAGAAGAACACCATTAATATTTTGAAATGATGTAATATCTAGTTTGACGTGCCACGATTATGCAGCGAGGCTAAGAGAGATGGTGATGATGAGGAATGAATGAAATGGTGGAATTAAGAAAGTAGGAGGAAACAGGTAAACTCCGAGAAAACCTACGCACACGATCTCTATCCACCAATAAAGCTCAATGGTGCTAGGTGGGATCGAACCAGGGACCCCAGCGCCAAAGGTGAACGCTCTACCACTGAGCCGGTACTTGTATAAGACTTCTTGGTCTTGGTCTTGGTCTTGCTCTTGCAGCTATGGTCTTGGTCTTAGTCTTGGTCTTGCACCCCTCGGTCTTGGTCTTGGTCTTGCATCGGGATTCCTGGTCTTGGCCTTGGTCTTAGTCTTGCATGCAAGACTCTTGCAAAAACTGCAAGACCAAGACTCTTGCGCTCATCACTACCATTGAATGTTGTTTCTTTTCAGGATCGTAGTGGTACAACTATATTTCATTCGTGGTTACTATTCGTGACAGAAAGTGGTTGCAATTGCCGCCAACCCTTGATGCCCTCACTCTTTCACTCTTTTCATCTGCTGACAGATTTTTGGGAGCCCATTTTAACGAGAGCTTGTATGTACACGCCCAAGTCATTATGGATTATGCTACCGACACGTTCCTGAGAAATGCCTACAATCTCTGCAACACGTTTTTTACTGAAATTTTACAATTTCGGGAACAGTCACTGTTTTTGGTCTTCGTGCACTTGCAGCATCATCTGTTGGAAACTCACCACGTATAAACTGTGCCACCCACTTCTTCACTACTGCATATGACATAGGAGAGTCCCATAATGTTTCACACACTGATTTCTTTATGAATTTGCTTCGGTGACTTTTCTTTTTTTCTTTCTTTCTTTTCTTTTTTCTTTCTTTTTTTTTTTTGGTGGATGTAGCAAATATAGAATTCTTCTCGACTTCAGCAATGTTTTTGTTTACAAATCGCTATATTACAGAGAGTTTATCAATACAAATAATATCTCAATCTAAATTAATAGAAAAGTACATTAAAAAAAAAAAAACTTTTGTTAAATTTTTGCTTTGCTTGCCATGCGTTTTATAAATTCATTTTGAATTTTTTTTTCAGATAATCTTTAATTTCACTGTTTGTCGTGTGGTTGTAAAGTTGCATCAAATCTATTTGACTAATTAATCAAGTAATTAATAAATAATAATAATAATAATAATTTCAGTGTAAAATGGCCTAGTGCTGTATCTGAAATCCATTATAAATAAATAAATAAATAAATACATAAATAAATAAAAATAAATACTAAAATCAGGATTCAAATTTTTATTATGATCCCTGAACGCTAAGTTATGTAGAGCTAGAAATTCACCAATGACTGATGGTCCCTGTAAAATATGTAGATCATATGAGAGGCTGATGGTCCCTCTATACAGTTAAGCTTGGCTGCCGCAACTAAGAAGAATCCAGTTTAGGAAAACTGAGAAAATAATGGACGAAGATTTTAACATTTTCCCGATGATATTACCCAAAAAAACATCGGAAATTTTTCACTTTACAAATTCTTTACGTAGTACATAAAGTTGCAATTATTTTGACATACTTCTTGAATGGTATTTTTTTTAAAATCTCATACCAGATTCTCCTGGCAGCTGAATGTTCAAGCTAGATTTTGAAGGTTCCTTGTAGTTAAAGAATGAATGTTGATGACGTCACAGAGCACTTTACTGATTGGTACTGATCTACAGGAATTCTACAGGATCAATTAAAGGGTAACGAAACTCGCTAATACTCATGATGCATATGTTGGTGTCTTGCAGATGGGCTACTATGGTACTGCCAAAATGTCTTGAACCATGGCAAAAATGCGAACTGAAGTTCACATCCACGAGTTGAGCCGATAAGGGTTCAGCTGTTGCTAAGCGAGAGAACCTTGCAGCTGCATACGCCAAAGGGAATGGAATTCCTTCAACCGGTAACAGCGCTTGGAACCGAACACTAGGTTTCAAGTCAATGTAGTATATCTATAGTAAGTTTGACAATTCTTTGATTTTCTGAACTTCAGAATATTATGGAATGTCCCATAATCTCTTCTACATATTAAAAAAATAGTAGTACTCTGAAGGGCGGGACTCCGGGTGGTTGCCCGGTTAGCCCTATATAAAGGCTTGTACTGCATTTCATAAGACAAAACATAGTGGTGCTAGAGGCCACTTACAGCTACGGTCTACTTTCAAGTTAGCTGATATAGCCTATATTAGCTCTCATTGCATTTACTATTTCTTAATTTAATGAAATCCTCAAATTGTCTCCACCAGGTCGAAGCGAATCAAGGCAACTCGTTCTAACCCGCAAATGTTATGGTCGTCCAGACGGCTTTCATTTGGCTGATGTGCGGCTAACATACCGACTTTTATCATTATTAATTCTGGCTTTCTAGACTGATAATTGCTTTCTCTTAATTCAAGTAGCTCCATATTTGTTTCATATTGCTGCTGAATATAATAACATTTTGTTTTCCTTTCAGGAATTGATGTTGGGACCACGTACACAAGAGACACACTTTTTGGGTGATGACCACAAGATAAGGTCATGACACAAAGTGCCTTATTGAAATTTTAGTGAAAGAGGAAAATAAATTTAAATTTAAACCATATAACAATTTAGAATTGATATTAAAAGTGTGTGATTTACAATAACATGTTTTAATCCGGGCCAGTTTCGTATTTACGATTTTGTTTCGGGAGGGGCTTTGCTAACTTTCGCGGTAGGCTTTGCCTGAAAATGTGAAAATTCTGCAAGACATTTCATATACTTTACTATAGTAAGTAAGATTTCGGGGGGGGGGGTTAAGCCCGGAAGCCCCCTTCCTAAATACGCCACTGATCCGGCCTTACAAGTACCTTGAGAAGAGAGGATATAATTGGAGGTCAGAGCATTTGGGAAAATACATACTGCTTTGTGGTGAGAATGTCACGATAATTTTAAGTAACTGCAACATGGATCTTAGAGCAGTGTTTCTCAAACTTTCTTTAACTTTGGCCACTTTTTGTAAGAATGTTCTAGGGGCCAACCTACTCTTGCTCCTTCGAAATTATATTTATTATTTTTTCTTTTAAAGTGCAGTTTTATTCCCATCCTTCTCTTGGGCCAGTGGCATCAAGTTAATTGTAACTTTTTATTTATTTATTTATTTATTTGTTTTTAATCATGTACCCGTATACTTATACTTTAAAAATAATTCTGCTTAAAGTTCCCTTTATTTTACGTTGGTAGGCCTATTTATGAAAAATAATATTTTTTGAAAAAAATTGAAAACCATCAACAATAAGCTACTGAAGTTTCTATAACCTTGACTTTAAGAGGCCCCATCAGGGCGAAATTAAAATTCTGTTAATTTTACAGTAATTACATGATATCTTCAAATAGATGGAAGATAATCGAAATGTGAAAATTTTTACTGTTCCCTAAAATTTTCACGGTAGGCTTGCTGACGGACTATAATATGATGATGAACTACAATATAATTGAATCCACCTCCCCCCCCCTACATTTTGGGACTGGCTACAGGCCTATGAGACTCACTTGCTCTCTATTTCCAGCCATTTAGAAAATCGGCATTTATTTCCGCGTTTCTAAATGACTGCAAACGGAAAGCTACTAGGTGACTCTTGATAACGTTACCTCATGCAAAATAAAATATTGTCTAGGGCGCTCTTGTTCCACATTTCGTTTACCTTTTATCTATTTGAAGATATCACACAATTACTGTAAAATTGGCTGTATTTTAATTTCGCAGTGATTAGGCCTCTTAAGATTCCCACCTATTGTATGTGATATACAATTCGTTTGAATTTTATTTTTCTTTTGTCTGTTTTACACTAATACTCAATAAAGAAGGTCACAAAAATAAAAGAGATCTCTCGTGGCTATATGATAAGCGAACACACCTAAGGTGTGGGAGATTTGGGTTCGATCCTCGGTGGGACCTCATGTGGTTCGGACCCCATGTTAAGCTATAGGTCAGCGGGTATCATAGGATGCTAAAAAGCACGCTAAACTCCTAACCAACGAAATAAAAAAAGGATACCTCGAGAACAACTTGTGGTCCTCGAACCACAGTTTGAGAAACGCAGTCTTACAGAGAGAGAGAGAGAGAGAGAGAGAGAGAGAGAGTGACGTTGAGAATCGATGCACTGATCAGGATACCTCCAGTTATACATGCAGCATCTGACTGACTACCCATGCGTCTGTAACGCTACGGAGATTTACTAAGATCTGACATGAGAAAAAAATAGCGCGACCGTCTCAACAAGTTGTTAACCCCACAGTTTATTTTGAAGTTACGAGTTGGACCCACTGACTCCACGGCAATGATGCATCTGAGTTTGGAAGCAGCGCGCCACAGTACGATCCGGAGTCTGGCTGCACGTTGACGATCGGAAGTACACCACATCCGAATCGAGACGGCGGACGCACGTGCGTGTTGCAAGAGGTGGGACTCCCTCTTTTGTAGCTATTGAAACACGCCGCTCGGAGGCGTTGTTATTTCTTTTTCAAAATAATAATAATACCCAAAAGAACACACAGTGAACTCGTGTTTTTCATAAATTAACTATTTTGTTTTCTCTCTCTCACCTAGAATTTTTGGGGTAGAAGAGAGAAACAATTAGAATCAGTGATTTTTCTATTTCTCTTCTTTCCTTTATTCTATCTAGTTCCCTCTATTTGATCTATTAATCTATTTCTTTTTCTATTCTATTTGAACTTTAATTCTTCACCGCCGCTATCAGAATATAATCTTGATACATCGTCATATAGTGGCGCGTTTTACAAACTAAACAAAAAAAAAAAAAAAAAAACGAAAAAGTGTGATGTGTTTAACATAACAGCAAATAATAAACACTAAAAATCTGTTTTTTTCTTTTTTAAGAAAACGAAAAACAAAGTTTGTGTGTCATTTAGTGCATATACTTGTGTGAAAGTGTCTAAGAAGAAAAAAACGTAATCGTAATAATCCAATGATTTAAGTAATTGATTAATTAATTTAAAAAAAAAAAAAAAAAACAAGGAAGATTCCGAGAAAGTTTCTGTATCTTCGATAAATCGTCGTCGCAGCGTCTCGATCTCTTGTCTGTAACAGTTACAGCGTCGTTGGTCTGACAACTCTTAACATCGCCCATCGCGTCTGCGTGTTTTGGAAGTGGTTCGCTACGAGTGACAGTTTTTGTTTCGGAACGCATATATCCACACGTGAGGAGGACGCCCCCTACTCCGTGACAATACACACACACAGAAGGAAAAAAAAAAATACTCCGGGTTATCTCATCTCTTCATTTGCATCGGAAGGAATTTTCAGTGCGGTCTTTATCAGCGGTTGCTTGTGTAAAAATCTTCAATTGTCCAAAAATAACAAACAGAGGAGAAAACTAGTTTATTAAGTGATCTAATAACTGTGGGGAAGATTGTGTGAACCATGTTTCAAAAATAAGCTTCCTTTGCACACCTGAAGAGGACCTCCAGGTTTGACAGATACCAACACAAGTGTTTCCTAATTTTTTTTTAAATCCTGTTTTTATCTTTGCTCAAGAAGATAAAAAATAAACGTTGAGTCGATAGATACCGCAAGACTGTCGTTAGTATCTAGTTAATCCAGGTCTGGTGTGAAAAAGAAAAAGATTTTGTTTTAACAAAGAACAAAAATAGTGCTGTCTTTCATATTCTTTTGAAGTAAGTGGTGGTGTGTTTGTGCTGTCTAAATTGTGTTTTTATAAAAATAAATATCTTTGGTGCCGCCAAGAGAAAAGGGAGCTTCGGTTTTTTATTTAGAACAAACTACAAACAGTGTACGGAAATTTTAGATCAGTGACAATGTGTCGACATAAAGCAAAATAACGCAGCTCTGGTGTGTCAATATTATTCACAAAAAACACATTTTAAAGATTAAAAAAATAAGAAAAAGTGCTGCTTCTTTAGTGAAGTCTGACTTATTTACAATACTTGTGTGCTAGTCATTTTTTTGTACAACAAAAAACAAAAATGTTTACCATGGCAAAAAAGGCATTTTCTGTGACTGTGTTACTTTTAGTTTCAGAACTTTTAATATTTTGCCCGTCAGCGAACACTGCAACTGATGGATTTCTGAAGATGTTCGCTGCCCAGCACAATCCACCCGATCCGTGTTACGATGAAACTGGCCAAAAAGCGCGAAGATGCATACCCGATTTTGTCAACGCGGCTTTTGGTAAAGAAGTGGATGCTTCCAGCACTTGCGGCAAGACACCGACAAGATACTGTCAAACCAACACCGATGACAAAGGAGAGACAAGCAGAAGTTGTCAGATATGTGATGACGCTAATATCAAACGACGTCACCCGCCGGCTTATCTAACTGACTTAAACAACCCTAACAATTTGACTTGTTGGATGTCGGAACCTTTAAATAACTCACCTGACAATGTTACTTTGGTGTTGTCTTTGGGAAAGAAGTACGAATTGACATATGTAAGTCTTCAGTTTTGTTCTCAAAAACCGGATTCAATGGCAATTTATAAGAGCATGGACTACGGTAAAACATGGCAACCATTTCAATTCTATTCCAGTCAATGCCGAAAAATGTACATGCGTCCTAATAAAGCGGCAATTACCAAAGCTAATGAACAAGAAGCGCTCTGTACCGACGCCCACTCGGGTAACGAAAGTCCTATCGGTTCTCGAATAGCTTTCAGCACTTTGGAAGGCAGACCAAGCGCTTCGGATTTTGACAACAGTCCTGTCTTGCAAGATTGGGTGACAGCCACGGACATCAAAGTAATTTTCAATCGTCTTCACACTCCAGACATTGAATCTTCAACCCAAGACGGAGGCATGTTAGGAGGACCAACTGGGAATTCATTAATTCTGCCCCCAGCAACACTTTCGGACAGTAGCGGACCGCTGTTGGTAACTACAGGAATTAGCAGTACACCTTTTGCAACATCCATCATCACCACCACCAATAATAATAATAATAATAACAATAATGAAACATTAATTATGACCGGAAACCGGGAAAGTTACTATTACGCGGTGTCGGATTTCGCTGTCGGTGGCCGATGCAAGTGTAACGGGCATGCATCAAGGTGCATCCCGAACCGAGAAGGTCAATTGGCCTGCGATTGCAAACATAATACGGCTGGAAGAGATTGCGAGCGATGTAAACCATTCCATTTCGACAGGCCCTGGGGTAGAGCCACAGCAAGGGATGCCAACGAATGTAAAGGTAAGTGAAAATAGTTTTAGTTCATGTATTTGTTGTATACGTACATGATTGTATACACATTATTATTGTTATTAACTAGTTCTCACTGTGAGGTTAATTTAATATTGTTAAATAGCAGGGTGGAAAAAAATCATGATTTTTTTTTAAAAAATCATTTTTGTTGATTTTTTTGATTTAAATCGATTTTTTTGATTTAAATCAAATCTTTCTCCTCGTATAATACAAGTCGCAAACTGAAGAAAAAGCACTAGGAATTAGTATTAAATGCTAATTATGCCATTTAAGTGAAAATATTGGGGTTGAATTTTGACCAATCGTTAACCTACATCAATCCCAAGCAATATTTCTTAACCCTTTTAAATTATAGATCTTTTTAAAGGTAAATTATAGACTTTCAGTCAAGCAGCTACAGCATCATCCCTATTTAACCTAGGATCATGGTACATACATCACTCTCTTGAGAATAGAACAGCTTTTGAAGCGGTAACATTCACATTTCCCTATCATGTCCCTGAAGCGAGAAATTTTGAGAGTAATCGGCATTTCTTTTACTTTTTTTTTTAAATTTTGATCCCCTCTGGATTCCCTTGTGTTAACGCACAGATCTCAAAATCAACTGGGAAATACTAAGGGGGTGTATAAATGTGTGTACAAAATTTCAAGCTTCTATCTGGAGCAATAAGGGTGAGAAAATTATTTAACAGTAAGCTAAGAACATTCCCACAATACCCCAGATGACCCGGATGTAATATAAAAATTTCCTCAGACATCCTTATTTATCCTAGGATCATGATTTGTACATATTGATAAAACAAATTTTCAAACGGTACCCTTCAAATGTTTCCATCACGTATTTGGTTCGGGTAAATCACGAAAAAAGGAATTTTCTGTTAAAAATATCTTTTTTATTTTATCTTATTTTATTATTATTATTATTATTATTATTATTATTATTATTATTATTATTATTATTATTATTATTATTATTATTATTATTATTATTATTATTATTATTATTATTTTGTTACCTCTGTGGACTCCTTCCCCTGTTTTAAGGCACAGATCTGAAAAATACTGAGGGGTACACTGAGTAAATGTGCAAAATTTCAATTTTGTAGGTGCAAAAGTATTCTAAGCCCGCGAAAAATAATATTCCCCAAATACCCCAGATTCCTGTATAAAACAGGATCTCAGGTAACAGTTTCCTGAGACATCCCTATTTATCCTAGGAGCATAGTACGTACATCATTTTCTTCAGAATAGAACAGCCTTGGGTACGGAACCGGTACCATTCAAATGTCTCCATCTGAGGCGGGAAAATCACGAAAAAAGCTATTTTTGTTAAAAATATCGTTTTTAAAAACATGTTTGCCCCTCTGGACCCCGCTGTTTCCACGCAGAGATCTGAAAACATCTGAAAATTATTAAGGAATGCACTGAACGAGTGTGCAAAATTTCAGTCTTCTGAATGCAAAATGTAACCTGCCAAAAAATAATAATAATATGCATAACAAAAAATATCTTTTTAAATTTATGACGTCATCAGACACTATGCCTCCACGTAGAAAGGCGTGAAAGCATATGTAACGTGTTCTAAAATGCTTCTAGTCTTGAAGAAAACGAAGTAAAAAACCTTATTGGTACTTTTTTTAATCGAATAATGAAGATTCTACCTTATCACCTAAAAATAGGTGATATCATTTAAAAGGCTAAGCATGAAGGAAAAAGTACAGCAACGTTTATCAAAATAACACTTTTTTCTCAAAAGTTACTGATATTTGGCAGGGGCCTATTTTTGAAAACTCAGAACTAGCTTGCGGCATGAAATACATAAATTTCGCCTAAAATAATAAAATTATTATTATTATTATTATTATTATTATTATTATTATTATTATTATTATTATTATTATTTTGAAAGGGGATAGAACCCTTCTAAATACGCCATATTATCTGGGAACAAACAAACAGACACGCACAAAAAAGAATTTTCGTCTTAAATGTCGATGGTGATTTCCCCGTTGAAATAGTTAACGATTTTATAATCCAAACCCAATGTTTCGAAAAGAAGAAAGCAGGATTGCTCCCTTACCTGTTCCAAACGGGATTTTCCCTAATCATCCTTTGCATGACACTTTTTTTCATAGTATACTGTACATTTGAGTCTCAATGTATTATGATTATTAACTTCCATAATCGAAATAACAGAACAGAAACGGGATTTTACTTATTTTCACTTTAAATTAATTTATCTCTGAATTTGATTTAAATCAACGATTTTTATTTAAAAAATCAAGTGATTTAAATCTTGATTTAAATCGTGATTTAAATCAGACTGATTTAAATCAATCCACCCTGTTAAATAGCATGGAAGTTTCTATTAGCTAATGCGACTATCCGTTTCCACGCTTAATTGAATACATATAGAGGCCAAAATATAGTGTGTATAAGTTTAATACAAGATTAAAAGTATATATTGGCGAAATTACAGAAAAAGAAATCACGGGTTGATTAAACTTAAGGTTGCCATATTTTAAAATTAGAAAAGCGGGGGATTCTAAACCGTAAGTGCTGATGTGAACTTGTGTATTACAAATACTGACCTAGGATCCTTCGGACCATTTTTTTTTTTTTTAAGTGATTTCTTTGTTAAGTGTCACTTCCAATGTACTTTTCTAACGAAACTAAAGAAAAGCAAATTTAGTTTTTGCCTTTAATGTTTTATTAAGTTCAACAGATGTGAATCTCGAATTGTAAAGTAAATATTACAGTAAGATATTTGTAATTATAAGGATATCTGTAAGGCAAGTTTTCCAAATAAATAAATAAATAAATAAAACAAGCGATATGTGACAAATATTGTTCATACGGTTTTCTTTCTAAGAAACAGAAAATAATTTCTAAATTTTTATCATAAGAAAGATAAAACATATTCAGGAGTCTTGGTCCATCTCTTATATAATTTCTAATCATTTTTAAAGATTGCTACTTGAAATCGTACTAAAATACAAAATTACCACGGTTTCACAATACATGAAATACAGCATAAACATTTATTATTATTACAGAACATTCATTATGATTAAAAAAAAAAAACAGAAAAAAATGTTAATAATGAATCTAATCTAAACAAAATGCTAAGGACAAATAAGGCTGTGCCTGAGCACGAGTCCAAATTTAACTCAATCGCGATTGAGATTGACACAGAGATGTAGCGGTTTACACTGAAAAAAAAAATCCATTCTCCGGACAGCGATATATTGTACAAATATACGGAATCCTCTTGCTTAGTACAGAAATCAGTATGGAGAATACGGATAACGTTATCCGTATGCTACATAGGCACTGCCCTTAGATGTTACATCGTGCTGTTGCAGGATGTCTCACATCTTAACAGTTTTCCTTATTTCACATGCATATTCTTATGTTACATTCTTCAGCTATATGTTATATACGTCCATTGGTATATGAGATCCTGACCGCCTATATTGTTTCATACGGAAAGTACGTATAGATGAAACGCTTATACAGAAAGTATTATAAAACATGCGTTTTAGGTTATACGTCTGCTGTACGTTAAGTCCAAAAACTACAGGAATTACGCATGTAACGTATCTTTTTAAGTACGCCACCTACAATTTTCTTTCTCAGTGTATGTTGAATTTAACAACATTGTATCAACAAAGCTTCTTAGATTTTTCCCCAATCCAAAAAAAAAAAAAAAACGGGTAGTTTCGAGTAATTAAGAGATTATTAAGCGATGATTAAGAGATGATGATGATCAAGGACCTGAAAATCGGGTGGTACTCGCTAAAATCGGGTAATATGGCAACCCTAATTAAACTCGGCTCAAAGACAAGGTATATCTACTGTAAAAATTAGTGTTGCTTCTAAATACATGAAAACTGAAGGAAGAAGAAGAAAAAAAAGGTCGAGTAATTTCGGATACTTATGCCGTGTTTCATCCGCAACAGTATCGATTGCTGTGTAATTTTGGGGAATGTGCCGTTCAGATATAGATATGCAAGTAACGATCCGAGTAAAAAGATATAAATGCTGGAGCTCAAGCAATTTTTGAGAGGTGTGGGTGCTCAAAGGTTCAGGGTCTCAATTTTTAAAAATAAATTAGTTTTCGATTTTTACGGAAAATGTAAGAGAAAACAATATATGTTTTTTTTTCTTTCTTTTCTCTCTGCGTAAAATATATTAATACTTGATAAGCATTAATTTTTGACAAAGAAAAAAGTCGAAAAAGTGATTCTTTACAGATTAATCTAAGTTACTTACATTACGAAAATAAATAAATAAATAAGTCTTACCTTGAAAATCATGACACATGTTAGATGAATAGTGCGAGAAATTAATAACCATTTAAACATTTATTTTTCGCAAACTGTCCAGTTCGTAAACAACAAATTTATAAGATATTTGTCGCGAATTTGTCAGAAGGAATTAACGTTATAGGTTTCTCACGATATAGATTTATTACTATTTATAAATATGACAGTTTCTGTTTGACTTCTCTATTCGCTTTTTTTTTTTTTTTTTTTTTTTTTTTTTGTCAATTTTCTGCGCAGGAGGAAAAAATACGCTGCTGAAGTCGTCTGCTGTGAATTTTACTGGGCGCAGCCATATTGGTTACAAACAATCTGTTTCTAAGGTGGTTGCTAAGACAGTTTCAATGGCGTTGTATGTGGCAGCTGTCAGTCTTGTGAAAGGAACTTAAAATTGGGGGGGAAAAAAAGGCTATATGTTCACCTATAGCAGTGAATATATTTACGTTATACGTATAGGAAGGCTATAAGTATCATAATATGAAATAAAATTATTCTATATTTAATTCCTTCAATCACCAATAACTTGCTGGACAACAAGTGAGTGAGAATCTCATGCATGTACATGAGCGTCCCTTAATAATAATTTTAGATTGAGCTTAATTAAAATTATTGAAAATTGTTATGCTACATACTTCCATATTGTTTGTTTAGCTTCAGTGAAAATGTTTAATATGGAAGAAACTTGTTTATAAAATTAGTGATAAGATATTCGGAACAAAGGAGTACAGCGCTAGAATAACCAATGCATTTTAAAGCATACAATTACGAATACATAATCTCAGAAACTTAGCATCTTCGTGGAAATAATTTCCTACTTTATTCCTCATTCTTTTGTTAGCGGATGTCCATTCGTTGCTTGGCACTAGTAAAGTTGAAATGCGTCACCAGAAATAAATAATTTAAAAGGCATAACACTCTAACTATCCTATATAATGTCCTAATGTTATCTGAATTATTTTCTTTGCGCCTACCACAAACGACGTACAGATTTGTAACATGCCAGCATATACATATATTAAAATTCATAAGGAGAACACGTACCAACTTACGCTGGGTGGTCACATAACACTAAATCTATGATGATTAAGGGCAGTTTGAAGCTCGAGCGCATGTAAGGATGCATTTGTAGGGAACAGGCGGATCAGTGAAGTTGGGTATGCGTGAAAGAAAGACAGGTACGAAAAGCGTACACTAGCCAGGGCTAGTAATCACTACAAGTGGATTTGCATTTCAATTTCTTAGTAACTATGCCACATTTTTAACGCTGTTTCTATGTTCTCCCTCTACATAAATAATTTTCTTGCACAGAAGCATTTTCGTAGATTAGACAAATTTAGACATAAATTTTCAAATAATGATCTCGTATTTTTCATGCGTACTTAGCGTACATCGATAGGATGGAACAATTATATTTTATGTCGAACGGGATGAGAGAAATTAACAAGTCCGGTTTAAACTTTACTATATTGCGCGTACTATACTCTTACCAAAATTCATGTGCAGTAAGGTACGGTTAGGTTAGGTTATGATTACTTAAATACGGTTGTCTTACATATATGTTTAATGCCGATTTACCAATTTTAAAATCATCCATTGCCTGCAAATCTCAATTGTATCAAGTTTCAAATTTTTACACATATATGTAACCACAAGGGTATAATTGTTATCGAACTTACGCTGGTGAGGATCGGAAAGAGGGGAGACAGGCGAGTATCACAGTCCATGCTGGGGCAGGCACTGTTCGAAGATTATAGTATGCCTTTAAACGTTTGATTCAATTATCAGTTTACTAAGAAACGATTTTACAATGTTCTGAGTATTAATATATATTAAACAGCGAAATTACCCTAAAAATGTCACAAACAAACAAGCAAAAAAAGATAGAGCAAGGGAACTTTGGTAAAAAATATTTGTATTTTAATTTCTTTCTGGCAGAATATGCAAGGAGAGAAAGTATTCTTAAAAAAGATAGAGATAAATTTGTTCGTCCAATAAGTAATCAATCATTATATCTTGTTGTACAGTGTGGTTTTGTTTTTGTTTCTCTTTAATATGTTATATAGTACAATATTTCTAATTTCATTCTTGAAGAAAGAAAAGAAAAAAAAAAAAAACATTGCATGTACCTCTTAAACTGTTATGGTTATATCCGAAAACAAAACAAATCATTTTTATAGGCGAGTACCATGTATACTTCTTCATATAACCCGCTTAAAGCTGGTTTGTTTGTAACCAGCTAGCTGAACAGGAAGCGGAAATGACGTTTACTTCACCAGCGTATATCAGTCATAAGAATAAACTTGTACTTTAACACACGTGCTAAAATTTTTCAAAATTTTTTATTTGGTTAATTTTAGAGGTAACTTTTTTTTTAATGATAAAGAATTCTATAAGAAAGAAACAAGTAAATATAGAACTATATTATTTTTTTCCCTCATGATTAGAAGAGTTTTCTCTCGGTAGATTTTTTGAGAGGAGAATTGTAGTTTGAACAAGGAATGGGTGTATTTATAGGATATTTTTGTGTTGAGGTATTTATTTGTTTATTTATAGGGCATTGTTCATTCCATTGGTATTAATAATCAATTAGTTTACTTATGTAACTGCCAACAGAGGGTTACGCCCTCTCTGTCTCTCTTGGCAAGTAATCTGCTGAAAACAAATATAAATGTACATAAATAGCATTAATTGCACAAGTACATCCAAAAGTGTTTAAATATATCAATGTACACTCATGTCCAAAATGATTGTCGCATATTTATAACTGTCTTCTTGTAAGAATATAATTTGATAATTATTTTGCAGAGTACTTTTAATACTGATACTATGTGTATAATCGGGAAATGCATATTTGTGGTAAATTTCATAGGAAAAGAATTATAAATACAAAAATTAAAATAAGTAAAACAAAATGTTGCCAAATGGACTAGAAAGTTTTATTTTCGTTTTATTGTTCTTATTTACTGCTCTTTTCACATGAAATTTGCCATATACATGCCTTTGCCGATTATACACCTACTAACATTATAAGAAATACCGGGCGAATTAGTTATCAACTTATATTCCTACAACAACATATTTATAGACATGCAACAATAATTTTGGACATGAGTGTACATGAACATACATATTTTTTTTAAAAAAAAATCACTGTATAATATTGACCTGTGGAAAAGATACATATCATGAAGAAGTTACGAACAAGGAATACCGAAAATAAAATGAAAGTATACAGTGAGTATAAGAGTACATTTTGAATATAATTAATTATATTTGTGATAGTCCTTTTAGTATAATTGATGATATGAAAATGCATTATACGCCACAACACATTGAAATTGGTAAATAGTAATGAAAGCATGTTAGTTAGGCTTCTGTTTTGGTTCAAGACTGATGTAGACAGAACTCGGCAGAAGCGTCTGCGATATTCTTTTTACTTGCTCGTGTTTAAAAAAAAAAGTGCGCTATTATTATAATTTTGATTCAAGATTGTAAAATGCATACAAATTGGCGGTGGGGAGGGGAGTATATCAAGTGGGAGTAATAATTACATTTTCAGAAATTTATAACAACGCAACGTGCTTTTTTTTTTTTTTTTTTTTTTTTTACGACGAAATCTTTAATCTTTTAAGAAGCTTACCAGCAATACAATTGATGTAGTACCGTAACTAGACTTTTGAGTTCTCTGACAGGCACTTCGGCGTTTTAATTTACAATACATAGCACAGGTGTACTTTCAGAAAAGTGTTCCTTGTTGAACCCAATGCCTTTCCACTCCCCTCTAAATAAATGAACTAGAATTTTAGGAATGATCCAAAAATGCATCAAAAGATTGCGATTTTGGCCAATAATTAGTTTTTGGATCAGGGACCACAAAATTTTTAAACGGCCCTGGTTTTTTTTTTTTTTTTTTTTTTTTTTTTTTTTTTTTTTTTTTTTTTTTTACGGAATAAGCACATCATACTGAGTTAAGTGATAGTTTGGGTTTGGCTACAGTATAGAGTAAGTAGTTTTCCAGATAAGGCGTACAAGAAAATGTTTGACTGAAAGAAATATATTGAATTTTTTGGATCAGGAACCACAAAAGTTTTAAACGGCACGTAAATTCAATTGTCATATTTTTTTTACGGAATAACCACACTATACTACTGAGTAAATTGTCAGTTTCGGTCTGGCTACACTATATGTAGTTCTCAAAATATGGGGCGTACAAAAACATTTTTGTTTGAATTAAATATATTGAATTTTTTGGATCAGGGGGGACAAAAAATTTTGAAAGGCCCCTAAATCGAGTTTTCATATTTTTTGCGGAATAAGCACATCATACTGAGTAAATTGTTAGTTTTGGTTTGGCTACACTATATGTAGTTCTCCAGAGTTCTCCAGATGTAAGGCGTACAAGAAAATGTTTGATTGTATGAAATATATTGAATTTTTGTGGATCAGAGGCTACAAAAATTTGGAAAGGACCCTAAATCGAGTTTTCGTATTTTTCTTACGGAATAAACACATCATACTGAGTTAAGTGATAGTTTGGGTTTGGCTACACTATACGTAGTTCTCCAGATAGAAGGCATACAAGAATTTTTTTTGATTGAAATATATTAGAACTTTTGACCCAATAAATAAAAAATAGGAATCTTTTATGTTGAGATCGTAATAATATAGATCAGGTGACGGTCCTTCTAGATAGGGACGAATTTAATGCAGGAGTTGTTGGGGAGAACTCGATACTTGATTGTATTACCTTTCTAACCTTTGTTTTTGTTTCTTTGTTTTATTTATTATCTTTGTCTCCTTGATGATCAAGATCAAGGGAAGGTTTTTAATACGCTATATTTAAGAAAAAAAATGTATGTAATCATGTTAACTATGTGTAAACTATTTAAAACTAGTAACTGGACAGAAATGTGGTGTTGTAGTGTTCCAATAATAATAATAATAATAATAATAATAATAATAATAATAATAATAATAATAATAATAATAATAATAAGAAGAAGAAGAAGAAGAATTCGAAGAGGATATATTATAAACAGATAGGCACGGGCGTAGGAATTTATTTCGGAGGATCAGTGGAGACCGGGGGCCTAGGCCCCCAAATTTATTGAGCGACAAAAATAATTTAAGATATTATTTACACATTTTTGAAAGTTCTGAGTTCTGACTAGCCGTCATCCCAGTTTTTTACCTTCTAGATCCGCCACTGTGGGGGACCTAAATACAATATGACGATAAATTATATTAAAATTTATAAAATTTCCTTTAAAATTACACCAAATTTACAGAAAAGTCAGAATTTTAGGGAAATCCTGATCTCCAGGACTAACTCCCGTGCGTACGTTCCTGTAAAGACATTTTGAAACTCTCTTTTCCGTACAAAAGTTTTTTAAGTCGGAAATTTTCCTATAGCTTCTAAACGTGAAAAGGTTTGATTCTGCAACACTTCCAGGGAAAATTAATCTTACATTATTATGATATATCTTTGTGAGCATTGTTGCAAATTTAAAAATATGTTGGAAAATTGATTTTTCGTCTACTGTAATCTATGTAGGATATATTAATGAAATTGAATGTAATCTTGCTTGTAAGCGTAGACGAATGAACGGTTAAACCAATTCACATGAATTTTTAAACAATATCTACCTCGAACTTTTTTTTTTTAAATTTTTTAAATCATCTCACTTTCATTAAAATGTGAATAGTAAGGGATAGAAGAAAGCCGAAATTTTATGACACAACTATGGATTCAGGGGCGGATCCAGAACGGACTTCTGGGGGGGGGGACAGTGGGTTTGTAATACTTCTACCTGGATCTATTTTTAAGAGCTCCAAACTCTAGGATGGGTTTTATTTATATATAAAATAAAAAAGTTTCCTGTTCTTGTGGGGGGGGGGGGGAAATCGCCCTTGGATTCGCCCCTGAATGGATTCATTAATTATTACATTTAAATGTTGCGTTAATTATGACATTGTTTATTGTTACAGGTCATAAAATATTTTCCGTTGTGTTTAACGTAGAGATTTAACACAAAACCAAACAATGCCAGTGAGGAAACGCACAATCTTTGGAGAGAAAATCAGCCATAATAATTATGTCGAACGACAAACTTAGAACAGCAGAGGAAGAAGAAATCATACTGAAACGGTCAGACAACGAGAGAGAAACTTGCTTATAAGAATTGGGTTAAGCTGGGTCTCACTATTCCATTTCGATTGAAATACAGATCTTAAGGGAGGAGAAGGAGGTTAATATACACATTTTAAATATTTCCGTGAACTTGTCTTTCCCGTGCGAAAAATGAGTGTTCTGGTAGCAGAGACGTACACAGAGCCACCCTCAATATCCTGACTTTTCTGTAAATTTAGCTTAATTTTTTATGGGTGATTTTGCAAATTTTAACAAAAAAAATTCCTCATGTTGAATTTGGACACTTCCAGCAATAAATTCTTGTACATATCTGTTTGCTAGTATACAATAAACTTTGTATAATACGTTGGAATTTTTTGACAGTTGCTTGGTTCGGAGTTTAACGACCCCTTTTTTGGCACCGATTCTGTATGGGGAAAGCAACTGCTAAAAATGGGATTGAAACTACTACTACTCAGTTGCGGATTTAGCCGAGGCCGGGGGCTTAGGCCCTCCAGTTTTTTGAAATGAAATGAAATGAAATCTTTGAGTTTTACGTCCCACGGTTATGCCGGTTAGGCTAAAGGAGACGGTGATTATGAGAGATGAGTGAAAATGGTGGAATGAAGAAAGTGGGAGGAAACGGGAGAACCTCGAGAAAACCCACCAGCACGGTGTTTGTCCACCACAAAGTTCACTTGGCGGGGGCTGGGATCGAACCCGGGACCCCAAGCACCAGAGGTGAACGCTCTACCACTGAGCCACCGCGCCCCCGTCCAGTTTTTTTTTTTGAGTGACAAAAACAATTTATACTATTATTTTTATATTTTTTAATTTTTTATAATAAACTTATGATATACTTGTCATAGTCTGGGTTCTGACTGCCTCTCCCCCAGTTTTTACGTCTAGATCCCCTACTGCTACAACTTGTGTTTGTATCCGAGGCAGGTATCCTCACTTGAAGATCAAATCCATGAGTACTTAGAAGAAAGTTCACTCATTAGCCAATGGCAAGGAAGGGGTATGTTTTGATATTATAGTTGAGGAAGTATAACTATGTACTAAAATAATTATTTAATAGCATTTAGAAAAATCTAAAGATATTTTTGTCAGCAATGATAATAATAATAACAATAATATATACAGTGATCTACGAAAAAAAATTCTCACGTACACGTTGGGCTAAGTAACATTTCTCAGCACTTTATACCCAGCACTTTTTATCTACCTAAACATCCATTTTTCGGCAAACGTTTAAATCGTAAACAACAAATGTTAGAGATCATGGTCACCATTTTATCATAACAAAATCGATAGTTTGGAAAGTATTTTGTGTAAGTCTCTCACGGCATGAAAAATGAAAACTGTATATAGACAGACGTTATACAATACTATAGTTTCTGTTTGATTTCTTTAATTACTTTATCCACATGTCGTATTTATAATTTTGGAGTGATATTGAGCACGTCATAACCGTATTTTTCGTAATATCTGCTGTTTATTGCACCAAAAAGAAAGGTGTTTTTCAGTCTTGCTTATTAGAAATTTCCCA
This sequence comes from Thermobia domestica, assembly GCF_964235325.1. Classification (NCBI taxonomy): domain Eukaryota; kingdom Metazoa; phylum Arthropoda; class Insecta; order Zygentoma; family Lepismatidae; genus Thermobia; species Thermobia domestica. The sequence continues at coordinate 22,498,400 of NC_137456.1, read as the reverse complement.
GCGTCTTTTATTTGATATAATGGATAAATCTTCTGAATAGTGTTCTCACGAGATTAGATTTAGGGTTGTCTCGCCTCGAAAAGGTGGAGTGAAAGTGGTTTCTCGTCTCGAAAAATGCATTGATTTCCATTGGAAGAGTTCTGTCTTTTCCTATATCGTTATACGAAATTTCTGTCGCGTCTCGTCTCCCGAGCTTACAATACTTCCGACGTTTGGTGAAAGTGTTTCTCCGGATAACTTTAGATTTCGAGGCTCGTACAGTATCGATACTCTGAGTTGATTGAGATTTCGAATTGTCCGAAATTCGGATCATACTAAAATAATTATCAACTGAAAATGATTTGTGCATCCAGGTTGGTCTATACTTTTCATCTTATCTTGGTGACAGGAATCTCCTCCCAAACGTTGTCGGTGTTGTTTTGAAACACTCTGATAACTTTTTCCGCTTGTAGGGACCACGAAATGTATAAAAATCCATTTAAATCTCAAATTCGATTTTTTTTTTTTTCGCGATTGCAATACTCTTTCTTTCCTCCTGTAGTAGGTCCAAAATTAAAAAAAGAAAAAAATATAGTATGTAAATTTATTTTTAAACCAACTGGCCTAATGGAAAGTTTTAAATGTGAGTATAGAGAAAAGTGAAGTACATTGGCTGGGTATGGTTTATAACTAATTATAGTGCAATACGGGATATTGTTAGGAAAAGGGGAAATGAAATTAGTTTGCATATTGCTGCGTGAAGAAATTGTATTGATGTGAGAAAAGGCCGCGGTAGAAAGTAAAATGGAACAAGAACTTGTAAATCTTAAGCCAGAACGAAGAGAAAACATCACAATGTACGGTAAGCAGTAGTCGAATTGAGACGGTATGCGGTGGTATGCCATACCGCCTCTGTTTTATCAGTGATGAAAGCATACCACCTCTGTTTTTTTACTGATCAAGACATACCGTCACTGGAGAGTAAATGCTAAAATACTTTCAGTAAATCATTTTTATTCACAATAATTGACGAACCCATGTAGAAATAATTTTTAAGTTGACAATACCGCGACGTTTTTGTTATCTTTTTCCTACATTTTGTTTTAAAAATGAGGTGTCTTCGAGAAGTTCATCTAGTTTATATTTTGATATGCCATGTTGAATTGTTGTTTTTTTCCCCTTATGTGTGTGTGTGTCGTGTTTTTGAGCATGGGCGGATTTAAAGGCTGTCTGCTGTGGGGGCGGATCTTCCAGGGTTATTACCCCTTAGTCAAGTGGTTGATCCGAGGGTTTTCCCGCAGGAAATTATTAATATAAAAACTCGATTCTTGAGCATTTTCGTATGTAATTCTGTATGATATAACATAAGGGGATGTTTTTATTATTTTTTTTCAGAAAGTTGTTGCCAGGGGATCAAAGTCTCTCCTTGCTCCCCCCCCCCCCTGTAACTACAAAGAAGCCCTCCAATGGTTTCCTTTTTATTATGCTAATAGAAATGCATCCTTTTAGGCAACATACCCTCACTGTATTTCAATATTTATATAGCCGGTATGTCGAGTCAAAATCGTAATAAAACATACCAGCTCTGCCTTATTTCCACTTCGAACACTGACGGTAAGCGATCTGCTAGTGGAATTAAGTTACTCACTATAATATTTGCCGTATAGAGCTGAGTGAGAACTTTACTTTTCGAAAGTGGAAAACTTACTGTTAAGCTATTCTATGAACAGGTCTACTTCTTTGTATGTTAAGAGCATAACTTAAACTTAAAATACCGCTAAATAGTCTATTATTTAGTTGACTATTGTGTCGAAAACTTCCTTTTTGGTGGAGGTGTTCAATTAACATATTTCTTTTTTAACATTGGATAACTTATTATTATCCAATTACTTTTGTCTTCATCACTTTTTTACATGTTCATAACAATTTATTTAACACTTCCAGGATTTGTCTTTTTCACTCCATATGTGCGCATGTGTGTGGGACAAGAAATATTGCTTCTCTGCCTGGTATAATCCTTCTCTTGTACCCAAGTGTCGACATTAGAGCTATGACTGGCTGGAATACACACACACACACACACATACACACACACACCTATGTGTATACGTACGTACTGTACATTCATAAGTAACATAAGACGTTTTTTTTTTTTCCCCGGCTAGCACCAACAGAAAATCTTTGTGGCTAGCATACTACGGTGAACTTTGTTACACAGCTTCACATGTGGGATGATTTTTACATCACCTACGTCTTTGTTGAGAATTAGTCATAGCCGTGGTTTTCGTAGGAGTCTCACTCCCTCCCTCCAACACCAAGAAGTTTCGTGTGAATCTGTATCCTTGTCTGTTTCACACATGAGGATATACATACCACGTATATTATTCTCGGACAAACAGTGTTCAAACTTATGAACCTAAAGGCTTCATTATCTCATGTCATAATTCAGTTGCATTCCTTGGCTTTATTATTATAATATTTAATAATAGTATTATTATTATCTTAGAAATATATTAGCTTCAAGAATACGGACATTATTTCTTCCTTATAAGCATATCTAAAAATACGTAGATATCTGTATCCATCATATTTGTTCCAAAATAAACATCGGACAGCTTGACAACAATATCTTTCGGTTCTTTAACGATTTTGAACAAAGTAAAATCTGTAGATAATGTTGCTACCACTCCCAAAGTTACCGGCATTAGCCATGACTTCCAAGAATTTATATTTACCCAAACTGGATTCAAAACATTCCTCATGAACACATTCAAAGTGGTTGTCAGCCTCCTAGGATGTCTCTACTTCTGTCTTATTGTAGGTTATATTATTATTGTTAAATATTATTGACTGTCATCATGCTTTTGCATAGAAAGAAGCCACCTAGAGCAACCAAATTTGGCAGAGCTAAAAAATAAATAAATAAATAAATAAATAAATAAATAATACCTGGATCCGTCTGTCTGTTATCACGTTTTTCGTATAGAAAGGAGCCACCTAGAGCAACTAAATTTAATACACAGCTAAAAAATAATGTCTGTATCTGTCTGTCTGTCATCAGGTTTTAGTATAGAAAGAAGCCACCTAGAGCAACTAAATTTAATACACAGCTAAAAGAAATAATGTCTGTATCCGTCTGTCTGTCATCAGGTTTTAGTATGGTAACTAGCCACCTAGAGCAACTAAATTTAATACACAGCTAAAAAAAAATAATGTCTGTATCCGTCTGTCAGTCATCAGGTTTTAGTATAGAAAGGAGCCACCTAGAGCAACTAAATTTAATACACAGCTAAAAAAATAATGTCTCAAAATAATGTTTTGTTTTCTCGCAAATTTTGTAGAAGTATCATTTTGTCTCCATTCTTGAAGATTCGTTTTTCTCTAAAACCTAACCACTGGTGTGACAGCCCTTTGTGAGCCTGGGGCTACTCCAACGCCATCTGTTAGAGACTGACTGAACTATGTCCAGCCTAGTGAGACGAACACGTGATCAGTGTGCTGCGTCATCCTGTCTCTAACAGGGGTATCCAGGAGCTGTACGCTGAAAATTGAGAAGCACCAGCCGGGAATTGAACCCGGGACCACGCGGACATGAATTCAACACTCTAGCCACTAGGCTAGGGAGCCCCATATTCGTCTTGTCTAGATCCTAGAAATGATTTTCTTGTCTAGTCTTGTTGTGTAAATTCTTGGACAAATTTTACGACCTGGTTTTTTTTTTAAAAAAAATTATTAATTTAATCTGAAGTTATCAAATCCTCCCACATCATGGGAGGTTCATGAAGCGTGTGATTCATCAACACTTAGCAAATATTTATTATTGAAATATATTGTGTACTGACTTGCGGATCATTAAATGTTAATAAATCCTCTTCATTGTGTTCGTACAATCAACTTATCAATATATATCTTTCATACTGTGGACCCTGTAACACTAGAATAGTGTTTGAGATCTAACACTTGGGTGAACTAGTTGTTCCTCATGAGACTTGTGGGATTTCTCGAGTCAGCTCAATTTTCGTCTAGAAAACAAGACTAAAAAATTGCTACGTTTCTACTCTCGTTTAGGATTTAACTCGTAGGAAATAGGGATGGCAATATTTTTTCGAAAAATGAATTTTTCGAAAACGAAAAACGAAAAATTTTTCGATATACGAAAGACGAAAAATTTTCAGAAAAACGAAAAATTTTCCGAAAAAAACCGAAAATTTTTTTGAAAAATGAAAAATTTTCCAAAAAAAGAAAAACGAAAAACGAAAAAGCGAAAAACGAAAAATGAAATTTCCGAAAATCGAAAAACAGATTTTTCGAAAAAGGCCATCCCTAGTAGGAAACAAGCAATTACTGTTGTAGAATTTCGTGAATAAAGTATTTTATACTCGAACCATATTTAACTACCTCATACCGTATACTAACACGTAACTTGGTACCGTTTTCTTGGTTGGTTACAAGTCTTAAATACATCCACCTTTTTAATTACTAAATCTATTAGGATGACTCAGAAAGTAATGCCTCCAAGGTAATATATTTATTGTGTTTGACAGATAGCACCGGTACAGGTATCAGTGGAAAACTTGCAATGTCATCAACATAGTCCCCATTACGGGTAACACACTTGCGCCAACACGAAACAAGTTTTTTTTTCATGTCGTCGGCGAAGAATTGTGGTGACTGCTGGCGACACCACTGCCGAACTGCTTCTTCCGCCTCCGCGTCACAACTGTAGCGTTGTCCCTTAAGGTAATCCTTAAGTTTGGGGAAGAGCCAAAAGTCGCAGGGCGCAAGATTCAGACTATAGGCAGGATGAGGCAGAATGTCAACAACACTTTGCCAGCAGATGGGACAACTTTGAATTTTTTGGCGGAGGAAATTACGTCTGCCGGTACTTCATCGATTGAGGCTTCATTTCCGTGTTGTAATGGTGTATTCATGACTCGTCGCCGGAGATAAATGTTCCTGGATGCAAACCTTCCGCAGTCAGAAATTGAATGACAGCCCACTGTTTCGACCGGATATCACCACTGGATGACGTGAATTGCTCCATTACTATGGAACAAGAAGAGATGGGAGGATAAAACAAGTGACACTGTATAGTATCAGTGCATTAATAATAAACAGTTCAGATTGTTTGTACTACTATTGGCCAAGTAGTGGGCTCGGAGGCATTACTTTCTGAATCACCCTCGTACAACGAAACGTGAACGCACAGCTTAAGGGTCTTCACTATAGCGAAATTAAACTACCGCTAATTTTAGAGTTTTTCTATCATATCTTCAAAACAAATAAAAAATATTCGAAAACCAGAAACGTAGTTAACTAGACAATACGATTTTGCATGTGATACCGTTATCACAACTCATCTATTTGCTTTTGATTTCCAACTGTAGATAGATTTAGCATTTTTTGCGGGTTCTGTAAATAGCGGCATACCAGAAAGCAGATTGGTGAATTGTGGTAAAGGTATCACATGATAAATCGTATCGTCTAGTTCACTACGTTTCTGTTTTTCGAATTTTTTAAAATTTGTTTTGAAGATATTACAGAAAAAAACTCTAAAATTAGCGGTAATTTAATTTCGCTGTAGTGAAGACCCTTAACGTGAGATCCGAACCACACAAGCTCCTACCAAAAATCGAACTCTTGATCTTCCACTCAGTGGCGTAGTAGCTGCCCCCGCAACCCCCGCAGTGCGGGGGGCCCCGACGTATAGGGGGCCCCGAAGTCTTGCGATGATTAAAGATTTAAAGAAGTAAAACTTCAATCTTACTTCTATCGGCTTTACAACTAGGGCCCCTTCTCTATACTTTGCGGAGGGGCCCGCAAAAGTGTGCTACGCCACTGCTTCCACTTCAAAGGCATGTAGACCAATGACATAGCCACGAGGAGCTCCAATACCGTTTGAGAGTCCATGATAAAAAAGAAAATTAAAAAAAGTGAAATCGTGAGACCGAAAACGAGATGAACAAAAGGAAGTAATTAAATTCCTAATTTCAAGTCTGTAGATTTCCTTATCGTAAAAATGAAAGTGAAGGCAATCTATATAATATATACATATCAAAGAGTTAAGGTTTTTTCTTAAAAGGAGCGATGGCATCAAGTAAGAGAAGACGAGAACTGACAATCAGATAGATTTAGTAAACCCATAAAAGAGGATTGTGGCCCAGCATAAGAATTAACCCCCTTTCTCTCTTCTTAAATAAATTCATGAGAAATCAGATTAATTTCAGATGAGATGATGACTTTTACATATATATATTACCTATGAAATATCTTATTTATGGACACCATTAATTTTTAGCAGCAGCCGCCAGATAAAATACACTAATTCTTAAGATTTCATTCTGCTGCTACAATGTATGTACAGTAATTTGTGGCAGTATGGTTTTGTATATTGTATTTTTTAAAACGATTTTTTTAATCTTCAGATTGTACTTTTAAGAACAATCTAAATGCATTAGTCCTCAAACTTCTCGCTGACGTAGATCTCTTCTGTTGGAAAAGGCTTTTATGAACTTCTTCTATAATGAAGGGTTGAAGTTTAAAAAGATAAAGGGTAGTAATAGATATTCTATTTATGTATATACTAGTCTGCAAAATACTGACAATATGTTCGGTGCATGGTGAGCTACAGTCCGTAGTAAACATAAATGGTCCAGGAGTGCACCACATAATGTCGATACTGTCGGTATTTAATATAAATAGTTCAGGAATGCACCAGATGATGTCGCTACTGTCAGTAGTAAGCATAAATGATAGAGAAATGCACCGTATAATGTTGCTACTGTCGCTACTAAACATAAATGTTTCAGAAGTGCACCGTATGATGTCGCTACTGTCGGTAGTAAACATAAATGATCCAGAAGTGCACCGTATGATGTCACCACTGTCATTAGTAAACATGAATAGTTCAAGAGTGCACTGAATAATTTCACTACTGTGATAGTATACATAGTGCATGGTTCCACCAGATGTCGCTCTTGTCAGTAGTATATAGTATACATAAGTGTGCATGGCTCCACGAGATGTCGCTATTGTCGGTAGTATACAAAAATGGTGTAAAGAGTGCACCTAATAATATCACTACTGTCTGTAGAAACATAAATGGTACACAAGTATACCGTATGATGTCGCTACTGTCGGTAGTAAACATAAACCTTTTTAGGACTGCACTAGATGATGTACTGTAGATGTCACGGTTGTCGATAGCATACATAAATGACCCAGGGTTCCACCGGATGTTGTCGCTACTGTTTGTAGTATATGGGTTATAAATTATCCAAGAATGTAGCTCATAATATCGCTACTGTTGGTAAAAACATAATGTTCCAACAGTGTACTGGATGATGTCTTACTGTAGGTAGTAAACATAAGTGGTTCAAAAATCACCGCATAATGTCGCTACTGTTAGTAGTGAACACAAATTTTTCAAGAGTGCATCCAATGATGTTGCAACTGTCGGCAGTATACATAAATAAATGGTGCAGAGTTCCACCGGATGATGTCGCTCTGTCGGTAGTATACATAAATAGTTCAGCAGTGTACCGCATGATATCCTACTGTCGGTAGTTAACATAAATACTCCAGAAGTGTACCATATGATGTTGCTACTGACAGTAAAAAATATAAATGGTTCAGGAGTTTACCGGATTATACCACTACTGTCAGTAGTGTGCATAAATGGTCCAAGAGTGCACCGCATATCACTAATGTCGATAGAAACATAAATGGTTCAAAGGTATACCATATGATGCCGCTACTATCGGTAATAAACATAAATTATTCAGGAGTGCATCAGATATGATGTCCCTCCTGTCGGTAGTATACTTAAATGGTCCAGGGTTCCTCCGGATGATGTTGCTACTGTCGGTAGTATATATAAATGGCGGAAGAGTGCACTGCATAATATCTTTACTGTCCTTAGAAACAAATAAATGGTTCGGCAGTGCACTGCGTGATCTCCTACTGTCGGCAGTAAAAATAAATGATCCAGAGGTGCAACGCATGATGTCGCTACTGTCGGTAGTATACATAAATAGGCCAGGGTTCCACCGAATAATGTCACTATTGTCGGTAATATACATAAATAGTCCAAAAGTGCATCGCATAATATCACTACTGTCGGTAGAAACATAAATGATCCAAAAGTGCACCAGATGATGTCGCTACTGTCGGTAGAAACATAAATGCTTCAGCAGTGCACTGGATGATGTCCTATTGTCAGTAGTAAACATAAATGAGCAATACGTGCACCCGACGATGTCACTACTGTCGTTGGCAAACAAATGGTTCAGGAGTGCACAGGATGATGTCGATATCGCTACTGTCAGTAGTATACATAAATGGTACAGAGTTTCACCGGATGATGTGACTATTGTCAGTATTATACATAGAATAAGTGGTCCAAGAGTGCACAGCATAACATCGTTACTGTCGGTAGTCGTATACATAATTGATCAGCAGTGCACCGCATATCTTATTATCGGTAGTAAACATAAATTTCCCAGAAGTACACTGGATGATGTCTTTACTGTCAGTGTTAGCCTTAAATTCTCCAGGGTTGTGGATCGCATGATGGCACTACTGTCAACATTGATTGACTTAAATGGTCGAAGGTTCAAGTCCTGTTTTATTACAGTAGACGTGCTGGAATTGATATAATTATAGGTAAGATCTGAATTGTTACCGTTGCTTGTCCTAACAATAGTGGATAGTTCCGCTCTAAGTTTTTACTCGTGGAACGGTGTTTACTTGTCGATTTACAAACTACAATCACTTTGCTAGTGGGTGTTGGCCTAAGGGCGCCGATTTCTTTGTATAATTATTTTTGTGGGGGGAAGGGATTCAGATGCAGAAGGCATACATATGAAGATTTTAAGACAAACTGTACTCAAATTATGACAAATATTGTATATTCATAAATACAATAGGAGGGTCCACATGAGCTTTGGGGTGGACCGGGCCCCCCTCCCCCCGGAGATCAGCGCCCTTGTGTTGGCCATCAAAGAATTAATGATGTCATCTTTCTTTCCTAGTTTTCTTTAACTTCGCAACATTGAACGGTTCGATTGATATAAATTTCCTGTAAGTTTCCCAGAAGCTAAAGGCTTCGAATACGTCACGAAAATAAAAGCCAATCATCCACATTTCAGTAGAAATCTCTTGATTATACTATCAAATGTCTTGCAATGTAAGAGAATATGAATGGAAAGGTTTCGTACACTCTTTTAGAATTAGTGTTTCCACATAAAACGAAAAATGTTACAAGTATTGTGGACAACACTAGTTCACCCAAGTCTTAGTTCTCAAACACTGTTTTAGTGTTATATAAGTTATAGTATGATATTTATAAATTTATAAAGTGACTAGCCTTTGGCTAGTTGGAGGCTACGCCTCCACCCCCACACGTTTGCCTCCTATGGCCTCCTATGGCCTCGCACCTTTTAAACAAACAATTTTACCAAATTTAAGTTTCTTTTTGTATTTCAACTATCTAAAAGATAATGTTTTTTTTTTTTATCCGAGAAAAATGCCTCTTTAAATAACACGGAGATTTTTCATTTTCCCCTGTAGACTTCCCTAAAAGCTAAAAATATTCAGTTTTGGCAATTTTCCTGTGGCTTAGTCCCGGAAGACTACAATCATGCCAAATTTCATCATTCTAATCCTGCCAAAAGTGCCAAAATATTTTGGGGTGTAGAAAGTGTCCCATATAAATAACATGGGAAAGATTTTTCAGCTCCTCATAAAACCACTCTACAGTTGGATTTTTTAATTTTTGGTGGTTTACTTAGGTGACGCTATCGAAAATATACAAGCATACTGGATTTCAAGTTTTTATTCCAATTCCAACTACCAAATCCAAAAAAGGTCCATTTAAATAACATGGGGTATTTCTTCACCCCCTCTTTTAGAACTCCTAAAAATTAAAAGTATTCACTTTTGAGAATTTTCGTGTAACTCCCGAAAAGCTACAATCATTAGCGTATTTAAGGGGGGCTTCCGGCCTTAAGCCCCCTCCCCCCGAAATTCCATATTTACTATTTTTTTAAAGTAAACGAATTATCTTGCAGAATTTACACATTCCCAGGAATAAAGTTAGCAAAGCCCCCCATCCCGAAAGAAAATCGTAAATACGCTATTGGCTACAATCATGCCAAACTTCAACTTTCCACGTTAACCGGAAGTACCCGTTATTTTATGTCAGTGAGGGACAGGGCCGTGCCGTGGGGAAGGGGACGAGTGGGGCGACGGCCCCGGGCGCCGAAGTAAGGGGGCGAAAAAATCGGGAGAAAAAAAGGAAAAAAGATAGGACAAATTGCTTGGAATATATATATATGGGGGCGCCGTTGTATACTCACGCCCCGGGCGCTGATTTTCCATGGCACGGCCCTGGTGAGTGAGTTCGTGTAGTTTTATATATAGTTAGGATTAGCATTAGGATTGTACGAACACAATAAAGAATGTTTATCAACGTTCAATGATACCAAATTCAATACACAATATAGATCAATAATAAGCACGTATGGTTTAAATGTTGTTAAACCACACCCTTTGTGAATTTCTCCTGACGCGCAAGGATTCTTATACCTCCTACATGAAAAAATCGGAACACAAGTTTTTGTACATAACTTAAAAAAAAAAAAAAAAAAAAAAAACGAGGAAATTTTCGAGACGAGACCAGAAAAGTTTTTCGAGAATCCAGATGAGAGGAGAAAACAACGCCCCGTTTTGTAGGCAATATCATCCCCTCCTGCGCTTTTGAATGAATTTACTTTCAATGGACAATTTCCTTCTGTATTCCTTAGATTCATTGCCGTTCTAAAACTGAGCTCCCTTGTAGCTATGTGGATAGCGTACGCACCTTTGGTGTGGGAGATCCGGGTTTGTTTCCTGGCGGAAGCTCATGTGGTTCGCAGACCCGGCCCTAGGGAATTTGTCGCCCTGTGCAATGGTATCATTTGCCACCTCTTTCTCCAGAAAGAACGAATCTTAAAAGCCACAATTTTAAGTATGCTACTCCATCATGAACAACGAAGGGGAAGGAAAGTGCACTCGCACTCAGAATGACTTAAACACTACAAATACAATCTCATTGTGTCTGTTTTCTTTAAATAATAATTTGCTATGTTAGTGAAAGATAAAGGAAGCACACCTACAGGGGAAAGATGGTAATCCTTTTTTTTTACAGAATTCAATATCAAGCTTCAATCTCAATGTATCAGCTTACATTTCCAGTGCAACTAGCTCTTTTACCCTTATTTCTTGATTTTCCTTCTACATCTGTTATTGTTTTTTAAAAACTTGTTTCTACTTTCAATGATAAGGGACGTGTTTGTGTCAAAGACAAGACTTGTTTTCATATCAAAACTGTGATAACTAACTAAATGGAACAAATATTCGCTACTGTTCGAGAATTGAGTTCTTGAATTTGATAACAATCAAGCAATTCAAAATGGTGGGATTTGTTTGACAATTTGCTTTAGCGCTATTCATATGACCTTAAATTAATGCTACCTAAACATGATTAATTAATTCAGTATTCAAATAGAAGGTCAGGTTAGTAAACTTAACTACCCTGTTTCCAACAAAAATATTTTAATAATATAGTCATGACAGATTTTGCCGCCCCTAGTAACTTGTCGCCCTGCGCATGTATTGCACATATGGTAGAGCCGGCCCTGGCAGTGCGGATCTCACGTTAAGCTGTTGGTCCACGTCTCATATAGCCTCGCTGCTGATCGGGACGCAAAACTTAAATCCAATCCAATGCATTCCAAAACTAACAACAGCAAAATACATTCTTTGAAAGTTTCTAAGCAATGAAGATGATCTCGTCTACTGTCATATGTTTAGATGTCAGAACAAAATTTAAAGAGTAACAGGGGCCGCGGTGGCTCAGTGGTAGAGCGTTCACCTCCGGCGCTTGGGATCCCTGTTTCGATCCGAGCTCGCGCCATGTAAACTTTGTGGTGAACAAACACCGTGTGCGTGGATTTTCTCGGGGTTCTCCCGTTTCCTCCAACTTTCTTCATTCCACCATTTCATTCATTTCTCATCATCACCGTTTCCTTTAGCCTAACTGGCATAACCGTGAGACATAAAACTAAAGATTTCATTTCATTTTTTCAAAAAGTAACAACATAGGATTAACACTGGGTCATTGCTGTCAAGCTCCAGAATAATAAACAGGTTGTGAACTTAACAGAGTTATATTATCCCAAAATAATACACGCTTTACGGGAAAAAGGTAGGTTTCTAGAAAAATCAGGTTTAGTTAGGCAGGTGAGGTATTTAGACAAGAGATCAAAAGATTCGACTGTAGTTAAGTTAGTGCGAGCGGTCCCGGGTTCGATTCCCGGTGAGGCCACTCGGTCGAAAAAGTGTAAAACGCTTTTTCAGGCCAGCCACCCTCAATGAGGTTTTCTTGGGTTTTTCTCATTTACACCAGGCAAATGCCGGGGTGGTACCTAACTTATAGATCCCAGGCCGCTTCGTACCTTCCCCAATCCTTCCTTCCTTCCCTTTCCCCAGATAGTGTGCTCGCCGATGGACGTCATCCGTCAAAACGTGACGCCTAGATGGCCTTCGATGCCGAAAGCCCAGAAATCTAAATCCTAATCCTAATCCTGTAGTTAAGTTAATGAATTAGTTACTTATATTTATTTATTTACTTATTTTGTTTATAACCATACAAAATAACACCCAAGTAAGAAAATCAATCTACCTACTTAACGATACGTGTAATTTCTACTACCAAATATACGAAAGGGGTGGAGCAGAAAAATCATAATTAAGTTTTCACTTGCCTCGCGCGAGCGCGTGTATGTATGTATGTGTGTCTGTATAAAGATGTAGTTAATGTTGATGATGCATGTGAGTAAGCATGATTGTATGAAAGACATAGACAATATGCTGAGAGATCAGAAGAGAAGGAGAGAGAGGGTATCTTAATTGAGCATTGCGTGAGGTCTTATTAATTGGGGGGCTTTAACACAGACCACGTGTTGAAACATCTACAGTTATAACAATTAATCCTTATTAAGAGCTAAAGAGAAGAGAACCTCCTTAATAATTATACAGGAACAAAAAATCCTTTTTTTTTCTTCCTGTTCTTCTTTTCTCATTCTTCTTCTATAAAAGCAAGGAAAAAACTTGTAAGATTACGTGACCATTGGATTCTTCTCTGTTTTTTTTTTTTTTTTTAAGTGACGGCATATTTATTAAATATGAGGTCCCATCACGGTGAAATTAAAATACCGCTAATTTTACAGTAATTATGTGATATCTTCAAATAGATAAAAGATAATCGAAAAGTGGAACAAGAGCTCCCTAGACAATATTATTTTACATGAGATACCCAGTAGCGTCATTTCAGATTTGGCTTTGGGGAGGGGGCAAGACCCCTTGCTATAAGTAAAATTTCGCTTTTTTCACTGACTTACTACTATTCTATTGATAAAATCTTTATAAATCTCAAACTTAGTTGAGGGGAAAATGCCCCTCCCTGCTCCCCCTAAATGACGCCCCTGGAGATACCGTTATCACGACTCACTTATCTGCTTTCGATTTCCAGCCATTTAGAAAATCGGCATTTATTTTCGCGCTTTTAAATGGCTGCAAAACGGAAAGCTACTAGGTGACTCGTGATAACGGTACTTCATGCAAAATAATATTGTCTAGCGCACTCTTGCTCCACATTTCGATGATCTTTTATCTATTTGAAGATATCACATAATTACTGTAAAATTAGCGGTACATATTTTAATTTCGCAGTGATTAGGCCTTTTAAAGGAATAAAATTTGACGTCAGCAAGTGTGATATAGCCTTTACAGAATTATGAATGAAGTAAAGAACAATTTCGGAATGGTATCGTTTCTTTTTCTACAGTACGTTCGAAAAGTAACTGTAGTATACACCTGTCGTGCATTAATACAACAATACACAACATTGATTTATCCTTATAGTTATAATATTGCTCATAAGACTAGATTTGGAACTGTCTTGTCTGGAAAAGTTGTCATGAAAGTTCTGTATCGTCTCGAAAACTACGTTTCTATTCGAAGATCTTACTTAGTCTCGTCTCATATCTACCTATCTCGTCTCGAAAATTGACGAAAAAAAAATCTATCTCGTCTCGTTTCATGAGGAACACTGCTTACAATAGTTATTGGAAATGATCCTTATGAACATCCAAATGTGTCTGCAGCAATGACAACCCCAGCTTTAATTTCATGAGAGGGCAAGTGAAAGGGCAGAAACATTTTTTTGGGGGGGGGGGACAACTACTTTTTCTAAAATGGAAAAAATAATATTATACAGGGCAAGTCAAAATGGTGGACCTGATTTCAGAAATTTATTCTGTGAAATATAATAAACAAATGTTATTGCAAGACATGCACTTCGAAAGGTTAACTTTCAAAGTTTAGTTTTGCATTTTGCAATTACAGCTACCGTACTTGGCAGTAATTTGAGATTTTAGGCTTAGTGATTGTCTGACACATACCTTGTGATTTTAGATATTTGATAATACCTTTTGATTTTGACCATTGGATAGAATACTTTTCGATTTTATCGAAATATTTTAATGATTTAACAACAGTGAAACTTGTGTAAAACGGAAGGCATGGGTCCAAATTTTTCTTCCGTTTTGGACAGATTTCCGTTTTACACAAAATTTTTAGAAACAAATTATAGCCATAAGGACTCTGAAGAGTTTCCGTTATAGACAGATTTCCGTTCTGTTCAAGTTCCGGTTTATACAAGTTTCACTGTATTTGATGATACTTTACAGTTTCAGGTGTTTGGTAATACTCTTGAGATCTTTAGCTGTTTGACATGATCTTCTTATTGATCATGGTTTGTGATGTTAGCTGTTGCATAGAACACTTTCTGATTTTTAGCTGTTGGACAGTAGCTTTTAAGTTAAGCTTCTTGGCTCTATTTTAAGATTTTTACCTGTTCGACTACATCATATGGTTTTAGATGTTTGACGATAGCTTTTAATTTTAGCTTCTGGATATAATACTTAGTGTTTTTTTTTTTTTTTTAAGTTGTTTGTTGGTAAAGCAGTTTGATAATAGGTTGCTTTGTAATTTCTGCTGCTTGGTAATTGTTTGAAATTGTTGCTGTTTAACACTAGTTTGTAATTTTAGATATACTATTTCACAATGCCGTTTGAATTTAGCTGTTTGATAACATGTAGCAATTTCAATTGCTTAATAACACTTTGAGTTTTTAGCTGTTTAAACCTGCTTCGTAATTTTAGATATTTGGCCAGACCTTTTAGTTTTAGCATCTGGAGAGATTACTTTGTTATTTTAAATTATTTTCAGTGTTATTTTTAAAAATATTTAATTGTTTGACAATTCTTTATATTTTTTAAGTGTTGAATAAAATTTTTCATGAATTTTATATTTTGGATATTCTAATAATTTAGCTGTTAACAATTCTTAAACCTTTTGATAATACCTTGAGATTTTAGATGTTTAAACGATGTTTAAACTTAACGAGTTATTTAAGAAGTTTATATATATATATATATATATATATATATATATATATATATATATATATATATATATATATATGTATATATATATATATATATAGTATATTGTTATTTTAGCTGTTGGCTAGACGTGATTTGCTTTCTTCTTTTTCACCTCAACCATAGGTTGGTGGGCAACATGGAAATTTTAAAACTTTTTCTCTCCCTTGGAAGAGCTGTTTTATACTTTGATAAGGTCGCTTCTTCGTAACTACCACATTAAAATAGATATATTATATCCTTGGTCTTCCTCTTCCTGGTCTTCCTTCTGCCTTTCCCTCTAACACACGGTGATTCAATTGGAGTGCTGAATAAGATGGCCAAGCACGCTGTTTGTTCTTTTCTCTTATCTTCATGATGTGTTGTCCTTCATTAGCTTCCTTTAGTAGGTCTTCATTCCTTTTCCTTTCAGTCCATAATATGCACAGCATTCTGCACCAGCATCACAGTTCAAATGCTTCTAGCTTGGATATTTCAGATTTTCTGAATGTCCACGTCTCTGATCCGTAAAGCTTAACGTTCCATACCAGACTCTTAATAAATCGTTTTCGAACGTCTAACGACACATTTCTTGATGTTAACAGTCCTCTTTTCCTATTAAATGCTTGTTTAGAATGCACTATTCTTGTTATGATTTGTTTTTGCTCTTTTAGCTGCTTCATAATACTTTGTTCTTTTAGCTGATGAATAATACTTTGCTGTTTTAGCGGCTTGATAATACTTTGCTCTTTTAGCGGCTTGATTATACTTTGCTCTTTCAGCCATTTGATAGTACTTTCCTCTTTTAGCTGCTTGATAATAATTGGTTCTTTTAGCTGCTTGGTAATACTTTGCTCTTTTAGCCATTTGATAGTACTTTGCTCTTTTAGCTGCTTGATAATAATTGGTTCTTTTAGTTGCTTGATAATACTTTGCTCTTTTAGCCATTTGATAGTACTTTGCTCTTTTAGCTGCTTGATAATACTTTGCTCTTTTAGCCATTTGATAGTACTTTGCTCTTTTAGCTGCTTGATAATAATTGGTTCTTTTAGCTGCTTGGTAATACTTTGCTCTTTTAGCCATTTGATAGTACTTTACTGTTTTAGCTGCTTTATAATACTTGGTTTTTTTAGCCGCTTGATAATACTTTACTCTTTTAGCTGCTTGATAATATTTTGCTATTTTAGTTACTATTTAATATTTTAAGATCTTAGAAGTGGGAATACAGAATAGAACCTGGATCCAGTTGTCTAAGGACAGACGTCAGTGGAGAACTTTTGTGAATGCATGCGACATTGAACCTTTGGGATTAATAGGTCACAGAGTTAGTTAATATCTGTGCAATTTATCTGTTGATATATTACTTTGAGATTTCAGCTGCTTGATAATAGCTACTTTCAGACTGTAGCTGTTGAACAGATAGCTTTTAGCTGTTCGTTAGTATTTTAAGAACTTCACTCTTTGATAGTTTTTGGCCGTTTTGATAACACTTCGTGATATAAGACGTTTAGTCAAACAATTTACATTTAGGCCATGAAATATATGATCATTAAATGCCATCGAAAATATTTTATATACCATAAATATTTTGTCATAGATTATGGCCTGTTTCTTGATGGTTCTCCATACCTATAATGTACCCGCAAAATAGCCTGTGTGCATACATAAACCAATCTTTTCTTTATAATGCTATAACAGAGAACCAATGCCTCAAATCACAATACTTGTTAAGTTGGTATTGCCTTAGAGGTAAATGCGTACAAAAGAAAGAATGAAAGAAAAAAAATATGATAATTTACAAAGAAGATTACTGGAGCGCGCTTCCAGTTCTTGGTATAAAAATATCAAAGCTAAGCATGTCCTTCAAAATGCAAATATATACAAGGCCATCAACTTGAAATATCTAGATTGTAAATTGCTTCTTTACAGAAGACACCGAAAGACAACTGATCGCATTTTAAATATTAGCTTATACATAATTTATAAACATTTTGTTACTTTTTTTCTTTTGTTTATTTTTGGGACTTTATTTCTTTGTCTTTCATTGTTATTTTTAACTTTTCGTGTTTTAACTAGCTTTGTTTTTTTTTTTAAAAAAAATTGGATCAAAAAGGGCGATAAAATACTATTGGTGTAGGCTAAGTAACATGTTGTTCAACAGATTTAAGCTGCTTTATAATCGGGTTATACTTATTACGTAATTAACTTGTAGATACTGTGTGATGTATTTGTGGATTGTCTTGCCTCTTTTTGTGATGTATTTATGGATTGTTTTGCGTCTTTTTAACAACATAATAATGCTGAATTGCGTACTGGCCGCTGTCATAACTTGGCAATATACGAGGGCGGATCAAAAACTAAGGTCACAAGGACTATATTTTTACGTGGAGTTGGCAACTGTGTAGAGTTTCAGCCACCATCCACCTATGGCGCTTGTTGTAGGTAAACACAAATGGCGACTCGTTCGGAAAACTGGTCTCGCGAAGAAGTCTGCTCAGTTATTCGATTTCTGTGGGCGAAACATGTAACCTCGGCTGAAATTTACCGACAGCTGTGTTTACATGTTTACGGAGAGACTGTAATCAGGAGGAAAACGGCCAGGACTTCTCACCGAGGGCGTAATCTTCCTTCACGACAACGCTCGCCCGCAGACAGCCCAGAAGACCACTATACTGTTAAAGCATTTTGGCTGGGACACCATCGACCACCCTTCCTACACTCCGGACCTTGTTGAAGGAGCACCTAGGAGACCGTCCCTTCGCTTCACACGAGGAGGTGAAACACTTCGTTGACAACGTGGCTGAACACACAAGGACATGATTTTTACCAGGAAGGAATCTCATCACACGATGTCACATGTGCCTTAACTGATACGGAGATCGAAAAATAGGCTAATGTAAGTACTATCTGTTGGCTGTATTAATTGTATAAAATAATATACACACGTTTCACTGCAGGCTTTGGAACCTTACTTTCCGATCAGCCCTCGCAATAAAGATTCTCAGAAATAGTGACTAACACTGATTCAGCTTCTACCAACAACGGATCGTCGGTCGTACTTAGTTGCGGTGAGTTAAATGGACAGATAAGGACTTCTGAGGTAAATTAAGAAATTATAATTAATTAATGAGTTATGAAACTAAAATCAAATGTTTAATTTAACGTCACATGATTAGGCTAAACAAGACGGATGCTTAATTTAAGCAAATGATTCTGAAAAAAAAAAATGGTGAACTGTCAGAATGTGAGGGGAAACGGAAGAGAGAAAATTCACGGACATGATGTCCATCTCGACCATCTGGTTCAGTGATGATTTCAGTGGATGACCCGTGGAGGGAAAACTTCGCCATCTGACCAGTCAAAGCTTTTAATGTGGAGTTTGATTTGATTTTCTACTTATCATAGGTATTTCCTTCTGTATCAAGCGTTTATAACCCCTTGTTCTGATGGTTTTAGCGAGTACGCCTTTGGTACAGGGATCCAAGGTTCAATTTCTACTGGAAGAATCTTACAAAATTTGAACGCGTTACAATGGCTTGGACTTGTCTTAAATTGTAAATCCATGTCTCATATAGGATTGAAGCTGAAAATGGATGTTAAAATTCCACCTAATCAAAGGCATTTACTTACTTATACAGGGGGTATACCCCTCCATTGATCAAGTATAACATTCTAGCTTATAGATTTATTTGTTTCAGCTGTTCCGAGCTTAAGGTATAAGTAAAAAGACATTAAAAACAAATAGTAAAGAAGCTAAGTCTACCTGTTGGATAACAATAAGAAATGATACAAAATGCAATGAGTTGGTCAGTACGGGACTGTATGCCTACTTTTGGGCCACCCTATATATAGAAAATTATATAATTTTATATTACAGGGATAAATGTAGTTAGAATTTCTAAACTAGTAACATCTAGTAACATTTTAAATAATGTGGTAAAAAAATTATAGAGTTGTCAACACTGATTGCAATTTCTTCGAATATATCAAAAAGATCATGTTTAAATTCCGCTAGATTACAGTCGATGAGTTTTTTTCTTGTATAAAAGGAAAAAAAAAGTGTGGAAGGGGTTAAATCAGGAGGAAGGAAAGGATAGCGATACAGCAAGCAACGGATTTTCCTCTCTTCTTAACGAAACAAAACACGCTCGTATTCCGTTCGTCCGCTGTAGCTTTAACTACCTTTCTATTTCTTGGAATTTCTGGAATACAGCATGCACACAAACCCTTTACAATACCATTTTATTGACCGTACTTTTATCTTCCCCCTTTTCCTCCCACCTTTCCTGTTTTAATTCAGCTTTGCATTTAACAACACACACACACACACACACACACACACACACACACATATATATATATATATATATATATATATATATATATATATATATATATATATATATATATATATATATATATATATATATATATATATATATATATAGGCCATACACATGAACTCTTAGAAAAGTAAGAAAGAAATGAGAGAAAACACGTATGTCTGTCTACTCCTACATACACACACATTCACACTCACGTACTAGACAGTGCAATGAATACCGAACTATCCTCCCATACCATGCTTTCATCAAAGATAGTGGGGAGGTGGAAAATAAAAATTCTTATACAGGGTGTACCAAAAAAATAATACTTTAACTTACATATTCAAATTGTATTTCTTTTAAAGTGAAATAAAATGAAGCCAATTTTTAAATCCCACGATTATACCCCTTTTTAAGCTAAAGGAGACGGAAGGTGAAGATAAGTGAATGATAAAAGTGATAATTGGTGAAATAGAGTGTGGGAGGAAATGGGAGTATCCTCGACAAAACTCATAAACAAGATGTTGTACACCACAAACTTTTTGCCCGATCGAGCCATGGGCTCCACGCAATACATGTAAGCACTCTACCACTGAACCACCGTGCCCTCCACCGTAACAAACAGTACTGCCTTTCAGAGTATATTAAAAATATTACTCCATGTGCTCTAAATTACGGCAAATTACTTTCTTTTATTTTCTTTTACTTTTCTTTTTTCCTTTTTCTTTGTCGGATAGATACTCAGAAGAAATTTTTAAATGTTAGAAAATGAGATTACAGAAATCTGACTTCCTGCAGTCCCGTCTTCACTGAGATGTTTTATTTTCTTTCTTTCTTTCTTTCTTTCTTTCTTTCTTTCTTTCTTTCTTTCTTTCTTTCTTTCTTTCTTTCTTTCTTTCTTTCTTTCTTTCTTTCTTTCTTTCTTTCTTTCTTTCTTTCTTCCTTTCTTTCCTTCTTTCTTTCTTTCTTTCTTTCTTTTTGTAGACCTATGTTTATAAAGTTAAGTACGTAATGTAATATATGACTTAAAACTGTAACTTAATAAAGAGACTTGGTGCCGCGGTGGCTTGGTGGTAGAGCTTTCACCTCTGGTACGTGGGGTTACGAGTTCAAATCCTGTTCCCGCCAAGTTAACTTCGTGGTGGACAAACACCGTGTGCGTGGGTTTCCTCGGGGGTTCTCCCGTTTCCTTCCACTTTCTTCATTCCACCATTTCATTCATTTCTCATCATCACCGTCTCCTTTAGCCTAGCCGGCATAACCGTGGGACGTAAAACTCAAAAATTTCATTTCATTTTAATAAAAAAAAAACCCTACCGTATCTGAAAATGGAACTAAATGTGTAAATTAAGCTCCCATTGTTATTTGACTCAGTAAGACGAATGATTAACGAATAAATGAGTAAAATGAAAATGTGGGAGAAAACGGAAGAACACTTAGAAACCCCACAGATACGATGTTGCCAAGGACAAACTCACATAGTATAGGAAAGAACTAGGTACCCTCGCACCAAACGGTGAACTTTATACCACCGACCGTTCCAGAGACCCATTGTATACTTACTGTACTTTATGTAGTGCTTTTAATCATAAATTCGAAAGTGTTCAACATATGCATTGAATTTAATTTATACTCTTCGAATAAAACAATAAATACTAGTAATAAATATGATATTACTACCATTAATTACCCGCTTTGCAGGGTTAAAATTAGTAGTAGGCCTCCGTATGTTCTATTAGTCAGTCACTTTTACTATTAGTGAAGTGCTCTCTGATATGGATCATTTTCGATCGTTTTTATGTATCTCTCCCTCCCTTATCCCCAAGTTGCGGGGCTGAACTTGGATTTAAACGGCATCAGAAGTGTCACTATTCCTCTTAGGGACCCGAAAACTATGGATTCGGCACTTACATCGGTCATTTTCGATTATATATATATATCCCTTCCCCTTCCCCAAGTTTCACCGTCAAAATAAAATGTTAAATACCATCCCAAGCCCGAACCTCGTTGAAACTTTGATCAAGATCGTTTGAGTGGTTTAAGAGTTATTAAGTCATAAACGTAAGCACTTTCATTTTATTTTATATAGATTAGCTCATATATATATATAGTCTGTTTCTGTGTTCTTCATTTACAGGCGTTCGGTTCGGATTATCCTAAATTAGGGATTAAAGTGTTTCGTATTTGCAAATTTTATTAATTTCATCAAAAATCGTGCAAAAACTATTATAGTTGGTAACATTGTTTGTGAATCAACCGATTGTTTTGCATTGCGTTTTTGCTCTGAAAATATAGTAATACACGCACTTAAGAAAGAAAAAAAAGATTTAAAAAAAAAATCATCCAGCACGCCGACGGAGTTGTGTTTCAGCTTTTTATAAAAGAGGAATGCCGGCACGCCCTTACTTGCACGGGAATCGAGCATGCATGCACGTGAATTTGTTTTGGGGGTCAAAGGTCAAGTAAACCGTGAAATAACAGCTTACCTCCCCTTTCTTCCCCTCCCGTTCTCTTTTCGTGTTTCCCCTGATTTTAAATGTCATGTTTCGTTATATTAGATTTCGTTTTACAACTGTTAATTGACTCAGCATTCCCTCCTTCTTTTTCTTTCCTAAGAGACATTCTGTTTTTTGTTACAATTGTACATTGATCTTCCATTTATTTAATAAGTTATAACCTCGTAAACTTATGGGTCCACGTTCCTTCATAATCCATGGTGTATCTCTTCAATTTTTCTCCATGAGTCCCCCCCCCCCTTAAAAAAAGAAGTACCAGTTACAAGCATATTTACTTATAATAGTTCTGACCTCACCATTAACCCTCACTACCCCGATCCAGGACTTGGTTAAAGTGAATTTTAATCCTACAAGTCGTAGTTATTACACAAATCTCTAGTTCCTACCTGGTTTAGAAGATTTCATTTAATTTTCTTTCGACTCCCATCTAAAATTTCAACGACGCACATTGCGTCATGACTCCTCTTGTGGGCAGCTTAAGCTTTCCTATAAAATTCTTTCGACTCCCACCTAAAATTTCAAGACGCATATTGTGTAATGTTTCCCCTCTTTTGGGCAATTTAGATATACTTACATTTTCTTCCGACTCCCCGTCTAAAAATTTCAAAGACGCACATTGCGTCAGGGCTCCTCTTGTTGGCAACTTGAGATTCAATATAAATTTCTTTTGACTCCCATCTAAAATTTCAACGATGAACTTTACGTCATGGCCCCTGTTTAAGGCAATTAATATTTCTTGTAATTTTCTTTCTGTTCCTATCTAAAATTTCAACGACATATATTGTGTCATGTCCTCCCTCTTATAAGCAATTTAGACATATTCACATATTCTTTCGACTAGAATTTCAACGATGCACTTTACATCATGGCTCCTTTTGTAGGTAAAGCATGTTTCTTCTAATTTTCTTTCGACTCCCATCTAAAATTTCAACGATGAACTTTACGTCATGGTCCTTCTTGTAACCAACTCATATTACTTCTAATTTTCTTTTGGTTTTCCTCTAAAATTTCAACGACACACATTGCGTCATGTTTCCCCAAGCACATATTCTTTCGACTCCTATCTAATATTTCAACGATGCACCTTACGACATGGCCCCTCTTGAAGACAACTCACATTTCTTTTAATTTCTTTCTGCTCCCATCTAAAATGACAACGACGCACATTGCGTCAGGGTTCCTCTCGTAGGCAATTTAAAATGTGATATAAATTTCTTTCGGCTCTCATCTAAAATTTCAACGACGCACATTGCGTCATATTCCCTCCCTTGTTAGCAATTTACTGTAGATGTAATAAGATATTCTTTCGACTCCCATCTAGAATGCTCGTTACATCATAACGCACTTTGCATCATAAGCATCCTTTATGAGCTCCCCTGAGAAAATAATATAGGGTACAGATGGACGTTTCGTAATCAAGTCTTGTCTGGCTCAAGTTCATTGTTCTCAAAGGGGCTCGCGCCTATAACCCACTAAGGACTTGGTCTTGCTATCTTTAATGGGACTTGCACTCACTAATCTCATTCAATTACTGGGCTCAAGGGTTATTGAAAAACTCGGGAGTTGAGTTCACGAGTTTGTACATTACGGTATAGGATGACAATCCTAAGGGGGATCAGATCTTAGAATTGGAGAGCGGTTACAATTCTTATAACCAAAACAGGTTATATTGGTTTTGAGCATATTCTGTTACTTTAAAACAGGTAATAGTTGAACTAAACACATTCTATCGTACAGAGATTCGAAAACAGTACTAGGAAGCAGTATTCCAAACTCAGTTTCAATCACCCTTGTGAGCTTGTGGAGTATGAGAAAACTCGCCAGCTGCAAGAGCAGATTGCAAATCATCTGTTGTTTTCTGCAAATAAAAAGCATTTTGTTTACCTCCTACAGAAAGTCGGAAGACGTGGTACCTTAGTATAATGATAAACAATTCAGGTGTTTTGAACACCTGACCAAATCGGTCTTCTCAAATTAGCGGGGGAAAAAAGTAGACAGAAACCGCTCCCCCCTCTCCGAAGTAAGTCCTCCTACTCAACTATGCATGGTGGACTCCATGTGAACTGAAGGTGCTCCAAAAAGAACAGTAAGGGGTATCCATCCACCAGTCAGTCAGAAGAGTAGGGAACTCACATTCCTGTGGTCTGCTCAACTGTGACAATTTGTAATATGGCTGAGGGGAGCTGATGTTTGCGGTTTCGTCTGTTCCAGACACAGACTCTTGTCAACGCCCAGCATTATTCCACCCCCAACCATGCTTCTGTTCTTGTCTTCCGAACATTATAATCCTTTTCTCAAGAAAGCTCTCACACACACACGCAGAGTTACAAACACACGTGTCTTCTATCATTGCCAATACGTTTTTTTTTTCCTGGCTGAACGGATTCTTGTTCTATATGCCATGGTGCTGGCTTACTTGTGATGCCTCTCATCAGTAAACGACAGCATTATAGAGGCTTCATAATCTCTCTCTCTCTCTCTCTCTCTCTCTCTATATATATATATATATATATATATATATATATATATATATATATATATATATATATATATACTGTATATATAGTGCCATATTACTTGGTCCGTCTCAAGTCGAGTATCACGATTATAATCATAGTAAAATATTCATCTCTTATTGGTAGGCTAATTGTCGCAAATCAATAAATTTTCATTATGCATTGTGAATTATATTATGCATTATTTTCATTATGCATACTGCGTTTTAATGTGACAACAGACTGGAACAATGATACAATTTCCTGCGTTTTGTATTAGTAATCGCCGCATCATTTACTGTGTGTTATTCGGCGATCGCTGTATGCCCTTATATTCAATTTGAAGTGATGTCATTGTCGTTACCGTGACGATTGCCGTGTTTTCCCCTCTATATTCCAATTAAATGGAATAGTAATATCATTTCCTACCCTTTACCATGGCGATCGTCGTGTTTCCACCCTATATTCCAATTAAATGAAATAGTGATATTGTTTCCTGCCCCGTACTATAGAGATCGCCATGTTTTCCTCCTATATTCGAATTAAATGAAATAGTGATATCATTTCCTCCCTGTTACATGGAAATCGCCGTGTTTCCTCCCTATATATCAATTAGAAAAAATGAAAATGAAATGAAATCTTTAAGTTTTACGTCCCATGTTTATGCCGGCTAGGCTAAAGGAGACGGTGATGATGAAAAATGAATGAAATGCTGGAATGAATAAAGTGAGAGGAAACGAGAGAACCCCGAGGAAACCCACGCCCATGGTCCACCACAAAGTTCGCTTGGCGGGGGCTGGGATCGAACCCGGGACCTCAAGCACTATATATCAATTAGGTGCAATAGAGATGTCTTTAACTGTTACCATGGTAATCGCTGTAATTTTCCTCTTATATCTATGTCAATTGATTGGAATAGTGGTGTCGTCATTTCTACCCATTACCATGGTATCAACACGTATTTTTCTATACCACTTACGTGGTTGCTACCCTTTAGCCTGCATTTTATGTTGGTTTCACATTCTACCTTCTACTAGAGAAATTGACTCATTGTTTTAAAACTCTTGTTTTCTTATTTCCTTTTGTCGAAAATCTTAAAAAAAAAAAAAAACAAAAAAACATTAGTATCTCTCCCCTAACCCTAAACTATTTTCGCTTTACGTAATTTATGCTTTTACTACGTGTTACATCACAGCGCTGAAAAAATAATGCCTTGGCAATGAATAGAGTGATGTCGAAGTTTTCTATATCGCCATATGGAATATAGGGGACCAATTTTATATTCTTAGATCGGGAAGCCAGACAGTGGACCGAGAAATTGAAGATCCAATTGGTTATGGGAAAGCTTGTAACTCTAGTTCTTACACGAAGCATGTTATACTTAATTACGTATTAATAAATTGATACGTAGAAATTTAACGTGCAACTGAATAACTTTGAGCTAGTGAATCACCATTTGTTTTTATGGTGTTACACTATCCCATCATCAATTAACAACCATAGTTGTCGACTGGCTGAAGACAGTGGGCCAACTCAAAATGTTTATGAGATAGTAACGGTTTAGAGTGCAGGTAATCTATATAACGATGATTCACAATGTAACGCTTTTTAAATATTTCTAAGATGTGCTTGCCATCTTGTTATCTTGAATGGGATGAGTAACTAGCAATATTGCAGCAGAGAAGAACGTAGAGTAGGAACGGATACTATTTATTCAATGCTTTATACTGGTGAATCTAACAATGTGGCAGGGAATAACACAGTATCTGGAACACTAATTTTCCTACACCGGTGAATCTAGCAATAATAAGACCGAGTATGACCTAGTTTCTGGAATATCATTACATGCAATCACTGGTGTTCTAAGAGATTCCCGGATTTTAACCCGCCTTTATCAAGATATGATGCAAAAGTAAATATTTAACTTGATAAGAGACGTAAACAAACACTTCAAATTATATAAACTTGGGAGCTGGAAGCCCGCTTGATGACATTCTGCGTACGCCACTGCATGCTATGATTTATGCCAGTGAATCTAGCAATGATATAATAGGGAAAAACGTAGTGTTTGGAATATCATTACGTACAAAGCTTCATACCTTTGAACCTAGCAATCATGTGACAGAGAAGAACGTAATATCTGTTATATCATCACATTCAATGATTTATGATGCTATATCAATGACTATATCAGTGTTATATCAATAACGTGACAGTGAATGATGTAGGCCTAGTGTGTGGAGTATCATTGCAATAAATGTATTATTCTTGTGAATCTAGCAATAATATGACAGAGAAGGACGTAATATATTTAATACCATTGTAAGAAATGCTTTATACTGGTAAATCTAGCATAATGGAGAGAGAAGGACGTAACGTCTTTAATACCATTACACGAAACGCTTTACACTGGTAAATATAGCATAATGGAGCAGAGAAGGACATAATGTCTTTAATATCATTACATGAACTGCTTTATACTGATAAATCTAGCATAATGGAGCAGAGAAGAACGTAATGTCTTTAATGCCATTACATGAAATGCTTTATATTGATAAATCTAGCATAATGGAGCAGCGAAGAACGTAATGTATTTACTGCCATTAAATGAAACGCTTTATATTGGTAAATCTAGCATAATGGAGCAGCGAAGAACGTAATGTATTTACTGCCATTAAATGAAACGCTTTATACTGGTAAATCTTGAATAATGGAGCAGAGAAGGGCATAATGTATATGTATTTAATGTCATTACATGAAATACTATATACTGGTAAATCTAGCATAATAGAACAGAGAAGAGCGTAAAGTATTTAATGTCATAACATGAAATGCTTTGCACTAGTAAATCTAGCATAATGGAGCGGAAAAGAACATACTGCCTGCAATATCATTACATGAAATGCCTTATACCGGCGAATCTAGCAATAATCCGACGAAGAAGGATGTACTATCTCGAATACCATTACTTACAATAATGCTTCATATCGATAGTTGTGCTAATAATGCGGAAGAGAAGGACATATTGTAGAACAACATTACACGTAACACGTTGCAGACAGCATTGTTATATCTGTACAGTTGATTATTTCATTTTCTTAGGATTTATATGCAGCATTATATATAGACTATATTCTCAAAGTAATCCGCTCTTCCCTACCCAAAGAAAGAGAATGATCACCATAGCCTACGGGCGGATAAAATCGTCGCTCTCGGGAAAACTATAAATTGATGTTCGAAAGAAAATTGGAATAGGCAAGGGAACACTTTCATTTGAATCGCGTCCAAAAACCTTCTTCACCCGCCTTTGTTTTTACATCAGGAGACTGCGAGGTTCCATACTTTCGGACGAAGTCCAACAGAAAAAAAAGAAAGAAAGACAAAAAAATTAGAAAAATGCATCACATGATCGAGAAACGTCGTCTCCGCACATACATACATACCTTCAAGTGGACCTCTATTTGTGTTTGTGTATACTTTACCTGTACGTGCGCCAAAACGAACACATTTTTCTGGTTGGTTGGTTGTACTTTTTTTTTTTTTTTGCCTTTTACTAATCTTCTTGCTCCGCCTATTTCCGTTTTTCTTACTGCTTCTTCTATTATCCCTCTTCTTCCTTGGTTCTATTCTTTCATTCCCCATTTCCTCCTCTTTCTTCAAATATTATATATATATATATATATATATATATATATATATATATATATATATATATATATATATATATATATATATATATATATATATGAAAGAAAACAGAAAGGAGTTTTTGAGCCCAGATGTCTTTCTGTCTGTCTGTACTGCACCGTCAAAGAAGTGGGATAAATGTATTGCGTTATTGTTCCCTTGTCCTCGACTGACTGCACCGAACCAAACAAAACCAATAGCCCTGACACTGACACATATACGTTCCAATGATGAAAATAGGCTGTTTTTGAAACCTATAATTTGGGGGAGCCACGAGAAAGGTGTGTATTTTTCATAGGACCCTCTTTTTCCGAAAAAAAAAAGAAAATCCTTGGTACTTATTTAAAGACCGGATAAAGCACGTGCATTAGGGGGAGAATTTTTTTCTTACAAAAGAGACAAAGTTGTGTTCCTCCTATATTGACAACAGAAAGGCATATATATATATATATATATATATATATATATATATATATATATATATATATATATATATATATATATATATATATATATGTGTGTGTGTGTGTGTGTGTATATACGTAATTTCTTAAATGATGTTGTAACTGAGGTAATAATTATGCCACAGTAAGTTTACTAACTTCTTAAAATTTGAGTAAATAACTTATAACGAAAAGTATAAACAAATAGAAAGTCAACCGTATAAAAAGTTAGAAAGTAAACCAAACAAGTATAAAAATATAGAATGTAAACAAAAAATATTTAAAACTTTGAAAGTAAACCAAAAAGTATAAAAATTTAGAAAGTAAACCGAAATAGTATAAAAATTTAGAAAGTAAACCGAAAAAGTATATAAAAATTAGAAAGTAAACAAAAAGTATTTAAAAAATTAGACAGTAAACCAAAACAAGTATAAAGTTTAGGAAATAAACCAAAAAAGTATAAAAAATTAGAAAGTAAACCAAAAGAAGTATAAAAGATGTAGAAAGTAAACCAAAAAGAATTTTAAAAATTAGGAAGTTAACCAAAACATAAAAATACTTAGAAAGTAAACCAAAAAAGTATAAAAATAGAAAGTAAACTGAAAAGGTAAAGTAAACCAAAAAAGTATTTAAAAATATTAGAAAGTAAATGAATATGAAAATAGAAAGTTAATCAAAAGGTATAAAAAGCTTAGAAAGTAAATTTGTTATACTTCATGAAAAAAGTATAACAAATTTGGAAAGTAAACCAAAAAGGTTATAAAAATTTAGAAAGTAAACCAAAAAGGATATTAAAAATTTAGAAAGTAAACCAAAAAGGATATAAAAATTTAGAAAGTAAACCAAAAAGGTATTACATTATAAAACTAATAATTATATTGACATTTTTCGTATAGTGTAGAAATTTGGATGTCCTGCAATTATGACATTATCAACACAAATGTCTGATTTATAAGAAGAGTTTTGAAAACAGTTATTACTTTATTTAATAGCGTTTTGTAGACGTTGCCATGCAGGGGCGTACGCAGCGGGTGGGTCCTGGGGGTCCGGACCCCCTCGAAATCCCGACTTTTTTTGCAAATATAGTCTACTTTTAGGGGCAATTTTAGAAATTTTCATATAATTTAGCCTCAAATTGTATTTGGACCCCACGAAACGCTTTGGACCTCTCCTGAAATAAATTCCTGTGTACGTTTCTGTCGCCATGTTCATATTCTACATTTGTGATGTTCTCCATTGTGCTTCAGTAATTCACTAAAATTCAAGAATGTGGAAGTGAGCTTATAAAAGCTATGAATTGGTATAATAATTGCAAATATAAAACAAAAGATTGTGTTATCAACGTTTAAAGATACACAAATTATTGCCAAAAAAAAAAAAAAAAAAAAAAAAAACGAAAGGCGTTCAATAAGTTTTTGCACAGATGGCTATAATATTTTCATTAGTTGTAACTACGAGGAAAGTCTATTGTATGTTTATAAAAAAAAAAAAGTCAATAAAGCCAAGGGAGAAAGAAGAAAAACTTGGCTATTGAAAGTAACTTTTCAAAAAAAAAAAAAAAAAAAAAAAACATTTATTGGTTGTAAGTCTATTGTGGCGAGTATATGAAAATAGTGGTATCACTATTGCTTCCCATTTACATTTTACGCATTGCAACATCTTTGAAAGTTCATCCAGATGAATTTATTCCACTATGGTTATCTTCTGTTTCTGAGACGTTCTCGAGTTCTTTCTTCTAGTGGAATTGTTGCCTCCTGTCATGAATTATGTGCTACACAGGGCCGTATCTGTGAGATCCATAATGGCGGACACCTACCGGAGATTATATTCCAGACATAAGTGTAAACTATCTCCCATCCTTGATCTTTAAGTCTGTGAAATATCAATGGAAAATAGTGATAAATAAAAAAAGTTACTTAAACCCTTTCGTAATTTTTGGCCCAGCCTGTAGAACACAAACTAATGCGTAAATAATTACTTATTTCATTAGAAACGATTACATTGTAACCTATAATTGTATTGGCTGCAAAATGTATTTCCTCTAAGTTAACTTTTCAACAGTAGGAACAACGGTGGTCAACATAGGTTTGGGCACTGCCACGATTACCTCGGTTCTTGTCCACAAGAATAATTTATTCGCATATTTTTACACCACACGCATTTCTCAGATCTTTGTTTTTGAATATCATCAAGTAGTGGTGTTAAAATCATTTGAATAATTGTTCGAATATAATCAAGTAATGGTGTTAAAATCATTTGAATAATTGTTCAAATATCATCAAGTAGTTGTGTTAACATCATTTGAATAATTGTTCAAATCTTCATTAGAATATATTTTCTGCTATTATCCAAATATTCTTTTAAATTTTCTAAAAGTTATTTGTAATTCGAGTAATTATTTTTTATCCGAATAACGAGTGGTTTTCAAATTATTCGAGGAATTCGATATTTGAATATTCGAATATTGAAATATTCGAATTTTAACAGCCTTACCATGAAGGTTGTATTCTCTGCTACAGATGATATCGGTAGACAAAAATGTGGAACGGTACAGAACGATACAAATATGAATTTAGGAAAGGCAATATTAAGTGGGAAGACATGACACGTTGCTAAGAATTATTTGCTAGAAAATAAACTTCAGTTTTAAAAAATTCTGGGTCTGTTCTCAGAAGATCCGGCTGATTACCTCTAAAAGAGTCAGAAAAAGGACAGAAACGTACGTAAAAACTTGATAACAATCGAAGAAAGAAACAAAGACGAAGACACAGAATTCCTGAGAAAAAACGTAAACCAGAGAGGGTGGAGCTAAACCGAATAGCCTATCAATTCAAGACAAGCAGGAAATTTTATTGGTGGGAAATTATTTAGTACACTCTCCGTGGATTTGATAATAAATTTCAAAGTTTTCCGTTTACATTTCATATTGATGTATTCTTTACTTAGGTGGGGAAAGAAAAATAGGGGAACAAGACCAGTGAAAGTTTGCTATACATACGTATATAAAAAAGAAGTAAACTAAATAATGATACGAATGAGTGCAGCGGTGTTGTAGTGGAAAAATGAAGCTTGTCACTCAATGTGTATACAGCATGGAGTCATAGATCTTTTTTTGGAAAATGTTCCACAGGGGGCCTCTTCTGACACCAGAGATAATTTCCAACCCCTGATAAACGTCAGCTGTTCCCTTGTGAAGACAACCGCTAGACTATTTTCTTTCATTTTTTTCTTCCTTTCTTTCTTTTCCTCTTTCTGCTGCCGCGGAAGTGTTGCAAGGGGAGAGGAGAAGAGAGAGAGAGATGCGATTGCTGGCATCATTTTGGGAAGCGTTGGATCATCTAAAGAGTAAAGTGTTCCAGTTCCAAAATCGCTATGCAACCAAAGTACAACTATGTTCAAAGAAAAATGACTATCTACTTTTCTTGTGCGCTTTGCTTTTAGTTATAATACTTTTGTCAAGTAACTTTTTTGCTTGTTCATTTGTTAGTTAGAATCAAATCTTGCAACTTAGAATTTCATGTGATTCCGTGCTAGCTTCTCTGTCAAATATAAAAGTGGGAGGGGAGAAAATAGGACAAGGGAATAGTTCTCTCGATACTTGGGTAGTATTCTTAGTACTGACATGTAGTGTGAAATTGAAATAAAAGCAAGGATAGGAATGGCGAAAGAAACCTTTAGGAGGGAGAAAAGTCTGTTTTTTGGGGTCTTGAATAAAGAGTTGAGAAAAAAAGACTCATAAAATGCTTCGTGTGGAGTATTGTACTGTATGGTGCGATAAACATGGACATTACGGAAAAGAAGATTGGAAAGTTTCGAAATGTGGGTGTGGAGAAGAATAGAGAGAATTAGGTCGGTTGAGCGGAAAACGAATGAGAGGGTGTTAAAAATGGTGAGAGAGAGAAAAAGACATTTTTAGATATTATTGAGAAGAGGAACTGGTTGGAACATTGCCTAAGAAGAAATTGTATCATAAGGAACGTGCTAGAGGGTATTGTGGCAGGAAAGAGAGGGAGGGGGCGAAGGATGCTGCAATTAATGGACGATATAAAAACAGAAAGATCATACGCGAAGACGAAGAGGTTAGCGGAGGACCGTGGAGCATGGAAGCTTCTATAGTACGTTTGTTTTATCTTGGCACGCTTCCCGCCAGTGCACTTGGTTGGCTTTTAAAGTACTTTCTGCTAGCACTCACGTGAACGTTTTAATCCAATAGGCGTCTTATTGGCTTTGTCGTGTAGGTGACGTTAGTTGTCGGCCAGCCCATCAAATGAGGTCATTGCTATTTGGCGGGTATTCGAAGTGCTTAGTTGCCACACGCGAACAAATGTGTTACAGTGACTTGTGAATGGTGTGGAGTTTTCCTTTGTTTCCTAGCGTTGTGACTCGTAACTTAATTGCGGCGTGGCAATCACGGGTTGCAGACAGATTCATTCTTTAGGCGGGAAGCGTGCCGAGATAAAACAAAACTACTGTAAGCTGCGGCAAATGACCTGCCAATAAAGGCAGAACACCTATGATGATGAGGATGATGACCGTGCTAGCTATACATATGCCTAAACTCAATGACAATACGATATTTACCCACAATTTTCCCTGTACCTAATCGTTCTACTGTAAAATTACTTTATCGGGCATCTGGCTGGGTGCTTATACAACCCGAACTCCTATGTACGCCTGGTTGCAGTCAACTAAGCGCTCTCTTCATTCTTAAATATTTCAGTCTAACGTCTCAGGATTATGCTTGTTATGCAAAGGGAGACGAGTAATGATGGAATGAAATTGTGGGAGGACATGGGAGTCCCCCAGAAAACCCACGGACACGATGTTGTCCACCACAAACTTACTTGGCCGAGTTCGAGCATTTACGAGATTTACCAATCACAATAGAACGTCGTTAATTTACACGCATGTCAATTATCTGCAATGCCAGTTATCCGCACACAAAAAGAAACAATTACCTATGTAGAAGTATTACATTTGACTCAGTTTTGAACATTTCAAAACAATTTCTTCGATTGTAAATTGAATGTAGTTGTGTTTTAGCTTTTTTAAAAAAGTGGACTGGTAACCTTGCAGAAGGAAAGTTTAGCAACGGCCTCCACAAATATTAAGCTGAAGTGGTGGGAGCACTTGCTAGTCGACGTTGAATTTGTCAACCTAGTATTCTTATCAGAAACTAGCAGTACAATACTGAGAATACTTCCCATATGTATACCTCATTATTTCATAAGAAATTTTGATGGCCTTTTGATCATGTTGGGTATAAGTGAGTGCTGCTATCTGGGTATCGAGGGCAAAGTGGGTCCCTGAGCTGTTCATTTCACTCTGAGTCGCTGGAAAAGTTGTAACGATGGAGTAGGGCGACTACGAGAATCGTGTTCCAGTCATAGTGCTACACAGTGTGGGCATGCCACCACTATGGTTCTTCGCCATCCTGGAACTCTTGCAAATCAGTAAAGGATTTGTCTACCATATCTTCCAGCGTCACCACGAAACAGGAAGTGTCAACTACCGTCAGTGTAGTATTAGGCCATGACAATGAGGACACCAGAGGCAAATAAAGTTGTTGCTGCAAGAATTCGACAAAATCCCATCAGGGCTCAGTCAGTGATTCCCGAGAGGTGTCTATTTCGAAAACAACCATGTCATGATTGCTCAGTCAAGACTTAGGACTCAGAGCCTACAAACAACGTACAGGTCAATTCCTGACTGATGCGTTACGCCAGCAGAGGGTGATGAAAGCCAGACCGCCTCCTCAAGCGTCACGCACGATACGATCAGAGGACAATTTTCCATTCCGACGAAAAGCTGGTCACAGTTGAGCAGTCCTATAATGCTCAAAATGACAGTGTGTACGCATTACCATCAGTGCAAGCTTTGAATATATCTCCAAGGTGCAAAGGTCCCATCACTCAACACCAGTCATGGTATAATGGAGTGTGAGCTTCAACAGTTCAACACGGCTCCATTTTTGTTAATAAGAGGTGAACCGTGTACCAAACCACAGATTTAGAGCCTAGTGTTAAACCACTGAATACCACAGTAGACCATCCAACAGGGTTTTGCTCTCGTGCAGAAGGAACGGTCATACAAGAGTGACTACGGTAAAACGTCCCATACTTCATCTTACATCAGACTGGCCCTCTAGTATCCCGGATTTAAACCCACTCGACCAGAAACTGTGATTAGTGCTATAACCAATGGTCAGCAAGAAGAAACACTCTAATGTGAATTTCCTGAAGCAATCCCTGGTCAAGGTAGCCCTCCACTTCCTCATTGACACTAATTCGTAATTCGATTGACGAATGGTTCGCCGGTCTCCGGGCCTGCATCGAGATTCAAGGTGGAAATTTTGAAAACTGATTGGTGCTCTTCATGATCTACATTTCCATGTACCTCGTATCATCTTGCAAAAGGATATCAATATATCGTCAATACTGTGTCAGTGTTCCATTTCCAAACCTCTGACAGTATTTATGAAGTAACAAGGTATAATTTTTAAAATTAAAAAAAAAAAATTAAAAAATAAAAAAACCGACGAAATTTTGCACTATGCAAATATCAGTAAGGGAACATTGTTTGACGTATTCTAGGATACCACCAGTTTAACAATGTTGCCAACCCTACATACATATTTCAAATCTAAGTTACATGTTAAACGAAAAGTTGTGTCCGAGAAAACCTACGTAATCACATCTTTCCTTTGAAATATCCTGTTATTGAATAAAATTACAGTTTTATTGACTTACGCGTCTCTTCATTAGTACTAGAGCAGTATTAGCCGTTTCGTGTATGAATAAAAAAGAATTTCTAAATTGGTTCACAGAAATATATGTCTTTTTCGACGAGAAGGCTAAACGAGTCATTTATTAGTGTTCCCAGAATCAAGAGTAGACCTTCAATAAAATCACTGTACATGAACGGTTACTCGGAAGATTTCATTGAGATTTTTACAATTAATTTTAGTTACCTATAACTATCGCCTCATATATGTGGCCGCAGTACACGAAAGGGTTAGGATATGCCTATTTTTAAGCATCCTATCTTTAATTACGGGGAAACAGCTTTCAAAGAAAGATGGAAGACATTTTTTTTCTTTTTTAGATATGGCTGTACATGCCATTATTATTTCTCCCTGTTTCATTCACTCATAACATGACTTTAAACATACCATGCTTCATTCATTATATCGTACGTGTTTTGTATTTATTTGTGAGC
Source organism: Thermobia domestica (assembly GCF_964235325.1). Classification (NCBI taxonomy): domain Eukaryota; kingdom Metazoa; phylum Arthropoda; class Insecta; order Zygentoma; family Lepismatidae; genus Thermobia; species Thermobia domestica. Next base: position 22,462,210 of record NC_137456.1, on the reverse strand, counting down.
AAATGAACTATAAAAAAAAATCACTGTTCCGGAACTGATACGTAAATTTCGATTCCGTTTACATGGAATCATTTCACGTCACTATTTGTGCAAAGGTTAATGCGAAGATCGAAAGAGGCATGAAGGAATGGGAGGTGGGTGGGGGTAACCTGCAGAATAGAACATTGGAGTGGGGGACAAAGGTATGCAGAGGCAACATATCCAAGAAAGAAAGAAAGAAAAAAGATTCGAAAATCATCTCATTTGTTGGAACAGTGGAGCACTCGCCAACTATTAGACACGGCACCTCCTCCAGAAACAAAATTAAAAAGATAAAAAAAAAGAAAGAAAGAATGACGTTTTGTGGCGGGGAGGTTGAAGAGGGAATTTACAGACATGTTTGCTACCTCCGCATGTCTCTTCTGCCAAAATGAATTGCTCAATTTCTGCTTATTGCTTTTCTTTCCACGACATGACAGATATTTTGTAACCTGTACTAGTTAACAATGAAGATGGTATAGTTGGGAGAGAAAGTATGCGACTTTAGATCGTACACATACATCAGTGCCTTTCACATCTAACTGTGTAGTTTTTATCATTTTAAATATGTAAGGATGGTGGGAATGCGCCTTGTGTTTTACCAGCAGATGGTGACACAGGTCTGACAAGGATTTTTTTTCTACCTGATCTATTCATGTGACGTTCAGAGCACAAGTGAATCAAATCCAGTTACGAAAGTTCTGAGATGAGAAAAGGCCATAAGTTTGTACGCTTCAGAGACCTTATAACTGCGAAATTAAAATACCACTAATTTTAGAGTAATGTGATATCTTCAAATGGATAAAAGATAATCAAAATGTGGAACAAAATCGCCCTACACAATTTTGAGGTATTGTTATCACAGGTCACCTTGTAGCTTTCTGTTTGCAGCCATTTATAAACGCGAAAATAAATGCCGATTTCGTAAATGGCTGGAAATCTGAAGCAGATAAATGAGTCGTAATAACGGTATCTCGTGTAAAATAATATTGTCTAGGGAGCTCTTGTTCCACTTTTCGATTATCTTTTATCTACGTATTTGAAGATATCACATAATTACTGTAAAATTAGCGGTATTTTAATTTCGCCGTGATAGGGCCTCTTAAGTACATGGAAAAGCTAACACTACACTATTTAAACAAATATTATAAGAGTTATTGACAATATCTGGTATTTGAACATGAATCTTTAATTCTGAAAGGAGCCTCAGATGGAGACCTGAAAGTCAAATTAAGTCCAAAATGATCGAAAGTAGACTTGATTTCCTTGTGCACCAGACATACCATATAGCCTACGTATTTAAAGCCATTTCTGAAACTAGCCGTGTACTGAGAAACACGATTGAAGTAACTAAATGCGATCACATTAACATTATACTGTAATTTCAATTCAACTTTTAAAATATATTTTCGGAGATTTTTTTTAAAGGGGATTATTGTGTGTGTGTGTGTGTTTTTAAGGTGGGTTTTACCCCACCGAAAAATTACTATTTTCTTAGGTTGGGAAAAATTCGAACAACCTTGGTACAATTCGGAGCTGTTCTGCTCCAGAAATTGGCCGGAACGATAAAATAAAGAGTCGTAACTCGAGATTGAAATGTCGGGTCAAGATCGGATATGATATTGCCCGTGAGACGAAAATGAAATGAAATTCTTAAGTTTTACGTCCCACGTTTATGCCGGTTAGACTAAAGGAGACGGTGATGATGAGAAAGGAATGAAATGGTGGAATGAAGAAAGTGGGAGGAAACGGGAAAACCTCGAGAAAACCCACGAGCACGGTGCTTGTCCATCACAAAGTCCACACGGCGCGAGCTGGATCGAACCAGGGATCCCAGTTACCGGAGGTGAACGCTCTACCGCTGAGCCACCGCGCACCATGCCCGTGAGACAAGAATTTTTTTCCCTCTATAGAATAGAAACTATAACGTTGTTGGCTTCCCGCGAAAAGTTATAGTGACGCTTATGGGGAGTGGTCAGCTTGGTTACTCGTGGCTCGCTGAGCGCAGTAGATGGTTGGTGGTGATTGGCTACCCTCTTACCACACCCCCAGTGACGAGCAGGTTTAAGCGCGGGAAGTCAACGACGTTATACCTTCTGGACTATAGTCTCGTAATTTTTGTAGAAATTCTCGTCTTGTCTCGGTTCTTGGAAAGCTATTCCTGTCTCGTCTCGAAAACTTTTTTTTTTTTTTTTTTGCCTCGTTTTGTAAATTTTCAAAATTTATGCGCTTATTTTTTCCTTAATTTCGTTTACAAGTTATCAGGTTATTTTCGCGTCATGAGAAGTCCTCGAAGAGTATGATATGACAGCATTTAAACCATATTTATTATTGTAGTATGTTCTGTAATGGCTTGTGTATCTTTAAACGTTGCTAAGTGCTCTTCATTTACTTCGTACAATCACTTTATCATGTTTACACTATGAAAATGAAATGAAATCTTTGTGTTTTACGTCCCACGGTTATGCCGGTTAGGCTAAAGGAGACGGTGATAATGAGAGATGAGTGAAATGGTGGAATGAAGAAAGTGGGAGGAAACGGGAGAACCCCGAGAAAACCCACGAGCACGGTGTTTGTCCACCACAAAGTTCACTTGGGGCTGGGATCGAACCCGGGACCCCAAGCACCAGAGGTGAAAGCTCTACCACTGAGCCACCGCGCCTCCTTGTTTACACTATGAATCATGTAATACTAACACAATGCAGGGGCGGATCCAGAGGGAGGTCGATCGGGGCAATCTCCCCCCAGAAGTCCGTCCTGGATCCGCCCCTGACACAATGTTTGAGACGTAACACTTGCGTGAACTAGTATTGTCCACGATACTTGTGAAATTTGTCATCTCATCTCGAAAACGAGACGAGATTTGTAATGTTTTTAGGCTCGTCTCGAATTTGAAAACATTCTTCACGTCTCGTTTTCGAGATTCGATTCGAGACGAGAAGAGAAATTTGTTGTCCCTTGGACAATCTACTCGGAAACAACACGAAAACATTAACAACAACATGTGTATATGCTCAAAATGACTCGTTTCGGAAGTGTTTCCCGCCAAAAATTGGCAGAAAATTCGAGTCGTAATTCGAGAAAGAAATGTCGAATCAAGGTCGGTTTAAAAAAGCATAAATAGCCCTTATTTTCAGCCTGGGCTCCATTAATGTATCAATGAATGTGGAAGAGGTTCGCTGACAAAGTGAACTGCGAAGCTTAGAAGAAAAAAAATCTTATGAGAATTTTCACAAACGAAAAATGGTTAATCACAAACTGAAAGCTACCATACTTTAGTGTAAACTCCATATTCACTGCTGTATCAATAGAATCTAGGGTCAAAATAAGAACCATATTCTATCACCAACCGTCGTTTTCGAGTTTATAACCTTTATTTTATCATTCCAACTAATTTTCGACAGGTTTTAACTTCGAAATGACGTATTTGTGCACATATATGCACAGCGGCACTATATATAGGGGCGGATCCAAGATTTTCTGACGGGGGGTGCACCAATAGCTATTACTATATTGGAATTTGATTTAAAAAAATGCCTTTAGGCATCTACGTGTGAATGGGGAATATTGTTTTGATTGGTGAATCCTTTTCCTTCAACCTTCAGAAAATTGACTTGAACTACTCCGTTTGTAAAACTCCGCTTTCTTTCAAGCCCTAAATGGAAACGTGACGGCAGGAAGTTTCGGAAAGTGTTGCTATTTTCACTACTAGCATCTCATTTTCATAGTGTCTATTTGCAATGAAGGGTGGTGCACGTGCACTGCTGCACCACTCCAAAATCTGGCCCCATATATATATATATATATATATATATATATATATATATATATATACAGTGGCGGATCCAAGATATGATCAAGGGAGGGGCTAAACCATAGTTTGCAGTTTTATCCAGTGTAAAGCAGGATTGAAGCTAATTTTATCCAGTGTATACCTGAGCGTAAAGGAAGGCCTGTAGACCCTAAAGCCCCCTTGAATCCGCCTATATATATATATGTGAACATTAATTTTACCAACATGTTTCGGTGCGATTTCCGAACACCCTGTGTATAATCGTGGTGTTGACAAGGAACGTGAAACTCAAAATAAACCAATCAGCGTAACCCGGGAAACAGAAATCAGGAAAAGGCGATTTGCTTTTACGTACGATGTTGAAAACATCTAAAAGGCAAAACACCAAACGAAGAAAAAAGGAAAGAAAAAACTGTTCAGTGCTTTTCGGGTCAAGAAAAGATTTGTGGGTGTTGATTTCAAATAGATACTTTGTTAAAATCGTTTAAAGAAAATTAGAAAGAAAAGGGAAACGGAACACACACGAAAAGTTTTGCACGAGATTATAAAGGAAGCCAAGCTCTCGTCTTTTTTTGTTGATTTTTGATTTATTTCTTTTTTTAAAAAGGGTTCGGATTGTAAGATTGTGATTTGGCCTGGTAATACGGATATCACAAAGCGCCATCTTATCTTGTCTTCATCCAATGAACGTGAATCCTTCTCGAGGAAAAAGAAGAAAAAAAAAGAATGAAAAACTGTTCGCGTAAGTAGTTGATAGTCTTTTATCTGTTTCTTTCTTTCTTTATCTTCTTTTTCTCTTAAAGCGTCAAATGTTTAGGTTTCCCGTTCTTTATATTTTTCTTTTAATGAATCTTTGATGCCTTTACTTAAAGATGTGATTGGTTCAGGTTTCATAAAATTGTCTATCGCACTTGATTTTGTTTAGAATTATTTTAGTATTTTTTTAATTTACAATGATATCTAAGTTATTTTAAGGGTATTAATTTTCTTTTTAAAGATTTTAGTGAAAACTTAAAAGGGAACGGAGAATATGAAAACTTGAGCAAGTGAGCGAAACTATTTCTGCAAAATGTTGAACAACTACATATGTAAAATTTAGCAAGTGAGTCAGACTATTTCTGCAAAATGTTTAACCACTACATATGTAAAATTTAGCATGTAAGCAAGATAGTTTCTACAAAATGCTGGACTACTACATATGTAAAATTTAGCAAGTGAGCCAGACAGTTTTTATAAAATGCTGGACTACTACAATATGTAAAATTTAGCAAGTGAGTCAGACTATTTATGCAAAATGTTGAACCACTACCTATGTAAAATTTAGCAAGTAAGCAAGACAGTTTCTACAAAATGCTGGACTACTACATATGTAAAATTTAGCAAGTGAGCCAGACAGTTTCTATAAAAGGCTTGACTACTACATATGTAAAATTTAGCAAGTGAGTCAGACTATTTCTGCAAAATGTTGAACCACTACATATGTAAAATTTAGCAAGTAAGCAAGACAGTTTCTACAAAATGCTGGACTACTACATATGTAAAATTTAGCAAGTGAGCCAGACAGTTTCTATAAAAGGCTTGACTACTACATATGTAAAATTTAGCAAGTGAGTCAGACTATTTCTGCAAAATGTTGAACCACTACATATGTAAAATTTAGCAAGTAAGCAAGACAGTTTCTACAAAATGCTGGACTACTACATATGTAAAATTTAGCAAGTGAGCCAGACAGTTCCTATAAAATACTGGACTACTACATATGTAAAATTTAGCAAGTGAGTCAGACTAATTATGCAAAATGTTGAACAACTACATATATAAAACTTAGCAAGTGAGCCAGACAGTTTCTACAAAATGCTGGACTACTACATATGCAAAATTTAGCAAGTGAGCCAGACAGTTTCTACAAAATGCTGGACTACTACATTTGTAAAATTTAGCAAGTGAGCCAGACTATTCCTGCAAAATGCTGAACCACTACATATGCAAAATTTAGCAAGTGAGCCACACAGTTTCTACAAAATTCAACAAAATGCTGGACTACTACATATGCCAAATTTAGCAAGTGAGCCAGACTATTTTTGCAAAATGTTGAACCACTACATACGTAAAATTTAGCAAATGAGCCAGACAGTTTCTACAAACTGCTGGACTACTACGTATGACGTTTTTTCTAGCATCTTATTGATTTTCTCTTCAGATTCCGGAACAAGCGCCATATGATTTGCAAACCGTATACACATAATTATTTTACCTCCTACTGGTATGAGTGTAATGAATAAGATGGAAATTACCCTTGGGATGCTGAATCCACATTCTTTTACATTACAATTTCTAGATATCTCTTACCGTCTTTTCAGTTGGTGTTTTTCAATATGAGGGTAATGGGTAAGTAAGATGGAAATTACTCTTAGGATGCTGAATCCACTATTCGTTAACTTATAATTTCTAAGCATCTCTTACCGTTTTATTAGTCGGGGTTCTTCAATATGAGTGTAATGGGTAAAATGGAAATTACTCTTGGAATGCTGAATCCACATTCTCTTACTTTACAATTTCTAGACATCTCTTACCGTTGTATCAGTCGGGGTTTTTCAATGTGAGATTAAGGGGTAAGATGGAAATTACCCTAGGGATGCTGAATCCACATTCTCTTACCTTACAATTTATAGACATCTCTTACCGTTGTATCAGTCGGGGTTTTTCAATATGAGGGTAATGGGTAAGATGGAAATTACCCTAGGGATGCTGAATCCACATTCTCTTACTTTACAATTTCTAGACATCTCTTACCGTTGTATCAGTCGGGGTTTTTCAATGTGAGATTAAGGGGTAAGATGGAAATTACCCTAGGGATGCTGAATCCACATTCTCTTACCTTACAATTTATAGACATCTCTTACCGTTGTATCAGTCGGGGTTTTTCAATATGAGGGTAATGGGTAAGATGGAAATTACCCTAGGGATGCTGAATCCACATTCTCTTACCTTATAATTTCTAGATATCTCTTACCGTTGTATCAGTCGGGGTTTTTCAATATGAGGGTAATGGGTAAGATGGAAATTACCCTTGGGATGCTGAATCCTCATTCTCTTACCTTACAGTTTCTAGACATCTCTCACGGTTTATGCTATGTGAAAATTTAATATTGAAACGGAGAGCTACAGATTTTTAGAACTTGCAATTGCAATGCAAGGATTAAAACCAAGATAAAACTTTTCTTTTTCTTAGGCCACTTTCGTATCAAAGAAACAGTTTCCTGCTATTACCGTTTTTGTTGTACAGGAACCAGTATTGTTACCGGAAATGGTGTAGACGTCTTTCGATTCCGGTGTGACGATTAGAACCGAGATTGAACCTTTTTTGAACAGTAAATTAACATCAGAAAACCATTCCTCACTTTTTTTGTGCCACTTTTTGTCTGCGAGGAAGGACCTGGAGAATTCAAAATGGGGGCGCGGCAATTCAGTGGTAAAGCGTTCACCTTCGTGCATGAGGTCCCTGGTTCGATCCTAGCTCGCGCCGTGTAGACTTTGTGGTGGACAAACACCATTCTCATGGATTTTCTTGGGGTTCTTCCGTTTCCTCCCACTTTTTTCATTCCACCATTTCATTCATTTCTCATCATCACCGTCTCCTTTAGCCTAACCGGCATAATCGTGGGACGTAAAACTTGAAGATTTCATTAAAAAAAAATTAAACTGGAAGTTGCAGTGGATGTCAACCACCTTCGATTTTACTAAAGCCATATGAGTACGAGCAAGGTCTATTTTTGATACGTTGGATCCACATCAAGAAACAGTTTATCACTTTTTTTTTTCCTCTTACAATTTTTGTCATTTTGCGATTAATATTGAATCCAGAAATGAAACATTTCTACCACTTCCGGTTGGAAGAGAGGGAAAAGAATAGAGACCGAAGGTACATATAAGTCGAGACGCTCAATCCATACCAAAAAATCGTTTCTCGTTATGCCTTCACTTTTATTATTATTATTTTGTGATACCTGTTGACAAGACAGACGAACGAACATTGATAATCGCTCTACACGACTTAACACACATATAGAAAAACTCAGTTTGGAAAGGTAGAAAATGGTATTAAAACCATTTTCTTTCAAATTTCACATTATAAATATACAAACATTTTTTTTCTCCTTTTATTTTTCAATTCTCAAAACAACTTGAAAAATTCCTTTCATTCAGATGTTTAGTAGGAATTGACAGCTTGCTTGTTCTTGAAATAACAAGGATATTTTTCCAATCCAGTGAAATAGAAAAAAAAAAAAAAAGAAAGAAAAGAGAGGGAGAGAGAGAGAAAGATCTTCAACAGCAAATGCACATACAAAATTTCATTCAGTGATGTTCAATCAACGCGAAATGAAAACACTTCAGTGTGGGTTTATGATTATTTTTTCTCTGTCTCTCTCTGAACCATCTACTCCCTACGAACTTCTGTCTTCAGGTAGTATCAGTGATACCAATCTGAAACGTTATAAAATTCCATCTTTAGAGATAGAATTTCCATTCTGCTCTTGAAACGCTACAAAATCCCATCTCTAGAGATAGAGATTCCCATTCTGCTGTTGAAACGTTATAAAATCCCATCTCTAGAGATAGAAATTCCCATTTTGCTCTTGAAACGTTATAAAATCCCACCTCTAGAGATAGAAATTCCCATTCTGCTCTTGAAACGCTACAAAATCCCATCTCTAGAGATAGAAATTCTCATTCTGCTCTTGAAACGCTACAAAATCCGATCTCTAGAGATAGAAATTCCCATTCTGCTCTTGAAACGTTATAAAATCCCACCTCTAGAGATAGAAATTCCCATTCTGCTCTTGAAACGCTACAAAATCTCATCTCTAGAGATAGAAATTTCCATTCTGCTCTTCAATTTCCCACGTTATACTAATTATAAAAGTTACAAAATTTATAAAAAATGAAATAATAATAATAATAATAATAATAATGTTTATATATCTATGCCATGAACAGCCTAATGGCAAAAATACAGCACCTTATTAAACAAAAATAAACACATATTGCAGACAGTACCGTGCATATTATATTTTCTGAATATAATATCTTTCAATAAGTTTTCTCCTGTCACTTAATGCCTGTGACCTTATAATAATAATAATAATAATAATAATAATAATAATAATAATAATAATAATAATAATAATAATAATAATAATAATAATAATAATAATAATAATTACTGTATGTCACTTCACTTTCTGTGTTCTTCGAAGTTCTTAAAATAGTGTACAAAATAGTGTAATACATTTATCGAGGATTTCTTTCATTGAGAGAGACAATTGAAAATGTTGGAAAGCAAAATAGATATAATACAAAGTCTCTAAGCGAAGCACAATGTTTGTATTAAAATTCCGATATGTAAAACAGTTTCGCCAACCAACTAAACAAAGGCTGTGTGGTATATCTATTCTGAGTTACTAACAATACAGGTAACATGAACCAGAGAGTTACCGTAAACGCGGGCTACTTGGACCCAATTTTGCAATAAATTCGTTCTTTCGGCCTGTTTTTATCCACGAAAACTCCAAAGTTATTGTCATAACCCATATTAAGTGGAACTACAGGCTTTATTGTACATATCCAGGACAGTTTTAGTTACATATATCGAAAACAAAGCACAGGCGATTATTGTAATAAATGGGTCCAAGTAAGACTCGCGTTCGGGCTACTTGAACCCACCCCCATATTTTCCTACAGAAAACCACTGAAATCTGCTCTGAGACTAAGTAGGACGTAGGTGTTCCAAGAACAACACTTTTTATTTACTGCAAACCACAAAGAGAACATGTTAAGAGGTACTATCAAATATAATGATTGTAATAGCTGATTACGTTTTCTTCTACAGCTGCACGAGCCCTATCTATATTAGCAGCGAATCTAGTCGTTGACTGGAGGTGCAGTTTCTAAAATAACTTCACCCAATCTTGACTGGGAAGATTGTCTTAGAAAGCAATGACAGTTCTCCCATGCATGGCTAAATAGGACTTCACAATAAATCTGAAATCAAGTTAATTAACGAGGAATCCGAAATCACAAACTTTATCAAGATGACTAGCGAAGGCTAATTCTTCTTCTTCAGTGAACACTTTCAGATGGTCCGGATTCTGCCTTGACCTATTCTTTAATCTTCTTTCTATGGTGGAATGACTTATCTTGAAGTGAGCTTCTGTTTCTTTTCGCGACATTTTCCCCGACTGAATTGCTGGTAAACATTCTTCAAGCTGTTGTGAAAAATCAGCATATTTTCGACCTGCAGGCAATCTTTTATATTGATGTACCATTTTGTACCGGTATCCTTAAGGAAACAATGAAAAGTCCTTACTTGTGTGACACGTGACAACAGACCTTTATTTTTCATTGATAAAGATAACAAAGGATGGGATGGGATAAAGATAACAAAAGATGTGGGACAAAATATCCGTGTTTTCCAGGTCATATGTACACACTTCATATACTGTATAATGCAATTACGCACACATCTTATTGTATATGAGGAAGTTTACCATGTCAGTTTCATTAACCTATATGTAACTACTTATGTGTTTACTTAGCATTGGTTCCACTTCCTTGCAAATAGTGTCCACACATAAAAGTTTGGCGCTCAATAAATACACTCTTTTCGTCAACGACCTTTCTCACCAATGCTGCTCAATCGTAGCCTACCACAGAACTAGTTTCAATGTGTGTACGCCTGCATTATGATCCCATCTAACGGATCTAACTCTGAACTCACTCATTATTGCAGTGCATATGGGACTTTAAACGTATTTTTGGTATGGGTCCAAGTAGCCCCTTAAGGGTCCAAGTAGCCCGCAATTACGGTATTGAAAAAACAAATAGGGTCTATATTTTGTTTGTCAAAATTAAAGTATTTTCATCACGTCTTTGTCTCATCATTTTCCATTGAATGTAACGCTAAAAGAAAAATTCTAATTCCCAGCCATTTCACTTGAACCTTTGTAGGGCTTAGCATTAAAAGTTAGATTTCTGCGCTTTCAGCATATATGGCCATGCTAGTCCGTCACGTAAGAGGGTTGACATCCCTTGGCGATCAAAGGAAAGGGACGAAAGGAAGCGGGCTGGGACCTTTAAGAGTCTTCATCCCGGCGAAATTAAAATACCGCTAATTTTACAGTAATTATGTGATATCTTCAAATAGATAAAAGATAATCGAAATGTGGAACAAGAGCGCCCTAGACAATAGAATATTAGTTTACATGAGAAACCGTTATCACGACTCGCTTATTTGCTTTCGATTTCGAGCCATTTTGAAAATCGGCATTTATTTTCGCGTTTCTAAACAGCTGAAAAGGGAAAGCCACTAGGTGACTTGTGATAACGGTACCTCACGCAAAATAATATTGCCTAGGGCGCTCTTGTTTCATATTTCAATTATCTTTTATCTATTTGAAGATATCACATAATTATGGTAAAATTAGCGGTATTTTGATTTCGCCGGGATGAAGACTCTTAAGTTAGATACCATCCCGGCATTAGCTTGGTGTAAAGGAGGAAAATCCACGAGTATCTCACTTAGGATGGCTGTCCTGAAAATGTTTTTACACTTTATCAACCGAGTGTCTCCCGGGACCGGGAATCGAACCCGGGAGCATTTTGTAAGTTGATTTTTTTCTCATTTGGCGTTTTACTTTACGTTCGTTGGCAGAGTGCGGAATTCTGGGGTTGAGTGGGGGTAATTCCCCCATTTAATATTTTCGGAACAGAATCTGTTCCACTAGTAACTTACTGGGAGTGGGGTGAATGATGTGATACTATTTATGAGAAGTTTTGCAAATTATTTACAGTAATTTATGTATAATTAACATGTATTTCAAATGTAATTAATAGGCGAACTAATGGTTGACGGTATCCCTAATCTTACACAGTTTAATAATTGTAGATGTTCAAATAATGAACTCTCTATGTCAAAATATTACAGTGCGAAGTCTTTTTTTCCCCTTTACTCTGCACTGATGTCTCCGACCATTTCGACAGTTGTGACTTTGAGGCTTGTTCCCTCCCCCCCTTTTTAAAAAATATATTTCTTTAACAAGTAACTCCGAAAGTAGTCTCTGGGAACAAAATCTGTTAATTAACACTGATATCACGCATATTAAAGACTCATTAGCATACTTTTCGCCCGTAGAGAATTTTGTCGGCGTCTATGAAGTATATTTTATTCTAAGCCTTTTCCCCAGTTAATTGGAGTCGGCTTTTCGAATCGCTCTCCTCCACCCGTTTCTATCAGGGGCGTCATTTCAGACTTCGCTTGAGGGGGGCAAAAGCACCACCGACATAAGACTTTCACGTTTTTTGTACTAGTATATTACGAGACAATCGAATAAAGTATATGTATTAGTCAAACTCTTGGGGGAGGTAATTGCCCCTCACCTGCCAAACCTAAATGACGCCCCTGGTTTCTATCTTGTGTCATATCCACTGTGACACCACATTGTACCATATGGTTTGTGACACAATCTCTTGACTTCTTTGGCCGGCCTAGCGCTTGTTTCCTAACAAATTCTATAATATCCACTTTTTGGATTACATATTCCGAAGATCTTAAAGTTTTTTTTAATTTTATTTTATTATTTTTACCAAAACTTCTATATGTGTTGCAATTTCAACAAAATTCCTTGTCTTCCTTTTGGAGAAATTAATGTGAAAGAAATCCAACAAAATTGGAATTTTCCTTTGGGCTGGCATCACTGAGTAGCACAAGAGAAGGAAACTTCCGAAGAGAAAGAAGGGAAATACCTTGAACCTTGAATCTTGAACCTAAACGGCGTGACAAACATCTTGGCATTTGAAGGCGGCGCTTCAGCTTCTCTTTAAATGCTGCTAGCAAATGGGAGGCCAGCGGTATTGCCACGTTTATTTTGCACACATCCACGTCTATCCCCTGTCACCTGATCGCTCGGTAGTTTGTCTGCTTACCCATACCCACACCCCTTTACCACTTGGCAACGTCACGCCAGAGCTTGCGTTTTATTCGTTTAGCTGAAATGCCAAGATGTTTGTCACAGGCCTTAGCTATTGCAAAATGGCAGCTTTTCCTGCAGTTTTGCCAATTATAAGACGTTATCTTGAACGAAACTAATTAATTATTCCGACGTAGCGTCGTCCTCTCAATAGATTTCAATGGAGGGAATATAGCTGAGACGGAACATATTCTTGGAGTATTAAATTCGTATGAAAGAAACCTATTTCTCGCTATTTATTATCATTACTGTTCTATGGTGATGTATGCTGAAACCGAAAAAAAAATGGCAAATTTCTACTACTTCCGGTTTGGCCGGGGAGTTTTTCACACACAAAAACTATCGATTAACTGTTTTTGCTTTTGTGCACAGAGAAAAATAAAAACGTATGTAGCGTATGTAAAAACGTAGGTTACAGCGTAAATCCTGTAGTTTTAGGACAACGTAAGACAATAGGTAGACCAACACATTTCGCAGCAAACGTATAATTGAAAACATATGTTTTATAATACTTTCTGTATAAGTGTTCCATCTATAAGTACTTTCCGTATGAAAGAAAGAACTTATAATGCTTTCCGTATAAGTGTTCCATATATACATACTTTCCGTATGAAAGAAAGAACTTCTAATACTTTCCGTATAAGTGTTCCATATATAAGTTACATATTTTCCGTATGAAAGAAAGAACTTATAATACTTTCCGTATAAGTGTTCCATACATACATACTTTCCGTATGAAAGAAAGAACTTATAATACTTTCCATATAAGTGTTCCATATATACATACTTTCCCTATGAAAGAAAGAACTTATAATACTTTCCGTATAAGTGTTCCATCTATAAGTACTTTCCGTATGAAACAAAGAAATGTTTAAAAGGCGGTAATGATTTCACATATAGATGGACGTATATGACATAGCTGACGTATATAACATACGTATACGCAGTGGCGGCGATTGGACATTAAAAGTGGGGGGGGGGGGCTAGACATGATCTGAATATTTATATATCAATGTTAATATGCAAATTTCCCTGGTTGAAACTATATACATTAATAGGCCATTTCAGGAAAGTGGGGGCAACTGCCCCCCCTAATCGCCGCCCATGCGTATACATGTGTAATATACGAGAGACTGTTAGATGTCAAACATCCTGCACCGCAATGATGTAACATCTAAGCGGGAAAAGAGCAGTCCGCATGTAGCATATGAATAACGTATTCTCCATACAGATTTTCATAGTAAACATACGGATTCCGTATATTTGTACAATATACCGCTGTCCGGATAACGAATTTTTCTCAGTGTAATGAAGTTTTTATGCCGTAATCGTCGCAAAAAAAAAGAAGAAAGAAAAAATAAAATATGAAATTAAATGAAATCTGAGTTTTACGTCCCACGCTTATGCCGGCTAGGCTAAAGGAGACGGTGATGGTGAGAAATGAAGGAAATGGTAGAGTGAAGAAAGTTGGATGAAACTTGAGGACACCAAGAAAACCCATGCACACGGTGTTTGTCCACCACAAAGCTCACTTGGCGCGAGCTGGGAACGAACTAAGAACCTCAGACACCAGAGGTGATTGCTTTACGAAAGGAAAAAAGAAAAGAAGAAATGCGGATAATCCTCAAAACGGATAATCCGCTCGACCATAATCTAGACTTTACTCTTTTTAACGCCTGCTATGACATCCTCAATCAAGCATTTCGAGAAAGTTTGGCCACGGCGATTAGTTGGGAGTTTTTTCAATTTATGGATCGAAGATTTAAAAAAAAAAAATGAAACGCTCTTAAGAGACATTTCGTTTATATTATACACAGAACTTTTATTTTAATATGTACAAATTAATAAGGGAACTCACGTATTTAGAATTTCAGTAACTGAAAATAAAATATATAATTGATATATATGTAGGTAATTTATTTGAATTACGTTCAACGAAAGAGGTACATTTATTTGTGTGTGTTTAAAATAGCTACAAATAACAGAAAAGGCAGCCAGCATATATACAAATATTAGTGCAGTTTATACATTCATAAGCACCGTCATAAATAAATATTTTTTTTTATTCCGTTAGTCAAAACTACAGTAAGAGTTCAACACTGCATAAGCGTTTAAGTTTATCAATAACAAAACCAAAACATTTCTCGTAGCAAAAATAAATTAACCCAAGGATAACTACTCGATTCACTTTCATACACAATAGTAGGTAGGAAAAAAAAAGAACTTGAGGACAATATAGCCCCTGACATATATGTAACCAGCACAGCCTCTTTGTCTCCTATTTTGCGTTGTCACAGGATATTTGCATAAAACAAACACAGCTTGGGACCTATTTATCATGCGAGAATGTTTATCACTGTCCTGTATCATTTTGTAGCCACAGCCCACAAAAACCACGAATTCTGCTCTCCATACAAGATGATTAAAACTTTCGAAGGACAGAAAAGTATGTTATGCTGTTTTCATGTGGTTTTCCATTTTGGAATTTCATATACTATTACGTTTGAATGACCCAATAAGACAAATTATGAGCTGTCGTGTAAATAAATGAAACACGTGACCACACATATACGCACACAAAAATCGTTTATTTATAAAATTATGAACTTGGTTGACGGGAGCCTGATGGTTGAGGGCTAGAGCACGCAGTGAAATGAACTGAAAATTCTTGTTTTACGATCTACATTTGTGCCTTCTAGGGTAAAGGAAACGGTTGCCTTGAAAGTAAATGGGTACGAAAAAAATAGTAGAATGAGGATGTTGGAGAAAACAATATAAATCCCGAGAAAACCCACAAACACGATCTTATCCACTGCAAACTCGCATGGCTTGGATTGAACCAGAGATCCATCGCACCTGCCGTGAGTGCTGTACTATTGAGCCACCGTTAGAATGCTTAATCTTGGTATGAGTGATCTCTGTTTTAACTTCAAGCAGTTTCTTCGTGTCCTCCCGCGTTCCCATTCCACCAATTCTAAACTAAAAAGCATTACAGATTTCATTATTAAATCATTGAGAAGTTAATGAGAAGCAAATTTACTTATTAAATGAAAAATGATTACTTTTCAAATATATAAATATATATATATATATATATATATATATATATATATATATATATATATATATATATATATATATATATATATATATATATATATATATATCTATATGGATTTCGTTTAAATGAGAGAGGGTACGATAGTTTAGCGGTTCTTTCCTCTGGTGTGTGAGGTCCCTGGTTCGATACTTGCCAAGTAAGTTTATAGTGGATAACATCGTATCTGTGGGATTTTCTCGGAGGTACTCCCACTTTCTCCCACATTCTCATTCCACCGATTCTAACCTAAAGGGCATTAAAGATTAAATTATTGAATTATTGAGAAGTTAACGACAAGCAAATTAATTTATTGTATGAAAAAGAATATAGATTTTTTTTTAAAAAAAATGAAACGATTTGATGTTTTATTTATTTCTTGTATACCCATATTCAAGTTTCTATAAAATATATTTATTCCTTGAAGCCTTCTTTACCCTCTTCTTGCTCTCGTGCAACCTTTTTCATTCCGTACGTGGGTTTAACGTAACCTTTTAATGCACTATTTTCGAGACGAGAAAGCCTTAATCTCTTTATCTTGTAGACAACCTTGTTCCTACGGGAAGTCGAACTCAGCACCGGGAATTGAACCAAAAGGCCCGCGGTATTAGACCAGAGATGAGGGTAATTAGAAGAAGACAAATTATTGACGTGCAGGGATGCGCACGAGACGAGTCGAGACAGGATTTTCCTGATAAAATTCGAGTCGAAACACGGCTCTTTTAATAGAGAAATATACATTTTTCGAGTCGAGACATCACTTTTACTGCACATTTTCGAGACGAGACAACCACAAATCTTGTCTCGTGCGCATCCCTATTGACGTGGTATTGTTTACGACAAACCCACAATGCCGGAGATAAAACCAAGAGCCTTTCACGTGGAACTTAAGCATCTTACCATACGATATCATGTCTTCTCATAGTATTTGGAAGAAGATTGGCCCTCAAACTGAAAGAGAACCAAAATTATTGGTATGTAACAATTCTTTACTGCTACACGATTCGGTTTCATACACAATTATAGGTAGAAAATAAAGATTGAAAAAATACAACCCCCTGACATATACGCAACCAGTTCCGCTTCTTTGTACCCTGTTTTGCGTTATTACAGGATACTTTTCATAAAACAAACAGAGCTTGAATATCTTTCAGTTTGACGTCGCATGGTTGTGTTCTTCAGGCCAGTGAGTGGTTCTAAAACTTTCCGATAACCCGAACCGCCTGTTCATTCGGAAAGTAATCTGCGAACCCCCTTGCAATGCTATCTGAAACTTTACATGGTATAAAAAAAACACTAAATAGAATATTTTTAAAAAATATTGTTTCAGAGTTGTTCTTACCTTTGCTGGAAAGGAAGCATTTAAAAACCAATGTTGTCTGTGTATGTCATTTTAGTATTATATATATATATATATATATATATATATATATATATATATATATATATATATATATAATTTTACAAATTGATTGAATAAAAGAAACGTTCTTATTTCTCTGTTGCGATCTATCTTCCAAGGAAATTTTACATTAACCGCACGCAATTTGAGTCAAGAGTTACTCGCAATGGCGGATGTAGAAACATATTTTAAGAGGCGTTTCTAATTTTTTTTTTTGAAATCCCAGAATTGTGGGGAGGCTTGATGTTTATAAGCATAGGAATGACTAACATTTACTTTTTTTTTTATCTGGAATTGGTGGTAGTGGTGGGAGCTTTCCGCCACTTGAAGATGAAATCCATGAAATTCCGAAGCATCATGCAGTTAATGTACAACTGCTTTTGAAAAAGTGCCTTAACAAAGAAGGAATTTCTCTCACTTGAAGTAAACCTATATAGCGGTTGACCGGCTTCAGGACAGAAATGTAGTAAAGTAGGAAAATATTTAAATTTATAAACGTAGGTATTCTTACATAACAGCTGTGAATTCCATTTTATTACAATACATTTCAATTTTAGGCGTAGTGGACTCCCTGGATAGGTCCCGCGGACCCCACTTTGAGAACTACTGCTTTAGGCTAACAAGAAGGCGAATGATTAATTAAAATGATTTGTTACTAGAATTGGTTGATTGAGAATATAGGAATAAATGGGCGAAACAGTAGAAAACCTTCGTACACAATGTTGTCCGAAAATTTATATAGTCTGGAATCGAACCAGGGATTTTTTCTAAAGAGATGTGTGCTCTACATCTGATTCAACGTATATTTTTCTTCACTGTTAATTGAACAGTAATGTGATTATTGTTGCCTCTTCTTCCAAATAGCTGTTGTTAAGTACGAGGGTAATTCAAAAATTATCCGTAATGTAGCGATAACTTTTCTTACATTGTTAATGCTGACCTCCGACCTCGTTTATTTTATTGTTATGCTGTTCTGGTCATGCTATGAAAGTTTGATCCTAGTTCCTTCATTTATCTTCCTTTTGTTGCTTAGATCATGACCGCTTCATTAGATGTTTGCGCCAAAAGAGGAACAAAGAGCAGTGATCCAGTTGGTGTGGTCGGAAGGTGTATCAGGGGGGGGGGCGTAAATCATCCAAGATTTTCGGCTCAATACGGAAACTGTGTCTTGCCGCAACCGAGTGTCTACGAATGGATTGAAAAAATTCAAAACTGGTCACACAAGTCTTACGACCATCTGCGGCTTCTTCCTCCTTCTAACGGAGCGGCCATAATGTAACTGTAACAAAAGGAAGACAAATGAAGAAATAAGGATCAAACTTTCATAGCATGACCAGAACAGCATAACAATAACATAAACGAGGCCGGAGGTCAGCATGAACAATGTATGAAAAGTTATAGCTACATTCCGGATAATTTCTGATTTACCCTCGTATACAACTTGCATAAATATGAGCGTGGATAATATATTTTCCCTTGATCTCACAGCCAAATAACGTATATTTTGTGTCTAATTCAATTTTTCCCCGTATATAGCAGATGGTGGGATTATGAATCCCCAGAATTAATCAACACAAATCCGTCAGAAATGGAAAATAAACAGATATAGCGATCAAGCTTTTTTTTTCGTTTTCATTTTAACTGAAAAAAAAAAAAAAGACATTTTGGTTCTGATACTTCAATCAAATGTGACAGAAAATCTTTGAAAAGAATATTGATTAGCTTGACTGACAGGGATGCTGGTCGGAAATAATAATAAAAAAAAAAAAACTTCGAGATAAATATCCTCGGATGCTTAAAGACTTCGGGTCTCGGTAGCTACTAGATCGAATGCGATACTAGTAAAGGATGAAATATTACGGATCATTTTTAAAAAGTTGGCTACAGAGAAAGTGTATCCTTTATGAGGCTGCCTTCTTTAGGTCCCGGCATAAGAGTCTTCATCCCGGCGAAATTAAAATACCGCTAATTTTACAGTAATTATGTGATATCTTCAAATAGATAAAAGATAATTGAAATATGGAACAAGAGCGCCCTAGACAACATTATTTTGCGTGAGGTACCGTTATCACAAGTCATCTAGTGGCTTTCCGTTTTCAGCTGTTTAGAAACGCGAAAATAAATGCCGATATCAAAATGGCTCAAAATCGAAAACAGATAAGTGAGTCGTGATAATGGTATCTCATGTAAAATGATATTGTCTAGGGCGATCTTGTTCCACATTTCGATTATCTTTTATCTATTTGAAGATATTACATAATTACTGCAAAATTAGCGGTATTTTAATTTCGCCGGGATGAAGACTCATAAGCATACGGGAGTTCTCAGTTTCACTCCAGGTGTGTGTGTGTATGTGTATATATGTGTATATATGTGCGTGTGTGTATGAGCGTATGTGGTATTTTGTTTCTCGGTAGCTAATGGCTGGATCAAAATCGAATTTGGTGGCAATAGTTTATCGTCTAAGACAGTGGTTTACAACCTTTTTTGACTGACGACACTTTACTGAGCGTCCAGGACATCGCGACACAATTGTTTGATATTATTATTATTATTATTATTATTATTATTATTATTATTATTATTATTATTAATAATAATAATAATAATAATAATAATATCTATTATAATAGTGTAACCTATTAGCTTTTATAATGACTCTATATAGCACTGAGCATTATTGCCACCGCTGGAGGTGGTGACTGGTACAGTTTGTCTCGATTTTAATTAATTATTATTACATTCTTAATGTTTTTAAATTCTAAAATTTCTCGATACCCCTTAGGGGACAGCGTGACACAGCAGTGTGTCGCGACACATCGGTTGAGAATCATTGGTCTAAGGAATAAAGACCGCTTTATTTGGCAGGCGAGCTCGGTCAAAGATAGATTCGGCTTGCCTTGTATGTTGTAGATTATTTGTCGGATTTGAACGAAATTTATGGGGTGAAGGCACGATGGCTCAGTGGTAGAGCACTTACCTCTGGATCATGAGGTTCTTGGTTCGATCCCTAGTCAAGTACGTTTGTGGTGGGCAACATCGTGTCCGTGGGCTTTCTCGGGGTACTCCCCTTTCCTTCCATTTTCTCATTCTACTGAGTCTTCCATAGTCATTCACTTGACTTAATCATTGCCTCCCTTAGCCTAAAAGGTGTAAACGTGGGACGTTAAACTGAAATTTAATATTACATTACATTACATTGAACGAAATTTGGTGGGAAAGCAGCCTATTGTCTAAGAAAGTGGTCGCCAAACTTCTGAAGCTTCTGAGCTACCATATCGTTTTTAAATTCTACTGTGAGCTACCAACCAAAAGAAGTATAAATATACCACATTGACTTGACACCTAGCCTTTGGTTCCAAGCTCTGCTATCGGCTGAAGGAATTCCACTCCCTTTGGCGTAGACAGCTGCAAGGCTTTCTCGCTTAGTAGCAGCTGAGCAATTATTGGCTCAACGCGTGGGTCCGTCGAGGGTGTGAGCTTTAGTTCACATTTTTGCAGCGGCTCAAGACATTTTGGCAGTTCTATACCAACTTTTATTTTTTAAAAACTCTTACGTTTGTCTATTGCCTATAAAATTACTTTTCTAGTGAATATGAAATCAAACTATCCAAGTTAGCAAATATCTAATATATACATGAAAAACATAACGTTTAGTAAATGTCTAATATACACACGAAAAACAACGTTTAGTAAATGTCTAATATACACACGAAAAACATAACGTTTAGCAAATGTCTAATAACAAACGAAAAACGCGTGCACAACCCCATGCGTATACAATCAACTGTAAGATGAGGCTGATAATTGCAGTTGCACTTGAGAAACAAGCAGTTGTTATCGTCAGCGCATCCTGTCGTTAGCGTCAGCGCGGTTCAGAGGAGGAATCAAGGTAAGCCAACTGGAGCGTTAACGCGATCTACCGAAAATGTCTCCGCGAGCTACTAGTAGCTTGCGACAGATGGTTTGGCGATCATTGGTGTAAGAAATAAATATCACTATATTTGGTATCTGACAAGGAGAAAGCAGACATTGGTAAATGAACTTCGGGACCATCTTTCATGAGGTAGTGCATATTTAAAGTGTTAATTATTACAAACTGGGAGAGCGCAATAGCCAGAAATAGTGGTGAAAAAGCATCTTAATGTTTTAGACTCTCCGCATATATGATATAATTCGTAAAGTTATCAAGTAAAGTTATCCACGCATAGCAGAGTAAGCAGGTGCAAAGAGTCAACGTCTTTCCCTGCTCGAGTCAACGTCTTTCTTTGTTTTAACCAATAAAATAGAAATTTGTAACTACAAGTAAAATATTATATCACCTTACGTTTATAATTCATAAAACAATAGAAATATCAGCTGTAAAACCTTTCAATGTTCCATGTTAACTAGCAAGAAAATGTAAGCTATTCCGTAAATATATTGATATCACGAGTTATATTATGGTTACCACAGTCGTTGTGTAAAAAATGTTCTTGACGCTTTGTGTCTATATTTGTGAACAGTGCGAATTACAAGAGAAATGAGGGGGAAATCCCCTTTGGTAACACTGGATGTATGCTAACCAAAGGGGATTTCCTCCTCATTCCCCTTGTAATTCGCACACTGTCCGCAGATAGAGACACGAAACGTCAAGAACATTTTTTACACAACGATTGTGGTAACTAGTGATGAGCAAATGCAAGACCAAGACCAAGACCACCCGAATTGGTTGTATAACAATACACATTTTCCCCTCATATCTATCCCGTCTATCAATACAAAACTTGGTACACTCATTTTCCAACCCCCATAGTATTTTTAGAGATACATTTGGATTTTGTACTTTTAGCCGTGGCCACTCCAGAAGGGTCCAAACTTGATGGGAGGGATTTCTGGAAGGAATTTTCCGACAATCTCCCAGTTTTCCCTGTTCAAGTACGTTATAGGCCCTAATACATAACACATCTGGAAAGTTTGTTTTATGCTGAAGAGAATAAATTATAAACCATGACTTTCCAATGAACAGTGTAGATGCAATAGCTATTTCACTGCGAGCCTACGATTTTCTTTACACTAACAGGTTTAATGGGCCCCAGGGACTTACTCCCTTATCCATGGCACCTAATTTTTTGTGCATGAACGTATTTTTGTTATGTTTATCGAATGGACTAGGTTTGATTCGGATGTAGGTTCATGTCCTTTCCTTGTGAGATTTACTTGCGGTAATTAACTTCGTATTTCAATACCTGACGCGAAAGCTGGCAACACTGCATTGAGCACCACGTGCGCACAGCGAGATGTCAGAAAGGACAAGTAGTATCAATTGCAGTATAATAAGGAACTCTCATCTATATTTTACCTTTCGATCTTGAGAGTCTTCGATAGATATTACGTAATGTTTAATCCAGTGTGTTCGAACTTGTTTTTTTTTTTTTTTTTTTTTTTTAACTAGCGACCAGCGTTGCCAATGTGTGTGTAATTGCACGAAATGTGTGCAATTTTGGCCTGTTTGTGCATTTGGTGTGTAATGCCAATCTGTGTGCATTTTGTGTGTAATTTAGCACAATTAAAAATTTTGATCATTGATGACTTTTACGAAGTTCCTTTCATTCAAATGTTCATTATTTCCACCATTTTTTTTTTCTGAAAATTGCCTTCTAAAAACTACGAGCTCCAACGCTTGACTCCAGGCCAGCGCAATAAAATCACAGAGAAAATAACAAGTTATTTGTTATTATTGTTAATGTCTTGTTATTTTCTCTACAGTATGATAAAACTTATCTTGCTTCCTTGGTATCTCACTTCTTGTTTTTCAGGGGCGGGTGTCGTGACATCCCCAAGCAAAGACGCTTTGTTCAAGCAAGCAATGTGAATGAATGTTGACCCTCAATGTTGGCCAAAACATGAGGCGGATGTGGTAAGAAGTCTTGTCTTCTCACCACTTGTGAAGAAAATGCCATTTTGCAAACAGATGAACAACAGAGTGTCCGATGTCCAATTAAAAACATTAAGTAGTGGCGCAGACTTTCCAAGATTTATGTGGGTGCATATCAATGGCGGGTCATATTAGCCTCTATGTTTTCAGGGAAGTCTCGATGTTTGATTGATTTACTTTAAGTTAAGTTAAAATATTTTATGAACATTGTCATAAAGGCCTGTGCTGTGAGAAGGTAAAATATATCGGTACTATAAGGATAAATTGGGGCTGCCCTAGCTTAGTCGGTAACACGACTGATTTAAACGCAAGAGAAACTGGTTCAAACCCGGGTTCAAGCTAAAAATTTTGTGGGTGCGCCGTGGGTGCCGAAGCCCTGGAGCACCCACGTAGTCGGCGCGCATGGTTGAAGGTAAAATGAAAGTGGCAATGGGCGGGAAGGTGACGGTTTTACAATAATAATAATAATAATAATAATAATAATAATAATAATAATAATAATAATAATAATAATAATAATAATAATAATCATAATAAATCAAGCGCTGAATCCGTGAACAATAGCTGGTCAATGTACCCTCATGTCCAAAATGATTGTCGCATATCTATAACGGTAGTGTTGCGCGAATATAATTGGATAATAAACTCGCAAGGTACTTCAAGTACTGTTACTATGTGTATAATTGGGAAATGTATATATGTGCTAAATTTCATAGAAAAAAATTATAAATACGAAAATTAGAATGAGTACATTAAAATGTTGCTAAATGGACAAGAAAAGTTTTTTTCGTTATATTGTTCTTATTTACAGATCTTTTGACATGAAATTTACCACATACATGTCTCTGCCGATTATACACATAGTAAGAGTGTTAAATGTACCCTGCGATATCATTATCCAAATATATTCGCACAACAAGCCTGTTATAGATATGCGACAATCATTTTGGACATGAGTGTACGTAAGGGTATGTACGTCATTAGACATAATATACATATAGATAGGTAGTTATGTATTGTGTAATGTTGTGTGCACTGTCTTCCAGCTTGTGTGTAAAATTGTGCAATTTGGACGGAAGGTGTGTGTAATTTTGCTTGCCATGTCTGGCAACACTGCTAGCGACGCACTTTACTGAAAGGCGATGATATCACAACAAACAGAAGTTTGGAAACCTAAGAAGAGCTGTTCATTGTTGCTGTTGTTGCTGGCGTGGATTGGTACAGTCTGTCTCATAATTGATTTTCATTTGTTATAAAGGCTTCATGGGAAAAAGAAAACGTATCTGACAAAGTCTAAACTTACAGGTCTTCTGGACAGCAGCGACATTTCAGATTTTACTTGGGAAGGTGGCAAGGTTGTCCAACGACTCAAGCTTCATGTAATAATATATTAGTATACAATTGATTAAAAATAAGGGGACATCATAATATACTGGTTATTGCGTTGGATTTTGCGTGGTCCCGGGTTTGATTCCCGACCGGTTCTTCCCAAATTTCGGCGTACACCCATCGTCGTGAGACAAACTGGGGAGTTAGATGAATAAAGGGCGTGACGGTAACTAGGCGTAGGAAACTCCTGATACACTTACTAGAGACAGGGTGCGCTGACCACATGTTAGTAGTTTGACTAAACGTAGTTCAACCGCTAACAGATGGCGTTGGAGCGGCTCAGGTTCATAAAAGGCTGTCATGCCAAGTGGTTTGGTTTGGTAATTTATTAAAATATATGCATTTCTCAAACCCAGATTAGCAATTGCCTCTTAGGCCTTCCCCAAATGACGCCCCTACTTCTGGATGACAAAATTTAATAATAATAATAATAATAATAATAATAATAATAATAATAATAATAATAATAATAATAATAATAATAATAATAATAATAATAATAATAACTTTATTTTAAGTGCTATGAACAGCTCATAAGCAAAAATACAGCACTATGTTAAAATTATTATATAATCATTTTAAACAGACCAGAAATTATATAACATAAAATTACTATTAGAGCAGGATAAAGCCTTTGTCAGAAGAGTAATATATTAAAATTATAAGGTTCAAACTGATATATAAAACAAAAAATAAAAGAAAGCTGTCAGTCTCAAAATATACGATTAAAAGAACTATGCAAATTATAGTCTCATTTAACTACCATTTAAAATAATGAAAAGACCTTACTTAAAATTTGACCTTGACATGCAGAAATCTCTTTCACTTATTGTCATATTTTAACGTAAAAGACTGGTTCTTTGAGTAAAAGATTATAACATAAAAATACACTGAATATACACAATAACAATAAAATAAAGATAAGCAGCTAGAACCCTTGTCATAAAGTTAAAACTGTTTAATTTTGTAAGAAATGCTCTGATATTTCTCCTAACATTTGTTCATTTTAAATTGTAGGACATTGTCATCCTTCTTAGTATTTCACGTTTTAAGTTTAATGCAACCAATGTCGATTGATTCCTAACACTATAAGTCGGCACTCTTATTCCTATATTTTCTAAGCAATATTCGCTACTATATTTATTTTCCAACACCATTTGAATAAATAATTTATCAGTAACTTTCCTCCTTTCCGATAGTTCTTGAAGCCCCCAAAATGTTAACCAATATCCATATTCATGTGCATAGTAATCTTTTTTCATTTTATAACACAGTAGCCTTACGAAACATTTCTGTACAGCTTCGATTTTGTTAACAAGTGTGTTGGATAGACTATTCCAGATAACTGAACCAAATTCCAATTTAGATCTAACAAGTGTCTTATATAAGTATACATACGAACTACCATTTATAAAATCAGGCCATTGATAAAATATAAAACCTATTTTTTTCCTTGCTGATTGCACAACGTCATTTATGTGATTAGCAAATTTTAATTGTCTGTCATACAAAATACCGAGATCTTTAATTTGCTGAACTTTGTCTATTGTTACTCCATTGATTTTATACTTGCTAACAAAATATTGAGTTTTATTAGTGAATGTCATATGTTTAGTTTTCTCAGAGTTGATCATTAATAAATTATTTTCACACCAATGATTTACTGTATCTAAATCTTTCTGCAGCAGATAATTATCATACTCGTTATTAACTACTCTAAAAAGCTTTATGTCATCTGCGTATAAAAGTATTTTTGAGTATTCGACTTTCGCTGGTAAATCATTGATAAATAGAGAAAAAAGAAGTGGCCCCAGGGGAGATCCCTGAGGTATCCCCTTCCCTATTTGACCTTGACTAGATTTTACATTCCCTATCTTTACTTTAAAAGTTCTATTTGATAAGTAACTTTCAAACCAATTAATATATGACAATGATAGGCCAATGTTTGATAACTTACTTAGAAGTAATTTGTGATCAATGGAATCAAAAGCCTTTGACATATCGATATATATAACATCTACCTGTAGATTACTTTTCAGTGCAAAGTATGTATAATCAGTAAAATGGATAAGATTTGTTGCAATTGATCTACCTTTATAGAAACCATGTTGCATATCACTTAATATATTCTTTACATTAAAATATAAATGTTTGTGCACAATTATTTCAAAAATCTTAGAGAAAACACTTACTAAACTTATAGGCCTATAATTTTTAACGTCATTTTGATCACCATGTTTGTATATTGGCACTACGTATGACTGCTTCCATTTTGAAGGAAATATTCCAGTCTTTAACGACGCGTTATATATGTTTACTAAATTTGACGCTACTTCATTGCTACAGCCTTTAATTACATAATATGGAACGTTATCAGGTCCAGGTGTAGTACTCCCTTTAATTTTACTAATTGTTTCAATTACATTTTTTTGCGTAATGGATGGAATACAAATCGACATATAATTATCATTATTTTCTGTCAGTTTCGTAACCTTACATCTTTTACTTTGGTTGGAGTCAAAATTAAAAGAATTATAAAATACGACTTTAAAACATTCTGCTATGTCAGTAATTTCTAACAATGATGTATCATTATACTTCATCTGTTTTGGTATTTGTTTATTGTGTGATTTTTTGAAAGATCTCCAGAAGTACACACTGTCTTTACAAATACTGTTCTCCAATGATAAGAAGTAAACTTTTCTAGCCTCAAGATATTTCTTTCTGACCACCTTTCTTAAGTCGGAGTACCTCTGATACCAAATTTTATTATTTGATTGTCTAGCCTTTACAAAATATTTTGTTTTCTTATTTATCAATGATTTAAGATCTCTAGTCATCCACGGGTCTCTATATGTTGTATTATTATTATACAGCTTCTTCGGTACGTAAAGCGGTTCGTACTTCGTACACTTTCATCTAATAATAATAATAATAATAATAATAATAATAATAAAAATACGACACACCACATGTTATTGCGCAATACACCAGTATGTCTTGACTCACCAATTAGGAATCACATTGGCATCACTTACCATTTTGTCCTAGCTAGAACAACATATACAGTAGGACGTCGATAATCCGAACTAATTAGAACCACAGGTAGTTCAGATTTTCAAATTGTTCGGATTTTCGAAAATGACCAAGAGAATGCCATTTAGGCTTAAATATACCGCACGGCATGCTCTTTTATCAATACAGTGGTTATACAGTACATACAGTAATTACAATACCGTACGTAAGGCTACTTACGTTTAATGTTTGTGAAGAAAGTGTTAGTATACTAAATTACACTACACTGTTCTTGTAACTCACACTTAAAACTTAACTTGTATAGGCCTAAGGGAAAATAAAAATAAAAATATGTTGACAAACAATTGCATATGAATGAGTGTTTGTAAAAACATTGACTTCACACAAGTTTGTTTATCGCTAGCGCTAAGACACAATGTAAAAAGCTTCTAGGGACCGCGTTCGGATTTTTAACGTTCGGATTATCGACGTCCTACTGTATTCATTAAGGACAACCTATTTTACTCAAGTTTTTTTTTTTTTTTTTTTTTTCAAATTCCAAGAAGTTTCGCAGAGTTCTGCCTTAGTTTTATTATTTTATATTTTCTGCGTACCATCCAGCATCTCAACGTTTACATTTGTAGATGACAACAGCTTTTCCCTCGCTTGCGGGACGTTAATACAAGCGATTATCACAATACGTGTGATTCATGAAACACTTCTTCTGGAGCTGAGCTGGATCAGTCATAAAGAGCTTACGATCAATAGTTCTAAAATGCAAGCCTAATAATAATAATAATAATAATAATAATAATAATAATAATAATAATAATAATAATAATAATAATAATATGCCAACCGGAGCTGTGGCGGATCCAGGGGGGTGATCGCGGCCATTCCCCCCCCAAAAGAGGAAACTTTCTTATTTTATGTATATAAATAAAACCCATCCCAGAGTTTGAAGCTCTCAAAAGTAGCTCTAAGTAGTAGTATAACAACCCACCGCCCCTCCCCCAGAAGTTGTTCCTGGATCCGCCCCTGAACCAGAGACATTTTGAATCTGAGATAAACCCTCTATAGCAAAAGAACCGTACCTCTTCTATATATTTGGAAGACTGTTTGAAGGGCACATGTTGGCTGAGTGGTAGAGCGATTATCACTGATGCGAAAAGGCCCTGGTTTGATCTAAGTGCATGATAGATTGTTGTGGGTAATATCGTGTTCGTAGATTTTCCAGGAGTTCTCCCGTTTCCTCCCACATTCTCATTCTATCAATTCTTTCATAACCATCTATTTTTATTTATAGTACAGTCTGCGACAAAAGTTCTTTCCGTTTGAAAAATTTATTTTGGGAATAACGTCTGGAACGTATAGAAAATTACATTCTTATTGGGTCAAAGAACCCAATTCAAAAATTTTCTTGTATACCTTAATATCTGGAGAAGGAGAACTATATATAGTGCAGCCAAACCCAAACTATCACTGAATTCAGTATGATATGCTTATTAAGTAGAAAATACGAAAACTCGATTTAGCGGACGCTCAAAAAATTTATGGCCCCTAATATAAGATCCAATATTTTTCAATCAAAAATTTTCTCGTACACCTTATATCTGGAGAGCTACATATAATGTAGCCAAACCCAAACCATCACTCAACTCAGTATGGTGTGCTTATTCCGTCAGAAATACGAAAACTCGATTTAGGGGCCGTTCAAAAATTTTGTGGGTCCCCTGATTCAAAAACTAATTCTTGGCTAAGATCGCAATCTTTTGATCAATTTTTTTATCATTCCTAAAATTCTTGTTAATTAGTTTACTAAAAACTGCACTCAAATTGTCCTTCCATTCTGAAATTACGGAAAGAACTTTTGCCTCTAACTGTACATCTAAAGCCTACAAGGTGTAATCGTTGGATGTAAAACTGTGACTCCTTAAAATAATAATAATAATAATACATATTATTGAGAATAGTATTGTCATTGCAAATCGAACGTTTAACACCTAACGTTAAACGTGTATTTGTAAGGTTTAAATCAAGACATACATACAGGCGATACCTTCTTTAATGAATATTGCAAGCACGAAAAAGATATTTTATCGTATTGTTAAAATATCTTATGTGCGGGATACAGATAACATAATGATTCGGCAGAAAAGGAGGAATCAATGTGATGACCCCACCAATTCAAAAATAAATAGATATAAAACTCGTACACCACCTATATTTCTTTCTTTTTATTATTTTTATAGACATATAGATCCTACGCTGATGTCGGCTGTGGAAGTGCTTTTTTTTTTTCACCTGAATAGTGGTTATTTCTTTCCAATGAAAAAGTGGTCATTATTCATCATATTAGTTACGCCTTGGCACCATCTCCAATGCGTCATTCTTCTGTTTCTTTTATTTCCAAATCTTTTTCCTCTTCTTTCGCTTGCTCAATGTACCATAACCGACCGACTGAATTGTTCTCACGAAGAAGTAGCCAGCCAGCAAGCAACTAGCGTTTTGTGTGCTTCCCCAGCGGCCATTTTGTTGGTAATTTCTTTACAAGAACAAAAAGAGAAAAAAATAAAGAAAATACTTAAATGATGTTGTCAGCAAGTACTTATGAGTGGTAATTCCCGTTTTGAACACTGTATATTACTTACTTACTGCAAAAGAAATTGCATCAGATTTGTTGCAGTGGCGACTTGTGCACTAAAAATTAAGAACGGCACGGCAGAAAAGTCTTGACAGTCAAGCTGTGGTAATGAATTAAAATAAATAATATTCTAACAAAACGGAGATATTTAATCCTTTAATTGGAACCCGTACATTCTTACCTTATATCACGTGATTAAAAAATATGTATTTTTAGTCGAAGAAGAATACGTACCTTGAGGCTAATAATGATAAGGACTTACACTAATTTGATAGAACTTATAGAACTCAAGGGATGGCTAATTAAAAGTATGAAGTGAGGTCTATGACCTTTACCATAAAAATCTTTTTTTGAAGCCCTTAATCGATAGTAGAAAACCGCTTCTCTTTATCCATTACCATTTTTACTTCATAGTGATTAGTGATAAAAACCGAAAATGGTTGATTTTGAGCACTTCCGGTGGATGAATTATCTCAACTTTGATTCTGAAGTTTCGATCCTCAATATCGTGATCAGAATTGTTGGTAGTCCCGGACACACAAACAGAGAAGGTAAATGTATAAAAGAGTTTCAGTAATGCTAACTCCTTAAGAACAGTTGATAAAAAATATCAATTATTATTATTTCTTAGTAACATTGTTCTAACGTTACTGTAAAATGTGACTATACAACGATATTTTAGTGGTGTGTTTGTCTGTCATCATCATCATTATAAACATTCTGCCATTATTGGCAAGTTACTTACCAGAATTAGAGAAACATCTGTACACCACGGTTCTTACCTAACTTCTTCGTCTTGACATAGCAATTTTCCGTTTTAATACTATCCATCATTTGTAGCTTCTTTTATCAATCCCTCTTTTTACTTCCGCCGTACCTTTTATCATATCTCTCAGAATACAGTTCCTTCTTATCTCTAATGTTCTAATCAGGTTTCTTCTCTCCTTTTAATTACACTCCAAAAATTACTACTTTCTCCACTAGTATTTTTGACACATTCTCATTCTTTTCCCGTTCGTGATCCAGTAATTCAGTGTACTTCTTTTTGCTGGAATTTTTCGCAATAAAAATTATGTGAAAGTAAGGTAAACATGGCAAATAGTAGTACTGGAAATCGGGTAGAAATCAACCATTCCTGATTTAACATTGATCACTATAAAGCAATATCGGTAATAGATAGCGAGAAGAGGTTTCTTCCAGTCAATTAAGCGTCACAAGGATCGATTTCATTTTCATCCTTAATTCTCTACTAAAACCGGAAGTAAAAGAAATCCACTACAACTTCCGGTTTCAATATTGCTCTATATAAAGCAAAAGCGATAGGAGATAGCGAGAAGCGGTTTCTTTGGAATCGACTAACGTTCTAAGAATAGGTACCATTTCTCTCTTAATCCTCTATTCAAAGCGGAAGTGACAGAAATCAACTACTTCCGGTTTTAACGTTGATCACTATAAAGTGGAATCAATTATTTGTCTCAAGAATATATTTCATTTCTAGTCTAATCTTCATAATAATACCAGAAATTGTAGAATTCTACTACTACTTCCGGTTTCCATGTTGAGAAAATATCACGTCGTACTAACCAAACTCCTTCATGTGGTGTACATGTGACACTACTATTCTTGGCAACACTGCTTCGACAACGTGATAGTTGATTTCCTTGTCTGATCCACATACTTTATTACGTTGACTGAAAGAGGAAGATAGAAGACTGTGACGTTACAGAGCACTGAATCGGAAACGACAGTTCAAACATTAAGTCAACCGTACTCGTATCATTTATCATGTAAAGAAGAGAAATGTGGCAACATGTTGTTTCTGATAAGCTACATTACGTCTCGATTGTCATTTGTTGTAGTCGGTGTGATGCTCTTGGGATCTGAAGTAGGGGAAAGAAATTAAAGAAAGAGTGGAGAAAAAAATGAAAGAATCGTGTTGAAGTGAGCCAAAGGGTGTTGGAAAAGTTAAAAGGGGTTCCTCAAAAACCTAAATAATTTCTTCTTCAAGCTTCTACCATAAAGAGAATGAATATAGGAATTGTGTTGAGCCATCTTCTTATTCTTCTCTTTCTTTCGTTTTCTTTCTTTTTTTTTAAAAAAAAAAACAAAACTAAAACGCATTGTTGTTCATCCTTTGCACAAATTACCACTTTTCCATTTCTCAAATTACCCCCGATTCATTTCCATGTCCCGCCCTCTAATAACATACCTTCTGGTCGTGGAACAAGTCACGAGTAAAGAGACTTTTGTAGGCGAGGGGAAAAAAAGGAGCGGTGATGCCATATTTTTCTGTCCTTCTCTCTCTTTCATTCTTTATGTTGTTTCTTTTCCCCACTCTTTTGTGATTTGGTTTCCGCAAAAAGCAAGCAAAATATTAATAAGAATCAAACAACAGTAATGCTGGAGTAAATATCATACAGTTCATGAGAACCCTACTTTATATGGATCTATGGGGACTTTTTTTAAAAAAAAAAAAAAAAAAAAAAAAAAAAACTTCTTTTGTGGATCTTCAGCTGAAGTTTTACTTGCTACTTTCACAATGATTTGCTTTGGATTTTGGCATGTTTGAACAGTTTCGACACTGAAAGCTCAGCCCAGAAAGATATTTGAACGTACCAGAAGAGTAGTTACTCTACCCCTTTTACGGGGAATTCATTAATATGAAGTAACTGATATCAGAACCACCTAAAATGTTATTCCTCAGGTCCCTGTTTACAACATTCAGTTTAAACTTGTAATTTGTTGGTCTATGAATAATTCTAGTAGTACCGTTCCTTTGAGTAGAAATGAAATGAAATGAAACCTTTAAGTTTTACGTCCCACGCTTATGCCGGTTAGGCTAAAGAAGATGGTGATGATGAAAAATGAATGCAATGATGGAATGAAGAAAGTGGGAGGAAACGAGATAATTCCTAGAAAATCCACGCATACGGCTTTTGTCCACCATAAAGTTTACTTGGCGCGAGATGGTTTCGAACCCAGATCCCCATACATAGAGGTGAATGCTGTATCACTGAGCCAAAGCGGCCCCCTCCATTGGCTAGATTAAGTAATAATTTATGTGTTTAAATGAAGTCGTCCATTAGCGAGATTTTTATTTTGGAACTCAAGTATCTGCAACACTGAATAGTAAAAAAATATTAGGTAGTCTAAAAAGTGTTGAGTATTTCGGCATGAGATGGCATTAATGAATCAGATTTCAGAGTATGAGTCGCAGTGAGAGACATAAAGCCATTTGACAGCTGACAGTTGAAGTCAGTAGATATGCAATACGTATTGGAATTCTTACAATCAGGCATAAATTATTGCGCCGTGAAAATGTGTGCATTTCCCGCAAAACTGGGCTACATGTTACAATTTGATTTCGATGCTGCACAAACCCATGAAGAAAGTTGTACTGTTAATGGAAAAGATACGTTATCAAAATGCAACAGTCAAAATATTGTTCAATCGCTGTCATTCTGAAAATTTCGATGTCTAAAACGCTACTTGCAGTAGACGAAAATCACAGAAAACCCGGATAATAGTATTCTGTCAAAAGTCAAACAAGATTGGCATGTGGGAAGTCACGACATCGCCAGTGACCTAAACATTCGTCGCCAACAGTGATAAACTATTTGGAGAAAGCTAGTGATAAGAAAAAGATCAAAGTTCGAATGCCACATGGTATGATTCAAAAACATTTACTGAATCCAAATCTCTTTCTACGAATCTCTACTGAAACGTAACAAACTAGACCAGTTTCTGAATCAGTTACTCATGTATGGTGAAAAGTGATAAATCACAACAATGTGCGACGAAAAATCGTGGTTGAAATGAGATGAAAGGTTATGCTATGCTCTAGGTGTTATTGGAAGGTCATCTTGCATTACAAACTGCTCCCGCCGGGAATGACAATAGACTCAGACCTGTATTGTCGATAACTAGTACAGGTTCACCTAACAATTCACAATAAACTTTCGAAACTGGTCAACACAGAGGGTGTCGTACACCAACTGACAAATCCAGACTGCATATACATCTTTAACGACCCGTCATAAATTGCGAGAAATTGGCCGGAAAGTTTTAATACATTCACTGTATACTTCGGATCTGGCACAGTCAAAGTATCATATGTTTCGGTCGCTGCAGAATCTTCTGAATGGTGTTAAGATAGTTTGAAACCAAGCCGATGAAAACCACGGGTAACATGTTTTTTAAATAATAAAAAAGAAACAACAGAAGTTTTATAGCGACAGGATTAAGAGTCTTCATCCCGGCGAAATTAAAATACCGCTAATTTTACAGTAATTATGTGATATCTTCAAATAGACAAAAGATAATCAAAATGTGGAACAAGAACGCCCTAGACAATATTATTTTACATGAGAAACCGTTATCACGACTCACTTATCTGCTTTCGATTTCGAGCCATTTTGAAAATCGGCATTTATTTTCGCGTTTCTAAACAGCTCAAAACGGAAAGCCACTAGATGACTTGTGATAACGGTATCTCACGCAAAATAATATTGTCTAGGGCGCTCTTGTTTTATATTTCAATTATATTTTATCTATTTGAAGATATCACATAATTACTGTAAAATTAGCGGTATTTTAATTTCGCCGGGATGAAGACTCTTAAGGTGTTGGTGGAATAATGAATGAAGGTTATCGAGAAGAATTATGTAAATGTGGTTTTATAATGTCGACATTAAATGAGATTGGAACA
Organism: Thermobia domestica; assembly: GCF_964235325.1. Taxonomy (NCBI): domain Eukaryota; kingdom Metazoa; phylum Arthropoda; class Insecta; order Zygentoma; family Lepismatidae; genus Thermobia; species Thermobia domestica. The sequence goes on along the minus strand of NC_137456.1, from coordinate 22,427,201 downwards.
CACAGAAAATATGATTAACAAAGTATTCACCAAAACCGCTCGATTTTTTCATCCGCTACTTCAAACTTGTTTTTTGATTCACATTAGGTCTTGTAGACAATCAGATACAACTGAGTCTGCGGCGAATAATTGGAAACTATATCTTTTGCAATACATTAACGTATTTTTCGCACAAGTTACTTTTGTATCACAAAAACTAATGTAAAACAGGTTGAATCTGTGAAGTGATGGAGATTGCAACTATAATTAATAATAATAATAATAATAATAATAATAATAATAATAATAATAATAATAATAATAATAATAATAATAATAATAAGAAGAAGAAGAAGAAGAAGACGAAGAAGAAAAGTAATGACATAATTGCAATAACAATTATGTAAACATTAAAATTTGATAAAAAAAAATAATTTACTTAATTAATGATCGTCTTTTATAGGACCTTAGTGGCTTGTCTAGACTTCATGAAATGGACTGAATAGTTTAGCTGAGTGGTTAACGCACTAGATTTTCAAGCAGGAGTTCTCTACTCAGTATAATAAACAAGATCTCCTGTATAGAAGGAAAGGGATGTTGGAATGACGAGAAATGATGGGGAATTGGAGTAGGACCATGAGTTGATTTTGAGTTTAACGTCACTTTCAGCAGCGAGGGTATATAAGACATGGACTTACTGATTAACGTAGAATCCGAACCACAAGAGCTTCACACCGGGATCGACCCCGGATCCCCCACGCCAAAGGCGCGAACGCTAACCGCTTAGCCATGAAGGAGCTCAGTAGGATCATAAATGGAGTCATGTATGATCAATGTTTTTTTCTTTCTTCTCATATTCAGCACGTAGTGAAATACAGTAGAGTACCGAAAACTCGGCCTAATGTACACCGAAGGGTGGCCGAATTTGGTGCAAATGCTAGATTATCGGGAATGGGATTTAAAAAGAATAAGCACGAGTATTTCCTCAGAAAATTAGGGATGCGCACGAGACAAGATTTGTGGCTGTTTCGTCTCGAAAATGTGTTGTAAAAATGATGTCCCGACTCGAAAATTGTATATTTCTCTATTGGAAGAGCCGTGTCTCGACTCGAATTTTGAAAGAAAAATCCTGTCTCGACTCGTCTCGTGCGCAAACCCTACAGAAAATATAATCCTGTACTTGTATGTATTGATTGCTTGAGGGTACAACAGAGAATAAACTGCCCAATTTCACTTAAGAGTCTTCATCCCGGCGAAATTAAAATACCGCTAATTTTACAGTAATTATGTGATATCTTCAAATAGATAAAAGATAATCGAAATGTGGAACAAGAGCGCCCTAGACAATATTATTTTACATGAGAAACCGTTATCACGACTCACTTATCTGCTTTCGATTTCGAGCCATTTTGAAAATCGGCATTTATTTTCGCGTTTCTAAACAGCTGAAAACGGAAAGCCGCTAGGTGACTTGTGATAACGGTACCTCACGCAAAAAGTTAAAAGTTTTGAGGTTTATAAAAATATTTTTTTCTCTCAGAAACTACACATGAGGACTTGAACTCACCTGCGTAATTTTGTAAAACCCAATAGTATCTATCAATTAATAGAATATATATATATATAGAAGACGGTATGCGGTGGTATGCCATACCGCCTCTGGTTTTTCAGTAATGAGGACATGCCGTGATCAAGACAATATTTAAATAACAGGTATGTTGAGTCAAAATCATAATAAAACATACCACCTCTGCTTTTTTCCACTTCGAACACTATATATATATATATATACACTGTGTGTGTGTGTAGTATTATTTGTGGACAAAAATTTTCCTCTAAAAAGCTGATAACGTTGAGATAATTATTGTCTTTTGTCGATATTAAAATTAAAACAACACATTGTAAGCTCAAAGTTTTACAATATACCAGTCCACACACCACTTACCATGTGCAGAACACATATCTTGTGTGAAACATGATCCACAGATATATTTTGAATACCAAGACAAGATAATCTTAGTTGAACCCATTTTCAAGGCAAACTCCCACACATACACATATATACACACACACACATACAGAGAGCGATGGTCGTATAGATCTACAAGGACTTTTTTCGCTTTCTTTCTATCTTTGACACCACCCCTTGATGTACATTTTGTCGGACTCTCCTCCCACTATTCCATGCTTCTTGCCTTACTCCAATCTCAGCGTAGCTCAACCTTTTCTTCCTGTTACGAAAAAAGAAAAAAACATCTTTTTTTGATTTATCGAACAACATTCTTCGAAAAGTGCAACCCACCCATGAAGTAACTCTTTCACACACACACACACACACACACACACACATATATATATATATATATATATATATATATATATATATATATATATATATATATATATATATATATATATATATATAGAGAGAGAGAGAGAGAGAGAGAGAGAGAGAGAGAGAGAGGAAAGGGGAAGACTGATTTATAGAATACAGGGAGAATAGAGACAGGAGAAAAGGGTGGTCTTCACAAAACTCGAAACTTAGTCCAGAATTTTTGACCTCACACCCTCTTGACTATATTGTTATTATGACTATTATTGTTATACCAGAGGCGTTAACATATTATCTTTCTTTTTATTTCTTCGTAAATCTTTACTTTTTCTTTTTTTAAAAAAGAAAACACATTTATGTATTTCCTATACCGTATCCTATTGCTGTTTATCATATGTGTTTCGGTCCTCCTCTATTTTATTGCAGTTTATTTGAATGCAAAATAGATCGAACCCGGATACTATTAAGAGGCCTTATCACTGCGAAATTAAAATACCGCTAATTTTACAATAATTCTGTGATATCTTCAAACATATAAAAGATAATCGAAATGTGGAACAAGAACGCCCTAGATAATTTTATTTTGCATGAGGTACCGTTATTATATGAGTCACCTAATAGCTTTCCGTTTGCAGTCATGTAGAAACGCGAAAATAAATGCCGATTTTCAAAATGGCTGGAAATCGAAAGTAGATAAGTGAGTGGTGATAACGGTATCTCATGTAAAATAATATTGTCTAGGGAGGTCTTGTTCCACTTTTTGATTATCTTTTATCTATTTGAAGATATCACAGAATTACTGTAAAACTATCGGTATTTTAATTTCGCCGTGATTTTGCCTCTTAAGGCAATCTTTTATTAGGTACTTTTGTGTTTTGTTCAATAACTTCGAGAGGCATTTTTCGCGCTCTACCTCAGCCATAAGAACTAAATACATGTTTCTGATTGGTTAAAGTTATCTGTTGGCGCAGCCCCGTAGTACACATATTAATCGAAATTGCACCACCCGAGTGTAACATTCATGTGGTATTATCATGGGAGCAAAGGTGGAATAAAACAAGTCCTGCCGTGCTTCTAACCTCCTTCGCTCGCTGACGCTCGCTCAGCTATGTTTCATAACGTAAGTAAATAACTTTTTCTTTATCAATAAAGTTGTATGTCCAAAGAATGCATTCCCGTTCTGCCTAATTCCACTCTGGCTAAAGGCTCTCCAGCACTTTGTAGAATATATTTTAAATAATCTTATCTTTATGCAGAGAGGGAATTCCCGTTCTGCCTAATCTTTGGAGACAGGGAATTCTGATCAGAAGGGGTTTCTTCTAGGGATTTTTTCTTTACTACTTCTAACCTACTCTGTAAGAAGAATAACTATTTCTTCAAGTTTCATCATAAATTTTAGATGTTATTCTACTTGTTCTTCTCGGAAAAAGGACTAGGATACAGTTCTGTTATTTACAGTGTTATTCACATCTACTTTAGTAAAAATGAAAGTGATTTTTTTTAAATAGCTGCAGAGAAATGGAATATTGATTGACTCAGTTGCAAGAAAGACGTTTGATATTGTAACTGAAATAAACATAAAATAAATTTAATTCGATGTTATGTCAAGTCATTTTCACAACAAAATTTTATTCAGTTTTCCAATAGTTCATCTCAAAACATGCTAAGACTCGCAGTACGTAAAGGGTGTCACAGTTCACATCCTGAAGACATGTTTGGCCATATATTATACAAACAATGCAAGACGATGCATAAGACGGTCCTCATAACCGATTATCTTACCTTTTGATTTGATTGAATTTCTACAAAAAAAAAAAAAAAAAAAAAAAAACAAGTATATTTCAATATGTGATATTGATATTTTGTACTGCTGCTGTTTACATTGATATAAATATAGAAATATATATATAATACTATTGCATACAGTATAGAGTTATATATAGAATACAAATCAGCTGATAAGGTGATACCGAAAAAGGAGTTGTGATGTAGAAGACTAAGACTCTTTCTTAAGCCTTACGTGCCGTCTTACGCTTCTTCTTGCATTGTTAACTTAATATACAGTGGCGGCGATTGGACGTTAAAAGTGGGGGGGCAAGATATGATCTGAATATGTGTATATCAATGTTAGTGTTCCTGGTTGTTTCTAACACTTTATTTCACGAAAGGTTGTATAACTAATAGGATACTATAGTTTTCAGTTAAAATACCGTAGTTTATATCGTGTTTCATATTTAATTAAGTAATTTGACAAGAGTAATTTACTTAATTGCTCATGATTCCTTGCTCATGAACATCTTAAAATTCTGTCTGGAAAATTGTGTGATCAGATTATTTAATAACATATTTGTAAAACAAATAAATAGAAAGGATATTATTAATGATACTAATGAATAATGAGGCTTGTTTTATAGAAGTTATATTGAAACTGAGGATTAATGAACAACTTACATTTTTAATTCCACATTTGCCATTAAATGTATGTTATTACTCTTAGAAAATGAAAGACAGTAAATACTACAAGCATATCCTACGACGCAATTGTAATATTAATTCCTTTGAATTGCAATTAAAACGCAATTCCTGTAGCTGTCTTAATTCCACGAGAAGACAAATAACCAATACACTCTTACGCAACGACAAATATTATATGGTACCATTTTTTGTGAACCAGTAATATATACAAAAACTTTACATTTCCAAATGCAACTATGTACAGTATATTAACCATTTTAAATTATGGCTTTCTAAAGGTAAATTATTGAATTTCAGTCAATCAGCTACAGCATCTATCCTAGGATCATGGTTAGTACCTCATTCTCTTCAGAATAGAACAACCTTTCAAACGGTTCCATTTACGTTTTCGTATCATGTCGCTAAGGCGGGAAATTTTGAGGGAACTCTGGATTTTTTCTGATTTTTTCATACTTTGATTCCCTCTGGACCCCCTTTGTTAACGCACAGATCTCAAAATCAACTGAAAAATACGAAGGGGTGTACTAAATGTGTATAAAAAATTCAAGCTTCTATCTTGAAAACTAAGTGCGGGAAAATGTTTACCAATGAGCTAAGAACATTCCCACAATGTCCCAGATGACCCGTATGTAATATAAAATTTTCCTGAGACATCCCTATTTACACTATGATCATTGTTCGTACATCATTCCCTTCAGAATAGAACATACTTTCAAACGGTACCACTCACGTGTCTCCATTGTGTACCTGAGGTGGGAAAATCATGAAAAAATGGATTATTTGTTTAAAAAATATTCCTTCTTTGTATTTTTTTGCCCCTCTGTACCCCCTGTTTTAACGCAGAGATCTGAAATAAATCTAAAAAATACTAAGGGGTGTACTAAATGTGTGTGCAAAATTTAAATCTTCTAGGTGCAAAAGTAAGCCCGCCAAAAATATTATTTCTACAATAATCCAGATTCCCGTATAAAAAAGGATCTCAGGTAAAAATTCCCTGAGACATCCCTACTTATACTAGGATCATGGTTCGTACATCATTCTTTTTAGAAGAGAACAGCATTCCAAACGGTACTATTCACATGTCCCCATCATGTATCTGAGGAGGGAAAATCGCGAAAAAAGGGATTTGTTAAAAACATATCCCTTTTTTTTAACCTTTTTGCCTCTCTGGACCCCACTGTTTTATCGCAGAAATCTGAAAATAATCTGGAAAATATTAAGGGGTGCACTGAATGTGTATGCAAAATTTCAATCTTCTAAGTGCAAAAGTAAACCCTGCAAAAAGTAATAAAAAAGTCATAATAAATATTTTTTTTAGTTATGACGTCATCACACTACGTCTCGACACAGAAAGGCGTGAAAGCATATGTAATATATTCTACAATGCCTCTAGGCTTGAGAAAAAAACAAGTAAAAAGCTTTTTTGGTACCTTTTTAAATCGAATAATGAAAATTCTAGCCTATCTTCAAAAAAGTGGTCACTTCAAAAAAGTGGGGGGGCAACTGCCCCCTCTTGCCCCCCCTAATCGCCGCCCATGTTAATATACTATATATGCAAACATGTCTTGAGGATTTGAAATGTGGCACCTTTTACGTACAGCGAGCCTGAGCATATTGGAGATGAACTACTGGAAAACTGAATAAAATTTTGTTGTGAAATGACTTGGTATTAGACCGAATTAAGTTTGTTTTACGTTCGTTTCAGTTACAATGTCAAACGGGTTTCTTGCAACTGAGTCAATCAATTTTCCATTTCTTTGTAGGTATTTAAAAAAAAATCACTTTCATCTTTATTAAAGTAGATGTGAATAACACTGTAGATAACACAACTGTGTCCTAGTCCTTTTTTCCGAGAAGAACAAGTAGAATAACATCTAAAATTTATGATGAAACTTGAAGAAATAGTTATTTTTCTTACGGAATCTGTTAGAATTAGTAAAGAAAAATCCCTAGAAGAGACCCCTTCTGATCAGAATTCCCTGTTTCCAAAGATTAGGCAGAACGGGAATTCCCGTTATGCCTAAATATATGATCATTTCAAATATTTTCTACAAAGTGCTGAAGGGCCTTTAGGCAGAACGGGAAAGTCTTTTCCCCTCCTGGTGCCTCCGGCACATCCCCCTCTCTAACTCCTTACTACCCCCTACAACCTCTCGCTTCGTAAGGGCCCCACTTCGTACTCTTCTGTTGGTTTATAGCGTCATTGTTTATAAGGACTATCAGAAATCTTTACGTAATTGGCGGAAAAAGCACAATTTATGCATTATATATTACGTACAACGGCAAATGAGAATTATCTTCATCTTATTTTGATGATAAAAGTGTTATGAAGATTGAAAAAAAAACTTTCCTTGGACCGGGTTCGAACCCACGCCAAAACTAATTTTTATTACTAGCCCCCTCGCTTGCATGCTAGGCTACGAGGGCCAAGAGCATCTGGCGTTTGATTTGTGCTATATGTATCCTACGTGGCGAGAAACGGATAATTTCAACCAATCAGAACCGTGTATTTAACTCCTATGGCTACGGTCGAGCGTGATTATGCATTCGAGAGATATTAAACTTTAGATCTTTTTTTTTTGTTCTCATGATCAAAGGCATATGTGGGGCCGCGGTGGCTTAGTGGTAGAGCGTTCACCTCTGGTGCTTGGGGTCCTGGGTTCGATCCCAGCTCCCGCCAATTGAACTTTGTGGTGGACAAACACCGTTTGCGTGGGTTTCCTCGGGGCTCCCCCGTTTCCTCTCACTGTCTTCATTCCACCATTTCATTCATTTCTCATCACCACCGTCTCCTTTAGCCTAACTGGCATAACCGTGGGACGTAAAACTCAAAGATTTCATTTCATTTTTTTTCAGAAGCATATGTATTGAAAATAAATGTAAAAGATGCGAAAGTAGTAGTCAGTAAAATAAAATTAAATAAAAAAAAACTATGTCAACAAGAAAGTTAAAATATAATAATAATAACTTTTAAATATTAGAAATAAAATATACAAGATACTCGGCAACATCGTCAAACTTTAGGAGATAGTACTTCCGTTGAATTATGAAACATACTGAACTTACTTGAATATAACCACTCCTTTTTCCAAAATGTAGGGCCCAAAAGTATGAGGGAAGACAAACATTCTCTTTCTTGGGAGCAAAAATATGTCTCACAACTAATTGGTGAATCCCGAAGGAGTATACTTACCATCACTGTATATAAAAATTAGACCTTACGAAATATTTTGTAAAAACTCTTGATAAAAATTGTCCTGCATGCGAATATTTGAAATCTAAATTTCCCAAACCTGAAGGAAGAAAATTTATTAGGCTACAAACTATAGCCTATCATTATTGGATGAAGACAATTTCGCAGAGCTGTTGAATCCTCTGGAACACAAAACATGGAAAACCTTCGTAGATATTATCTGTCTGTAGTGCTTTTCTTGAAAAATATAAAACAGAAAACCATGGTGAAATAGTGAGTGATCTTGTGAATGGATTGCAATTTATCTTTAAAAACCAACTTCTGAGACTCTCACTTAAATTTTTCCACAGAAAAATTAGGTTCAGTAAACGATGAACATGGCGAACAATTCTATCAGATAAGTTTTACAATCGAAACGAGATACTAAGGCAAATGGAGTTCCAGGATGCTAGACGACAACTACTGGACATTGAAGAGAAACATCTCAGAGGCTAAGTACCCACGTATCATGGGCGTCTCTGGCGGGGTAAGGGGGGAGACGAGGGGGACGCGTCCCCCTATATTTTGAAGTACAAAATATTCAATATTCTAATTTAATTTATTTACTAACGACAGAATAACATATAAATAATAATAACAATATGTATTTGGAATATAATATTCAGGCTGTGAAACTATCATAACAGAGTTCTTGATATACCTTAGAAGGTCCGTGAAGGTAAGCAGAAATGTATCAAATAGAATCGAAGATAATAAATAGGTTGACCTAGGTAGTACTATTTAAATCACTTTCTTTGATGTCCTCGCCCCCAAATTTTACATGCCAGAGACACCAGTGCCACGTATGACAGAAAATCTCAGAAATTTTCGACCCGTTCACCCGATCAAACTTTGACGAGCTCTCATAAGGAAGAAAAACATGTTGGCCTATCTTTTCTGTGATTCTCACGCACATTTATACTCTAAATCTTGTAGTTCTCTTTCGGTGTAATGCTTTGGGAAACAAACGCAATCAACAAGCAAAAATGGAAATTCTAGATTTAGTGAAAGGGCAGAAACTGAAAGAGAGAGAGAGAGAGAGAGAGAGAGAGAATCGTCTGTGTTAGAAGAATCATTATACTTGTCATGTGTATGACGATGTTTCGTAGTCTTCGGGTCTGTGCTGATCCAGACCAGGTGATGGGTCAGACCATGTCACTCCAGGATATGGGTCTTTCCGGATTTGGTTGGCCATGTCTGATTGATTCAGGATCTTCCGGATATCCGTATGATTAATGTTGAATGATTATGACAGAATTGTCGTATGAGAATGTATTAACAAAATGGGTGAATCTCGGGAAAGCCCACTTATGCGGTTATTAATCACGAACTCACACGACCCTGGATTCGAACCAAGACTCCTGGTGAGCGCTCTACCACTGAGCCACCATGCTTCCCTCAAATATCCGTGTTTTTTTGTAGTTGTTATGCATTTATTTGACTGTTATTCATACTGCATTTTTTGATAATTCGAACCCTTGTTTTAGTTCACGTCCATTAAAATATATTTTTTTAAATAGTTAAGCTGGGAGCACAAGGGGAAGGGGTAAAATATTGAAAAAATCGAAGTTTAAAAAAATTTCAGTGGTTTTTAAACAGAACGTTTCCAGTTTGAGGTGGGAAGGACTCAAACAAGTAGGGTAACAATAATTAATGATGCAGAGGAGAGAGAGAGAGAGAGAGAGAGAGAATAACATAGACACACACATATATATACATTAAAACATGAGCATCCACAAAATAAATAAACAACAAAAAAAAAAGTTTCGCTCTAACAGAGTTACGGTACATTTATCATAAATGGTCATTCATTAGTATAATGTGTTGAGTGTCTGTGTACACAGAAAACGGCAATCAATGGAAGCGGACGGTCAAATAGCCCCATTTAAACTAAGCTAACGTTTTCCTCGTAGGCTATTTTGAAGAGATATAAAATAGTTTAATTTTTTTCCCATTTCATATATATATATATATATATATATATATATATATATATATATATATAACTGAAATATAAAATGTAGGCTACCAATAGAAGTTCGCGAACACATTTCAAGAAATGTTTCACGCATTCCATTGCTGAGTTGTTTTTAGACTCTTCTCTTAGAAATATATGAATTCTGCTATTGCCTAGTCCACCTGTCGAAGCAATTTTGTAACCCATTTTCTGGAATGGACCGTACAACCAAGGGCGCCCATGTTATGGTTTCCAGGGGGGGGCAAGTATAAGTGACATTTAAAATATAGTTTCAAATTTTGCTGTAACTATTCTAAAAATTCTATTGAGTTCTCGATATTCCGAAGTACAATTTCCTCTACGGGGGCGAGTGCTCCACCTTGTCTCCCCCCTAATGGGCGCTCTTGCTTACAACTGTTGATGTATTACAGGTCATCATGGAGGCACGGTGGTCTAATGGTAGAACACTTACATCTGGTGGTTCTTGGGTCTCTGGTTCGATCCCCGGCTAAAAGTGTTTGTCACGGACAATATAATTTTCTCGGGGTACTCCAGTTTCCTCCCACTTTCACATCCCCTAATTATTCCATCACCATTCACTCGCCTTAGTCATCCGTCTCTCTTAGTCTAAGGGGCACAATCGTGGGGCGTTACGCTGAAATATTTCATTTTCATTTTCACTCGTCATCATTCTTTTATTATCAATCAAATAAATGCCTTTCTTTCAATATTTCCTTTTATCTTCACGAAAAAGAACATTTCATTAGTCTGTGGCTAATCGAGAATGCGTTTTCGAAGCGTTACCCCCTAGAACAAACGCGACCAAGGTGGCTAGATGGTAACTTTACTTTCGCCAGAGTTATAAATCATACTGTGAGCCAATCAGGGTTTCCAGCTTTTTTTTTTGCCAAGTCCGGGTCTATAATAGCAGAGTTCCAGTACTCTGCACAAAGCATCTTAAAAGCAGCTGTTTCTTGCTAAAATCTTGCCTGGCAACACATTTTTCCTTTCTTTCCCTTCCTTTTGACATCTTTTAAACAGCAGGCGATCTATTGTTCCGAAACGCACTCACTCGGAACGCTGACGCTGAAATACGCTCTAGCTCACGTTTTCTCCGCGTCTTTTTATTGCTTTTGCGTTTGTGATTAGCCATCCACATGTAAATACATGGTCAGCGTATTCCAAGCGTACGCATGAGCAATAAAAACGCTTTGCAAATGCTACAAATAGCCGAGGACTTAGGGCTAAGTGAGGTCAATACAGGATTCCAAGCAGTGGCGTATCAAAGGAGGATTGGAGGGGTTGTAACCTCTCTCATTGGGTCTTTCATATACCATGAAGTGGAAAAAAAAAATCATTTTGTATGAAATCTTTGAATTGCAACAATCTCTGTGGAAGAAGGTGGGTTAGTTCATACATATGATGCTCTATCACTTGCAGATATATGAATGAATTGAGTAAACAAGTTTGAGGGATGGTTACGAGTAAAAGGATGAAGAGATTTTTTTTTTTTTTTTTTAGAAAATTGAAATTAAAGATAGTCGAATCTCATTTGTAACTATTTAAGTGTTCTTCTAATCTTGCATAGGTAGCGGAAAGTGTATAAATAATTGCTCGAAACGCAGCACCATGCGTTGGGCAGAGCATCCAGGTAAGATTCCCGATTGTAATACATACTTTTCTAGGATTTCCTAGAAAGAGAGAGAGAGAGAGAGAGAGATTGTGTCCCAAATTGTGCCACAAGATCATTCAAATAGAGGGTGTTAAAAGGCTGAATACTTTATTGTAACTTTTGAAATGCCCGCCATTTCTGATCTATTAAGTTGGCAGCACTGAACGTTACACGATTTTCATCTGTTGTCTTTGTCGTTAAGTTAGTCACTGAGCACCGAATAGCATATGATAGTCATCCTTTCCCCTACGGGTAGGAATGTAGCGCTTCCAGACGGAACAGTGTGGTTTGTCATAGTGAAAATTTATTTCAAATGTAGTGAATGTTGTGAATTCCTACTTGTATAGAAAACAGATGATCATCTGCTATTCGGCGCCCCGTGACTGCTAACTAACTATCAGTAACGTTCAGTGCTGCCAACTTACTAAAGCAGAAATGGCGGGCATTTCAAAACTTGTGTTCTTTATGGGACACCTTTCTGATATTTATATCTTATCGTTGGATAATGTTTTACTTAAGAGTCTTCATCCCGGCGAAATTAAAATACCGCTAATTTTACAGTAATTATGTGATATCTCCAAATAGATAAAAGATAATCGAAATTTTGGAACAAGAGCGCCCTAGACAATATTATTTTACATAAGAAACCGTTATCACCACTCACTTATCTGCTTTCGATTTCGAGCCATTTTGAAAATCGGCATTTATTTTCGCGTTTCTAAACAGCTGAAAACGGAAAGCCACTAGGTGACATGTGATAACGGTACCTCACGCACAATAATATTGTCTAGGGCGCTCTTCTTCCATATTTCAATTATCTTTTATCTATTTGAAGATATCACATAATTACTGTAAAATTAGCGGTATTTTAATTTCGCCGGGATGAAGACTCTTAACGATTTAATACGCAAATAAAAATGAGCGTAAGAATTAAAATTTGAAGAGTTAATAATAATAATAATTTAAGAATTAATTATATTGTTAAGGGCCTATTCGGTTCTAATGATGTGAACAGACTTTGAGGGAGATAGTAAAATTCAGCTTAAATGTAGATGATATTATGTAGATTCTATATTCCAAAAGTAAATTGTCCTAAAATGGATGGAACATAGTAAAAAAATCACAAAACATGAAAATTAAAGTCAATGAAAAAATGAATTCGTCCAGATATCTCAAAAATTATAATAAGGAGATGAATAATTGAAAGCTTATTGCAAAGACGTAATGAAGAACTTAACAACGATGTATAGCACGTAAGGTTAATATAAATAGAACATTGCCAAAAGTCAAATTGTTTAAATAAAACCATCAATAATAATGATAAAATATATACACATCTTCTGCGAATTACACAGGGTGACCACGTGGAAGTTACGTGCTTCAAATACCTCGCATCTGCATTTGGAATCTCCAGACTCGATTTAGCACGCAACTTAACTTTTGACCTGATCACATGATCCAGTCTGGTCGGTCCTTATGGCGAACCGGATAGGGTCTTTACTTGTAAAGTTTTCTTGCTAGTATTCCGTATTAGATTCACGTTAATAGATTACATGATTGTTGTGCAACATGAATTTTCAGGTTTACAAACAAACAAAAAAAAAAAAAAAAAAAAAACTGTGCATTACAATTTAGACTCACCTGTATCATTTTGTGAGTTCAATTAGATCTGTCAATTGGCGCATGTCTCCTCTTTGGATATTTTTTTTTCGTTAAGAGTCTTCATCCCGGTGAAATTAAAATACCGCTAATTTTACATTAATTATGTGATATCTTCAAATAGATAAAAGATAATTGAAATATGGAACAAGAGCGCCCTAGACAATATTATTTTGCGTGAGGTACCGTTATCACAAGTCAAATAGCGGATTTCCGTTTTCAGCTGTTTAGAAACGCGAAAATAAATGCCGATTTTCAAAATGGCTAGAAATCGAAAGCAGATAAGAGCAGAGTCGTGATAACGGTTTCTCGTGTAAAATAATATTGTCTAGGGCGCTCTTGTTCCACATTTCGATGATCTTTTATCTATTTGAAGATATCACATAATTACTGTAAAATTAGCGGTATTTTAATTTCGCCGGGATGAAGACTCTTAAACGCTACTATAGAATTAATTTTTTCTTCAATTACAATTAACTTAATGCAATTATACACAGTAAAAAAAACAGCAATTACAAATTATCGCTATTTACATGTAATGTCAACCTTATAAATGGAAGAGCAATTTTCTTTCTTTTTTTTTCTAAATGTTTTTGCAGACGCTGTATTGCTTTCATCTGCGAGGCATGCATGAAGCATGACCTAAGTAACAACGAAAGCTCAGATGAGAGAGTCACGTTTCTCTTTAAAAGTGTATGCATCACCCAACTGGACATGAATGCCATTTATTAAACGAAAAAAAAAAAAAGAAGAAGGAGGAAACATATATTTCTTTATTGCGTTCTTGAAAGAACATTTTTGCAGGTGCAATAACAACAGTTGTAATTTGTCATCACATGGCTGTAAAACGGTTCTCCTTCAGCTACTCTCCTTATATTGATGTCCCTTGTTCATGGCACTTGATGACTTCATTTTTAGCAGTCAGTACGTTTTCAGTTTTACTTTTAAAACACTTCCAAATTATGCCATTCACAGTGCCGTGCCGTGGGGCGACTGCTCCGGGCGCCGAAGTTAGAGGGGCGCAAAATTCGGGAGGAAAAAGAAAATATATATATAAAATGGAAGGAAAAGATAATAAAAAGTGCTCAAAATCCAGAAAAAGTAGGGTTTATTTTTGAAAATTTTCTATATGCTTCGCGCCAACTATAATGGTACTTCGCGCCTGGTATGTCGATCTCAGCTGTCGTATACTCTCGCCCCGGGCGCTGATTTTCCACGGCACGGCACTGGTTATTTATAACTATGATGAATCTTATAAAATGAAATGAAATCTTTCAGTTTAATGTTCCATGATTATGCCTTGTAGGCGAAGTAAGACGGATGATTACGGCAAGTGATGATGATGATGATGATGATGATGGAAGAATTAGTGGAATGACAAAGTGGAAGGAAAGGAAAACTTCCCGAGAATAGATGTTGTCCACGACAAACTTATTTGATCGGGGATTGAACCAGGGACTCTATGCATCAGAAGTAGCCGCTGTATCATTTTTGAGCCACCGTACCCCCCCCCCTTCCGAGAAGTCTAATAGAACTGCTGTGTCCGCAAACGTATCATTTTAGGTTTTGTCAGGGATGGAAAGAGGACAAGATTGTCCCCCGATATATGAGTTTCACATTTTTATAATAATATTTTAGTCTATAATTTATTAAAATGTTTGTGTTTCTCAATCTCAGGGAGGAAGAGAAATTTCCACCCTGTCCTCCCCAAATGACGCCTCAGTAATGTCACTTTGAGTCTTTGTCGAGAGGTATCAGATCCAAAACAGTAAGAAACACCAAGAAGTGATTTTTTTTAGGAATCGAATAGAGTCTCGAGAATAGATCCCATTTCCTTCCGTAGCCCTCTATTCGAACCGGAAGTGGTAGAAATCAAACCATTTCCGGTTTCAATATGGATTTTCATAGCGCAAAAATAGTACTTGATAGCGGGAAGAGCTTATTTTCCTGAATCAATTCAGCGTTCCCAAAATAGCTTCCTTTTCCACTCGTTATTTTTTATTAAAACCGGAAGTGGTTGAAATTTATTACTACGCCCGGTTTTAATATTGATTTCTATGGAACAAAACACTTTAAAGGTACCGAGATGGGAATACAGCGTTCCAAGATTACGGCTCATCTTGGCTTTTATGCTTTAACACTTGATTGCCATAGAACAAAGACGATAAAAATAGCGAAAACCAACATTTTTTTTTTTTTTAAAATATTGATTCAGTGCTATAAGAATGGGTTCTATTTCCTGTTTTATTTCTCTATTGCGACCACGACTGGTACTACAAATATATTACAACTTCCTGCTACAACATTGATTCACATAGAGAGAAAATGGTAATAGAAAGTAACAGCAACAAAAATATTACCACAAAACATTAGCCATATTGTTCGTTCTGTATGGAAAGGGCAGCAAGAGGGGGAAAGACTCTGTATACACAGCGTTATTGATAAAAAAGAAAAAGCGATTTACTTACCTTACGAAACATAGCTAAGAGAGCGTCAGCAAGCGAAGGGGATTAGAAGCCCCGCAGGGACCGTTTTGTTCCACTTTGGCCCCTATGATAATACGTTACACTCGGGTGGTGCAACTTTGATGTAAATCTAACCTCACCTGCTTCCTTGTGACCATGTTAAAACAGTTGGCTAGGGTAAAGCGTGAAAAAAATATGCGTTAATGAAGGTTCTTGTCACGGTTCTTGTTCTCTGTGACTGCACCTATGACCTGTGCTGCAATCTGTTGGCAAGCTTTGGCTAGGGTAGAGCGTGAAAAAATATGCGTTAAGGAACGTTCTTGTCACGGTTCTTGTTCTCTGTGACTGCATCTATGACCTGTACTGCAATCTGTTGGCAAGCTTTGGCTAGGGTAGAGCGTGAAAAAATATGCGTTAAGGAACGTTCTTGTCATGGTTCTTGTTCTCTGTGACTGCATCTATGACCTGTACTGCAATCTGTTGGCAAGCTTTGGCTAGGGTAGAGAGTGAAAAAAATATGCTTTAAGGAAGGTCCTTGTCACCGTTCTTGTTCTCTGTGACTTCACCTATGACCTGTGCTGCAATCTGTTGGCGAGCTACAAAATTAGTATCTAAACTGTTTGATATCACCTGATATTTACAGCTCAATCCTGGGATATATAACAAAACATAGTGCTAAACTGGTTTAAAGTTTTGTTTCTTAGGATTTGGGAACAAATTAGTTAATACATATGATTTTAATAATCGCCAATTCAATTCCTTCAAGTTACAATTTCTTTTAAGAGGCCTCATCCCGGCGAAATTAAAATACCGCTAATTTCACAGTAATTATATGATATCTTCAAATAGATAAAAGATAATTGAAATGTGGAACAAGAGCGCCCTAGACAATATTATTTTGCATGAGATACCGTTATCATGAGTCACTTAGTAGTATTTCCGTTTGCAGTCATTTAGAAACGTGAAAATAAATACCGATTTTCAAAATGTCTGGAAATCGAAAACAGATAAATGAGTCACGATAACGGTATCTCATGTAAAATGTAATTGTCTAGGGCGCTCTTGTTCCACATTTCCATTATCTTTTATCTATTTGAAAATATCACATAATTACTGTAAGATTAGAGGTATTTAATTTCGCCGGGATGAGGCCTCTTAAGTATAAAAAAACGATTTGAAAGAGAAACTCCACGGCTAAATATTATACTCGTTATTTTACATTTTCTTACGTTCGTGGCTTGTTTCGCGGAGAGAAAGAAATTTTAAAGGTTATGATGACACGGAAGAGAAGTAAAGAGAGAAACTAATAATCACAGTATAGTGAAGAGATAATTCCTATTTATTGTATCCTGAGTGTAAAATAATTAGCATAAACCTTACTTAGCCTGTATACACAGACGAGTGGGTAGACACAAATTATAGTTTGCACCATTTGAATAAGGAAGCTAATATATGATAAATGCCACAATTTTCTTAGCGTTCAGTCACAAATAGAGGAGAGGCCGAGATCCGGATGCCTCATTGTGTGTGTGTGACTAGCCCTAACCTTCCATGTTCTTTAGAAGTCGTCATACGACCACTTTATTACATGTTTATTCCGGTTCAAAAAATAGGTGAAAAAGTGGTCATTTAAGAACAGTACCTACCATTAATTTGTCCTCAGAAGATAAATGGAGAAAAGTACTGCTTACGAAACTCCCGTGCTACCTTGGATGACTCATCGACTAGGTCTTTTATTATTATTTCCCTAACTTTCAAGACTTTTTTTTGTATGTATGTATGTATGTGTGTGTGTGTGTGTGCTTGTGTGTGTCTGGTTATCCCTTTATATCTAACTAGCAGAATACCCGTTTTTCGTACGGGGATGATATGTTTCAATTTGGATATAAAGGAGTGAATTTGGATTTAAACGGCATTGGAAGTGTCACTATTCATCTCAGCAATCCCGAAAACTATAGATTCGACACAAATATCGGTACGGTAATTTTCGATCATTTTTACTCCCCCTTTCCGTCCCCCAGGCTGTGGAGCTAAATTTTTTATTTAAACGGCATCGGAAGTGTCACTGTTCATCTCAGCAATCCGAAAAACTGTAGATTCGACACTAATATCGGTCATTTTCGATCATTATATATATATACAACTAGGAGAGCACATCGAAAAGTTTCGAGACTAGTTATCTGCATTTACAGGCATTGTTTCAAGTTTATTGAATAACGAAAAGACAATGAGGAGTATCAAAAATGTAGAATATAAGCCAGATAATGTCCACAAAACTCTATAATTTGAGCTAATAACTGTTTTCAAGACGTTTCGTACTTTTTATAAATTTGGTTGCCCGACAATATTATGACGTCATAAACTGCACATCAAATATTTTGATCTGTTGTAATAAAAAGGTTTGGAAAGCTTGTTAAATTATATTGCAATGTTTTGTCTGGTGCAGTCTAAATAACAAAGTCCAGGATTTAAACCCTGCACCTCTTATAAACACAGAGGAAGCCTCAGAAAAGATTCAATTTGTCTTTAGGTAGTGTGGATTACCCCTTTGCTCATAGCAGTCTCGGGAGATAATTAAAGAATTCCTCAGTAGCTCGTAGCAGCCTCGGAAGATATTTAAAGGATTCCTCCGTAGCTCGTGGCAGCCTCGGGAGATAATCAAAGGATTCCTCCGTAGCTCGTAGCAGCCTCGGGAGATAATTAAAGGATTCCTCCGTAGCACGTAGCAGCCTTGGGAGGTGATCAAGGATTCCTCCGTAGCTCGTAGCAGCCTCGGGAGAATGGTGATTAGAAGATATCTTCTTTGCTCATAGCAGCCTTAGGAGATGAGTTTTAAAGGAGTTCTTCATAGCCCATAGCGGCCCCACTAGAAAGGTGTTGATAGGTGATTGATCAGCTGTCAACTGATAATTTTGTTCTTTTGAGGCCCTCTTTTATGGACAACTTCTTGAAGGGGAGGTCCATGAGGGGAGATCGGCCGTCTTCGTATTTCTTCCGAATCGTCTTCATGTGTTTTCCTGGTAATCTCCTTTCGTCATCTGCTGTTGGTTATGTTTGAACACAGTAACACAGTCATAGTAAGAACATACAGTTGCTGTACATAAGGGTATGGAACCTTACAATATAATAGCATTTTGTTGATATTATCTGGTTAACTTTTTACACCTATGATATTCTACATTGTATTTAACGTATTCACAGTGGCGGATCTAGAAGTTGAAAAGTGGGGGGGGGAGGGCAGCCAGTACCCAGCTCTGATAGGTATAATTATATAAACTTTCAAAAATATATAAACAATAGCTTAAATTATTTTGTCACTGAAAAAACTGGGGGCCTAGGCCCCCCGGTCCTGGCCTAGATCCGCCACTGCGTATTCACTAAAATTAAGAACAAATGGAGTGAGGTTTGAGAATTAGAAGCTTACAACAATAGAAAGTATAAAATGGAGTAAAGCTTCATCTTGATATTCGGAGATTACTTCATTCTCTACAAAATGTCAAAATTTCAAAATTCTAGAACAAATAATACAGGAAGAGACGTTGAATTCTTCTACAACAATTAAAATCTTATAACAATGGAAAGGACAATATGTGGTAAAAATTTTCAATTAGAGATACATAGATTTCTTCGTTCTGTACTAAATGATAAAATTTTTCAGAAAACTAAAACAAAGGATAACTGGAGAGGTATTGAATTCCTCTGCAACAATTAAAAGCTTATAACAATGAAATAGACAAATTTTCACCTTGAAATTCATAGATTACCTCATTCCGTACTAAATCACAGAGTTAACATTGCCGATACCGATACAGAACAAACGAGTTAACAGAACGATAACGTAAGAGGCATCGAATTCCTCCACAACAACTAAAAGCTTACAAGAATAAAAAGGTGAGAACAAACGATAACGGGAGAGGCATTGAATTCTTGTGCAACAATTAGATGAACTCAACAATGAACGAGTTGACACTTCGAGAATTTGCACGGATGTTTGCTTGCAATATTTCATAGTATTTATTTTGCTGGATATTCTGTACACTTTATGTTAAAAATATATACTATTAAGTAGCAGATTGTATTACTTTTGTCTGTCTTCTAACGGTAAGATAGTACCGTACTCGTAACAAGACACACATACTTCTAACAGTAACGTAATGTTGATTGTAATAATGACTAATATGGAAATCTTTAATATCAATCGTACAAATTAATAGATTGTAATTTTACAACGACATTATGACGACAAATTTTCCAGGAATTTAACGTAATTTTCAGCTTTTTTTTTTTTTTTTTTTTTTACATGACTATTATACTAAAACCTAATAAATTTTCCCAGGTCTTGACAGAAAATTTTATTAAAAAAACAGATTCAGGAAATGCGTGGGCGAATGCAGAGGCCGTACGAAATACTTTGAACCCTGTTATTTGCAATGGGATTGAGAAAGCCAGGAAATTGTTCAACGAATTGCATAAGTACAATATAGGCCTTGGTTTCCTCGTATGGTTAATTAAATTGCTCTTTCCTCGCGAGTCTACACTGTTCTCTAATTGCTTTTACTAAGCTGAAAATCGATCTGATAACTGTATTTGTTATTACTTTTATGAAGTAAAGAATTCAATTTTTCTCGTGTTAAGAGGATTCTTTCCCCTACAGTCATGGTGCACGGATATTTGAAATGTGGGTAGAGCTTAGAATGAGAATCTAGTTAATCTGCTGCTGGACGAAAGTCTGTCCAACTCTTCTTCATAAGCATATAAGCTCCTACCTTGGGCAATTCTTTTTCATGTTACACCGAATGTACTGTATATGTATAGAAGTACCGGTAGTATATAAATATAGGGTA
The DNA here is from genome assembly GCF_964235325.1 of Thermobia domestica. Lineage (NCBI taxonomy): Eukaryota > Metazoa > Arthropoda > Insecta > Zygentoma > Lepismatidae > Thermobia > Thermobia domestica. The sequence goes on along the minus strand of NC_137456.1, from coordinate 22,406,586 downwards.
TATATATATATTAGTGAACTTCTGACCCGGAAGACCAGAGACAGCCGAACCCTAATCTACATATGGACAAACACCGTGTGCGTGGGTTTTCTCGGGGTTCTCCCGTTTCCTCCCACTTTCTTCATTCCACCATTTCATTCATCTCTCATCATCACCGTCTCCTTTAGCCTAATCGGCATAACCGTGGGACGTAAAACTCAAAAATTTTATTTCATTTTTCCTAATCTATACATTCAGTGATCCGTCCAGACTCGTGACTCTTAGTAACGTGACAGACCTATGATTCGGCTAATCCGTGACCCGAAATAACCTAAGAGACCCATTACCAGGATAAACCGGTGACCCGAAGTAATAGCTTGACAGACTTATGACTCAGCTAATCCATGATCCGAAATAACCTGAGAGATCTATGCCCTGAACCAACCCGTGATCAGGAGTAATAACCTGACAGACCTATCACTCCACTAGATCCGTGACCAGAAATAACTTGATAGACCTGTGATCCGGTTCCGGACCGACTCGTGATCCAAAGTAAAAACGTAATAGACCTATAACCTGGCCAGACCCGTGATCCGTAGGGATGGGCACATGCGAGTTTTTTTTTTTTTTTTAACTCGACTTGATTCGAAACAGACATTTTTGAGGTCGACTCGAGAACTCGGCTCGAAAAATTTCCTCCAAGTCGACTCGAAACTCAAGTCGAATTCGGGTCGAGTTTCGAGTCGAGTCGAGCCAAACCGAACCAAATCGAGCTAAATCCTGTGTGTAGTTTCAAGTACTCTCTTCAAATATCCTACATAGGCAATATAATTATCAACGATACTATTACTATTACTAATACTAGTAATTATTATTATTATTATTACATATTACTATCATTATAACAACACTGTGTATAACCATGAAAGATAGGCGGTTTGTGTCTGAATACTAAAAACTAGTTGACTGCCGATCACGGTCTTCGAGAAGTCTTCAAGAGGCAAGGATGTTGTTCACGAGGTTCTGGGTTTGAGTTCCGGAGGAGCAAGTATTCGAGATCGAGACAAAAATTGTTAATAGGATGTCAGCCAAACATGCATTGAACATCAGTCAAAGCAGTTCGTCCCGGGTTTAGGGTTGTCAACGGCTCGAGTGGCTCGGCTCACAGCTCATTCACTATCGAGCCGCACTGAGAAGTGATCCGAGCCAACAGCTCACCCATACGAGAATGGGAGCCGATGGCTCACCCGAACCGAGCCCGCTCGAGCCATTGGCTCAGTTGAACCGAGTAGAACCGAGCCGATGGACTCATTTCAACGGAACTGGCTTGAGCCGATGGCTCACCTGGACCTGAGCCGAATCGGTGGCTCATTCCAACCGAGCCTGCTCGAGACATCGGCTCAATTGAGCCTAGCCGATGACTCATCTCAATCGAGCCAGCTCGAGCAGTTCGCTCAGTTAAACACAGCCGAGCCGTTTGATATCTGTACTCGGGTTGGACTTCTGGTTGAGCTCAAAACTTCGACCGTGCAAGTCTGATACTTAATGGTAAGAACTACAGTATATACTTACATTGGTGCTCACAAGATTTTAGGTTGTCTCGTTATAAAAATGTATTGTCGTCTTGTTATTGAGACGAGACGAGATGCGAGCAGTGTCCTCTCTCGTAAACAACACTAAAAGTATTCCACATTACTGCTTACATTCCTCATGGCTTTCGCTTTCCAGTCTAATCAAGCCGTGATTTCAAACGAGTTAAAACGAGCTGAACGAGCGAGCCATTTATCAAACTCGACTCACCTCGAAACTCGACCTCAAGAACAGTGACTCGGCTCGACAAAATTACCTTTGACTCGACTTGAAACTCGACTCGAGTTTCGAGTAGAGTCGAGACTTAGCTCGACTCGTGCCCACCCCTAGTGACCCAAAGTAACCTGAGGGACCTATGACTCAGCTAGACCTGTGACCTGAAGTAACCCGAGAGACATATGAACCGGCTAGACCTGTCACTCGAAATAACCTTACAGACCTATGACCCAGTCTGATCTGTGATTCGATGTAACTTGATAGACCTATGACTCAGACAGAACCGTGACTCGAAATGACCTGACAGATCTATGACCCGCCCAAACACATGATTCTAGGTAACCCTTCAGACGTATGACCCGGCCAGACCCGTGATCCGAACGACCTTACGACCTATGACTAGGCCAGACTAGTGGCCCGATGTAACCTGAAAAACCTATGTAACCTGATATACCTATGATCTGGCCAGATCCATGACTAGTGATGGGTAAATTCCGGAGAAAATATTTTATTGGGAATATTCCCGGGAAGATACCCCAAAATAGGAATATTCCGGGAATTTATGAACAAACACAAGAAAACTGAGGTGAGTTGAGTTGATTTTGAGTTTAACGTCCCGTTCAGCAGTGAGGCTATATGAGACGTGGACTTACTGATTAACGTGGAATCCGAACCACATGAGCTCCCGCCGGGAATCGAACCCGGGTCTCCCACGCCAAAGGCGCGTACGCTAACCGCTTAGCCACGGAGGAGCTCTACAAAGAAAATTGAATTCTATTATTATATTATGATTTCAAAATATTTTTTTAAATCACAGTATATGCATTACTGTTATTTCCAGAGGATTCTTTAAAATGTATATTCTGAATGGTATAATGTTATTTTATTTTTATTCTATTGTATTTAGAGACTACGCATGAATGTATATTTACTTATAATGTGTTTTATGCAAGTACCTAGGTAAATATGTAGGGAAACATTTTGTATTGAAAGTTTATATACTTTTACACCGGTAAACAGTGGGTTTTCTAAACTTGATCCTACTACTTATATTATAAACATATTAAATTTTTAAATGTTATATACAAATTAGGTTGCTAATTGCCAGAAAACATACGTGTCGAAAAATTCGTAAGATTGCCAGTGTATGGGATGCCATATATACAGAATGTTGAGTTGATGTACACTGTGTTTTCTTACTGTGTACTATTAAATCTCTAATTTAAGAAGATAGATTATTTCGAACAATATACAACGTGTTACAAATATAAGCCAACAGCACTAGGTACATGAATACACACGTAAAAAGAAGCAAACAAATCCTAATTAACACAGGTCTTCAAACACCGGTATTAATGAAATATCCTGAGAAGCAACCCTAATTTTCATATGTAAACAGTATATTTTAAAAGTATATGTATTTACAGCTACAGAGATTTTTAAATTCAATATCTGGTTCTTTCTCAGAGAGCAAAATTTGAGTCAAGGACAGCAGACAGAGACAGCGGACAGCTTTCATAGCCACGTTTGATCTAATCCTCATTCCATATGATTACGTTTCTAGCCATCATCCTTCGTAGAAAGGCCAATTGGATTAGGTACATCTTGCGAAGAAATTGACTTCTTCATACCGCCATAGAAGGAAAGATGGAAGGAAAGCGAAGAATAGGAAGAAGAACACAACTGATAAATGATATGAAAAAGAAAAGAAAATATTCGGCGTTAAAAGCGGAAACTGAAAATTGAGAAACGTGGAACAAACATTTCCAGGCTCAAAATTAAAATCAGAAAAAAGAAAAAGAACTGTCATTAGTCCTGGGATCTGCCAAAAGACAGAATTACGTAATAATAATAATAATAATAATAATAATAATAATAATAATAATAATAATAATAATAATAATAATAATAATAATAATAATAATAATAATATGAAAGGTGGGAGACATAGCTTGATTGGAAAAGAGCCTTTAGGAAAGACGATGGACGTACAACGAGAAGATATGGACGTGGGTGATTGGTCCCTTTTTCATGTGCGGAAAAGTATTCAATGGCGCTTCTTTTCCTGCCAGTGCTTATTTGTGGTCCGAAGTGTTCTGATTCAATTTCAGAACGCATGAGTATATGGTGAACATCTTGTTTGTATATACATATATTTTCTCAAATCTCGAATCTTGTTTGCTTTCATTTTCATTTCACCAAAACTTCTCTTATATTAATTTGCTTCTTTGACTTAGAGAACAGTCGCCTCCGCCGACTTCCCGTGGATCCGCCAGTGTTAATCCTGAAAAGAAATGTGGGTTATCATGATTTCCATATGGAAACTCGATACCGATAAAAAAATTGAAAGTTGATCAATATGTCAAAATGTCAAAGAATACCAAAAACTGTACAAAAATATTGATTACCGATCTATTAAATATCAAAATATCGAAGCATCAAAAAGTATTAAAATATCGACAGACATTGAATACCGAAACAACTCTAGTTATCAAAATATCTGTTAAAAAGTACAAAATATCGATTACTGAAATATCGAAAAATTTCGATTTATCGATTACTAAAATATCAAAAAATTTCGAATTATCGAAATATTTAGATATATAAAATATATCGAAATATTATGCATATTAAAACACCTAAATACCAAGAATATAAAAATATTGATCATAGAATGTAAAAATATACAGGGTGGCCCAAAAGTAGGTATACGTCCCTTGCATTGATCAAATATAACATTCTAGTTTATGGGTTTATTTGCTTCGGCTCTTCCAAGCTTAAAATGTAAGTAAAAATAAATTAAGAACAAATAATAAAGAAACTAAATCTATCTACCTGATGGCTAACAATAAGAAATGATATAAAATATAATGTGTTGATCAATACAGTACTGTATACCTACTTTTCGGCCATCCTGTATATATATGGAGATATCGAAAATCGAACTACCGAACATCAAAATTTAAAAAAAAAACTATCGACATTTAAAAGTTTTCGAATGCGAAAAATCGAATATAAAAGATATCGATAGTGTATATCTTTCTGTAATATTTTAGATATCGATATTCCTGTTTGAAATTTTCGATCAATCGATCGATAGATCGAAACATCTTAGTCCAAGTATTGAATCTACTAATAGTGTACGTGCGGAAGCAATCGACTACATCATCGATTGCTTTTTTCCTTTGTCATCAGCAGGTTTTGTGTAGCTTGCTCCTTATATAAGTTGATCTGGCTTATTAAGAATAGTAAAACCTAAAACTGTGACGTCACTTTGTATTGTGTAGAATAGGACATATGCGTGGAAAGTTCATAAAAGTTCTTTGTTCACTTTTTTTCGAGACAAAATGATTTGTTAATTTAAAAAGGCAGGAAATTCTTTCGACCGCATGCTATCAATGTCTTCCACTTCAAAGACAAAATCATTTTAGTTAGAACCATGCAGAAGAAAGGCGCGGGGGGCGGAGAGGGAAGTATACTTGTTCTTGTATCGGAACAAGACAATAGTAATAAACTTGTCCAGTAGACGCGTCGTGACTGCTCTGGCATGCAATTGATATTTACTGAAATTAGTAATAGCAGTCGCGTGTCTTTAAACAGAGTACAAGTTAGATCTGCGTAGGAGGATGGCTGGGTTTATCGGTATGTGTGCCGGCTGGATGAGACGAAAGAGAGGGGGTTGAGTTAACCCCCTCCTCTTGTTTCCCAGTACAAAAAAATAATTAAAGAGGGGAAAAATAAGAGAACGTTATTGTCGCTTTCCCGCATCATTAACCATTAACACTCTCCACCCATTTTACACCCACAGTTTTATTTCTTTTTTTTTTATTTTTTTAGGTTTAATTTTCACTTTCGCTTCTTCTCTCTCTCCCCCGACCCCTCTTTAACAATTTGCAACGAGCCACTACTGGCTGACGATTGGGCCTCCTGCTGCCATTTGCATTCTCATGTACTTGGAAATAAGCCTAATGCGAATTGAACGGTTCCCGGTATTAATCAAGCTGATATTTTGATGCTTCCAGGATAAACGAGGACTATCTTCCTTTAATTACTTTGCACACAGACCGACAAATTGCCACCTCTAAATAATTTTACCCTCTACACCCCTGCTCCCTTTCACTTTTCCTGGTGATGATAGAGGTCAAATCCTGAAAAAAAAAAAAAAAACTTGCTCTATACATCCTATTCACTTGCAACATCTCGTTTTCTCCCTTTCTCGTCGCCCTCCTACTTTTTTGCTCGGCAAATCACATTTAGCCTAACTGCATTTCATAATTGACTTATGTACTTTCCCTCTTGACCATGAAAATCCTTGCTTTACTTTCCGTTTCTAAGAAGCAGCACCATCTTTACGCTTAGTACTTAGATGTATAGTGTGCTTCAAAAGTAGAGCGGTCAAATTTCAGGATTAACCCTAAACATAAAGGTGTATTAAAATTTCTCCATTCTTTTATTATAGTAAGTCCTATTATCCGTGGAATACTGAGTATGTTAATATAGGAAATGTAGATTTTAGATTTCATTTAGACAAAGGAGTCCAGGGTTCGATTCCCGGTGGCAGATCTCATTTAAAGCTGTACATCCACTTCTGATATACCCTCGCTTCTAAAAGGAATACTAAACTAAACTCACACCAAATCAAAATCATTTAGACAAGATTGAAATATATAATTTGATGTAAATTTAGTCCAAATTGCCTTCCAGTAAATTATATGTCTTTTATCTTTTCTTTTGCATATTATTATTTATAATATGGGTATACCCTCTTTCTAATTTTGAGTTGAGTTGATTTTGAGTTTAACGTCTCTATCAACAGCGAGGCTATATGAGACGAGACTTACTAATTAACATGCAATCCGACATAAGCTCCCGCCGGGAATCGAACCAGGGTCTTCCACGTCAAAGGCGCGTGCGTTAACAGCATAGCCACGACGGAGCTCTCTTTCTAATTTTGTGCATAGTTGGAAAATTCAATAAATCATTGTAATCTGTGCTGTGTATGTTATATTTTCCACTTTTGTTTTATTATTATTGTTATTTATTATTATTATTATTATTATTATTATTATTATTATTATTATTATTATTATTATTATTATTATTATTATTATTATTATTATTATTATTATTATTATGAAACTTTGGTAAAAACCCTAAAGAGAGACATGCAAAACTAAAGGTTAATTAACGTTTTCAGTAAGGAAAGCTTCATATCCCTTTATCGTCGGCAACCAACAATGTTTTGCTGCTCTACAGGTTGCATAGAAGCCAGAAATGCAATGGATTTTAAAATTATAGACAACATTAACTCCATTAATGAACTGAGCTGAAACAATCGCCCTAGCTATCTATTGCAAAGAAATGAACTCAAAAAATCAGTTTCGTTCAAGATTTATTGTGTGAAGTAACGGAGGACTAATATTACAATCTTGTAAGTCCCAGTTATAGCGTGATACTGCTATTACTACTATTCCGACTACTACTAGTACTGGTACTAGTTCTATTACTACTACTACTGCTACTACTACTACTACTGCTATTATTATTATTATTATTATTATTATTATTAATAATAATAATAATAATAATAATAATAATAATAATAATAATAATAATAATGGAAAGTTTCCTGCAATTAAATGTTCAATTTCTTGGAGTTGATTGAATATTCTGATGTAAAAATTAGGTTATCTTTTTCTCAAAGGCTAACTTGTAGCAGAAGCACTGTTATTATTTCTTATCTACCTAGCAGTCTAAAATACTAGTCGACTGTTTAAATTGTATAATAATAATAATAATAATAATAATAATAATAATAATAATAATAATAATAATAATAATAATAATAATAATAATAATAATAATTATTATTATTATTATTATTATTATTATTATTATTATTATTATTATTATTATTATTATTATTATTACGAAAGTGCATTGACATCTGAACTCCTATTAAATTTGTAACACTATTTACTAAAGAAAACAAAGCTTATTTTTGATATTGTGCATTGCAGGAGTATTACGTATTATGGGCTTTCCAAAGTTGTGTCATAATCATATTAAGGCAACACTAAAATTTAGCACCTGTTTTTATGCCAAGGAAAACAAAATGCACAACAAACAAATAAACAAAATATAAATACAATAAATACGTAGTGTAGTATTACTCAACGATTCGATCGGATGTTGCAATTCAAATGACAAGTACTGTTACCGGGAATTTAACACGATTCTCCTGTATCAAATTCTCGTACCAGTGTTGTCCAGGAGGTGAGAAATTTTTGGTCAAGAAAACGAGACGAGAGAGATGCTTTTAAATTCATGATAAGACAAGAAATTTCTTGAGTCTCGCTGGCAACACTACTTCATCCGAATCTAAATTTCAACCACTGCTTTAGTGATACATATCCTTTTATCGTAGACAACCAACAATGCTTTGTTGTTGTGCAGGATGCATAGAACCTAGGAACTGCCGTGGATTTTAAACTATACAGTACTTACTCCATTAAGAGTCTTCATCCCGGCGAAATTAAAATACCGCTAATTTTACAGGAATTATGTGATATCTTCAAATAGATAAAAGATAGATGAAATATGGAACAAGAGCGCCCTAGACAATATTATTATGCGTGAGGTATCTTTATCACAAATCACCTAGTGGATTTATGTTTTCAGCTGTTTAGAAACGCGAAAATAAATGCCGATATTCAAAATGGCTCGAAATCGAAAGTAGATAAGTGAGTCGTGATAACGGTTTCTCATGTAAAATGACATTGTCTAGGGCGCTCTTGTTCCACATTTCGATTATCTTTTATCTATTTAAAGATATCACATAATTACTGTAAAGTTAGCGATATTTTAATTTCGCCAGGATGAAGACTCTTAAGAACTCAACCGACACAATCGCTCTAGTTATCTATTAGAAGAAACTATAAAGTGATTAGATCAGGGATGCAAATAACCACTCGCCTGCTCGTCCGGGGCGAGTGGTTCATCGGTGCAGGCGAGTATTTAATATCATACCGAAGGTAAGTAAATGACTTCTATTGTGGGATGTGGGCTAGTAACTTTTTTCTTGGGCTAGTAAAATGTTGTTGCTTATTTGCATCCCTGGATTAGATGATTGTACGAACACAATTGAGAGGATTTACTAACAGTTAAAGATACACAAGTCATTATACAATATATACTCCAATAATAAAGTGGTTTTAAATGTTACATCGTACCAGTGGCGTATTTAAGGGAAGCTTCCGGGCTTAAGCCCCCCGAAATCTTACTTACTATAGTAAAGTATATGAAATATCTTGCAGAATTTTCACATTTTCAGGCAAAGTCCCGCCCCCCCCTGAAAGTTAACAAAGCACCCCCGAAACTGAATCGTAAATACGTCACTAAATCACACCATTCGTACAACGCACCATCGCACCTGTAGACCTCTTCTGACACGCAGGGATTCTGGTAACTTCTAGAAGTTATTAAGAAAAAAATCAGGGTTTAAATTTTGTACATAAATTTACAAAACGAGACGGGAATGTTTTTTTGAGAACCAAGACGAGAAGATAATTCTACAAAATTTACGAGACGAATTGTCTCGTCTCGTGGGAAAGGCTACCTCGAAAAATTTATTATTTCGTCACATTACCAATTTATGATTAGTGAAAACCTATGCTCGAACTGTGTATCAAAATGTACTGATAAACCTTAATTAATCTTTGCAAACATCTTTAATATATACATATATTTCTTTTCAGGTAAGTGAGATACCTATGAATTAGGAGACATTGGAGTTCTTAAAAAAAAATGTTGACCAAGGAAAGGTAAGTTATATTTATAAGATTAGAATACTAGTTTTGTGTCTACATTTCTGTCAATGAACATGATGTGTATTCTGTTCATTAATTTTATGAATTTTATATACTTTCGAGTCCTTACCTACAAAATAGAAAGGGGGTAATTGCTCACCATGCCCCGAGTCTTGATGCCACTGGTGATCTCAAGACTTAGTGCACGGCTATTCAATGCGTTCGCAATGCGTTTTTACGCTTGGAATACGCTGACCATGTATTTAAATGTGGATGGCTGATCACAATGCGCTGCAAATGTGAAAGCACTAAAAACGCGCAAAATACGTCGGCTCGAGCGTATTTTGTGCGTTTCGGAACAATAGACAGCCTGCTGTTTCGAAATCAGTAAAAGATGTCTAAAAGAAGGGGAAGAAAAGGAAAGACGTGTTGTGAGGCAAGGGGATTTTAGTAAGAAACAGCTGCTTGGAAGATATTTCGGGCAGAGTATTAGTACTTTGCTATTATAAAGTATATGCGAGTACGTATAACAAAAGAAAATTCACAAAAATACAAGGAAATTCAGAAAAATTAGCTAATCACATAAAAATCTATGTAACTCAATAGAGTTATTACTCGTGATTCGTATGAATGAGAATAAGGGTGTAGCGGTAAGGTCTGGAAGCCCTGACTGACTCAAATTATGATTTATAACTCTGGCGAAAGTAAAATTATCGACTAGCCACAAAGGTAGCGTTCGCTGCGAGGAGTGATGCATCGGAAATGCGTTCTCGAATAGCCATATACTAAGGTATGGCTATACGAGGATGTGTTTCCGATGCTTCATCCCTCGACCTAGGTGGCTTCTCCTCTAATTTTACTATCGCTAGAGTTATAAATGATATTGTAAGCCAATCAGAGTTTCCAGGTCTTTTTTTTTTTAGGTTCAAGTCTACAATAGCAGAGTTTCAATACTCTGCACAAAGCATCTTCCAAGCTGTTTCTTGCTAAAATCCCCTTGCTTGGCAACACGTCTTTCCTTTTCTCCCTTTCTTTACACATCTTGTAAACAGCAGGTGGTCTATTGTTCCGAAACGCACCAAATACGCTAGAGCCTACATATTCTGCGCGCTTTTAACTGCTTTCACATTTGCACCGCATTGTGATTAGCCATCCACATTTAAATACATGGTCAGCGTATTCCAAGCGTACGCATGAGCCATAAAACGCGTTGAGAACGCATCGAATAGCCGTGTACTAAGTAGGAAAAAATATTTCTTTTAACACCCTATGGATAGCGTATCGCGAAAACAAGAGAATCCCTTTATTATACCAAATTTCTCTCTAAAACTCAGGGCTTAACCGATCTCCTTTGTTATCTCATGCCTTGTTCATCCTTGTAAAACACAATCTCTCAAGGAGATGGACGTGGTAATCGGTGAAGAAGAAAGGAGTGTTCGCAGTCACAAGAAGAAGCAAAAGAACAAAAGGCAGAAAGGAGATTAGGAAGAAGAAGGAGGAGAAGAAGAGAAAGGCGCAGAAGTTGTATGTGTGGAGGCGACAATGCGTGAAATTCTGATGCCAAAAGCAACCATTAACGGATGATGGGAGAATCCTAGCATAGAGTGGGAAAAAAAAAACCAAAATCTCAAAGCTCTGTTGTTAGAACTGTCCGTGGTAGGTCATCATCGGCTGATAGCTTCTTTTTTTTTTTTCCTTTAAAAATCTTTTGAAGACAGTTTTACGCTTCCCTTGATAAGCATTTTTCTTCTTTTTTTTAATTTTTATCTTTTTCTACTTCTAAAAAGTTCGGTCTGCATAGTTTTTCCCGGTTTACGTCTCTATGTTTACGTGCAAACCAGTAGTATTACGTCAAAAGCATAATCTAATGTGTGCATGACCAACAGTGTCATTTCAGACTTTGCCAGTAGGGGGAGGGGAAGGGGAGAAATTGTCAACCGGTATAAGAGTTGCACGTTTTATTTATTAGTTTATTAGTATACAATTTATTAAATTGAATGTTTTTCAAACTGTCGCCTGCCCTCCCCAAATGACGCCACTACACTGTAAAAAATGAGGTGTTGAAACAACACAAAATGACTACCACTTTAGCGTGTTACTTGTGTGTTAATTCAGCACCAAGCATCTCGCCTTCAGAGCATATCAAAAATAACTCGTTACTACCTGAGAGAATTTGCATTGGTGTTTATAGTTTAATATAAGCAAAGCTTTGCGAAATATATTTGGCATTTATGCCAAGTAACCAATAATGTTCTAATTTTCTGTAACCCGTCAGAATAATATTGATGGAAACCTGTGAATTTGTTTGACAACAGTTACATAGGCAATAGTTCTGCCATCTTATGTTCATACGTGCTAAGACACAAGAATAACAGATAAAGAAAATAGGTGGAAGAATTGCTATCTGCGTAACTGTTGTCAGATGATTCACAGGTTTACAACAATATTATTATGACCCATTACAGAAAACATAGAATGTTATTAGCTACTTGCCGTAAATGCGAAATATGTTTCACAAACCTTTGCTCATACCAAACAATAAAAAACAATGCAAATACTTACAGCCGGTAACGAGATATTTCTGATATGCTGTGAAGACGATGTAGCTGGTGTTGAATTAACACACAACTAACACGCTAAAGTGGTAGTCATTTTGTGCTATTTCAACACCTGATTTTTTGCTGTGTACATATAACCTAGTCATGAAAATGAAATGAAATCTTTCAGTTTAACGACCTACGATAATGTCCTTCAGGCTAAGGGAAATAGTTATTAATGCAAATGAATGATGATAATGGAAGAATTGATGGAATAAGAAAGTGGAAGAAAACGGAGAAACCCTCAGAACCCACGGACACGATGTTCTCCACTACAAACTTACTTGACCGGAGTCGAACCAGGGACCCCACGCACCACAGATAAGAGCTCTACCACTATGCCACCATGCCCCCTCAACCGGGTCATAACACGCCATCACTATTAGTTGAATATATTGAGAAACCGAAGTGTTCTTTCGTGAGTTCGTGCTTTTTCTACGTGCCGGGTTCTATTCCCGTTATTAGTGCTTGCACTACAAACAAATACGTGTAGTGAGCAGAGATATCCAAACTCGTCAGGAATTCGGGACTCTCACTCAACCAAACTCAAGCTTAAGAGGCCTCATACGTTTCACTTATCTGCTTTCGATTTCGAGCCATTTTGAAAATCGGCATTTATTTTCGCGTTTCTAAACGGCTGAGAACCACTAGGAAAGCCACTAGGTGACTTTTGATAACGGTACCTCACGCAAAATAATATTGTCTAGGGCGCTCTTGTTCCACATTTCAATTATCTTTTATCTATTTGAAGATATCACATAATTACTGTAAAATTTGCGGTACTTTAATTTCGCCGGGATGAGGCCTCTTAATGATTCAGCGCGTGCCACCTTAAACGTAGCAATTTCTAGCTCGATTGATCAGGTTAGGAAGCCTAAGCCTATACAAACCTCAAGCCCTTAACATTAACCAGTTCAATCGAGCAGGAAAAAAAAAAAAAAAAAAAAAAAAAAACAGCACGAAGGCACGCGACGCGAGCCCCATTGATTTAGCAAGCCTTAACCATCGAAAACCTCATTGGAAGAAGCCCAAGACCCAATGAGAATAGTGATCCCAAGCTCGAACGTGAATTCGAGTCTAATCAAGCCATCTCTGATAGTGAATGATCGGATTCGACTTCAAGAAGTTCTATCTGACATAGCCTCGATGTTGGAAAGAGTCTTTAAACTTCAGTCTATTAGTAAATTAAAAAAAAAAAAAAAAAAAAAAAAAAAAAAAAAACTGGTCACACACCCTTAGGACTACTACATTCTACGCTATCATCAGAGCTTGAATTTCTATGGCCGGAAAAGTTTGAATATATACATACATTTATGCTCAGAAAGCAACAAAATATAACCTAAAAATCACACAATTTCACAATATTAGAGAACTTTACTTTAGGTATCTTGAAATTATAGTCACAAGAGAAGTTCGGAAGAAAGCACTCGCCTGTAGAGAAACTAAGCATACCATTTGAATGACCAATGAATACTGATTACAACAAACTAATAAAATTCGTGTACGGTTGAGAACTGTTCAAGAGATTCAACTTCAAACGTACGATTTGTACAACCATTTGATGTATTTGGATTCGGACCAATCAATGATTATGGAGGAGATTTGTACATAATATGAAACTTCTTCATCCGGACATTATGATGTACCAACGAAAGAATCAGATAAAGTTAGTGTCCATGCTAATGAATCAGTTCCGATCACCGCGATACATTGAACTGTTTCAGTTTGTGTTTCACAAGGCAGATTACCGAACAAATTATGTACCTTTTGAATCATCTGTAGAATTGGCTTTTCGCTTTGGTTATGCAAACTGTTCCCTTGACTAACGCATCGCAATTGCGTGTATATAAAATGTTCATGGTGCAAGTAAGTCTTTTGGCTGCGTCATTTCTCCATAGAACAGAAGAACACCAGTGATTAATTTTCAACTCTAACCTACTATTATTAAAAACACCTATAATGACTAATTTTAACTAACAAACCCGTTAGTCACATCTATAATGACTAATTTTAACTAGCAAACCCGTTAGTCATTGCAAAACAGTTTTTTTTCTGCCACCTTCGATATATTTCAATTCGTCTAATAATGTACTTAATGCGTTTAAACGCGCATATTCTCATTTTTTCACATAACCTTCAAAGTTGAATCTTTTGAACAGTTTTCAACCGTACAGGAATTTTATTAGCTTGTTGTAATCAGCATGAATTGATCTTTCAAATGACATGCTTAGTTTCTCTGCAGGTGAGTGCTTTCTCTCGAACCTCCCTTGTCAGAAGTGCCAGAAAAAAGACAGGGGATTGGGCCTGAAAAATACTTTTGGGGGGCCGTATCTCTGATCGTTATTACTTACACATTTCTGGGAGAATGGGAAGAAATGATACACAGGAAAGTAATATATTAAATGAATAACACAGGTTTGTTTCTTCAATAAGCTATAACAATGAAAGCACGTCAGAAATATAGCTAAAACTAAGGAATGTCAGTGAGGAATGTCGCTTATTAAAAGCAAACCTTTTTTGATACTTTGTGTCATCTTTTGGATTCTCTAAGGACTTCTTGACCGACCCTCGTATCAGGAAAGGAAGACTATACCAGCATGTAAATAACCAATAAATAACTCGGAGAGGAAATATGTCCCTTCTGTTCTAAATAGATGAAAGGGTTGCCCAGCAATCTGTGGCTAATGTGAAAACAAAGCAGATTCTTGTGTCAAATACACGTACAGGATAAAGTTTTTTTTTTTAAAAAAAAAAAAAGAATCATGTCAATTGTCATTAAACACGTGATCTATTCCTCACAACAATCACGACATGTGTTTGGATTACTTCGCCAGTCATGTTCATGTGCAATTGTGAACATTTTTTTTTCTTTTTCATGGAGATTATAGGGAGATGGAAGTCCCAAAGCAAACAAAAACTGTGTATTTTTACTTTTCTTCGTTCAACAATAATTAATATTTATAATCAAATATGCTTCGCTTCCCTTACTTTTTCTTTCTCTTCTTTTTCTTCTTCTTTTTTTTTTTATATAACTAGGGGGCTTAACTTGAAGTATCTAAAGGCGTGGCTAATATGTCCGTTTACACAAAAGGACCGCTTCGTCCGTGTTTGACAGCTTAATTCTAACCCCCCAATTTCTGCACCACTACTCTTTTTTTTTTTTTTTTTAATTCTCAGCCTTAACATATTCCTTCCCCCGCCTCCCAACTTTTTGCCCTGTCATTTGCAATGATTTCAAGGAATTGTTTTCTAACAAGGTCTCCTTTGGGCCAAAGTTAGTTAAGAAGAACATACAATTATATCTACGAGCTTAAGCATTTACGCAGAAAGTGTCAAAATATTAAACATCATCACATTTATTTGATTAATATCATATAAACACAAATTATAGCTATCAAGAACATTGGTTACATTTTTTTCTCTCTCTCTCTTTCTAGTTTCATATTCTGTTTGGTTTTCTCCCAGGTTTTTGCCCTATTATTCTCGAATATCTAAGAGCTTTCCGCACTTGTCTAGTCGATAGTAGTTTTTGCCTATGGTACGAGAAATTTCTCGTTTTTCGAAGCGAGTTTCGAGACGAAAAGTATCTTTCCAAATTTGAGACGAGATAAGAAATTTCTCGACTCTCATGACTAGAGAGCGGATTTTAAGGTGCAACACCTTTTCTAAAAATGTAGTTGTTTTAACAACCAAAGTTCAAAATATGTATCTCCGGGCATAAAACGAACTGAAATAAACCCACTTTGTTGCACCCTTTTTAATGGATGTTGCACCTTTTTTCGCTAGATTCATAAAATTTCCCTTTTTCTTACTTCTTTTAGCCTTCAGCACCTTTATTGTCCCTTTTCTCTCTCTCTTTTCTTTTTAAGATTTTGACAGAACAATATGTTTTATTTTCAATCTAGTTTACACATCACATTCCGTAAATTTAGACGCAATCTTGACGGATTTGCTACGGATAAATTTGAACTGAATTTGCGAAACAATCCGCACATAAAAACTTTTACAACGTTAACTGAACTTCCTGTCCATGAGCTTACAAGATGTGTACCACTGTTTTCTGTTGATGCCGAGTGAAGTTTCTCCACAGACAAGGATCTCCTGAGCTCCAAGCGACAGAAACTAATATTTGAAAATATAGAAGTGTTACACATAATCAAGTATAACCAGTTATTGAAGACCCAGTAGTATGTGACGGTTTCTCAAGCCACAATATTGCTAAATTAAAGTTTTCTTTTTTAAAATACCAGAGTTGGTTTTAAGCACAATTTTATTACAAGAATGTTGAATGTTGTACAACTTCGGGATTAAATAAAACAATTTTGCAATTTATGTCCAGTGTTTAAAGCCAAGACTTCAACAATACCGTATTTGCTGGTGTAATGAATAAAGAATGTTCATGTAATTGTATACTATAGCACTTAATAAAGATATCCTATTATCACTTTTTTTTGCACCTTTTGGAATGATTTTTCAGCCCCTTTTGTTCCCTTTTTCCTACCACATTTTTGCACCTTAAAATCCGGTCTTTCCTCATGACCAACACTACAGTTCACTCAAGCCATTAGTCTCACTCTTTTAGTTTTACATAATGTATAGTATTAAAAAAAAAAACTCTAAATTGATAAAGTCATTGTATGAACACAATGAAAAGCATTTATCAACGTTTAAAAGATATGTATGCAAGTCATCACATAATATGATTCAACAACCAATATGGTTTGAATGTTGTTATATCACACGCTTCGTGTACCTCTCGTGATGCGGAAGGATTCTGATTAACTTCTAAATGAAATTAAGAAAAAGGAAAACAGGGTTTTAATTTTGAATATCGATGTACAAATCGAGACGGAAGGAGACGAGAAAGTATTCTTCCAGGACTGAGACGAGATCAAACTTCCTTGATATTCACGACACGAGGCGAGAAAACCTTATTGTTCATAGCGTTTTGTCTCGAGCTTATCACTATCTGGAACCTTCCTCGCTCGTTTAGCTGCTAGGACACTCCTTTTGTTTTCTAGGTCCTGGGTTCGAATCCTGGTAGAAAAACCTTTGAAAGTTTGAACAACGCATTACGATGGTTTCGATTCCTTATTAAACAATAGGTCCGCATGTTATTACAGCCTCGGTACAAGTGTTTCTTTCAGAAACAATGCCCCGGGGGGGGGGGGGAGACACACTTGTTATTCCGAGGGGGCACTGCTGATACTATCCTATTTATTATTATATTATAGACGTATTATTTTGGTCTCCTCCGAGGGGCACTCTCAGAGCTCCGGGAGGGTAGCCCCCCCCCAAAAAAAAACAGGTCTGGAAGAAATACTGCTCGGTACTGGAAAGGGGCTCTAAATTTCATACTACTAAAGAAAAAAATGAAATCGAATGTTTAGAGCTTATACATAGTCTATAGTTTCATTTTATTTTCATCATCATCATCATCATCATCATCATCAATATTCTGCCATTATTGGCAGGTCACTTGCCGCAACTGAGAAGCTTTCATGCGTTGAAAGGACAAGCGTAGAAAGCGAAATACCAAGCACGCGCCAATTGATCGAAAGCTTTTTTTTTTCCTAGTTGGGTACAATCATATAAGGCTTACAAGCGCCATAGTAACAAATAAACAATGTGTTCTACTAGAATAAAATAATATCAATTATTATTGGAAAGAAACAACCTTGTGACGTTAAAGTTCATTTTTGTCAATTTTCTCGAATATTACTCATAAGGATTCACACTCACAAATATAAATTTCTTCAGGCCAACGAGACCTAACGATTGCTATGTGTCTCGTCCAGTGCCGGGTTTACGTATAAGCTAAACAAGCTATAGCTTAGGGCCCCACTCGCTTGGGGGCCCAAAAATTTAAAGAAAAAACTGATTATAATGTAATTTCGAAATAACAAGAAAGAGCAAATAAGATAAAACGCATATACAACAATGGTGTTCTGTATTGTTATGTACTAGTGTTTTCTGAAGCAAGTAATAGGGCTCTATTTCTCAGCCCCACTTGTAATGAGGCCTCTGTTATCCAGCCCCGCTTATAATGGGGCCCCCGTTTTGGAACCCTGCTTGTAATGGATCCTTGTCTCCATTTAAACATCCTTTAGGTCCATCAATTAGCATATAACATTTATTTAAACCTAAAAAAACTGCGACATTTTGTCGCTGAAAAAGAAAGCTTGACGTATAAAGGGCCCCTAAAGCTTGACATATAAAGGGCCCCTTTCAATAGCTTAGGGCCCCATCAAACCTACATCCGGCACTGGTCTCGTCTGTGAATACTTTGCTTTTCGTTAACTGATAATAATATTGTAGAAATGAAATGAAATCTTTTAGTTTAACGTCAAACGGTTATGCCCTTTAGGCTAAGGGAAACGATGGTTAAGGTAAGTGAGGGATAATGGAGGAATTGGTGGAATGAGAATATCGGAGGAAATAAGAGTACCACGAGAAAATCCACGGACTCGATGTAATACACCGAAAACTTACTTGGGCGGTAATGGAACTAGGGACACCACACATCAAAGATAAGCGCTCTGTCGCTGAGCCAATGTGCTCAATATTATTTTAGAGTTCCCGTTTGTACCTATATTATTGGGTTATCATGTAGTATGCGAGAATAATGCAAATATATAAAGGTAGCACTGGTTATTAAGGTATTCCATCACAGCGAAATTAAAATACCGCTAATTTTACAGTAATTATGTAATATCTTCAAATAGATAAAAGATAAAAGAAAAGTGGAACAAGAGCTCGCTAGACAAGATTATTTTACATGACATACCGTTATCACGACTCACTTATCTGCTTTCGATTTCCAGTCATTTAGAAAATCGGTATTTATTTTCGCGTTTCTAAATGGCTGCAAATGGAAAGCTACTAGGTAACTTGTGATAAGGGTACCTAATGGAAAATATAATATTGTTCCACATTTCAATTATCTTTTATCTATTTGAAGATATCACATAATTACTGTAAAATTAGTAGTATTTTAATTTCGTAGTGATAAGGCCTCTTAATATGCAACTTACTTTTCCTTTTCGTTTAAAAGAAATTTAAAAAAAGAACTCAATAAATTAAATAGAGACAGCGCTAAATTCAGCAGGTAGTAAGATTTCTTCTGAGAATTTTGTACACGTTATAATTGTAGTAGCGAAAACCACATAATGTGTGACTGTGGCCACACACACACACACACAGAGAGAGAGAGAGAGAGAGATAGAGAGAGAGATAAAGAGAGAAATAAATATACATAACGTAAAACCTTACCATCAAGAGGCAAGTATATACTATGTATGTGCAAGACAGAATAAAGAGAGAGCGAGATTGTGGGAGAGAGAGGGGGAGCTATGGGGGGGAGGAGACAGGGACGTGAGTGGATCTGTAGAAATTTAATTTCCCCTGTGGCCTAAGGCTCCTCGAAATGGGCTTAAGCTTTTCCACTTTTAGGAGTTGGTGGGGAGATCCCATTATGAGTAATTGCGCTACCATCTTCCTTGGCTGATGACACAAACAACAGTTATATACCTCATCCCTTTTGCTTACCCCATACCCTTTCTGTGTATGTGGTTTCTCTAACCTACCTAGCCTATCCTATACTCCAGCTTCGCACCGCACTGTCTCCAATTTTGTTTCCAAAATGAAGTACTTGTTATTTACAGCTTCTATAAATGGCATCTTTTGTATTTAAAGAAGGTAGAAGAGAAATATAGCTATGGATTTAAGTGTTTTAACACAAAGAATTTCCTTTTATGAAGTAGTAATTTAAATTAGTTACAAATAACTACTCTTTTGTGTATCATGTTAAATTTGGACATTATTATTATTATTATTATTATTATTATTATTATTATTATTATTATTATTATTATTATTATTATTATTATTATTATTATTTAAATTAAATTCTCCAATATATTTTTTTTTACTTCTTTACGTTTTTTTGGAGACCGCTGGAGCACTGTGGTAGAGTGCTCCCGTTATGTGCTTGGTGTCCCTGGTTTGATCCAAGCTTGTGTTTAGTGGGCTTTGTAGTGGACAAACACCATGTTCGTGGATTTTCTTGGAGTTCTCCTATTTTCTTCCACTTTCTTCATTCCAACATTTCATTCATAATCATCATCACCCTCTACCTTAGCCCCGCTGCATAATTGTGGGACGGTAAACTAGAACTTTCACTTAATTTCTATTTCACGTTTACAACTTCTATTGTAAAAATGTCTGTTATACCTAGGTATGACACTATAGTATCAGCTTCAGCACTTGGTTTCTGAATGTATTTCGCGAATAGCGAGATGGTACCGTACAAATCAGCCTTTAGGCGCCTCCTTTGTCTTCTCTTATTACAGGCTCAGCCTTACGCAACAAAAGGTCATAACAATTTAATAATACAAATAAATAAAGGATTGCGAGCCATTACTTGCAGAAAATCGTGTAGACGACCATGCAACCATGGCAACCATGGCCTATGTATGTTAGACACTAATTACGTTGTTACAATAATAATTTGTTAAACGTATCATTTCACACTAGTGCCATCTGTTGTATAATTATATTAAATTCTACAAACATGCACGTCAAGCCTCAAACAACGTTGTACATCTTAGTTGTCTCTGCTTTCAATTTGTTGTTCACATTATTGGTTTAAAACTACACTTTAAAAATCTTGTTAAGACAACTGAATTCCTCTACCACTTTTAGTGTGTTATTTCAACATCAGAGCCATCTACTTCTAGGCTATCATTGATAATGATTAATTGGTATTAGTTGTTACTTTATCCCATGAACAATGTTTAACTTGGCATATTTGGCATTTACATAACGCATGATACTTCCTATAATTCCTCACGAAAACAATTTTATGAACATATGAATTTTCTGACATTTACTTGAAGTCCTGCCATCTGTTGTTCCTACATGCCCAATGTTCCTAGGAAATATCATATATTGCATAAATGTCAAATGTACCGGACACATAAATGTCATGGCATGAAGTAACAATTAATACAAATTCTCACTGTCACGAAAACAGTTTTATATATGTATGAATTTTTTGACATTTATGTGAAGATGAAGTCCTGCCATATGTTGTTTCTATATACCATATGTTCCTACGAAAGATCTTACGTTGCATAAATTTCAAATGTATCGGATACATAGATGTCATGGCAAGAAGTAACAACTAATACAAATTCTCACCCTGACGAAAATAGTTTTATGAACGTATGAACTTTCTAACATTACACGAAATTGAAGTCCTGCGATCTGTTGTTCCCATGTGTCCTATCAAATATACTTTACATAAATGTCAAATGTACTAGACACATAAATGTCATAGCAAGAAGTAACAACTAATACAAATTTTCAACATCACGAAAACAGTTATATGAACTATTAAGTTTCCGACATTTACATGAAGTTGGGATCTTGCCATCTGTTGTTCCTATGTACACTATGTTCTTCCTAGAAAATGTCATACGTTGCATAATTGTCAAATGTTCCTGACACATAAATGTCAATAAAATGTCATGGCAAGAAGTAACAACCAATACAAATTCCTGCCCTCACGAAAAGTTTGTATAAATGTATGAATCTTTTCATATTTTCATGAAGTTGAGGTTCTGCCATCTGTTGCTCCTATATCCCATATGCTTCTAGAAAAGATTGTACTTTGTATAAATGTCAAATATATGGGAGACATAAATGTCATAGCAAGTAGTAACAACTAATACAAATTTTCACCCTCACGAAAACAGTTTTATAAACGAATGAATTTTCTGACGCTTACACTAAGTTGAAGTTCTGCCATCTGTTGTTCGTATGTTGCTAGGAAATATCATACGTCGCATAAATGTCAAATGTACCGGACATATAAAAGTCATGGCAAGATACAAAATTCTTCTTTTTTTTCTAGATATTTATGATAGCTTAGGAAGGTGATGGGCTTACTGTTGAAAGAACACACTAACAGTGGTAGACAAATTGAGTTTTTTTAAACACTGTCAACTTTTTTACAGTTTACTTCGTCTAAGCTTCATAAACTATAATATTAAACCTCGCTAGTATTAAAATCAATTGTGAGGAAAACACAAGAAGCTACCGAAAGCGTCTACTTTTCTACTTCAGCTATATATTATGAAGGAAGTATCAGCTAGAACTATATATCCTTAAATCAGTGCATACATTTTCTTGTCGCAATACTCACTCTGTCTTCCTACATCATCCTTAAATTTTTCCTTCCGGGGTGTATTTCTTTTCTCTCTCTCTTTCTCTCTCCTTATTCATCATCATTCGTCTTTCTCCTTTTTCGCTGGTAACGTTATTTCTCACCCTGACATTTTTTTCCACCGGAAACCAAAATAGAAAAAAAAAGTCCATTCCATGCTCTTGCTCATTTCATTATCTTCAGGGCTTCTTTTCCATTAGCAAACGACGAGATTGGGCGTCTGTAGATTTTTTTTTCTTTTACACTTTTCTTCTTGTATAAAATACAGAGACTTTCTGATTTATCTTTGGATGAAGAAAATTAACGTATATCATACCAGTATTCACTTACTATCTACTCAAAACGTTATACACAGAACTCGCTCTTTATTATATTATAAAGTGAGTTGATGATAGTGTGAAATTATAGCAAGATATCAGACTTTAGTGTGTGACAATTCTACTTACCACACTCGCAAGGCTTTATGGTATTTCTGCTTAACAAAAGCAGAAAGATTGATCCATTTAAATTTACCATAATTCCAAAAATTTCTGTTGCTAAATTTCTACTTATCATAATTCCAAAAGTCCGTGTGTATTACGGCATTCCTATCTTGCTTTATTCCAAAAGTCAGCTTGCATCGTCATTTCTACTTTCCATAGTTAGGAAAGTATGCTATTTCTACTTTCCTTTATTCCGAAAGTCAGTGTGCATAGTCATTTGTACTTATCGTAATTACGAAAGTATGACATTTCTACTTTGCTTTATTCCGAAAGTCAGTACGCGTCATCATTTCGACTTACCGTAATTTCGTAAGTCAGTTTGCATCATGTCGTTCTACTTAACGGAATTCCAAAAGTCATTTATACTTACCATAATTCTTAAAGTTAGTGTGCATTGACATTTATAATTACCACAATTACGAAAGTCAATGTGCATTTCGGAAGTGTGACATTTCTACTTTGCTTTATTCCGAAAGTCAGTGCGCATCGTCATTTGTACTTACTACAATTCCGAAAGTCAGTGTTTATTATGTCATATCTACTTACGATAATTCCTGAAGTCAGTCTGCATTTTGTCATTTCTACTTCCCGGACTTCCAAAAATCATTTATACTTACCGTAGTTCCGAAAATTAGTTTCCATTGTCATCTAATTTCCTTAACTCCGAAAGCCAGTGTGAACTATGTTATTTCTACTTAACATAATCCCGAAAGTCAGTATGCATTATGTCATTTCTACTTACAATAATTATGAAAAAGCCATTTATATTTACCGTAATCCCGAAAGTCAGTGTGCGTTGTCATTTCTGCTTACCATAATTCGGCAAGTCAGTGAGCATTATGTCATTTCTACTTACTGTAATTCCGAAAGTCGGTGTACATTATACCACTTCTCCTTACCGTGATTCACAAAGACAGTATTTATTACATGATTTCAAATTATCACAAGAAGACAATGTGTATTATGGATTACTATAAGCCCAACCGCATAGTTGTAACATTTCTATATACTACAGTCACAAAACTTTGTGTGTTATGAGTTTATTCTTACCATAACTCCTAAACTAAATTAATAGTAGGGCCTATAGCTTTTTGAACTTATGATTATGCCAAACAGAATATACCATAGCTTTTTGAACTTATGATTATGCCAAACAGAATATACCATAGCTTTTTGAACTTATGATTATGCCAAACAGAATATACCATAGCTTTTTGAACTTATCATTATGCCAAACATAATATACCATAGCTTTTTGAACTTATCATTATGCCAAACAGAATATACCATAGCTTTTTGAACTTATCATTATGCCAAACAGAATATACCATAGCTTTTTGAACTTATCATTATGCCAAACAGAATATACCATAGATTTTTGAACTTATCATTATGCCAAACAGAATATACCATAGCTTTTTGAACTTATCATTATGCCAAACAGAATATACCATAGCTTTTTGAACTTATCATTATGCCAAACAGAATATACCATAGCATTTCTGTTGTTTCAAAAATCTTGGCGGGTACTACGTAAGTGTTGAGTTTATTCCAGAATATCTCAAATGACCGGCAGGTAATTAACACAATATCAGTTCTATTGCAAATCACTATAAATAATACACTACTCCGTTAATCTTAATTTACTTGATGTTTCGTCTCTTATTAACGTAGAGTGGCCCAAAAGTAGGTATACAGACATAGTATTGCCATAACATCTTGTTTGTAACTTCTTTTCTTTTTTGTATTTTTGGATATCTTAATATCTTAAATGAAGACTGGAACTTCGAGTTCGAGAAGAGTAAAGAAAGTAGAATCTAGAAATCTATTGGAAAAAGTGCTTAACATGTTCGTACATTATAAGCATGCAGCAACATGTTTAAGAATTTATCGTATCAGGGACAAATTTGGTAAACAGGTTCGGACACAGGTAAGATACTGATTCGGACAAAAGTTTTGTGTGGCAATGTGTGTCGGAGCCTTCTGGATAGGTTTGAGGAACGGTGCAATTGTTGAATGAGGACATTTCGAACACTTGCGCGCCTGAAAATTGTAATTAAGGTTTAGGTGCCACTATATACCTACTTTTGGGCCACCCTGTATATGTAGATCTACCATCTCATTTAAACATTTAAGATCTTATAAACTTTTTCCTTAATGACATATGTTGTTCTTATCATGAAAATACTTTTGTTTTTCTCGTAACCCCACAGACTAAATCCTGATAACGTCTGGCCAATTCGGGATGTGCAATCTTGTGTAATATTTACAATTTCTATTTACCAAAATTCTCGAATTCAGTGTTGTTGTGTAATATGATGATACATAATATTGCTCATGGGACGGGACGAGACGAGAAACGTAAACTTTGTAGAAGTCTAGTCTCGTATTGTATATTTATGTATAAAATTTATACCATTAAAAAAAAAAAAAAAACGAATTTCATCTGAAAGTTATGGGAATCCTTCCGTGGCACGAGAACTCCACGAAAACAAGGGCGTCATTTAGGGGGAGAAGGGGGCAGGGAGGGGCAATTGCCCCTCCTGAGTTTGAGATTTATATAGGTTTTATAAATAAAATAGTAGTAAATCAGGGGAAAACGCGAAATTTTACTTATACCAAGGGATCTTGCCCCCCCCCCCAAAGCAAAATCTGAAATGTCGCTCCTACACGAAAAATGTGATATAACAGCATTTAAACCATATTTATTATTGAAGTATATTGTGCAGTGGCGGATTTAGGGGGGGCTTCCGGGCTTAAGCCCCCCCCGAAATCTTACTTACTATAGTAAAGTATACGAAATACCTTGCAGAATTTTCACATTTTCAGACAAAGCCTTCCCCCCCGAAAGTTAGCAAAGCTCTCCCCCGAAACAAAATCGTAAATACGCCACTGATATTGTGTAATTACTGGGGTATCTTTAAACGTTGATAAAGGTTCCTCATTGTGTTCGCACAATCCCTTTATGAAGTTAGAGTTTTTATACTATAAACCATGTAACACTAAAACAAAGACTTGGGTGATCTAGTGTTGCTTACAAGACTCGTGAAACTCTTAGTCTCGTCTCGAATTGCCATGTTTCTCGTCTCGAACTAAAAAAAAAATTAGCCTACACTTCTTACCTCGCCTCTATTCTCGTGGACAATACCATCCAGAAATGATTTCTTGATTCTTTATAAAATAACAATAATACGACGTCCCGTGGCGTCCCTACTGAAATTCAAGCAATAATGCCGTGAAATATAGCCCTATATCTTATTAAAACCCAGGGAAAATTCAGTGAATAAGGGGGTCTATGTTAGGGATGGCCGGAACCGGTTCCTGGTGGAACCGGTTTTCGGCTCTGAACGGATCCGGCTCTAGAAGATCCTGTTCTGGAACTGGTTCCTAATATCCGATTCTGGAATCGGGTTTTTCGGACCCATGTCTGGAACCGGTTCCGGAACCGGTACTAAAAATCGGATCTCCAAGAACCGATTCCTCGCGGAAACGGTTCTGCCGGAACCGTAACTTTGTGCTCATCCCTACGCTAAGCCGGAGGTGCTGGCAGGCTGTGAACAGTGTGCTAGATGAAATGGTGGAAGCGACAGGCAGGCGGCTAAACAAACTGTGTAACTGGCAAACTCATTGGCTAATCAGGCGAGCTGATTTGGCTAAACAGCTTTTGGTGGACCAAAATTTTTTTTCTAGGGAGCACAAGCGAGACTGGGCGGTGAGGGTACAAGCGCGTGGTGCTCTTTGCAGTCTTTTGAAGGTGTACTTTTTGCCTCCTTTACGGGTCTTTGGGGGGCTTTTGGATCCAGGTCTGGAACCAGTTTCTAAGGTCGGGTCCTGGAACCGAGTTTTCGAATTCAAGTCTGGAACCGGTTCCTAATATCCGGTTCTGGAACCGGGTTTTCGGATCCAGGTATGGAACTGGTTTCTAAGATCCGGTTCTGGAAGTGGGCTTTCGCATCCAGGCCTGGACCGGTTCTGAAAACCGGATCTTCTAGAATCGGTTCCTAGGAGAATCGGTTCTGCCGGAACCGGAACTTCGTGGCAATCCCTAATCTACTTATTTCCATTATCTTTAGAGAGCCTTAATGCCTTAGGACAAATATATGAGGTGTGTTAAAAAAAAAAAAACTTTTGATGTTGCTCGCCAACCGGCAGAGGGAGAGCGCTGCAGCTATTAGGCGCACCTAGCGGCAGGTTTAGACAACAAAGTACAATTTGCCTCATTTCGGTATGACTGTTAGTCGTCGGGCTACAGCCGCTGAAGTGAAGACATGCGCAAGCAGTTCGTCGCATCATCCAAGTTTGGTTTTCCCATAATTCAGACTTCTTTTTACGCACAACGTCCCTCAACCGCACTAAAATGTTCTGGTATAACTGATTGTTTACCATCTGATACAAATTCATGATGGATAATACTTTTCCAATTAAAAACCACAACCAACATCACCTTGATCTTAGACCGACTCATGCGTGCTTATTTTTTCTTAAACGGGGAGACCCTGAATGAATTTAAAAGCAATTGAAATGTCTCTGGAAATGTTTTGTCAAGTCCGTAGCAACATTTCACACAAACCCACCCATGTTGCTCTTTAAGCTATTTCATTGTCGTTGTATCATTAGTCCGACGAACAGCTTGTGCACATTCTCACTTACTGGCTGCAGCTCGGCGACTAACGGTCACAGCCAAACGAGGCAAATGGCAGTTTGTTATCTACACCTACCTCTAGATGCATTCCGTAGCCGCAGTGCACTCCCTCTGCCGGTTGGCGCACTATTTCAAAAGTTCGGTTTCTTTTTGAACACACCTCGTAGTACCTTTGAGCCGTTCTGTGGACCAGGCCCGTATCTAGGGGAGGTCTAGGGGGGCCGGCCCCCCTAAATTTTTGCTGCCCCCCTGAAATTTTCATGGTTGGCTTGCAAATGAACTATAATATGGTGATGAACTATCATATGGTTGGATCGCCCCCCCAACTTCAGCCGCCCCCCTACATTTTTGGGCTGGCTACGGGCCTGCTGTGAACATGTGTTGTTTGTGGGCATTTTGAATTCCCAGGTTATCATTGTACGAAACTTCGATACAAGATATCTGTATTCAATTTCCAGTAGTAGAATCTCATATGAGTTCGGATCCCACATTAAACTGTAGGTTCACGTATTATGTAGCCTTCCTGCTGAAAGGGACGTTCACTCTCTACCAACAACCAACCAAACCGTCATAGATTGCTAAGAAAATTTTCTGTTTTAACTCATACATATTATGGATCACTCCACAATTCCGTTTCAGGATGGAGGAACCTGTGGTAGATGGAAACACTAGCAGACGAGAGACGCATTATGAAACACGACTGTTGCACTATGCAATTTTGAATGCAGCACAGCATTGTTGTCGATCTTTTTCTTCATCCTTCTCTTTTTCTTTCTCACTAACACACATACACACATTAACATGTAAGGCTAAATATTCCCCGTCATTGTTTCACATCCGGAAGAAAGCTTCTTGAGAATTGCAATGCACGTTTAAGTTATATAGCTCTTCTATGTACTGTGCTAGCAGAATGTAGAAGGTGCAGCTTCATAATTTCCTTCTTTAGGGCGGCGATAAACTTACAGAGTTCCAAGGTAAAGTTGAGCAGAACGAATCACGCAAATTTTAATGTTCCAATGACGACACCAGCTTTAATTTCTTGGGGGGAAGGGGAGAAAGCGGATGGCTGAGCTATTTTTTGGAGGGGGTGCAGCTACTTTTTTTGTTTGTTTAATGGAAATAATAGTTCTATATACTTGAGATACATGACAATACAACATATCTAGAGGTGAGTCAGGAAAGCAGGTGTAGCCATCTGGAGGCGTAACCCTCCTTACATCACCTCTAACATCGTGACTGTATGAAACAAATACACCCTGTTTCAAAAAGAATATACGTATTTCGAATGCATATATTTATTAAACTTTAAGACATACGAATATGAAATTTAACACACACATTTACGAACCTCTCAAGTTCAAATTATAGTTCAAAGTTCAAATTACAGATGTTCAATATGTCCTCCATCAGTGACACAAACAATATCACATTGATACTCAAATTCCTCCCATACTCGGCCAAGCATGCCCTGTGTCACTGATGTTATGGCAGTACGGATCCGGCTCTTCAACTCTTCCAGGTTCTGTGGGAGTGGTGGCACATAAACGTTGTCTTTAACGAAATCCCATAGGAAGAAGTCACAGGATTACAAATCCGGTGACCGTGGAGGCCAGCTGAGACATGATTAGTCGCCAGCTTCTTGACGACCAATCCAACGGTTCAGTAGAGTTTCATTCAGATATTCACGCACTTAGCGACTCCAGTGATGGGGTGTCCCGTCTTGTTGAAAAATGAAGTTGTCTTTGTGCAGCTCGGAAACAACCAGTTTTGCAACATAGCGAGATACTGCTGACTGTTAACCGTGTTTCCATTAAAGAAGAATGGACCGTAAACAGATGATCGGGATATCACACAAAACACATTGACTTTGGGCGAATCTCGTACATGTTCAATGACCGCATGTGGGTTCTGTAGGCCCCAAATTCGAACATTTTGTTTGTTTACTTGACCACTAATACGGAAAGTCGTTTCATCTCTGAACACGATGCGTTGTGCAAAAGTGTTATCATTGTCGATAGCATGCAGAATATCGTTACAAAATGCCACACGTTTGCGTTTGTCATCAGGATGCAGAGCTTGTAACAGCTGTAACTTTTACGGCTTCATAACCAACCGACGTCTCAAAACACGCCAAATTGTTGTTGTCGGCACTTGTAACTCCTGACTGGCACGACAAGTTGATTTTGGAGGACTACGTTGGAAAGCAGTTTGAATTCGTGCAACATTTTCTTCAGAAACACGAGGGCGGCCAGGACTCTTTCCTTTACATACACATCCTGTATCTACAAACTGTCGATACCATCTACGAATGTTCCACCCGTTCGGAGAATCAATTTGGTACCTCAACCTGAAACGTCTTTGCACTGTAATCACGGAATTGCACTTCGCAAACTCGAGAACACAAAATGATTTCTGCTGCGGAGTAGCCATTTTAAACATATGACGGTTACCAAGCAAAACAGAAGACAACTGACATCTAGCGGCTATTAATATAAACTAGACTATGCATTCGTTTCTCCAATAGCCGAGCCGAGGCGCACCGATTGATAGTTTGGACAAAATAATTCTTCGTAATACGTATATTCTTTTTGAAACAGGGTGTATATTTAAGCCACGTAAGCGGGACAGTAACTCTTTACATTAAGTACTAGACCACGGGCACACCCATTGGAAGGGGGGTCCACTGGGTCTAGAACCTCCCAAATTTCCTAACACAAAATGCATTTGTACAATTTCTCTATAAAAATATACTTGTTTAACAGGGAAATGAAAATTACATGAAATTTTAAAATTTTACGTCCCACGATTATGCCGGCTGAGCTAAAGGAGACGGTGATGATGAGAAATGAATGAAATGTGGAAGGAAAAAAGTGAGAAGAAACGGGAGAACCCCGAGAAAACTTACACACATGGTTTGTCTACCACAAAGCAGACTTGGCGCTAACTGGGATCAAACCAAGGACCCCATGCACCAGAGGTGAATGTTCTACTACTGAGCCACCGCGGCCCGATAACTGGAAAATGATTGATGTAGCATAAACATTTTATTTTACACTTTATCTGTACTCTTTCTCTTATAAAAACAATATAGTTTTATCATTTTTTTTCTGAAAGTATATGTGGAAGTGTTTTACAAGTACTTATCGTCTTTTGGGTGCAGAATAATACCCGTTCAATACACGTAGACCCTCCCCCTATACCCCAAATCTCTTCCCCCAAAAATTCTGGATTCGCGCCTGTAGGGAAGCAAACTAGACCGCATTTGAGTTGGATATATTGAAAATTAAATCTCGAGTGACATGAATCTGAAGGAATTTTTACGTTCCATTTTTTTAGAAATCGAGATGACCTAAGATAATAAATGCGACCAAGAAAGCAAACTGGACCACACTTAATATTGATATATAATTGGCTTTCTTGTTCACTGATTTCACAGTTCTACATACGAATGAACTTCGCGATTCTTTAATTAGTGCCATTAGCTTTGCTTTCTTCGGTCATGAGTTGTATATGCACGTTTTACGATTCTATCTCTATATATAAAAGAGAACGTACAAAATCCTTTGTCCGCTCATCACGCTAATACGGCTGAACCAATTTCTTTCATTTTTGGGGGGTTATTAGGATTTGGACCCTAGATGGTTTTTATCATATCACTTTAATTTTTAATTACCAGTGTCTTGAGATAATTGACCATTCAAGTGTCCATAACGTACAAATCCTTTGTTATTAGTTCATCATAGGTAAAAATAAACTTATTTATATGCAACCCGCATGACCGTTTCACTCGGCGGGTTAACATAAATGACAGGCGATATACAGCGGAAAATAGCTTGAATCTTCTGTTTAAATTTTTTAATTGATTTGCTTATTTTTACAGACACTTTTACAATATGCCAGCACCGGGATGACCGCAGCGAAGCGGGGCGGGTTAACATAAATGACAGGCGATATAATGTTAAGATTTACTGCAATCTTCTATGGTTTTTATCATATCACTTGAAAGCGAAAAAGTAAAAATTATCTAAGTAACAAAGTTTATTGCGTTCCGGGATGACCGCAGCGAAGCGGGGTGAACGCTGCTAGTACTGTAATATTCTTTAGGTAGAGTCATATACGTGCACAGGAATCTTTTAACCCTTTTATTATAAAATAATTTATATAATTTTTGTACAAAGCTTCTATAAGTCTTTCTCTAAGCCTTTGAAGTACTCTAAATAAATGTTTTTAGTGTAGATTATGAATAGTCTCCTTCGGCATACGCTATTGTCTCAGGTAAAACAGAAGTTTGTCTTAACACACAGCAGCCTCAGACGGCATAGGTTATAATGCGTAGCTCATAGCAGCCTTGGGAGCAGGCATATTGAAGGATAAATCTCTGTAGCCCATGACGCCCTCGGGAGTAGTTTTGTAGGTGAGTGATCAGCACTGGCACTGATAACTCCTTAGTCCCGTCGCTCGCTTATATAGTCGTCCATTTGGAGGGAGAACCTGTGGAGGGGTTGTCGGATTTCTTCGTGGATCTCCGAGTCCTCTTCGTTTATTTCTGAAAGTGCAGTTTCCTTCTGTCGTCTGACACTGTTAGTTTATATAAAAACACTTGTTTATAGTGAAAATATGTGGCTTATATTACGTGTGGGTGTACGGATCCTTGCAATACTGTCAAAGATAAGTGTGAACATCGAGAATGGATACTCACTTCCAGGGCCGTGTTGTGGAAAATCAGCGCCCGGGGGGAGAATATACGACGGCGCCCCCACACATATATTCCAAACAATTTTTCCTATCTTTTTTCCTTTTTTCTCCCCAATTTTTTGCCCCCTTACTTCGGAGCCCGGGGCCGTTGCCCCGCTCGCCCTCCCCCATGGCACGGCCCTGCTCACTTCTCCAGAAGATACTCAAGATGTAGGTCAACGTAATCAACTCTTCATCGACTGCGAAGATAATATTCTAAATCTTATCATAGATCGTGTCCGAGGAAAACACGAATAAGGGTGGAATAACTGAAAAAGCCTGGGAAGCAAATATGCACATGGCTATCCCGACAAGAGCATTTTGTAGTCCAATTTACTATTATAGCAGAAGTAGACAAACATGTTTAGCAGCAATTGAACACCGTTAAATTATCCTTTATCAAGGTTCAAGAAGAATTACGGTACATCCTCATTTTAGTAGGCGACCATAGTAAGAGACCATGTTTCCGAACCATACAGCACAACAGACATAATTGTATCTATCTATCTATCTATCTATCTATCTATCTATCTATCTATCTATCTATCTATATATATATATATATATATATATATATATATAGATAGATAGATAGATAGATAGATATAGATATAGGTTTTAAATTCCTCCACAAATTTCGCGTCAAAAAAGATTTTGAATTGAATAAGAACACGAATTTCCGAATTTCCTGCTTTCAGTCGACATTTAATTTCTTCGTGGATAAGGTTTTGATATCTTAACACTGACTCCAGACAGATCCCTATTTGAAAGTATTATTTGATATTTTGACGCATCCATAAATTGCAGTATTACGATCCTGGCGAACTTCGATAAATTTAGATTTCTCTGTATTTACTTTCAAACACATATCCCTGCAAACGTTTAATAAGACCTCTGCATTGCTTTCTATTGTTGTCGTATCATTCTCCATTATATTTACATCATCAGCATACGCCATAACCTGGTGAACACCATTCAGTCTAGGCCCTGGTTGCTGTCTTTGATTTTCCTTATAGTATACTCCAGGACAAAACTCAATAATAATGACAACAACATATCTCATTGTTTCAGGCCATTCTCGACGTGAAAGCTCGTGGACAAGAATTTTACTATTCGGACTTTACTTTGGGTTTCATTTCAACATACCTTAACTAATCTAACTAGCTTTCTCGGTATTCCAAATTCTGTGAGAATATTGTATAATGTTGTTCCTAACGAAGTCGTAAGGTTTTCTAAAACCAATAAATAACTGATGCACCGGGGTATTGTATTTCCACTTCTTTTCGAGTATTTGTCGAGTAGTAAATATTTGGTCGATAGTTGATCGATTTCGTCTAAATCCGCACTCATAATCTCCAATAATCTCATCTGCGTATAGGGATCAATCTTGCAAGTAGAATGTTTGAGAGTATTTTATAGGATGTTGACAGGAGAGAAATGCCACGATAATTAATACAATCAGTTCTGTCGCTTTTCTTGTGAATTCGAAGAATGATTGATTGTTTCCATTTTTGTGGCAATTCCTCCTTGTTCCAGATAAGGAGAATAAGTTTGTGTATCTTGTTCCACAATTTTTTCCCCTCCAGCTAAAATTAACTCAGCCGGAATTTCGTCTACACCCGGGGATTTGTGTTTCTTTAATTTGTTTATGGCGATTTCTACTTCTATTCCACCTATCCCAACTTTTCTTTTGCTGAAATTTTAATGCTATCCTTAATTTCAACCCGAGTATCTTCAACACTAATGCACTAACCCGAGTATCTTCAACACTAATGCACTCTGAACCTTTTAAAACCGAGAAGCTATTCGACACTTTAATCGGTATTCCTCTCTCACCTGGCTCTTCTCCTGGCTTTCTTTAAATTAAATCTCTTCGTTTTTAGATGTTAAATATATTTACATTATTCAACGATAATCTCTCTCTTATTATAGCTGCGATAATAGGAAAAAAGTAAAAAAAGAAGAAAAAAAGAAGAAGAAACAGCATGCTTGGCCATTTTATTCGCCACTCCGATTGGATCACTGTGCTGATAGAGGAAAAGACAGAAGGAAAACTAGCAAGAGGAAGACCAAGGGTAGAATATGTAGATGCAGTTACGAAGAAGAGGCCTTTACAAAGTATAAAACAGCTCTCCCAAGGGGGAGAAAAGTTTCAAAATCTCCATGTTGCCCACCAACCTATGGTTGAGGTGAACAGGAAGAAGATTATAGCTGCTACCAGGTAGTGACTAGTGTCACAATGAGCCCCACTAAACGACCGAACATAACTTATGCTAGATTGTCTTCTTCTATCTACTAAAACGTGATCAATTTGATTATGTGTTTCACCGTCTGGTAAGGTCCATTTATGAACCGCGCGATGTTGGAATTTTGTACTCTACACGATAAGGTTTCTCGATGTTCAAAGTTCACGAGTCTAACGCCGTTATCCTTACTTTCGTTATGCGAACTTTCATTGCCTATAATCCGTTTGAAAATATCCTCTCGTTTTACTTTCGCATTGAAATACCCTAATAGAATTATCTTATGGTCCATCGCAGGACCATCTATTTAAACTTCATCTTGGATTTACTCGACATTCTTTGTTTAGAACCGTAAGAAAGACCGTAAATAATTAAATTATAAAATAATAATAATAAAAATAATTATACTAGCATTCTTCTTACATAGCTTATTTTATCTAACCTCTTACTATAGTTATACTTTGTAGGCTAGCCAGAACCACGCACATGTCTCTACAACAACAACAACAAGAAAAAAAAAGACACAATATCACGAATGCTTTCAGTACCATTACTGCAAGGGTTACTAGCCTAGTAACTATTTTTATCGTATTTTTTGCTGGAACATTGTTGCCAGAATGTGTCATTTTATTTAAAGATATGCTTTTTTTTGTGACTACGTACAAAATAGCCTTTACAACTGTCAACGCTGCAAAACAACATGCAGTTTTTGTCCCATCCGATAAATATTGTAAACGTTTACATTAAGAACTACTGCGATTATGTTTTATTCTGTTCCTCGCAATTGACTATAAACAATTGGCATTTTTTTTTAAATTACGCTTTTGATCATATAAAAAATTACTAAAATTTAACGTTACGATTTGTCTCACTAGTTTTATTCTCAAAATATCTCCATAGACAACGGTATTTTTTGTCTTAAGAAGCATGCCTCTGTCATCCTTATTTCAAACAATATTTTTGAGCAAAGTTTGGGTTGCATTTCTTTTGGGACACTCTGTATAATGTTCATATCATAAGTCAGTAGACAGTGTCTACATCCTACAAGAGGCTATGGATCGTCGAATGGAACACGTTCAACTGATTAATGTGCGGTTTGTCTTATTTTGTGGAGCATAAGAGGCCTAAGCACTGCGAAATTAAAATACCGCTAATGTTACAGTAATTACGTGACATCTTCAAATAGATAGAAGTTAATTGAAATGTGGAACAAGGGCGCCCTAGACAATATTATTTTGTGTGAGGTACCGTTATCACGAGTCACCTAGTAGCTTTCTGTTTGCAGCCATGTAGAAACGCGAAAATAAATGCCGATTTTCTAAATGGCTAGAAGCAGAAAGCAGATAAGTGAGTCTTGATAACTTATCTCATGTAAAATAATATTCTCTAGCGAGTTCTTGTTCCACTTTTCGATTATCTTTTATCTTTTATCTATTTGAAGATATCACATAATTACTGTAAAATTAGCGGTATTTTAATTTCGCCGTGATGTGATCTCTTAACGTTCCTTTCCACCGCCTAGGGTATAATGAGACGAGAACCTACTACTTAACATGGAG
This sequence comes from Thermobia domestica, assembly GCF_964235325.1. Classification (NCBI taxonomy): domain Eukaryota; kingdom Metazoa; phylum Arthropoda; class Insecta; order Zygentoma; family Lepismatidae; genus Thermobia; species Thermobia domestica. Next base: position 22,370,508 of record NC_137456.1, on the reverse strand, counting down.
TCCGAATTACATGAACTATGATCTTGAATTGAACCGGGTATCCAGCTCCGAGGTAGGAACTATGGCTCATTATGACTTTTGTGTCTTTTGCTTCAAATATGTAATTCCTAAGTTTCTTAGTGGAACTGGGTCCACAGTGAATATTCCTTGCCTGCATCGAAATCGAACTCGGGAATCCTGTGTCAAAAGCACATACACTACCCATTCCGTTATACACATAAGTAAGGTAAATATCATATAAACTAAATACGATAGACATAATTGAATAGCAAATATACATATTTCAGGCATTCTTTTTCGTTAAAAAAAAGTAGGGTAGAGTGGGGGAGACCTAATCTTCTGAACACGCATGTCACTTCCACATGCGCATTGTCACGAGTCATTTGTTTCTAAGTTTGCTTCTACCGACGCTAGGGGCAGTTCGTTAGTTCGTAGGGCAGGGAAAGGTGACTCCCCGAGGGTACACATGGCGCTGACATTCCCATAATTTCTCGTTGTCTCGTCCCTAAGCCCACAAAACCTTTCCATCTGCCTTTTCTCTCGTTTTAATCTGTTCTCTTTACTCTGTGCATTCATTCGGCTCTTTGATATTCATACATTTCCCCTTCCTCGCTTTTATGTATCAGCCTACGGATATATGATAACAAAGAATATAAAAAATATTATATATATATATTTTAAATAAAGAGAAATAACAACGGGTTATAGACCTGTCTAAAGCGCACGTGCCACGAAATGACATATCTACCACAATCTATTTTATTTAGTAAACCTTTAAAGTTTTGGTATGTTATATTCTATTATAGCTTTGTGGCTTTAATAAGTTAGGTAAACGTATTATTTGCGATATTACAATAAAGAAAATGTGCTTTATTCATTTATAAGACCCTCAATTCTGAAGTTACAGCAAGTGAAATTGTGAGTTCAATGAACAGAAGGAACTGGCAATAAGAAACTACGTCTAAACAGAAGACAGATTATACGAACTTGAAGATCTTGACATAGAAAGTGATAAGAACTTGAGTCAACAGAAAAAGCAAGTGTAACTAGACGGGATGGACCTGTGATAGAATGTATAAAGAACTTAAATCAATAAGAAATAATTGTCATTTGAGATAAAAATTTGTGAAGAAAAAGTTATATAGGAACTTCAATCAATAGGAACCAATATATAAGATAAATAAGATCCAATAGATAAGATAATATTATCTAGTGGATAATACTATCTATTATTTTTGTCAAATGGTTCCTATTGATTGAAGTTCCTATAACTTTTTTTTTTTTTTTTTACAAAGTTTTATCGCAAATGGAAAATCATTTCTTATTGATTCAAGTTCTTCATACATTCTGTCACAGGTCCACCCCGTCTAGTTGCACTTGCTTGTTTTTATTTATTAAGAGTTTCTATAACTTCTCATGTGAAGATTTTATCTGACAATGTTATAGTTCAATCAATAAGAATGAATTGATGAGAACTCATTAGGATTCATTAGGAACTTTAATGAATAAAAACAAACAATATTTCTGTTGTTGGATGAATCTTTGTCAAGGAAAGTTATAGGAACTTTAACCAATAGATAATACTCATTGAATGAATCTTTGATAGGAAAAGTTATAAGAACTTCTTGTTATATTGTCGAATCAAATCTGGAGAAACAAAGTTATAAGAACTTTAATTAATAGAAACAAACAGGTGTAAATATATGGGATAAACCTTTGATAAATAACATTGTTTTTGTTTTTCTTTACACCAATGCCAATCAAACGTATATCCTTCTTTATTTTATTTTATTTTATTTTATTTTATTTTATTTTTTTATTTACTCCTCTTTCTTTCTATTTTTCTTCTATCTTTTAGTTTAATTTAATTTTTGTTTTTATTATTGTACATGTATATAAGTATTTCAATGTAATTTAATTCTTGTAAGTCGGTTGTAATTGGGACAGCAGTTCTGTTATAGGTGACAAATAAATAAATAAATAAATAAATATTTAAGGAAATTTGATTAATGAAAACAGACGTGTTTATGTAGGATGGAATCTTTGACAGAGAAAATTTATTCAACAGAAAAAAAAAATAGGTATAATGAAGAACTTAAACAAAATTTTGAAGAAACTTTAAGGAATAGAAGGAAGCAAGAGCTAGTAAATGAGATTAACTTTTGACAGAAATTGTTTAAAGAACTTTAATTGAATTGAATTAAGCAGGTGTATTGTTATAGGAGGTCCAAGCAACAACTTTAATGAAGAAGTATAATTCGTATGTTGTCTTAAATCTTGTTTTTGTCTCAAGACAAACATTAAATGAAATTAAGTGTATAAAAATATCAGCCTAATGAAATTAGAAACTAAAATAGGCTGAGATCGAACCAGAGATTCTTTGCATCAAAGGTGAAAGCTCTACCACATTTGACTCCTGATTTTAGTTGTGATTTTCTTCCAACAACATGTGTGATAAAAAGAAACATACTTAACAGAGAGATACAGTATATTAAGTTAAATTAAATTTTTAAGAAGTAAAGTAATAAACATGCATAAAATAGCATCAGGTCTATTTACCACCAAACCAAACCAAACTACTTGGTATAACAGCACTTTTCTGGGCATAAGACACTTCAACGCCATCTGTTAGCAACGGACTGAACTTCGTCCAGCCTAGCGATATAAGGTGGTCAACGCTCTGCGTTGCCCTGTCTCTAACAACCGTATCAGGAGCTTTCTAGATCTAGTGACCGTCATGTCTTTCATATTCACGTGACTCCCCAGTTTGCCTCATGGCACTGTGTGGATGCTGGAAATTGGGAGGCACCGACCGGAAATCGAACCCGGGACCATGCAGACATGGGTCCAACGCTCAACCATTAGACTACGGTGTCCCTATTCATTATTTTTTTTTTGTTTATTGCTTATAATGTTGTGTGAGCATGTTTATTTATCTATTTTACAAAATAAGAATGGAGACAGAACACTACCTTGTGGGACACTTATTTTGGCTTGATCTTTCTTGCACTTCCTGAGTAGAAAAACCAAACCATAAATGGAAATAATAACAATAATCATAAAAAGATAACTAAAACCCCGTTTTTTCCTGTTCTGCGTGAGGTCATTACGAGAAATACGCCGCTTTGCGCTCAATCATTGCTTTTTTCTTTCTTTGTTTTTTCTAACTCAACCCGTCATCTTTTCCGCGCAGAAGTTCTGTAATAAAAAACATGGCTACAATTTCACACCTTATTTACTTGGGGCTGGCCTTCCTTTCCGCCTTATTGTGCTGACTGGAAATAAATTGCCTTAATAAATCCAAATGAAATCTGTGTTGTTATGTATAAAAGTCAAGACAAAGCACTCACAAAATGTTTCACACCATTTTTTCACTCCTGGTTCTTTTTTTTAAATTTCTTTTGAACAGGCATTTAAAGCAAAGAAAAGAAATAAAGAAATGGCAAAAAGGAAAACAAAAAGAAAAAAATAAATAGCGCACATTCATGAGACATAACGTGTTGTTAAAAGGTTCACGAAAATAAGTTTCCTAGTTTAAAGCACCTATATAAAATTATTGCTCTCGTGGAAAAGAAAAAAAAAAACTAACAGCAGTTTTGCTTGTCTCGATAACTTGCACATAAATTCAAGGATTAGTGACAATGATCTTTTTTTTTTTTTTTACTATTATTATTTCACCCTTTATAATGAATCTTCTGTTTTACGTATAAATAATGCCTGTATCTCTTCACTTTGGAAGTACTGTAAGAACAATTGTTGAATTTTGTACGAGTGCAAGAATGGTGACAGTACATATCCGTGTGGAACACTTTTTCTTATTTAACCTTTTAAATTATAGCTTTTTTTGGGGGGTAAATTATAGACTTTCAGTCAAGTGGCTACAGCATCATCCCTATTTATTATGGTTCGTATCTTATTCTCTTCAGAACAGAACAGCCTTTTAAACGGTACCATTCACATTTCTCTATCATGTCCCTCAGGTGGGAAATTTTGAGAGAAATCGGGATTATTTCTGAAATTTTCTTCTCAAATTTGAGCCCCTCTGGACCTTCCTCCCTGTATTAGGGCACAGTCAAATTCAACCGAAAAATATTAAGGAAGGTACTGAATGTGTGTACAAAATTTCAAGCTTCTATCTTGGATAGTAAGGACAGGAAAAATATTTAAAAACGAGCTCACAATTCCTCAGATTACTTAAGAAGAAGCGGATGTAACATAAAAATTTCCTGAGACATACATATTTATCCTAGGAGTATGGTTCGTTCATCATTCTCTTCAGAATAGAACATAATTCAAACAGTACCATTCACATGTCTCCGTCATGTATCTGAGGCGAGAAAATAGCAAAAAAGGGATTTTTTTTTTTAAAAAAAACTTCATTTTACGTTTTTACCCCTCTGCACCCCTGTTTTAACGCAGAGGTCTGAAAAATCTTAAAAATACTAAAGGGTGCACTGAATGTGTGTACAAAATTTCAGTCTTCTAGATGCAAAAGTAATCCCGCCAAAAAATAATATCCCCCCCTGATTCCCGTATAAAAGGGGATCTCAGGTAAAAATTCCCTGAGACACCCTATTTATCCTAGGATCGTGGGTCGTACCTTATTCTCTTCAGAATAGAACAGGCTTTCAAATGGTACTATTCACATGTCTTCATCGTTTATCTGAACCGGGAAAATCACATAAAAAATATTTTTTAAAAACAATATCCCTTTTCTTTACACTTTTGCCTCTCTGAACCTCCTTGTTTTAACGCAAAGATCTGAAAAATACTAAGGGATGCACTGAACACATACAAAATTTCAATCTTCTAAGTGCAAAAGTAAGCCCGCTAAAATAAAGATAGGCATAAAAAAAAGGGGGCTTATGAAGTTATCACCTCCTATGTCTCGACGCAGATAGGTGTGAAACCATACGTAACGTGTTCTACAATGTCTCCATGCTTGAAAAAAAAAAAAAAAAAGCTTTCTCGGTACGTTTTTAATTGAATAGTGAATACACTACCCTATCATCTAAAAATACGTGATAAAATTTAACCCTTTAATTGGCAAGCATTGATAGCATTACTATGTAATTATTTAGTTTGTTTTTATGGTTGAGCCATGTCTTACTGATCATAATTTCTCAATTTTTAAAGTATTTTTGTACTTTGGTTACGAAATACAGGATGTTTATTTCAAAGCAACATTACTATAAAATAGGTCTTATGTGTTGCTACTGAGCAGCATTGCAATATTATGGTCAAATATAAGAATATTTTCAGTAATTAGCAGCAGTTTCGTTGAAATATATTCCTACAGAGGAAGAAACCACAAATAAAAGAAGAAAATCAAAAAAGACCTTTCGTGAAACGTAGGGGATAAAGCTTCTGCAATACTAAATTTGACAGTCCCTTGTTGACAAAGATTAAAAGCGACCCGTAAATCATGTATATGAATATTGTATGAAAGCAATAATGCCAATTAAATGAAGTTATAATTCTTGCGGATAACGCAATAGAATGCGATGTTGATTGTAAGCAACAATGCCAAATAAAGTGTTAAAAGGATATATAGTTTTAAACCTTTATTTGATGTAATTTATTAGTTCGCTTATAAGAGAAACACAGTACATAACATTACGACAAGGTGACCAGACGTCCCGTTTTAGCCGGGACAGTCCCTTATTTTCAACCGTTGTCCCGTTTTTTTCTGATTCTCAAACGGGACGCCTAAATGTCCCGTTTTTAAGCAAACATGACCCAGGTGTCCCGTAATTATTATTCAAAATATAAATGGTCAATGCTAATTCTACACTCTTCCGTACCAACACGGATTGGGAAGGTTCAGGCGTGCCTAGAACTTCTGAATATTCAAATGAGAATTGAGTGTTCTGTGGTTCAAGTGGGAAATGAGTGGGAATTATGAGTGTTGAAGTAGTTAAAAGTATTTTTGGGTAGTACTTAAGTTAGAAACGCTGTGTTATCATTCTTACTTGTGTATTTTGTAAATTGAAAACACTGCTGAGTCCCAAAATGCAATGTGGAAGTCATCCCCCCCCCCGTCGCCGATTCCTATGAGTCCCGTTTTTGAAAGTAAAAGTTCTGGTCACCTTGCATTACGACATACTTAGTTTAACATAATTAATAATTCATGTCGTCTTAACATTATTATTATTATTATTAATATTATTATTATTATTATTATTATTATTATTATTATTATTATTATTATTATTATTATTATTATTATTATTATTATTATTATTATTATTATTATTATTATTATAGGGGTCGAACAAAGACACCAATACGTAGAGACGAAGGTATGAGGATATACCTTGATTAGGTGAACATTCTAGCTAATGTATTCACTGAAATATAGAAATTAATGCAAAATTTTAAACACTTTCTATAAACTCATCATTAGTTAAAGGATAATAAGCAGCAAGACATTGACAACTGTTCTTTTAAGTTTGTTCTCCTGTCAGTAACATCATATCATATTATATATATTCAGTCAGTATCAGTATCATATCAGTATCATCTCGTATCAGTATCAGTATCAGTATCAGTATCAGTATATTCTCCAGTCAGTATCATGTTATACTTGGAAAATAATCTTTCGGCATCAACACTCGAGACTTGAAACCAGGGACGTACGCAGGGGGTGGGTCCTGGGGGTCCGGACCCCCCCCCCCCGAAATTTCGACTTTTGTGTAAATTTAGCCAAATTTTAGGGGCAATTTCAAAAATTTTAATACAAAATACCCTCATATTGAGTTTGGACCCCTCGCAAGGGCGCTCATCAAGGGGGCAAGGTGGGGCGCTTGACCCCACTAAAGGAAATTGTACTTCAGGATATCGAAAACCCAATAGAATTTTTAGATTACTTACAGCAAAATTTGAAACTATATTTGAAACGTCGATTATATTTGCCCCCCTTGGAAACCACAACATGGGCGCCCTTGACCCGTCCCGAAATAAATTCCTGCGTACGCTACTGCTTGAAACCATATAGAACGAAACGAGATGACAGCAAATGAAATGATACAATGTAAATTTCCTTATCCTCACTGTTGAGAACTTTTAATAACCTTTCTTTTAAATTCACGGTAAGCAACCAACAGATCATGAACATTTTCACCACAAAACAGTCAAGGATTTCAACAACAGTTCAGTTTTATTGATGTCTACATTTTTATGAAGTCAAACAGTTTCTGGATCAAATATCTCACAGAGCTTTTCGTAAACTCTCCACACAGAATTGTCCTCACTTGCTTGAGTGTAATTTTGTAGCTTCATCAATACTTTTGATACGCAGATTTTCAACTTTACTTCAACTTCAGCTTAGTTAGAAGCACAACCCTTTTTAATTAACTCTGCAGTGGCATACCCAAATTTTCCTGCTTGAGCTAATTCTAATTTATTTTTGCAAGTTTTTCGTTTTCCCGACAATAAGGTAAGCATAAGGGTCCCGACTGGCCTTAGTGACTGACGCACAAAGAGACGTTGAAAATCCTAGAAAGTGACATCACGCCATGCCAGCTTACGGATTTTATACTAGAGGAGTTAATTTAGCGTTTTGCACGTTTTCGGTAAAAATGCAACGATTTTTAAGTTAAATAATGTTGAAAATGCGCTTTCTAGTTATTATTGGCAATCATTAGCAAGAATTCCACTTTTTCGCTTTTATTCGGATTTATTACTAGTAATGCCGGATTTCGCAAAAATTCGCGATAATATAAACGTGATTTCTGGCTCTGAAACGAAAAGTTTGACATTTCTTGAAATATATACACATTTTTTTTTAACGTTTCGCACATATCGTATTAGCAAAAAAGTTTCGACTCTACCAATACGACTACTTGTTCGATTTTCCCCCTGAATATTTATGAAACCAATATTTGCAATTGACACAACTAATTTTCAAATTAAGCCAATAAGACTATGTTCCTTAAGAGGCCTCATCCCGGCGAAATTAAAATACTGCTAATTTTACAGTAATTATGTGATATCTTCAAATAGATAAAATATAATCGAAATGTGGAACAAGAGCGCCCTAGACAATATCATTTTACATGAGATACCGTTATCACGACTCACTTATCTGCTTTCGATTTTGAGCCATTTTTGAAAATCGGCATTTATTTTCGCGTTTCTAAACGGCTGAAAACGGAAAGCCACTAGATAACTTGTGATAACGGTACCTCAAGCAAAATAATATTGTCTAGGGCGTTTTTGTTCCACATTTCTATTATCTTTTATCTATTTGAAGATATCACACAATTACTGTAAAATTAGCGGTATTTTAATTTCGCCGGGATGAGGCCTCTTAAAATAATAAGGAAATCAACGATTGTACTGTAGTATTCTATCTACAGAGGACATCATGCTCTGCAAGTGAATAACCGTGGGAGATCGCATCCAACAACCCAAGTGTCACATGCGGGCTTTGAACAATAAAATATAAAAATGTCTGAGGAAAAAGCAAACAGAGTATGTAGTAGTTTTGATTTGTCCACAACCTCTTCCACGCTGTAGTTCAGTGTACATGCATGGTACATACATGTCATGAGACTGTATAACCGGTTAGCGTGTTGACACATGACCTCCAAATCAACCTCGCGTGCATGACACGTGTGTACTTCTCACCGATTGACCCGCCCACCATGTATTTCCACCCCTCCCACGATTATTTCACTGAGTCCTGCCCACACAGTACGACAAAATCTTTACGCCAATCATAATATATGTATATATCTTCGTATCCGTTAGTGCAAACATGAAATAACATGTGCGAAACCCTAATTTTAAATCTATATGATGTTTATTTATAAATGCAACGATTTGGTAGAGATATATAGAAAAGAAGGGTGTTAGATGATTCTTTTGTGACGTTCAGCGGTCTTACTTTCTTTGTATTACTGTTACAGATTCAATCCCTGATGGAAATACAATCCGTTGCATATGTATAAACTCGGCTTTCTAAGATTGGTATTGTATGTGGACATAAAATATATAAAAATTAACCACTGAACTAAGTACAATTAATAGCTGTATATTTAATTAATAGCTGTCGGTTTGCCCAGAAGATATATCTTTCACTATTCTTCACCGTTATTATGGCTAGTTGTTGCGCCCAATTATTTTACTATTCTTATGATTGGTTGTTGCACCCAACTCTTTCACTCTTCTTCACCGTTATGACTAAATGTTTTAGTTGTTGCGCTTAATTCTTTCACTATTCTTCACCGTTATTATGACAGTAGTCATGCCCAACTAACTCTTTTATATTCTTCACCGTTATTATGATTAGTTGTTGCGCCCAACTCTTTCACTATTTTTCACTGTTATTGTGACTATTGTTTCGTTCCACTCTTTCCTATTCCTCACCGTTATTATGACTATTGTTTCACCTAACTCTTTTGTTATTCTTCACTGTTATTATGACTATTGTTTCGTCCAACTCTTTCCTATTGCTCACCGTTATTACGACTATCGTTTCGTCCAACTCTTTCCTATTCCTCACTGTTATTATGAATATTGTTTCGTCCAACTCTTTCCTATTTCTCACCGTTATTATGATTTGTTATTGCTCCCAATTATTTTAGTATTCTTCACCGTTATTAAGACTAGTTGTTTCGCCCAATTATTTTACTATTCTTCATCGTTGTTATGACTAGTTGTTGCGCCCAATTATTTTACTATTTTTCACCGTTATTATGACTGGTTGTTACACCCAACTCTTTCACTCTTCACCGCTATGACTAGTTGTTGCGCTCAACTCTTTCACTGTTCTTCACCGTTATTATGACAGTTGTCGCGCCCAACTCTTTTATATTCTCCACTGTTATTATGATTAGTTGTTGTGCCCAACTCTTTCACTATTTTTCACTGTTATTATGACTAGTTGTTGCGCCTAACTCTTTTATTATTCTTCACTGTTATTATGACTAGTTGCTGCGCCCAATTCTTTCACTTTTCTTCACCGTTATTATGGTTATTGTTTCGTCCAACTCTTTCCTATTCCTCACTGTTATTATGACTATTGTTTCGTCCAACTCGTTCCTATTCATCACCGTTATTATGATTTGTTATAGCTCCCAACTATTTTACTATTCTTCACCGTTATTATGACTAGTTGTTGCACCCAACTGTTTCACTTTTCTTCACCGTTATGACTAGTTGTGGCGCCCAACTCTTTCACTATTCTTCACCGCTATTATGACTAGCTGTTGAGTTCAATTATGTTACTATTGTTCACAATTATTATGACTGATGTTGCGCTCAACTCTTTCTCTATTCTTCACCGCTATAAAGACTAGTTGTTACTCCCAACTATTCTTCACCGTTATTTTCACTAATTGTTGCGCTCAACTCCTTCAATCTTCACAGTTATTATGACTAGTTGTTGCGCCCAATTCTTTTACTATTCTAGTTAGCATTACCCTATGACAGACTTACAATTATTCTAGACCGTGTGTGATGCGTTCTTATGGGTTTCTGGTCTACATGGATCATTGGATCTGAATTATTTTTGGGTCAAGTGAGTCACAGGTCACTAAAATCGTTACTCGTTCTCAGAGCTAGTTTCATTTTTCCTGCTTTGTAGATCGATATTAAAAGAACTAGCTCCTCAGTTGCCTCACGATAATGAGTCTACATTGAAAATGCTGTGCTTGCACCGAGAATTGCAATCTAAATAATACCTTCAGCTATACGGAAGCAAACAAATTAAATTTTAAAAAAAGAAAAAAAAAGAAAGAAAAGAAAAGAAAAAAGAAAACAGAAAAAGAAACATGCAAAACACATTTACGAAACGACATTTTTTTGAGTTAAGAGTTCATGTAAAAGTAAATGTAAATCTGAGTTCTTTTACGCAGACAGAACACTCAAGAGAGATCTTTCCGAGCCAAAAGAAATAATGGAGAGAGACTGCAATCTCTTCTTGTAGAGTTTTGTTTGGAAGGTCCATGGTTCAATTATTTTTAACGGCAATTTGCACGCTTACACAGGAAAAAGATGGAGAATGAAAAAAAAAAAAAAAAAAGAATTTTGCCCCTACACAGACCTTGCTTGCGTTCCCTTCCAATTTTCCCCCAGGGTGCTCTTTCACTCAATCCCTGGCCTATCCCACAGGCAAAGACTACAGCTTATGTTGGGTTCTTTTCCATCAAAGACGGAATCCATGCGGAATGCTGGAAACGCTGCTTCTCCGTACTATTTGGGCGGTGGTTGGAGCAGGGCAGCGACAAATGTGGCGGAAACTGAATCTTGGTGCTGGAATTTCTTTCCTCTCTCTCTCTCTCTCTTTCGTTCCTTTTATTTCCTTTATTTCTTCCTTTTCGCCATCCATGAGAACAAGAAACTTCATTCGCTCCTTGACTGTGACTCCTTCAGTCTATTTTACTATCTTACACTGTTACCAACTCCAAATATTTGCCACTAAATATTGTAGATACATGGAAAATAATATTAAATGATTATAGGTTATTTATTGGTGGATGTGAAATTGTGATATGTTGGAATGGCACGTGTTACTGTTATTGTTACTGTTTGTTATTGTTTGTTTATGTAATCAGTTATGCATGGTTGTGTTTTGATGTTCATGAAACACTGTCGAGACGCTAGCTCGCAGTATGGTGTAAATAGAAATTGAGAAATTTAATGTAAGCCTGAATTTTAGAAAGATGTAATGAAACCATTTTGTTAACACAAACACAATTTGGATATGGCATAATATTCAGATTCGCAGAGACTGACAGTCTGGGAATTCGGTCATGATGTGACAAGGTTTGCAACGAAAGTTTGACCAATAGTTGAGGTAACCAACGTCGAGATATGAAACAACGAATTCCATCGTCTGGAAAGGAGAATAAAAACCAGATCTAGATTGGATCAGGGATCAGAAGCAGAGAGTTGGTTAGAAGGAGAAGTGAATCAGTTCCAGATCAGAGTTTGATACGAGAACTTGCAGTATTAAGATTCGACGGTTACGAATATTACGAACTACCATCTTACGATGGTTGGTTTCTAGTCGGCTATTCGTTATAGAGCCGAGCTGCCGGAACAAGCGTCAGGAGTTTACATATTCGATCAACGTGAGAGCCAATATATTCCATGGTCGTCACCTAGGACTAAAGACCTCCGATTGTCCCAAGATCTGCCAACGTAGTCCAGAGAGGAGCCCAGGAGTGGAACATTCGTCACACCAAGCAGCCAGAACATCTTAAGGTATGTGTACTTCAACTATAAGTGTCACTTGTGGTCAAATCTCCAGATGCTTGAGTACTGTGATCTGAATTCATTAAGTCATATCCGCTAGTACAACACAATTACACGTTACGCTTTTAATTGTACTGAATACATGAAATTTCAGATGAAGTGGAGTGTTTCTTTAATTTACTGAATGATCCTCTCGCTAATAACTAGATTTATTAAAACCTACTCATTTCAGATAATGGGTAGAAGCAACTTCTCCGCGTCACAACGCATTCATCCCCGAAAACTATAAGCACGGCGCGATTAGTTTGTTAATATACAAAAATAATCGAAATTAAATAATGTGTTTTTAGCATCGTAACGATTCAAGGATGCCATCTTTCATGATGTACAAGCATTCCAACATACGTTTCATAATCAGAAAGGTGTAAAATACTTCGGTTTTAAATAGGTATGGTGCCAATGGCATGCTTATAGGATTGCTTACGAGACAGAGAATTTCAGTCTGTCTCGTCTCGACAGATCGTCATGATGTCTCGTCTCGAAAGATTGTCATGATGTCTCGTCTCGAAAGATTGTCATGATGTCTCGTCTCGGAAGGCGTATTGTTTCCAGTGATGACTTCAGAAGATTTTGCCCCATGGAGAGGAATTTCAATAAACGAAAGGTGAATGTAGTATTGCAAAAATACTCCTAGGCCAGTTTGAGTACAATTGGAGAAACGTACTTCTCAAGGGTAGAGCATTTCTTCGCTCGGGTGGGATTTTCCCCCCAGACTAACTCTGAAATCACCATTGAGATCGTTTCTGTTAAAAGAGCTTAGTTTCGTTTCGAATCTCGTCAAAAAAAAAAAAAAAAAAAAAAAAAAAGAAAGAAAGAAAATGTTTCATCTCGTCTTGTGGGCAGCCATTATTGATTATTCCTACTGCTAGCAACTGAGGACCGCGGTGGCTCAGTGGTAGAGCGTTCTTCTCTGGTGCATGGGGTCCAGTTTGCGCTAAGTGAGCTTTGTGGTGGACAAACGCAGTGTGCGTAGGTTTTCTCTTGGTTCTCCCGTTTCCTCCCATTTTCTTCATTCCACCCTTTCATTCATTCCCCATCATCACCGTTTCCTATAACCTTGTCGGTATAACCGTGGGATTTAAAGTTAAAGATTTCATTTTTATTTATTTATTTTTTTTACTAACAAGTTAAGAGAGACAATAAACGAGACTAGAAGAGCATTTCCAATATAAACACTTTTTGAGACGAGACATCACCTTCAAGAAAGTCTTTTCAAGACAATGCAGTCTCAACTCTTTGTCTTATAGGGAACTCTAGGAGAAAATAGAACATGTCACTTTTTAGAAACTTAAAAGTATACGTAAGTAACATAATGAGAGCCACGATGACATAATGAATAAAACGTCTGCATATCAACTGAATGGTCTGCAGAGACGTACGTAAAGGGTGGGTCCTGGGGGTCCGGACTTTTTTGTAAATTTAGTCTAATTTTAGGGGCAATTTTACAATTTTTAATATAATTTAGCCTGAAATTGTGTTTGGACCCCCCGAAAAGCTTTGGACCCCTCCCGAAATAAATTCCTGTGTACGTCCCTGATGGTCTGGATTGTATCTCCGATGAATTTCCTTCTCATTGTATCCTTGTTCCAATGCCAATGCTGTAGCTGTACTGAAGTGTCGCTTCTCGTAAAACGAAACCTTTAAGTTTTACGTCTCACGGTTATGACTTTTAGGCTAAGGGACACAGATGATTAAGGCATGTGAGTAATGATGGAATAATCGGTGGTATGCGAAAATGTGGGAGGAAACGGGAATATCACGAGAAAAACCCATGGACACAATGTTGTCTACCACAAACTTACTTATTTAGGGATCGAACCAGGGACCTCACACACTACAGGTGAGTACTCTACCACTGAGCCACCATGGCCTATCCGCTTCTTATGAGATAAGCGATGTCAAGTAGCGCCGGGTCTGGTCAGAGGAAAATAGATTACATTCTTACTCGCCAGATGGTGTTGGCATTGCAGCATCCATCTAGCGTCGTGAGGGCAATTAAGGAGCTACTTGAAATAAAGAAGTAGTGAACTCCGTATAGAAAGCCAGCATTGACAGCAAGAGGAGCTGATGTCCCCTAAAAACCTAGGCTGTAGGCCTTGGACCCCTAATGACTGTTGCGCCAGGACAATGTATGCCCTTATTCGAATGCGGCTCAGCGATTTACTAATATGCTTGGGGAAACCAGAGGGGAGAAAGCGAACGAAGTGTGATACTGTTTGAATCATTGCTGTGTGTGAAAAACTTTCCTCCACACAACCCGTGAGCGTTTATTGCCTGTCCAAAATTGGGAGCTATCTCTTTATCTTTTAAGAGGCCTCATCCCGGCAAAATTAAAATCCCGCTAATTTTACAGTAATTATGTGATATCTTCTAATAGATAAAATATAATCGAAATGTGGAACAAGAGCGCCCCAGACAATATCATTTTACATGAGATACCCTTATCACAACTCACTTATCTGCTTGCGATTTCGAGCCATTTTGAAAATCGGCATTTATTTTCGCGTTTCTAGACGGCTGAAAACGGAAAGCCACTAGGTGACTTGTGATAACGGTACCTCACGCAAAATAATATTGTCTAGGGCGCTTTTGTTCCACATTTCAATTATCTTTTATCTATTTGAAGATATCACATAATTACTGTAAAATTAGCGGTATTTTAATTTCGCTTCGATGAGGCCTCTTAAGTAATATTATTACATAATAGTGAACAAGAAATGAAGAAAACAAGGACATGAATAACGAAAAAGAGAGCTTTCTAGGAAGAAAAAAAAATAGGTATTTTATGGATTAGTAAGGGGGAGGGGGATAAGTTCCGGAAACTCTTCGTATATATTATAGTATATCCACGAAACAGAAAAGTAAGCTTCACGAGAAAGTGACTGAAAGATTGGATAAGCTCAAAGCAGGATGTGGATTACAAGTAGGGAGGGGTTCTTTCTTTTTCAATCATAATTTGAATTTCTCTGAAGAAACTAATTGAAACCGAAAAAACATATTTAGTGATGAAAAAAATTGAGTATATTGTCAAATTGCATAGTTTCTGTACTTGTATGTAGTTTGAATCTGCTAGCTGTATACCAAAATAAACTATATTTATTTACTTTTAATTTCTAATTTTGTACTCACAGCTACCAAAATAATTACATTTATTATAACTCAGCTTAACTATGTTATTGCCTCTAGTTTCCACCAGGGGCGGATCCAAGAGGGACTTCTGGGGGGGCGGTGGATTGTAATACTGCTACTTAGAGCTAGTTTTAAGGGCTCCAAACTCTGGGATGGGTTTTGTTTATATATATAAAATATGAAAGTTTCCTCTTCTGGGAGGGGCGATCGCCCCCCTTGGATCCGCCTCTGGTTTCAATTTGCAATCGTATCCTCATGCAGTCACACACTCAGAAATTTTTGTTGGGAGGGGATCCAAGCATTGGGGGGTCCAATACCACAAGATACTACTTCTATGTAGTATTAAACGGGTATTATCCTGCACACGGAAAGACGACCACTAATTGTAAAATATTTCCACCTATATTTTTAGAAAACAATGATAGAACTAAACGGCGTGACAAACATCTTGGCATTTGAAGGCGGCGCTCCAAGTTCCCTTTAAATGCTGCTAGCAAATGAGAGGCCAGTGGTATTGCCACGTTTATTTTGTACGGATCCACGTCTTTCCCCTGTCACCTGATCGCGCTGTAGTTTGTCTGCTTAGCCATAGCCACACCCCTTTATCACTTGGCAACGTCGCGCCAGAGCTTGCGTTTTATTCGTTTAGCTGAAATGTCAAGATGTTTGTCACAGGCTTTAGATTGTTTTTATAAGGGAAAGAGTACAGATGAAGTGTAAGATCAAATTTTCATGCTACATCAATCATTTCCCTGTTAAACAAGTATAGTTTTATTGAGTAAGTGTACACATGTATGTTGAGTTAGGAAGTTTATGGAAGGGGGGAGACCTGTCGGTGCGGCTCTGTCCTCATGCCCTTCAGCTTAACGTCAGAGATGAATTTGGATGACGGTGTTTCCCTGAAGTTAAGCCATGTATGGATCTGCAATTGTCTTACATCGGTCATAATAATACAATATAAGGTAATTTTATTTCTTTATACAAACACATTCGGTAAGATTTTTCGAGTATATCTCAGGCATTATATTTAATTTAGCTTTTGCTGCTAAATTTATTGGTTTAATGATCAACTTGTTTATTACCAAGCAGTGTGATGATTTCAGGGGTGGCCCGGTTAGAATCCCTCCGAGTTACGAAATTTCCCCGGGCCATATCTCCGTTGATGCTTGACGTGAGTTACCAGCATTCAGGCCGGTAGCTAGCCCAAAAATCTACGGGGGGCCCGGCTGAAGTTAGAGGGGGTCCCGATCCATCCATATTATACTTCATCACCATATTATAGTTCATTTGCAAGCCTACCGTGAAAATTTTTAGGGGGGGGGGGCAGCAAAAGTTTAGGGGGGACCGGCCCCCGTTAGATCCCCACTGGATAAGGACCTGCCAGCATTCTTACAGTTTACTTGCTACTTTCATCAAATAAACTGAAAAAAAAAATTAAAAACGATTTTAATTACTAGCATGTTGCGCTAGCACGCTTGGCTACGAACGACATAAATATGAGACGTTAAATTACACAATAAAGAAGTTATTTTTTCCCTAAGCTTTTATTAACTGAACAAATAACAGTATGATGATAAAAGCTTAGGAATAAAGTAACTTCTTTATTGTGTAATTTAACATCTCATATTTATGCCATTTCAATTTAAAACATTAGGATTAGGATTAGGAATTAAATTTCTGAGCTTTCGGCATCTATGGCCATGTTAGCCCGTCACGTATGAGCAGTGGCGTATTTGCGATTTAGTTTCGGGGGGGGGGGCTTTGCTAATTTTATTTCTAGAAATGTGAAAATTTTGCAAGATATTTAATTTACTTAAAAATAGTAAATAAAATTTCGGGGGGCTTAAGCCCGGAAGCCTCCCTTAAATACGTTACTGCATATGACGGATGACGTCCCTCGGCGTCACACTATCCGAGGAAAGGGAAGGAAGGAAGCGGCCTGGGACCTATATATTAGGTACCATCCTGGCATTTACCTGATGTGAACGAGGAAAACCCAGAAAATACCTTACTCAGGATGGCTGGTTTGAAAAAAAAAAAATTAGACTTTTTCGACCGGATATCCCCACCGGAAATAGAACCCGAGACCGGTTGCACCATTCAACTAAAAGAGATGGAAGATTAATAAAAGTAAGTAATTATGAAAAAGTGGTGGAATGAGAATGTGGAAGAGGAAACGGGAGTACGTCAGAAAACATAGATATGAGGTTGTCCAGCACAACCTGAAATCAAACCAGAGATCCCTTGTATCAAAGAGAAGCATACCACTGAATCAACGTGAACCTAAAATGGTATAAGAGAAGTGTAACAACTTTATTGAGTAGAGAGAAATCCCTTGACTTAAGTTGAGAGAAAAGATCAAAATGAGAAGATTGTTAAGAAAACTGTTTGAACATTATTGGAAAGAAATTGTCTTATTAGAAAAGTGATAGAAGGTGTGAGGGACGCGTAGTCTAGTGGTTACAGCGTTAGACTCATGTTCACGTAATCCCGAATTCGATTCCCGGTCGGTGCTCCCAAATTTTCAGCGTCGTGAGATAAACTGGGGAGCCAAGCTCCTAATGCGCCTGTTAGCGACAGTGCAATGCAGCGCACTGACCACATGTTAGTCGTTAGGCTAGACGTCGTTCAGCCAGTCGCTAATAGATGGCGTTGATGGTGTGGTTCAGGCGTACAAATGATTGTAACGCCAAGTTTGGTTTGGTTTGGATAGAAGATGTGATATGATGAGATAACAGTTAAATAAATAACGGATAAGAAGTACTTTGTACAAGACTAAGTTAAACGTGAAAAAACTAATTTCTTTCAAAACCGTAATAAAAGGCAGCCTTTACCTGCCTCCAACCTATATTTAATATTGTCAGTGTGTAATGTATTAACTCTTGTATAAAATTATTCTTGTATACAAAACAAAGTTTTCTCTCAGTTTTTAGGAATGAAATTTTAATTTTTATTTATGTGACTTCCCTTAAAACCGCAATTAGTAGTGTAATTTATAGAACTATAGATTGATGAGTTTATTGGAGGTAAATTGGTTAAATTAAGGTTTTAATAATAATAATAATAATAATAATAATAATAATAATAATAATAATAATAATAATAATAATAATAATAATAATAATAATAATAATAATAATAATGTTTCCCCTTATTAAGGGCTCAGGGCGGTCGTTGGAATTTAGCTGATGAAAAATTAATAAATAGGCTATTAACCCAATTCAGAAAGATAACAAACTCTACTAAAGAGAGTAGTAAAAAGAATCACACGATTCCATACGTTTTAATATAGGCAACCAACATTTCTTTGTTATTGTGCGGGCTGCATAGTAGCTAGGGAATGTTATTGATTTTAAACGGGAAATGGATAGCCACCGTTGGGTATGAAGATGTTAACGGGTTGACCCCACCAATAAACTTGGCAAAGATAATTGCAATAAGAAAATATTCTTATCCTTTCATCATAGGCAACCAACATATCTTTGTTATTGTGCGGGCTGCATAATAGCTAGGGAATGTTATTGATTTTAAACGGGAAATGGATAGCCACCGTTGGGTATGAAGATGTTAACGGGTTGACCCCATCAACAAACTTGGCAAAGATAATTGCAATAAGAAAAGATTCTTATCCTTTCATCATAGGCAACCAACATATCTTTGTTATTGTGCGGGCTGCATAATAGCTAGGGAATGTTATTGATTTTAAACGGAAAATGGATAGCCACCGTTGGGTATGAAGATGTTAACGGGTTGACCCGATCAACAAACTTGGCAAAGATAATTGCAATAAGAAAAGATTCGTATCCTTTCATCATAGGCAACCAACATATCTTTGTTATTGTGCGGGCTGCATAATAGCTAGGGAATGCTATTGATTTTAAACGGGAAATGGATAGCCACCGCTACCCGTGAAGATGTTAACGGATTGACTCCATTAACGAGCTCGGCAGAGATAATCCCTCTAGTTATTGTGTATTGCAATAAATAAATAAATAAATAATAAATAAATAAAAGTTTGCTTCCGTTCAAGACTTATCGTGTGGAGTAAAGCATGTACTAACATTACAATTTTATAGCGAGATCATAATAAAGCTAATGTTATTGTGATTTAGTAACTAAATAATAACGACGACGCTTTTGGTCGCCAGTGTTTAGATTGTCCATAGTGGAAATAAACTCTGAAGATAAAAGAGGGAATGACAGTATATTGCAATTGACGGGCAAAACCTGAGTATAGGTTTCCTCACGATTTTTTTTTATCTAACAAATTACGGGATATAGCCAACTTAACCTGGAATCAATTACAAATTACAACAAAAACATGGAAAGAAGTGGGAGGATATTTAAAGGTACCATCCATCATACGCCTGATGTAACTGGAATCTAACTCCGGACCTCTTAATTGCAAAGAAACAACACTATCTACTAGAGCACTCGATTATGAGACGAGATGATACAGAATTTTTCGTGATAAGATATAAGATGATAGATAATTTTTCATGATAAGATACGAGACGAAACAGAATTTTTCATGATAAGATACGAGATGATAGATAATTTTTCATAATAAGATACGAAACAAAACAGAATTTTTTTGATAAGATACGAGA
This sequence comes from Thermobia domestica, assembly GCF_964235325.1. NCBI lineage: Eukaryota > Metazoa > Arthropoda > Insecta > Zygentoma > Lepismatidae > Thermobia > Thermobia domestica. The sequence goes on along the minus strand of NC_137456.1, from coordinate 22,350,505 downwards.
CGAAAAAAAATCATCAGAGTTTTTTATGATAAGATACGAAACGAAATAGAATTGTTCATGATAAGATACGGGACGGAAAAAAATCACGAAAATGAAATGAAATCTTTGAGTTTTACGTCCCACGGTTATGCCGGTTAGGCTAAAGGAGACAGTGATGATGAGTGATGAATGAAATGGTGGAATGAAGAAAGTGGGAGGAAACGGGAGAATCCCGAGAAAACCCACGCACACGGTGTTTGTCCACCACAAAGTTCACTTGGCGGGGGCTGGGATCGAACCCGGGACCCCAAGCACCAGAGGTGAACGCTCTACCACTTTTTTTTAAACTTCCTGACTTATTTTTCTACTTCAACCACTTTTCAGAACTACTAGACACGACAGGGACACGAACACAGAAACATCGAGGACAGTTAAAATTCCACCCTTGCTACTACAGAGGGACTCGAACCCCCAATGGGCTTCACCTCACAATCATCAGCCTAACGCCTCAGACCGCTCGGCTACACCCACCGGCAACCACTGAGCTACCGCGGCCCCGAAAAAAAAATCACGAAAGATACAAGATGAAACAGAGTTTTTCATGATAAGATACGAAACGAAACAGAATTTTTCGTGATAAGATACGAGACGACACACTTTTTCGAGATAAGATACGAAAAGAAACAAAGTTTTTCGTGATAAGGTTTGAAACGAAGCAATTTTTCGTGGCAAGATACTAGAGGAGACAAAATTTTTCATGATAAGACATAGGAGCTGGTTGAGTTGATTTAAGTTTAACGTCCCGTTCAACAATGAGGCTATATGACTCGTGGACCTACTGATTAACGTGGAATCTAAACCACATGAGTTCCCGCCGGGAGATAAGATACAGGACAAAACAGAATTTTTCATAATATGATACAAGATGAAACAAAAATTTTCGTGATAAGATACGAGGCGAAACAGAATTTTGTGGCAAGATACAAGATGAAACAGTCTTTCATGATAAGATACGAAAGGAAATAGAATTTTTCGTGATAAGATACGAGACGACACAATTTTTCGTGATAAGATACGAGACGAAACAGGATTTTTCGTGATAAGATTCGAGACGAGACAAGGCTCTTTCAATAGAAACAAATACACTTTTCGAGACGAGACATCCGCTTTACTGTATCTTTTCGAGACGACACAGCTTCAACTTTTGTCTTGTAGGCAACAGTATTAAGAAGTTAATTTTTACATTAAAGCAAAGAAATTTACGGATGAATATTCTCAATCTAAGGGAAGTGACTCATCTGTGATGCCAGAATATGTACTTATCATCAATAAGCAGCTTAGAACTTTCCAAATGAACCTCGTATTTAAAAAAAAAGAAACAAGAAAACATTAACTCACTTTTGTGTAAGCTGGCCACACTGCACTGAGATTTATTCTTCTTCGGTTGTAGAGTCAGCTATTCTGAGACATATTATAACTTAAAATGGTTGAAGGGAGGTCTATAAAAAGTCTTCGCTAGATGATCTCCTTTTCCCCCTACCTTCTTGTAATAATAGATGAGAACAGAGTCCTACAGAGATGTGTAATGGCACCAAAGTCGTTTCAGCTCACGCGGAGCCGATTTCAAAGCAAAACTGCACCACAAAAGACAAACGGAAGCGAGAAAGAGGGTTGAAGTTTAGAACGTGAAATAGATTTTTTTTTTAAAAAAAAAAGCACCTTTTTCTCTTTCCCCTACTAAGCATAATCTAACCTTTGATGGTTGCATACTTGGAAAAAATAATCAAAATATTCATTACACAATCTTCTATTTCCTCAAAGGAAGGAAAATGTAATGTTATTATAATGAATATGATAAAATTGAAATGAAGGTTTAAATTTGACGTACAACTATTATTTCCTTTACGGTAATAGACATAAAATGCTAATGAATGGGAAAGGAGTGATTTACTGGAATAACAGTAAAGTAAAATATCTTTGTTGTAGCAAAATTTAGGCTTTAGGAATTAAGATTTCTTTGCTTTCGTCATCTATTGCCATATTAGCCCATCACGTATGAGGGATTATGTCCCTAACCGATCACACTATCGGAGGAAAGGGAAAGAAGAAAGTATTGAGGAAGGAAGAAAATAGCCTGGGAGCTATAAGTTAGGTCCTACCCCGACATTTGCCCGGTGTGGATGAGGAAATCCCAAGAAAACCTCACTGAGAATGGCTGACCTCAAAAAGCATTTTACCTTTTTTCGACTTAGTGTACTCACCGGGAATTGAACCCGGGATCACTTGCACTAAAGACACGAGCATTAGCGACTACACTACGCGGGCCCACTATAGCAAAATTGTTAGTGTTCTTAAGTTCGGTAGGAAAACTTCCAGTTTGGTTCCTAGTATTGTCGTAAGTCTTTCAAATTTTACCTTAAGCAAAAATCCAGATCTCGTGTGATCTCAGTGTTGAATATAATCAATACTGAAACCAGAAATAATAAATCTACAATTTCCCTTTGCAATAGAAGGATAATGTAAAACCGGTAAAGGGTACTCCGTTCTCCCGTCAGGAACAGACTGAAGTGGCGATGCGAAGATAAGGATCCCCTTTATCCTGACTTTGGTATATAGGAAGGGAATATTTCTATACAGCAAGTTAATATTACTATATAGGAAGTGAATGTTGGTGTACAGGAAGTCAGTGTTGGTATACAGGAATTGCATATTGGTACCCAGAAAGTAAATATTAGTATAGATACAGGAGTTAATATTGGTGCACATGAAGTAAATATTGTTATACATGAAGTGGATGTTTGTATACAGGAAGCGAATATTGGTATACAGGTAGTGAATATTGGTGATAAGGAAGTTAAGGGTCTTGGGTTCAATAACAGCTCGCACCAAATGAGCTTTGTGGCATGCCAATTTTTATGGGCGATAAACTTGATCGATTTTGGATAGGGAGGGCCCAGGTTTTTCAAAATACACCGACTCTATAATCTGGGTTGAGTGGGTTCGCTGCACAGAATTTTCATTTGTATATATATATATATATATATATATATATATATATATATGTGTGTGTGTGTGTGTGTGTGTCTGTGTGTCTGTGTAATCACCACCTCCTTTAGCCTACAGGGTATAACCATGAGACATGGATTTTTCATTTCATTTTGATGTCTTAACAGAACCATTTGTTCTCACTTTCCATTGCCCATTCAAAAACTTTAGTGGTGCCATACCAACTGATTTTTATTATATTTAAGATATGCTAATGCCATGATATTTTGTCAATTAATTTTAAATCTGCAGAGTGGTAATAAATTTACGCCACTTCCGGTTTTTGGTAGAGAGATTAGAGAGGAGACGAAAAATATTTTTGGGACATTTAATTAATTGCAGAAATCTGCTTCACGGTAATTATTCCCGATTACATATATCATAGAGTATCTTAAACAAAGGATATCATACCTATTCTTAGAGCACTGGATCAATTTGAAACCGGATGTTGTAGGATTCAATCAACCACTTCCGTTTTAGTACAGAGTTAGGGATGAATGTGAAATATATTCCTGGGACATTTAATCGGTTGCACAAACCCACTTCTCACTATCTATTACCATTTTTGCTATATAGTGATCAACGTTAAAACCGGAAGTGGTTGATTTATATCACTTCCGGTGGATGTGTCACTTTTGTCAATGAACTTGATATCTAGCTTACCAACCTTTACATCATGGCTAAAATTGACGGTAGTATTTCCAACCTGAAAATGTGCAAGAAGTTCAAGAAATGTTTAGTAGAAGTTCTTAGAAATCACAAAGACAGGTATCTCGCGAAAATGGTTTAAGAGGCCTCATCCCGGTGAAATTAAAATACCGCTAATTTTACGGTAATCATGTGATATCTTCAAATAGATAAAAAGATAATCGAAATGTGGAGCAAGAGCGCCCTAGACAATATCATTTTACATGAAATACCGTTATCACGATTTACTTATCTGTTTTCGATTTCGAGCCATTTTGAAAATTGGCATTTATTTTCGCGTTTCTAAATGGCTGAAAACGGAAAGCCACTAGGTGGCTTGTGATAACGGTACACCATGCAAAATATTGTCTAGGGAGCTCTTGTTCCACATTTCAATTATCTTTTATCTATTTGAAGATATCACATGATTACCGTAAAATTAGCGGTATTTTAATTTCGCCGGGATGAGGCCTGTTAACATGAAACGTAATCCGACCTGTTCTAAAGGAAGAGTTGAATTTTAGTTCATGGATACTATTATCCGTCCAACAAGAGTTGGCTTCTGACACTTGGCTAGAGTACCAGAGTATTGGTGGCGTCGTTGCCAAAGGCTCCGCAACAGACAGAGAAGCTCTGGCGACAAATTAAGACATTTAACAAGTCATAATTTTATAATCGTAAAAAGATAACAGAAGCGTATGGTTTCCAAATAACAACAATAGTAGCACTTGGAATATTGATCTGTCAAAGGCCAACTCTTGTTGCACGGATAGTACATTACTGCCAGGAATTATCACCGAAAGACTGTGATCATCGGTTGGAGTATGGGAAGATGATCCTTGCTTGGTATGGAGACTGACCCGATCTTTTCGTTAATATCCTGTTGTCAAATAAAGCCTTGTTTCATGTTGGAGCGTTTTTAACCGATACAATTATTATTATTGAGCAGAAAAGAATCCGAGGTGGTTATTGAAGAATCAAAACTAACATCGCCCAAAGGTCACAATGTGGTACAGTATGACGTCCACGAAAGTTGTGGGTCCATTTGTCATTCGGGACACAATGCAGAACGCTACCTTGCTATGCTTGAAGGTTGTGTTCACGATTGTATCTACGTGGAACAATTACAACCATCTAAGCTTTATGCAAAATGGATCCCCGATTCATTTAGCACGTCCTGTCCGTGCGTGACTCGACACTCATTTTCTAGGATGCTGGCTTGGACGTCTTGGCTCCCTTGAATGGCCTGCTACTTCTTCATCTGGAGATGGGCGAAAGAGAAAAGTTGTCGCACAAAACCAAAATTCGTGATGAATTGGAGTAGCGAACGCACCAAGTTCTTGCAAACGTACCGCTGGAGTATCAGCAGAAGTTTGTCACAATCATGCCCCAACGAAAACTCGTGGGTAATAATGGTCACGCTTATTTGGAATTTTAGCAATGTATAACAATCCTACTATCGTAAGGAACAAAATGCTTTTTGTTTCATGGATGTTACAATTTTTACTAGGAAGTTAATTTCCTCCCACCCTATAATATATATATATATATATATATATATATATATATATATATATATATATATATATATATATATATATATATTTATAGGGTGTTAATGAACTATACCGATAAACTGTAAGAGTCAATTTCTCACATCAAAATAAGAGAAAAAGTTCATATGGACCTATGGCGAAAAGTGCATAGTTTCAGAGCTAGGGCTGTCCAAAATCACGCAAAGGCCAAATTTCAAGAGGTCCTATTTCGAATTCCAGAAACTGTGGATAGTGGTCCTTAGCAGCATAAAGGAAGCCACGCATACACAATTCAAAAGTGCATATTTCGTCAATTTTCAATATGTGTACAGAGCATTGCCTACAGGGTGTAATTCTCACATATGCTCTCAACAGAGTTTTCAAATATACCTTGATTTCAAGGAGGGCCCAAAGTAGGCAGGAGGTGAGCCTTCAGAACTATGAACATCTAATGCTGCGGAGGGAAGTCGGAGGTGTTAGGAACCGGCAGCCTTATGTCTTTTTGTGTTCTGAATAACGTGTGACGGGATGTATTTCGTGACGGAATATTTCACGTTTTCTTCACTTATAAGCGTGAAAGAAAGCATTGCAGAATGCATTCTCCTGAGTACGAGAAACCATGCTGCTGACGATCCTTAACACTTCCGACATCGTGGCAAAGGATTCCATATTCACTACGATCAAGGCTTATCATTTGCCTACTTTGGACCAATCGTAAAGTCAGAGCATATCTCAAGATTCGGTTGATGGCATGTCTGGGAATTTCACCCTGCATAGAATACTCTGTACATCCATTGAACACTAATGAAATATGCATTTTTGGATTGCGTATGCGTGACTTCCTTTACGCTGATAAGGACCACCATCCACAGTTCCTAGAATTCGAAATAGGACTTCTTGAAATTTTGCTCTTTAGCCATTTTGGACATCCCTAGCTCTGAAACTATGCACTTTTCGCCATAGGTCCATAGGAACATTTTCTATTATTTTGATGTAAGAAATCCCCTCTCACAGTTTGTCGGTATAGTTCATTAACACCCTGTATATATATATACAGTGTGTTCCAAAACAATACCGACAACGTTTGGGAGATGAATCTTTACACCAAGATAAGACAAAAAGTATAGACCAACCTGGGTGCACAAATGCTTCCTTTCGGATTTGTAGGCTGCCGAAAACATGAAAAAATGAACTTTAGAGGTCCATAGCACCAAAACTATTGGACCTACTACAGTCGACTCAAGACTTCACTTAGGAACTAGTATTTGTCCTATCCAAATATCCAAGTTTCAAAATCCTGCGCTACTCACGAAGCTTTTTTTATAGGGCTAGTTTTGCTACGAATGTATAATTTGAAGTACTCACCAACTACTGAGTATAAAAATTGTTCCGAAAGTACCGCAGGATTTTGACACTTGGACATTTGGATAGGGCACATACTAGTTCCAAAATAAAGTCTTGACCCGATTACGGTAGGTCTCGTAGTATTAGAGCTATAGACCTTTAAATTTCACTTTTTCATGTTTTCGGCAGCCTATAACACCGAAATTAAGCATTTGTGCACTCAGCTTTGTCTATACTTTTTGTCTTATGTTGGTGTCAGGAATCACCTCCCAAATGTTGTCGGTGTTGTTTTGAAACACCCTATAGGCCTATATATTGCAGTAAAAAATTCTCTGCAATTTTGACAAAACTCTTCTTACATTGTTTGTCCTGACCTCTTTTCTCGTTTATTTTATTGTTTTGCTATGAAAGTTGGATCCTAATTCCCCCATTTTGTCTTCCTTTTGTTGCAGATAGACAATGGCCGCTCCATTAGAAGTTCGCACCAAAGAGGAATAACGAAGCCGTGATCCGGTTTTCATGCCCGAAATGTGTATCAGGAGCCGCAATCCACCAACGACTTTCGGGCATGAACAGTGTCTTGCCGCAACAGAGTGTCTACGGATGGATTGAAACATTCAAAAAATGGTTGCAGAGTATTACGCACGAGGAAGGAGCCGAACGACCATCTACGGCCACAAATGATATCAGCATTGACATGACATGGACGCGACATGGTTCTGTTAGACAGACGAGTGACTATTGATGAAATGCCACATCGTCTGGAAAGTAGTCAAATGGTTCTGCTATCACTGCTCGCTGTTCCTCTTTGATGCAAACTTGTAATGGAGCGGCCATGATCTATCTGCAACAAAAGGAAGACAAATGGAGGAATTAGCGTATGGCTATTTGAGAATGCGTTACCCACCGCAGGGAACACGGTCAAAGTGGCTAATCGGTAATTTTACTTTTGCCAGAGTTATAAATCATACTGTGAGCCAGTCAGGGTTTCCGGGTCTTTTTGCCAGGCCCAGCAGAGTTCCAGTACTTTGCACAAAGCATCTTCCAAGCAGCTGCTTCTTTCTAAAATCTCCCTTGCCTGGCAACACGTCTTTCCTTTTTGTTCTTCCTTTAGATAACTTTTAAGCAGCAGGCGGTCTATTGTTCCGAAACGCACCAAATACGCCCAAGCTGACGTTTTCTCCGCGTTTTTATTGCTTTCGCGTTTGTGATTAGCCATCCACATTTAAACACATGGTCAGCATATTCCAAGCGTACGCATGATCAATAAAAACGCGTTGCAAACGTTACCAAATAGCCGGGTACTTAGGATCAAACTTTCATAGCATCAGCCCGTATAACAATGAAATAAACGAAGACAGAGGTCAGCATGAACAATATAAGAAGACAGAGGTCAGCATGAACAATATAAGAAGACAGAGGTCAGCATGAACAATATAAGAAGACAGAGGTCAGCATGAACAATATAAGAAGACAGAGGTCAGCATGAACAATATAAGAAGACAGAGGTCAGCATGAACAATATAAGAAGACAGAGGTCAGCATGAACAATATAAGAAGACAGAGGTCAGCATGAACAATATAAGAAGACAGAGGTCAGCATGAACAATATAAGAAGACAGAGGTCAGCATGAACAATATAAGAAGACAGAGGTCAGCATGAACAATATAAGAAGACAGAGGTCAGCATGAACAATATAAGAAGACAGAGGTCAGCATGAACAATATAAGAAGACAGAGGTCAGCATGAACAATATAAGAAGATAGAGGTCAGCATGAACAATATAAGAAGATAGAGGTCAGCATGAACAATATAAGAAGACAGAGGTCAGCATGAACAATATAAGAAGATAGAGGTCAGCATGAACAATATAAGAAGAGTTATGTTAAAATTGCGATAGTTTTTTACTTACCCTCATATAAAGAAATAAGTCATACAAGTAATACAAGTCATACAAGAAATAAACAAGTAAGATAGAAACTTAAAACGTCAAGAAGAATATAAGAAAGAAAAACCGTTAAATTACAGTAATTCAGTGAAAAAAAGAAAGAAGGAGAGACAAAGAGAAGAAACATTAATTTAGGAATGTGGTTCGTATCTACAGACGAACCCTACAAAAGAAGATGTACACAACAAAATATTATTTTAAAAATTAATCACATTTTTATCATATTTAGTTATACGGTTTTCCTTTTCCTTTCTTAAAATAAAAAAAGAGAATATATACACACACACACACACATAACTCTCAAGATGATATATTGTAGAAAAGTTCCCTTGTTGTATACACGTTATAATATATCATCTCTTAAATAACTTTTCACTGAGTTTATTTTACTCATACCTTTTTTCCTTTTTCATTTTATCGTGTTTTTTTTTTTTTAATAAAGAAAAGAAACTCCTTGTACACTTGTTCGGCACCCTTGTACACTTGTACATTTTCGTATTCTTCAGCCACAGTTTTACCTTTTCTCTTACGTCTTTATTTTAAAAAAAAATCATTTAGTATGGTACAAGATGATATATATTATAAGGAACGCGCCAACTACGCTACAAGATGAATAGCTTGTATACAGAGAGAGGTTTAATTTCCGTGGAGCGCCTAGGAAAAAAACCAAAAGGGGGGCTCCTTACAAAAAAAAAAAAAAGTGTATATAAACAACAAATGCTTTTACCCACACTAGTAGGTACGTCACAAGAAAGAATTAATATCTTTTTCACTTTTGGGACTTAAAAGCGAGAGAGAGAGAGAGAGAAGCCCCCCCCCCATCTCGTGTCTTAAAGTTACGGTTACATAAGAAAAAACAACATCTATCATAACGCAATACAGAAGTGCTAAGGGAAACATTACTGGCAGAGAAAGCAACACTGGTAAACGACTTATCTTGAGCTGGAAATTACATATTGTAACCCATTTGAAAAAGTGTCTTTGTATAACGAAAACACCATTTTCGTTTTAGAATATCTTTGTATGCTATTATTATTTATTGATATTTTGCCCTACTTTTAGAAAGAATTCAGTTTTAACATTTTTTTTTTTTTAAAAAAAGTCAGAAACTGCAATGTAATTTAACTTGGTCCAACTGTGAACTGTAACAGAAACAAAGTACTCTAAATGTCCTTATGTGCAGACAGACTCATTCATTTTAGTCCCGTGTCCTATTGCATAGAAGTGAGTTCATTTCTCTTTCGCAGACTGAATTTCCAAGCGATGTAATAAGTTTTTGCAGTGCTCCCCAGCTCAGACAGGGTCTGTCTGAGAACAAGTCAACGTATAACAAGACTGATATAATTGCAAAGACCTTAAATTCATATATCTTTTGCGTTAAAGACACACATGCCTTGGAAGTGTGAGTGTGTGTGTGTGTGTTTGGGCTCTAGAACTAACGACTCATGAACTGAAAATTAATTTTACGAAGTTAAATAGCAAAATTATATTATATTTTTTTCTGCAGTTTGCATTAGTAGCAGTGCAAAGAAGGAGCATGCTATAAATTTGTATGTATTTGAAAGGTGTTTCTGAAGTTTTAATCAAAAAGTTTCTTTAAAATATTAGGGGTAGTCAAGCTCTCCTTATCTTTCTCTTTTATTTTTTACTTTAAGGGGCCAGACTACTAGATATTTTTCAAAAGCTAATAATTTTGCTTTTGCCAGTTTTTCGTAAATGAAAAGAGATAATGAAATGTAACTTACCACAATAATAGATAATGTTATTCTACACCCGAAAATACGAATCGGAAGAATTTTCAATGTTGCCATCCAGATAAATTACAGTGTGACCAGAATTTGAAATACCCAAAAAATCTAGGTTATGGCAACGACTAGAAAAATGGACTCAACGGCAATTGACTACTTATCATGCTGTCTGTGTTCCTTCTTAACTACTTTTGTAAATAATATTTATATTTATTTTGTAATAAAGAGTACAAAATAAATAATTTTTAATTATCAGTAGAATTAAAATACAAATATTACTTAAAAATAGTTAACAAGGAACATAAATAGTAGTCAACAGTTGGCGTTGAGTTCATTTTTCTAGTCATTGCCATAACATAGATTTTTGGGTAATTCAAATTCTGGTCGCACTATAATTTCTATGGATGGCAACACTGAAAATTCTTCCGATTCGAATTTTCGGGGACATTATCTATTGCTGAGATAAGTCAAATTTCATTATCTCTCTTCACTTACGAAAAACTGGCAAAAGAAAAATTGTTTGCTTTTGCAAAATATTTAGTAGTCTGTTCCCTTAAGGATGGTGGACTAAATTCCTTTATGCTACTTTTCTTTTAAGATAGGCTAATCTCGTTGTGCTAGTATTGCTTAAAGATGGTTGCAAAATGTTTTATTTGCTTTATCTATTATAACATTATCTTGATAAGGTAGAAGGTAGACCAATATACTACACAGGATTTAGTTTATTTTCACGGTCCAAGACCAATACGAAGTTCTCTATGTAGCTTGGGTAAGTTAGGTGTCCCTAGGCCCAGGTAGCTAACGGAAGGATTCCAACAGAGCTCCAGGCAAGCTAAGTGGAAGTGGTTTAGAAATTTTCAATGCTCCAGGCAAGCTAGACGGTGAGGAAAATCACAGAATTCCAGGCAAGCTAAGAGGCTTAAGTTAGGTTAGGACTCTTAGAGTTCCAGACAAGCTAGGGGAAGGGTTGAGTTTCCAATAGAGCTCCAGTCAAGCTAAGTGAGCAGGAGACCTAGAGCTCCAGGCAGGCTAAGAGGCTTAGGTTAGGTTAGAACTTTCAGAGCTCCAGGCAAGCTAAGAGAAGACTTGAGTTTCCAACAGAGCTCCAGTCAAGCTAATTGTGCAGGAGACCTAGGGCTCCAGGCATGCTAAGATTCTTAGGTTAGGTTAGAACTCTCAGAGCTCCAGGCAAGCTAGGAGAAGGGTTGAGTTTCCAACAGAGCTCCAGTCAAGGTAAGTGAGCAGGAGACCTAGAGCTCCAGGCAAGCTAAGATTCTTAGGTTAGGTTAGAACTCTCAGAGCTCCAGGCAAGCTAAGAGAAGGGTTGAGTTTCCAAGAGAGCTCCAGTCAAGCTAAGTGAGCAGGAGACCTAGAGCTTCAGGCAAGCTAAGATTCTTAGGTTAGGTTAGAACTCTCAGAGCTCCAGATAAGCTAGGAAAAGGGTTGAGTTTCCAACAGAGCTCCAGTCAAGCTAAGTGAGCAGGAGATCTAGAGCTCCAGTCAAGCTAAGATTCTTAGGTAAGTTTAGAACTCTCAGAGCTCCAGAAAAGCTAGAAGAAGGGTTGAGTTTCCAAGAGAGCTCCAGTCAAGCTAAGTGAGCAGGAGACCTAGAGCTCCAGGCAAGCTAAGTTGCTTAGGTTAGGTTACAACTCTCAGAGCTCCAGGCAAGGTATGAAAAGAGAATTGGTCAACCAAAACTAATGTCGATTGAGACGCTACATGGAATTTTATACCTTCTCCTGGGCGCAGGTGTTCCTCTTATGACACCTAAACTGATGATGACGATGACTCCTGTCGTCCGCATCTTATAGTAGTTGTAGTAAAAGAGCACGTATTCTTGTTTACAAAATTAAAAAAAGTACGTGTTGGTATTTGCAAATACACACCACGTGTGAGGTTATTGCACTATTCTTGAAGATAATTGTCTAATATTCTACTTATACTATCAGTTTTAATCATCTAATTTTCTTTTTTATCAACTTTATAGTTGTCAAACATTATTCTCGTACTATCTTCTTTCAGACATAATCAACTAATGTTGTTGTATTTCAAATATAGTTGTCTAAGATGCGTAATATTTTTCATATGTCCTCCTGCCTTTGGCATGGGAGATCCGGATTCGAGTTCCAGCGGAAGCTCATGTGGTTCGGTTCCCACGTTAACCTGTAGGTCCACTTCTCATATAGCCACGCTGTTGAAAGGGAGGCTAAACTAAAAATCAAATTAAATCAAATCATATGTTCTCTTTATGGTATTTCTTCTTGAAGTTGCTTGGCTAATGTTTTCATTGTGATATTGCATCTTAAAGATAGTTTGCTGATATTTTCTGCATTCTATTTTTTTTAAAGATAACTTCTTGCAAGGGCGCCGATCTTGTGGGGCCTAGGGACCTGGACCCCCAAAGCTTATGTGGGCCCCCTCGCATTGTATTTATGAATATACCATATTTGGTATAATTTGAATGCAATTTGTCTTTAAATCCCTATATATGCCTTTTGCATCTGGATACCCCCCCCCCGAAATTTACAGAGAAATCGGCGCCCTTGTCGAAAGATAGCTAAGGTTCTTCCTATCCTATTGGCTTTAAAGATAGTTCCTTTTTCTGTAAAAAATTGTTTTCAAGTTTAAAGTATTCCTTATCCTTTCTTCTTCTACAAATACTTTATCTGATGTTACCCTTATTCTGGAAAATAGACTCTGTTCTATTTTACCCAGTTACTGTTCTATTTTTCTTAGTTTTCTTAGACACGCGATACTAAATGCTACTAAATATTATTTGCAGTAAGATAAACCACATATCCTTTTGTCATAGGCAACCAACAATGCTTTGCTATTGTGCTGGTTGCATAAAAGATAGGGAATGTAATGGAGTTTAAACGATACCTTATGTCCAAAATACCGTTAACCGTGAAGATATTAACGGATTGAGTCCATTAACGAACTCCACTGAGATAATCAATCTTGTTATGGACGAAGACAGAGATAAGAGAGAATTAAACGATTAATAAACTCTGGTAAAGAGAGTAAAAACGATCACTCGAAACTAAATGCTAATGTACTTTTCTTGCAGTAAGAAGAGATACATATCCTTTGACTATAGGTAACCATCAATGCTTGGCTACTGTGCTGGTTGCATAAAAGATAGGAAATGTCATCTACGTTAAAGTGAGATGTTAACGGGTTGAATTCATTAAGGAACTCGATCAAAATAATCACTCAAGCTATCGATTGCAGATCGCTTTCATTTAAGAGTTATTAAGTGGAGTAACGAGCGCACGCATGTACTAGCAGTACAATCTTGTAAATCCCATTGCGTGACCCTAATAACAGAAAAAAATGATGAAAAATAATATATTTTTTCAACTGTGTTACAAAGGATCAAAAGTTCAGTTACAGTGAATCAGTCATAAATTGTGATGGCCAACGGTGTTTCTTTAAGTTTTCTCCCCTCAGATATCTTTTTGTTGTATCTCACTATATTCTTTCCATATCCCTTCCTCTGACCTCCCACGATGATTCCCACTCCTTGCATTTAATGTCAACTTCCTTTGACACATACAAAGAATACTTATGATAACCTTAAACCAAAGATTTCATTCAATTTTTCTGAAAACAATACCTATCACAAAGTAGCTTAGATGAAATATTCAATAAAAACGTTGGAGTTAATTGTTTATTGGTTGGTCTATACATGTATTACACGCTCTATTAAATAACAAAGTATAGGCCTATATTAAAAAAAAAAAAGTAAAAGAACAAATAATATTTGATGTGAATCATGTTTCAAGAGGGAGCGGCTCAGATAAACTGAAGCGTGCACATAATAAAAGAAAAGAAATCAAATAGCAAATACAATATTGATTTATTATAGTTTATTACATTTTGGAAATAATATCCTCCCCTGAAACTATTACAATATAGGGTACTTAAACCACATGATTGATTTCTTCCTAGCACACAAAGTGAATCCTGAAAAAAAAAAAAAAAGGTACAAATGTTATTGTTTTGTAAGAAAGAAAAGAAGTGCATAAGAATGAATATACATAGAGGAGACAAAGAATAGAGATGATAAAACTATTGTTCCCTCTTTATTGTTTTTATGCTTTGCTCCAATCTTCCACATCTTCCACTTGATATGTTTGTCAATCCCATTACAAGACACATATGTCTGTCTTTTTCTTGATCTTCGTTATATATATATATATATATATGTGTGTGTGTGTGTGTGTGTGTATGGAGAGCGAGAGAGAGATTGAAGAGGTAGTATCGTATGACTTTCTACAGCAGTTGATCTTTTACTTACAGAAGAATAAAGGAAGGAGGGAGGAGAAGAAGAAGGTAATTTTGACCGGTTTATTTCAGTTTCTTCCTCCTCATGGTCTTTCGTTACTTTTTTTTCGGAAGTAATAGAGGGATTTCTTTGGAGGAGTGGGCTTTTTTGGGGTATGAGACAAAAGTGGATACGAATCCACCAACAGGCAAGACAAGAAGAGAAGCATGTACGTAGTATAGTGCCGAATAAAAAAAAATGTGAAAGAGTATATAGTAATAGTACATTGGAAAATAGCAAAATGAAAGAAAGAAAAAAAAACAAGAAATGCGGGGTTTGCGGGAAGGGAGAAAAGACTAGCGGAACCAAGAAAACTCTTTTGGAGAAGAATTTTTCTCGTCGAGTCGAGGTCCAACGAATGATCGTATTTCGGTAGATTCACGGTAGACTAAGCGTGATGGGTAGTGAAGTCACTTGGATGGAAAATAAAGGCTGCAGATACATTTTCCTTTTTTATCTTTCACTATTCTTATACATCCACACACACACATTCTTCCATTTCAGTGTATATGTGTCCGTCTGTATATATATATATATATATATGTGTGTGTGTGTGTGTAAGTATAAAGAAATATCCATGTGTGTGTGTGTTTTCTTTCTCTTTTGCTATCCCTTATTAAAAGTGGATTTTTCTTGTTCAACGAAAGAATAAAGTTAGCTCACATCAAATATCATACATCCGCTCCTCATACAGAGAGATACGTACATACACACACACATGTCGAGTAGTTACGAACAGTATAGAATTGGAAAATCCAGAAAAAAAAATGTAGACAAAGAGAAAAGTAAGATAGAGAGACAATGCTGAAATGAAAGAAAAACTATACAATTTTCTTTTTAAGAGGAGTATAGATGAAAATTGGATATGGGGGAAAATAAAACACAAATAGTTATCTTTTTTGACTGAAGAGGGATAAATATTCTTTTTTTCTTATTATAACAGTTTTTTTCTTATTATTGAAAAATAACGCTAGAATACGTTTTCATTATCCTATTCCACTGTGTATCTTGTTTTAAAAATCTTTTCTAAATATTGCTGAAGCATAGCCTTCGTGAGACCCTGCAGTGATTTACTAAAGATAAGGTCAATATTCATCAAATGGTTCCAAGCAGATTTTTAATCAGTAATGTAGAAAGCATGTAAAGTTTCAAATCCACTACGTGGTCTATGAGTATTGAACGGGTGTTTTTCTGCATCCGAAAAGACGATATATCCAGTGATCGTAGAAATATTTCTACCTATATATTCAGAAAAAAAATGATAGAACTAGATTGTTTTTATAAGAGAAAGAGTACAGATGAAGTGTAAGACAAAATTTTGATGCTACATAGTGTATATTGAGTTAAAACGTTTTTTTGGGGGGGGAAGGGGGGGGTCGGACCAAGTGAATCCCTTTCCTCGTGGATGTGCCCCTGTACCACAGTATAGGGTTAAAATCGTTAGAAATGTTTCTGAGAAAATCACAGTTTTTTTTTTTTTTAAATTCCACCCTTCACTAAACTACCCTCAATCTTGGGGTGCGTAGAAAATTTGAAACCTCTCCTTATATTAAAACTTAAGTTTTAAATTTGGTGGTGATACGTTGAACGTTATGGCCTCTAAGTCAATGATTCTCAACCGATGTGCCGCGACACACTGGTGTATCACTCAATCCCTTAGGTACCGCGAAATTTTAGAATTTAAAAACTCATGAAGAATGCAATAATAATTAGTTAAAATCGAGACAAACTGTACCAGTCAACACCTCCAGCGGTACATATGATGCTCAGTGCTATAGGGTTTATAGACTCATTATAGAAACTAATTGGTTTCACTGTTATAATAGATATTATTATTATTATTATTATTATTATTATTATTATTATTATTATTATTATTATTATTATTTTAATAAAAGTATTAAACAAGTGTGTCACCAATCAATAAAGGTTGAAAACCACTGCTCTATGCAACTGTACTTATTTAGATGAGGGCGAATTATTTAGAACAGACAAACAAACGAACGGATAGGTACTAGCATATTACTTTTTCGATATTTGAGAACGATAAAACATGCCAATCTATTCAAATCTTGAATTCAGATTATTTCACGATCACCATACTTTTTTTTCTCTTCTATCGTCGCTCTCAACTAGAGTTTCTCAACCTGGGGATCGCGACCTCTAGGGGAGTCGCAAGAGGATTTCATGGGGGTCACGAAGGTAAGCGAAAGATATAAATATAATTAGAATCTAATATTGGAAAATGTTTTAAAATATCATTTTGAATTTTGTTCTGATAGGCACTTTTTTATTTTTATACTTACTGTTAAGAACAACAAAGAAAATAGATCTAAACATTTTCAACAGGTACAGAGATGTTTAAAAAAACAGTTTAAATGAAAGAGGTACGATATGAAACTAATGAGAACTGCATATTGAAATACTAGAAAAATACAAATGCTACAAAACCTATGTATTGAAATTAGAGATGCAAGGGCTCGGAAAAAAACCGGCTTTTTTGAAAAAAAAACCCTCGGTTTTTTCTGCTTCGCTTTTTTGCTTGGGAAATTTTGGGCTTTTTTCAAAATTCTGCTTTAAATTGATAAACCAGATTTTGTTTCGCTTCTCTACGACACAAAAAGTCATTTAATTAGTGGTTGATGCCGATAATAATATAAAACCTCGAAAATAAACCATGAATTTCGAAAAGATATTTCAAACAGTTTTACTTCTCAACATATTTACATTATGAATTCCAAAGGATTAACCAATGTATATAATAAGATTTTTTTTTAACCTCCTACATACAAAAGTAAGCAGGGTTGGCAAGAGCCATGGTTGTTTTTGAAAATGCCAAAAACCCGTTTTTTTGGGGGAGTTTAAACTAGGCTTTTTTGGTTTAAACCAGGTTTTTTTGGGTTTAGATATTTTGCTTTATTTATTTATACTACATATTGACAGAAATAAATTTGTTTCGCCTTGGTGTTATTATGCAACAACGGGGTTATGCTGGAAGAGGTCACATAAGCTTAAAGAAGTCCGGTCAGTAAATTTCTTAAATTGAGAAACTCCCGCCCTAGCCATCGGGAAAATCCCGTCATTACTCTAAATGTAAAACAATAACGGAAAAAATCCTGTTATTGCTTTGCATGTAAAATTTAAAGGTCAACGTATCATAATCAGTACGCTAAAACTGAGGTGTTAAATTATAAATTTAGTGCGTACATATAATTGAAAATACAATCCAAGCTAATGTTGAAAGCTACGTAGGCAATCGATAAATATGTCAATTTATATCAGTATATTTAAGCAACCTTGGCTTCTTTATAAAACAACAGGCATTCAGGCATGCAGAAATATACAATTTAGTTTCGTTTCTTATGTTCAGGCTTAACATCCTTACGTAATACCGAGGTTATCAAGGAGAAGACTTTTGCTTAAAGTGACATCCGAACCGCTACTTTGTTTACGCATGAAAGAAGGATTGTGGTTCGACCGAGAATTGAACATGGGACACCTTGATTAAAAGGTGAAAAGGAAATAAAACTAATGCAGATGGTTTGATGTATGGAAACGTCACCATGAAGTTCACAGGATTCGCATCTTTCGTACCTTTTATTTTTCTTTCGGTTTAAACCAGTTGTTTATTAAAAAAAAAAAAAGAAGAAAAACAGCTGGTGTAAACCAGCCAACCCTAAAAGTAAATACTTCTTTTTAAAAAAATACTCAAATAAGTAGCAAAATTCTATGTAGTATTTTTACTTCAAAATATTCCATACCCTCTTTTTGGAACAAAATAAAATTAAAATAAAACATAAGAAAAATACTTAGATTTATATGATACACTTAAAGGCTGCACACCTAGAGCTTTTGGTTTTGTATATTCTGGAAATTCTACAGTTTTATATAAGCACCATCACGGTTTATTCAGTCCTCAAGTTTTCTGTATTTTTAACAAGAGGGATTGAACATGAAGGGTGTGAGATAAGAACATGGTAACCCATAATTTTACTATTTTAAGAAATTAGAAATTTTCTGCTGCACAATCCATTTTGAAAGTCGGAAAGCTGATTTTTCACATAAGTCTATGAGGGATTAAACGAAGCGGTATGCGTTGCTGCCTATCTGATGCTGCGTAACTCAGCAATTGAAAATTTGTTAGTTACCATGTTCTTGGCTCACACCCTTCATATCATTATGGAACTCTCCCCACCCCACCAACACACACACAAAAAAGGACTACGGAATATATTTAAGTTAAGATAAATACAACTGCACAACAAACATGATTGACTGGAGCTTTTGCGCTTCTATCGAGAAGTCCGGAATCCAACTCAGCATTCGACCATTCTGACAAAACTTTTCTTCATTCCATCTATGAAGTAGAAATAGTGCGTGTACTGTGAGTTGGCTGACTTCATTTCTTATTGTTTTTAAATCGTTATTATTACTAATTACCAGCAGTGACGGTTTTGCGAGGGTTAGGGGGGGGGGACTGACTGACTTTCGGACTGAAGCCTGTTCCCCAAAATTACGGAATGTCTAAAACAAACGAAATATCTATTAGTTATGTCTTTACTCATTAACTTTAAGCTGCCGTCAAATAAAAATCACGAATGTTTAGAAAAACTAAACATTAGTAAGAAAAAAACCCTCCCAAAATACTTTTCTAAATCCGCCACTGATTCTCAGTATAAAATGATCTTCAAGGTTGTATCCGGAAGATTATCGCTAAATATATAAAAGAAACGAAATACAGTATTAGTTATGCCTGTACTCATAAACTTCAAGCTCCTCCCAAATAAAATTAGGAGATTTTAGAAAATGAAAGAATCAGAGAAACCCGTGCCAAAGTACGTTTCTAAATCCGCTACTGATTATTTGTATAAATTAGTATTCAAGGTTGTATCCGGAAAATTATTGCTAAATCGTTGCACAGCTACAGTATAACAGAAATGTGGAAGTACGGTTAGACGGATATATTGAAAAACGTACGCTTTGACGGATATATAGAAAAACGTAAGTTTAACTTCTGCGTTAGAAGCTAGAGTACTAAGTTCTTAGAAATGAAACAGACGACAAACTGAAATGATATCGAGAAGAAAAAATATCGATAACTCAAAAGTTAAAATAGTTAAATAGCCTATAAAATTGCCCTCAAATACTACATTCTTCATGTTAGCTTTAATTCGTAAAACATGTGCTCCATCCATCTTGATGGGGAATTTTAGAGCGAAATATGGCATTTAGGTCATGGAATTCTTATCTAAGTATAGAATATACTATCAGAAAGCTATTTAGATAGAAAAATCATGAGAATGAAAAAAGCCAAAATTTCCAAAATTCTCGTTTTTTTCCCAAAAAAGCCGGCTTTTTATGTAAAAAAAAACATCGATTCAAAAAAGCCGGCTTTTTTGCATCTCTAATTGAAATACAATTAAAATTGAAAGCTAATGAGATACCTGAGCATGGTGTGATTTCACTAGTGCGGCAATGTGCGGTTCAATCTTCATTGAAATCATTTAAAATACTCAATAACGTTTTTTAATAATTGTCCAAGTTTTAACAAAATTATAAATAAATAAAAAGTAAATAAATCTCTCTATTTTTTTATTATATGATCCAAAATTAAGAGAGTTATGAAGTTGTAAAATCTTCAAACGGCCTCCATTTTGAAACAGTATGACGGATCGGATTAGATATTTGCAATATGAATGATCTGAAAAATTTTGGTTTTAATTCATTCTCCATTCGCTTTTAGGAAAGTTACTGTATCCACTATATACAAGAAATAGATTCTACTATTATAGAAATAGATGGATATCATGAGATCTCGCAATAGGTCCCACACAAGTTTATTACAAATCAGAAATTGTAAGGGGACCGCTGGCAAGAGGGTGTGATAAAATGGGGGTCGAGATAGGATTTAAGTTGAGAACCATTGCTCTAAACTAAAATAAATAAATTAATAAATAAAATAAAATAAAAATAATAGAAAGCAAAACAAATATAAAAATCTAGTGCTGTACTCGCGTTTCAAGATATCTTCCAGTTTTAATTAACCGTTGACATAAGTCTATGCACGTTCAGATTTTATTTAAGGGAACATTTTCCTATTTAAGATTTACAATATTAATGCATTAATCTTGTTTTGTTTGCTTCGAAACAACATTACATTGCCTACTTGTATGATTAAAAGTAATTTTGTACGAAATTTAATAATTAATTACCAAACAAGTAGTAACTAATTATGTATTGTTGTTGTTTGTTTTTCTGTGCAATCGATTGCCGGAGATAAATCAAACAAAAGTATGTGACTTTTTACATATTAGCGTCAAGTACCCGCTTTGCTGGGTTCAAATAATAATAATAATAATAATAATAATAATAATAATAATAATAATAATAATAATAATAATAATAATAATAATAATAATAATAATAATAATAATAATAATAGTAATATGCTCTGTTAGTCAGTCATTTTTTACTATTACTGAACGGTTCTCTGATAGACGATGTTTTTTTTGTCTTAAAAATTAGATATTACTATTGTGGGCAGTGGCGTATTTACGATTTTGTTTCGGGGCGGCTTTGCTAACTTTCGCGGGGGCTTTCCCTGAAAATGTAAAAATTCTGCAAGATATTTCATATACTTTACTATAGTAAGTAAGATTTCGGGGAGGGGGGCTTAAGCCCGGAAACCCCCCCTAAATACGCCACTGTTTGTGGGATGGATTTGGACTTAAACGGCATCGGAAGTGTCACTGTTCGTCTCAGCGACACCGATAAACTGAGGATTTTGGCACTGTGAATCTGTCATTCTCGATAATTTTAAAATATCTCTTCCTCCCTTAAGTTGCACTGTCAAAGTAAAATGATTAAAACTATCCTATTCCGGAACCATATCTATGTTGAAAATTTGATTGAGATTGGTCGGCTGGTTCAAAAGCTATTAAAGTTACACACATAGTCACTTTCACTTATATATAAATAGATTTCTCTTTGTCGTAAAATAATTTTTACGCTAATATCGTAATAGATATTTAATTATAATTAGTTAAGGATGGAAATATGCATTGCAAATACTGCCAAGTTCCATGTGAATAACAAACTTTCACTTTTAAGTGGTTTTTTTTTGTTTGATTCAGTTTAACGTCCCACACTTACACTTTTTTTCCCTGTGCATTGTATATTTGTATAAACCCTACTCATTTGACTTTTGATTGGTACCATTATGTTCAGATATAAACGTATGAATCTCAAAATAAACTGGAAGTCTTGGCGCAATATGTAAAATACCACACTCTTGAGCTATGCAGTGGCCCCATCCACTTTAAACGATGTTTGAACTTTTTGTAGCAAACCATATTTTTCTCATAGTTAACAACGTGCAGTCTTATTCTGTTAGTTAGTGTAAGAGATTAAATTAGATTAGTTTTGATTTTATTATGCCTTTTAGCAGCGAGGCTATATGAGACGTGGATCTATAGTTTAATGTGTGATCCGGATCACATGAGTTCCCGCCGGAAATCGAACCCTACTGCTATATTTATCACTGCATCGTTACAATCACCATGGCTTTTGTCTTTCTAACATTTATTTTCATCCCATATTCTTCCCAGCTCTTCTTCAAGTTTTCTAACATAACTTATTACTGATTTTCTGCTTGCAACATTATTAATAATAACCTACTGAATATGTATACCGAACTATACAAGCGTTGAGTGTATGAATTAGAAAAAAAAAAAAAAAACAATTCTGCGATTCTGCGATAGTTGTCTGTCGGGTAATTTGCCGATACTTATTTCTGATAGAAATTCCCTTATAATTGCTAGATCAGTTAACGGAATTTATCGAAGACACTTATTTTCAAATTGCTGGAAGTAATTTCCTGTGCTAAATAAACATGACCTAAGAATGATTCCTGTCTGTTATGAAGAAATTACTAAAACGTTGGAGCTAAAAGAAGACTGTCCGTGTCCATGTCTGAGAGTGTCCGTAGATTTTATTCTCCAAATTGAACCACTATTCTCCATAATTTAGTTAATTGAAATTATTCTTCATAACGTAAATAAATGAAATGTTTTTCATAATGTAATAAATTGGAATCTCCTTCATAGTTTAATAAATTGAATTATTCTCCAAATTTAATAAAACGTAAATGTTCCTCACAATTTAGTCAATTGAATTATTCATCTTAATTTAATGAATTACAAACATTTAATATTAATTTTTTTTATGTGAAGATAAATTGATAATTTTCCTTCCTTTCTGTATTTTTTGTTCAGACTGCTCTCTAGGACAGACTCTCCACACTTTTTCTCAAACTATACTTAAAAAAAGGAAGAAAAAAAACTCAAGTATTTCCCTGTACAAATTTTCAAGTGGTCGCATCGCAGCTACTATTAGTATTATTATTATTACTTCATCCTTTTCGTATATTTTCCGCTTATCCGTGTTTATCTTCTTTTTTTAAAAAAATCTTTTTATTTTATTTTATTTTATTTTTTTTAAATCTTGTCTTTTGTTAGACTTTTGGGTGTTAACAGGTGACTGCATCCCAGGTGCATTTCATCACTGTTGTTTCTGCACCGCGAAAGGGCTTTTCAGAGCGTCTCAAAATCCCCTACTTGAGCACGAACATAAATATACACAAGTTGACCCCCCGGTGGAGCTTCATTATCAAAATATTGTCTTCGTAACAAAAGAAGATTAAAACAAAAAAGTCAGAAGAAAGAAAGAAAGAAAAAAAAGAACCAGGGAATTTTGTTCTACGTATAAGCTTTTGTTTTTTATCAGGGTTGTCATGTGGGATCTCTTTGCTTAGAATTAAGAGTTTATTTTTCTTTTAATTTTTCCTAATAAGGGAATAAATAAGGGAATAAATTATTTTAGTTCTTTTCTTTCAGTATTACAAGGGTTAGTCAAGAAGGTAGGTCCACTGCTTTCGAATATAAAACAGGATAAAAATTTTACAATAATTTTACAATAAAGTTCCATTTACAACCTACTTTCCAAAATAATTACCTCTGTTATTTAAGAGTCGTCATCCCGGCGAAATTAAAATAGCGCTAATTTTACAGTAATTATGTGATATCTTCAAATAGATAGAAGATAATTGAAATATGGAACAAGAGCGCCCTAGACAATATTATTTTGCGTGAGGTACCGTTATCACAAGTCACCTAGTGGCTTTCCGTTTTCAGCCGTTTAGAAACGCGAAAATAAATGCCGATTTTCAAAATGGCTCGAAATCGAAAGCAGATAAGTGAGTCGTGATAACGGTTTCTCATGTAAAATAATATTGTCTAGGGCGCTTTTGTTCCACATTTCGATTATATTTTATATATTTAAAGATATCACATAATTACTGCAAAATTAGCGGTATTTTAATTTCGCCGGGATGAAGACTCTTAAGCAGTTGTCGACGCGTGGTACAAGTTTTTCTACGCCTTCTGAAAAGAAATCCCGTCCAATGTCCGAAAACTATTTTGGCTGCAGCTTTCACCTCGTCATTCGAGTCGTATCGTCGATTTGAAAGTTCGTCTTTCATGGAACTAAAAACATGGAAGTCATACGGTGAAAGGTCTAGGCTATAAGGAAGGTGATCCCACAGTTCCCACCTAAACTTTGTCAGAAGTTCGCACGTCTCTTGTGCTGCATGTGGTCTTACATTATCATGCAGGAGCACAATGCTTTTGTACAGTTTACCTCACCGTCGATTTTAGTGCAGTTACACCTTTTCACCCACAAACAACGAGTCACTGCACGCATTTCCAATTGGGATGTCACTTGCAACTGCCGAGACATGTTTACGACTGATTATCAGAACACACTCACTTGCCTCGTGAAGGCTGCTTCGTCACACGATGCAGCTATATGTCTACAGTGTTACCACACATTTTCCATCAAAATAGCCTTTGACCGAAAATATTTACGAAGGAGTGCAACTAACTTTCTGACTGACTCACGTAATATATAGCAAACCGCTACCAATTCATTGCTGGTTAACAGTCCCTCCAAGTCTTCTTCAAACGGTCCCGGGTTAGATTCTCGTGGCCATCCATCCTGAGTATGTTTTCCCGAGTTTTCCTCATTCACACCAGGCAATTAACATATATATCCTACCCCACTTACTTCCTTCCCCAATAGGGGCCGCGGTGGCTCAGTGGTTGGGGTCTCGAGTTCGATCCCAGCCCCCGCCAAGTGAACTTTGTGGTGGACAAACACCGCGTGCGTGCGTTTTCTCGGGGTTCTCCCGTTTCCTCCCACTTTCTTCATTTCACCATTTCATTCATTACTCATCATCACCCTCTCCTTTAGCCTAACCGGCATAACTGTGGGATGTAAAAATCAAAGATTTCATTTCATTTAATTTTACTCGACTCAGACTCTTGCTTCTTATCCACTTTCATATATGATTCGTGTTTACACTAAGGTTCACACTAAAAATCTCGAGTAGAGTATGCATGTCGGCCTAACATGGCCGTAGATGCCAAAAACCCAGAAATCTAATTCCCATTCTTAATCCAAACTTTTCTCCATAATCATTCTCCTTGGGCAGATTTTTCCTATGGCCCATCTCGCTGATCTAGGTGCTAGCGCGCGTGATTTTATTTCACGGAGTACCAGGTTCGATTCCAGTAAGGGAATCTTGCAATTTGAATTCATTACAATGTTGTTAATTTGATCTTAAACTGTAGTTCCGAGTCTCATATAGCTTTGGAGCTGTGGAGGGAAGCAAAACCCCAACCTATTCCACGTTACTCTGCAATGCTTTTTCATTTCGTGACACCATCTTTTTTTTTTTTTTTTTTTTTTTTTACCAGGACGTTATCTTTTTTCTTGACTATGGTCTTCAGTCAGAACACCTTGCTCTTGTCTACAGATCACTATTTCTTCTTGCGTTCTGTTTGGCTCATTATCACTTCAGTGATATTATTTTCGCGTTAATATAACTCACTTAATGCCATCTTTCTAATCCATGCGATTTTTCATCCTTGTTGGTAGATTCGTAACATACAGGATGTTCCGAAACTAAACCGACAAACTTCGTACACGTGTTGAGGATCTCAATTCATGAAAAAGGTTTATTTGCGACTATGGACAGAAATGGAACGGAACGGAACCATTTTAAATACGGAAATGGAACCATTTTAATATAATTAGTGAAATTGGTTGTAGGACAGCTACACCGAATAAAACAACCAACAGATTTTGTACACGTGTTCCGGATCTCAATACTCTGCGACTTTGGTCAGAAATGCTGGTTACGGAGAAGAAGGAATTTAATGTACTTAGCGGAATTAGTGGTAGGATATTTACACTGAATAAAACAACCAGCAAATTTCGCGTGCTTGTTCAGGGCTTCATGTACACGTCTCATACAGACTCGCTGCTGAAAGGGACGCTAAACTCAAAATCAAATCAAATCAATTGGTTGACTGGTGTTGTGTGATTTGTCCTTGGAGTCTAAATTCCCATTTTCTGAAACAAGAAAATGAACGGTGGGAAGTAATTCGAGTCATTACTCCTTCTGCATACATGAAAAAAATCTCACGGGCAACTTTGGCAGCCGTAACACATCGATTAACTGCAAACAGCAGATGATTTCGAAAATACTCAGTTTTGTCCGACTTGATATTCCATTTTAATGAACTGAAAAGAAATAGAAGTCTTAAAAAACTATCTTGTAGAGTAAATCGTTTTCTTTTAAATAACATAAAGCATATTGCCAATGCGCATTAATTCTACATGCATTTTTAAATTAAAAAAAGAAACGCTCATGAATTATTCCTCAGCAAAAAACTATTGATTTATGTATTATATTATAGTATATATTATGTATATATATCTACAAACAATCTGGGAAGTATTTTGACGAGAGACGCTTACTGCATCAAAGAGATCAGGTCAAGAATTGCCATAGCTAAAGAAGCATTCAATAAGAAAAGATCACTCTTAACTAGCAGGCTCAATATTGGACTTAAGAAGAAGTTGGTCAAGTGCTATACAGTATATGGAGCATTGGACTGTATGGTTCAGAGACTTGGACATTACGGAAGTTAGAGAAGACATATTTAGAGAGCTTCGAAATGTGGTGTTGGAGGAAGATGGAGAAGATAAAATGGACAGAGAGAGCAACAAACGAAGATGTTTTAAAACGGATAAGAGAGAAGAGGACACTTCTAGCCACCACCCTTAGTAGAAAGGCCAATTGGATTGGACACATCTTGCGAAGAAATTGTCTTCTTCACACCGCTATAGAAAGAAAGATGGAAGGGAAGCGAGGAATAGGAAGAAGAAGAACACAGCTGATCGATGATTTGAAAGATAGGAGAAAATATTGGGAGTTAAAAGAGGAAGCTGAAGATCGACAAAAGTGGAAGAAACATTTTCAGGCCCAAATCTAAAATTGAAAAAAAAAATGCTCATTAATCCCAGGACCTGCCGAAAGGCAGCATACTTAATAATAATAATAATAATAATAATAATAATAATAATAATAATAATAATAATAATAATAATAATAATAATAATAATAATAATAATAATATACACACAGGGTGTTACAAAAAAACTTGTCACAATATATCTAATAAATAGATTTCTCACATCAAAATAAGAAAAAAAGGTTCATATGGATCTATGGTCGGAAATGCATAGGTTCGTAGTTATAGGGTATCGAAAACGTGAAAATGTGAGCTTTAAAGGTCCTTAGTTCCACTACTATAGAACCGATCGTAGTCGGGTCAAGATATCGCTGAGAAACTAGTATGTGCACTATCCAAATATTTATCTTTCAGAACCTCCGGTACTTGCACAATCATTTTGAGAGAGTCTGTTTGGGAGTACTTGATCACGCTCCACCTACCTCTCTAAAAATTGATGTGCAAGTACTAAAGCAATCGTAAACATGGATATTTGGATAGTTCATATACCAGTTCCATAGTGATGTCTTGACCCGACTATGATAGGTTCCATAGTAGTGAAGCTGTAAACCTTTAAAATTCACTTGTTTCACGTTTTCGGCGCCCTATAAGTCCGAAACTATCAACTTTTGAGCACAGATCCATATGAACTTTTTTTCTTATTTTTATGTGAAGAATCTGTTCCCAGAATATAGTGACACATTTTCTGTAACACCCTGTATATATAAAACTTAGGGAATTTTCTCCTTGTTCTCACCTATATGAAGTTCTTGGTTGAGAACCGTGTAATGCTACTGTAGAGACTAACAAAAAAAGAAAAAGAAAGAAATGGAAATTATAGCCTTCTCCTATAGAAATAACAGTTAGATAGAAATTACGGTAGTTGGTCCTTACTATAAACGAATGAATATGCAGCAAATAACCAAACGCTCAGCGAGTCATCAGAAACTCTTCAATGATTAACCCCGCCTTCTCTTCTAAGCTACCGTCACACAGCTTATTATGATGCTTTTATTATCATAGATTAACAGTAGGTGGTGTACATGTTTGTTTTGTATTACTGTGATTGTTTTGAACGTCAGTATTAATGCACATATTAATTCTCCTATAATTTATTGCACATTCTGTAATCATCTTTTGCGGATAACCTCAGATCGTAAACATTCTCTCGATGCAGCTGCAACTAGCAAAATGCCATGACGGAAACATACACAATTCAACACAGGCTATAATATAATATAATATATTGTACATCCTTAGCACAAGCATCCTAGTACAGACAATTTAGATGCACAAACTTCAGTATTCTTTAGAATTCGGCGTCAGATGGCACTGCTGTAAAACTACGTATTACTTCTCAAATTGATAAACTGATTTTTAAAATGTTAGAGTACTTTATTTTGAAAATCAGATATTATTTTTTCACTCTATAGCTCCATTAGTATATCCATTATTGATTTGTCTGTTCACTAACGCCATCTAGACGACAATTCTATAAACTATTTGAAGCTCATACATATATCACTATACAAACAGCTGTTTATCCGTCTGGATTGTCTGTGGCCGGAATCAGAAAGTTAATTGTATGTATCAAAGGGAGAAGACGAATTTCCAGCAATAAAGATACAATGCTGTAAAATATACTGGATGCCCCAAAAGTCCGGTCCCATAGGGAATATATTATTATTATTATTATTATTATTATTATTATTATTATTATTATTATTATTATTATTATTATTATTATTATTATTATTATTAGTTTAATGTTTCATAGCTATGCACTTTAGGATAAAGAAGATGGGTGATTATGGAAGTTAATGATGTGAAATTTATTATTTTGAGCTCTCCTACCGGTGATTGAACCCGGGACCACGTATACGAAAGGTACATGGTACAGCCACTATCTAGATTAGCGGGAAGGGCGGAATATTTTTTTATTTTGCAGACTTAGAAATCTTTCAATTTAACGTCCCACGATTATACCCTTTAGGCTAAGGGAGACGGATGATTAAGGCGAGTGAACGATTATGAAAGTGGGAGTACCTCGTGGGTCGTTCAACGCGAATTTATTTGGCCGGGGACCTAATTAGGGACCCCACGCACCAGAGGCAAGCGCTTTATCACTGAGCAACCGCACCCTTCCTGCAGACTTAGAATACATATAGTTGAATAAGTAGAATATAGAATTAGAATTTCTGCTGTCTCTTGCATTGTATACTTCCACCCATGATCTCTATTTCATTCGTTTACATGCATAAAACAAGTAGTAGTGACAAGTGTACACCACGTGAAGAAGTTTGGTTTCAATGGGATTATGTTTTTTCAACAGTGAAACCGGAAGTGGTTGTACTTTTCTATCATTTCCGGTTTAGCGTGGAGATGAAAATAAAAGTTATATATATTCCTTATTGAAATGAAATGACATATTTGAGTTTCACGTCCCACGATTATGACGGTTAGGCTAAAGGAGACGGTGATGATGAGTAATGAGTGAAATGAAGAAAGTTGGAGGAAACGGGAGAATCCCAAGAAAACCCACGCACACGGTGTTTGTCCACCAGAAAGCTCACTTGGCGGGGATCGAACCCGAAACCCCCAGAGGTGAACGGTCTACCACTGAGCTACCGCGGCCCTTATGTATATATTTCTATTGGAAGAGATTTGCTTAGTCTCGTCTCGGAGAGTGTGCGTATTTTTATTAGAAGCTTTCTATCTCGTCTCAGAAAGTATTTCTGTTTCTATTGGAAGCTCTCTATCTCGTCTCGTCTCGGAAAGTGTACCTATTTCTATTGGAAGAAGTTGATCTAGTCTCGTCTCGGAAAGTGTATCTGTTTCTATTGTAAGGTCTCTGTCTCTTCTCGTGTCGAAAAGTTTTTGTTTCTATTGGAAGCTCTCTATTTTACTTCGTGTCGGAAAGTGTGCCTGTTTCTTTTGAAACAGCTGTCTCGTCATGTCTCAGATAATGTAAATATATTCCTATTGGAAGATTTCTGTCTCTCTTGGAAATTGTAGCTGTTTCCATTGAAACACCTTTGTCTCTTCTTGTCTGGGAAAACGTATATGTTTCTACTGTAAGAGCTCTTTCTTGTTTCATATCTCATCTCGAGACTTCCGTCCCATGTCGTTTCTAAAAGGCGAACAATTATGAAAGAATTATGGAATAAGGATGTGGGAGGCAGTAGTAGAACATCCAAAAGAATACCCACGGAAACGATGTTGTCAATCATTCAAAGTGTGGGTTCGAACTAGTGCTGTTAGAATTCGAATATTCGTTATTTGAATAATTTGAACAGCACTAGTTCGAACCAGGGGGCGAACGTTCAACTACTGAGCCGCTGTTCTTCCCCTTGGGATCGGTAGATTATACGAGGAGAAGTCAAAAAATAAAGAGCCTTTTGCAATTTATCGCACTAGCTGGACCCTTATTTGCTCAACGCGTGGGTGTTTCGAGGTATGAGCTTTAGTTCGCATTTTTGCCACGGATCAAGACATTTTGGCAACACTATAGCAGACCATTAAATATCGCAGCTCCATTGTCGATCTGCAACAAGGAGGAAATGAGGGCAGTGATTCGCTTTTTGTTTCTAAAAGGTGTTTAACCTGCGGAAATTATTCGCCAAATGCAAGCGCAGTATGGTGACAGCTGTTTATCGCGAAGCATAAGGCACAAAGGTAAAACATCTCTCGTAACACAGCTGGCCCGTTATCGTCGCGAGGGAGATGGTTTTTTTTTACAGCAAATCGTTACTGTAAATGAAACTTGGGTACATCGTCACAAATCGGGAAGTAAGGTTGCGAGTATGGTTTGGAAACATCCATCATCATCAGAAGTTAAAAAATTTAAACGTCAGCCATCAGCTAGTCATTGATGCCGTGCAAAATTGGTTACAGGTGCAATGAAAAAACTTTTTTTTTTTTTTTTTTTGATGGAATCAAAAAAATTATGAAACGCTGGGAAAAGTGCGTTGAAGTGCAGGGAGGTTATGTAGGAAAATAATGTGTGTTTCAGCTTTCTATCAGAATAAATGCACCTTTTCTAAAGTCCCTTTACTTTTTGACTTCTTTTCGTAAAATATCACATATGACAGATTTTGACCTACATCAGTGGCGTATTTAGGAGGGGGGCTTCCGAGCTTAAGTCCCCCCGAAATTTTACTTACTATAGTAAAGTATATGAAATATCTTGCTGAATTTTCACATTTTCAGGCTTAAGCCACCCCCCGAAAGTTAGCAAAGCCCCCCCGAAACAAAATCGTAAATACGCCACTGACTTACATATATATATATATATATAGAAAGAGAAAATCAATTGAATAATGATTGATTTAGGCTACCCAAAGACTTATTTACTTTACAAGAGTTAACAACTTAATTTCATTATTCTTTCAATCTTTACTTTTCTCTAACAATGTCCTCCTTTTTCGTCGCAACAGAATGACAAAAGAAAAAGAAATAACATTAATATTGACTATCCGAATCGAGTATCAAAATTTTTACCATTTTTCTTCCTTTGGCCAATGATTTCTTTAAAAGAGATAGACGTTATTCAAGTCAAAGCATGAACGAGAAAAAAAAAGGGAGGAAAAAGAAAGTATTGCAAAGAAAGATCTCTAGGATCGACAAAAATTGGCAGCACTCCATGTCTATTCCAGAATTGTAGTTGCACCAGCAACAGCATAAAATGGAAGAATCACAGGTCATAAGTTTTTTTTTTTTCTTTCTTCAGTGGAGTTTTCCGGGCCCGCGTGAGTGGAGGTTTGTGGTAGGAGATGAGCGATATAATGTCAGCCAGTAAAGCAGGAGGAGAGGACAACAAAGTAGACGAAAAAAGAAAGAAAAAGAGAAAGATGGTCGTATTGGATGTTCTCTGAGAACGAACTTGTATCAATATTTGCTCGCCCATTGATATACCTTTTGCTGGTCGGGAAAAGGAGAATCCCGTGTTCTCATAATAATGAAGGATCACTACGCAAACATTTCGAATGAGACTAACATCTGGGGGTTGTGGTCCCTTCGATGGATGCTCCAGTCAGCTTGTCTCGATTGAGGAATATTTTTAGAGACCATGTCTCTCTCTCTCTCTCTCTCTCTGTTTGTGTGTGTGTGTGTTTATGGGTATGTGTTAGTGTGGATGTATGGATGGATGCATGTATAAAACCTAAAAGATAACAGGAAGGTATTCTCATCGGTTTCATGATGGGTGGGGTGACGTGAGAGAGGGGACAGAAGAAAGTTAAACGAAATATTCCTTAGCCAGCACCAACTGGAAGGTTTTCCTAATCTTTTCTCTTCATTTTTTTCTTATCTTTTTACAAAAATAGAAAGTCTAATCTTTGAATGTATTTCAGAAGCTTTGTGCGAGGTATATTCAAAAAGTAAGTGATTACTACAGGTTTCCACATAATCTTATCGCAAAAGCTTAGTGGGTGGTATATAAAATTGACCCATTAGCCTTCTCCTCCCACTTCATGGTAGTGAAACAGATATTTTCTCCGAAATCCGGTGTTGCCAAGAAATTCGAACTGTTTGATAGTTCTCGGCCAGAATAGGGGATGAGTAAAAGCTGATCTCTGTCACTTGAGAAAGAAATACAATGTCTTAAATGTTTTGGCGAAGAAAAAAAGTAGTCTGGAAACTCGAATGGTTTGTGCTGTTTTGTTACTTGACACGTTCAGCAGAAAATCTTTCTTCATCCGTTGAGAAGGAATGAACCATATGAGGCAGTTGGCCAGTGTGTTCATTTTCGGAGCATCTACCTTTCGTTGGCGTGGGGCAGGAAGCAAAGTGGCCTCCCAAACCCAGATGTGCAAGTAATTAATCACAGTGTAACGGGGACCAAAAATATAGCAACGTCTTTGAATGCACGTTAAGTAACAATGTTACTAGTAAGAGAATACACTGTTCGGACAGTTCCGAATACCACCCACTGAAAGCCACATTGCTGTTGCGAGAACTGTATTACAAAGACGTCTTGTAAATGTCAGAGGGTATATCAGTCCTATTTTCCCCAGTGAAAATCCCGTGGAAACTCAGATATCCGCTCCTGTTCTAGAAACGGGATTCCTGCGGGGCATTACTAAGCTTTTCGGAGAAGACTTCTGCACATCCAAATATTATTCCGTGACAGGCAAACCCCATAAATTCCAAGGGAAATTATGTGTATATTCCCATTATCCTTAAAATTTCTGCTGCGAGAGTGAATGTCCTAGAATAAGCATGGGACCTGTAGAATATTAAAAGAAGCCTCATGGCCATGTTATGGGCTATGAGAGGTAGCGTTAGTTGCTTGACTGGTTCGATGGGTGGGCGGTGGCTCAATGGTACAGCGCTTACCTCTGGCACGTGGGGTCCCTGGTTCGATCCTGGCCAAGTAAGTTTATGGTGAACAACATTGTGTCCGTAGGTTTTCTCGGGGGAACTCCCATCTCCTCCCACTTTCTCATTCCATCATCATTCACTTGCTTTAATCATCGTCTCCCTTACCCTAAAGGGCACAATCTTGAAACGTTAAACTAAAATATTTCATTTCATTTTTTTGATTGGTTCGAGTTTTTTTTTAACAGTCTCTGTGAGTCATCTGTGAGTGTTCAATTGGCTGGCGGTGTAACTTAGTCATCTCTACAGATACAACCATATAGGTCGAGTCAACTAACATTGCCCTATAACAGGCCGCTAGCCAGCCCAAAAATGTAGGGGGGAGCCTCTAGAAGTTAGGGGAACCCGATCAAATCATATTATAGCTCATCACCATATCATATTATAGTTCATCACCATATTATAGTTCATTGCAAGCCTACCGCGAAAATTTTAGGGGGACAGCAAAAATTAAGGGGGAGCCCGGCACCCTTAGATCCCCTTGGATACGGGTCTGCCCTGTAACGTGGCAATTTTTGTTCGGAACTAAGCGTGACCAACCTGGACAGGTTTTACTGTAAATGCTCCTTCTAAGTAGGCTACCTGCATAAAGTTGATTGCATACCTGTGGTAGTATGGGTATTTAGACAGACAATATTAATCTGTAAGTTGGCTGAATACTTTTACTTGCAAGATGTGCTGAATATAGTAATACCCAAGGATGTTATAAAATAGAGGATCTTCCCATACGTATCTTCATCATATGAACTCAGTGAAGCCAAAAAACTACCGAGCATCGTCTGAGCCGGAACATCTGATTAGCTACTCTCGTTTCCGCCATGATTGTTGGCTCGAAACATTGCGATCTTAGTGGTGCGGAGTGGACAAATGGCTTCACGATTTTGTTGTATGGGCAGATCCTATTTTATAACATCCTTGGTAATACCGTATTATATATATTATATTTTATGATCTTGAAAGATATAAGCGTACTGTATGGGAGTAAGTTTACAGTCTAATTTGTAATCTTAAGACTTTTCAAATCATCAATTTAGAAACTATGCTATTTGATTTATCAGAAACAATTATAATAATCAAATTATTAATTGTTAGCTGGCTAATGACTAAGGTTATTCGTCGAATGTTATTTTTTCACGCGTTGAAAACTTATTACAAAAAATACTGGTTTCACAATCTAACATTTTTAGTGTTACTGTACTTGTAAATGTCATACCTAAGATTAACCAATGTATTCAAAGAATATTTTTATCATTGAAAAGTTTAAACTAAATTATATCACAATCAACTCATAAATATCACAATTAACTTACTGACTTCATAATCAATTTACAAATGCAACTTACTGGTGTCATAGTGAACGTACAGATTTACAATCAACATACAGATGTCACATGT
Organism: Thermobia domestica; assembly: GCF_964235325.1. Lineage (NCBI taxonomy): Eukaryota > Metazoa > Arthropoda > Insecta > Zygentoma > Lepismatidae > Thermobia > Thermobia domestica. The sequence continues at coordinate 22,315,699 of NC_137456.1, read as the reverse complement.
CATAATCAACGCCTGTAAGGATGTCGTTTTTAATTTACAGATGTTACAATCAACTTAAAGATATAATTAATTTAAAGATAGCACAATTAACTTACAGGCGTTACAATAAATTTATAGATGTTGCAATCGACTTACCATGTCATGATGAACTTACAGAAATCACAAGTAACTTACAGATGTTACAATCAATTTATAGATATAATTAATTTAAAGATATCAGAACTAACTTACAGATGTTACAATCAATTTACAGACGTCACAAGTAACTTACAGATGTTGCATTCTTACAGACATACTGTTAAACAATGAATATCTTGAAAACATCTGGCTATCTTAGAACACAACACATTGTAATTACAGTATTATAAACGGAAGTTGTAAAATATTAAGTTCTTTTTGCTGTATTTTGGGATCGAAAAATCTTTAATACATAAGAAAAACATATTACTAAGAATGAACCTTATGCTCTCATAAAATAACCATTACTTTGAACGTGAAGACAGAACTTACAGAGAAGAAAGAAGGTGTGAAAATATGAACTCTAAATAGCATTTTTCATTTTTTTTTAAACTTTTGTTCTATATATTCAGAACCTAACCAATCTTCACAAAGAACAAGACCAGACCAAAAGATAGGATGGGAATGGGACGAAACAAACGGGTGACCCTTCTGACCCCAAGATGGAAGACTGAGGTGTCAGGTTAATTACGTCACTATGGGTGAGAAGAAAAAGGAATTCTGTTAGCCAGGCAGGTACATACCAGTCAGAAAGGAAGAAAAAGAGCCCGAAACATTGAGGTCTGTGTGTTGAGTTAATAGGATACAACTCATGTAGTCCACGATTTTTGAAGTCTCTCGTAGTGGGTGCGTTATAGGCAATGAATGCGCTCCAAAGAGAAAGAGGCATGTATAAGCAACACAAACTTCGTGCCAACAATATAAACAACAACAATAACAACAAATTCTTCTGTAGGTAAACATTGTTAACATTGTTATTATACGTGTTGTTCTAATTGCTTTACTGATCACTTCATAGTTAAAGAAAATATGTCTTCTCAGAGGCGATAACATGGCTGATATTATCTTGGAAAGTGATTTGATTAATGTGAGAAAGAAGTAAAGAACATGATTTATTGTTGTTCGTTGAACCAATACTGAAAGCTTGTACGCGTATGTTTCGATTTATGACTTGGTTGCTTGTTGGAAAACATATTAAGGAAACGAATCGTAGGAACAGTGATGACAGGCTGTTTGCACTTTAAACAAACACTTGTTTCAGTTTTAGGATTGTACATCTAGTCCATTTTTGTTTCCTCGAGTTTCAGTTTGGCTCAGAGGGTTCTTGTTTAAAGCTAAATGTCCCATTGTCTCTGCCAGTTTTGTAAATTGTTTTCGGTAAAATTTTATTTTCAACAGTGTTTTATTATATCATACTAATGATGTCGTGGACAGTAAAACCGAGTAAAAATCTAACTTCACACTTAACCAAGTAATTTCCGTTACATTTGACCAATTTTCCCTTTATAGTTGACCAATTTCTCCTTTACACTTGACATTTCTCCCATACATGTGATCAATTTCTTTTTTACATTTGACAATTTTCCGCCTTAACACTTGAAAATTTCTCCTTTACACTTCACAAATTTCTCTTTTACAGTTGACGGATTTTTCCTTTACTTTTGACAAAATTCCCTTATACACTCGACAAATTTCTCCTTTACACTTGACTAATTCCTCATTGACCACTTGGCCACTTTCTCCTTTACACTTATCAAATTTCCCCTTTATACTTAACCAATTTCTCCTTTACACTTAAATTTCTCCTATATACTCGACCAATTTCTGCTTTACACTTGATCAATTTCTCCTTTACACTTGGCAAATTTCCCTTGTACACTTAAATTTCTCCTGTAGACTTAAATTTCTTCTGTGTACTTGGCAAATTTCCTCCTTACACTTGACAAATTTCCTCTGTACACTTAAATTTCTCCTGTGTACTTGACCAATTTTCCCTTTACACAACCAAATGCTCCTTTACATTTTACAAATTTCCCCTGTACACTTAACAAATTTCTCCTTTGTAATTGAACAATTTCCCTTTTACACTTAACCAATTGCTCCTTTACACTTGACAAATTTCCCCTGTGCGCTTAACAAATTTCACCTGTATACTTTACCAAATTCCCTTTTACACTTGACAGATTTCTCCTTTATATTTAATCAGAACTTCAACCCTACGCAATCGAAGTAATACTTAAGACTTACTAGAGAACATGGTAGCTTAGTGTTTGAGGACTCACGTTTAGTGCGAGGAGTCCCTGGAGAGGTTATGTGATGTTGTGGTGGACAACATTATATTCGTGGGCTTTATTCGGAATTCTCCTATTTCCTCCCACAGTTCTTATTTCGCCAATTATTTCATTTGTCATTCACTTCCATTAATAATCTGTTTTCTTTAACCTAAATTACATAATTGTGGGATGTTAAGCTAAAGTTTACATTTAATTTTCATTATAGTCTTGCTTACAAGAAACACATTCCATTTTCATGAAATTCAGAAAATTCTTATGAAATTTATCCTGAAACATTTTGGAGATAACTGTACGTCTTTTCCGTATTCAATCTCAACCCCAAGCAAGCGAGAATTGGAAAGTCTCGAAGAAAACAATGAAACAAAGATAGTAATGAAGGAAAGTTATCATTAATAATAATAGTAATAATAATAAAAGATGGGCGAATTCAGCACCTTCATATCCTTGATATTAATGACAAAACAATACTAGAAATATCTGTCATTGAAAACACAAACTGAGACATTTTCTGTTTATTAATGAGATAAAAGTAAATTCTCTAACGCGTATCACATCCTACTATAGTTGATTATAGGTAGGTAAACCGCGATAGAAGCTTGATTGTAAATGAGAAAGTATAAAAAACTAGCGAGATAGGTAGATAAACCTCGGTAGGATGCTGATAATAAATGAAAAAATATAGAAAACTAGGGAGATATTTAGCTAAATCTCGGTAGGAAGCTAACAGGAAACGAGAAATTACAGAATACTAACGAGATAGGTAGGTAAATCTTCGTAGTAGGCTGATTGTAAAGGAGAAAATATAGAAAACTAACAAGATAGGTAGAGAAATCTCGGTGGGAGGCTGATTGTTCATGAGAAAGTATAGAAAACTAGCGAGATAGGTAGAGAACTCTTGGTAGAAGGCTGATTATAAAGGAGAAAGTATAGAAAACAAGCGAGATAGGTAAGTAAATCTCCGTAGGAGGCTGATTGTAAATGAGAAAATATAGAAAGCTAACGAGATAGGTAGAGAAATCTCGGTGGGCGGCTGATTGTTCATGAGAAAGTATAGAAAACTAGCGAGATAAATAGGTAAATCTCCGTAGAAGGCTGATTGTAAATGAGAAAATATGGAAAAGGAGCGAGCATTTCGGTAGAAGGTTGTAGCGAGATATATAGGTGAATTGCGGTAGAAGAATGATTGTAAATGAGAAAATATGAGACACTAGTGAGATAGGTAGGTAAATATCGGTAGGAGACTGTAAATGATAAAGCATAGAAAACAAGTGAGAACTGAAGAAAGCGAATCACTATGCTACGAAACAGATGAGCTGAAGGAAGAAAGAAGAATTGAAATCACTCAGAATGAAATCTTCGGGCAAATATCGTCTAACGCTTCAGTTTTCACATGTTGAAAAAAGGGGAAAAAATAGAGTCTTAACATTTTTATCCCCTTCCAACGCGCTTTCCTCTCTGCATTTCATCAACACTTATAACACCGTGACGTTTCGTTTCCCTCACATCCTCATACTTCTTTTCTCTACAGAATGGAGAAAAAAATCAGAAGCAGAAATGTTGAGAACATGGACAGAGAAGAAAGTTGAACTGAAATCAGATGATAACTTCTCATTAAGGTGAAGAAAACTTGCCTCAGAAAGTCGCGACACCCAGCGACTAAACGATGGTGGTTGGTACCAATTTCTGTTCTACAAGAAGAGATACGAAAGATATTTCTCTCTTTCTCTCCAACCAACGTCTCTTCATTTTTTCCCCCTTTTCACTTACCCAAATCTTAATCTTGAAGTGTAATAAATTTATCAATCTCATCCGTCGCTTCTTCTCCCTCCCCCCTAACCTTTCCTACCCAGCGCGAAAATTTTCTCTCAAAACTTCATGTAGCTATATGTATATACGTACTACAAGAAGTTGTATTTTATGCATCGTGTTTTCCTTCACAAACAGGATTGTTATTACAGTTTGTTATACGTATTTCCCCAAGAATTATTATTCGTTTACTCCTGTGGGAGCAGACAGAGGCGTCGCAATTATAGGATTTAAGAATGAGGGAAGAGGGAAGGCGAAAGAAAATTAAAGTGAATGGGATGATACTTTAATAACGAAATGCTCATTTTGACTGGCAAAGATCTATATTACTTTCCAGATTCATGAATTGAAATTGAGAGTACAGTATTCTTAAAATCTAGCAATATCTGGGAAAGAATCGCGAAAAAAAGATCCCGTTTTTATACGTTGAGTTTTTTCTTTTAAATTTATAGCAATAAAACAATAGGATACTCTGGACAAAATTCTAAGTACCTATCAAATGATTGAGAGCTAAAGTTGTCGGGGTTCGATTTCGATATGGGCGAGCATTGTTCTTTAGTTCTATCCTCGTTTAAATCTGGCTCAGGGGCCAGGGTGGTTCTGTGGTAGAGCATTCACCTACGATGTATGGGGGTCTTTGGTTCGATCCCAACTCGTGTCAAATGAGCTTTGTGGTGGACAAACACCGTGTGCGTGGGTTTTCTCGGGGATTCTCCAGTTTCCTCCCACTTTCTGCATTCCGTGATTTTATTCATTTCTCATCATTGCCATCTCCTTTAGCCTAGCCGGCATAAACGTGGGACGTAAAACTTTAAAGATTTCATTTCATTTCATTTAAAATCTGGCTCAGATGTTCACTCTCTGTAAAATGAGTTGCTGCGAAACATACAGTAAAGGTAGCCTGACCATGGTGCTCACAACATCATGTACACTGTAAAAATGTTTTAAGAGGCTTCATCACATTGAAATTAAAATACAGCTAATTTTACAGTAATTATATGATATCTTCAAATAGATAAAAGATAATCGAAATGTGAAACAAGACTGCCCTAGTCAATATTATTTTACATGAGATACCGTTATCAAGGTTCTCTTATCTGCTTTCGATTTCCAGCCATTTAGAAAATCGGCATTTATTTTCGCGTTTCTAAATGGCTGCAAACGGAAAGCCACTGGGTGACTCGTGATAACGGTACCTCACGGAAATTAATATTGTCTAAGGCGCTCTTGTTCCACATTTCGATTATCTTTTGTCTACTTGAAGATTAACATAATTACTGTAAAATTAGCGGTATTTTAATTTCGCAGTGATTAGCCCTCTTAATATTAGTATCTCAATAAAACTCGGTTCAATAAAGCTAAGGTGTTACTAACAACACATGGTGTACTGTATATAAACACAAAAATCACCGTGGCGCTGCTCCATTTCCGAGTTTTTTCGTTCAATCAACTAGTTCTGTAACGCTACCGAGGTGTTATTTTCACACTGCTCAACGACGTTTCTGTATCAAATCGGTAACACCAGGCCTGTGTTAACCGGAACATCAAACTTTGGTGTTGAATAATAACATGCTAAAAGGATAGTTGTACTACGACTATTGGTCTGTGCCTGCTAGAATCGAGTTGTTTTAGTATCATTTCCACGTTTTCTTTGTTCAATTACCTAGTTGTGTAACGCTGCAGTGGTGTTATATTCGCACTGCTCAACGACGTTTCTGTATCAAATCGGTAACACCAGGCCTGTGTTAACCGGAACATTAAACTTTGGTGTTGAATAATAACATGCTAAAAGGGTAGTTGTACTACGACTATTGGCCTGTGACTGCTAGAATCGAGTTGTTTTAATATCATTTCTGCGTTTTCTTTGTTCGATCACCTAGTTCTCTAACGCTGCAGCGGTGTTATTTTCGCACTGCTCAACGATGTTTCTGTGTCAAATCGGTAACACAAATGCTGTGTTAACGGTGACACCAGACTCTTGTTTTTGAAATAACATACTAAAGGGGTAGTTATTCTGGGACTACTGGCCTAAGTTTGACTTGAGTTGATGTAAGAGCATCACATTTTGCTGTGTACTATATGTAACGAAATCTAGGGGTTTACGATTTAGATTTTTGGGCTTTCGGCATCTAAGGCGATTTAGCCCGTCTCGTTTGAGGGATGATGTCCCTGGGGGAAAACACTGTCGAATGAATCGGCCTGGGACCTGTAAATTAGGTACGACCCCGGCATTTGCCTAGTGAGAATTAGGAAAACCTTATTCAGGGTGGCCTTTTCGACCGAGTACCCCCACCGGGAATCGAACCCAGGACCCCTCGCAACGAAAGCGAGAGCATTAGCGACTACCCTACGTGGGGCCACTGCAACGAAATCTAGTATGTATAGAGACTTGCCTGCACTCAGCTCTTGGACCTATATGGGCTATTCTGAATGGGAGCGCAGAATTATTTTGCTTGTTAAATGATTACAAATGAAGTTCTTTTATTTAGCATTTAATGTTTCACCTTTATACCCTTTAGCCCAAAACAAGACGCATAATTAATTAATGATATTTATGAAAGAATTGGTAAAATGGGAATGTGGGAAGTGATGTTACCCAAGCGACAAGACGAAATGAGAAATGAGATTGCCTCGTCTCGTAAATTTTGTAGAAGTCTCGTCTCAATTCTCGAAAAAAAATTCTGTTCCCGTCTCGTCTCGACATTTTTCTAATCTCTTTTTGTAAATTTACGTATGTATAAAATTTATGCCTTGATTTCTTTCGTAAAGCCCTTTCATACACAGTAACTGAGTTGTACACCGAGTTGCGCCACTAATATGAACGGAAATATAATTCAAGCATCTGATAGCAGGCACCGACATATTTTTTCTGTTCTTTTTTTTTTTAAAATCTTGTATTTGCTCTGTAGAGGGACGGGGGTTCCGAAGACACAAGAAATACATAGAAATATATAGTGCTTAGGCTACTATAGTCTGCGTCACCAGAATTGGCGTGTGGCATCAGCCAATAAGCTCGCAGTGTCCTGATACTAAACCTTAAGGGAAGAATCTAATCATTCGTAATTGATTTTGTTCCTATTTGTGGACAATGCGCACTACGAGCTTATTGGCTGATGCCACACGCCAATTCGGGTGACGCGGACTGTAGGCTATATTAGACGTAGATCCGTGGCTTTACTGACTGCCATTCACTGTGTTCATATAATCACTGTCAATTTATGGTTTTTATACTATAAATCATGTGGCACTAAACAGTGGTTGAGATCTAAGACTTGGGGAACTGGTGTAGTGTTGCTAAGGAGATTCATGGAATTTCTCGTTTGTCTCGAAAACGAGACGAGAGTTGTCATATCTCGAATTTAAAAATGTACTTCTCGTCTCGTGGTCAAATACTAGTGGGAGAAAATGGGAGAACTCCTAGAAATTCCATAGACACGGTGTTATCCACCATAAAACTTCATCGCCTGGGATCGAATCAACGATTCTGCACACCAGACATGAATACTGTACCATCGTAAAAAAGAAAAAAATGAAATGAAAACTCTCAGTTTAACGACCCATGCCATGCTAGTCAGAAGAAAAATAGGTGACCCTTCGTACTTACCAGATAATGTTGGCCTCTGGTCTAGATAGCCAACCAAAGGCATGAGTGCTACAGGATGGCTAGTAAGCCGTGGCCCTCTAAAGGCTGATTCAAGCATAGGGTACCGTGTCCATGGTTTTCCCCTGCCATGCGCCGTCTATGTCACGGCCGCGACCATTCAGACATTCCATGTCGTCTCGTGCTGTGCCGCTGCTCCGTTCTATACCATTTCCCAACATGGATTGCAAGAAAGAAATCTTCGTGTTGCTTCGTGTGATCGGAAGAAAGCCGAAGGATCGCGGCCGAAGAGCCACGACCAGGCTGGTTTCTCTTTAAGGCGGCCTGACGGGGCACGGCATGTTATGTATGAATTAAGAGGCCTCATCACTGCGAAATTTAAGCACCGCTAATTTTAAAGTAATTATACAATATCTTCAAAGAGATAAAAGATAATCGAGAAGTGGAACAAGACCTCCCTAGACAATGTTATTTGCGTGAGATACCGTTATCACGACTCATTTATCTGCTTTCGATTTCCAGCCATTTAGAAAATCGGCATTTATTTTCGCGTTTCTAAATAACTGCAAACGGAAAGCTACTAGGTGACTCGTGATAACGGTACACCATGCAAAATAATATCGTCTAGGGAGGTCTTGATCCACTTTTCGATTATCTTCTACCTATTTTATGATATCACATAATTACTGTAAAATTAGCGGTATTTTAATTTCGCAGTGATAGGGACTCTTAAGAAAAAGACAACCCAATGAATATTCAATGTCCAAATTTTATCAAGGAACTCCATGGACCAAAGTGTGGGAATGGCACACTACGTTTGAATTAACCTTAAAGAGCTGTTGTGCCAGGAGTTTAATTTATAGACAACTATGTGTTAATACATACACATTTGACAATTAAACTGTTTTTCAGAAAAAATAAAGCGGTTTAAATGAGTTTTACATATTTATACTACGTAACTGCATACACAAATTCTATGAAATCTGCAGCGATATATAGTATACAAAGCTTATAGCCTATCCCACCATGTATCAATAGACTTGAGAGACGAGAAGAAACACAAGAGAGGCAAAGAACTTTTACATGAGAAGTCAATTATTGCAAATTTGATCATCAAGTTAATTGCTCCATTTGTTATATTGTCGCCGGAGCTCTAGAAGATGTGACAACCGCTGAAAAGGGGAAGGTTTGGTTTGGGATTACCAAACGGGCAGTGGGTTTAAGGGTTGCTATTTTCAGTCAAAGGGGTTGTTTGAGAGTGGTTGTTATATATAGAGGCAAAATAGGGTTGAAAATAATTTCGTTATTGTCCCTCCCATCCATCCTTTTACTTCTTATTGAGATGGATACTCTTTTGTTTTAATCACCCCTTTTTCTTCCGTATAAAAGTAAATGAAATTGCAGTTGTAATCCCTGGTGTGCTACGCAAAATGAACGCACTCTGCTTGTTTTAAATTATAGTGGTGTGGAATTTCCCTCTATATGTGTACATGAAACACGATACTGTCGCGCAGTAAAATCACATCATTTCAACATCAGATACATTGCACCCCCTTCTCTCTTTTGTTTTTTCTTCTTGCTCCTGTCATAGATTTTACCCCATCTAGTGACAAAATCATTAGCTATTTGATCAGGGTACGAGATTGATATCAAGTCTGTAAACGTAAACTACTCGCTTTTGCATTATAAATTGTGAACAGGGTCATTCTATCTACAGTACGTATGTCGTGATACAGAATCACTTGGAGCTAAATCCGAATCGGAACCGGAGCATTTTGTTGTTCTTTACCTGTAGTTTCAATACTCTCCGATTTACATGTTGTTCCTTTGTTTTTTCGAACTTGGTGGATAGTTTGTGTGAGTATTTCCGGGTTCGATTCCCTGTGCGAGAATAAACTTTCGGGACCTTATGTACAGTCGTTCTGACGCGTTATTAGTGTCATACTGAAGAGTTCGACTTACATATGTTTCCTGCAGTAGTCAGGCCTTTAGTATGACGCTAATCATACGTCGTAACAACTCTGCATAAGACCCTCGGTGTTTACGTAGTATCATGAAGCTAGTCAGTCGTATAATCTACACTCCAGCAGATTCGGTGTTGCAAGGGGACGGATCGTTTATTTATTTATTTATTTATTTATTTATTTATTTATCAATCACCAGACATAGCTCAGAGGTCATTTTATACTGGATATCTAACAACAACAACAACAATGGAAAGGATTTGGGAAGGCATCGGTCAGAGCCTGTTTAGTAGGTACCATCCCGGCATTTGCCTGGTAGGACTGAGAAAAAATCCTGGAAAACTCTAGTCAAGATGGTCGGCAGCGGGAATCGAACCCACGACCTCCCGAATGCGAAGCCAATGCTCTATCACTTGAGCTACTTCAGGGTACGAGGGATCTTATTAATAAAAAGGCTCAAGTTACAAGTAACTATTCAGTTTTAGAAAGGGAATAAGTCCAAAAACCAAAATGATAACGAATCGAAGAAGAAGAAGAAAAAACATTATTCAATATGCACTAAATTTGTACTGAAGATTGAGAACCAATTTTGTTGAAAGGGACCCAAGCTTTGGGTGAGGGATCCAATACTATAGTGCTGCCAAAATGTCTTGAGCCGTGGCAAAAAATGCGAACTAAAGCTCACGCTCTCACACACCCACGCGCATAGCCAATGAGGGTTCAGCCTTTGCTAAGCGAGAGAGCGGATGACGAAAGGGAGTGGAATTCCTTCAGCCGATAGCAGCGTTTAGAACGGAAGGCTAAGTGTCAAGTCAATGTGGTATATCTTGACAAGCCACAACGTCTTTGTAGTATTGAACGGGTATTATTTTGCACTCGAAAAGACGATAAGTAATTGTAGTTGTAAAATACTTTTTCTTTATTTAAAAAAAACTGATACAATATATATATATATATAGTATTTAGTCCCCAGTTTGGCAAAGCCCTGCAGGAGTCCCTAGTAATCGTGATTATGCAGTTACTACTGCCATCTACGTGGCAATTCTGAAAATATCTGAAACTTAAAATATCACTTTCTAACTAGCACTGTTTATCTGGTTTATTTAAAAGTTCTGAGAAACATGATTTTCTTGGAATTTTTTTTTTCACTGTTTTAAGAAAGAGAACTCAACTGAAGTTTTCCAATTACGCAGTTTATCGACCAAATTTTTGTTTTGTAGGCAATTATTGGAAATCACTTACGCACAACATCTGTTGTTGCCACAGAAATGAGAAAACAATCTTCTGTTTTTTTTTTTCATTTTGCTCATCCCTCCCCCCTCCCTTCCGTCTTTGTATTCTAAGAGGAAAAAATTTTTTAAATTGTAAATCTGTCTTATATTGAAATTTTGCGTGTTAAAAATTCCCTGTTATCGTTTGCCTTAAAAAAAAAAAAAAAAAAAAACTTTGCTCACTTAAATCTCTGCGGTACGAAAAATGAATTAAGAATGTACGAGGGAAAGTCCAGAGCGAAATATCAATGAGTTTTTTCTTCTTCTTCTTTCTTGCCTAATGAATTAGCAAAAGACTATCAGAATTAGGGGTGGAATATTAAAGTTATTGTATATATCCTCTCCTCTTTATATGCGTAAAACAATAACGAACAAAGAACATCTTGCAGTAGCTGGATTTCTCATTTTCTTTTTAATTGCTAATTTTCTGATTAAAATATAAAGAATTTAAAACATATTCTTAAAAAAAAAAAATGGTAGTTTGATTAAACATTCTAAATTTGTGAGGAAATGCTGTAATCTTTATATATAAGGATGAATATCTATATGTGTGTGTATGTCTGTTCCAGCATAATTCTGGAATGTCTGCAGCAATGTTAACCCAACTTAGTACAGATGTTACTAACAGACTGGGTAATAATAATGTGGGAGTAAGACCAACTACTACACTTAGGGAAGGGCGGTGTGTGAGAGGAGATGACATATAAAAATGATCGAAAACGACCTATATTAGTGATGAATTCAGTTTTCAGTGTTGCTGAGATGAATCGTGGCACTTCAAACGCCATTAAAGTCCAATTTCAGCCTCCATTATCACCGGGCGGGGGAGAAGTGAAATGGTAATATGTAAAAATAATCATAAACCACCGATATTTAATGCAAAATAATCAATAGTTTTCAGCGTCGCTCAGTTAACTAGCCCCATTAGGGGTAAGACCCCTAGCACTCCTAGGAGGAGGGGGAGACAAAAATGATCGAAAATTAGCGATATTAGTATCGAATTCATAGTTCTTGGGGTCTCTAAGGTGAATTGTGACAGTCCAGATGCCCCTTAAGTACACGTTGAGGTTCCAGTGGAAGTGAGACCTTCTAGCACTCCTAGGAGGGAGTACGGGGTGACTTTAACAATAATCAAAATGATTTATATTAATGTCGAATTCATAGTTTTCAGAGTGGCTGAGGTGAATTGTGACGCTCTCGATGCCGCTTAAGTTCATGTTCAGCCTCCATCTGCACGCCGGGAGGAAAATTGCCATATAAAATAATCAAAAAAGACTGATATTAGTGTCGAATCAATCGTTTTCGGGATCACTAAGTTAATTAGTGACAATCCAGATGCATTTTAAGTTCAAGTTCAACTTTCAGTATGAATAACACCCCATAGTGCCCATAGGGGGTGTGGGGGAAGGTGCAAAAATAACCAAACATGAAATATATTAATGTTTAATTCTTAGTTTTTTAAGGTCGTTAAAGATAAATAGTAACACTTTCGATGCCGTGTAGTTTCACGTCCAGCACCAATTAACACTCCTAGGAGGTGGGAAGGGAATGATATGCAAAAATAATCGATAACAACCCATATTAGTGTCATATCCATAGTTTTTCGGGTCACTGAGATGAATAATGACACTCCAGATACCATTAAAGTCCGAATTCAGTCCCGATTGGTTGAGGGGTGAGAACAGCTTAAAATAAAACGTCTAAGATGACCGAAACTGTCAAATCCATCGGGATCCATTGTCGATTACTGTGTTTTCAGGATCGCTTAGCTGTTAGGTGTCAATCCAGATTACGTTTAAGCTCAAGTTTAGGCAAGAATGGACATGTCAACTGGCTCGGAAATTTACAGAGGCAATGCATAAGGCGGTGACTGTCGTCATTGATTGCACTTAGTACTTTACGTTGTCGTTATTGATTTTATTCAGTACTTTATATTGTCGTTATTGATTTTATTCAGTACTTTACGTTGTCGTTATTGATTCTACGTCGTTATGATTTTATTCAGTACTTTATATTGTCGTTATTGATTTTATTCAGTACTTTACGTTGTCGTTATTGATTCTACGTCGTTATTGATTTTATTCAGTACTTTATATTGTCGTTATTGATTTTATTCAGTACTTTACGTTGTCGTTGTTGATTCTACTCAGTACTTTACGTTGTCATTATTGATTCTACTTAGTACTTTACGTTATCGTTATTTATTATATTCAGTTCCTTATTTTGTGAGTATATTTATTCTACTCAAGATTCAGTTTTTTAATTTCAGTATATAAAAAGATCTATGTGCATGTGTGTATGTTTCACCGTAACACGGAAACGGATGAAGTTTTTGCAACAAAACTTGGTGCATGCACAATTTACAATCTGAGAAAAATTGCTGTGAGGTAAGATATTCCTAATTCTACTAGGAGTGGGGTTACGTAAAAAAAGAAAAAAAGTCTGATATTAATGTTAAATAAATAGTTTCCGGGGTCAGTGATATAAATACTGACACTCCCGACGCTGTTTAGTCCAAGTGTAGTCCCAAATGTGGGTAAGACATCCATAGCACCCCGTAAGGAAGGTTGGAACGGGGTGACATTTAAAATGACACATATTAGTATTGATTCCATACTTCGAAGACCCGTGCGAAGAACGGGTATTTCACCTTCAGAAGAGGGGAGGACCCAAGATTGTAACCAAATATATTTATTTAGTATTTTCAGGGTTACACTTCAGCCCACAGTTCGAATAAATATAATCTAATCTATTACCTTTTCCTGAAATTCACTTGAACACACCATCTTGATATTTCCCTTTTTTATTATAATATGTAATGAATTAAACATTCACACCTTTTAAATATTATACATGTTGGTTCTATAAGATGGATCTTCTGTTATATATTATGTTTCTCGTTTCTATGACGACCAATAACACATATTGTCAGGTTATCATGTTAACAAAATATCAATAATAATATAGTTTTTACTTCTTTTCATATTTTCTTCTTCTTCTAACTAGCATGTGCATATTTCAATAGCACATATTGCCCGTAAATACAAGAAATGATATTTAAGATTACAAGAAAAATACACAATATCGTTGTAAGATTGTTTACACTACCCTTCAGAATTCTGTTGCCCGCTGGAATCACTTGCTCCCATCTCGCTCTAAACTGCCTGTCGAAAGAATGTTTCATAGTGTGCGACAAAAACAAAAAACATGGCCGGTAGGTGGCAGTGTCAGCCGAGACTTGTTCTCGTCAATTTAAGCGTATAACTCAGCATATTTTCAATGAACTTAAAAGAAAGTTTGTTTCTGAATTTTCTGTGTGTGTGTGTGTGTCTTATTTGCGATCTTTATTTATTTATTTTTTTTTTTTTTAATTTTGAGCCCTCCACTCGATGGAGCATCAAAAACAATCCGAAAGAAGTGATGGAATTTCTCGCGTCACTGTTTCCGTTTCCAATCTGCTGGCTAAAAAAGTTCCGATTTCGGGAGATTTTAGGAGCCATATCTCGGAAACCGTTTAAGTCATAGAGCAGCGTTTCCCAACCTTTTTCAACTTGCGGCACACTACGGGTGTAACTTAAATTCTCGCGGCACACTACGGGTGTAACTTAAATTCTCCGGCACACTCATAGATATTATTATTAGTAGTAAATAGAAAATACCGTCGTAATTTTTTCTGTGATTACTAACCACCTTCTCACAGAGAAAAAAGCTCGATCACTGGTTTTCCCCCATCGTAAATCATTATACTTATTTTTCATTCTAATTCAAAAATAGAAAACAATTCCAATGAAATATAGGACTCAGACTTTTAAAAATAAACTTACTTTTTGAAGACTGTATCCAACCTTTCACTAAGGAAGATCACTAAATTACAAACGAACAAACAAATCACTTGTACTTTTAAAACAGATGGAGGTAATTTGTATGAGTGTTTGCTTTGTCGAAAGGGTAGAATGAGATTTTAAAATTTCAAGTTACGAAATAACCTGTAACAATAAAGAAGCAATAATGGTCATAACAACGATAATAAATACTTTTTTGAACATTAAAAATGTACAGACAAGTAACACAGTGTGAAATTTATAATTTATTAACATGGTTAATATACGCCACAATTTTTAAATATTAATAAAATTATGTTTTGGAAATACAGTCTGTGTAATAGTAATGTATGTATATACATTAATATATTACAATTACAGTAATTTTTTCCATTGTAGAGGTTCATAGTAATATGAAACAAAAATACACATTTTTCCTGTCTTGTAATTTGGTTGCTATATAATTAATAATTTTGTTTTCATTTCCTCGCGGCACACCGGTTGGGAAACGCTGTCATAGAGAAATGATATGGATGTTGATCAATACCAAAACCAGTTATTGATTCAATAATTATTGCGTCAATTATACAAATTTATATAAATTTCGAAAAAAAAAGTCTTCATCCCGGCGAAATTAAAATACCGCTAATTTTACAGTAATTATGTGATAACTTCAAATAGATAAAAGATAATTGAAATATGGAACAAGAACGCCCTAGACAATATTATTTTGCGTGAGGTACCGTTATCACAAGTCACCTAGTGGCTTTCCGTTTTCAGCTGTTTAGAAACGCGAAAATAAATGCCGATTTTCAAAATGGCTCGAAATCGAAAGCAGATAAGTGAGTCGTGATAACGGTATCTCATGTAAAATAATATTGTCTAGGGCGCTCTTGTTCCACATTTCGATTATTTTTTTTATCTATTTGAAGATATCACATAATTACTGTAAAATTAACGGTATTTTAATTTCGCCGGGATGAAGACTCTTAAGTTCGTTGTGGCAATGCCCTTCGAGCATTCTCAACTTTATTTTTCAATTATATATAGCAATTAATTTTATCTATTTTTAGTAAGAATTTTATTTACAGGATAGAGCAGGTCGTGAATAGAATTCTAACCAAGGACCTCGAAAGAAATTTGTAAAGTGTTAGTTGGCCTAATCTAAAAGATTTTTTTTTTTTTTTTTTTTTGGTGTGTGTTGGTGTGTGAAATCTGTTTACGAAGCAACTGTTGTGTTATTATCTGCAAGTAATGCTTCAAGGTACAAATGGGAATGGGAACAAAGACCGTAGTATTTAGGTCCAGGTAGTCTGCCTGTCTCTGTTCAAAGAACAGGAAATCCAACAATTTCATTCTAATACTACAACAGTCTATACAACAACAACAAAGATCATTGTTGCCTGTTCTCACAGTTAGGAATTTACAATCCCAATTTTTCTTTCTTTCTTTTTCATTTGTCTCCGTGGATTGGGTATGCCACCCACGACAACCAAATATTCGGATTAGTGCATCGGAATCTACTGAAAAAAGAAAAAAAGTTTTCACTTGAGTTTGTTAAATGTTCCCTCTGAGGAGGGGAAAAATCCTTTCTATTCACTTCATCAGTGTTGCTAAAGTGTATTTTGTAAAAAAGTATTACATTACAATATCTAGTAAGTTTCCCTATCAAACTAACTAACTAAACTAACTCTATGGCCTATGGAACCCAGAGGTTCAATGCTGCGTTCACAAAAGCTCTCTACTGACTTCTATCCTTAGCTAACTGCATCCACTTTCTACTTTGTATTCCAATCTCTGTGAGATCCATCTTAATATTGTCCTCCCATCTGCGCCTAGGTCTTCCTAATGGTCGTTTTCCGATTGGTCTTCCAGTTAAGACTTTGAAAGCGTTTCTACTTTCTTCCATTCTCGCTACATGACCCGCCCACCTAAGCCTCCTAGACTTGATGACCCTAACACTGTTTGGTAAACCGTATAAATTATGTAGTTCCTCGTTATGAAGTTTCCGCCATTCCCCATTTCCGTTCCTCATGGATTCGAATATTCGTCTCAGGATCTTGTTCTCAAATACTTTCAGTCTATGTTCTTCCTTCAGAGTAAGCGATCATGTTTCGCAACCATACAGAACAACAGGCATGATTATCATTTTATATATTTAAACTTCAAATTTCTCGACAGAATTCGCGACAACAAGAGATTTTGAAGTGAATAATAACACGAATTCTCAGATTTTAGTCGGCATTTAACTTCTTCGTGAATATGGTTTTCGTCTCTTAATATTGATCCTAGATATTTGAAAGTATCCACTTTATCAAAAGTATTATTTAATATTTTAAGGCATCCATAATTTGCCGTATTACGATCCCGACGAACTTTCACGTATTTAGTTTTCTCTGCATTTACTTCTAGACGCATGTCCGCGCAAGCGTTTAATAAGACTGCATATATGTATGTATGTATGTATGTATGTATGTATGTATAAAATAAGTAAATAAATAAATAACATGATAGGTAAGTATCAAAATATTAAAATAAAGAAAGCAAATACGTAATTAATTAAATATGACAGATAAATGAGTATTAAATACTTAGAAGTATTAGAAGACAAATTAAAAAACGAAATTAAATATGAGAAACTGCATGAAAAGAAACTACAGAAATTAACTCTACAACGAAAATAAGATAATAACTTTAGAATACTGCTATAGTGAGTCAAAACATGCTATTTCCACTATATGGAACTGCTTTCTTAATTTATAAGGAGAGACCTATGGCTAAGGTTGTCCGCGAGACGAGACAGAATTTTTTGTGATGAGATACGAGACAAGAAACTGAAGAAAAAAGAAATATTATTTTCACGACACTTTCCGAGACGAGTCAGCTTGAATAATGGGTCTTTGCTTTCGCTAACTATAGCGTCAAGTTGTTTTCAAATATTCGAAATCGAACGTAAAGTTGCACACGAGACGAAATGAAATATTCGTCACGAGATTTGATCATTGTGTGTTGAAATTTAGCGTCCTCTTTCAGCATCGAGCTTATATGAGACATGATCTTACAGTTTCAAGTGTAATCCGGACCATAGTAATGCGTTCAAATTTTTTAATGCTTCTCTAATGGGAATTGAACCCAGGACCACTACAGAAAAAAGACACATGCGCTAGCTATTAGAATGGCCTGAGTTGACTTGAGTTTAAGTTTAACGTCTCTTTCAACAGCGAGGCTATATGAGACGAGACCAACTGATTAACGTGAAATCCGAACCACATGACCTCCCGCCGGGAGTAAAACCCAGTTCTCCCACGCCAAAGGCGCGTAGGCTAACTGCTTAGCCACGAATGAGCTCGCTATTAGAATAGCAGGGGAAAAGGTGATGAAGTTCGAGAAGAGACAGAACTTTTCTAATAGAGACGAGACATCATTATTTAGACACTGAACATTGACCACTCTTGTCTCGTGTGAATATTCCTATCCATAGTAAATGTTAAATCCTATTCCTCATAACCATGGCGTTGTATAAGAAAAAATGAAATGAAATCTTTCAGTTTGACATGCCAGATTATGGCTTTTAGGCTATGGGAGATGATGATTAAAGCAAGTGAATTTGATGATTAGAGCAAGTGAATGATTAAAACAAGTGAATTTGATGATTAAAGCAAGTGAATTTGATGATTAAAGCAAGTGAATTTGATGATTAAAGCAATTGATGAGGATGATTAAAAGAAGTGATGAAGATGATGATTAAAGCAAGTGAATTTGATGATTAAAGCAAGTGATGAAGATGAGGATTAAAGCAAGTGAATTTGATGAAATGAGAAAGTGAGAGAAAACGATAGCACCCCGAGAAAATTCACGGACACGATGTTGTCCGCCACAAACTTACTTGGCCGGGAATCGAAAACCAGGGACCCCACGCACCAGAGGTAAGCGCCCTGCAACTGAGCTACCATGCCTCCTGTGGCGTTGCATAAGGTCATAGACCAAATCAGTTACAAGCATTTTATAACGAAAAACTCAATAAATCAATTTTTATTTCTGTTACAAAGGTTGATCCGTGAAACATGCATACCCGAATATTTCCTTAATGTTTTTTTTTCTTTTTTGCCATGAAATTAAGTTTACCGTAAAAACGCTCTCTCCAGGAAAGAGTATCCTAAATCTTCTATCTGCTTGTCAGTTAAAAAAAAAGACAAGAAAAAAAGACGCGGAGAGGAAAAGGGGATGATACAGCGAATATACAACAGTATAAAGTTGAATACACGAGCTGGTTAAGTGATTGCGTGCTGCAGACCCTATAAGGATAATGGAATTCTGTTGTTTCTTCTGAAAATCGTAGATTGTTTAAGAAAAAAAAATGGTTGAGAGTTTATGTTGTCTTTAGAGAAAGAGAGAGAGAGAGAGAAGGCCAGAGGTAGTTGTTCTAAAACCTGGCAATCTTTTCTCGAGAACTATATAAGCATCAAGAAAGAAAGTAAAAGAAAAGAAGCCATGATATTACAGTACAGAAGTATGAAGGGTAACTTTTATAAAAAAAAATAAAATAAAAAAAAAAAGTACTTAGTCCTGGAAAGTTTACATAAAAGTTTACAGACGTGTGATCTGGGTGCATAATCTCAATAACATTGTTAGCATATTTTAACCTAGCAAGAGGATATTTTAACCTTTTTCGTAAGTGAGGATTTTTCAACTAGAGTTCAACAAGACTTTTTGTTTTTAACTTTTTCAGGAAGTTATAAAAGTATCCTTTCGCTTATGCATACCTCACAAAAGCAATTCCCAAACTTTTCTATATTCTGTATCACGTATTAATCCGTTTTAATAGGCTGTATCTATTGAAATAAGACATGATTTTTCTTTTTTTTAAAAAAAGCAAATTACCTTATATATTAAATATTACCTATTCCCAAAAGTTGTAAAAAATATTTAAAACATTCAACATGGTCGACTTGTGTAGGATGGTTGGAGTGAGCGGGAATAATGTCAATGATTTGTTTTAATTTTGATTGTTTTTAAACTTCCTGATTCGTCATTATTTTTTTTACCTAATTCTAATGACTATGCGTCGTATATACTACTATAAACCAAGTTCAAGGCATCTTTTCTAGAGTTACTAATTATTTTCAGGTATCCAAGAACGTACATCAGTGACACACGTACCACGGATTGAGAATATGCAACGCGGTTAGCAGTTTACATATTTGAACAGATTTTTCATTTCCTTCCTTCGTTTTATGTTATGTGTATACCAACGGGGCAAAGGTAGAATACATAACTACAGGAAGGTGGATAGTAAAATGATTGTGATTGGAAAGCTAGATCTGAGGGAACGAAGTAGATAAAAGAGTTCTGATTAGACATCTAAATCTGAAGGAGACGAATAAGAGCATTCTGATTGGAAAGGTACATCTGAAGCAGATGCATAATAACAAGTCTGAAAAGCTAGATCTGAGGGAACTACTAATAACACTTATGATTGAAAAGCTAGATCTGAAGGAGGTAGGTAATAACACTTGTGTTGGAAAAGCTAGATCTGAGGGAGGTAGTAATAAAACTTAGGTTTGAACAGGGAATTAAGTAACAGCAATTGTGACTAAAAAACGAAATCTAAGAGAAATAATAGTAATAAATGTGAATGAAAAACTAGATCTGAGGGAGTTAAGTAACAGCAATTGCGACTAAAAAACGAAATCTAAGAGAAATAATAGTAATAAATGGGAATGAAAAACTAGATCTGAGGGAGGTGGCAATAATACTTGTGACTGAAAAGGTAGATCTGAGGAGCTATATTCGAGTCTAATAACATCTTTGACTGTAAAGCTAGATCAGAGAGAAATAATAATTGTGAATGGAGAGATAGACCTGAGGGAGGTAATAATAGCACTTGTGATTGAAAAGCTAGATCTGAGGATGGTAGAATAACACTTGTGATTGACAAGCTAGATCTGAGGAAAATAGGCAATAACAATTGTGAATGAAACACCAGGTCTAAGAGAAGTAACAATAATATGGTAATAATTGTGAATGGAAAGGGAGATCAGAAGAAGTGATTGAAAAGTTAGGTATGAGGGAAAGACTGTAATAGGAATTCTGATTGCATAGCTAGATCTAGGAGAAGAGAGTTAGTAATAACAACTCTGACTGAATTGAATTGGTACAGAGTACAATCTGTCGGAGTTATTTCCTATTTTGTAATGGATTGAATTCTCGATTTCTTAAGCTGTAAACGAGTTTTTATAAAAAATGGAAAGAGTTTTCGCATGATTTTATGGCAAGCCCTTCACCTTTCAGTTTCGTGATCCTGGGCTCATTTCCTGGTGAGAATTCATAACTTTTCGATGTTGTCCTCCTATCTTGTTGGAACTTACTCGAATAGAGAAATAGTAAACTGTGGATCAAGAAAACCAGAAACAAGGCTACTGGAGGCAAATACGCTAACCCTAATTGAACAGAGTTCTTCACAAGCCGCTGCGCCATAGTTCAATTTGTGAATTGGGCATTCAATATCTCCATTCTTTATGGAGTCTGTTTAACATAGCCCATGAATATTTAAAGATTAAATATGTTCGTTTGATGATATTTTAAGTACAGCTAGTAACCCTGTTTACTCAATTTGTTTACACTTTCTTTTGACACCTCTGTATGGAAAAGGTTTAACTGGCCCTTTCGAACACACCTGGCCTCAGTTAAAAGGGAAAGAAAGGCGGTGGGCGGTGGGGTGGATTGTCACTTCGTTGTCACACACAGACAAAAAGTAAATTTCTAAACGTGACACTGGATAAGTTGACGGAATTAGCCGAAAGCGATTGATCACAAGCCCCCAACTCGGTCCCTTCGCTCATATATGTAATACGTCTTTTACACAGCATATGCTGTCTATATATATCCTATGCTTATGTGTATACGTATTACAACTGACACATTTGCGATATAGTCACCCTTTTTCGGACAGGGAGAAGAACACGTCCCGTTTCCTTGCTTGTTATTCAGGACGAAAGAAGAAAAGTGTTGAACTGAATGGAGTAACAAAACAGTTTTCCTCCAGCTCCGTGCTTGTTTGACTGGAAAATCTGCCTTTTGTGTATCTTTAGCCATCCATCAAATACTAGGGATAATGCCAGCATGCATATTAGCTAGACAGGAAAATCCAAATACGTCCCTAAGTTTGAATTGAATTGAAACCAATCCTGGGATTTCTCCTCGTCATCTTCAGCATGACTTTCTAGTCACAATTACTACTAATTTCCTCAAATCTAGCTTTGCAACTTGAATTATAATTATCTATTTCCCTCAGGTTTAACTTTCAAATCAGAATTGTTATTACCTATATTCCTCAGATGAAGTTTTCCAATCAGAATTGTTATTAACTTTCTTCCTCAAATGAAGTTTTCCAATCAGAATTGTTATTAAGTGTTTTCTTCAGATGAAGCTTTCCCATCAGAATTGCTATTAACTCGATTTCTCCGATGAAGCTTTTCAATTAAATTTGTTATTAAGTATTTTCTTCAGATGACGCTTTCCAATCAGAATTGTTATCAACTCTCTTCCTCAGATGAAGCTTTTTCAATTAGAATTGTAATTAAGTATTTTCTTCAGATGAAGCTTTCCAATCAGAATTGTTATCAACTCTCTTCCTCAGATGAAGCTTTTCAATTAAATTTGTTATTAAGTATTTTCTTCAGATGACGCTTTCCAACCAGAATTGTTATCAACTCTCTTCCTCAGATGAAGCTTTTCAATTAGAATTGTTATTAAGTATTTTCTTCAGATGAAGCTTTCCAATCAGAATTGTTATTAACTCTCTTCCTCCGATGAAGCTTTTCAATTAAATTTGTTATTAAGTATTTTCTTCAGATGACGCTTTCCAATCAGAATTGTTATCAACTCTCTTCCTCAGATGAAGCTTTTCAATTAGAATTGTTAGTAAGTATTTTCTTCAGATGAAGCTTTCCAATCAGAATTGTTATCAACTCTCTTCCTCAGATGAAGCTTTTCAATTAAATTTGTTATTAAGTATTTTCTTCAGATAACGCTTTCCAATCAGAATTGTTATCAACTCTCTTCCTCAGATGAAGTTTTTCAATTAAATTTGTTATTAAGTATTTTCTTCAGATGACGCTTTCCAATCAGAACTGTTATTAGCTCTCTTCCTCAGATGAAGCTTTTCAATTAAAATTGTTATTAAGTATTTTCTTCAGATGAAGCTTTCCAATCAGAATTGTTATTAACTCTCTTCCTCAGATGAAGCTTTTCAATTAAAATTGTCATTGTGCATTTTCTTCAGATGAAGCTTTCCAATCAAAATTGTTATTAACTCTCTTCCTCAGATGTGGCTTTTCAATTAAAATTGTTATTTAGGTTTTTTCTTCAGATGGCGCTTTCCAATCAAAATTGTTATTAACTCTCTTCCTCAGATGTGGCTTTTCAATTAAAATTGTTATTTAGGTTTTTTCTTCAGATGGCGCTTTCCAATCAAAATTGTTATTAACTCTCTTCCTCAGATGAAGCTTTTCAATTAAAATTGTTATTAAGTGTTTTCTTCAGATGACGCTTTCCAGTCAGAATTGTTATTAACTCTCTTCCTCAAATGAAGCTTTCCAATTAAAATTGTTATTAAGTATTTTCTTCAGATGACGCTTTCCAACCAGAATTGTTATTGTTCATTTCTCTGAGATATAACTTTTCAATCAGAATAATTTGGAACTTATTTCTAAAATTTTATGATCGACTTTGTTTTGCGTTGTATATATACAAGTTGTATGATTAAATAGGCAATGAGAAAACTTACAAAAAAAAAAGTTTTAAGAGCCTTCACAAAATTCTACACCATGTTTTCTTATTAGTTGTAAATCAATAACTGCAAACGATATGCTAATTTTGAGAAGTAGGCCACTGAATGTTTAGAAAAGGCTACTTAGTGGTTATTTTGAAGACATTATTACCTGAGGTCACCATTTCCATTTCCTGAAGTGGAAAAAATGTCATTAATTATCCGACAACTATGACGTCATATATTGCGCCCTCAAATTTTTCTGGCCTTGGAAACAGCTTCTAGTACATTAAATGATATTTTGTAGATACTATCTGGTTCGATTTTAGTTTTTTTTTTTTTAAAAAAAAAGCAGAGTAAGAAGCGTAGTAAAGACCATAGATACTCAAATTCAAGAGGTCGGTACTGACGAAATTGTAAAATTGCGCTCATTGATCTTACGAAATGAGCCTGAGTTTGAGCGCGAATTCACAGTCATGAGCGTACGGTTAGATTGATGTTATGATCGTAAATCAGCCTGGTGATACAAACGAACGTAAGATTAAGTGAATGCAATATCGGACGGATGTTGTTAGTGTGAGGTCGAGTGAGCGTGTTGTCGGAAGTCGAAATGATGTGATCGCGAGACTGAATGAGCTTGACATTGAATTCTATGTGAGTCAGATCAAGTGAGCGTGATGCCGGATTGGCGATGTGAATGTGAGATTAAATGATTATGATGTCAGATTGGTCATGTGGTGAATGTAGGTTAAATGAGTGTGATGTCGAATTGATGATGTGAACGTGAAATTGAATGAGTGTGATGTTGGATTGATGGTGTGAACGTTAGGTTGAAAGAGTGTAATGTCGGATTGTTGTTATCAATGTGAGATTGAATGAGCATGATGTCTGATTGCTGATGTGACCATGAGGTTGAATGAATATGATGCCTGATTGTTGTTATCAATGTAAGATTGAATTAGCATGATGTCTGATTGCTGACGTGACCATGAGGTTGAATGAACATGATGCCTGATTGTTGTTATCAAAGTGAGATTGAATTAGCATGATGTCTGATTAGTGAGTGAAAATGAGTTTGAATGAGCGTGTTATCGGATTGGTGATGTGAACGTGATGTTGAATGAGTGTGATGTCGAATTGATGATGTGAACGTGAAATTGAATGAGTGTGATGTTGGATTGATGATGTGAACGTGAGGTTGAATGAGTGTAATGTCGGATTGTTCTTATCAATGTGAAATTGAATGAGCATGATGTCTGATTGCTGACGTGACCATGAGGTTGAATGAACATGATGCCTGATTGTTGTTATCAAAGTGAGATTGAATTAGCATGATGTCTGATTAGTGAGTGAAAATGAGTTTGAATGAGCGTGTTATCGGATTGGTGATGTGAACGTGATGTTGAATGAGTGTGATGTCGAATTGATGATGTGAACGTGAAATTGAATGAGAGTGATGTTGGATTGATGTGAACGTGAGGTTGAATGAGTGTAATGTCGGATTGTTGTTATCAACGTGAGTTTGAATGAGCATGATGTCTGATTGCTGACGTGACCATGAGGTTGAATGAACATGATGCCTGATTGTTGTTATCAAAGTGAGATTGAATTAGCATGATGTCTGATTAGTGAGTGAAAATGAGTTTGAATGAGCGTGTTGTCGGATTGGTGATGTGAACGTGATGTCGAATGAGTGTGATGTCGAATTGATGATGTGAACGTGAAATTGAATGAGAGTGATGTTGGATTGATGTGAACGTGAGGTTGAATGAGTGTAATGTCGGATTGTTGTTATCAACGTGAGATTGAATGAGCATGATGTCTGATTGCTGACGTGACCATGAGGTTGAATGAACATGATGCCTGATTGTTGTTATCAAAGTGAGATTGAATTAGCATGATGTCTGATTAGTGAGTGAACATGAGTTTGAATGAGTGTGTTGTCGGATTGGTGATGTGAACGTGAAATTGAATGAGCATGATGTCTGATTAGTGAGTGAACGTGAGGGTAAATGAGCGTGATGTCGGTAATCCGTTCAAATTTCAATTCTCTCCAACCGGGAATCAAACCCGGGACCCCATACATTAAAATTAGCACGCGTTAGCGACAATGTGAGAGGGAAGTGCATTAATATGAAGTGAGTTAAATGGTTAGTATTTTTTGTTTCCTGCTCATGGGAGTGCCGTAGATCAAACCTGGACTATTGTACCAACCATTTTAATTGCGAGCTCTTCTTGAAATAACTTTGTAGAACTTACTCTTTATTTGAACTTGAATCCGTGTTCTGTACAAAGACTATATCGAATAACAATAAAAATCATAAATTGGGGTTATATAAAGTTCCTATAAATAAACTATCCAAATTTCCAGTTTAGGTTTTAGAAGTTGTTTTTTTTTCCTTCTTAATATCAATCCTATCTTTTACCCATTCCTTTACGGTACTTAGAAATAATAAAACAGGGTGAAAAGAAGAACCATCGTAGAAATGCCTTCGAATGCCCGAGAACGTGAAGTTAAAAAATTTCTCATGCAACGCTATTCTCCTGATTCGCATGCTTTAACAAAAACCTTGCATGTAACATGCGTTCTATAACTGTTGTATGTTACTGATAATTTGATATGACGTAAGTCAAAGATCAATTCTTCTTCATCATAGTATCTTTTTTATTTTTTTATTCTTTTACTTGATATTTTCTTTTTTTTAATTTGATGAAGTTCACGAACATTCTTTCTTTCCTTCCTTTAACGCAAGACCTCAAATTTCTTTCTTTAAGTTTTTGAGAAACAAGATATGGTTGATTTTAGAGGTGTTTACTGCAATTCCTTTGTTGTATTATATGTATTATATAGCATGTCAAGTTTATTTGTATTACACCCTGTAAACCAATTGAATCTAATTAAGTGAAAGATTAACATTTTATTACTGTAGTTGCTTTTTTATTTGTGTTATTACTACTTTTAAGGAGTTTATTGATCTATATATGCAAAATAATGAATTGAGTTGATTTTAGAGCCCCTTTCAGCAGCGAGGCTATATAAGACGTGGACCTACTTATTAACGTGCAATCCGAAGCAGCGAGACTAACCACCGCCGGAAATCGAATCCGGGTCTCCCATGCCAAAGGCGCTTACGCTTACCGCTTAGCCACGAAGAAGCTCTTACGTAAAATAATGTACTGTATTTTTACGCTTAAAGAGAAGTTTGTCAATTGAAAGTACCAGTGGCGTAGATGCACTGCCGAATCCACGGGGGCGGCGGAGGGGGCAACCCCCCAAAGGTCTCTTTTTTTACTTCCAACATTTATCGTTGGTAAATACAAACATGGCTTTTTCCCAATCGATCCAATCTGTATGACAAGCCTAGCAGAGTCTAATCAAAATGTGTGGTACTTAATAGTACTTAATATTTGAAGTGTGAATACTTCTGTCCCTAGTTCCTTGGGGCGGTCACCATAAGCCCCAAAGGAGCGAGAATATGATTCATTCGTTGAACGAACAGCTGTAGGAAGAAGGATAAGACGTTATCACTGATTGAACTAAAAATGTGTGTCCTAGAAAAAGAATATGGAAATGGAATTCGGATGCAGAAACTTCAATTACCTTTACCTTGAATAAAAAGGATATATAGAATCTTCAGCCTCCTTACCGAAAATTTCTCTGAATCTGAGATGAGACTTTTCGGTTGGTTGACTGACGGATATGTATTTAAGTAGTTTATCAAAAGCGATGCTTTACAGAACAAGAACTAGAGTTTAAAGTTGGATCTGAACCACCTTGTAAAACATTCGATGCTCACTCACCGGGAATCAAACCACAGAACCTCATGCATCAAAGACCAAAGGTACGTTCGCTAGCTACTAGATCAACAAAGACAGCCGTGACTTTTGGGGTTTAACGCGGAACATCAGGAAAGGACCCTGATTCATTGTGACTTTTAATGGCATTTCATCTTTCCTTGGGAAATAACACAAGCTCTTATTGTAATTCATATATAAAAGAGGAAGTCTTAAGTGAATAATTGATCTTCGCACAGGCCAAACCGCTTAAGCTAGAAACTTGAAACTCGGACAGTAGATAAGATTTGTGACGTAGGGTATCACTAAGGAAGGATTTTTTTTTTTTTTTTGAAATTCGAAGAAAGGAAGAGGAATGGGGGTTGAAATTAGTTTAATAGGATGGTCGTCTCTCCGAATCCCTGAAGGTTAGAGACTTGAAATTTGGTATTTGGATTTTTCATTTAAAATAATTTGACACGTGTTTCAACGATTTTTTTAATATTTTAGTAAAATGGAAAAAAAGAGGTGGAAAGGAAAGAAAAAAGGGCGGGAATTGCAATTATTACATTAAGATATCAATATATAAGAATCTTTGAAGGTTAGAAACGTGGGATTTGATATATGGACTTCTCACTTAAAATAATTCAATAGGTTTTTCAGCGTTTTTCATATTTTACCTATAGAACGGAAGAAAAGGGATGGAACGGAATTATTATTAATATTATTTTTTTTTAAAGATGCCCATATCTCGGGTTCCCTTACTGTTAGAGACATTGGTAGTTTGATTTTTAATTTAAAATAATAAACATGTATTTGAAATTTTTTTAAACTTAACGTAGAAGAAAGGGAAACGAGGTGAGGTGGTTCACTAAAATACCTTACGAGGTGTTCGAATTTCGGGATAGAGTTTAAGGTCAATTTAATTTTATATGAAAGACACAGAATTCTATATGAAAGACACAGAATTCTATATGAAAGACACAGAATTCTATATGAAAGACACAGAATTCTATATGAAAGACACAGAATTCTATATGAAAGATACAGAATTCTATATGAAAGACACAGAATTTTATATGAAAGACACAGGATTCTATATGAAAGACACAGAATTCTATATGAAAGACAGGTATTGTACCACAGTAGCACGTAGGAGCTTTTGTTATATTGTGCGAGGCCGTATGCCGAGCAAATTGGGGGTTTGGGGGCAAAGCCCTACTTAGGCGAAGGCTAGTATTGTTGTAAGCATAGCTGTAATTATACGTGGACACCACACAAATATAGAGATAGATGAATTTTGTATTATTATTTATCCATGTATACTTTTGTTACCTATTTTTACGTAGACCGAACCTGTCGTTTTTTTTTTTTTCAAGTGTTTTTTTCAAGTAGTACACTCTTTCGTTAAAATGAATGCCATTGTCAATACAGTGTTTTCTTTTGTGCAAGAACTGTGCAAGACAGCGCATCTGATATATGAGGCGCCTAGTATCAAAACCCGTCACATCCATTTCGCTTAGTTTCGAGTAATCTCGCAAAATGTGCAGTAAAGCTCCATATACACGCGTACAAAGTTCCACATTTTAACTAGTTTTTTTAGTATGAAATACTAAGCTTTTAAACAAAATTATGTTTCCATGGAATTCCTTTAGATCAAACATATAATAAGTGATATTTAACTCAATTTCGGTAAAAAAAAATGGATTTAGGATATAGATTTCTGGGCTTTCAGCATCTAAGGCCATTTAGCCCTTCACAATTTGAGGGATGACGTCCCTCGGCAAGCACACAATTTTGGGAAAGGGAAAGAAGAAAGGATGGGGGGAAGGAAGGAAGCGGCCTGGGACCTATAAGTTAGGTACCACCCCGGCATTTGCCTGGTGTGAATGAGGAAAACCCAGGAAAACCTTATTCAGGATGGCTGGCCTGAAAAAGCGTGTTACACTTTTTCGACCGAGTGACCCCACCGGGAATCGAACCCGGGACTGCTCGCGGCGACTATGTGTGAAGTGAATCATGACACTGCCACTCCTACGAAACGCTAGTGCGTTTTTAATTTAATTCTACATAAAGAATATACTTTCACTTAAAAAAAAAAAAAACTTACAAAATTCGGGTCCCAAAATTGAATCTGAGAATCAAATCCCCCCCCCCCCCCCCCAATATCCAGCCACGGGTTCATATACGCCCCATTCTTGCAAATTAAAATTCTGGTCACCGTGAGGCTACGCTCATCTAAAAGGAAGTGAACCTCCTCTCCCAAACGATCCTTCTGGATTCACTAGTGCGTAAATGAGGGAGAATATGGGAGTTCTATTGATGGATGGATATGTATTTATTTTTCTTCAATAGCGAGACTGTATAGGACAAGGGCAGGTGCGCAGCCAGAATTTTTTGCTGGGAGGGGACCAAAGTTTATTTCCAAGGAGGGTGAAATACGTCTATGTAATATTAATACGCAAATAATTTATTCCGAGTTAATACATTTTTAAACAAAATTCAAAAACTGTGTTTGCATTTTCGAGATGATACATTTCAAGAGACGTCTCGTCTCGCCTCAAGGGGTTTTATCTCGTCTCGTGACAACACTATTCACGGCATACTTATCTGAATTCCTTTGAGAAGAAATTGGCTTTCCTATCCTTGTTGCACTTCTATAATTACCCCATTCACTTAATTATGTTAGCGTGAGTGGGCTACAGCCAGGGACGTACACAGGAGGTGGGTCCTGGGGGTCCAGTCCCCCCTTCCCCCGAAATTTCGACTTGTGTGTAAATTTAGCCTAATTTTAGGGGCAATTTTTTTTTAGGAATTTTAGTATAAAATACCCTCATATTAGGTTTTGATCCCTCCCGAAATAAATTCCTGCGTACGCTACTGGCTACAGCCTGTCTTCAACAGAACATCGGACATGAACATTAATGTAGAAGGAAGAACTGTATACATAATTTAAAGCTTTAGTTAATTCGATTTGAGGTTTGAATTCCTAGTTATTGGCTAGACAGCGACACGATTATTGAGATTCGAACCTACAATTAATTTCGTTTGACAATCATCAGCCTAGTAAGACCACAGATTGGACTACAGTATCATGCCAGTGATTGGGCTATCGTCATTGGCTAAAAGTACGAATACCACGTACAAGTATTCGGGGGGAGAAAATAGGACACGTGATTAGTTTTTGTTACCTGGTTAGTATTATTAGCGATGATATGAAGTGTGAACGTGAAATAAAAGCAAAGATAGGAATGGCGAATGAAGTTTTTAGGAGGAAGAAAATACTATTTTGTGAGACTTTAAATAAAGTTGAGAAAAGGACTCACATGCTTTGTGTGGAGTATTGTACTGTATGGATCAGAAACATGGACCTTACGCAAAAATGATGAAAAACGACTGGAAGCTTTTGAAATGTGGGTGTGAAGAAGAATGGAGAGGGAATTAGCTGGGTCGAGAGGGAAACGAATGAGAGGGTATTAGAAATAATGGGAGAGAAAAGAACAATTTTTGACATTGAAAAGATGACGAGAAACTGGTTGGGCATAGGCTAAAAAGAAACTGTATCATGAGGGACATGCTAGAGGGTACGGTGGCAGGAAAGAGCGGGAGAGGGCGAAGGAGACTACAATTAATGGACGATATCAGAACGGAAAAATCGTAGGTGAAGACGAAGAGATTAGCGAAAGACAGGGGGGGCGCGGTGGCTCAGTGGTAGAGCGTTCACCTCCGGTGCTTGGGGTTCCTGGTTCGATCCCAGCTCGCGCCGTGTGGACTTTGTGGTGGACAAACACCGTGCTCGTGGGTTTTTCTCGGGGTTCTCCCGTTTCCTCCCACTTTCTTCATTCCACTATTTCACTCATCTCTCATTATCACCGTCTCCTTTAGCCTAACCGGTATAACCGTGGGACGTAAAAGTTAAAAGATTTCATTTCATTTCAAAGATTAGCGAAAGACTGTGGAGCATGGAAGCTTCTCAGTTGTGGCAAGTGATCTGCCAATAATGGCAGAATACCTATGATGATGATGATATACAAGTAAACAAGAGCTAAGTAATTAAGGGTTCAGTACATAGATATCCATTGATAATCATCCATAAATACATAGCTATATTACAAGTCATTTACTTCTTATAAATGCCAAGAAACTCAGATTCTTCACCAAGACTTGTGTTATATTAGCGACAATGTATGCTGTTGCAGAAGGGGAGAAAAAAGAGGGTTCTGAAATAAAATAAACGCTTCTATATGGACATTCTTCAGTTATGAGAAACTTATTATATGTTGAAAACAGAACTGAAATATATATGTTTTGATAGAAAGATCATAAGCTTAGACTCCACCAACTGTCCAAATACCATAAGCCTTGTGAAAGAAATTACGAAATGTTATTCTAAACTTATTACAGGAAATAAAATATTTTTCTCGTGTATTTATTTTAAAATTGAGAAAAGGAGAAAATTCCAGTATTAAATACTAGTTTTAAAAAGTGTAATAATATTTTATGAGCTATAACAGAAGGGAGTTTTATATACACGAACAAATCATAATAACTCTGTTCGTGTTACACTTCTCATTTATTATATATAATTCCGAAGAACGTTAAATATTAACAACAGTGAAAATAAATAAATCGAGATTTTTCAGTTGTTATTTAAAAACAATGTTTTTCATGTTCTGTTTTGTTTGAGTTTAGCGTCTCTTTTAGCAGAGAGCAGTGGCGTAGGGAAGGGGGGCCCAGAGGGGCCGGCCCCCCTAAAGAGGTCCGACAATGTACTTTGGTACTTTGACGTTTGTAATTTTTTATATATTTTTATGTTTATGTATTTCTTTGTTTGTAATGTTTCTATATGTACCTATAACAGCACTTGGGTCCCCCCCCCCCAAACACACATCCTGACTACGCTACTGGCAGAGAGGCTATATGAGATGTGGGCCTACTGATTAATGTGCAACCCAAACCACATGTGCTCCCGTCGAGAATCGAACCCAGATCTCTCACGCCAAAGACACATACGCTAACCGATTAGCCACGAAGGAGCTCTCATGTTCTGTTAATATCATTAGAACAAGCATGAACAAAATTATTCACCATACACAACAAGAACATGAAGGAATACATGTTACGAATTACCTGCAAATATCTATAAGGAAAACAATTACATGTATTAGAAGGATGACAGAAGGGACACATGGAATTATGTCAATCTGAAACGCTATAAAATCCCATCTTGAGAGACAAAAGATCCCATTTTGCATCTTAATTTCCCACATTGTACAATTAATAATAATAATAATAATAATAATAATAATAATAATAATAATAATAATAATAATAATAATAATAATAATAATAATAACCTCATTAGTCCCAGAACGTGCTAAAAGGCACAATACTTAATAATATAATAATAATTATAAGATGGGATGTCTAAGGTTCCCAGATTTTCAGCCTTAAAAAAAAAAAAAAAAAAAAAGACAAGAAAATTTACAGTATAGCCATAGTTGTGCACTTGCTTCTTAGAGAAATATTATAAATAATTAAATGTTATATCAGCACTCACCAAAAGTGAGGGACAAAAGAGATTATTCTTATTATTTGATTCCTATACCGTATGATTCCTATTATTTGAGTATTGATGACTAATAAAAAGCGATATTTTTTAATTGGACGAATGATATTAAATATGGATGTAATGCAGTATATTATGGGAGTATACTGCGTATACTTACTTAATATTTTTAGAGCCAAGCGTATACTCACCTCAAACCTACGAAAAAAGGAGCGTATACTGTGAGGTGAATATATACTTTATTTTTGAAAACAATCTAGCGTATACCCACCAAAACCATACTAGCATTACATCACTGACATTAATGTATATTTTGGAGAAAAACCCGAGACATTTAGAGTTTTGAACAATTTTTGGAAAGGTAGTTGACGTAAATCCAGGAATGTTCCAGCTGAACTGGAACATCTGGAATCCCCATATACAATACGTATATGTTTCATTTCTGGAAATTTTTAGCTTCCTTTATCCGCTGAAAATATCATATAGAATCATTGTTATTTGGCAGCAGTGTTGCCACGAGACGGGACGAAGCTCTTCCAATAGGAACATTCTTTTTGAGACAAGAAAGCACTTTCCGAGACGAAAGAGCCCTAAATGTAGTCTCATGGGTAACACTATTTGGTTTAGTAGGATGTAAATTTCATAATGTCATACCATATGACTTGTATACTACATTAAACATTTCTTTTTAAATAATATCCTTGCATTTTATAATCTATTATCACCATCTTACAACATTATGAGTTCTCTATATTGACGAAATAATAGGAACGCTGAGGGGGGTCTTGCCCCCATTGGGGACTGAACTTGAACTTAAAAAGGGGGCGCGGTGGCTCAGTGGTAGAGCGTTCACCTCCGGTGCTTGGAGTCCCTGGTTCGATCCCACCTCGCGCCTTGTGAACTTTGTGGTGGACAAACACCATGCTCGTGGGTTTTCTCGGGGTTCTCCCGTTTCCTACCGCTTTCTTCATTCCACCATTTTATTCATTTCTCATCATCACCGTCTCCTTTAACCTAACCGGCATAACCGTGGGACGTAAAAGTTAAAAGATTTCATTTCATTTTTAAACTTAAAGAGCATCAGGACTGCCAGTAATTAACTTAGCAATGCTGAAAACTAATGATGCGGCATTAACACAGTGGAATCCCGGTAATCCGAACAGGTCCGGAAGGAAAATTTTGTATTATTTTATTGCTTATTTTATTTATTTATTTATTTTTGTGGCAAAAATACCCAGTTTTAGGATATTAATAACTAAAAGGATGAAAATGGGTGCATGTTTTCGTTGAAAACTAAGTGAACTTTCGTTAAACATAGTTTTTTCTTCTTTAATACCTGTATTTGGGCCTTAAGCCACATTACAACAATTACACAAAGTTTGAAGTAGAGTACAGTACATACTGTATAATATTGAAACTATTATAGCAGTAAACTAAATACAGTATTGCAGTAGAATAAGTACTGTGCTGTAAACATAAAACTGAACGTACAATACTGGTAGTGTGCAGTACTAGTATCTACCATAGTACCATACTACATATATTACAACAGAATATATCCATTCACCCTAGGGCCCAACGCAGGGGGTAGGTCCTAGGGGTCCGGACCACCCGAATTTCGACTTTTGTGTAAATTTAGCCTAATTTTAGGGGCAATTTTTGGGAATTTTAATATAAAATACCCTCATATTGAGTTTGGATCCCCTCCAAAACAAATTCCTGCGTACGCTACTGATTCATCCACTTTAAACAGCGATTTTACTGTTATTCCGGCTAATCCAAACGATCGCGTAATCCGAACAGGGTTCGGTCCCAATTAGTTCGGATTAGGAGAACTCCACTGTATTTTTACATATCACTATTTCACCCCACCCTCTCAAGTACTAACGAGAGCTTGAATTGGACTTAAGAGGCCTTATCACTGCGAAATTAAAATACCGCTAATTTTACAGTAATTATGTGATATCTTCAACTAGATAAGAGATAATCAAAAAATGGAACAAGAGCTCCCTAGACAATATTATTTTACATGAAATACCGTTATCACGATTAACTTATCTCCTTTTGATTTCCAACCATTTAAAAAAATCGGGATTTATTTTAGCGTTTCTAAATAGCTGCCAACGAAAAGCTACTAGGTGACTCATGATAACGTTACCTCATGCAAAATAATATTCTCTAAAGCGATTTTGTTCCACATTTTGATTATATTTTATCTATTTGAAGATATCATATAATTATTGTAAAGTTAGCGGTATTTTAATTTCGCAGTGATATGGCCTCTTAAGCGACATCGGAGATTGTCACTATTTATCTAAGCGAACGCGAAAGCTATGGATTCGACACTAACATTCGTTCTTTTCCATTGGTTGTTTATATGTTTCTTCCTCCCCTTCCCCTACGAGTTTCAGGAAAGACTTACTTCAACTAGGAGCTGACCTTGGACTTAAAGGGCACCAAACTATTACCGATAAACTTAGGGAACCGGAAAAACCATGGATTCGACACTAATTATTGGTCATTTCCAATTATTTTTTATGTGTCACCATCTTAACCACATTATGTGGTCTATATAGACAAAATAATGGTCGGAGCACAAGCTCTCTGTCTTATCTACTGTAGTCACGGGCGTCGAAACACAGGAGACGGTTAAGTAAACATCTTACAATTTATGACTTCACTTATGATGTCCAACCAATCATCACAGTTTTCAGTCTTATACACCGTATATCATTCATTCATCAAATTTATATCCTTTCTTCTACAATAAACAACTTTATTAATCTAAAGCTCTCTCATCATTCGTTTTTTGTTGTTTATCATTATTCACCCAGCACAGAATATGAAACCCCAAATCTTTTGCTTACGTCACGTTCTTAAACAGAATCATTGTAGTCATCTAATCCTTACATTCATCAAAATATTCAACAATTATGTATTTAACGGAGAAAAAGTGTCCAAAGATGGGGCCTACAGCAATCAATTTCGCTGAACAAAATTATATGGCTAAATGTAAATCCTCATGTGCAGTTTCCGAGAAAATCAAGAAACTCTTTTGAAAACCTAAAAAATTGATGCTGGGTAATAACCACGATACGTATTAATCCGAAACTTATACTGAAGTATATTCTAAGTGAGATATGTGGTGGACAAACACCATGTCCGTGTGTTTTCCAGGGATTCTCTCGTTTCCGCTCACTTTGTTCATTCCATCATTTTATTCATTTCTCATCATCACCATCTCCTTTAGCCTAGCCAGCATAATCGTGGGACGTAAAACTAAAACAAAATCATTTCATTTTAAGTATATCCTAATATCCAAGTTTCCATACAAGACTAACGGGAGACACAATGGGTCACTGGTAGAGCGCTTATCTTTGGTGCGTGGGATTGAACCCGGGGATACTTTTCTCGATTCCCGATGGGGACACTCGGTCGAAAAAAATGTAAAAGCTTTTTCAGGACAACCATCCTAAATGAGGTTTTCCTGTGTTTTTCTAATTCACCAGGCAAGTACCGAGATGCTACCTAACATACAGGTCCCAGGTTACTTTCTTCCTTCTCTTTCTTCGGATAATGTGATAGCTAAGGGACGTCATAGCTCATATATGACGGGCTAACATTTCCATACCTGCCGAAAGCCCATAAATCTAATTCCTAATATTAATAGTTTTCAGTTGTCTGCTAGTTTGAATTTAAGAATCTTTACAACATGGAGAGCAAGATGTATAACTTTCAGAAATTTAATAAGGTGGTTAGGCAACCAACATGACTCTTCTGAGATGTTGGTTTGCATAACTTAGGCTTACTGGCCATCAATAAAATGCTAGCTTGAAAACCAACAAAGATAGGCAGCTCCGGATGGAAAAAGGAGCCCATAAATGGTGAATGTTATAAAGACAATTTTTAGAATTGTAGAATCCACTACAAGAGAACGAAGGTGATACTTGAATAAAAGAATCATAAAATTTCAGTAAAGCTAAAACTTATGTTTTCTTTCCCAGAAAAAGGTGAGTTCTTATGCGGAAAAACTCCATCCCTAAAAAGCCATTTTCTTTTCATCTCAAATTTTGAGTAATAGAGTTTGACCTTAGTATCATAACTTATACTGTTCTAAGACCATATGAGGCGGGAACCTAAATGAATCTTTTTTTTTTTTTTTTTTAAATAACATATGTAAGGAAAACCAAGTTTTGAGAAAAATGAGAAAACTATACTACATAGTACAGTTTCTCCAAAAATGTCTATTTATTTATAATGTATCGAGTGTAGGCAACAGCTTGACAGGTGCAGATATCTCACAAAATGTGTATCTACGCGTAGCAAACACAATATTGTCGTTAACTTTGTGTCTGACAAAACTTTGACATATTTCGATTAAAAAAAAAAAAAAAAAAACTACAAGTAGGGTTGTGTTACACCACCAAGCTTAAAGACATTTTTAAAATTAAAAGATCAAATATTTCTTGTTTAAGTTCTTTAGTAAAATAGATCTTCAAACTTTGACAAACGGATTTTGCTAAAGATAGATTTTTAAATTACAACTTTAAAAATCATTGTTAAGAGAAACCTTAATTTTATTTTCAGGCCATAGAAGTTACTTAAAGAATATCTTTAAATTACACGAATAAAAATACATATGAACCGCTTACTGTAGAAGTTTGCAGGAGATGCAAAAAACTGAATAAATCTATCTTTACGATATTTCCATCATAACACGCAAAATTGAAGGCATCGCGATGCCCATTGTTATTGAGCAGACAAGTATAATTTCAGTGCTACACGATCCATTGACCTATCACAAACCATTATTTTCATACAAAAAGTCTTTGTGTAAATGTTGAACATGTTTGCTTTCTGCAGTAAGTAGTCCATATATATATATTGCTGTAATACATCTTTTAATTTCGAGAACAAGATGGACTCGCTAAAGATATTTTCAAGTTTCTAGGACAAGAAATTTCAACTCATTCACTGATCTAAAGTATTTTTGTGAAGAAAAATTTTAAAGCTTCTTGTACAAGTATTTCGTAAACCAATTTTTAAATTGCAAGATTAAACACAAACAAACTATTCTGAGCAAAATAATATATTCACATAAAAAACTACATACGTGTTACAGTTTCGCCAACTAACACTTTGGCTTCATCAGACACTATGAGATAAATGAGAAATGTGCAGTCTTATATACAAACAAGATTAAGAATCCATGTTTAAAAAAAAACTGTTTTAAATGAGAAGAACCAAGAATCGTTACTATAAACGTATCTTTAAATTAACAATAACAGAGTCATCCTAATCTCTTTAGGATTCTCTAATCTTTCAAATTGATGGAAAAGGACTTCTTGCTAGAGCATATTTTTAAACTACGAGAGCGAAGAGTTTTTTGCTGAGAAGGAATCTTTAAGCTTCTATGGCAAAGAATTTTCCTAAAGCACATTTTAAAGATTATGGTGAAGTCAGGGGCGGATCCAGGACGGACTTCTGGGGGGGGGCAGTGGGTTGTAATATTGCTACTTAGAGCTACTTTTAAGAGTTCCAAACTCTGAGATAGGTTTTATTTATATATAAAATAAGAAAGTTTCCTCTTCTGAGGGGGGGGGGGAAATCGCATCGATCATCCCCTGGATCCGCCCCTGGGTGAAGTAAAAGCGCTTTTGCTAAAAGATCTTATCAAGTTTTCTAGGATTAAAGAATCCTTACCAAAAAATAAATAAAATAAAATAAAATAAATTGCAAGGACAATATATCTTTTTAGAAACATTTTAAAATCACAGTAACAAAGAGTCCTTACTAAAAACACATGTTTAAGTTACAATGACGTAGAGTGCTTGCTATAAGACGTCATTAGATTTCAAATGAAATGAAATGAAACCTTTAAGTTTTACGTGCCACGGTTATGCCAGCTATGTTAAAGGAGACGGTGAGAAATGAATGAAAGGGTGGAATGAAGAAAGTGGGAGGAAACGGGAGCATTTCGAGAAAACCCATGCACATGGGGTTTGTCCACCACAATGCTCACTTGCGCGAGCTGGGATCGAACCAAGGACTCCATGTGCCAGAGGTGAACGCTCTATCATTGAGTCACCGCGGCCCTTTAAATTTCAATAGTAGAAATAATGATTCCTTCCTTAAACGTTTGCTATGATTCTAAATCTTTCAATTCAAAAGACAAAAATTCCTTGATAAAAACATATCTTAAATTACAAGGGAAACTTGCTCTTTCTCTGAAAGTTACATTTGAATCAACTTACATATCATCATCATCATCATCACCATAGGTATTCTGCCATTATTAGCAGGTCACTTGCCGTAAGGTGAGAAGCTTCCACGCTTTAGAGTCTTTCGCTAATCTCTTCATCTTCAAGTACAATTTTTCCGTTTTGATGTCGTCCTGTAATTGTAGTCTTCTTTCCCCCCTGGCTTTCCTTCCACCATACCCTCTAGCACGTCTCTCATGATACAGTTCCTTTTTTAAATTAAAAGAACAACAGTTCTAGCTATAAGGTATCTTTCGATTCCTAGGACTTTTTTTTTGCTAGAATCACGTTTTAATTACAGATCTGAATACTAAACGGCGTGACAAACATCTTGGCATTTGAAGGCGGCGCTCCAAGTTCCCTTTAAATGCTGCTAGCAAATAAGAGGCCTGCGGTATTGCCACGTTTATTTTGTACACGTCCACGTCTATCCTCTGCCACCTGATCGCGCTGTAGTTCGTCTGCTTAGTCATAGCCACACCCCTTAGCACTCGGCAACGTCGCGTCAGAGCTTGAGTTTTATTCGTTTAGCTGAAATGCCAAGATGTTTGTCACAGGCTTTAGTTATAAATATTGTAAAAAGTTTCCTCATATTTGAATTTCTAAGACAAAGAGTCTTTGCTATAGATATTGTATCTTTAAACGAAAACAACACATTATTTTCGTTGCAAGATGTCTACATGAATTTCTAGGATGAAGCATTCCATCTGAAAGTAATTTTTAAATTGCACGGACAAAAGTTCTAGTTAACAATATTTTAAAACTGCAAGGCTAAAATTCTTACAAGAAATATTTTTGAGATTTAAGATTACAATTTCATTTTCGTAAAAAAGTATTTCTAAATTTCAAGGACAAAAACATTTTTCACTAAATACCATGACGAAGCAGTTACAAGGTCAACTAAAGGTCAAGATTTAGAAAATGAGGAACGAATTAAAACAAATATACTTACACTACATATACATGTCAAAGCATATAGGAAGACCAAAAAAATATATATAAATCTAAGAAATTTATGAAATTGTTGACCAGTTTAGTCTAGAAGTGTTAAAATGCTTCCCCACTCTTTTGACACCCTAGTATTGGGTGTGGATGTTTATGTTTGCCCCCAAAACTGCATTCAACACCTCTTGAATCATTGGGAATTCTCTTCATAACGCATGCTTTGACAGAAATTCTGAAGTAGGTTATCAACAGAGTAATACAATGTAATTAACATCTCACAGCAGTGAACTATGGAAGCTTTTTCTCTCTCACTTGAGGTATATCTATGTTCTATTCCTTCCCTCTGTCTGTGTCGTTGAACATTCACTATTCTTGAAGAGGGTAAAAAGATTTGTAGGTATGTATCGCTTAGTTTTTTTTTTTCTCTTAATATGCTCGATGACAACTCAGTGTTTACAAAGTCACGTTCCTACAAATTGCTTTCTGCGATCTTTGATCGTGGTGTGACTGGTTTTATACTTAACAAAGATCTTCCATCTTTTTTCTGTTTCATTAAACGCACATTACTTAAACGAAGCTTTCAAATGCGAAAGACTTAACGATAATTCTTAAAAATGTTCACACAGCAATCAAGGTTTAAAAGTTTTGTGAAAATAAAATATGAAAACAGAGGATATCTATTTAGCTTTTTCTCCTTTAGTTTTTTTTCTTTCTTCAGAGAGTTACGCCAATCACTTAGCAAGGTTTGTTTGTTTTGTATGTTTGTGTGTCCATCTTTATATACAATACCGAGGATATTAAGGACAGAACCTAGTTATTAATTTGGGCTTCGAATCGCGACTATAGTGAACGCAACGAATAGTGAAGCCTGGACTCTACACCAATCATATAATCGGTTTATCTCACGTGTGATTCTTCGGAAGAATTCGGTACGATTCGTGCAGCTGGCTTCCGAACGCACACTTGAGAAAGCGCGAAACAGCAGAAGTACACCAACAATGTTGCCAAACTTCAAAGGTATACTTAACAATGGACAAAAAAGGAGCACTTAAAGAACTACAAAAAGAACACTAATAATTATTAGAATTAAATGGTAACAACAATATATAGCAAAAATATAAAATAACAACAACATCAATAATAAAAAAATAGACAAAACGAAACTTTGAGGCAATTCGACAATACTGTACCCTCCGGAGATGTTCTCCGTACAGCGCGAGAAGCGACACTGGCAAAATTTCACGAATGGGAGTTGACGACCGAGACACACCCTCGCATCCTATTGGGTGGTGAAATAGTAGATCTAAGCCAAGCTTCACGACTCAATGCGATCGCTGTAAAGGTTCATATCCGTTGCGGTTAGCGAGTGCACAAAACATCATACAAGGTCAATCCTCACAATATAGCTCAGTTACTTCCAACTGGGCTATATGTAATGTAGGGGTATTGTTTTCACAATCAGAGACACAGCAGAGAGAAACATGTTGAGCAAATGAGATGATGTAGGAGAATGGAATAACCAAGTGCTACCAGTGTACGTCTGGTTATGAATCCATGAGTACTAATACCTCCAAAACCGTACAGTACGCTATTGATGTTCTTTTTTGACTGTCATTACTGTCTTTTATCAACGTGAAGTTTCCCAAGTGCTCCTTGTCCTCTTCATGTGATTTATCAAGAATAGGAGCACTAAACTGTGACGTCACAGACCACCCAGCTAAAAATAGATTGGATTACTTGCAAAAGATACATAGAATTTCTGGTTAATCTATGAAACAAATAGCTATTAACTTATAAATTTTATATTTGCAGATCAAACTGTTTTTTTTCTTACATGCTCAATGAAATACGTAAACACATTTAGTTATAAATAACTGGTAAACTTATAGACCATTTCCTACCGCACTTTCTTGCCTCTAAGAGAGTTGTATTTGTTTGCTTGTGTTTCACGTCTCTTCAGAACTAAGAAACGTGAACTTAAAGCTTAAACATGGAATCGAACCGGGGCTCTCACGTGCCGAAGTCGAGTTTGCTAACAACCATATATCCACGATAGACATCGTCACAGTAAAGCTGTCTCTTAGGTAGTGACATTTTGATATTATAGATATGACCATTGTACATTCAGGGACAAAAGTTCTTTCCGTTTGTAAAATTTATTTTGGCAATAACGATGGTATGGCTGGAATGTACACAAAATTACATTCTTTTTAATTTACTGAAAACTGTACTCAAATCGTCCTTTCATCCTGAGGTTATTTACGAAACTAATTTCATAAAATGGAAAAAACATTTGTCGCCGACTGTACATAGTTGGTTTAAGGGATTTTGTAGTGCATATACCTTAAACATAGCTTGTAGAGAGAGAGATAAAGGACAGAATAGCTGGTTTATGTTATATTCTATTAATCGAAGTGCGTGGAGGATGTACAATTCAAGGTGTATAAAACGAGAAAATTATGCATACGTATGGCGGATCCAAGGGGGGGCTATAGGGGCTATAGCCCCCACTTGACGCTGAGGTATACATGGGATAAAATGGGCTTCAATCCTGCTTTACATTGGATAAAACAGGAAAATATGGTTTAGCCCCTCCCTTGATCATATCCTGGATCCGCCCCTGCATACGTATATTATCGTTATTATTTAGGCCCCATCTCGCTTCTTTATCGTGAGCTATACAAGGTTAGCATAAATGATTTATTGGGGGTTCAGAACACAAAACACTGCATATTATGAAATGTGCCGAAACCTACAAAGATGGGTGATGTATAAAAAGATACACTCACCAAGTTTCAGGTATGTACTAAAATACAAATGAAGAAAGTGTATGCGGTTAGTCACAGGGCCACGTCCAAATAATAAACCAGTTCGTTTCATATTGTAAGGTTCCATATCCCTCACGTGTAAGCAACCTCTATAAATACAAGCTTCATTTATAACCACGTGCTATTGTGTACAAACATTGCCACCAGCAGACGATGAAAGGAGAACACCAGGAAGCCACGAAGTCGGTCGGAAGGAAACCGAAGATGGACGACCCTCTCCTCACGTACCGTCCCTTCAGAGGACACCCATAAAAGAAGACCATAAGTGGACAGGAGCATCAGTCTACAGCTGTTCATTAGCCTACCAACATCTTTCTCCTGGAGACACAATGTCCTATGGAGATTCCCGCTAAACCTTATCTCTGGAGGCTGCAGTGAACGAAAGAGTTAATCTACAACCACCTTTCTCCCGGGCCTGCAGTGAGCTACGGAGAAATACAATAACTGTCTCCCCAGGTCTCAGTGGACAAAGGAAACTCCTTATAATCACGAGGCTGCGATGAGCGAAGGGGTTTCTATTATAACCTAAGACTAATTGAACCCATACTTTCCGAGCTACTACTGTGTGCTGAGGATACACTGGACTCTAAAATCATTTTGTATATTACAAGGAAACTTTGTAAATCATTATAGATATTTATTTTTATAACAAATAGGTGGGGGTTTAATCCCTGTTTGTTTCATTAGACTCTACCGAAAACATTGCAGTGTGCTCAATAGCATGTTCCCGTTAATGTTCGTTACAGCAGAGCGATGCATTCCTTCAGTTCATGCAGTGTTGTTGCCCGTTTAGGATACAGTTTATCTATCCCTCATTAGCAGGAATATTGCAAGAACTGAAGAAACACTTCGTTGAAGGTAGTGTACATGTTATTGAACGTAAGGAACGAACTGGATTTCCGTTTGGACCCATGGCACACACATTCATCATCTATAATATGTAACTGAGACTTGATGACTGTATTATATCTTTTCATGTATCATCTACCGTATCTTTGTAGCTTCGGCATATTTCGTATTTCTAAATACACAATGATTTGTAATCCGTTAACTCTGTATTTATACTTATTTTATTTTCTGTTCTGCTTATAGTTCGTTTTTAAGTATGGTACTTGTACCGATTATGGCCCGGGTCCCTAATATGGCCCACAGACAATATCTCTGCAGATTTACGTTGGTGTTACTAGATGACAATATAAACTATGTCTTCATGACAAGCGTAAACATATTTGCGCGGCTCAGAGGACATAGTTTATATTGTCATCTAGTAGCACCAACGTAAATCTGCAGAGGTATGGTGGGTGGGCCATATTAGGGACCCGGACTATAATCGCTACAAGTACCATATATGTATATTTAAACCTTACCATCGTATAATTATTCAAATTACGAGGTGCATTCGGAAAGTAACTTCCGATTGATGATTGTGCTTGAAGTAGTGGGGACAGTGCTACCATCTTTGCACAGACATGTGCGGCAGATCAATCTGCGCATCCAGTCGTCCTGATATAGTGAAGGTTGTCTGATCGCTAGTTTTATTTCTGTAGCGTCTCAAAATGCGTGCTGCAACAGAAAACCCCTCCAAGTGCGAGGTGCGAGCTGTTACACATTTTCTTACGACAAGACAATATTCAGCAGCAGTTACTCATCGGAAATTTTGTGCCGTGTATAGATCAAGTGTGATGAATGATGGAGTTGTTTCGTGAATGGGTTCGTTCATTTAAAAGTGGACGAACAAACATTCGTGACGAAGAGATGTGAAAAATTCGTGAAAATCGACGTTTTACAATCTCGGAGCTTTCCGATGACTTTCCGCAAATTTCCGAAACTGTGTTATAGGACATAGTGACTAGGGATGGCCAGAACCGGTTCCTGGTGGAACCGGTTTTCGGGTCTTAATGGATCCGGTTCTAGAAGATCCGGTTCCGGAACCGGTTTTCGGATCTAGGTCTGGAACCGGTTCCTAAGATCCGGTTTTGGAACCGGGTTTTCAGATCCAGATCTGGTACCGGTTCCTAAGATCCGGTT
The DNA here is from genome assembly GCF_964235325.1 of Thermobia domestica. Lineage (NCBI taxonomy): Eukaryota > Metazoa > Arthropoda > Insecta > Zygentoma > Lepismatidae > Thermobia > Thermobia domestica. Next base: position 22,270,750 of record NC_137456.1, on the reverse strand, counting down.
CTGGAACCGGGTTTTTGGATCCAAGTTTGGAACCGGTTCCTAAGATCCGGTTCTGGAACCGGGTTTTTGGATCCAAGTCTGGAACCGATTCCCAACATCCGGTTCTGGAGCCGGGTTTTCGGATCCATGTCCGGAACCGGTTCCAGAACCGGTTCTGAAAACCGGATCTCCGAGAACCGGTTCCGCCGGGACCGTATCTTTGTGGCCATCCATAATAGTGACACAGAGGTTACAGGTGGTCACAGGCTGGCGCAAAGTACAGGCGGGAGATTTTTATGCTGACGGAATTTCTAAGCTAGTGCAGAGATATGACAAGTAATTATATATATATATATATATATATATATATATATATATATATATATATATATATATATATATATATATATATATATATATATATATAAATTCTTCTTATTTATTTTGGTGTTTCATTTTTTTAATCAATTGGAGGTTACTTTCCGAACGGCCCCCGTATTTGCTTAACAAGTTCGTTATTCATTTAGCCACCATACATGCTATTAATTAGCACCAAAATAAAAATCGTCGTTCTTTTTTTTTTTACAATTCAATTAATTCATTTCTTTTTCTTATTTTCAGGTAAGTCTACTAAAACCAAGCTCGCTAAATATGATTTTATCTTCGAAATACTACCTTTAGGTGTCGTGAGTACTTGCATTCATTATTATTTATTTGTTTTACTAATTTTAGGTATATTATTATATTTATGTATATTGTGTTAGAAATATTGCCACCCTACAAAATTATGTTCTAACTTAGAAAGTTGCGTAATTATTAGATTTCAGTCTAATTAAATTGCTCTAATAGTAGGTCTATTAGAAATAGTATAATACAAAAATTTGCACAACTCTATATCTGACAGTGTAGAGGGCTTATTCCTGTCTCTATACATTCTAGTTATTATCAACCTAGCATTAATTATGTCCATCTAGCTACGATCAACCTAGAATTAATTATGATCATCTAGGTATCACCAACCTAGAACTTATTATGATCATCTAATTACCATCAATGTAGAATTTATTATGATCGTCTAATTACCACCAACCTAGAATTTACTATGATCACCTAGATACCATCAATCTAGGATTTATTATGATCTTTTAGCTATCATCAACCTATCATTTATTATGTCCATCTAGCTACCATCAATCTGTAATTCATTATGATCATATAACTACCATCAGTCTAGATTTATTATGATTATCTAGCTATTATCAACCTAAGATTTATTATGATTCGGAAGATGCCAAATGTTATGTTTCATTTTAAAAATCAGAATATATATATCTGTCGTAATAATGTATATATCCGTTGTAATAATGTAAAAATATTTATAATTTTGTAAATATAGAACACTTTATTACATTTTCCAATTCGTCACAACCAACCTTTTACACACGTGCGTAATTAGATTGTAATAATAAGATCTAATTTAAATTGTTTGAATATTGACTTATTGTTCATTAAAATTGAAATTAAAGTTAATATTCATAAAACTTAAATTAGAATTATTATTATTGTTATAATCTAATTCTGCTCAATTAACCTAACTGTAATTAAAATTACACCAACAGGATATAATGAGAACTCTTCTCAAAAACAATCTCTCCGTTCTAGAACAATCTTTATCACGTTCATTACTACAAACACAATAACAATGTTTAAATGTTTATTAGGGACAAACAAACAGCTACAGCCACAAAGTGCCCCCAAGAAAGTTTATACAAATATAGGGCGCTTACATTTAAACGTAACATAAAAATGAAACATGCAAAAAAAAAAAAAAAAAAAAAAAAAAAAAAAAAAAAGAAAGAAAGAAAGAAAGAAAGAAAGAAAAAACATGCAATGGGTATTACAGATGAACATACAATAAAAATCATAATGAAAAAACAAATAAACATAACTACCATCTCAAGTACATCTCAAACAAAGTACACCCAGTCATGAGACTAAAATAATAACATATTGATATGAGTATACAATAAGGAAAAAAGTATATAACATATTAAAAAGGAACATACATATAGTCATAAAGTTACAAATGAAAATACATGAAAATCATAAAAGAATATAAGCGTAATTTTCAAATCAGTTGACACCTTAGTTAAAGTACACTCATTCAAAAGACAGAAATGAAAAATAATAAAGTAAGTATACCAAAGAATACAAAATAAGCATATAGCATGTAAAACTCATAACCAAGATAAAAAAAAAGAAGTGTAGTATCCAAAAAAGGGAGCAAGGATAAAAGAGAAAAAGATGATAGGAAAAGAGAAAGGAAGTTAAAAAGAGAGAACAAAAAAAAAAAAAAAACCTTAAACCTAAAAAAAATTCAAATGGCACCTTACAAGTTAAAAAAAAAATATTTGTCCTTTAGAATTTTAATTAATTGTGAACGAATTTTAATAAAATTACTTTGAAAGATATCTATAGCATAGTAGTACTTATTGGCTGTATCTATAGTTTTATAAATTGAACTCTTCAGGGTAGGAACATTCGAAACAAAGGGTACAAAATTTCTAACATTGCGATATGGAATTCTTATGGACCAGAAACCATCAATAGAAAAGACACCTTGAAGAATATTATGAAAAAAACTTAAATCAAAAATACACCGCCTATCAGTTAGAGGTAACAAATAAAGGTCTTTAGATATGCAAGACAAACTCTTATCTTTGAAGTTTTTAAACTTCCATCGTAACCAAGCCAAAAAATTATTTTGAACAGATTGTATAGCATTTACAAAATACTTAGTTTCACAATTCCAAATAACAGTGCAGTACTCCAGATGGGATCGCACATTGCAAATGTACAAAGTCTTACAGGTGTTGACATTCGAAAAATTACGACATAGACATTTTAACATAGCTAAGTTCTTCCTAGCCTTAGAAGTTATTACCTGTAAATGCTTATTGAATAATAACTTGCTATCTAAAATTATCCCTAAATCCTTGACATAGGCCCCAAAATCGATTCTCTGTTTACCGACTGTGTAGTTATACAAAAGAAGATCAGTTTTCCTTGAGAAAGTTATACCTTTAGTTTTGGTAATATTCAAAAGCAAAAAATTGTTTTCAGACCACTTGACCACTAATTCAATATTATCTTGTAAGGCTACTTGATACTACTACTACTACTACTACTACTACTACTACTACTACTACTACTACTACTAATAATAATAATAATAATAATAATAATAATAATAATAATAATAATAATAATAAAGCACTACTAACTTTAAAGCAAGACACAACACAAGATCTTGGCTACTCTAGAAACTACATATGTGTGAGTAAAAGAAAGGAGGTAAAGAAACGAAGAAATTTATTCCATGTTAAGAGAAATTTCAAGGTTATCGGATCACATCAAAAGATTGCATTTCGATACTTTTATATCAGAAGAAATTCACGTGATTCCCCTCTCCTTGTCTAACCCTTTCGCAGGCTTTTACCCTTGGCTATCTTTTACAGTTTACATTCACACCGTTTTAAACGAATGAAAAGAAAAGAAAAGAAAAAAACATGAAAACATGAGAAACAAGAAAGAAAGAAAGAAAAAGAAAATAAAAAATATTTCATGCTGGTCTGAATAAACTAATATAATATCAATGAATACAAAAATAAGAGTAAAAATAGTGTTAAAATATAATTTTACCTCTTTAAAACAACAAATGCATACATGTAATCACATATTAAAAATAAACAAATAAATAGAAGAATTTCTAATGGTGAGTTTAAAAAAAAAATATTTGGTTCGTAAAATAAAATACACGAAGTTGGTACTACTTCCGATCATATAACCCTAGTTTCGTAGTGTCATTCACTTCCTTGCGTGAAAATCTCCCTATCACGTTATTTTACTTTTAATCTTTTCAGACAAGCATAATATAACGCTTTTTTCTTTATATTCACCCTTTTTTTGCACGTCATAAAAGTAAAAACGATAAAAGAAATCTGTTTATTAATTATTTTAACGTTATATATATATGTCTGTGTTGAGTTAGATATTTCTTTAAAAAATCCTATCAAGATTATGTGTAAATAGTGATTCCGAAATCCTAGGTTCGATTCAGTGACCAGACCATTGTATTTGTGTATGTTGTTATTTTTTTCTTGTATGTGAACATTGGAAATGTAATTTCTTCGTGTGCATGAGAACCTTCTTCTTTACCCACTCATTTAGAGTTTATTAACACGTACATTCATAAATATTGTCTGCACGAAAAGTAACATCGGTGAATACTTTTACAAAATGAAAAATGAAATGAAATCTTGAAGTTTTACGTCCCACGTCCTAGGCTAAAGGAGACGGTGATGATAAGAAATGAACAAAATGGTGGAATGAAGAAAGTAGGAGGAAACGGGAAAACTCCGAGAAAACCCACGCACACGGTGTTTGTCCACCACAAAGTTCACTTGGTGCAAGCTGAGATCGAACCAAGGACCCCATGCACCAGAGATGAACGCTCTACCGCTGAGCCACCGCGGACCAATATTTTTACATTCGGTATTACAATTTTGGGAGTAAAGAAAGTGCATACTCTATTTCTAAAACTGAAAACGAAATTTTAAAAATTTTAACGTCCTACACGGTTATGCTTTGTACGATGAATGAAACGGATGTTTATTGAAAGTTACAATGATTATGAGAGATTTTGTGGAACGAATATGTGGAAGAACGTCGAGATCCTACGTACACGATCTTTTCTACAAACTCATATAGTCTGCAATCGAACTACGGACCCGAGCAGCCACTACAGCATTTCACTTTGGTTACACTTCTTGCTACTTCGTTTTTCATTGCTATCGTGATACCATTCTGGGCCTTAACGCCATCCGAATAGAATATTGTGCAATTTCAAGATACTATCTCACTTTTTTCTGATCATCTCACTTCACTCAAGCCCAGTATGTTCACTTGACATTTATCCATTTTCGCTTTTAAATTTTCAAGTTCTACCTCACGTCGTAAAGTTATTACGTTCCAAGTTCCTATGCTGATATGACAGTTATTATTATTTTTTCCTCTGATGATTCTTCCCGGAGTAGTCCTCACTTGGAGATCAGAACGGGGGGGGGGGGGGAGGGAATATTATTTTAAGTCAGGAATATTTTACCCTTGGAATAGCCATCATTTTATTTATTCTCCTCCTTCGTTTCTCGTGGGAAATATATAATGTGGTGGTATTCCCATTTCCTCACTACATCTCCATGCCGTTCACCATCGTATGGTTCATCCGCCTTTTAGTACAGTTTTTCCTCTTAAGGACAAGAAGCTACCCTGGCCTTCATCCTCTCATGGGCCCTGCGACGAGACCGTTGGCATCTGATAGAGATTTACTCCTTATCCCGGGAGTCATTTGGTCCCCACCTAGGTCTAAGGTGCTCCCGCCTCCTCTTGCAAGGAGGTGTAGGTTGGAATTTTCCCTTCGAAGGCATTCCTCAAACGTCTCCAGAAATTTTAAAGCCTGTGACAAACATCTTGGCATTTCAGTGAAACGAATAGAACGCAAGCTCTGACGCGACGTTGCCAAGTGGTAAAGGGGTGTGGTTATGGCTAAGCAGACAAAATACAGCGTGATCAGGTGAGAGGGAATAGACGTGGATGTGTGCAAAATAAACGTGGCAATACCGCTGGCCTCTCATTTGCTAGCAGCATTTAAAGGGAACTTGGAGCGCCGCCTTCCAATGCCAAGATGCTTGTCACACCGTTTAGATAGCTTTATATATTATCCTATGGTTTTGGGCTTTCAAATTTTGGGTTACAGAACAAATATAAAATACCTGTCGTCTTCATCATGCTACCCTTTGGTTTAAGTTTGAGAAAGGATCAATAACGAGAAACATGAACCGTAGATCAACAGAGTATCTACAAATTTTAAATAAATTTCCAGATTTGATGTTTACTTTTGCTTCTATCGCTGTGAGAATCTGTGTTTAGAATTATTCCAGCATACTTCCTTGTACGAATGTTAAACTGACTTATCATAATGGGATTAAGCTAGACAAAGGTACTTAACAACCTACACGCTTTTCTATAGCTACTTGGCTCAACTCTATACGAAATTCTCTCTCTGTAACGGCTCTGTACCAAAGTTTTCCGCGTATTTTTTATCTTTTTGAGGATAAGTTGTAATCCGGGATTGCCGTAGCTTTCCTGATGAGGCATTACTTTAGTTCAAAACTGGATCAACACAGATTAAGCATACTACTCAGGATTTCCATTCAGAAACGAGGAAGTGCAAACACATTAAATTTCAACATTTAATGACATAATACAAAATATGTTCGTCTAGTTCCTTAATTCTCTAGAGATGAAAAAATTTGTCTGACTTTAAAAAAAAATCAAATAAAATGATTAAAAAAGACTAATGAGAATAAATGAACCTCCGTCTCATACGTAATACAAAGTAGACTTACAAAAAGAAATGACTAGTAATTTAGAAATTTGTGCTGATTGTCTTAAGAGGCTTCATCCCGGCGAAATTAATATACCGCTAATTTTACAGTAATTTTGTAACATCTTCAAATAGATAAAAGATAATCGAAATGTGGAACAAGAGCGCCCTAGACAATATCATTTTACATGAGAAACCGTTATCACGACTCACTTATCTGCTTTCGATTTCGAGCCATTTTGAAAATCGGCATTTATTTTCGCGATTCTAAACGGCTGAAAACAGAAAGCCACTAGGTGACTTATGATAACGGTATCTCATGTAAAATGATATTGTCTAGGGCGCTCTTGCTCCACATTTCGATTATCTTTTATTTATTGGGAGATATCACTTAATTACTGTAAAATTAGCGGTATTTTAATTTCGCCGGGATGAGGCCTCTTAACAAAATTTAAAAGTGAAATTGACAATACTGTAATGTACCAAGGTGAGCAATATATTCAAAAATGGTTGGAGTTGTGTGGTTTCTCATTGCTACATAATTCTTGCGCTTTAGTACAATCTGTATGACATTTCTTTTATTCATATACTTGAATTGTACGTATCACTTTCCAATTATGCCTTGTCTGGGATTATTTGTGATATGAGTCACTATAGAGAAAAGGTTGTCGCGGAATCTGAAGAGAACAATCAATCAATTTATACATTAAAATACTACGTTTATATGTTTGTGGTTAATTATTTTGACAATGATATATCGGAAACCGCAAGCTCTAGAAAGACGCAGTTTTCACTGATCAACTGCAAATTTTGTGTAGATTGTTCGCTTCTCACTGAATATTTAAGAAACATCGTCGTTAGTTCTTTATTCCATTTCTACTGGTACACTGGAAGTGTTGATCCATATAGTACACTTTTGAAATTTTTAAAAAATAAAGCACAATATCCTACGAATTATACATTCCAACACCACACAGTTTTATACGGGGGTACTATATCTCTCAGGCGTTCGTTTCATGGCCAAATGATAATGAAAAACGAAGGATAACAATTTCTCCAGTTTAAGGTGAATCTTTATTGTTTGAAGTGTTTTGCCCAATGAACACCATATATCACTGACATCATAATTAATTGTGTGTGTAATGTATTTGCTTATTACATACTGCATGCAAGAGGAAAGGGAACACTGATCATACATGAATCAGAAACTCCAACCGGAAGTAGGCTCAAATCTTGCAAACGGTGCGAGATATTGAAAAAATAATCGAAAAATCTTTTCTTTTATGGTGCCCCTTGCCGATTTATTTATTTTATCAAGACGTCTTTCACTTGTGTCTGTAAAGGGGCATGTACAGATGTTGTGAGAAATGGCAAGGAGATTCATGCACTGAGAAAATTCCGTTATTCAGACAGCAGTACATTGTACAGATATACGGAATCCTTATGCTTACTTCAAGAAATCAGTACGGAGCATACGTTATCCATATATTGCATACGCATTGCCCTTTTTTCCGTTTAGATGTTATATCATGCCCCTGCAGGATGTCTGATATCTAACAGTCTTCCGGATATATACTACATACGTATGTTACATAATTCAGCCATATGTAACATACGTACATCTGTATGTAAGATCCTGACCGCCTATATACAGTTCTTTTGTTCGTACGATAAGTGCGTTTATTCGGAACACTTATACGGAGAGTACTTATAAATATACAGTGTGTCCCAAAAGTAGGTATACATCCCTGCATTGATCAAGTATAACATTGTATTTTATGGATTTATTTGCTTTGACTGTTCCGGGCTTAAGAAATAAGTAAAAAGGTTTTAAGAACATATAATAAAGAAGCTAGGTCTACCTGTTTGATAACAATAAATAATGATATAAAATACAGTGAGCTGATCAGTACGGGACTGTATACCTACTTATGGGCCACCCTGTACTTTTTCGGTTATACGTTTGCTGTTCGTTAAGTCCAAAATCTTTAGGATTTACACATCTAACCTACGTTTTTACGCACGCCACATATTTTCTTCTCTCAGTGTGCTCATGGGTGTGATGTGCTATGTAGAGAGCGTAGGTTCAGCTAGTAAGATATTTATAAACTTGAGGAAGGGCTGTCAAGAATATGGAATGAAGACAAATGTTAGAAAGACAAAAACCATGGTGATTGGAACGAAGCAGTCGGTTTCAAATATAGAAGTAGGATTGGAGAAAATAGAACAGGTGACTAGTTTTCGATACCTGGGTAGTATTATTAGTGACGATATGAAGTGTGAACGTGAAATAAAAGGAAGGATAAGAATGGCCAAAGAAGCCTTTTGAGGAAGAAAATGCTACCGTATTTTGTGGGAGTTGAAAAAAATATTCATAAAATGCTTCTTGTCGAGTATTGTACTATATGGATCAGAAAAATGTTTAAAAATGACTGGAAGCTTTTGAAATGTGAGCGTGGAGAAGAATGCAGTGAATTAGCTGGGTCAAGCGGAAAGCGAATGAGTGGGTGTTAGAAATGATGCAGCAGAAAAGATCGATCTTAGATATTATCAAGAAAAGAAAGAGAAACTGGATGGAACACTGGATAAGAAGGAACTGTATTATGAGGGTAGAGACCTGCACGGGCCGAATTTTCCGGCCCGGGCCCAATCCAGCCCGAATGTACGTAGGCCCGGCCCAGCCCGAGCCCGAAAAGTTTTGGAGATTTTCGGCCCGAGCCCGGCCCGGCCCGATAAGTTTTTTAAAATTCTTGGCCCAAGCCCGGCCCGGGCCCGATAAATTTTCGAAGTTTCATTTTGTAACATTTTTCACGGGCACGCTTCTTCAACGTTTGCCTTTATTTTAATTATCGTTTAACGAATGTCAATAATTATTAAAGAATTGCAAGTAATCGGCCCCAGCCCGGCCCGACCTGAAGAGAAATCACTGTCGGCCCGCCCAAGCCCAGGCCCGGCCCGTGCAGGTCTCTACATGATTGACATGCTAGAGGGTATGCTGGCAGGGAAGAGAGGGAGGAGGCGAAGGAGACTACAATTAATGGACGATGTCAGAACAGAAAAATCGTACTTAAAAATGAAGATTTTAGCGGAAGATCGTGAAGCATGGAAGGTTCTCAGTTGAGAAAAGTAACCTGTCAATAATGGCAGAATACCTCTGATGATGATGATCATTATGACAATTAATAATGAGTGAAGCCTTATTGTGGAATCATATATTTAAAAAAAAAAATGTTATTGTAACCTTCGCCGTAAAGATAATTTTCCGTGATACCAAAGAGAAAGTGTAATTTTACAGACAATTTTGGAAGACAGTATCTATATATGACTGCGTTTGAATAAATTAACTTGTGAACCACATTAGAAGTAAGAAGCACGGACTTATTTAATTAGCAAAATGCTCCAGTCAGGGATTACCCACATTCTTTAAATACAAAGGAATAATTAATGCTGAAAAGAAGTTATAAATACATGGTGTTTCTATGACATAATGGCCCTACAGGAACACATAAAATTACCTTATAGGCTAGTGTGAAATGTGGCAATTGAAACTTAACAGCTTGAAATCTGACAGTATTAAAATTACTTTGAATACAAGAAGTCTCCTGTTTCTTCTGAAAACCATATTAATAGTTCCCTAATCATAATGATTTTGGTGTCATCTTTGAGTCGCAGCTCACACTCCCTGACCATATCTCCTCAATAGTTAAGAAGTTAATGTGCACGTTGGGGCTTCTTAAGAGTCCTCATCCCGGTGAAATTAAAATACCGCTAATTTTACAGTAATTATGTGATATCTCCAAATAGATAGAAGATAATCGAAATGTGGAACAAGAGCGCCCTAGACAATATTATTTTACCCGAGAAACCGTTATCACGACCCACTTATCTGCTTTCGATTTCGAGCTATTTTGATAATCGGCATTTATTTTCGCATTTCTAAACAGCTGAAAACGGAAAGCCACTAGGTGACTTGTGATAACGGTACTTCACGCAAAATAATATTGTCTAGGGCGCTCTTGTTCCATATTTCAATTATCTTTTATCTATTTGAAGATATCACATAATTACTGTAAAATTAGCGGTATTTTAATTTCGCCGGGATGAAGAGACTTAACCGATTTACTGAACTACGCACTATAGCACCATTAGCAACATTCTATAAAATACTAATAGCGCCCAAGGCCGAATACTGCTCTCCCATATGGGTCATGGCCGTACCTATACTTCTCTATAGACTTGAGTCTGTTCTCAATTTCTTTATTGCAATAGTACGTTTTCGTGTTTCCGCACTTCGAATATTACCTAAGGAAGAACTCCTACCATATCTTAATATTCAGATCCCGGGAGTACACACAAATAACTTTCAGCTGAAATTTCTTCACAAGATAGTTAATAGGAACTTCAGATCAAAAACCCTACTTCAAGAACTATCCTTACATGTCCCTTCTCGCAAAATCCGGAATACCCATCTTGCCCCTCTCCAGTTTGGCAATTATACACAAAAGTCCTTTATCCGCAGAATACCGAACAACTAAGGTAGACATTTTTGTTTTAGCTACCTGGTGTTTGGCAGGGCAATTAAACGCGTGTTGGCCAAATAGTATTACTTTTGCACTCTTTGATTACAACGCATACTGTTATTCTTGTTAGTATTTATTTCTTATTTTTGTTTGTTAACATTTCCCTGTGTAAAATGGCAACATTATGCTGTATCTGGGAATTTGTTCAATAAATAAATAAATTTCCATAGTGTTTCTGCGTATATTACTCTAAAAAATACGGGATTCCTGTGACTATACCGTAAATTTTTATAGGGCGTCCTCGTTTTTAGTGTAAACTTTCATAAGGTATCCCGGATTTTTAGTGTGAACCCAGTGTAAACACGAATCATATATGTAAGTGGATAAGGAGCAAGAGCCTGAGTCGAGTAAAATTAAATGAAATGAAATATTTCAGTCTTACGTCCAACGGGTATGCCGGCTAGGCTAAAAGAGACGGTGATGATGAAAAATGAATGAAATGGTGGAATGAAGAAAGTAGAATAAACGGGAGAATCCCGAGAAACCCAAGAACACGGTGTTTGTCCGCCATAAAGTTCACTTGGCGAGAGCTGGAATCGAACCAAGGACCTCATGCACCAGAGATGAACGCTTATCACTAAGCCGCTGCGACCCCATTGAGTCGAGTGAGTAGAAACCTCAAGTAAGATAGTGAACGAGAGCAAATATTATTGATAATAACGTGCTCTGGCCCCTTAGTAAGCATGAGTGCATTGAGGTTAATGAGGACGAAATCGAGCTCATTGAGAACAGCGAGCCCGACCTCTACGAGCCTGAACTAGCGTGATCGTTATTGAGATTAGTACTCACAAGGCTCATTGAGCATAGTAAAGCTGAGTCAGATTGAGCCCCAATTGCAAAATGAACATATATGGTCGAAACCACCCCGGGGCCATAATGCCCCAACCTACCCTACATAAAATAATATAAAAGATTTCGGATCAACCCCCCGACCTTTCTCTATCTTCAATGATATTTTCAAATGAGAGCTCCACTAATGGACACAGAGAGAGAGAGAGAGAGAGAGAGGAGAAAAAATGATCCGCCAGGAGCTAAATCTGAGCAAATGGATGGATGGAACAAGAAAAATATTTCTTAAAAGATATATAACATTTTTTTTACTGAAGAACAGCAAAAGTATATAAGGGACATCACTCTGTTCCTGATTTTGCCTCAGGTCAAATACATAAGGACACTATTTTCTTGCCTTTGTCGTCTTCTCTTTCTCTGCTGCTGCTTCCAGGAACACAAGAAAGAAACTGCTCCCTATATTTGTGAGTTCTTTCTGCACTTCGATTTATTATGTGCTCCTAACTTAACACAATAAGAAGCACCAGATAGTATAACTGTTTATGTTTTCCTTTTCTTTCTTTTTTTCATTTTTAAGAAAAAGCAAAAGAAGAAGGAACAAAGCAGAGACAACGTTTGTTGTCAGAGTGGCCAACTCTGAAGTCTAAAAGAAGTCTGATTTTGAATAATGAAGAAAGGGAATAGGGTCTAAGCTAAAAGGAGAGAATAAATCGCTAGAACAACTCAACCACATGTCATATTTATTAAATTGAGTAACTTAATGTTACATTACTAATAAAGAAGAGTAAGTTAAGTTTCCTTTAAAAAAAAATAAATTAAATTTTTGAGTTTTACGTCCCACGGTCATGCCGGCTAAGCTAAAGGATACAGTGATGATGAGAAATGAATAAAATGGTGGGATGAAGAAAGTGGAAGGAAAAGGGAGAACTCCGAGAAAACCCACGCACACGGTGTTTGTCCACCAAAAAGCTCACTCTGCGTGAGCTGGGATCGAACTAAGGACCCCATGCACCAGAGGTGAAAGCTCTACCACTTTTTTTTTAAAGATAATTTATTGTAACTCAAGAATCAATTACATTGAAGTGGTTATGCTTTTGTAACAAAAAAAAAAGGAAGTTACGAGAACAATGAGTTGGCTATAAAATTTGCAAATAATTTATTACGTACATCCTTTGCTAATTTGGAGTATTCTTTTTGTAAATACTGTACATAGAAGGCTCCCCCTGCTTCTAAGTTGGAATTAAAAATATATTTGACGGTCGTTCCTATATACCAATTGACACTATGTTGTTTACTAACGGGATAAAAACGATAATCAGGTCTTAAAACTATGCTAATATTTATATTGCGTTCCGAACTACGAGTAAGAATGGCTAAAAAGTGACGTAACTGAGACCAGATTTTTGTGGATTCCAGACATGTCGTGATTCTATGAATCAACGTATCTATATTGTTACATCTATTGCAAAGAGCATCAGGACTAAAACCATATTTGTTTCTCTTTTCTTTAGTATCAATAACATTATGAACAATCATAAACCAGATAGATTTACTGGCAACACTCAAGGTCGAGTCATTAATATTGGCCCAAATATTGGACCAATTACACAAGCACTCATCTAACACAATTTTAGGTGGGACATATAATCTAGTCATTTTAAAAACATACAGCTTTTTACTACTTAAAGTTTTAAAATCAAAAAGCTGAGACAGATATATATAATCACACAAAACAGTTTCCAAGTACTTACAGCTTTGAGAGAGGTCAGCCATACACAGGGGTAGACTCCTGTCTGTTCGTTCTAATACGTAAGTGAGCAGTTGTTGTGTTACACTATTAGCTTCGTCTGTGTACAAGGTCATTGAGCGAGTAACATACAAACTTGCAGCTTTTTCTTGCACATTGACCAGACCGATGCCACCTTGTGAATGTAAACAACACATTACATCATATTTAACACGAAAGACCTGATGTTTCCATAGAAACCAACCACATAAACTTTGAATTTGTTTTCCTATAAGTTGAGGCATAGGTAATACATTTGCCAAATACCAGATTTTGCTTAAGAGATAAACATTTATAAATTTAGCTCTGGAATATAAACATAGATTTTTGGATTGATTTACATAACCTGAATGACGCAGTGTGTTTACAATATTCGTATAGTTATGATCAATAGTGTGCATTATGTTTGAATAAAAGGTAATTCCTAAAATTTTGATACTGTCGGCCTGAGGGACGGTATCTATATCATTAAAATCAATACTATTGTTTATGTTTAACATATGTGATTTACAAACATTTAATCTAGCCCCAGATGCTACCTCATATTCACGAACACATTCCATCATGAGAGAATAATCTAGTTTAGAAGAGACAAAAACTGTTACATCATCTGCATAACTAGCCACCTTTATAGCAGGGGTAATAATATTTAGACCAGTTAGGCGGTCATTCATAGCATATAACAGGGGAGCAAGGCTAATAGCAAAACTCAACATTGAAAGGGGATCACATTGTCTTATTGAACGTTTGATGGGAATGTTGTTGGATAGGTGACCGTTAACATTTAACTTCGTATGAGCATCTTTATAAAAATATTTCATCCATGTAACAAATTGTTCATTAAAACCGAATTTTCTGGAAACAGACCATAAGTACGAGTGTTCAATATTATCAAAGGCATTTTTAAAGTCTAAATTTATCAGAGCCGCTTTAAGAGCGCAATCATTACAAATAGTAATACTATCTCGAATAGTTAATAAAAGGTGATAGATGGTTTTCTTTTTAACAGCCACATATTGCAAATTTTGTAATAACTTATCCATGTATTCCAGTAGTCGGTTTTTAATACATCTACTAAAAATTTTGATATCTGTATTAAGAAGGGATATAGGTCTATAATGGCTAACATTAGATGGTTGAACAGTTTTAGGGATAAAGACCGTGACGGCTGTATTAGGGCGCTTGATAGTCTCTGAAGCAAAGAACCATTCATTTACAATCAATGTTAGTGTATCGCCCATTATATCCCAAAATTTAACATATAAACGGCCAGAGATAGAGTCGGGGCCAGGAGATTTTCCTTTTTTTGCAGCATTTACAGCTCTTTGTACTTCATTTTTAGTAAACGGAGCACATAAAATTTGATTGTCTTCATCATTTAGCACTGCAGGCACACTGTCAAGTAATTTATTTTCGCAGCCGGTAGCAGCAGCGACCCCAAATAACTGGTAGTAATAATCATACAGGGTGTTACGAATATTGTCCTGAGTAGTTTGAATAGAGCCTTGAGCATCTGTGAGTGACGTGATAAGTTTCCTCCGTCCACGTTTGGCTTCTGTTAACACATGTGTGAGAGAGCATTGTTCTTCTTCCGGAAACCCTGGAACTTTACTACGTAACCTAATCCCTTCCATTTTCTGTTTATGGAATTGTAATAATTTGGCTTTGTATTTACGGACAGAGATAAGGGCCGAGCGATTTGTCATCGCTTCAGTTTGTGCCTCTAATAGACATCTATAATAGAAATTATAAAGTTTTCGCTTATCAGCATAAATTTCAGAGGAATACCACCTACAAAAGCTTCGGATTTTGTCCTTACAGTATTGATTCCACCACTCAATATATGTTTTAAACCACTTCTTTTGTTTAAGCCAATAACCCCACTTTTTAGAAAAGAGCTGACAAAATGACTCATCATTGAGCAGACTTTCATTCATGTGATAATATCCCCGTCCCCGAGCAATCTTCTGGTCATTAATTTTAATTTCCATTATTAAACAGAGATGATCAGTGAAACACGTGGGATATCAGTATACAGAAACAACCTGTGATTTGAAGTTATTATTTACATAAATCCTATCTATCCTTGAGATCGAAGTTTTTGTAATAAATGTGTCCCCCCTTAAATCTGGGTGTTTGAAGTCCCACACATCTACCAAAGACAAATTCTTTACCAATTCATTTAAGGTAGGACAATAATTGTTAGTTGGTTCTGTTGTGTGAGTTATACTTGAATTATGATCTCCGCCAAAGATAACATGATTTGGGCCACTAAAAAACGGCGCTACCTCATTTGCATAAAAATTATTCCGTTCTTTTCTATTATGGCTTCCACTGGGCGCATAAACATTGATTAGAGTTATATCATTAACCTGACCTTTGATAATTCGACCATTAGGATGTAATTCTACATTTGTAAGCGGGATGCCTTCTTTAACCAAAATTGCAGTACCAAGGCTATTATATGTACAATTATTATATACATTATATGATGGATGTACGTTTACAATCTTTGGACCAACTTCTTGGAGAAAAGCTACATCTATTTCAGATTTAAGTAGAAAGTCATTGAGAGCTTCAAGTTTGACTGGCGATTGTATTCCGTTGATATTTATAGTTGCTAGTTTTAAGATAGTACACATAAATATTGTTATAGGAAGTTGTCTAATGGTAGCAACACACTTCATAATCCCACACCACTATTTGGCTGCAAGCACTGTGTTTCTGAATGTTTAGGTAGGAGTAGAAACTGTTTGTGACTCACCTGAAGAAGGAACTGCGGTATCAGGTAGATATTCCGTACTCACTAATTTAGCTACAGACGACCTGGTGATCCTAGGTGATACTTCTAAGGGTCCCTGATCCGTCTTCTTAGGTTGCTTTACTTGAGCTATAGCCGTTCCTGCTTTCTTCCGTTTCTTGTCTTGGGAGGCTTCCTGGGAATTCCGGGCATCAGATCCTTTTTTCCCACTAGGACAACTCACAGGGGAGAAAGGATGATCTTTTTCCTTGGACTGAACTGGAAAAATGGGACTTAGAGAGGAAACTTCCGATACACTATAGATGCACTCTAGCTTCTGATCACCATCAACAACGCTAGTGGAGGAGGAATCACTGTCTATCAAAAGCTTCTTTGTATCTTGTTCAATGACAACTTGATGTTCCCGTGGAAAATCTGACTCAGGCAGTGAAGAAGTACCATGTAAAGCTGGAGGGGCTGCAGATGAGGTCCTGTCCTGACTATCACTAATATCCTTGGGAGAGACGTTTTCCTTAATTTCTCCGGAACATGGTCGGCTAGGAACACTGTCTTTTGGCACTATCGGAGTAGTGTTTAGAGAACGGCCCTGTATCACAGGGGTAGTAAGCTCAGTCATTAACTTTGGAAAGTCAACATCTGACGTTAAAGTAGGCAAATTAGCAGGTTTAACCACATTAATTTCTGGGGTTGGCGAACCCCGAGAGCGTTCCTTATCACTTTCAGTATGTTCTATGGTTGTTGTTGAAACAAAGGCCCGTTTTTGACGCTGAAAACATTGATCTTGTAAATGATCTCGAGATTGGCAGTAATAACAAGTACGGTCCTGACCGAAATAAGTTACTAGGAACTTCTGGTTACGAATATCCAGGAAGGACGGTATAGGTTTAAACAAATACATAGTCACGATCTTTCGTCCAGATCTAACTTTATAAATATGAGTATCGTCATAAATTTCGTCTTTTATACTTTTACACTCTCCATAGATAGACAAGGCACGCGTGACATCATTATCACTATATTCCGTCGGAATGGCATGTATTCGCACATAGGTTAAAGGTCGATCAGCTAATTCTAAAGTTACTGGGTATGTTCCACTATCATCTTGAAATTTAACACTATCACCATGATCTCTTAACAATTTGTCACACAACAAGTCAGACAATAACTTAATATACACACATTTACGATAAATATCCAACTCAATACTTAGTATTTGTTCTTCCTTTAACTTAAACGTATTTTGAATAAACTCATGGATTTTTATTGTGGACGGACGGTTAGGAATCGCACGAAATCCTAATTTTAATGTATTGACACGTTTGATAGACATTTTATAATTCTAAATAAACTCACTAGTTACCACTAAACTGAAATATATTAGAATCAAGTCAGCGTAAATTCCAAGCAAACACAAAGTACACTGGGCGCATTCAATGCCTCTCGCACGATACCACACTGGACGGACGACCAGCGAAAGACGTGTTACCTCTTGGGCAGCTAACACGCGAGTTATTCCACTGAGCCACCGTGACCATAAGTTAGGTTTCCTGTCTACAAGCTTTTACTAATACATACACCATTAGAACAATCATTATTATTATCACCACCATCATCATCAGTACTGACCATCACCATAATCATCTTAGAACTCGAGCTCTTTCGTGGCTACATGGATAGTATACGCGTCTTTGGCGCGGGAATCCCGGGTTCGATTTCCGATGGGAGCTCATGTGATTCTGATCCCACGTTAATCTATAGGCTTACGTCTCATATAGACTTGCTAGTGAAAAGGGACGCTAAACTTAAATCAGAGTCCAGTATCTTACAACTCGAGTGGAGAAGTGTTCATGAATCACAAATACTTCCATTATCGCTTTCGTCTTTATTTAAGACGAAAACATTACATGAGGCATTGGAAAAAGTAAGGGCAAAGTCAACAAAGACTTGCTTCTTGAAAAGGGAGAGCGGTGGCTCAGTGGTAGAGCGTTCACCTCCGGTGCTTGGGATCCCTGGTTCGATCCCAGCTCACGCTGTATGGACTTTGTGGTGGACAAAACACCGTGCTCATGGGTTTTCTCTCGGAGTTCTCCCGTTTCCTCCCACTTTCTTCATTCCAGCATTTCATTCAATTCTCATAATCACCATCTCCTTTAGTCTAACCGGTATAAGCATGGGACGTAAAACTCAAAGATTTCATTTTGTTTCGTGAAAGGACGCTATGAACGGTATAAATGATAATGCATTTTCTAAGATGATAATGCATTTTCTACAAACTATTACATTTAGGCACGTGGGAGGGGTAACGGTGGCTCAGTGGATCCCCGTTAGTCAAGTGGCTAGCACGAGCGCCTTGGTGTACGGGGTCCCGGGTTCGATTCCCGGTGGGAGAGCTTTTGGAATTTTAACTGTCTTTGATGTGTCTGTGTTTGTGTCCCTGTCGTTCTAGGCTACCGGAAAAATGAGTTAAGAGTCTTCATCTCGGCGAAATTAAAATACCGCTAATTTTACAGTAATTATGTGATATCTTCAAATAGATAAAAGATAATCGAAATGTGGAACAAGAGCGCCCTAGACAATATTATTTTACATGAGAAACCGTTATCACGATTCACTTATCTGCTTTTGATTTCGAGCCATTTTGAAAATCGGCATTTATTTTTCGCGTTTCTAAACAGCTGAAAACGGAAAGCCACTAGGTGACTTGTGATAACGGTACCTCACGCAAAATAATATTGTCTAGGGCGCTCTTGTTCCATATTTCAATTATCTTTTATCTATTTGAAGATATCACATAATTACTGTAAAATTAGCGGTATTTTAATTTCGCCGGAATGAAGACTCTTAAGCGAGTACAAACAAGTAAAATCAAATAAAACACTAATAATAAAAAAGTAGTAGAGCGCTTACCTCTGGTGTGTGGGGACTCTAGTTCGATTCCCGGCCAAGTAAGTTTGTAGTGGACAACATCGTGCTCATGATATATCTCAGGGTACTTTTCTTTCCTCCCACTTTCTCATTTCACCAATTTTTCCAGCATCATTCACTTGTTTTAATCATCGTCTCTCCCACCCTTAAGGGCATAATCGTGGAACATTAAAGGCAAAGATTTCATTTCATTTCATTTTTACATTTAAGCACGATAACTGGCTGCCACAGAGCAGTTTGCTATTAATATTAGAACACGTCACATGTAATTTCCAAGCGTTTAGATTGTACATACATAACTTTTGTTGAATTCGCCCTTATTACCCGAAGAGCTTCATATTAACAAGAAATTACTTTTCTTTTTCTTTATCTCTGCGATTTTCCTAAAAACAAAATAAATAAACGCACTAATGTTTCTGGTATGAAGCTCTGAAGATATTATTAACAACAACAAACATTTCCCTGGCATTATCCTTCAAGTATACAGTAGAGTACCGAAAAATCGGCCTAATGAGAACCGAAGGGTGGCCGAGGTTGTGAAAATACCAAGTTATCGGGAATGGAGTTTAAACAAAGAATAAATACGAGTATTTCCTCAGAAAATGCAGTATTAAACTTGTATGTATTGTTTACTTGAGAATGCAACAGAGAATAAACTGCCCAAATACCTTTAAACAATCGAAAATGACGTATTTTATGAAGGTATAGAGCCTTTACTATACATGGAAATGAAAATTAATGAATACACACTGTATAGTAATTTTACTTGATAAGACAGACCTCGGAAAAATACCCACCAATGACCTTGAACGGATCTTCGCGCGGTGATTTTTCTGGAGGATGTGATCGTTGCCTGACTACTGGGTTATCAAATGCCGAGTTTTAGAGACTCTTTTGTAATAAGTAAATAAATTTCCTCTGCATAAACCTTATGATCTATATATAAATTAAAAGATAAAACCTCTGACATGAAGCCTGAGGACTTATAGATAAATAAATCATCCTGGCATTTGAGGATCTGGATAAATAAATCTTCCAGATGTGAAATTTGGGAACTTAACAAATAAAATTCTCTGGTAAGAAACTGAGAACTTATAAACAAATAAATCTCTCTGGAATGAAACTGATGACTTATAAAACAATAAGTAAAATCATTGTCATGAAGTCTTAGGATTTACAAATAAATAAATAAATCTGGTTGGTATGAAGCTTGAGAACTTATCTCCAAAGAGTGAGATCTTATGACGTATAAATAAATAAATAACATTTCTGGCATAAAGCTTAATAAGTTATAAACAAATCTCGCCGGCATAAAACCTGAGGACTACTACATCATAAATAAATGTCCCTAGAATGAAATTCGATCACTTACAAATAAACAAATCTTCCTGGCATGAATTATGAGGTCTTTCAGATAAATATATCTTCCTGTCTTAAAATCCGAAGGAATTACAAATAAATTAATATAATAATCTCACTGACGAAAAGCCTCTAAGGATTTCATCATCATAGGTATTCTGCCATTATTGGTAGATCACTTGCTGCAACTGAGAAGCTTCCATGCTCCACGGTCTTCCTCGGTCTAACCTCTTCGTCTTCATCTTACGATTTTTCTGTTTTGATATCGTCCATTAATTGCAGCCTCCTTCGCCCCCTCCCTCTCTTTCCTGTCACCATAGACTATAAAACGTCCCTCATTATACAGTTCCTTCTTAGCCAATGTCCCAACCAGTTTCTCTTCCTCTTCTTAATAATGTCTAAAATCGTTCTTTTCTCCTCTACCATTTCTAACACCATCTCATTCGTTTTCCGCTCGACCTAGTTAATTCTCTCCATTATTCTCCACACCCACATTTCGAAAGCTTCCAGTCGTTTTTAATCATGTTTGCGTAATGTCCATGTTTCTGACCCATGCAGTGCAATACTCCACACGAAGCATTTTGTGAATCTTTTTCTCAACTCTTTGTTCAGGGTACCACAAAATAGTATTTTCTTCCTCCTAAAGGCTTCTTTCACCATTCCTATTCTTGCTTTTGTTTCACGTTCACACTTCGTTTCAACACTAATAATATCTACCCATATATCATGACTTTCTCCCTTCTTCATTTTCTCACTTTCTCATTTTATCCCTTCCTACTGTTGTATTTGAGACCGACCCCTTCATTCCAACAATCATGGATTTTATCTTTCTAACATTTATTTTCATACCATATTTTTCACAGCCCTTCCTCAAATTAACATCTTATTGATTTTTTCTTCAGAATCTGCAGCAAGCACCATATCATTTGCAAGCCGTATATATATCTAATCATTCTATCTTCTACTGGAAGGCAGTCTTCATTTATTAGTAAATAAATCTTAGCGGTACAGTCCCCTACCGTCTATAGCTGACTGGACCAACATTAGTAGGATAGTACGTGCAGTCTCCACATTCGCTAATGTTGCGGCTGTTTTCTCCTGGTTCGAAGTTAAGATGGAACAGCAGTAAGAATTTACGGCCCTACCTGTATTTCTATACTTTATTGTAGCAAAACGCCCAAATTTTTAAAATTATCCAGATTTGTCACTAAAACCTAGCGTTGGCAACCATGTTTTTTACTCTCTCTTTCTCTCTCTCTCTCTCTCTTTCTCTCTTCTTTTCCGTTGTTTCTTTTTTTGCAAACCGTAACGGGTACCAAATTAGATTCCCTCCGGCGACAAACGAAAGCAGAATTTGGAAAATAGAGCACATCTTCTGTTGTACCCCTCCCCCTTATTTTCTCCAACCCCATTGTCTTTGTTTTTGTAACAGTCGAAATGAACGGAAGCAAATACAGGAAGTTCCACCGGAAGATCCTAGCGAGAGCCTTCTTTACCCTCTGAATTTTTTTTTTTTGTTACTTCTTTAGATCAGGGGCAAGGGAGGGGGAGAGTATAGGTGTTCGCAGTACGTTCCTAAGTAAATAACATTGCATATTTTCCAACTAGCTCTTGCTCTCTGTCACTATATATACACACTTATATATAAACAATACCGGAATATCTTCTCTAGTCTTTTGTCTTTTCTGATAAAAGAATATGTATCAGATACAAAAAAAAAAAAAAAAAAAAAAGTTTGTTTTCAGACTTTAAGCTACTTAGTTAACAGAAGCATTTCTCCAGGCATATTCTGTGAAAACCGAACCTTAAGAGTTCACGGCGAAACAAAAATACAGCTAATTTTACAGTAATTATGTGATACCTTCAAATAGATAAAAGATAATCGAAATGTGGAACAAGAGCGCCCTAGACAATATTATTTTATATGTGATACCGTTATCACAACTCACTTATCTGCTTTCGATTTGCAGCCATTTAGAAAATCGGCATTTATTTTCGCGTTTATAAATGGCTGCAAACGGAAAGCTACCAGGTGACTTGTGATAACGTTACCTTATGCAAAATAATATTATCTAGTGCTCTCTTGTTCCACATTTCGATTATCTTTTATCTATTTGAAGATATCACATAATTACTGTAAAATTAGAGGCATGTTAATTTCGCCCTGATGGGGCCTCTTCAGGACTTGCAGCTGAAAAGTATGTATGCAGGGCTATAAAAACAATGTTAAACTTTTATAATGGATAACATTTTCTTTCTAATGGTCAGTGGCATACACAGTATTTCATTAAGGGGAACTTCAAGCACTCAATATTATATCCTTTCAGGACAAGTGTGGGACTTCTTGTCCAGGACCTTTCACGTTAGAATGGCCTAAGACAATGAGATGCGTAGTCGCCATTATTATTCAACTTTGTTCTGGGGTACTCTATAAGACAAATCAAAGACAGCAACCAGAGCTTAGAATTGGATTATATTCACCAGGTTATGGCGACTTTGAGGAACGCTTTCAGAGTCTTAACTGGAAATCCAATCGGAAAGCGACCATTAGGAAGAGCTAGGTGCAGATGGGAGGAAAATATTAAAATGGATCTGGCAGAAATAAGAACGCAAGGTAGAAACCAGATCGTGTTCGCTAAGGACAGAAGTTAATGGAGAGCTTTTGTGAACGCGGTATTGAATCTCCGGCTTCCAAAGGTACTCTCAAACCCTTGAATACACTACTATTAAGGGCAATAGGATTAAACATCTTGAATTTGTATATTTCTTTAGCAATAGGGGACAAATTTGGATTTAAACGGTATCAGAAGTGTCACTATTCAACTTAGCGACCGCAAAAGCTATTGATTTGACGCCAGTATTTGTCATTTTCGGATTATCTTTAGATGCCACCGCCCCTTATTCCTTCTTCCCACTCCTGCTACTAATCGAAGTTGGCCCATCCACTCGTGTACCAAAAAGCATCAAAATTCGCGTAGTCTCGGAGGCGTTAGGAGTCAAAAAGCGTTACACTCATTTCTGAGTTTTTACAATTTCACTTATTGTACATCGCAAAATGAATTGAAGAATAATAATGGATTCTTTTTAAGTACTTCGTACATTGGTTTCCATTTAGACATTTTGTGTTCAATCCAATATGGCGGATCCTGGGAGGCCGGGCTCCCAATGCTCATGTGGGCCTTCATGAATTTTTATGAATATGTATTTTTACTGCTATATGTATTTTTATGAATATAAAATATTTGGCATAATTTGAATTCAATATGTCTTAAAATCCTCGGGGTATATACCTTTTTAGACCCTTGTCTGCAACCAAACACACATCTGAATGTCCCCCAAAGTTACAGAGAAATCGGCGCCCTTGATGGCGGCTTTCAAGATGGCCACCGACGTCTTCATATGTCTTGCATGGTTAATCGTTTCCTCCCTATCGCGTTCCAGGCTTTGACTTGACATCTTTTCAAACTTGTTTGGTTGTTTCTATACTTTTGAACCACCGTGTAGTTCGTAGAAACCGTTACATATATGTAGGGTGAACAGTTCTATCCATGGAAGTTAATAATTAAAGCATTTTCTTCCCACATTGTCGCTGAACCCATCCCACAGGTATTGCTTCCCTATCACCCATTAAAATTTCCTTCCGTCGCCTATAAACATCCGTAGTTTAATGCGGCATACTGAATACCAAAGTTGGTCTACGCAACTACGCTTATTAGTATAATATTAATTGGGACAGTGCACTTATAACTGCATCATTACATGCGATGTGGTTTATCTGCTAAATAACTGTGTGCTGGTGAGTCATTGGCAGAACATTAAAGATGACGCGAGAGAAGCTGCCTTCAGATTTTGCGATAACAACAATCTGAATTAGAACCCATCTATATTTACAGCTTAGCCGCAACTTTATGGTCTTGTTAATGTCCGCAATTGACGGTGCGGAAACATCATCCACCGATGTAACATGTATGTTAACCAAGATATTACAGCGTGTTGGTGTAGAAGGCTTCCTAATGTTGTACGTAGCAAGCAGTAAATGTACTGCTTTTTATATATATATATATATATATATTTCTTTATCTTTTCATTTCAGTTTATTCCCTTGTCAAAATATCAATCGTTCCGAACTTATAGGATTTGCAATCTCTTTTGCATCCGCGATAATTATATAGCAGGTTGCATTTTATACTGTTTTCTTTTCCAGCCATTGTAGAAGAAGAGACTCTATGCTGACTTTTCTGTGTTCATGGCTGATATCAAGGCGTCTTCTGTATAGGATTTGTTTTTTAAGATTTTTTCTAATTACCAATACCTATGGCACCGTGACAGGCCTATGATCTTATAATATACAGGGTGTTTCAAAACAACATCGACAACGTTTGGGAGGTGATTCCTGACGCCAAGATAAGACAAAAATTATGGACTAACCTGGGTGTACAAATGCTTCCTTTCGGAGTTATAGGCTGCCGAAAGCATGAAAAAATTGACTTTAAAGGCCCATAGCTCCAAAAGTATGGAACCTACCGTAGTCTGGTCAAGACTTCACTTAGGAACTAATATCTACGCTGTCCAAAAAAAACACAGTTGTAGAATCTTAAGGTACTCACGCAACAATTTTCATAGAGGGAGTTTGGCTGCGGGCATATAATTTGAAGTATTCACCAGCTACCTCTATAAAAATTGTTGCGGAATTACCGCAGGACTTTGAAACTTGGATATTTGGATAGGGCATATACTAGTTCTAAGTGAAGTCTTGTCCCGGCTATGGTAGGCCCCATAGTTTTGGAGCTATGAACTTTTAAAGTTCATTTTTTTTCCTGTTTTTGGCAGCCTGTATCTCCGAAAGGAAGCATTTGTGCATCCAGGTTGACCTATACCTTTTTTGTCTTATCTTGGTGTCAGGAATCACCTCCCAAACGTTGTCGGTGTTATTTTAAAACACCCTGTATATAGAATGATGTTCACTTTTATATAGTACTAGCAGAATACCCATTCTTCGCAAGGGGAGAATACGTTCCATTTTGAACATAAAGGAGTGAGTTTGGACATAAAAGGGTGATGGCATCGGAAGTGTCACTGTTCGTCTCAGCAACCCTGAAAACTATGGACTCGACACTAATTTTCGACCATTTTTAAACATCTCTTCCCTCCCCTAAGTCGTCAAAGTGAAATGATAAAGGCTCGAACCTCATATGGCAAATTTGATCGAGATCGGTCGGGTGGTTGAAGAGTTTGTGACTTTCATATATATATATATATATATATATATATACCTAGGTAGGTTATACCTAGATATAACGTGTTCTTTCTACGTCAGTGTCCACGCCACGCCAATGTATGAAGCAGTTATGAGGCCCAATTCGACCTCAAATCAACCTCTGTAATTATGGGTAGTGTTTGAAACAGCCACATCCGTACCAAAAGTGCGTGCAGGTATGAATGAGGTGTGAGATTGACTTAAAGACCCGAAAATAAACCGGAAGTGGGAGTGGAATTTTGCGCCCATTACCCGAGTGGATATCCATACCAAAATTGCGAGGCAAATGTGAGAGCTTCTGACCGCCGATTAAGGGGAGATCCGCTGAAAATTGACTTATACTAAACTTGAAGTGAAGACCCTTAAACCCCTAGTTTGATACTTGTATCGTGAGGTCCAGTACGGTATCAGAAGCTTGAGGAAATGTGTTGATTATAGGCAGTAAGAAACATAATATAAGCCCTTGCATCATATCAGTGGTAAAGTTGTCTTATTAACTGCAAAATAAAGACCGCAATCCAATCCAATCTAATGTAATCCAATCCAATCTAATCTAATCCAATCCAATCCAATCTAATCTAATCCAATTCAATCTAATCTAATCTAATCTAATCTAATCCAATCTAATCCAATCCAATCTAATCTAATCCAATCCAACCTAACCAATCCAATACAATCCAATCTAATACAATTCAATCCAATCTAATCTAATCCAATCCAATCTAATGCAATCCAATCCAATCTAATCCAATCCAATCCAATCTAATCCAATCCAATCAAAGCAAATCTCTTTGAAGTTTAAACGTCCCTTGCTTTTCCAAAATGGAATTTGCATTATTAAATATTGAAATGGAGGACACTGTAGTTTGGTGGTTAGAGGGTTGGACTTACGCCCGCGTGCTCCCGGGTTTGATTCCCGGCCAGTGCCTCCGAATGTTCGTGTCCATCCAGCGTCACGACTCATAAGGTATACTGGGGAGTCACATGAATAAAAAAAAAAAAAAAAAAAAAACGTCTGCTATCCGCTATCTGACCACTAGGTCTAGAAAGCTCCCGATATCATCTGTTAAAAGACAGAGCGACGCGACGCGCTGACCTCGTATTCGTTGCTGGGATAGACTTAGTTCAGCCAGTCGCTAACGGATGGCGTTGGAGCGCCCCAGGTCTGAAATGGGTGTTTACGCCAAGTGCTTTGGTTTTCTTTTTATTAAATATTGAATTTATACCTAGGTATAATATCTTACAATATAGTTTATTTCCACGACTTAAAGGATATATAAATGAATTTGAAGCAGAAATTAATAAAATTAAACCCTAAACATGAACCGAATTCCAGTTCCATTACAAAGAAAAACAGAAAAATAACGTTATGTATGAATAAATGAGCGAAAAATCCAAGATGGCGCCGGTGTTCAACAGCCTTAAGGCAAATGTAGTTTAAAAAGTGAAATGAAATCTTTGAGTTTAATGTCCCATGATTATGTTCTCTAGGCTAAGGAAGACGGATAATTAAGGTCAATTTAATGATGACGGATGAATTGATAGAATGAGAATGAGGGAGGAAACAGGAGATACCCATAGAAAAACCCACGGACATGATGTTGTCCACCACAAACTTACTTGACCGGCCATCAAACCAGGGACTCCACGCACCACAAGTTAAGAAAGCGCGCTACCACTGAGCCACTGCGTCCTCCAAATGTATTTTTAAGTAATGCAACAAGCGGGCATCTCATCAGACAAGGTAATTGTTGCAAGAGGTAGAAACACTACAAACAAAACAATGGAGACAGACTCCTAAATATAATTCACGTGAAGAGCGAGTGATATTGAAACCATAAATCTCGTCCTCATAAACTTGCCCTTTTCCTAATCCCTCCTGTATCACCAATGTAGGAAAAAAAAAAGACGGAGGGGATTGTCTTACAGCTAATTTTATTAACTGTGTCAGGGGTAATATTGGGCTTCCCTTAACAGCAAAGAAATAAAATTATTCAGCTTGTAACCATATCCTCTCTTACTATATCGAAACCCTCCTGAATCAAGGACGTACCCTTGTCTCGTTTCGTCTCTCTTAATAAAAAGGATCAAGATTCACCCTCTGTTTGCCTACATATGAACCACACACACACACACTCAAACATGTCTCTCCATGACCTACCTGACCTGTATCATAGTTTGAGGGGAGGGGGGGGGGGCTCTTGATCCATTGCGTGTAATTTGTCCATACAACTCAATATGCACACATGTACACACACACACATATCGATCAGATTTCATCTTAATCACATATCTCCCTCTCATACCGCCCTTTCGGGCAAACGTCATCTCATGTTTGGAGCAATCGTCCAATTTTATTTGATACAAGAATTGCTGTTTTTATGGCCCCCTTGTTGGGACGGCCAATATCTGATCACTCTCTCTCTCTCATATTTTCTCTTCTTATTCTACGTGGTGCCTCAGGTTTGTTAACTATCAAGAATAGGCCAACAAATATAACAACAGGTGCTTGATATGTTATTATATTCTGTGAGGGAACTCAAACTATTGAGAACAAATAATTAATTTTTGTTTCATTAAAGTATTAATTAAAGTACACGGCATGTCAAAAATCTGTCATAATTATTACTTAAAATACATATTTCTTGTTGGAAACAGACTTCATGATAGCTTCAGGTCAGCTTAGTGTAGTTAAATTTACTAAGCTCACCTTTCTATTTGAATACTACGTTCATAAATCATGTTCAGGTCGAATTAGTTTAAGGTCTTATGGATCGTGCTAAAGCATCAAATGGTCAAACAACTTCCAGCATACGATTGCTTGATTGTTGTCAAATACAAGATTTCAATTCTCGAACAGTAGCGAACACTTGTTCCATTTAGTTCATTATCACAGTTTTGATATGGAAACTAGTATTATCTTTGTCACAAACAAGTTCCTTATCATTGAAGGTGGAAGCAAGTTTTTGTTAAGGTGGAAGCAAGAAATAAAAGAGCTAGTTGCACAGGAATTGTAAACTGATATATTGAGGTTGAAGCTCAATATTGAATTCTGTAATAAGGATTACCATCTTTCCTCTGCAGGTGTGTTTGCTTTATCTTTCACTAGCATAAAAATTATTATTTAAAGAATGAAAAAACAGATACAACGAGATTGTATTTGTAGTGTTTACGCCTTTCTGAGTGCGAGTGTACTTTCTCTCTCCGTTGTTCATATGGGGTAGCATACTCAAAATCCTGGGTTTTAAGGTTTGTTCTTTCTGGAGAAGGGGGGGGGGAGGAGTGGCAAATGTCATTGCACTAGGCACCAAATTGTCTAGTACTGACAAGAGAATACATTTATGGAACATTTTTAAAAGGTACATTTGAACCCGCCCCTTTACCACTTAAGTTGAGTACTTAAATCAAAATAAAATAATAAAAATTCCAGCTCGACCCGCACACTGACTATACCCTGAAATTCATTACGAATGGCACAATTGTTTTGCGGCTAAGCGGTTAGCATACGCGACATTGGTGTGGGAGACTCGGGTTCGATTCTGGTGAGAGTTCAGGTAGTTCGGATTTTACGTTAATCAGTAGGGTCACGTCTCATATAGTCTTATTGCTGAAAGGAGTGCTAAACTCAAAATAAACTGAACTCTTTGTGAAAAATGTAAACAATCTTTCGTTCCCTTATGTTGCGTATTTCAATCAAAGTGTAACTGAAAAAAACCCAAGACCATCCATCTACGAACTATTTTCGTAATAATAATAATAATAATAATAATAATAATAATAATAATAATAATAATAATAATAATAATAATAATAATAATAATAATAATAATAATAATAAGCAATTCATGTGTTCATGAGATAGCCTACTTTATTTCTGCATAAGTCTTTCTTAAGAGTCTTCATCCCGGCGAAATTAAAATTCCCCTAATTTTACAGTAATTATGTTATATCTTCAAATAGATAAAAGATAATCGAAATTTGGAACAAGAGCGCCCTAGACAATATTATTTTACATGAGGTACCGTTACCACGAGTCACTTATCTGCTTTCGATTTCGAGCCATTTTGAAACTCGGCATTTATTTTCGCGTTTTTGAACAGATGAAAACGGAAAGCCACTAGGTGACTTGTGTTAACGGTACCCCTCACGCAAAATAATATTGTCTAGGGCGCTCTTGTTCCATATTTCAATTATCTTTTATCTATTTGAAGATATCACATAATTACTGTAAAATTAGCGGTATTTTAATTTCGCCGGGATGAAGACTATTAAGACACGCATTTTAAAGAAAGTGATGTGATAAAAACCCAGCTCGAGCCAACTCCCGAACAAAATTCATTACAAAAAAAAGCTCCTCTCCTGTTTGAGGTCCCTGGTTCGATCCCCAGCCCAGCAAGTTTGAGGTGGACAACATCGTGTCTGTGTGTTTTCTCGGAACACTTCGTTTTCTCGCACTTTTTCATTCCACTAATTCTTCCATCATCATTCACTTGCTTTAATCATCGTCTCCCTTAGTCTAACGGCCATAATCGTGGGGCGTTAACCTGAAAGATTTCATTTCATTTCAAGAAACGATGCTACTATTTTCCACGTCAATGCATTGTTAGATATATTGAAAGGGTATATATACAGAAATTTCCTCTTATTTTCTCGGGAAGCGGAATTTTTGAAAATGCTAGGTCGTTTGTCTACTTATTTTTCGTAAGGAATTTAGATTTCAAGTTTCATCTGCCTAAAATGAGAGGTGGCGTGAGATATTCTATTTTTATACAAGAACTTTGTGAGTTCCGTCCCCTTCTAAGATACAAATTTAAACACGCTAAACACCCTACAGTCTTTTCCGTGCAGTTGTTGTGTGCCAACCTTCGCGTACTCGGCTTACTACAGATTTCCTGCATGTTAATAATTGTTTAAGGAATGAAAAAAAACAAATACTAAATCTTTAAAAAGTTTTATTTTCGTTATTAGATTCTAATTACATTTATTGTTTTCAACTGCATTCGCGCGACCCGCAGGCTGAGAAATCCTGCACTAGCACACGCTCGGTATGTTGGCTCGCTCGCTACGCTTTCACTGGCTTCTCCTTGGAGACCTCAAGTGGCTGTTACACAAGGGCGTAAAGGAAAATCAATCATTTTTTTTACAAAGTAAAAAAAATATTTTTAAAAACTAACGGCCAAAGGAGCAAATACCCTGACCAGGGACGTACGAAGGAATTTATCTCGGGAGGGGTTCAAAGCTTTTCGGGGGGTCTAAACACAATTTCAGGCTAAATTATATTAAAAATTGTAAAATTGTCCCTAAAATTAGACTAAATTTACAAAATTTACATCCTAGGCATGCCCGTAGCCAGCCCAAAAATTTAGGAGGGCTCGGTAGAAGTTAGTGGGGGCCCGACCCAATCATATTATACTTCATCAGAATATTATAGTTCATTTGCAAGCCTACCGTGAAACTTTCAGGGGGCCAGCCAATGTTTAGGAAGGGCGCGGCCCATAGCCCCCCGTGGATACGGGCCTGATCCTAGGGTCCGGATTTCGGGGGGGGGGGGGTCCGGGCCTTTAGGACCCACCCCCTGAGTACGTCTCTGACCCTGACCATATTTCATTCAGCTTGAAGCTTCTTCGATATGATCAATATCACTATAGACTACATTTATCTCAAGGGCCAAGGTTTATCAGCAAACTTGTGTGACAGTTGTGCCATTTGGGGTGATGTGTCGCTACCACATCGTCTCCCCTTGTCGTTACTCCTGCTACTTCTTTCACGTAGCTCCCCGGTCGTCCTCACGGCGCTGGGCAAACACCACAATGCCACACCAACTGGTGAGTACGAATAGTCCCTTATTTTTGTTCTGACCACACCCGACGCTGTTTGACTTGGTTGACCTCATGAGAAGTAGTATTTTATTACAGTTTTTTTTGTCTTTTTTTTCTTTCTTTTGTTTTAAGTGTTGTTTGCGCTCTTTGCCATAATTTAGTTGTTAAGGTTTATTTCGATCAAATCCCAGCTGAACTTTTCTTCACACATACATTATATCAAACACACATGCATACAAACAGAATGAAACCCTTTTTCTTTTTTTAAAATAACTAATTTGCAGAAAACAGAAGATTGATAGCTGACGCTGTAAACAGTAAAAGATTTATGAGAACAATTCGCTTTCCAAAAACCAGTTCAACGCAGATCAGTCAACTCCGCCTCAGTAATTGGCTGAAAAATAACGGCATAATGTCAATTAAAATATATATGGGCCTCCATAACATATATTATAGTTCTTTTCTTTAAGTTACTACAGCTTAGCAAACGACGTAAATTATATTGAGAAGTTGATTTGGAGGTCCTGTAAACGCAGAGAGAGAGAGAGAGAGAGAGAGAACATGTGTGTTTGATATTTTACTGAGTTTACAAAGTGTAGATTCTATGTTTAGCATATTCTTATATGTAAGAGCAGTGTGTGTGTAAAAACTGTGGAAACGAAAAGAACGGGCGTAATGCAACTTGGATTCACATGTCCGACACCATTCTCAATAAAGTTTCTTGAGCGGTTCTGTAATAATATTTACTTTTGAATCGCAACAGAAGAGAATAATAATAATAATAATAATAATAATAATAATAATAATAATAATAATAATAATAATAATAATAATAATAATAATAATAATAATAATAATAGAAATCGATATTTCAATAAACTTACATGTTTCATAGATCCTACACAGAGAGAAGAGCGTATGTGGCGTACGTAAAAACGTAGGTAAATCCTATTGCAGCAGGGGGCGCGGTGGCTCAGTGATAGAGCTTTCACCTCCGTTGCTTGGGTTC
This sequence comes from Thermobia domestica, assembly GCF_964235325.1. Taxonomy (NCBI): domain Eukaryota; kingdom Metazoa; phylum Arthropoda; class Insecta; order Zygentoma; family Lepismatidae; genus Thermobia; species Thermobia domestica. The sequence continues at coordinate 22,238,041 of NC_137456.1, read as the reverse complement.
CCGGGTTCGATCCCAGCTCGCGCCGTGTGAACTTTGTGGTGGACAAACACCGTGCTCGTGGGATTTCTCGGGGTTCTCCCGTTTCCTCCCATTTTCTTCATTCCACCATTTCACTCATTTCTCATTATCACCGTCTCCTTTAGCCTAACCGGCATAATCGTGGGACGTAAAACTTAAAGATTTCATTTCATTTTCATATTGCAGCAAAAGTATAACTAAAAATGTATGTTTTATAATACTGTCTGTATAAATAAGTATTCAACGTATACGTAGGTTAAGGACCTCATGTGCAGATGGACGTACAGGGTCAGTCCTTAAAGTAGTAGGACTGAGCCAATTAAAAATAAGATATTGACAGAAATAACACTTAATATTCTTCGAAATATGATCCTCCTACATCCACACACCGGTGCCAGCGGGATTTCCAGTTTTCATGCGCTTCCTAGAAGGCGGAAACTGAAATGCTGTTCAGCTGCCTCGTCACGGCCTGTTGTAATGCTTCCACCGAGCCGTGATGATGCCCTTTCAGGGTGGTTTTGAGGCGGGGAAAGAGGAAAAAGTCTGGTAGCGCAAGGTCGGGACTGTAGGGTGACTGAGGCAAGGTTGTAATGTTATGTTGGGCCAGATACGCCACCACTCAGAAGGCTGTGTGGCCTGGCGCATTGTCATGATGAAGTCACCAGGAGTTGGCGAGGCTGGGCGGACGCGGACGATGCGTTTCCTCAGCCGTTCCAGGACCTGGAGATAAAAAACTGCATTGATAGTCTGTCCGTGTGGAACAAATTCCCTGTGGATCACTCCTTGTGAATCGAAAAAGCAAATGCGCATGCTTTTCACTTTTGATTTCGTCATGCGCACCTTTTTGGGGCGTGGGAAATTTTGGGTGTGCCATTCGCGCTTTGACGTTTGGTCGCAGGGTCATACTCAAACGTCCACGTCTCGTCCCCAGTCACCATATTGTCTAGCAAGTTTGGATTTTCACTCACTTCTTCGAGAAGATCCTGGCAGATCTGTTTGCAAACGTCCTTTTGCTCGCCTGTCAGCACTCGCGGCACCAACTTTGCACAAATTTTCCTCATTTGCAATCGTTCGTGCACAATTTCGTGAACTTGGGTTTTAGCAATGCCAAGTTCATCGGCAATCATGCGAACAGTTAATTTTGGGTCACTGTCCAGCAAATTCTTCACTTTTGCAACATTTTCCTCCGTTTTGGAGCTCGAAGGTCGTCCTGACCGTGCAGCGTCTTCAACTTCTTCTCTCCCCTCCCTAAACAGCTTATGCCACTCAAACACACTCGATCTTCCAATGGCGTTATCACCGTACGCCGTCTTGATCTTTTCATGAGTCTCTTTCCCAGTTTTACCGAGCTTCACGCAAAATTTGATGGCGTAACGCTGTTCCAAAAGATTGGCCACGACGCAGCGTGACGAGGGTCACTCGCAGAGGTTACGGTGACGAGCGGTCTTTACCCTGCTATGGCTGGCAGCCGACTGACGCTGCTTCCTGTCTTTCCTTAGACCCACCTCAACCCACAACATGTGGAGTAACCGCCGTCAGTCTGTAAAAAGAAAAGAAAAAAAATCAGTCCTACTACTTTAAGGACTGACCCTGTATATAGCATGTAACTGACAGATGTAACATACGTATACGTATGTAATATCCAAAAGGCTGTTAAATGTCAGACATCCTGCAACGGCATGATGTAACATCTAAGTAGGAAAGAGGCAGTACGTATAGAGCATTTGGATAATGTATGTCTGTACAGAGTTCCGTAGTAAGCATATGGATTCGTATATTTGTATAATATACCGCTGTCCGGATAACGGATTTTTCTCAGTGTACGTAGATCCTACTTAAAAAGTTATTGTTTAATAGGAGATTGTTTTTCAAAAACGTCTCATTAGAATATGTTCATATTTCATAAATAAAGATTTCATTAATTACCCCCACAATGCGGGATAAGTCATTGCTAAGAATATATAGTCCATTTAACGTTGATCGCTATAGAGTAAAAATCGCGGGGGGGGGGTGCTTTTTCTTTGGATAGATTGAGTGTTCTAAGAATAAATATAATCTTCTTGCTTATCCCTCTATTAAAGCCGGAAGTGATGAAAATCGATCACTTCCGGTTTTAACTTTGATCACTATAGAGTGAAAACGATAATACATGGCGAGAGGGTGTTTTCTGCAATCAATTAAATACTAAGGCATATTTCATGTCCATTCTACTCTCTCCACTAAAACTGAAAGTGGTAACTATCTACTACCATTTTCAGATTTAATATTATGTGAGAAAATATCATGCCAGTCAAAACAAAATTCTTCACAGAGTATCCATGTGGCACTACTATTCGTTACATAGTTTACTGGAAGTTTTATTTAATTGAATGTAAAGAAAAGGCGGATAATTAACTTACATTCAATAGTTAACCTAATTAAGAGGCCTAATCAATGCGAAATTAAAATATCGCTAATTTCCCCAGTAATTATGTGATGTCTTCAAATAGATAAAAGATAATCGAAATGTGAAACAAGAGCGCGCTAGAAAATATTATTTTTACATGAGATACCGTTATCATGAGTCACCTAGTAGCTTTCCGTTTACAGCCATTTATAGACGCGAAAATAAATGTCGTTTTTTTTTTTCGAATGGCTGGAAATCGAGAGCAGATAATTGAGTCGTGATAACGGTATCTCATGTAAAATAATATTGTCTAGCGAGCTCTTGTTACACTTTTCGATTATATTTTTTATCTATTTGAAGATATCACATAGTTACTGCAAAATTAGTGGTATTTTAATTTCGCCTCTTAAAATGCGTTAGCTATTTTGGGATTTAAACTTTTCTAATGGAAAACATTAAACGTGTAATGTGGTTCTCTGCTTGGGAAATGTCTGTAAGTTTTAGTGGGTTCTTTGACAGGTGGTGCACGAGGTGTTTGGACGCTACACCCTTGGGAAACAGATAATTTGAATTTTCTTATATGATAAATTGGTTTACTTTCTATCTACGAATTATCATTTTCGGATCGTCCTGTTCAATATTCAGGTCTGTAATATTTTCATACCGAACCTTTTCTTGGAATACTACTTTACCTTAACAATCCCGTTTCCTCAAAATTGGTCTCTCCGAGACACCTAATGTTTTTATTTTTTGTTTCTTGCAAGCTTTTTTTTTTTTTTTTTTTTAAAGGAAAAACTTATCATCATGAAAATGTAAACTTAGGGAATGATTGGTCAGCACATGGCTGGTGGTATATTTTAATTTGTGGATCGGGTTTAGATCTTAATTTTTCTCATTTTCAATTTTAAATAATTGTGAATATGGGAATTATTCTTTCATGAACTCTAAAATTCTTTCAGATTTCTTTTAAAGTAGCATTAAACACCCATTATGAAAATCATATGTTATCATCATTCCCTTTCAGAGTCAAGATTTGACCTTAAGCAGAAATAGCAGTATAGACTCATAAACCCATATTAATTTTGCATAAATTTCCAAAGCATTTTGCAGATTTGTGTAATTGGCCCTAGCGCGGAATGTAATTCAGCTTAATGTAGAAACTTTGCTTTTTTTTTCTTTTTAATTTTGCGTGTGCATCAGAGACAGTGAGAGTGAAAGGAGATGAGGAATTAGCTGGTGGCAATAATCTAAACGTTCATCGTAACACAATGACTTTTCAGACCGTCATCATAAACATTATCATCATCATCGTCGTCATCATCATCAGAAAGCTTCAATGGAGGAGAATTCGGAGCGTTCATCTCTTTTCTCTTCTGAAGTTCGGCGTTTCAATCTGCTCATTATAGTAGTTGATGTTTTCGGCCCCTTTCCATCCACTGCTTGCGGTCCTGAGGGCACCAGGAAAAGCATTATCCTGTCTCTCTCTCTCTCTCTCTTCGACCTCTTAGTTACTGCAGAAGATGTCGCACACTCTCACAGACATGGACCAGTGTTGCGAACCTAAAACATTATGAAATCCCATCTCGAGAAACAGAAATTTCCTGTTTACCCTTGACGGTTGGTTTGGTGGTTGAAACTAAGCATGGAGGGCGCGCTGGCTCAGTGGTAGAGCATTCACCCCCGGTGCTTGGGGTCCCTGGTTAGATCCCAGATCGCACCGTGTGGACTTTGTGGTGGACAAACATCGTGCTCGTGTCCAAAGGTTTCCAAAAGTTTTTCTTTAAGCATGGTTTTAATTTTGGGGAAGATCTAGCAGTCACGTCATGTTATATCTGGAGAGTATGGTGGATGTGGACGGACAGGAATATTTTTCAGCCAGAAACTCCTGTTCGTCAGTCAAAAGTCGGGAACGAATTTCGCACTCACTCTTGTCATTTCCAAATCGGTGGTTAAAATGCTTTGTACGGACGCGTACGAGAAGTTCAGTTCTTTGTAAAGCTCTCGAATAGTTACTCATCTGTTTGAACGAACACTCGAATAGTTTCTTCCCACTTATTCCACATTTTCCTCTGTTTTCGAGGTTAATGGACGTCCCGATCGTTGCTCGTCTTCTACCGACTCATTTCCGCTTTTAAGAGTCTTCATCCCGGCGAATTTTACATTAATTATGTTATATCTTCAAATAGATAAAAGATAATCGAAATGTGGAACAAGAGCGCCCTAGACAATATCATTTTACATGAGAAACCGTTATCACGACTCACTTATCTGCTTTCGATTTCGAGCCATTTTGAAAATCGGCATTTATTTTCGCGTTTCTAAACAGCTGAAAACATAAAGACACTAGATGATAACGGTACCTCACGCAAAATAATATTGTGTAGGGTGCTCTTGTTCCATATTTCAATTATCTTTTATCTATTTGAAGATATCACATAATTACTGTAAAATTAGCGGTATTTTAATTTCGCCGGGCTGAAGACTCTTAAATCGCTCATATCACTCGTAAACAGTCCTCAGAGTTACAACATTATCGCTATACACCAATTTCAACGTTTCATGAGTTTCTTTTGGCCTTTTTTTTTTCAACTTGAAAGAAAACTTAATGTTCACGCGTTGTTGATGCGCGATGGACATGGTAAACACAACCTCACTCTAGCGACTCTGGACGCTGACTGACAAGTCAGAACGTGTTCCAACTTGTATAGACCTACCGTTTTAAGGTGGAATCAGAATCACCGCATAGCGTTCAATTTTCAAGTCTCACTCACCGGGAATAGAACTCGGGACCATAACCACCAGGCCAGATAGGAGGGATATTTTGATCTTGATTTTCCCAAAGGATACTAATTATGAAACTTATACATTACGGAAAATGAAGCTACTGTGTGTCACTCACGTTCTTCATTACATGATTCTCGAGCTTTTACGTTTATCAAATAGTTTTGGAAGAAATTTCTGTCCTTTGATTAATTAAAAGGTGGACACTATAGTTTAGTGGTTAGAGCGTTGTACTCATGTCCGCATGGTCCCGGGTTAAATTCCCGGCTGGCGCTTCCCCAATTTTAGGCGTCCACCGAACGTCGTGAGGCAAAGCTGAGGAGTCATGTGAATAAAAGACGTGACGACCACTAGGTCTAGAAAGCATCCGATACGCCAGTTAGCGACAAGGCAACAGGGCGTTCGTCGCTAGGTTGGACGTAGTTCCACCAATCACTAACAGATGGCGTGGAGGGGCTCAGACCCACAAAATCAGGCCGTTGCACCAAGTGTTTTTTAAAAAAATATTATTATTAATTAAAGGATACAATTGAAAATCCTGACGATAATAAGTTACATTTTATTGTCAGAATTTAGTAGTTTTGTCACGACTTTGTACCATCATCGTCTACTGAACGTAATGATGTAACGGTGAGGATACTCGGTCGAAAAAGTGTTGAAACTTTCTCAGGCTAGCCATCCTGAGTAGAGTTTCCTGAATTATCCTCATTCGCACCAGGCAAATACCAGAATGGTACCTAACATAATGGATCGAGGATGCTCTCTTCTAATCCATTCCTTTTTTCTTCCCCAATTTTCCGACTAGTGTGATCACTGAGAGACGTTATCCCTCACACGTGACGGAGTAACATGACCATAGCTGCCGAAAGCCCAGAAATCTAATTCCTATTCCTAATCCTAGTGACGGACTAACATGACCATAGCTGCCGAAAGCCCAGAAACCTAATTCCTAATCCTAATCCTAGTGACGGGCTAACATGACCATAGCTGCCGAAAGCCCAGAAATCTAATTCCTAATCCTAATCCTAGTGACGGACTAACATGACCATAGCTGCCGAAAGCCCAGAAATCTAATTCCTAATCCTAATCCTAGTGACGGGCTAACATGACCATAGCTGCCGAAAGCCCAGAAATCAAATTCCTAATCCTAATCCTAGTGATGGGCTAACATGGCCATAGATGCCGAAAGCCCAGAAATCTAATTCCTAATCCTAATCCTAGTGATGGGCTAACATGGTCATAGATGCCGAAAGCCCAGAAATCTAATTCCTAATCCTAATCCTAGTTATGGGCTAACATGGTCATAGATGCCGAAAGTCCAGAAATCTAATTCCTAATCCTAATCCTAGTGACGGGCTAACATGACCATAGCTGCCGAAAGCCCAGAAATCTAATTCCTAATCCTAATCCTAGTGACGGGCTAACATGACCATAGCTGCCGAAAGCCCAGAAATCTAATTCCTAATCCTAATCCTAGTGACGGGCTAACATGACCATAGCTGCCGAAAGCCCAGAAATCTAATTCCTAATCCTAATCCTAGTGACGGACTAACATGACCATAGCTGCCGAAAGCCCAGAAATCTAATTCCTAACCCTAATCCTAGTGACGGGCTAACATGATCATAGCTGCCGAAAGCCCAGAAATCATATTCCTAATCCTAATCCTAGTGATGGGCTAACATGACCATAGATGCCGAAAGCCCAGAAATCTAATTCCTAATCCTAATCCTAGTGATGGGCTAACATGGTCATAGATGCCGAAAGCCCAGAAATCTAATTCCTAATCCTAATCCTAGTGAAGGGTTAACATAGCCATAGATGCCGAAAGCCCAGAAATCTAATTCCTAATCCTAATCCTAGTGAAGGGCTAACATGACCATAGCTGCCGAAAGCCCAGAAATCATATTCCTAATCCTAATCCTAGTGAAGGGCTAACATGGCTATAGATGTCGAAAGCCCAGAAATCTAACTTCTAATCCTAATCCTAGTGACGGGGTAACATGACCATAGCTGCCGAAAGCCCAGAAATCTAATTCCTAATCCTAATCCTAGTGACGGGCTAACATGATCATAGCTGCCGAAAGCCCAGAAATCTAATTCCTAATCCTAATCCTAGTGACAGGCTAACCTGACTATAGCTGCCGAAAGCCCATAAATCTAAGCACGTAAACAACAGTAGAAAAAATTGTATTTTCTAGTCATTTAGTGTGGTATGTTTTGGAAGTTGGTTGTTTCTGGACAGTTGTTCGATGGTAGAGCGCTTACCTCTTGGTTCGATTCCTGGCCAAGAAAGTTTACGGTGGACAACATCGTATTCGTGTGCTTTGAGGGGTACTTCCATACCCTCCCACGTTTCCATTCCACCACTTCTTCCACCACCTTTCACTTGCCTTAATAATCCATCTCCCTTAGCCTAAAGGACATAACGTGGGACGTTAAACTGAAAGATTTTTAGGTTGGTAGTTTAACTTCTTCATTTTATTATTATTATTACTGTTATAATACTTTTAGAGCACAATTTAGGTTCCTTGCCGCTTGTTCCTGAAAGTTACAAGCTACTGCACAAATCACTTCCGTTCTAACATATATTTTCCGGTAACAAAATTTGACGACTAATACTGAATTTAACGCTTATTGAACACTTGAATAGTCTTTTTTTGTTACCCATAGAGAATTTTGTTGTTGTAGATAAAGTAGTTCCGAGGGTAAGTCGGAAAGTAAGTTTCCTCTGGTGGTTGTGGACACAGGTGTTTATGTAAAATGAGCAATAGGGTCTACAGTGTGAAAATAAAGAACAAAACTCACTTTATTTAGCCACATAAGAACCAAGAATATTGTTGAATTTGTCTTAATGCTTTACAGTACTGGCTCTACAGTGCTAACTTATAACAAAAACGAGTCCTATAAGAAAAAAGTGCATGTCCTGCGCGCACAAAAATAAATAAATAAATAAATAAATAAATAAATAAATAAAAATAAAAATCTCACAGCGTATACGAAGAAACTTCTTCAAGGATTCTACTCTTCGTCATTGACTTCAAAGATTCTTCCATTGAGAATCTTTTTCAATGCTGCAAGGGATGGAAGTTTATGAGTGCGAGGTCGGGACTGTATGATGAATGCGCAAGCTGGCCTCAACCGAAGATTGCAAAATGGTTTTGTGTTGCTGCTATCGACTGTGGTCTGGCATTGTCGTGTCGTTGTGGAAAGTAGAACGACAGACGTTAGAGGCCAGGCTGCTTCCTACGAATAGAACTTCAGTCTTGTTTATGCCTGATAATACATCTTAACATTGATTGTTTCAACCTTCATACTTGACGGATACAGAATCGGCCGCGTATCTACACTTTCTGCTAGCACTGTGATAACGCCATCTGCAGGGTCTTGGTTCTACGTCACCAAATGACGTATGGATGGTTCTCGCATTAAACGGAACCCTTCTTTATCCCATTGCTTTACGAGTTCTCAGGAGGGAAAGGGAAATGGAAATTTGTTTACCGATTTCTCCTCGTATATAGAAAATCCCATCTATATGCACCCAATTTCGGCAGAAAATTCCCTTAATCCCTTTTTTGAAGAAATTAGTTGTTAAAAAATCCCACCAAATGGAAAATTTTCTCACGGGCTAGCATCACTGACACACACACAAAACACACATATACGTGCAAGTAAATGCACATTAGCTTCTTCGTAACGTTCCCTCTGGGCGAGCACTTCATTCCGGCTGCAACGGACGGAAATAAAGAAAAGAACAGAATACTTATTCACCAATAAAAAGGGAGAAAGAGAGACACTAACAAGGGTAACCTTAAGGACAAGCAGATGCGAGAAGAGCAAGAAAGAGACAACAACGCAAGAAAGAAAAAGAAACTAACGAGAATCGTGATAATTTAATGATCAAAGTTTGAAGTAGTATAGTTTTGCATCAAGACATTGGAGTTCACTAAGATTGAAGTATTATTTGCAAGGGAGTTCTCGAAGTTTCTTATTTATAGGCCAAACTAACTTTAGAACTAGCAAATGTTAACTCCTACAAACTTTCTTCGATGCAAGTTCTTCTTCAATAAATTTTGCTTCTACGTGCAAGTTTGTTTTAACGAGATTGCAAGTAGTACAGGGTGTATGAGTTGATTTTGAGTTTAACATCTTTTTCAACAGCGAGGCTATATCAGTAGACGTGGACCTACTGATTAACGTGGAATCCGAACCACACGAGCTTTTGCCGGAATCGAACAGGGTCTCCCACGCCATTGGCGCAGGGATATATGCGTTATTTAGGACTGTGCCTTACTGCTGGGGGTATCTTACTGTTAGGAGAATTCAAATAACAGTAAGTAAATGGACTATATATATATATATATATATATATATATATATATATATATATATATATATATATATATAGGGCCAGATCCAGGATTCTCTGAGGGGAAGTGTACCAATAATTACCAATACATTTTAATTAAATTTGAGTTTTTTAAAATGTCTTTAGGCATCTGTGATATGAATGAGGAATTCCTTTGGAAATGCTAAGTATCTGCTCTCGATGAATTCTTTTCCTTCAACCTTCAGAAAACTGACTTAAACTATTGATTTCGCAAAACTCACTGGTAGCTTCTCACTTTAGGTAGTGTATATTTACAGCGAAGGGGGGAGAGTGCACGTGCACCTTTGCACCCCCCTAAATCCGGCCCTGTATATATATATATATATATATATATATATATATACAGTGAAACCTCTACTAACGGACACCTCTATAAAGCAGATACCTCCCTTAACGGACATATTTTGTAATCCCCAAACACTGTAATAGGAAAAAAACATATTGGCAAACCTCTCTAAAGCGGACACTCTCTAGTACGGACACGGACAGCCTTTTCTGCCTTTTCTGTCACATTATTTACCTCCGTATTACGGACACTTTCTCTAGAAATAAGTTGAAAAGTGTAGTAAAAATACATTTTTAGTAATAGATATATGTGTCACCAAGGAAGCATTGTGACAACATTTTGCCTCCTCAACTGTCTGCTTAGCAAGCCAGATGAAACGTCTCTGTTTAACAACACTCTTATGTCCTTTGCTTGCATCCCACTCCCACCCAAGCTGTTTTAGACATGAAAAGTGATTGACAGTTGTCCGCCGTTAGTGATGACACCTTATACTACTGTCCGGTTGGAGTCTCTAACCAACCGGAAGGCAAGTTTAGTATTTTTTGCCCTCAGGTATATATATTGTCTCAAAAAGGACACTTCAGGACTGCAATTACCCCACAAATTAAAGCGCCATACTGAAAACGAAGGAAGTACTGATAAGTGTAAAGTGCAGAGAACTATAACATGTTATTTCCATGTTGTGCCTCGAACATACAGTATTGGATGACACAGGATAATGCATGTAATATTCGTAAATACGTGATTCATCAAACATATATTTTTTTCTAATTGTATATTATCTTGCTCAGTAATTTACATAACAAAATACTGAAACCTCTTGAAGGCGGACACCTCTCTATAGCGGACATTTTTTTATTCCCCACGGCTATCCGCTTTAGAGAGGTTTCACTGTATATATATTACATAAACTTTTGTAGGCAATAATAAGTAACACGCACTAGGAGTTTCGGTTTCGCCCGGTAGGTGTCAGACGCTGGATGAATGCTGCCATCTAACGGCGAAATGTGTGACTTCTACTACTTTCGCTTCAATAATAGAAAAAAAAATGGAATCAAATCAAATCTTTCAGTTTAACGTGTCATGATTATGTTCTGTAGGCTGATGATGGAAGAATTGGTGAAATGAAAATGTGAGAGAGAATGGAATAGCTCCGAGAAAGCCCACGAACACGATTTTGTCCACCAGAAATTTATTTGGCCGGGGATCGAACCTAGCGACCCCACGCATCAGAGGTAAGCGCCCTGCCACTGAGGCACTGTACCCTCTTTCAATAATAAAAAAATGTAACATCGATGGGTACCGTTACCGTTACACGTTAAGAAATTAATGAATTGCTTCTATTAAATAACTAAACCGAGATAATTGCTCTAGCTATCTATTTACAAAAAAAGACAGATTTCAAAAATGTGTTTCGTTGGAGAATTATCGTGTGTAGTAAAAGGGTGAACATTCTCCGTTACCCGTTAAGATATTCGTTACGCGTTATATAAGTTTAGAGTTATCTAGCGAAAGAACATAATCCATTCAAACAGAATTTGTAAAAAAGTTTTCGTTTCAGTGCTATCGTGTTGAGTAACGGACGGACCTAAGTCATCGTTACCCATTAAATGGTAATGGTAATTGACTTCATTGAATAAATCTGACCAAGAAAATCGCTCTAGCTATCTAAAACAACGCAAAGAAATAGAATTTAAAAATTCGCTTCCGGACAACATTTATCGTGTGAAGTAACGGACGTACGCCCTTATTCTAATAATGAATCTGTTTCAAGCAGAATAAAAATTATTACTATTGGTAAAACGAATGATATACCTTTTTTTTGCGTAACAAAGATGTTTTTTTTAAAATTTTCTCGAAAACTAATCATCAGAATTTACCCTCAAGCATTCCATTTTGTTCATTTCTATGTGATCTGTCGAATTAAACAATGCATACCTCAACTTTAGACAACATTTTATAGTTAAACAGAAACCAGAAAAATTAAAAGTTTTAATGATAATTTTGGGCTATGTCTCAGTAACCATATTGAATTATGTCTTCTTCCTTATGTCATACTGATAAGCTTGATGACTAAGGTTTACTGTGTCTCAGTAACCATATTGAGTGATGCCATCTTCCTAATGTCATACTGATAACCTTGAATGCTAAGATTTACTGTGTCTCAGCAACCATATTGACTGATGTCACCATCCTAATGTCATACTGATAAGCTTGATGACTAAGGTTTACTGTGTCTCAGTAACCATATTGAGTGATGTCACCTTCCTAATGTCATACTGATAAATTTGATGACTAAGGTTCGCTATGTCTCAGTAACCATATTGAGTGATGCCTTCTTCCTAATGCATACTGATAAACTTGATGACTAAGGCTCGTTATATCTCGTTAACCACATCAAGTGATACCATCTTCATAATGCCATAGGTTACTATTTGCTCTCACTTCTGCAGCCCTGAAGACTCCTTTGTTTTTAGGTTATATTTCCGGTCACATTTTGTCATTTTAGGGCATAAATACTTGCATGATTTCAAAGTTTGTAGGGCATAAAAATCCTAGCCACGTTGTCATTATTGAAGGACCACTACCGAAGCAAATAGGACATAAATGCATGCATATTTTCATAGTTTTCACTTTATAGAAATCCGAAAAACGAAATGTAATCTTTAAGTCCCACTGTTATACCGGCTAGGCTAGAGAAGCCAGTGATGATGAGAAATGAACAAAATCGTGGAATGAAGAAAGTGGGAGGAAACTGGAGAACCTCGAGAAAACCTACGCACACGATGTTTGTCCACCACTTAGTTCACTTGGCGCAATCTGAGATCAAACCAAGGACCCTATTCACAAGAGGTGAAAGCTCTACCACTCTCCCTTCCCTCCGCGGCCCCCATTACTCGAGTTTGTGTCCGAGGAATGTATCTAATCAAGAATTGAACCCGAAATCAGATACGCAAGCATCGTATTAACTATTGCATAAATGAAAAAGCCGAATGTTCTGCCACACACTATAGTGGAATTTAAATTAGAATAACGACTTTTTATTACGTAATTTAGTAACACTGTCTGTGGTTGAAATCTTCTCACGGCATGAAGCCGATCGGATAAACTATTTTCTGTTCGGGTTTTTAAGGCCACCCGCTTTCTTTCCCTGAATCGTTGGTAAGATAAAAAGGAAAAAAAAGAAAAGAAAAGAAAAGAAAGCAAAAAGATGGAAGTATGGGAAAGGAATTCCCTTCATTTTGAGCAAGCGAAGCGAAGCAAATTTGTGCGATCGGGGACAAATTGTTTGGAGGTGAAAGAAAGAAAGAAAGAAAGAAAAGTTTAGCTGCTCTGCGCCTACAACTTTGCTAGTTTTTGTTATATGCAGTGTATTCGTCGTATCCACTATTGAATTAAATCTGTTCTGATATGAAATACAGTAACAGGAAAATAATGTGGATAATATTGTCACATAAAATAACATTTACTTTTTTTATCAAACGAAAATATATTGGTTTAAGAACAAGAGGGAACAATATTTAGGGAAATCATAATTTCAACAATATATATATAGGCTAGTTTTCGGTACCTGGGTAGTATTATTAGCGATGATATGAAGTGTGAACGTGAAATAAAAGCAACGATAGGAATGGTGAAAGAAGCCTTTAGGAGGAAGAAAATACTGTTTTGTGCGACCTTGAATAAAGAGTTGAGAAGAACTCATAAATGCTTCGTGTGGAGGATTGTACTGTATGGATCCAGAAAATGGACATTTCCTCAAAAATTATGAAAAACAACTGGAAGCTTTCGAAATTTGGGTATGGAGAAGAATGGAGAGAATTTGGTGGGTTCAGCGGAAAACGAATGAGAGGGTGTTAGGGTGAAGACATACCGAAGATACCTCGCGATCGAGGTCACGGTCGCTACCTCGATACCTAGGTCTAGATGGATGAAGGGCGTACATAACGAGGAGATCGCACCCTCGCTGTAAGTTCTGTTTGAGGACAAACATTACTGTGACGCGTGTGAAATTATTGCATAAAAAATCACTGCGAAACCACATTTTCAAATTGAAAGGACCAAACAGTTTATAAATAGGGATGGACGCGAGACGAGACATGAAAAATGCTAAAGTCTGGTCTCTTGTTTCGCAAAAATATTTGAGTCTTACCTCTTGTCTATCAACAAATCAAAGACTTTTACATTTTTGCAATTTTCTGTGAAGAAATGCCCTCTTTCAGCATCAGGCAAGAAATCGTTTCCCAGTAAACAACAATAATAATAATAAAACAGGTATGTCTTCAGGTTTCGAGGTGGACGGGGTATTAACTTCACCAAATGAAGTTTCGTCGCTGCAATTCCACTATTTGACGTTGTCTCCCTATGAATACGTGCCTGTCTTTACAGGTAATTCTTTACCTTATATCAGTAACGAATCTAGAATAACACATTTTTTTTTTTAATCTCGGAATTGGGGGCGTGAAGTTTTTAAAGCATAGATATGATTAACATGTCTATCATAATCAAATTTAATAGTGCAGCAAAATCTCTCGAGCACAGACACACACACAATCCTCTGCAGACGAAATTTTAAACAAACAAAGACTTTATTCCGTACATCGCTTCAGGGAGAACTTATGAGCACACGAGCCACAGCGATGTTTCCACTGAAATCAGTAGCGTAGCCAGGATGTGTGTTTGGGGGGGGGGGGCAAGTCTGTTATAGGTACATATAGAAAAATTACAAACAAAAAAATATATAAACATAAAAATATATAAAAAATTACAAACATCAAAGTACCAAATTACATTGTCGGACCTCTTTGGGGGGGGGGCCGGCCCCTCCGCCCCCCCTTCCCTACGCCACTGACTGAAATCGATGTAAAACTCGGTTATCATCTCGACCACTAATTCACCCTCACGGTCGACCTCTAGGTCGCGATGTAGCGTACATCTCCGGCGTGCGTTTACCCATTTGAATCCATGTGTTTGTGCGAGTATCGAGGTAACGACCGCGTCTTAAACCTCGAACTTGACCGCGAGGTATCTTCGGTATTTTTCTACCCTCAGAAACGGTGGGGGAGAAAAGAAAAAAAATAAATATTATTAAGAAAACGAAGAGAAACTGGTTGGAACATTGGCTAAGAAGGAACTACATCATGAGGGAAGTTTTAGAGGATATGGTAGCAGGAAAGAAAAGGGAGGGGCGAAGGAGACTACAATTAACTGACGGTATCAAAACTGAGAAATCGTACGTGAAGACGAAGAGATGAGCGTAAGACCGTGGAGCATAATTGCAGCAAGTGACCTGCCAATAATGGCAGAATACCTGTGATGATGATATTAAGGTGACAGGGACAGCAATAAATTATGTTGGACATTATTAATAACTTCACAATAAAGAAGCGCCATAAAAGTTACTTACGTCAATTACTACAACTGTATTTTGTTAAAGTTCCTATTGCTTTTAATAACCTACTCTTTTTAAAAAATCGGGACAATCCCGGGTAATCGGTACGTATGGTCACCTAGAGGTGGCCCTCTCTCAAGTGCTTCGGTGCAATGCCTCAAAATATAACATTCTCCCGCCAAATGCACGCCGAGGTTGTCCTCCCTCACTGATCTATAAGGCAAATACATAGACAGCTACTTTTCTTTGGCCCCTTCTTTTTAAACAAAATCAATCTATATCTGCTTACGCCTCCCACCACAAATTTGTTCTTTCAGTTAAGAAAAGAACTGAAAATGAGGTTTTTAGTTTAGCGTTCCACGGTTATGTCCTTAAGGTTAAGGGGAGATGGATGATTAAGGCAACTAATTGGTGGAATGAAAATGTGGCAGGAAAAGGAGGAAATCCACAGACACGATGCTGTCCACAAACTTACTTGATTGGGGATCGAACCAGAAACCCCACGCACCAGAAGTAAGCACTCCACCATTTAGCCACCTTGCTCCCCATTTTTCTCAAAATAGAAAACATGTTTTTCTGTTGTTTTTTTTAAAACACTATTTATTAGTGTAATAAATTAAATCATTGTAGGTAGAAACAATTCTTTCATCGAAAAGAACATAGGATAAACACTTAAGAGTGGTCAATTAGTGTCTGTGATGGATAAAAACTATTGACAACGGATGAACTATTAATTACACACGACAGATGAAACACTTTAGGTTTGATTCTTGCTAATTTAATAATTATTAACAATTTAAAAAAAAACACTAAAAAGTTCCTATAACTTCTGAAAATTTATAAGCTTGGCCTACAAGAGGAGTCTACAAGACAAGTAAATTGAATCCTTGATATATACAAAGCAACATTTTAAGTTATTTAATGATTTTTTTTTTTTTAACGATTGGATAAGAAAACCAGTTGCAAATGCTCCAAACGCATTGTTAGAACAAACTTAAAAAGAATTATTTTCCTTATTAACTCCTACAGGCATTATACCAATTATTCTATGTACTTCATTATTATACTCATTAAACACTTTTTGTAATATGTCTATCTATTTTATAATTTCCTTCGAAAAATAAACACACTGCTGAACAAGACTGCACTTATTTAATATAAAAACAACATTTACACGTGACGTTTCGATCTTCTAGCCAAGATCCTCATCAGACGTACACTCAGAGTCTTGGTGCTACGACCATCGTCCCTCAGAGTGTACGTCTTATGAGGATCTTGGCTAGAAGATCGAAACGTCACGTGTAAATGTTGTTTTTATATTAAATAAGTGCAGTCTTGTTCAGCAGTGTGTTTATTTTTCTGATTTTATTTGCAAGACGTATGACTATGATTCTGTGTCAATAATTTCCTTGAGTATTAAATTTTTTCCACATGTTTTGTTTGAGAGTTCTGTTAAAACGTTCTACGATATGTTGTTTTACAAAGACATATGCTCAAAATTGAAAAAAAAAAAAAAACCCGCAAAATATGATCTCTCTCTGACTTACGGTTCCCGAGATATGGCTCCTTAAATCCCCTGAAATAGGAACTTTCTTGTTCAATAACTCCGATACGGTAAAAGTGACGCGAAAAATTCCATCACTTAGATAGGTTCTGATGCTCTATCGAATGAGGGGCTCAAAATTGGGGGAAAAAAAAAAAAAAACGAAAATAATAGACAGATACACAGACATAGAGAATTCAGTACCGAGCTGTTGAAGTTCATTGAAAATCACTCGGAAAGTGTCTATAACTAGTAAAATCCATCAAAACCACGTTTTAAATAATATTTTTGGACTCAGTGCACCAAAACAATTTTACACTACAAAGTTAATTAAATTTTTGGTGTGTTGAATTCTTGTCGTAACGTGTACCACACACGGAAAAAAAATGTAAAATAAACTACGAAGTAAATATGATATGACGTGACTGAACACTATGCAGTATAATAGTGAGGTGTGGTTTGGACTGCAATGGTATCAACATTAAAATCAGTATTACTCAGCGGAATCTTTTCTCCCTCCAAATGGGAGGAAAAGAGCTATACATAACGAATTCAATTCACCTATGTACCAGAATCAAGTACAAAAAAAAAAAAAAAAAAAAAAGCTTTTGAAACAAAATCTCCCTCATAATCATCTTTTATTGAATAGTTCTAGCTTTACGTCATCACTAGAATCGAAGGCTCAGCCATCAGTCACAGTTCATTATTAGATTCGATGACAGGTCTTGTTACACCTGCCTGTTGTGGTTAGCATTTAGTTCGACCGACCCTCTTTATCTCTTTCATTTTTTTTTTTTTTTTAATTCCGTGTCCAAAACCAGGATTGATGAATCAATGTTGATCGGATGGTGCAAAGGGGGACACGCTTCAGGATTTACGGAAAAAGGTCTGTCGAAATTAATTCGCTTGTCTCTGTATCCTGTAACAAAGTTCAGTTACCATGTATCTGATATCCAGTCAGACATATATATATATATGTTCCTAAATGTACAGGCGATTATCAAAATAATTGAAGTGCTTTAAGAGTCTTCAGCCCGGCGAAATTAAAATACCGCTAATTTTACAGTAATTATGTGATATCTTCAAATAGATAAAAGATAATTTAAATATGGAACAAGAGCGCCCTAGACAATATTATTTTGCGTGAGGCACCGTTATCACAAGTCACCTAGTGGCTTTCCGTTTTCAGCTGTTTAGAAACGCGAAAATAAATGCCGATTTTCAAAATGGCTCGAAATCGAAAGCAGATAATGAGCCGTGATAACGGTTTCTTATGTAAAATAATATTGTCTAGTGAGCTCTTGTTCCACATTTCAATTATCTTTTATCTATTTGAAGATATCACATAATTACTGTAAAATTAGCGGTATTTTAATTTCGCCGGGATGAAGAGACTTAAATATACAGGATGATCATGATTTTACGGTGCAGCTTTTGATCATGAATTGGTTTTAACAATCAGGATATATGTTTGGTATAAGTTATTATTTAAGAGAACACCAGTAGTCTGGTGGTTAGAACATTGGACTCATGTCCGTGTAGTCCTGGGTTCGATTCCCGGCAGATACTTCCCAATTTTCGGCGTCCACCCAACGTCGTGAGGCAAACTGGGGAGTCGCATGAAAACAACATGACCACGTGCTCGGCGCTGGGCTGAATGTAGTTTAGCCGATCGCTAGCAGATGGCGCTGGAGCAGGCTTAGGTTCACAAATAGATCGTTTCGTCAAGTGGTTAGGTTGTATAAGTTGTTATTTGGACGTAAAAACTTAGACAACACAATGCTATGATTGCTTGAGCTCCAATTATATGAAAGCAAGCCGTAATTTTGGAAAATCACTTGAAATTTTGATTTTTTTTTTTTTTTTTTTTTTTTTTTTACATTTTCACATGCTTTACGACATGGTTCCATAGGAACTTCTTACGTTTCCGATTATTAGATAGGGATTTGTTGCTCTCCAACGTACGCAATTATGATAATTAACATTTCTACTGTCATGGAAATTGGCTTCATCAGTCCATTTCACGTGTTTTGTTTAAGTCGGGACTTGTCGTTCAAATTTTCAACCCATTTTTGTGCCAAATGCTTCTCAATACTTAAGAAGCGATTTATTGCCATTCTAAATGCCAGTCACTTCCTTATCAATGTCGATTAAATGTTGCAACGAAAGATAAAGAAAACAGACTAATAACTTAATTAATAAGAAAGACGATAATCATGTCAGTTGTGCTGTATGATGCGGATCATGGTCCCTTACTTTGAGGGGAGAACGCAGATTGAAAGTATTTGAGGACAAGATTCTGAGACGAATATATTGGTTCCAAGAGGAATGGGAATGGCGGAAACTTCATAACGAGGAACCGTTTACCAAACATTGTTAGGGTCACCAAGTTTAGGAGTCTTAGGTGGGCGCGTCATGTAGCTTCTAGAATATAAGAAAATAGGATCGTTTTCAAAGTTTTTACTAGGGACCGCGGTGGCTCAGTGGTAGAGCGTTCACCTCTGGTGCATGGGGTCCCGGGTTCAAACCCTGCTCCCGCCAACTGAATCTTGTGGTGGACAAACACCGTGTGCGTGGCTTTTCTCGGGGTTCTCCCGTTTCCTCCCACTTTCTTCATTCCACCATTTCATTCATTTCTCATAATTACCGCCGTGGGACGTAAAACTCAAAGATTTCATTTTCAAAGTTTTTACTGACAATACAATCGGAAAACGCCCATTAGGAAGATCTAGACTCAGGCGGGAGGACAATATTAGGACCAATCTCGGAGAAGTAGGAGTACAAAGTAGAAACTAGATCCAGTTGGCTAAGGACAGAAGTCAATGGAGAGCTTTTGTGAACGCGGTATTGAACCTCCGGGTTCCATACGACATAAAATTAGTTACTTAGTTATAAATACGAAAGTTACAAGATGACCAAGAAGTCCCACGTTTATTTATGGCCACCCTATGCAACTTACGGATAGTTAGCTCTCCACGACTGTTAAAAGTCGAATTCCAGAGATAACTATTAAGTTCTTTTTAAATGTTAACCTACTATTCATTATGTAAAAGAAGAAGCTCAAGATTAACATCGTGTAAATAATACGAATAAATAATAAAAATAGTATTGACTTCTAAACGGATCAATTATGTTCAAGTCTGGGCATTAGACGGGCCAGAGAAAGTGTGCAATTTCATCCTAATGTTCCTTAAACCATGACCCAACAATTCCAGCTGTGTAAATGGGCACATTATTATCCGATAATATGGCATCATTGCCCGAAACAACATCTAAAACATAGGATGCATATGGTCTCCTAAAATGGCATCATAATCATGGACAGGGACGTGTTCGGTAAGCATCAGCAGAGGACTTGCTGAAAACAAGGATATTGTGAGCCACAGCATTACAGAGCCACAGCGGATTGGACATTTGTTTAGACGTGCCCCACATATAAACATGGTACGTAGTTTGAAATAAGGAGAGCAATGATTCATTCGACCATATCGATTAGGGTGCAAGTGACGTAGGAACTCAAGCAGCTCCTCTCAGAGCCTATGTCGACGATTACTGTCCGATGTGAGTTAAATGACATAGGCATACGGGGTTCGGGCTACGAAACCACTGATAACGAACGATCATGATTTGACACGTCATCAGTAGTTCATGTTACATGTTCGTGGCATAATTGGCGTCGTGCCAAGGCGTGATCTTCTGTTATCAGTGGTTTCGTAGCCCGGAACCTGTATGTTCATAGCATGTTAACTCACTCCGGACTGTCTCGACATAGGCTGTTGGAAGTGCTGCTTTAGTTCCTTCCTCACTTACACCTCAGTCGCACGACAATTCTGGGTGGTGATCTGCTTTAATCATCGGTTTGATCTGTCAGTAAGTCTTCCTTCCGATCACTATTCCTCTTCGCCGATGTGGTTTTGCCTTGAGACTTATAGGCCATCATCAACTTGGGTCTAGTCCTTCGCGACATACCCAACACGCTTGTTACTTTTGTTACACTCGGACAACATAACCAAGTACCTCACCCATTTTACACTATTACCATCTACTGAGTCACTGCTTATACACACTAGCGTTCTACTGCTCCTCATGTAGTACGAAGCTTGGAACTTTAGCCTGATCGCTGCTAACGTAAACATTTGATGTGTTTCCAATTTCAGACGTTCCTTTAAATTGATAAATATTTGTATTTATTGTAGATGCAATTTCATGTACAGTAGAAATTTGCATTTGTAGTGCAGCAACTTTACAGACATCCTCTGTTACACGCTGGTACGTTATTTTGTGCTTAAACCTGCTTAAAAACAGTAATATTTGGTCTTTTTCTTCCATCTAGTGACGAATATATATTACAACGTTAATGCAAGAACATAATTTTATTGCGTTTTCATACAGTTTATTGAAAATGTTCTAATATTTCATTTAACTTAATTGAAAGAGAGGGCAGTGTTTTATTGTTGTATAAAACATTTTATAGCATTTTAATCCAGAGTTGTACTTACATTTACTCAACATTTTTGCCTATTTAAATATTTTTTTCTTAATTCTAATATTAGCAAATTCTACTTTCGTTATATTTTCTTTTAGAAAGTAATAAAACATTTAGTTACCCTCAATAGAAACAACGTTGAAGTCTATATTAGTACACCATCTTCATATAAAAGTTTTGCCCTGGCTGTCCGACCTTCCTTACCTTACCGCCATATCACACCTATTAATGCTGGTCTATACCCGGAGAGCGTCATTACTACAGTTTACTTTGCCAATCGAATCATTACCGTTGCCACCATTTACGTACGTTCCACACAACCACTCCCTTACCGCTTTCTGACTTATCTCGATACCCATTTCACCACCTACATACTTATGGCAGATCTCAATTACTCCTCTCGTACCGCCGACCAACGACACCGATTTGAAGATTTCCTCCTTACGACTAAAGCATCCTTCATGCCAATCCCACAGGCAACTCATCCTGTGAGTGACACCACGCCTGATGTTGTACTTGTCACCCACAACCTGCTACCATCTGCAACGGTTGAAGTCTTGGGGACCATCGGCAGCGACCATCTTCCTGTCTTACTCACCATCACTCAACCTGGCCGTGATGCTGTTTGAACTACTCCATCTGCGAACTATAATTTTCATCGGGCCGACTGGACGAAATATCAATCCTCTATCACAGAGACGCTTGCAGGTGCCTGCACGGACCTCTCTACATCAGATTCCATTCTCCAACTCACGGAAACGCTCACTGGTGCTATCATTCATGGCACAGCCCAGGCGGTCCCTACCTACACGCCGCATCCTTCCAGGCCTCCTCTGCCTCCATATGCCCGTACACTTCTAGCTCGGTCTCATGCCTATCTTACGGAATATAAGCGCACCAGAGATCCACTCTTTTTCCATCTACACAAACAATTCCAACGTATGGTCAAGTCATTCATAATAGCCAGGAAACGTCTCATGTGGCGCACCTGCTGCAATCAACTCCGCACCGAGCAAAATCCAAATAAATTCTGGGCCCTATTTAAACGACTCACTTCACAATCCACTCGCTCGCAATATCCACTTATTATTAATAATACCGCTCCAGCTACAGACGCAGACACAGCACAAGCTTTCGCCGACCATTTTCAAACAGTTTTTACACCGCACATGGATCCCATCTTCACTCATCCGACTCACCAACATATCATTGCAGCAGGCGCCCCACATCAGCCTCTCTTCGAACCGCTTTTCGCCCACCAGCCTCCCGACAACGGAGCTCAACTTCCACCCATTACCGCCGAAGATATCACCTCTGTTCTGTCCAATCAACGTAACACGTCACCGGGAGTGGACTCCATCAGCTACCGCCAGCTGTCCAAAGCGCCGCCTCTCTTTCATCGATTGCTTGCTCTCCTTTACACTGCCATCCTCACCACAGGCTTTTTTCCACCTTCCTGGAAACTAGCAAAAATAGTAGTCTTTCTCAAACCTGGGAAAGATCCCAGCCAGGTCACCTCATACAGGCCCATCAGCCTCACCACAGCTTTCAGTAAGACCTTTGAACGCATTATCGTGAAACGGCTCCATGTTTATATTCAACGCCACAGCATCCTTCCGCTTTCACAAGCCGGCTTTAGGCCCTTTTTTGCTACATCGGACCAGTTGCTCAAACTTTCTTCACTCCTCATCAACCACTACAACAAGCATCTTCCGGCGGTCCTGATCTCATTTGATATTGAACGGGCTTTCGATACAGTGTGGCATGAAGGGTTACTTTACAAACTTCAACAGCTCTTACCTCTCGCATATGTCCGTCTCATTGCAAATTTTCTATCTGACAGGCAGGCCTTTATCAATATCAACGGTGCACAGTCCACTCATTTCCCACTACGAGCTGGGGTACCCCAGGGGTCAGTTCTATCTCCACTCTTATATATATTACTAGCAGCGTTCACCCCGCTTCGCTGGGGTCACCCCGGAACGCAATAAACTTTGTTACTTAGATAATTTTTACTTTTTCGCTTTCAAGTGATATGATAAAAACCATAGAAGATTGCAGTAAATGTTAACATTATATCGCCTGTCATTTATGTTAACCCGCCGAGTGACACGGTCATGTGGGTTGCATATAAATACGGTTAGATTTACCTATGATGAGCTAACAAAGGATTTCTACGTTATGGACACTTGAATGGTCAATTATCTCAAGACACTGGTAATTGAAAATTAAAGTGATATGATAAAATCCATCTAGGGTCCAAATCTTAATAACCCCCCAAAAATGAAAGAAATTGGTTCAGCCGTATTAGCGTGATGAGCTAACAAAGGATTTGTACGTTCTCTTTTATATATATAGATATGTTTCGGATATGCCGATCCCACCACCACCGGTGCATGCGCTTCAATACGCAGATGACACCGCTTATCTTGCATTGGGGTCATCGGTGGACCGCATCTCCACTCATTTACAAACAGCCATAGATACTCTCATCGCCTGGTGCTTAAAGTGGAAACTAAAGATCAACCCAACCAAAACCCAGATGACGCTCTTCGGGCCAAATAAAAACAAATATTGCCCTACACGTAATCCGGACCGCCTCCATATCACCGTCCTGGACTCCACCATACCTCTAAGCAATAGTCTGAAATACCTGGGTGTGCATTTTGACAGCCATCTGACGTGGCGATTCCACCTCCGAACTTTGGAGCAACCGTCCGCCAGCGCTTATACCTACTGAGTCGGTTGAAGGGCACTACCTGGGGCTTAGATTCCGCCCTCCTACTTTATACATAAGGTATTCGTTCGTCCCGTAATCACCTACGGCCATCTAGCCTGGCTATCCGCCTGTAAATTCTATTATGATCGCCTCCAAGTTCTGGAACGCCGCGCCATTCGCATTGCCTATTCACTACCAGTTCGCACACCCACCGCACTTGTTTACCAGCAAACATCCATGCCGTTACTTCTAAACCACATTTATCGCCTCCGGACCCGCTATATCACACAGCATATAAATAATAACCATCCAATTCTTGCCGAACTTCTGGACCAGACACCTGCACTTCCTCGCCGTGCATATCCTCCTCTGGATCATCTCATGGCTATCTATGAAAGAGAGGCGCAGACGGCTGATTATAACCCGGACCGCCGAATCTATCATAGCCATCCATCCATCTATCCCACATAATTTATAATTTACACTTACTCAAATGCTTACTTATCCACCGTAGCTGACCATAAAGGCTGAATAACATCTTCCTCCAACTTTAATCACATCCTATTAACCATCCATCTTATCTTGCTTCAATAGTTTTGTAATTACTCTGGCCACAGAGACGGCGTAACCGTCTACGGCCCGCCCGTCGCATGATGGGAATGAAATGCTTTATGTTATAAAAGTTTGAGAATATAATATTAGATAACATGCTGGGCTGCGTTCAACGATTTCACATGTTTGATGTATTTAAATGCCAGGTAAAAGAATATACATAAGGGCTTGTCTTAATGCATGGACACGGGGACCCTACGGAAAGATTTACGAATATTATATATAAAATTGAGTCGTATGGGTGCCAGCACAAGGGTTTGCACACGGTCCATAATGCTGTTAAGACGACATTGCATACATAGTCCTTTTCGCATACCTGAGCCTGCAAATCTGTAAAACGATGCTTCTTTTTTATGCATATGTCCAGACCATATTCCCAGCAACCTTATAATTATATTCGGAATGACAACAGTGATATGATTCTTCAACTCTTGTAAGACATTTTTCGATTCTGCCTGTAAACAACTTTTTTCAAATAAACCATAAAAAGGAGTTAGAATTTTTTAGATCTGGGAACATGGTAGGCCATACTCCGTTAGAAATCATCCTGTGGCCAAAGAAGTACTCCAACGTTGATATGGTGGAGTCTGCTGCATGTCGAGTGCATCGTCTTGTTGTAACCAACATTAATCTTAGTCAGGTTTCAATATGGCTACAAACTGCATGACAATGATTTGATATGTGTCATTATCCATAACAAGTATATGTATGAAACTGGCACAATAATAAAGAAAGTGACAAACATTGTACACAATATTAAGAAGTGTTTTAAATGAAATATACAAGGTCTGTCTGGAAAGTTATGTCATACATTTTATTGTGCAGCAACTGTACGTTGCAGCGCGCTCCATCTGTCGGGATCGATGGTGGTGTAAGTCAACTACCTACCGACCGAGTGCTTACTCAGTTGTCTCCGAGCTCTCGGATGTGAAGGACGGGCGATTCTGTTCCCTCTCTTGTACAAGTCGCAGTGCACTGGAACAAAGATACACAATCAAGTTTTGTGTGAAATTCTGCAACGGAAACTTTTCCAATGGTTCGATAGGGCTTCCGGGATGAGTATTTATTACAAAGACAAGTCTACGCCCTACGCATGACCCTAAAAAGCCCTGAAAAGGTCGATGACGAAGCTCGTGCTGGACGCCCTTCAACCTCCTCAAACGACGAAGTCCCGCTGGTAAACATACGTATATCGATGCAGGAGGGTAATATTTTCAAGATTTTAAATGTACAGGTATTATTATTCTTATTATTATGTAAACAAAGATTTTTTTAAAGTCATACTTGTAGTCTTGGTCACATTACTTTTCGGACTGATCTTGTACCTCGGGGGCGGTTTTAAATGTACGTACTGTATTTTATTTCATAATTCAGGAAATCTTTATTAAGTAATAGAAACTCTTGGAACAATCATGGGAGCACGATGTCCCAGTGATACAGTGTTCACCTCTGTTGCGAATGGTTCCTGGTTTCACTTCCATTCCAGTGCGTCTGTGGTGGATAACATAGTATACGTGAGTTTTCTGGAGGTTCTCCCGTTTTCTCCCACATTCTCATTATCCTATTTTTCATAATCATTCACTTGTATTTATTGTCCATTTTCGTTTCCCAAAAATAGATAACCATGGAACATTAATGTAAATATTTCACTTCATTTCATGTCTGCCAATCTATATATTAAAATGCTAGAAAAGTTTTCCTTTTTTTAATGTTTGTGGATGTGTATATGTTTGCAGCCAATCCTCTCGACAGTTTTCAAAAACAAAAGGGACTAGAACGATATTTTGTGTAGATTGTTCAGTTCTAATAGCATATGTAAAACAACATGACCATTATTCCATTATTATACTTTTAGGAGTACACTGGAAGTGTTGAAATTTTTAAAAAGTAAAGCATCATATCCTACGAGTTCTACATTCCAACACTACACATTTGTATACAAAAGTTGCATATCTCTCAGGCGTTTGTTTCATGGGCAAATGATAATAAAAAAACGAAGGATAACCATTTCTCCAGTCTAAGATGAATTTTTATTGTTTGGAGTGTTTTGCCCAATGAACACCATATATTATATGAACACCATATAATTAATTGTGAATGTAATGTATTTGCTTATTACACAGTGCATGCAAGAAGAAAGAAAACACTGATCACACATGAATTAGAAACTGCAACCGGAAGTAGGCTCAAATCTTGCAAACGGTAAGAGATATTGAAAAAATAATCAAAAAAAATCTCCCCTTCATAGCACCCCTTGCCGATTTTTATCAAGACGTCTTTCACTTGTGTCTGTAAAAGGACATGTACAGATGTTGTGAGGAATGACAAGGAGATTCATGCTCATATGTGAATGATGTGAGCGCAGGTTCAGCTAGTAACAAATAAATAATGCATTGATGATCACCCCAATTGTCATTCCCAATGTCAAATTATCTCACCTCTACCAAAATATTCATAGAGTATATATAAGATCGAAAGAATTGAATACATAAAGGGACGAGCTAAAGGCATACGTATCTTGTCCTGGAGTAATAGAACTTAATACATATATGAATCTATAAGTTTTTATTCTAATCACGTAAAAGAAATAACTAGTCAAAGACACTGTAATTGTTCTATTAGAAGCGGATAGTGTCAGATTGAATCATAAATCTGTCAAGAAATGATTATAAATGACTTTTTTTTTCCTCCTTTCTTTTCTTAAGCCATGCTGGGCACAACAACGAATCAGTTAGCCTTGGAGGTCTAGAAGGGGGCAGAAAATCAAGGAATCAGATTAGAAAAAGTAAAACCAAAGGAGTCCTTCTTTGAATTAGCTACGCAATATTCCAGCTAGTTGCCTTCTAATTGAAAGAGAGAGAGAGAAAAAAAATGAAACTTGGGGCAATATGAACGTAAGAAAAGCCCAAGTAATAGATAATAGAAATTAGTGATAATAGAATAATAAGAAAATAACACGTTCGTTGCTGAAAATGTCTAGTACACTGTACGCAGCTTGTTGTATAAGAAATGCCACAGAGAAACCGTTACTTAGGAAATATAAATCATTGACCATTATGTCGTAATTGAATGTAATTTGGTTTTATTATTCGCTTCTTAGATCCATATGTTTTTTTTTATTTTATTTTATTTTATTTTACACCCTAACGAAACACTTTGGTTTGCAGTTTAGTGCCTTCATTGAAGCCAAAATTATTAGTAAACATTTGGATACAGTTTTGTTGTCTGTATTTTCTAGACACATATGTTCTGGCAGATCATGTTTAAGACAGATAGAAGTCGAAAGGTTAAAAAAAAAAAAAAACAGTGCGTTTTCTTTTACAATTACCAAAGTATGAAGCACTTTTATTTTATTTCTACTTGTTCAGATACCTTAAGATTTTTTCCCAAATAATTTTAACAGCGCTCTTATACTTTTACATGATAACTTCATGGTTTAGTTACGGGAGATTTTTTTTTTTTTTTTTTTACATATTCATCACGCTTGAACTGAGCTGAAAGCTGGCGCTAAGGTTCGTTGGTGGGATTAAAATTTAGCGATCTTTTAAGCATCGGGGCTATGTGAGCTGTGAACCTACATTATAAGATAGAAGCCAGGAGGACTTCGTACTTCAAAAGGGCAAGCGCTAGCCACTAGACATGCAGGAAAGACATTGGCGATAAGGGAAGATACCAATGCATATATGATCGGTGTTTTAAATGAACTTCATTTGTTTTAGCCCTTTAAAAATCACATTTAAGAAATGAAATTGCGGACTTTCGTTTTGGAAGAAGCACTTCGTGTCATTATTATCTTAGGTCGATGGTTCGTACCATTATTATTTTAGGTCCATTGTTCGTACCGTTATTATCTTAGGTCCATAGTTCGTACAATTATTATCTTAGGTTCATAGTATGTACCATTATTTTTAGGTTCATGATTCGTACCATTATTATCTTAGGTCCATGGTCCGTACCATTACTATCTTAGATCCATAGTTCGTATTATTATTATCTTAGGTTTATGCTTCATACGACTATTATCTTAGGTCCATGGTTCGTATCATTATTATCTTAGGTCCATGGTTCGTACCATTATTATCTTAGATCCATAGTTCGTATTATTATTATTATTATCTTAGGTTTATGCTTCATACGACTATTATCTCAGGTCCATGGTTCGTATCATTATTATCTTAGGTCCATGGTTCGTATCATTATTATCTTAGGTCCATGGTTCGTATCATTATTATCTTAGGTCCATGGTTCGTACCATTATTATCTTAGATCCATAGTTCGTATTATTATTATTATTATTATCTTAGGTTTATGCTTCATACGACTATTATCTCAGGTCCATGGTTCGTATCATTATTATCTTAGGTCCATGGTTCGTACTATTATTATCTTAGATCCATAGTTCGTATTATTATTATCTTAGGTTTATGCTTCATACGACTATTATCTCAGGTCTATGGTTCGTATCATTATTATCTTAGGTCCATGGTTCGTACTATTATTATCTTAGATCCATAGTTCGTATTATTATTATCTTAGGTTTATGATTCATACGACTATTATCTTAGGTGCATGGTTAGTACGTCATTATTTTCAAAATAAATCAGGCTTTGCAATATCCCTATATGCATATGCCATAATTAATACATTCCAAAGATTTTTCCTTAAATTTTGTTCGAAAATGCTACTTTTTTAAAATTTGACTTCCCCTATTGGAGTCTCCAAGTAGGTGAAGGAGAGATACCTCAAAAAATACTACATGCTTTACCTAGACTAAATATTTGACAAGTTTAATTGAAGTATGGTTCCTGGGTACAGTGGCGTACAACACAAGAAGAGTGTTATCAGGGTTGAACCCTCTTTGAACAAGATAGTATGGAAAAATAAAAATTTATCATATTAAGGAGTCTTGCTCTCCCCTTGATTAACGTTGACGACTGTCATTTATTAATCAAATGGTTAGAAGAGTTTTACCTAAATTAATTAGCTTGGATTATTTTTCTTCGTGTGGTCGGTTGACGGCCGACAGGGTATGCTAAAAGTAAAATAATTCTCGGCGGAATGAGAATGCGTGAGGAAACGGAACTAACCATAGAAAATCCACTGACACGATTTTGTCCATCACAAACTTACTTCGAATTGTGTATTAGCTTGACATAGTGTCATTTAAAAATTTTTATATTGGGTTGGCAACATTATTAATTGAAAATGAAATGAAATGAAATGAAATCTTTGAGTTTTACGTCCGACGGCTATGCCGGCGAGGCTAAAAGAGACGCTGATGATGACAAATTAATGAAATGCTAAAATGAAGAAAGTGGGAGGAAACGGGAGAGCCCCGATGAAACCTACGCATACAGTATTTTTCCACCACAAAGTTCACTTGGCGGAGCAGGGTTTGAACCCGGGACCCCATGCACCAGTGGTGAACGCTCTACCACTGAGCCACCGCGGCCCAACACCACATTATTAATTGAGTAGTATTGTGGAGTATGTGAAACAATGCCCCCTATTGATATTAGGATTTCATCGATTTTTATCAATTAGCCAGTGGCGAATATAGAAAGTAAAAACCGGGGAAGGGGGGCAGTCATAACCAGGCCCGTATCCAGAGGGGGTCTAGGGGGGCCGGGCCCCCCTAATTTTTTGCGGGCCCCCCTAAATTTTTGCGGGCCCCCCTAAAATTTTCACGGTAGGCTTGCAAATGAACTATAATATGGTGATGAACTATAATATTTTTGGATCGGGCCCCCCCTAACTTCAGCCTACATTTTTGGGCTGGCTACCGGCCTGGTCATAACCCAAATTATGATAAGTATATCACGAGTTTACTATAAACTTTCAAAAATATATAAATAATAGCTGGGGGCATAAGCCTTCCCAGCCCCAGCATAGATACGCCGCTGAATTAGCCTGAAAGTTACAAAGGCATTTTGAGATAAATGGTTCACCCTATATATGTCTCTTAGAACATGCCAAAGGTAAAATATTTAATACTTCAAAGTGAAATTAAAAATCCATTACCTTCTTTTTGTGTGTGAAATTGAGAAGATAGCTGCATTTTTCGCTAAGATATCTTACAGACTGTATTTTTATCTTTCTTACAAGAAGACCGAATTAAATGAATAACGGATAAGATGTTTTTCAGCATCTTAAACAATGTTTGAAGAAAGTCCAAGAATATGCATACGTTATCTTCATCTTATTCATTCATAACAAGAAAAAAAAATATCTTGTTGAGAGATGGCGCCACAATCTATATTCACGTAGCGTCTCATCTATGAATTATATATAAAAAAATCTTTGATGTTTCTCCGACCAGCATGAGTGCCACCTAAAGAGATGGCCTTCGGGTCTTACGTAGAAAACAAGCCACGAGATTCTGTAATAAGGTTGTACTCTACCTTCATTAAGCTAATTTGCCGCAAGAAATAATAACAAGCATGCAGGTTGCTTTATAATATAATGTTTTCTGTTCATTTCGTAAGCACAGAACGCTCTGAGCAAATTCTCTCTCCATGTTATGTGAGTTTACTCAGTTAAAAGTTCGTTGATTGCGAAAATATTTGATTGTAGATATATTTATTCTTTTCTGACGATCAAAATTGTTTTTCGGGTGAATATGTTACGTATAGAAATATTTTGTTTATTCTACCATTATTGGTAGGTTACTTCTTTACTTGCTGACACTGAGAAGCTTCCATGCTCGGTGATCTTCAACTAACTTCATATTCACGTACGATCAAGGGCGCTGATCCTGGGGCCGGGTGGCCGGACCCCTCCCAAAGCTCATATGGGCCCCTCTATTGTATTTATGAATATACAATATTTGGCATAATTTGAATGCAATTTGTCTTAAAATCCTCATATACAGTGAGCAAAAAAAGTATTCGTCTCAAAGCGCACACAATATAAATCGTCTCATATATTAAAGGAAAGAAAACTCTATTGCACAATAATATGCTCATAGGTTTGTCTATATTTTCCAGCATAAAATAAAGGAAGAAACAAGTGAAACTTTGTCTTTCGTTTTCTACAGGTTACAATAAAGAAGAGAGACGTCACATTTATTGCCAAAAAAAAAAAAAAAAAAAAAAAAAGTATTCGTCTTGTATTTATACCAGAAGCAACACACTCTTCGTAACGCGTGTCTTTGGGTATTATAGCTGCAAACCCTTGTGTCAATTGGTGAACTGTAGTCAATGAGTGTATGTGTGCTGCTATTGGAGTCAACAACAAACAGAAAGCAACCAGGTGAAAACGAAATGGGCCGGAAATCAAAAGAAATAAGTGAAGAGGAAAGACGAATGATGATGCGATTGTTTGGTAAGAGTAAATCGTTTAGTGAGACCAGTGTTAGACCCCTATGATTGGTCGGCTTATTACCAGCATTGAAGGCCTCATATATAAGTTTAAAAAGACAAAAAAAAAAAAAAAAAAAAATCTGTCGAGATCTGGGCGTCCATCACAACTAACGCAGCAAAATAGACGTCTCATCGCACGTAAAGTTAAGGAGAATTCGAAGTTAGTGCACCACTCATATCTGCGGAGCTCGAACAAGAGTCTCCAAAGAAAGTAGTGAGAAACGTCCTCCATGATGCTGGATATGGAGCCCAAACAGGCCACAGAAATCCATATATCAGAAAAAACAATACAAAGAAGGGCCAGAAGTATACAATGTCACATAAGAAAGAGATATTCGACTTCTAGATTTTTTTTTCACTGATGAAGAAGGCACATTTCATTTGTTTCAATCAGATGGACGAGTTCTGGTATAAAGGAAGAAGAATTGTGAACTTGAGGAAAATAATTTTACAGCTACAGTGAAGTATAGGGGCGGCTCAGTACTTCTGTGGGGTGCATGAGTGCGTACGGGGTTGGAAAATTGTTTCATTGTAAGAATAATGGATCACACAGCATACATCAACATCCTGAAGACACGTCTTCTCAGGAGCGTTGAGCAAATGGGCCTAGCAGGTGATTACATATTCATCTAAGATAACGACCCGAAACACACTGCGCTGAAAACGAAGCTGTGGCTCTTATACAATACCTCGAAGTGGATGGAAACCCTTCCAAAATCACCGGACATAAATCTAATTGAGCATCTATGGCACTCTTTGGAAACAAACATACGAAAACACAATATTTC
Organism: Thermobia domestica; assembly: GCF_964235325.1. Classification (NCBI taxonomy): domain Eukaryota; kingdom Metazoa; phylum Arthropoda; class Insecta; order Zygentoma; family Lepismatidae; genus Thermobia; species Thermobia domestica. The sequence goes on along the minus strand of NC_137456.1, from coordinate 22,205,281 downwards.
AAATAAAACTGATCTTTAAAACGCACTGTTGACAAAAAGGAGGAAAATTACCAGCGTAACAACAGAAAATCTAGTTAGGTCAATGCCAAGGAGGTTGCAGGAGGTCAAGCGGCGAAAAGGAGAACCCACAAAGTATTAAAAGTTGGGGCACAACAACCCAAGCTATTGCAGATGAATAGTATTTCTTAGTAGACGAATACTTTTTTTGGCATGAAATATGTTTAGTTCATTTTATTTGTACGTTTTCGTATGCTTTGAATATGAAATAACTTCATTTCTGTGTTTGGTATATATAAATGTAGTGTAATGAAATATCTGTGTTTCGTTCTTCCTTTCACTATTGAGTTGAATGCAAATTATATGCGTACAAACATTTCAGTTCTGGCCGGACGAATACTTATTGTGTTCACTGTATATACCTTCTGCATCTGAATGCCCCCCCCCCCCAAATTTACAGAGAAATCGGCGCCCTTGCGTACGATTGTTCTGTTTTGATACCATCCATCAATTGTAGCCAATGGTTAGAGGCCTAGTTCCTCCCCCAAGTATTTTGAGCAACAAAAATAATGATTGAAGCCATTATTTATAAGTGTTGCGTTTTATTCTTTAGGGGAAATTTTTTGAAATAGCCTATTAGATATACTTTCAGTTGCAGTTTTTCTGTTATGCAATGTGTAAAACAATATTTGGGGTTCACACTGTCAACATCCAACCTAGTCATAATATAGGGAGAGAGTTCAGTTGAAAACTTCTACAAGATCCATGAAAAATTATAAATTCATAGTCTAGGTTCTGGTTGCCTGCCTCCCCTCCAATTTTTTTACCTTCTAGATCCGCCACTGACTGTAGTCTCCTTCGCCCCCTCCATCTCTTTCCTGCCACCATATCCTCTAGAGCGTTCCTCATGGTACAGTTCCTTCTTCGCCAACATCCCAACTTTCTCCCTCTTTTCAATTACGCCTAAAATTATTCTCAGTACTTCCAGATTCATTTCCGGTTTGAACCAGTTATTTCTATCCATTCTTCTCCACATCCACATTTCGAAAGACTCCAATCTTTTTTTTTTTTTTGACACAATGTCCATGTTTCTGTCCCATGTAGAATACAATACCTGGCACAAGTGTTACTCACGAGACGAGACGAGAAATAAGGTTGTTTCGTCTCGATTTTTTTTCCTTAAATTTATCTACAAGTTATCAGAATACATCCTAATCAAGAGACACATCCATGGGGTGTGATATAACATTCAAACTATATTTATTATCGAAGTATATTGTGTGATGATTGCGTATCTTGAAACGTTCATAAATGCTGTTTATTATGTTCGTACAATGACTTAATGAATTTATAACTTTTTATGTTATGAATCATGTTACACTGAAGCAATGTTTGGGATCTATATCTTTACTTAATTACTGCAATCATATTAACAAGTTATCACAATAAACAACTAAGTTTGCTGTATATAAAAAAAGGATACTTATTTCAAATAACTATAACAAAATATATTTCAAATATAAAATATTGTAACTATACAGTGTGAATACACACACAGTCGTCCAGCAGCAGATATATCAGTAGTTAGCCTTTGTCAAAAACATATCACAAATTTACGATATATTACGCTCACTTCTACGCGGTGAACATTTCCGAATCACAAATCTGTACGTAATAGGATATAACGTGTGTATAAGAAAATAAAATAAATTTCTTCGTTTCATAATTTGTCTTCTAGTGATTGTAGTAATTTCTTTGATGTAAGTTATTTTTTGTATGAAATAAATGTACACATATGAAATTGTTGTTATTGCCAACAAGAGTTTTGATATGAGAGTTTCTGTCACTTATTTATACATAAGTATGGAAACACTGTCAGATCTATATAGGGGGTATTTCGTTCCTGATAAAATCGTTAGGCATAATGGGAATTATGCCAAATGGGAATTGGTATTTCACCTAAAATGGCAGATGACATTATTGACATTATTATCTGTGATTGACAGCTGACAAAGTGTTAGGCAAAGTGGGAAGACACCCCCCTTTTACTAGTTTCACTTTTGTCACACTTTGAAAGTTGAGTTGATTGTAAATTTAACGTCCCTTTCAGCAGCATGCTATATGAGACGGGACGTACTGATTAATATGGAATCGAATTACATGAGCTCCCGTCGGGAATCGAACCCGGGTCTCCCATGCCAAAGACGCGTACGCTAACCGCTTAGTCACGAAGGAGCTCTACTTTGAAAGTTGTTTGATAGTCCTTTTAGAATCACCCTGTATAACACTTTGATACGTCTACACAGAGTGCGTACTGAGCAATATACATTTAAGACTACTTTCCACACCTTTGAGTAAATTTAAACATAGGTAATTTTCCCTTCGAGTATCACAAGTATAGCCATTGGCTTAGTATTTAAATAAGGTGAAGGAAAGAGAGAAGAAGAATAGGATGTTTATGTGAAGAAGACAAAGAAGATTTTTCATCTGTGAAGGAAGAATGAAAACATTGCAACAGCGTGTTATTTAAACGAAAGAATCTTAACAGTTCCAAGAAGCTTGATTTTTTTTTTTCTTTCTTGCTTCCTTTACATGCGCTATTCTTTTCAGGAGTTGCATTCGGCGTCTGCCTTAGTAGTCACAGTTCCATACCGGAGCGTGCTGGTTATTACGCATTACCAACTAAAGAGAACGCAATCTGAAAGGGACAAATGGAAAGAATTCCGTAACGAAGGACCACCCACAGTGTCCTTCTACATCATATGTATATGTTATGTACAAGAAAAATTAAGAAGTTATTATTGTGATTGATTACCTTTGAAAGTGTCCAAGTGAGATCATTTGTGGTCCTTTTAAAAATGTAACACATTTATACCACTCAGACCAGGCGCGCATTCAGAAATTTTTATTGGGAAGGGTCTAACTTCTGGGGGGGGGGGGTAGATCAATACTACTTCACTACGTCTATATTGTAAAACTTTGTCTCATATAGGATTTTGGGTAGAACATTTAATAAAAAGAGTGTCCGGAATCGACTCCCACTACCAGTTTTTATTATAAAAAGTTTCCTCTATAAAAGTATTTTCACAAAATTAAATTAATCTCTCTAGAATTAAGGTGAGTTATAGGTGGTCTTTGACCGAAAGGTCGCAGACAGGATCTCCAACAGAGCCCCGTAGCAGACTAAGAGGGGTGGATTTAGGGAACCAATGCTCCGTAGCAAGCAGGGGCGGGTTCAGTGGCCAATAGAGCCCCGTAGCAGGCTAAGCGGCTGAGGTTAGGATTCCCAGACAGAGCCCCGTAGCAGGCTAAACCAGGAGATAGGATAGGCGTAGTCCCGTAGCAGACTAGAGGCCTGGGGTTAGGTTACTCCAAGAGTCCCGTAATAGACTAAAGGAGGATCACCAAAAACTGGTGTCGAGTTCACGGTCACGGTCACGGTAATTTTGTGGTTATATATAGAGTATCGGGCCGGAGCCCCTGACTCCATGAGTAATATGTTATAAAGAATATATCAAAATGTGCTGGTGGTTTGTTGGATGTTATTTAATACTATTGTTTTGGTATGTATGGGAGACTACATCTGCAACTGTCGCAGAGTAGCTGATTATGACTTCTTTACTAGTTCTGGAGAGATTTTAAATGCGTGGTGTTCGATGGACGTTCCGCAGTGCCCATTCGGTGCCTATATTAGCTATAGCTGGATTTATATATCTGGGTAAAGTACGCCAGAACTTATTGTGGAGATGCCGTAGAACGTCTCTGACAGTGGGTAGCTCTAAGTCTTCCAGGATCTGGCTGTTTCGTGTATATCTGTCGTGACCAGTGATTATACGACCAGCTCGAGTTTGCACACTTTCGAGAGTTTGTACGTGACTATAAGAAGCATGTTGCCAGGCAGGGCATGCATAAGAGATGGTAGACAGGATTATCATTTTGGAGATGTGAACTCGGACCTCATGAGAAAGGGAGCTACAGCGCAAGATGGGGTACAACGTTGAGATTTTTTGTAATGCTCTCTGTTTTATGTCTCTAATGTGTGCGGCGAACGTTAGACCACGATCTAAAGTTACACCCAAATATTTGGCGTGCGTAGCATGAGGAATGCGTGTGTTCTCATATTTTAGATTTCGATGGACGCGGATGCGTCTCCGACTGTGGATGACAGCACAGCTTTTGTCTGCATTAATTTTGATTCTCCAACGTCTTGCCCATTCTTGAAAACCTATGAGTTGGCGTTGCATGTATATGTAACACTGTGCAAGTGAGCTACTGGTCGTGAAAAAGGCAGTATCGTCGGCGTATGTTGCAACAAAGCAATGGGGTAGGGTCGGGATATCTGCTGTGTACAGATTATATAAAAGCGGTGAAAGTACAGCGCCTTGTGGAACACCTGCTTTAATAGGTCTAGACGTGGATTTAACACCGTCAACAGACACATGGAATATTCTGCCAATGAGGTAGGAACGCAGTAAATGCAGAAGACGATCTGAAAAACCTTGCGTGTATAGTTTATATAAAAGTCCAGCTAACCATACTTTATCAAAGGCTTTTGAGACAACCAGGTAGACTCCAAGGGTGTGTTTTTTCTGTTGAAAGCCACTGTTAAATGATCCACTACTCGCACGAGTTGTGTAGTAGTGCTATGTTGTGCACGAAACCCGAACTGATGAAATGGTAGAAGGTCTCTAGTAGCTACATGCTGTTTCAGCCTCCAGAGAAACACACGTTCAAAGAGTTTACTTAGGTGTGACAGAAGACTTATTGGCCTATAGTTTTCCGGGAGAAGTGGATTTTTCCCGGACTTGGGGATGGTGATAATACGAGCTTCCTTCCAGGTCTTCGGGAAATAGCATAAGTGAAAGATGGCATTGAATAAATAGGTTAGGAAGACCAGTAGTTTTCTGGTTGGATGTTTTAGGATATCAGATCGAATTCTGTCGGGCCCGGATGCTGTCTTCGCCGGCAGACATTTGATATGTTTTTCTATTTCTCGAGGTGCAACTAAGATGATGTCATGTATAGGGTTTTGTGTAGTTAGGCTATGTAGTGTGGTTCGGATGTGCTGTTTGAGATAGGGATCAAGACGTGATCTGTTAGGCTGGAACTGTTCTTCCAGGGAGTCAGCGAAAATATCCGCTTGCGACTGTGGGTCTTGAGTCAGTCCTTGTGGGCCTTGAAGGACTCTAGCTCTGGAAGCATTTGTAGCACGCTGAAAGGATTTAGAGAATGTCCAAATTTTTCGATCATTTGCTGTGATATTTCGAAAAGTATCTTCCCAGTACTGTTGATTTTGTCGCTGTGTGAGCATCTTGAGTTTCGCACGCAGTTTATTCCATAATGTTTTGTATGCTGGATGTAGTGTGTGCTGCCATCGGCGTCTAGCCCAACGTTTTAAATGGAGATAAATCTGCAGATGTAGACTGTCACATTGTCCTGTGTGCGTTGGAGATATTTTGGTAGTGGAGCTCGCTGCCTCTGCTGTTCGAAGTGCTAATGTGATGTGAGAAACCGCTTGGTCGATGTCCTCAATAGTAGCTGGCCGATCTCGGAGATCGATCATAGTGTTTAGTTTTTGTTTAAAGATATCCCAATCGGTTTCTATTTGCTTAAAAATAGGGGCACAATGGGCAATGCTGCGGTGTGAGACGTGAAAAATGACCGGATCATGGTCAGAGTCTAAGTCTGAGATGACATAAGGATGGACAGTAAAGGATACGTCTTTACAAAGAGCGACGTCAAGCACATCGGGTTGTCCGCCGAACTTTGGATGATGAGTTGGGTCTGGCGAAGCACTGATGTTGAAGTTGGGCGTGAGGAGGTATTGGTGTAAATCGTCTCCAGCACTGTTTGAAGTAATCGAGTTCCATTCTCCATGTTTAGCATTAAGATCTCCAGCTAAAATTACCTTTGGCCCTAAGTTTGCGATGACATCGAAGTCTGTGGGTTGTAGTTGTGTGGCCGGGGACCTGTACCCGGTAACCAATATTAATGGAACGCCTGGAGTTATTAGCTCAACAGCAAGTGCCTCCAAAGTAAGTAGGGGTGGTATTGTAACCAACCTGACTGGGAAAGCCTTTTTGATTATAAGTAGTAATCCTCCTTTCTGTCTGCCCACTCTATCCTGCCGATAGACAATGTAATTGGGTAGTCGCCAAGTAGTGATCCGAGCAGTAAAGTGTGTTTCTTGCACAAACATGACATCAACTCTATGGTGTGTGAGAAATCTAATTAGCGTTTGTTTCTGCCCCTCGAGACCATCTGCATTCCATGTAGCAAGGATAAGTGTATGATGTAGGACGCTGGAGTTAGAAACAGCCATCGTCAACCATTTCTGCTATTATTTCTATTACTGCTGCAGCCTTGGAAGCTGAGTCTGCTGCTTGACGGAAACGAGTAATGCCACGTTTAATATGCGTTATGATTTTGTGGAAATGTAACCCCTTGAGGAATGAAAGAATAGACTTTAGGTCCAGGTCTTCTTTGTGGCTTTCCTGTTTTTCGGCAGAAGCTGATTGGATGTGGGAAGCAGGAGGGGCTGCAGCGTCTTCATTGTCCGTAGCCATAGGTTGGACATTAATAATAGTGGGATCGGGAATTGTCTCTGCTGCTGGTTTGTTGACAGTTTTCTCCGCTTTATCTTGAAGTTTTCTCGGCTGCCGTGCCGGCAATTTAAGAGCCTCAGAATAGGATTTGAATACTGGACATCCACGGTAATTTGCCGGGTGATCTCCCTGACAATTTGCGCAAGTGGCGGGTGTGGAGGAGTCGGATTTACTGCAGGACTGGGTAAAATGAAATTGACCACATTTGAGACAGCGCGGATGCGCTTGGCAGGTGTCCTGTGAATGCCCCAAGCGTTGGCATCTGTAACACTGTAGTACCGAGGGAGGTTTATATGGTTCGATTTGGACCTTGTAATGAAGTAGGTTGTTGATAGCATAGATATCTTTAATAGCTGCACTTCGTTCCAGAGCAATCAAAAACAGTGGCATCATAATTTTCTTGTTATCTGTCTTGCTTTTGCGAGACATTTAATGAACGCTTGTTGGTTTGTAGCTCAGTCGGATAAATTCATGCTTCAGATCGTCTAAGTCAGTGTCAATAGGCAGTTTTCGGACAACCACCTTAATAGGCCTTTCATTCTTTGCTACCCCTGTGGCATACTCAGTTTTCGTTTGATCGCAGTAAGCCTTGATAGAATTGTAGTCATCTTTGTTTGCCACTTGAATCCGAATGCGCTCCTTAGTTGACTGAGCTAGAGGGGGCTCCTTCAATGCTCGTGTCAAGGTCTTAATAAATGTATAGGTGTTGGTAATTCCGTAAATGAAAATCGGAGGAGGCTTGAAACTGGGTGGCTGATTTGGCGTGGCAGCTTTAGTGCTGGTACTAGCATTATCTGATTGTGCTGGGGACAAGACCTCGAACTTATTACTGAGTGGAAGGGGTGGATAGTCGGAGATACTATTAGTGAGGTGTTCTGTCTTGATGTTTGCTAAAGAAGACCTACGTCGCTTCAGCGTTCCTACTACCGTGAAGTCCATGTCTTCAGGCTTACTCGAAGTGGATGGTTGTGAAGCACTGGACTGCTTAAGTGTAGTGGATTTCAATTTCGCTGGGGCGGCTACTTGCTTCTTTTTGCCTAAAGGCACTAGAAAATCTTCTGGTTTGTAAGTTGGTTTTGCTATTTTGCCCCTGAGACCTGGAATCCGGGGTGATTGTACTTTTTTATCTGACTTTGCTGCTGGCTTCTGAGAAGCCATCTTAATAACTAAACTGGGAGATGGCGCCAGCTTACCACAAAAGAGGGTACTGATCGCCCCTGTATACTGTGGTGTCTTAGAGCAATGCTCTAAGGGTGAATTTAATTAAGGTGCCTACTCCTCCGAAGAGGAAGCACTAATATAAATCGTTATCCGGTAGATATGCCAAAGTCGTCAACTAGTTTTAGTGATATCAGCCTCCAAAGAGAAGAATATCGAAAACAAATCGTTAATCAAGAGAATAGCAAGTTCGTCAACAGTAAAAATCAATTAGAGGCTTAAAACCAATCGACGGTTGTTTCCTTAATCCTCAGAGAGGTAAGTAATCCAACCGTATTAATGAAGTTCGCGATTTAATCAATGGGGATGGACACACTAAATGACTTGTTTATTTTTCTCCGCCAGCTACGGATACCCTATTTTTTTTTACCTGGTTAGAGATTCCAGGTGGCCAGTTCGGTGTCGAGTTGCCTTCGTCCATCCAATTTATAGGGTCCTTTGGGTAGAGATGCAAGGGCTCGAAAAAAAAACGGCTTTTTTGGAAAAAAACTCGGTTTTTTCTGCTTTGCTTTTTTGCTTGGGAAATTTTGGGCTTTTTTCAAAATACTGCTTTAAATTGATAAAACAGACTTTGTATCGCTTCTCTATAACACAAAAAATCATTTAATTAGTGGTTGATTCTGATAATAATATAAAACATCGAAAATAAACTATGAATTTCAAAAAAATATTTCAAACAATTTTTCTTCAACATATTTACATTATGAATTCCACAGGATTAACCAATGTATATAATAAGAATTTTTTAACCTCCTATATAAAAAAGTAAGCAGAGTTGGCGAAAACCGTGGTTGTTTTTGAAAATGCCAAAAACCCGTTTTTGGGGGGATGTTTAAACCAGGCTTTTTTGGTTTAAACAAGGCTTTTTTGACTTAGATTTTTTGCTTTATGTATTTATATTACATATTCACAGAAATAAGTTTGTTTCGCCTTGATGTTATTATGCAACAGCGGGGTTATGCCGGAAGAACTCCCATAAGCTTAAAGAAGTGCGGTCAGTAAATTTCTTAAGTTGAGAATCTCCCGCCCTAGCCATTGGGAAAATCCCGTCATTACTTGAAATGTAAGACAATAACGGGAAAATCCTGTTATTGCTTTGCATGTAAAATTTAAAGGTCAACGTACCATAATCAGTACGCTAAAACTGAGGTATTAAATTACAAATTTAGTACCGGTACGTAGATATCATTGAAAGTCCAATCCAAGCTAATGTTGGAAACTACGTAGGCAATCGATAATTTTTGCCAATTTCTATCAATATATTTAAGCAATATTGGCTTCTTTACAAAACAACACGCATTTAGGCATGCAGAAATATACAATTTGGTTTGTTTCGTATATTTAGGCTTAACATCCTTACAAAATACCGAGGTTATCAAGGAGAAGACTTTCGCTTAAACTGACATCCGAACCGCTACTTGGGTTACGCATGAAAGAAGGTTTGTGGTTCGACCGAGAATTGAACATGGGACACCTTGATTAAAAGGTGAAAGGGAAATAAAACTATTGCAGGTGGTTTGATATCTGGAAACGTCACCATGAAGTTCACACGATTCGCATTTTTCATTCTTTTTATTTTTGTGGTTTAAACCAGTTATTAAAAAAAAAGAAAAAGTTGGTGTAAACCAGCCAACCCTAAAAGTAAACACTTCTTTTTAAAGAATACACAAATAACTAGCAAAATAGTATGTAGTATTTTTACTTCAAAACATTCCATACCCTCTTTTTGAAACAAAATAAAATTAAAATAAAACATGAGAAATAGTACTTAGATTTATATGATACACTTAAAGGCTGCACATCTAGAGCTTTTGGTTCTGTATATTCTTGAAATTCTACAGTTAAGTTTTATAGAACCACCATCACAGTTTACCCAATCCTCAAGTTTTCTGAATTTTTAACAAGAGGGATTCAACATATCATTACGGAACTCCCCCCTCCCCCCAAAAAAAAGACTACGGAATATATTTAAGTTAAGCTAAATACAACTGCACAACAAACATGACTGAGTGATTAGCTTTTGCGCTTCTATCGGGAAGTCCGGGATTCAACCAGCATTCGACCATTCTGACAAAGCTTTTCTTTATTCCATCTGTGAATGTAGAAATAGTGCGTATACTGTGAGTTGGCCGACTTCCTTTCTTATTGTTTTTAAATAGTTATTATTACTAATTACCACCAGTGACGGTTTTGCGAAGGTTAGGGGGGCGGTCTTTCGGACTGAAGCCCGTTCACCAAAGTTACGGAATGTCTGCAACAAACGAAATATCTATTATTTATGCCTTTACTCATAAACTTTAAGCTCCCGTCAAATAAAAATTACGAATGTTTATAAAAACTAAACATTAGTAAGAAACCCTTCCCAAAATACTTTTCTAAATCCGCCACTGATTCTCAGTATAAAATGATTTTTAAAGTTGTATCCGGAAGATTATTGCTAAACATATAAACGAAACGAAATATTAGTTATGCCTGTACTCATAAACTTCAAGCACTCCCCAAATAAAATTAGGACTTTTTAGGAAACGAAACAATCAGAAAAAACCCTCCTAAAGTACTTTTCTAAATCCGCTACTGATTATTTGTATAAATTGGTATTCAAGGTTGTGTACGGAAAATTATTGCTAAATCACTTCACAGCTACAGTATAACAGAAATGTGGAAATACGGTTTGACGGATATATTGAAAAACGTACGCTTTGACTGATAAATAGAAAAACGGGCAAGTTTAACTTTTGCGCTAGAAGCTAGAGTACTAAAAGCTCTTAGAAATGAAACACGGATGACAAACTAAAGAAGAAAAAAGATGTCGATAACTCAAAAGTTAAAATAGAGTTAAATAGCCTCTAAAATTACCCTCAAATACTACATTCTTCATGTTAGCTTTAATTCGTAAAACATGTGCTCCATCCATCTTGATGGTGAATTTCAGAGCGAAATATCACATTCAGGTCATGGAATTCTTATCTAACTATAGAATATACTATAAGAAAGCTATTTAGATAGAAAAATCATGAAGTTGAAAAAAGCCAAAATTTCCAAAATTCTCGTTTTTTTCCCAGAAAAGCCGGCTTTTTATGTGAAAAAAACAATCGATTCAAAAAAGCCGGCTTTTTTGCATCTCTACCTTTGGGTGGCGGTGGCGCTGCTGCTCCAATGTCGTCTTCTGCTCGTCGTGGGAGGGGCCAGAAGCCGTCGTCTGCATGTGATTATAGGTCCCTCTGGTGGGAGATCCTCTTGCCGAACCATGTGGTGGTGTTTGTAAACATTGATGCGTGTATTTGCTTGTTTACAGCATCACATAGGATACTACAATATAGTATACGTCTACGTCTATATAATATTGAACGAGTATCATTCTGCACCCGAAATATTACTTCAGTTTAACGTCCCACGATTATGTCTGCTAGGCTAAGAGAAACGATGATTAAAGCAAGAAGTGGTGGAATGAGAACGTGGGAGGAAACGGGAGTACGTCGAGAAAACCGTTGTACACGATGTTGTCCACCACAAACTTACTTGATCGGAGATCAAACCAGGAACCCCAGGCACCAAAAATAAGCACTCTATCACTGAGCCACCGTACCTCCCTTTCTGCACCCGAAAAGACGGTAAATAATTGTAAAATACTTCCACCTATATTTTCAGAAGAAAAAAAATGTAAGTTAGAACTAAATTGTTTTTATGAGAGAAAGAGTACAGATGATGTGTAACATCAAATTTTCATGTTACATCAACCATTTCTCTGTTAATCAACTATAGTTTTATTCAGAAAGTATACAAATGTAGGCCTATGTTGAGTTACGAAGTTTTGTTGGGGGGGGGGGAAGACGACACCTGGTGACCTCCCCATTGTTGCGCCCTTGATACTGACTTTTTTTTTTTTTTTTTTTTTTTTGCATACATGCTTATCTTCAATGACAACACTATAACATCAGCTTTAATATTCACTTCCGTTTTTCATCCAATTTTTGATATCCGAAATAATGGTTTCTTTGATCACTCACCGAAGTAAAGTTCTTGAAAACATTTTTATTAGTTTGTGAGCTAAAGTTCTTACAAACTTACATGAAATGCTTGTCGGTTTTTTTGTTTGCTGAAACTTACAGTACTATCCCTATACAGCATCGAGGCTGCCATGACCTTCAGTTTAAAGTGGAATCCGAATCTACTGAAATTTGTTCAATGTTTTCCCACCACCGAGGACTGAACCAGGGACTCCTCCTCTAGAGCAGAGGGAAGGGCTTCATGACTTTCTTAGATTTTCTTCTTTAAAATAGAAAAAAATTTTGATGATTCTCTAAAGTGAAAATTCTTGCAAAAGTTCTTGATGACTCCACGAAGGAAAGTTCTTTAACATACTTCGAGATAAAGTTCTCGAAGACATTTTAATGACCCTTCAAGTTAAAGTTCTTCCAAGCATTTGTCAAAGTTCTTCAGGATCTTCTAAGTCAAGTTCTTGCAAAAATTCTTCATGACTTTCTAAAGTTCTCGATGTACCTACGAGTGTTCTTGAAAACGCTTTCATGACTGTGGAAAATAAGCTTCTTCCAAATGCTCTTGAAGTCTTCCGGGTCTGTAGGGGTGAGAAAAGTTCTTGATGACTCTTCTGAGTAATTCTTGTAAATATTTTTGATGACTCTCTAAAGTAAAATTCTTGCTAAAGCTCTTCATTGCTCTACGAGGTAAAGACCTTATAAAAGTTTTGATGAGTCTCTAGACAGTAAAGTTCTTATGACTACTGGGGAGCAAATGTTGAAAAAACGTAAATTGTTTTACATTAAAATATCCATAGACTGTCAGAAAACAGAAGAAGATTATTAATAAATAAATTAGATATCTTTCAAATATGATTGATGTCTAAAAAGATCATGTTAAAGAATACAATATTGTAATAATTGAAATGAAACCAGTGGTGGATCTAGTCCAAGGCCGGGGGGCCTACGCCCCCAGTTTTTCATTGACAAAATAATTTAAGCTATTATTTATATATTTTTGAAAGTTTATATATACCTATCAAAATCTGGGTATTGGCTTCCCCCCAGTTTTTACCTTCCAGATCCGCCACTGAATGAAACTGCAGTTAAAAAAAAATATTGATGATTCTTGAAAGTTAAATTTTTTTGCAATATTCTTTATGACATTTTTCTAAATAAAGTGCTAGTATTTTTTATGACTCTCTGAAGTAAAGTAGTTGTAATACTTGGTGATGTCTGCGAATTAAAGCACATGCAAAATTAGATTTTTTGTTGAAAAAAGATTATTTTTTACTTCAAAATTAACAGATCGGTGGTGAACTATAATGAAAACCTATAATTTGCTACAAGGGAATAATGATAATTATTATTATGTAAATTATCACAAAATGTTTATGATATTGTTCAACATTCTACACGCACACCTATCCATTACATTCATTTATACTTTTGTTAGCTAACAATACACATCTGATTATATAAAGTAAGATAAGCTGAAGCATGTGTCCAAGATCTTGGACTCAAGAGACAACGAAGTGGACGACTCCAGAAGTCCAGAAAAACGGGGAAAATTTATAAGCTGTCTTCCCGTCCACCGAAAAGCTGCATAAATGAAAAGATGTTAGTAAAAACGTGACTTACATTCAACAAGATCTCTTTCTCTCTGTTCAGGCTTCTCTCTTTCTCTCTCTTTTTTCTTTTTGTTTTAACTTTATATAAGAATGAAGCAGCAACGGTGCTGAGTTTTCTCTGACAGTTTAATCGCGAGGGACTTCTCCTCATCTCGTCTCGTCTTCTCTGTCTCTCTGTCTCTCTCTGTCTCTCTCTCTCTCTCGTGCGCTGTCCACTTAACCAGAATGAAAGATGCGCAAAGATGCTGCCGACACACACACACACACACACAGAGTAGCAGTTAAGCAGCCAACACGATTAAGTAAATCAGGTCTTTGAAATGCCTACCTCTGAACTGACAACACTTCTTGTTTCTCTTCTTCTTTTACGAAGATGTGTATACAGAGAATGTTTGTTTACACCTGTATGTCCAAGCTAGTTTAGAAGTGACCAAAAATAAAATTCTAAAAATAACGTGATGCTCATAATTCTCATTCACAGCCAAGTGATTAACGCTGTTGCTTTCTACGCATATTGTAAAATTCTGGCTTTTAGAGTAGAGCTAGAAGATTCTTATATACAGTAGTAATTAATATTACAGATAAAATATAAGTTCCTCTGAGATATATTGATGGTTTCCTGGTGAGTTTGTAGGACCCCAATGACTAAGCGTCGTAGAGCGACAGGATCCAAGGCTTTTGCGGCTAAGGTATTGGTCAGAGACCAGGCGCCCTAGAGAGAAGAACAAAACTCAAAGACCACGTGTTCTAGAGAGTGGTGAGGTGTTTTTGCAGAGCCCAGGTGTCCTAGGGACTGGTAAGGTGTTTTGCAGAGACCATGTGTCCTAGAAAAAGGAACTCTCAGAGACCAGGCGTCCTAAAGAATGGTAAGGATAAAGGAGCTCTCACCGACCAGGAGTCCTAGAGAGTGAGTATAAAACTCAGAGACCGGGCATCCTAAAGAATGGTAAGGATAAAGAAACTCTCATCAACCAGGAGTCCAAGAGAGAGGGTATAAAACTCAGAGACCAGGCGTCCTAAAGAATGGTAAGGATAAAGGAGCTCTCAGAGATCAGACGTCCTAAAGAATGGTAAGGATAAAGAAACTCTCATCGACCAGGAGACCTAGAGAGAGGGTATAAAACTCAGAGATCAGACGTCCTAAAGAATGGTAAGGATAAAGGAGCTCTCATCGACTAGGAGTCTTAGACAAGGGGAATAAAACTCAGAGACCAGGCGTCCTAGCAAAAGGAACTCTTAGAGACAAGGCGTCTAGAGAGTTGAGGTGATGATCAATCGATGGAGATTGATGCCTTCTGATGTTCTGGCTCCTTTTATCCAGAAAAGTTGCTGACTACTTTAATTTTCGTCACTTGCCGATCGTTGACGATGATTAACGACGTCTTCTCTGTGGTTGTCGTCTGATGTTTATGTTTACAGCCAGCACGTGGTGATGGAAGCACATGAAGAACCTTGCAATATGGTCACACGTTCGACTCACCGTGTACGTGTATCCCTTGGACACAAGTCTGTGCTAGTAGCTTGGATACACTTTTAAAGTGGTAGAGTCCGATTTCTATTAGTGTGTCTTCATGGCTAAGAAGGGGACAATGTGGCTCAGTGGTAAGGCGGTCATCTCTAGTACAACGAATCACTAGGTCAAACTGCGGCCATGCGAGCTTGTGGTGGACAACGTAGGGTTTTCTACATGCTCTTCCGTTTCCTCTCACATTGTTGTAGCGCCCAATTCTTTATAATCATTCACTTCCAGTATTAATCAGTTTTTTCTTTTAGTCTATATGAGATAAACATGGAAGGATAAACGAGAAATTTCAATTCATTCATTAGTTGGTTATCAAGTGGCTAATGCGAGAGCTTTTTGTGCGTGTCGTGCTGGGTTCAATTCATGGCGAGTACAAATCGGTGTCCTTGGGATAAGTTTGATGATTTCTGTATGCGTAATTAAGGGTATTATTCAAAACTCTTTCATAGATCGAGGACCGTTACAGTACACAGCATACAACTTGCCACAAAAAAAGTATGAAGATGTCTTTCATGTACACTCATGTCCAAAATTACTGTCGCATGACTGTAAATTCCTGTTGTTGTAGGAATATAATTTGATAACAAATTCGCTTGTTATTTCTTATAATGTTAGTATGTGTATAATCAGCAAAGAGATGTATGTGGCAAAGTTCATGTCAAAAGAGCAGTAAATAAGAACAATAAAATGAAAATAAAACTTTCTTGTACATTTAGCAACATTTTGTTTTACTCATTCTACTTTTCGTATTTATAATTCTTTTCCTATGAAATTTACCACAAATACATATTTCCCGATTATACACATAGTATCAGCATTAAAAGTACCCTTCAAAATTATTATCAAACTTATTCTTACAAGAAGACAGTTATAGATATACGACAATCATTTTGGACATGACTGTACATACATATAATAACTTAAACAAATCTTACAGCACATTGACAATATTAATACCTAGGTAAATCAAATATTGCGCACGAGGAATATTAAATAACGTTAATAAAGTAACGGGAATGAAGTGAACTGTGTTTGAAGTGTATCACCCCCTAAGGATATTGGTTTTCTGTATGAAAATACTCCTTAAAGAAAAATAGACAACTGTCAGCACACATCAGGGTCAAGTGATGATGCTTCTGGAAGGCCGATTACCGATGTTAGTTTCAAAATACAATAGAAAATAAATTTATTTTAGTATTATTATTGCGGGGGGCACGGTAATTTCAAAAGATTTACATTTTTTACAGCCCCTATGTCGAAAACATGATTGTTGTTTGTTTATCTGATATGTCTGCTTGTTCTAATGTATGCACAGACCTAGAATTACGTTCTGCTTGATGTATGCAGACCAAACTCTAAAGTTAACGTTTTTATATATCCTTTTTTTTAAAAAAAAAAAAAAAATCTTTCTAGCGCCAAAACAAGGATTGGAAACTAAAAGTTAAAAATAGCAAATTTCTTGAAAACGACTCTAATGATATGTAACAATGTATATATTATATACATATACAGAGTGGCGTATTTAGGGGGAATTTCCGGGCTTAAGCCTCCCCCACCCGAAATCTTACTTACTATAGTAAAGTATATGAAATATTTAGCAGAATTTTCACATTTTCAGGCAAAGCCCTGCCCGAAAGTTAGCAAAGACACCCCCCCCGAAACAAAATCGTAAATACGCCACTGCATATACATCATACTGAGTTTAAATATTGTTACATCATACTTCTCATGGAGCTTTCATAACGCGGAAGTATTCTAATAGTTTCTAGATGAAATTAAGAAAAAAAAAAAAACAGGACAACGTTTCGTACTTAATTTTACAAAACAAAACAAGAAAACTTTCGAGACGAGACGAGAGAAGTTTTTTTTTTTCGAAAATCATGACGAGACGAGAAAGAATCGACACGAGACAAGATTTCTACCCAAAAAAATATTAGACAAGACGAGAAAATCTTATTTTTTTAGTGTTGTGGGTAATACTATTCAAAGGTAAGACGGTGAAATTTCTCAACTTATAAAGTATTAAGAGACACTTACTGCATCAAAGAGATCAGGTCAAGAATTGTCATAGCTAAAGAAGCATTCAACAAGAAAAGATCACTCTTAAGAGGCCTTATCCCGGCGAAATTAAAATACCGCTAATTTTACAGTAATTATGTGATATCTTCAAATAGATAAAAGATAATTGAAATGTGGAACAAGAGCGCCCTAGACAATATTATTTTGCATGTTGTGCCGTTATCCTGAGTCACCTAGTAGCTTTCCGTTTTCAGCCGTTTAGAAACGCGAAAATAAATGCCGATTTTCAAAATGGCTCGAAATCGAAAGCAGATAAGTGAGCCGTAATAACGGTATCTCATGTAAAATGATATTGTCTAGGGCGCTCGTGTTCCACATTTCGATTATCTTTTATCTATTTGAAGATATCACATAATTACTGTAAAATTAGCGGAATTTTAATTTCGCTGGGATGAGGCCTCTTAATTAGCAGGCTTAATATTGAACTAAGGAAGTAGTTGATCAATTGCTATGTATGGAGCATTGAACTGTTTGGTTCAGAGACTGCAACACTACGGAAGTTAGAGGAGAAATATTTAGAGAACTTTAAAATGTTGGGCGAAAATGGAGAATATAAAATGAGCAGAGAGTAACAAACGAAGATGTTTTAAAACGGATAGGAGAGAAAAGGGCGCTTTTAGCCAACATCCTCTATAGAAAAGCAAATTAAATTGGACACATCTTGCGGAGATATTATCTTCTTCCATAGAAGGAAAGGTGGAAGGTAAGCTAGGAATAGAAAGAAGAAGAACACAACTGATCGATGATTTGAAAAATAGAAGAAAATATTGAGACTTAAAAGACGAATCTGAAGATTGAGGAACGTGAACGGAAATCTTCCAGGTTCAAACCTAAAATTTAAAAAAAAAACCCAGTACCTGCCAAACGGCAGAATACTTAAGAAAATATTAAAAGTAGAACTAAAAATCTCTCTTTCTGAAGTGAATGACAGCGAAACTACTTCGTAGTGTAACGGGTCAGAATGTTGAGAAACCACAGAGCATATAAAACACATGGTAGCCAAAGAACGGAAGAATAAAAAAAAATAAAAAATAATAAATACGCGTTGCTAAACAAGTCTATCATAGAAATATGAAAGATTGCTTTAAATGCCAAAGACTTCTTTTGATCCACCATTTCCTTTACGCCTTTTAACTGTAGCGTAAATACTTTGGACCTTTCTGACCACAAAAACAATATGTACGGAACGTTCTGTATCTTGTAGTAAGCTTTCAAACAAATTCAACATATTATGGCATAAGGATAATCAGTCTGTCACGGAAGACAGTTGTTTGAAATCTTGTAATAATGAGATGAAAAGGAATTTCACACAAGTCTTCACTTTATCTTCCTCAGTGTTGCAACTAAGTTTTTTTCTTTCTTTTTTCTTTTCGTATTTCATTGCTGACAGAGATAAAAGGCACCTTACTAAACTTTCTTGATCTTATTTCTTAAGAGTCTTCATCCCGGCGAAATTAAAATACCGCTAATTTTACAGAAATTATGTGATATCTTCAAATAGATAAAAGATAATCGAAATGTGGAACAAGAGCGACCTAGACAATATTATTTTACATGAGAAACCGTTATCACGCCTTACTTATCTGCTTTCGATTTCGAGCCATTTTGAAAATCGGCATTTATTTTCGCGTTTCTAAACAGCTGAAAACGGAAAGCCACTAGGTGACTTGTGATAACGGTACCTCACGCAAAATAATATTGTCTATGGCGCTCTTGTTCCATATTTCAATTATCTTTTATCTATTTGAAGATATCACATAATTACTGTAAAATTAGCGGTATTTTAATTTCGCCGGGATGAAGACTCTTAACTTAAATTGTGGCGTGTTGCAGTTATTACTGAAATACTTGCTGAAATGCTCGTTCTTCGCACGGGGGTAATCTATAGTATATTAAAGTGCTAGGTTTATATGTTTGTGGTCAAGAAAAGTTTATTTGTTTGTGGCCAACCCTTTCGACAGTGTGTTCTCGCTAACCATAGGCTGTAGAAAGATACCGTTTCCACTGATCGATTGCAAATTTGTGTAAATTGTTATATATATATATATATATATATATATATATATATATATATATATATATATATATATATATACGAACTGCGGATTTCTTCTTAAGTTGACAGTGGAATGGCCACATGAAGAACGCTGTAATAGACGATTACCCAATCAAAAAGTCCAAACCAATATCTTAGATAACCTCAAAATGTCTGCTGTCATTAATCCTATAAATTTCATTTCTTCCGAATCGTATGCTCTTCAGAACTTCAAGGATGGAACGTGTCACGGGTACTTGGGTCACGACTTTTGTCCGGTTATCTGTGTCTCAATGACCTTTCTCGGAGCCAGTACAGTCACTTGGGTTACTTGGGTTCGACTTTTGTCCGGTTATCTATGTTTGAATGACCCTTCTAAGAGACATTACGGTCACTGGATTACTTAGATCACGACTTATACTCCCTGTATGATCTAAAATATTAGGTAGACAAACGTCGTATAATCTCTATATGCCTTAAAATATTAGATGGGTATACGCCATATAATCCCGTATATGCCCTAAAATATTAGGTGGGTATACGCCGTATAGTTCCTATATGCCCTAAAAATATTAGTTGGGTATACACCATATACTCCCGTATATGCCCTAAAATATTATTAGGTGGGTATACTTCCCATATGCCCCATGATACATCCCTGAGTCCTACAGGTTTCAGCTATTGACTTATACTATATGGCCCAAAAATAAGCAGTTAATTATGTAAGGTGAATTTAAGTTTGCCCCAGTGGCGGATCCACGGGGAGGGCAGTGGAGTGATTCCCCCAAAAGCTACTCTTTCTCTTCGAAGCATATTTGATTTCGTGGTACACATAACCGCATGTCTACCTCCTAATAGATCTACTAGCTTAATTTGAGTTCCCTACAAATGGCACAGAACTTGAAATTATTGTAAGACGTTAAACTGACGAATATTACACTATTTTATTCTGTTTTGATGTAAAATTCCGGTAATTCACGCCTACATTCATCTTCCAGCATGCGATCCTTTTGCATCCGCTAATGGTTAGCCCCATTAAAAATTAGCTCGGCTCCCTTGTCTCCCTTGTCTACGGGCCTGAGCAGGACTTATGATTCTGTCCCTCAAATTCATTAACAATTAACAGGTCTCGTTATTACTAATTTTCCTCTGCACTCTTTTGACCACTTGAACTACCTCTGCGCCATCTGGCGAGAAGAAAACGAAACACTGTCAAGTATATAAACGTTTACGAAAAGATACCGGTTAGCGGTCTAACAGGACAATTCCTTCAGATGTCACCATATTTTTTTAAAAAATGTTTTTTTTTCTTTATCATCAACTTTAAAGCCCGTTCTCTTAACTTGGCTGATACATGGGTAATTTTAATTCCGTTGTATCTGTACGGTGCCTTTTTAAGCGTTGGCAGTTACAAGATAACGCATAAAAAGAACACAATTTCCCTCTTGGCAGGTTTCTGTTCTGCTTGTCTTCTGAGAAGTGACCATGGCTACGTTGTATATTAGATCAGCAAGCCCATTTCTCTCCCTGCCTGGATCTAAATGTCACTTTAATTAAGAGTACAGGATGTTTACAAACGCTGCAGACCAGTATCATACCGACAGTCTTCTGAATAAGAAGCCACAATTAATTTGTTTGTTTGACACAAAGTCTTCGATAGCAACATTTTAAATGCAACTGGAAAACATTTCCACGTAATCTAAAGGTTGAAAATAGACAGAAGAAAACAGGATTTTCTCATTAAATAACATACCGATATAAAATGTTTATAAAGTATTTTTTCGTGTTTATTTATTTATTTTCAGCACTGAAGCTATATGAGACGTGTACCTATAGCTTGAGGTAGGCTTTTGAAGTAATATGGGGCATTGTGGGGCTTATTAATAAGTAGTAGAAAATGGATCGATCTGGATCAGCGTTGAACAACTCACAAGCCCCTGGGAAAATGACCACCGTGCACCGTGAGCCCACGGTCTTTTACGACCTCCATTTTAGGGGTGAATTCGTTCCCTTTTATGAGCACTTTTAAGGGGGTGTATTCGTTCTCTTTTACGAGCCCATTTTTAGGGGTGAACTCATTTTCCAACCCCTATGAACAAACAGCAGAACATCAGACTACGTAACATAACGAACATACAGAAGAGCAAATTGAACTCATTCTCTTTTATGAGCACATTTTAAGGGGTGTACTCGTTCCCTTTTATGAGCATATTTTTCAACCCCTATTTTAATTACGAACACAGCGAAGAGAAGATAACACATAACACTACGTAACACACAGCAGAACAGATAACAGATAAGAATATGAAACATAGAAGGGGTGTATTCATTCTCTTTTATGAGCATATTTTTCAACCCCTATTTTAACATAGCAGAAATTACACTGACACTACGTAACACACAGCAGAACAGATAATACATAAGAATACGTAACACACAAGGGTGTATTCATTCTCTTTTATGACCACTTTTTAAGGGGTGAACTCGTTTTCCAACCCCTATTTTAACATAGCATAGAATACATGGAGACTATGAACATACAGCAGAGCAGATAACAAACACAACCACCTCCATTTTAGGGGTGTATTCATTCTCTTTTATGAGCATATTTTCCAACCCCTATTTCAACATGACAGAGACTACGAAACATGGCGGACATAGCACAGGGGGTGTATTCATTTTCTCCACCCCTAATTGAACATAGCAGAACTATTAAAAGAGTATGACTTATTTTTCAACCTTAATTGAAGACAGCAGAGAATAGATAATATTCAACCTCTATTGGAACATAGCAGTGAATACATAAAACATAGAAGTTACATAAGACTACGGGGGTGTATTCCACCCGTATTTGACCATAATGAACATAGCAGAGAATGGGGGTGTATTCGTTTTGGATTCCACCCTTATTTGAACTTCGTTACCTCTTACGAGCATATTTTAGGGGTGTACTCGTTTTAATGTAACATAGCAGTGGGCCTATTTTTCCACCCTTATTTGAGCATAGCAGAGATTATTTTCTTTTACAGGGGTAGCAACACCCCCAACCCTCCTCCTTTCTCATCCAGGGCTTGGGACCGGCAATGGCGGAGTTTAAAAAAATAACATCATCATACTCTCATAAATGAATAAAGCATAATATCATTAGCATCAATAGTAGTGAGTGAGAATTTGTTTAAAAAATCCTGCATCGAATAACCAGATGCACGACATGCTAAATATAGGAAACAGTAATGTCCACAAAAATGAGATAAATCACCTTGAATACGTCTATTATTCCATGTATAATACAGACAGTTTCGTTTTAAAAACCTTATATGATGTTGTATATAGGGAGGTATACCATAGCTATCGAAATACTCTCCCACACACATATTAGATATATAAACAGCAACCCAATGTTCACCAGGCTTATCACTAGAATCAGTATTTATAATTATGGCGGCTGGAAATGTATGAATAAACAAAGGTAACTCATCAGCAGCATATACACCAATAAAATGATCTTTAGGTAAATTTTGTTGTAATGCTTCATAAAGCTCAATTGTATTTAACATCTTTAATTAATATATATTTTTCTCTGGAAATCAATTTCTAATTCTGAAGAGAATTCACCATAAATAATTGTTGTTACAGGAGATGGCAGTGCTTCTTTAAAATGAACCTCTAAACGTACACTTCCTTGCCGTTGCGGACTAGTATGAAATGCAGCACTTGCGCTTGAATCAGGAGTTAAATCAAACACCAGTAGAGTATAACCATTAGGATATTCAGCGAGTGAAATATTATTACCTTGATTAGAATAATAAATACCTGAACCTGTAAATAACGTAGAATATGCTTGTACATATAGCTTATTATCAAAATCTGGCTGTAAAGGTTTGAAGGGCATTGGATTTCCATCAACATACAATGTAAAAAATGACATACTAAAATGTTGAAAATTGAATGGATTTGTTTGATAATTACCATTAAAAGCAGTATTAGTAACAAAACCAATAATAATACGTTTAGGCACTAGGCCTGAAAATAGATCTGGAAGTGTACTATCCATAATTCCTTGTGGCAGAGTTTCAGTCTTCACTTGCACTTTTGTTATAGGATATTTTACTCTAAATTTAGGATTTTGTAATACTTTATTTTGTGCTATTTTAACGGCCGGTGACACATCAACCTTTTTCACAAGCAATGTTGCATCTGTAATTACAACTTTTCCATCAGCATCTGCGTCACCCATTAGACAAAATGTAGGTTTAGCTGGAATTAGTTTAATACGCAATTGTACACCATTCAGTAAAAATTTCTCCTGATTAAATATATCAGCATGAATATAGCCCAATAGTTCAAATGACTGACTTAAAGCAGTGAGAAGAAAACGTTGTTTAAATCCTACATTAGCATCGGCCACACTGTCCATATGCCCTGCAGTATCTTTAAACCACATTGATGTTTGAAGATGCGTTGTTTTAGCTTCAGTATTATAATTTAGTAGTTTTTCAATATACGATCGATATGGATATGTATGTGAAGAGTAGGAAATAAGTTGATTATTTAAATATAATTGCAATTCACTGAACATTGCTGGAAAAGTAATTATAAAAGAGAACGAGTCCACCCTTAAAATGGAGGTTTTTGTGTGTTACGTACTCTCAGTGTAATTTCTGCTATGTTCAATTAGGGGTGGAGAAAATGAATACACCCCCTGTGCTATGTCCGCCATGTTTCGTAGTCTCTGTCATGTTGAAATAGGGGTTGGAAAATATGCTCATAAAAGAGAACGAGTTCACCCTTGCTATGTTATGTGTTATCTGCTCTTCTATGTGTTCGTAATTTCTGTTATCTTAAAATAGGGGTTGGAAAATACGCCATGCTCTTTTATTAGCTGTGCTATGTGTTATCTGTTCTGCTGTGTGTTCGTTATGTTACGTAGTCTGATGTTCTGCTATGTGTTCGTAGGGGTTGGAAATATGCTCATAAAAGGGAATGAGTTCACCCTCTAAAATGGAGGTCGTAAAAGAGAACGAGGTCACCCCCTTAAAAGTGGTCATAAAAGGGAACGAATTCACCCCTAAAATGGAGGTCGTAAAAGACCGTGGGCTCACGGTGCACGGTGGTCATTTTCCCAGTGGCTTGTGAGTTGTTCAACGCTGATCCAGATCGATCCATTTTCTACTACTTTAGTAAATATTTTTCTCGTCCTTAGTATTCAAGATAGAAGTTTGAAACTTTATACACACATTTAGTACATCCGTTAGCAATTTTTAGCGGATTTTGAGATCTGTGCGTTAACACAGAGTCTCCAGAGGGGCTTAAAATTTTTAAAAGAGATTCAGAAAAAATCTCGATTTCTCTAAAAATTTTTCGCTTTAAGGACATGATAATGAAATGTGAATGATACCATTTGAAAGGTTGTTCCATTCTAAAGAGAATGAAATATGAACCATGATCCTAGGGTAAATAGGGACGCTGCTGCAGCTGCTTGAATGAAAGTCTATAATTTACCTTCAAAAGCTGTAATTTATAAGGGTCCAACTAGCTACAATATTTCTACAGGGTGTCCGATTCGTAAGAGAAAAGCGTTATAAAAACGTTAATAAAAGAGAATATGAAACTAAATTATGGTGGATATTCTACGTAACTCGTCGATGGTGCATGGTTTGTTCTTGAACGCATTACCTTCAAGTGACCCCACAGAAAAAAGTCAGAGCGAAGTCAGGTGACCTCTAGGCCATAATCCTTTGATAATCACTCTGGCAAGGAAAAATGATTCCATTGCATCCACGCTCGCCTTAAACGTATGGCATGTTGTCTCTCCTTGCTGGTACCAGCCAAGTGTTAGTTCCTCGTCATCCAACTGGTTCACAAAGTAATGAAACAATAGACTAAAATAGTGATGTCGTCATTTCCTCCTCGTTACCATGGTAATCGCCATGTTTTTTTTTCTAAACAAACACATGAATCGAAAGGAATGCTGTTAAGTCTGCTGTTAATAATCACATACTGTTAATTAGACAGTTGTAAAATATTTTGAAGATAAAGTAAAGTTAGTGAAAAAAGATACAGATTAAGAATATGGGTTCACTATTTAGAAAATTTACGAGTGAAGTTCAGTAATTCATGAAGCAACATCTAAGGAATCTTCTACAGGGACCACATTTCTACGTAAAATGATAAGATAGAAATTGCATAAGAAACACTAGCGTCATTACCACGTAATCCATAATGAACAAAAGCAATTAGGCCTATACGCAATGTAGAAACTCTAATGTAGAGACTAATAAGCTGTCGGCACAATGAAACTAGAACAAATATACGATTTGTCTACAAGGAAAAATCACTATCTATTTTGAAAATAATGTTAATTATATTGGCGCATTCAGATTTCTTACACCCACGCTTTAAAATATGAGTGCATAGTTACAGTGGCTACAGAATAAATAAATAAAGAAACAAACAAACAAAAAACAGTGGCTACAAAACAAACAAACAAACAAACAAACAAACAAAAAAGGACACTAGGCTTGTTAGCTATTTACGTGCTGAGAATTTTTAGTCTGGAGCGATTTCTGATCGGTTAAGTTTTAAACACTAGTTCTGTAGTCTTACACATATGCAATGTAATGTGTGATGCTAATGATACTAAATAAAGATTTTCCAGAGTTGTTTATGTTTAATATCCGGTAATAAGCGTGTTAAGTATTTTGACACTTAATGTAACCTCCAAATGTATAGAAAAATACACAAAATCTACGGTATCAAAGGAAACATTTCACTTTAAACGCTTGTCATATTTTACCATATTATTTAACAAATTACTTGCTTTTCCTATCTCTTCGTAGTTTCAATCATTGGAAATATTTTTTTACATATACAAGTATTCCTTTTAATCTAAAATCCAGAAGTTAATACGTCACTGTTTTCGCTTTGTAATTACGTTCTTAAGCCATGTTTAGAAAATAAAACTGCGATCACCATGGCAACGAGAACGATGTGACGTCACACTATTTCAGTCTATACCTGGTACACTTGACTGGTGGCAGTAGTGTAAAAAAAAAAAAAAAATGGCCCGTTGATGCGCTGCTGTGACAATGCACGGAACAAGGATCTTATAAAATAGAGGATCTGCCCTTACAACAAAATCTTGAAGCCATACGTCACAGTTTTGCCACCCCTACTCTGCCCACTCCTTCCAATAGGATCGCAATATTTTGGGCCAACAATCATGGCGGAAAGAAAAGTAGCCAATCAGACGATTGCGGAAACGAGAGTAGCCAATCAGACGTGCCGATGCTCTTCTGTTTTTTGGCTTCACTGATTTAATAGGATGAAGGTACATATGGGCAGATCCTCTATTTTATAACATCCTTGGCACGGAATGTGCCCACCTTCTTTGAATGAAGGGGTTCTTCAACTACTGCGTGCTGGCCTTCCGGTGTAGAGGGGTTTCCAGAGAGCTTTCCAATCATCTCTGTTTCGTGCTGTTTTCTGCACTGTCTTCCATGGAACCTTCTTGTTCTTTGCGATTTCTCGAATACTTTCCAGCCATTTTTAAATCGGTCTTCCTTTTGGTTTCTTTCCTATAACTCTCGCCCCATAGATTTATTTTATTATTCTCTTTTCATCCATCTTTGTTAAATGACGAAACCATCTCAACTTTATCTTCTTTAGTTCATCTTCTAATGGAGCTACTTTTAGCATTTCTCTTATTTTGGCATTCCTTATCTTATCTCTTCTTGTTTTACCTTCTATTTTTCGCAGAAACCTCATTTCTGTTGCTTGTAATTTCTTTTGTTGGTTTGTACTCAAGGTTCAAGACTCACAAGAATATGCTAGTATTGGCTTATATATAGTTTTGAATACAGTTGGTTTTGTTCTTTTTGTTACTTCCTTTCTGTTCAGAAGCTGTGCCTTTAATCCATTAAACCACTTTCCTGCAGCTGCTGTTAGAAATTTCTATGTCTAGGTCTCCTTCTTTGTTTATCCAGGTTCCTAGGTATTTGAGGTTATCCACTTGTTCTATTGTTTCATTTCCGAATTTGATGTAGTGCTTCTTGTCTTCTTTAGAAATTATCATCGATTTTGTTTTGCCTATGTTTATTTTTAAATTTATCTTTTTCAACTGTTCTTCCCACAGCTTTAAGTTAAAATTCAAATTTTCTTCTTATTTGGCTATTAGAACTACATCGTCTGCAAATTAGCTAACTTACTATTTACTTTCCTGTTTTTGAAGCTTTTCCATATTTCTTCTCTTCTGACAGTATCAAATGCTTTCGTTAGACCTATGAAGTAAAGATGGATTTCTTTATTTTGATTTATTCCTTTTTCTGTGATTTGTCTCAGCGTAAATATTTGATCTCGCGTGCTTCTCTTTGGTCTAAATCCACTTTGAGAATCTTCGAATTGCGGTTCGATTTCCTCCCTTAGTTTTTCATCGAGAATGCTTGCGAAGATTTTACAGTCCATTAGATACAACTTGTCCCTTCTGACAGTTGCTTTCCTCTGTTTTTATCCTTCCTGCACGTGGTCATAACAAGCAGGTAAGAAGAACTGTTTCTATGGCAACAGCACGTTCAGCCAATTATAGTGGCTCATTTCTCTAGCTTTGCAATGGTAAACATTCCACCCTTTCCACACGTTGCCAATTTGAATATAAAGAAATTATCATTGTTTTAATCGAATGTCAACTTGAGCAGTGAACCTGCTGGTTAGTGAGAGCGTTCTTTTTAATTCTCTTTTGTGTCATTTTATTTTATAAAACCGAGATATACTAGCAGTGAATAATTTCATGTTTCAATACCCGATGCAAAAGCTGGCAACACAGCATGGAGCACCACGTGCGTGCTGCGAGCTGAGAGAAAGGACAAGTAGTATCAATTACTGTATAGCTGGTGTACTCAAGAGGTGAAATCCCTCTATAGTTATTGCAATCTTTGTTATCTCCTTTCTTATGAATGGGTACTAGCACTGCGATTTCTCAATCACTGGGCATTTGTTCCTTCTTCCAAATCAAGTTAAATAACTTTAGTAGCATCTTTCTTCCAAACGCATCTAAATGCTTTATCATTTCTGGAGCAATTCCATCATGTTCTGATGCTCTTCCGGCTTTCATTTTCTTTATTGCCCTCTCCAATTCTTCTTGTTGGATGTTATTTTCCGTTTCTTCTATTTTGTGAAAGTCATCTTCTTGTGTCTGTTTTTGGTTTCATCTATAAGGCGTATTTCCTTAACCTTTGCCTTATAATTTCGACTCTTCTATTTCTCTCTTGTATCGGATCCTCCTTCTCTGTCAGTATTTCTTCGAAGTATTCTCCCCATCTTTTTATTATCCCCTCTTCTTTAACCAATACTTTCCCTTCTTTATCATATATTCTTTTAATTATTGGTCCTTTTTGTTCTTTTCTCATAGATTTTAGTGTACCATAGAAAAATTACGTTACCTTGGTAATTCTTCTGTAACCTTTTTCCCTTCATCCCAAGCTTCCTTTTTTTACTTTTTATTACTAGATCCTTTACCTTTTTTCTCTGTTTTTTTGTATATTTCATAGTCCATATCCGTTTTCGTTGATAGATAGCTTTTCCATGTCTTCTTCTTCTCTTTGACTTCCTTTTGAATTTCTTCATTCCTCCATGTTGTTCTTTTAATTTGCGATCCCCCAATTTAGGATTTCACGCACACCTACTCAGCCTTCTTTATGATTTTTGTTATAAACTGCTTCCAAAATTCTTCTACGTCCTTTATTTCTTCTTCTTGTAGTAATCTTTCGAACACTTCTTCTGTTTCTTGTGTGTATGCTCTTCTAGTGTCTTCTTCTGACAATTTCTTAATCTTTATTTTCTCTGTAACTTTCCTTTTTCTAGTGGCTGGTTTTCTTGTATCTTCTCTATTAACTATTAATTCCATTGCAAAAAGATAATGATAGCTTCCTATTTCTGGTCCTCTCATAACTCTTGCAGCCTTGATTTCTTTCCAGTTTTCTCTAGGTACTAATATGTAATCTATTATAGACTTCTCTTTCTTTGATGGTTCTTCTCTTGTATACAGGTGGATATTTTTATGTTTAAATTTTGTATTTGTTATTACTAGTTTGGTGCTGGATGTCACTACTCCATAAACGTTTATCTTGTGAGTTCCCATTTTCTGACATGTCTTAAAGGAACCACTTATCCAATACTGTTTCACAAGAAACACGCGCTTTTCCACAGAATATCGATACATCGTCGGAATCAAACAGCACCGGAAGAAGCAAGTCACACGAACAGTAAGCGCGGCTACACTGAGACACGAGACCCATTCACAGCTCACGGAATCTCCTTGTTGCCAAATTTCACAGATTTGCGATGCTACCACGTGAAATGATGAGTTACGTGAGAAGATCTGCCGTGAAATCCAGACAGTCGTGATTAATACTCTGACAACAACATTAACGAATATTCAGCGCCGTATTGAACAGTGTATACAGGTGAGGAAGGTCATTTCCAGCACCTCTTGTAATGTACCTTTATTTCTCAAGCCATTTCTCGGTCACGTACAAATTTGGTTTTATGCCCACTTTTATTAAGATTTTTTATAACACTTTTTCCTGGAGGCTCTTACGAGTGGGACACCCTATATATGAGGCCAAAACGTATTGACAGACCCTGTACGTGTGTGTGTGTGTGTGATTTTAGCTTTAAGCGAAATATTTTAGTGTAAATCTGTTAAATGGATAGGGAAACTATGGAAACTGGATGAGGAAATTGGAGGAGAGAAAAAGAATTTTATCATCATGAAAGAAGATGGTCTAATACAAAACTTTGTTTAACACATTCTTGCCCTACATTTTGCTTTTGTATTCTTCATAAACCTATTGTTGTCTGTATTTTTTTTGAAAAGTCTTTATATTCCCCTCCCCCAAAAGAAAAGAAAGGTACAAAAGAGGAAGAACAAAGGAAATTAAATGTTTTTTTTTTCTTATTTTATTTTATACTGAAAAGATTTTTTTAAAAAAGAAAAGTTTTGTTGAATGAAGAATTATATACTTTTTTGTTCACCGTTGAATTGTGTTAAAATTGGAATTGCAAACAAAACAAAACAAAAAACAAATCTGAACTGATCTTAGAAAAATCTGTACGTAATGCATATAAAAGAAAGTAGTTTTAGCCTGAGAAGGGCGTAAGTGTGTACTATATACCCATTCTGTTTAAAAAGTCCACCACCTTAACAAATTCCAGAAATAAAAGCATCAAGCAAACAAGCAACAAACAGAGAGAGAAAGAGAGTGTTAGAGAGAAAGAGATAGGGGGACACGTTTTAAGAATAAAAAAATAGAAAAAAATAAAACAATAAAGTTTTCTGTCCTTATTTGGAATTGAAGCAAGCAAGCTTAAAAAAAAAAGTTTCAAGCACAAAAACATAGGAACAAAACTACGCACATATAAGAATGAATAAAAAGGAAAAAGAAGAAAAAGATAGAAAGAACACAATAGCTTTTTGTACCTGACAGAAAGATGGAGATTTACTGCCAGTACTATCAAGTAAGACGAAAAAAAAAAAAAAAAATACGTGTCTGCATTGGCTTTTGGATCGGAGCTAGTTGGAGAGCCTATCTCGTTTAGTTGATGATATCACCACTTGGGGGCATCCCGTTCGTTAAATTCTTTTGGTTTGATGCTTCTACTACAACTCCTTCTTAACTTTGTTGTACCAAAAGCGAGAAATAAAAAATAAAAAATAAAAAAGAGAGAAAAAGAAGGAACGGATATGTGGAAAGAGAGAGAGAGAGAGATAAAGATAGAAAAAAGAAATAACACACACAGACATTGTGGAAGCACTTATCACAATCGGTGAAACACGAAAAATGAAACAGCGAGCATGAGTGTAAAAGCGCGGTTATGTAACAAATGTTGTTTAGGTTTTCATACGTTAGAAGATACATTCATTGTTACGTACTGACATAAAATTTAGCGCTTTTTGTTTTTTTTCTTCTTTTTATTATTATTATTTTCTTATTGCAGAAAGATTACAAGTTTCTCACACGCATCCATTCTCTCTTTCTCTCTTTGCCACGCACGCGTATTACATGTTTTTAAAAAGCGCGTATAAATTATTCGCATACTGCCTGCCATAAGATGCTATTAGCGATTTTCAAACTTCACGAACGCCACTGGTGATGGTTTTTGGAATTACTGGAATTTTACTTTTGCTTTTCTTTCTTTTTTTTCTTTTATAAATTTGTTCTTCAATCTTGAAAATTATGCATTTACAAATGTCCACCATCACAACAAGCCCATTATTTGTAAATCTTCACAATATAACAGACGTATATTTTTTAAGTAAGATCGCATCATGATCGAATACTATATTTTTCCAATCACTGGAACCGATCATTTATACATTGTTTTGCATCTGTAACGATAGGTACGTACAAAGTGTGCATGCAAAAGGAAAAAAGTAAGGAAAAAAGATCCAGGAATAGTTTAAGACATGAAGCAGGACAAAAGAAGTTATTGCGTTTACATAGACGCGCAAACCACTGCTCAAATCATTCAAGTAAATTTTCATAGCCGCGTTAACCACAGTTCAAATCGATAAAGTAAATTTTTTTGTGGAAGTACCACTCATATACTCAAATCACTTAAGAGGCCTCCCATCAAGGCGAAATTAAAACACAGCAAATTTTACAGTAATTATATCATATCTTGAAATAGATAAAAGATAATCGAAATGTGGAACAAGAGCGCCCTAAATAAATATTATTTTACATGAGATACCGTTATCAAGACTGACTTATCTGCTTTCGATTACCAGCCATTTAGAAAATCGGCATTTATTTTCGCTTTTATAGATGGCTGCAAATGAAAAGCTCCTGGGTGACTCGTGATAACGATACGTCATGCAAAAAATAATATCGTCTAGGGCACTCTTGTCCCACTTTTCGATTATCTTTTATCTACTTGAAGATATCACATAATTACTGTACAATTAGTGGTATTTTAATTTCGCAGTGATTAGGCCTTTTAAGAGCCTGCCATACTAAAAATAATACAAAATTTACCATTTTTCTCTTGCTTGTTTATTCATAAGTGAAAGGAGATAATGAGATGTAACTTACCACAATCATAGATAATGTTATTCTACAGCAGAAAATATGAACCTGAAGAACTTCCAGAGTTGTCATCCATACAAATTACAGTGTTGCCATAATAAACGTTTCCCCCAAAGTCTAAGTTAAGGCAGCGATTAGAGGAACAAATTTAACAGCATTTGATTACGTATCATGTTGTCTTGGAATCCTGTGAACTACTTTTTAAATAATAGTTATATTTAATTTATAATAAACGAAATAGCCCTAATTTACAGCTATTAAAATTAAGTAATAATGTTATTTTAAAATTAATCCAGAGAATTCCAAAACAACATGATACGTGATCAAATTCAAGTTGAGTTCGTTCCTCTAATCGTTGCCTTAACTTAGACTTTGGGGAAAATGTTATTCCGGCAAGACTGTAATTTCTATGGATGGAATACTGAAAATTCTTCAGGTTCATATTTTCTGTTGTAGAATAACATTATGTATGATTATAGTAAGTGGCATATTTTCTGTTGTAGAATAACATTATCTATGATTGTGGTAAGTTGCATATTTTCTGTTGTAGATTAACATTATCTATGATTGTGGTAAGTTGCATTTCATTATTTCCTTTCACTTATAAAAAACAAGAAAAAGATAAATAGTAAATTTTGTATTATTTTTAGTATGGCAGGCTTTAAGTTTTCATGGACGCATTAACCGCGTGCTCAAAGAGAAGCATCATTAATAAAGATTCCATGGTATTAAATGAATATTGCAGATGTAGGGACATGGTAGCATTCAAGTTAGGTCTTGTTAAAGTCTAGTGCATGTTGTCGTTAGAAAAATACTGTGAAAACGGGAAAAATGAGTATGCGGTATAGTGGGTAAGGTATAAATGAAAATCCAATTGAAAAAAAAAATACCGGTAAAGGGTCTTTCGAGGAAAAAGAAGTAGAAACGAATATAATGTTTATTAGTTGAGTAATGAGTTTCACGCTTCATTACTCAACAGTACCTTAATGTAACAGTGCCTGGTGTTTGGATGTAACAGTGCCTTAATGGTATCGCGCTGACCTCTGATGCAAGAGGTCCCTTGTTTTCACTGCAGACCATGTGCGTTTGTGGTGGACAAATCATATCTGTGGATTTTCTCAGGGTTATGCTGTTTCTTCCTACTTTCTCATTCCATTAATTCGCTTCATAATAATTATGAGCCATTAATCATCTGTTTACTTCAGCCTACAGAGGTAAGCGTGGGACGTAAAACTGAAAGATTTCACAAAAAGATATATTGCTTTTGATTGAGTGAACGTAGGAAAATTAGATAGATCATTGGTTCTCAACCTTTTCGACTCTAGCGCCTCCCGTAATCCTAACTCAATCCACCCACGCATAAGGCTGAACGTAAGATTCAAAGGAAGCAATCTAAGAACCAGAAAAAGGCATAAAAGGAAAATCAACCTTAAAGAATTAATATAGTAAAATATTTTTTCCCTATAGTTTGTCTTACATTAGCCGTCTTCTTTGTTACATCCCCCAAAATTCAACGTTTTTTTTTTTTTTTTTTTTTTTTAAATCCTTGAATATACGCTTGGTTCCCATCACTTTCCGAAAGAAAAGAACCAACAAATGTTTCTTGTTAATGCAAATTTGATTTAAAATTGATAAGATGGTTGAAGACTGAGATAGAGTGTTAAATTGTAGGAAGAAAAAATGTTACCAAATCAATGATGGTTGGGTGATGAAAACTGTAAGGATTCTAGAAGTAAAAGGTGACCGCGACGATTCATGAAGCCTTAGATCTACACCAGTGCTATTGAGCCGGGGGTACGCGAAGATGTTTCTGGGAGTACGTAATTCTAAAATAAGAATATTTCCAATATTTATTAAATGCTCATGGAGAAAATTTCTTTCCAATGGACGATTTTCGAAATGACGTCAAGCGCGTCTAATATTTCCAAGTAATCAGTTAAAATTTATTGCATACAGTCTCATGATCAGATTTTTTTTTCGCACACATGAATCCATTTTTTTACACCTCTGTAAATTATCCCACAATTTTGGAAACAATCATTCCATCATCCTGTAAATAGTATTTTGATTGGCACACTGATTGTCCTTTTTGTTGGATCTCTGTTTGTCCCCCTTTTTAATCAGCAGAACATGTGTATTAAGTTTAATAAGTTCATTTCGACTTATTATTATTATTATTATTATTATTATTATTATTATTATTATTATTATTATTATTATTATTATTATTATTATTATTATTATTATTTAAACAGCTTCAGGGATACACAATTGGATGGCGGACAGTGTCAAGGGGTACGCGAGGAAAAAAAGGTTGAATAGCACTGCTCTACACGAATCATAGAATTGCTTTCCCTCACGTGTGATAGATCGGAAGAATTCGGCACGATTCGTGGAGCTGCCTTCCGAACGCACACTTGAGACAACGTGAAACAACAAAAGTGCACGAACAGTGCTGCCAAATTTAGAAGATACGGCGAACGAGCGAAAAAAGAAAAACAAAACAACAGCGGTTCAAGCGCTATAACAGGAGCACTAATAATTAATCGAATTAAACGGTAACAACAACAAAAATAGCAAAAATATAAAACAACAATAACAATAATACCAACAACAAAACGAAATTTAGTGGCAACCCGACAACATTGTACCCTCAAGAATGTTTTCCGTATAGCGCAAGAAACAAAACAGGCAAAATTTCATGGATGGAACTTCACGACCAGAACACACACTCGTGTTTCCATTGGGTAGTGGAATCGGAGAAGCTTCACGACTCCTTGCGGTTATTGTAGTGGAGAAATAAAGGTGAAAATGGAAAGTAATTTTGTCGCTGAATCCACATTAAAGGAAATTCTTCTTGCTATTCATTACTATTACTTGTTGTATTGCGATCAACGTCATCACAGAGTTTTACTACTTTTGATCCAAATAATGGGATTAGTATACAAATTGAACAAATACAAATACAAACTCGGTATCTTATATTAAGAAACCTTGTCTCGCTACTTTTTTGTTTAACATTTCTGTTTTATAGATGTCAATATTGGAATATTTTTTCGTCGAGGTGTATTTTTTATAAGCGACATAAAGACGGATAAGAAACCTATTCTTGACACGGTGAATTCATTTCAGAAACTTCTCCTCGCTAGCCATTACTCATTTTTGTTGTTGGGTGATAATTTTGCTAATTGGAAATTGTAAATTTCAAACCACATCCGGTTTGATAAGAGAGATATGGTTAAAAATGAAATTTATTGCTTTGACATTGAGTCCATCTAAACATTTTTTTTATTTTATTTATTTATTTATTTATTTATTTTTACTCTGGTACCTGTAAATAGACGGACGAATGTACGGTCAAACATTACCATTCTAAAGACTTCCAGGACGTACGTGTTGTGTAGTTCAGTGTCCGAAAGTAGAGAAAAACGTAGGAAATGGATTATATATATATATGGCCGGATTTAGGGGGGTGCAAAGTTGCACGTGTACTCCCCCCCTCTTTGTTGTAAATACACACTACCTAAAGTGAGAAGCTGGCAGTGAATTTTGCAAAAATCAATAGCTTCAGTCAATTTTCTGAAGGTTGAAGGAAACATCGAAAGCTCATTCACATCATAGATGCCTAAAGGCATTTAAAAAAACTCAAATTTAATTCAAATGTACTGGCTGTTATTTGGTGCACACCCCTCAGAAAATCCTGGAACCGACCCTGTATATATATATATATATATATATATATATATATATATAACTTCCGAAAGGGTGCGCAACTATTTTCGATTTTGTAGGATAGATGAGTGGTTCTCAACCTTTTTTGACTGGCGGCACGCTTCACTGAACGTCCAAGGCATAGCAACACGCTTGTTTGATATTATTATTATACATAATAATAATAATAATAATAATAATAATAATAATAATAATAATAATAATAATAATAATAATAATAAAAGGGAAACCAATTAGTTTTTTTTTTTTTTTTTTTTTTTTTTATAACGACTCTACAGTATATAGCACTGAGCATTATTGCTACCGTTGGAGGTCTTGACTGGCACAACCTGTCTCGATGTTAACAAATTATTAAATTCTTCATGATTTTTGAATTCTAAAATTTCACTTCAAGGCCTCAGGGGACTGCATGATACACTAGTGTGTCGCAACACATCAGTTGAGAACAACTGGGTTCAGCGACGCAAATACGGTAGTTGTCGCCATGAGCAAGAACTCGCCTTAGCGCCCCCTTGCCAAAACACTCCCCCAACTATTTGCCAGATTTTGCTCCCTCTCAATCCGACTCCTGAGGCACAAGCCCTTTTGCCCTTCCTCCCTAGTTACGTCACTGACTGGGGTAGATAGTAATTTTGAACAAGAATGCAGCCACGGAAAGAAAGAGAAAAAATTACAGCTCTCATTTGAAACAAATAAATAATTGAAAAATTAGCTGTAGAATAGCAAAGGGTGAGTTTCTGACCCCTAGTATCTAGGGATGCGCACGAGACGAGTCGAGACAGGATTTTCCTGACAAATTTCGAGTCGAGACATCACTTTTACAGCACATTTTCGAGACGAGACAGTTACAAATCTTGTCACGTGCGCATCCCTACTAGAATCCGGACTTACTGCGTTGATTTTTGTGTTACCCTTTTCTGGTGATACTACCCAAGGTGGTCTGAACTCAATGTGCTCACCCTCCACCGTGAGTGAGTGACACTTCTGCTCTCTCTCTCTCTTTCTTACACACACACATACACAGTCTCTATAGGCCTATATCTAATGACGTATCATGAGTTGAATTCTCACTAGAGTCTTGATGAAGACTCAAAATTTGAAAGCTTAATAAACGGAATATTTGAGCTAACAAAGCGAAGAATATAGAATAATTGATGTCTTCATTGTTATTCAGGACTTGGCAACACGTGAAAGCCTCTGAGAATGAACCTCATTAGTTGGTAATTGTGTATCGTTGTTCTTTTGTCAGAAAGACTTTTATCTTTTTTTTCCTTTTGTCTTTATTAAATGAAAACTCACGCCTTCAGGCATAGACGTACTTTATATAAAAGTCACATTTATATAGAATACTGTTACGAATTAACAGCAGAATCTAATAAGGTATTATGTTTTGTACGTATATATTCGGCGTCTCTATAATACTTTCTTTCCTGAGGGGAAAATTGTCTAAATTACAAAGAAAATTTGTGAAAAATGAAGATTTTTTTCTGTACTGATAGAATTAGTACACTAGATTTCGTGAATCTAGGAAGCTGTCCAGGGAGGGTAGAAGACATTTCTCCTCAAATTCGACATTTTCCGTCAGAATATTATCCAATATTTCCTTTTTAAGATTTTTTTTTTTTTTTACGAACACTCCTTCAGGCTCTATATATTTACACTGTCTGTGTGCGTGCGTGTGTAACGTCCGTCCGAGAGACAAAAAAAATGTTTGTCCGTGTGTCCTGGAGACATAAAATGTTTGTCCATCCTCAGGGAGACAAAAATTAGTATCCGTCCATCCAAGAGACAAAAAATGTGTATCCGTCCGTCCAGGATACAAAAATGTGTATCTGTCCGTACAGAAGAAAAGAAATGTGTGTCCTTCCTTCCGAGAGATAAATAATACGTGTACCCTCCGTCCGTCCAGGATACAAGAAATATATATTTGTCCATCTAGGAGACAAAATGTGTGTCCGTCCGTACAGAAAAAAGAAATATGTGTCCGTCCGTCCAAGAGACGAAAAATGTGTGTGTCCGTCCATCCGGGAGACAAAAATGTGTGTCCGAGAAACAAAAAAAATTTGAGAACTACTTGACGGATCATCATCAATTTTGACCAGGATATAGATGATCAAAAATTAGACATGAGGCTCATTGACAGAGGTGATACTCAAAACGGAAGTGGACAAATCAACCATTTCCGGTTTTAATGTTGATCACTATAGAGCAGAAACGGTACCAGATAGACAGAAGTGGTTTCTTGCAATTGATTATGTTATGAAGTGATAGAAGTCCACTAGAATTTCCGGTTTCAGTATTGATCTACATTTACAGATAACCAAGAAAATTCTGTAGCTTTTTGTGGAGATATGTGTTCCATTGACCCTCACACCATGGGTTGAATGCGAATAGAGATATGACGAAGGTCAGTTGTTGGTGTGGGTATATCCAACATACTACCGGGTTGTGGCAGTTCAGCTACACCGAGAACTCGCGTAAGGACAGAGTGAACATGGGACCTCCATAGAGCGTCATAACGGCATGTATACTGTACGAGTTCAAACTGGGGCCAAACGCCGCTGCAGCGGGGTGGAACATATGCCAGGCCTTTGGTGACGGTGTCGTGACTATGCGGACAGCGCAGCGGTGGTTTAACAAGTTTAAGGACGGTGACGAAAAACTCGAAGACGCACCACGTGCCGAAAGATCAACGCATGTACAACGCAAGATCTTCAGATAACAGTTGAGGCGAACAGTGGCTAGACATGTGAGGAACTGGGACTACAATTGAGTGTGAATGGAGAAACCATACGGCAGCACCTTCATCAACTGGGAAGCACTAAAAGTTGGGTCGATGGGTCCCACATGATTTGACTCCGGGCCAGAAGGTAACGCGAGTAGACACCTGTGTTTCTTTGCTGTCTCGTCTGAGGAAGGATCCATTTCTGGACAGGGTGTTGACATGTGATGAGAAGTGGGTCCTGTATGAAGCTCCACGGTGCCGTCACCATTGGTTAGCATCCCATGAACCGGTTTCAAAACAGCTGAAACCGCACTGCAGAAGAAGAAGGTCCTCCTGTATGTTTGGTTGACTGCTCGCGGAATTGTGAATCGGAAACTGCTACCAGCTGGTCAGAGCATCAATGCAACTGTGTACTGTCAGCAGTTGAACCGTGCCGAAGGAAAACTCAAAACTGTGGAGCCAGCACTTCAGAATCGCAAAGGGGTCCTCCTGTTACAGGACTACGCTAAGCCCCACTGTCTAGGATGACTCGGCATACCATTCAACACCTTGGATGGGAAACACTGTTGCATCCACCACACTCCCCGGGCATTGCAGCGTCCGATTATCACTGTTCCATTCCTTGAACAATCACCTTAGAGGACTTCAATTCAAATCCCTAGTAGAGGTACATAATGCACGTGATACGTCCTTCGCTTCATGGCCCACCAAGTTCTACCGCGATGGAATCCATGGCCTTCCAGAACGTTGGCCGAAGGTTGTCGATGTTGATTGGGTCTATTTCTGATGTTTTAGATACGTCTTAAGTGACAAATCGATGTTCGAAGGTGGTGGGTGAAAAAAGCGACAGAACTTTCTTGGTTACCTTTATAGATAGCTAGAAGTGGTTTCATGCAATCGCTTATATTATGAAATGATAGACGTCCACTACAACTTCCGGTTTCAGTATTATGTACATAGATGCAAGAACGATAGAAGATGGCGACAAACATTTTGTTTTAGCGTTCTAAGAATAGCATCTTCTCTCTTACCTTTCTACTCAAACCGGAAGTGGCAGTAATTGACAACTTCTGGTTTTAAACGTTGTTTGGATATCCCTACCACGTTGGTAGATCGGAATCATGTGAAGAAGAGGATATCATAAGCCTGTACGTAGTTGCTTAAACCAAACAAGAATTAGGCCACAATGATGCAAGACACAAAGTAAAGAATCTGCGAAATTAAAATACCGCTAATTTTACAGTAATTATGTAATATCTTCAAATAGATAAAAGATAATCGAAATGTGGATCAAGAGCGCCCTAGACAATGAGATACATGAGATACCGTTATTTTACATGAGATACCGTTATCACGACTCATTTATCTGCTTTCGATTTCGAGCCATTTTGAAAACGCGAATTTATTTTCGCGTTTCTGACCAGCTGTAAACGGAAAGCCACTAGGTGACTTGTGATAACGGCACTTCACACAAAATAATATTGTCTAGGGCGCTCTTGTTCCATATTTCAATTATCTTTTTATTGATTTGAAGATATCACATAATTACTGTAAAATTAGCGGTATTTTAATTTCGCCGGGGTGAAGACTCTTAAGTCCAACATTTTAGTCTACCTGGAAACATTGCTCGTCTTGGGCGGTGATTCTACCGAAAATATATAATGTATAAATTAGCATAGAAATCCGCACAATAATTTTAAATTAACAAGCACCAAACATATAGAAAATGAAAACGAATGTCAAAAAGTTAAAAAAAATAACTACATTATAAAACATTCGGAATTCTTTCGAGTCTGAATCTTTGACAGTCTTCTGAATTATTGAAGAAGCATTTTTTTAGATGCTTAGAAACAAAAGGGATAAAAAAAATGGACCATAAATTTGTCATACGATCGAAAGAGAAAGCATAAAAGAAAGACATTATGTCAAATCTCATGTTGGCTCCTGTCTTTGAGACAAAACCGCTTGGCGAGAACACCATGTTTCCCACACTTGGGGGTCCTTCTTGCATAAGTACGGCAGCAAAGGGTGTTCACACTGAACACCCACTGAGATGCAGATAAAGGGAGCCACCGCCCAGCATTAAAAAGGTCTTATAAAACACCAATGGACGCGGCGATTTATGCAAAGTAAGACAACACATGGATTACTACCACTAGTAAAACATAAAAAATCCACTAGTGGAATGGGTTTCTCGAATCCAGTTCCGATAGTATAAAAGTTCGGTTCCTGTTCCAAATGATTCCAGTCTTGTAACTGGCTTTCACTAAGCAAATATTCGCTAGTTGTTAGTGTTCCTTATTCGTAATTTGGAGGTGATGGGCTCAGAACACCCGACTTTCTGACAAAGAGTCTTCTCATGTTTTCTTTCTATGCTTTACGAGTCAAATAAAGAGACGGTATTTTTAATTAATGAAGTCCCGGCCAACTTAATTTCACTTCCTGTCAAAATGATTGTTGATTAAAAAAAAAAAAAAAAAAAAAAAAAATATTCCAGCGTTAATTTTTCTCAACAACATGTGCTTGAAAGTTGAAATCATCAAATGTTTTTGAAGCTAATCATGTCGAAGGGGCATTTCTATTTAAACTTTCAAACTATGTTATGCATGAACAGAGGCGCACGCAGAATTTTTAGTTGGGAGGGCCCAAGCTTCTGGAAAGGGGGATTGGTCCAACATTACAAACCACTACGTCTATGTAATATTGAACGGATATTATTCTGTATCCGATAAGTAATGGTAAAATACTTAAGAGTACAGATGAAGTGAAAGATCAAACTTTCATGCTATATCAATCATTTCCCTCTTAAACATGTATAATTTTATTTAAAAAGTGTACAAATGTATGTTGAATTAGGAAGTTTTTAGGGGGGAGGATTCGGACCTGGTAGACTCCCCATAGGTGCGTCCCTGTGCATAAGTATGGGAAGCCACATAGTACGACTATGTGTAGAGGAATACTGAATACAAAATATCGCTTACGAAAAAATTCTTTTCTGCACATGCGTCCGCAACCGCCTCAAAAAAAAAAAAAGACATGTAGCTTATTTGCTGTATAACATTTATAATAATTACGATTTCAAAAAAAAAATATGTAGTTATAACACTGTAAATAAACACTTTGTGATTTTGCAAATCCTATGAAATGATATTGTAGTTTAATGGTTAGGATATTGGACTCACATCCACGTGGTCCCGGGTTCTATTCCCGGTCGATGCTTCCCAATTTTCGGCGTTCATCCCCAGCGTCGTGAGGCAAACAGGGGTCTCGCATGTATAAAAGACGTGATGGCCACTAAGTCTAGAAAGAATTCTAATACGCCTGTTAGAGACAAGGCGATATCAGTGCGATGAGCGCATGTTCGTAGTTCAGCCGGTTCGCTAAGAGATGGCGTTGGATTAGCTCAGATCCACAAAAAAGGGCTGTCACGCTAAGTGGTGTTAGTAGTTTGATATGATGTCGATTGAAGTTAGTATTTAACTACTACTACTACTACTACTACTACTACTACTACTACTAATAATAATAATAATAATAATAATATGTATGACTGTGTTTGTAATCAGATTTTCACATAGAAAAGAATCTCATAGAACAGCCAAATTTTGTACTTCCATAAATCTCCACAAGATCTAATCAACTACGAAGCCATTTTCTCGATTTTTGGCTCTGCGGAGGAGGGAAAGGGGATCGGATTTGCAGAGAATTAAAAATTAATGAACTTTTCCTGCAGCTTCCAAGAACGCTTACCAGTAGGCAACCCGCATTACATAGTCGTTATGCAGGCTTTCATAAAAACGGAGGATGAATACCAGTCTCACAAAATAGATTTTTCTTCTTCCTAAAGGCTTCTTTCAGCTTTCCTATTCTTCCTTTTATTTCACGTTCGCACTTGATATCATCACTAACAATACACCCAAGTATCGAAAACTAGTCTAGTCACCTGTTGTATTTTCTCCTCTCCTACTTCTATATTTGACACCGATTGCCTCGTACCAATTGCCATGGCTTTTGTCTTTCTTATATTTATTTTCATCTGTTGTAGGGTTGTTAAAATGAAATCTAGATTTATGAGAGATAAAAAGAGTAAATACTCGTAGCTGCCAGGACTTAATTCTGAACTTGATTTTTTTTTTTTTGCGGTGGCTCAGTGGTAGAGCGTTCACCTCTGATGCTTGGGGTTCTGGGTTCGATCGCAGCCCCCGCCAAGTGAACTTTGTGGTGGACAAACACCGTCTGCGTGGTTTTCTCGGGGTTTTCCCGTTTCCTCTCACTTTCTTCATTCTACTATTTCATTCATTACTCATCATCACCGTCTTTTTTAGCCTAACCGGCATAAGCGTGGGACGTAAAACTCAAACATTTCATTTCATTTTCATTTTGGATTTTTTTTAAAGACAGGAAGTCCATTACCGGAGTATTTATCCTGCACTGTTATGCAAGTCTGCATTCCAAAATGAAGTGTGGGTTGCATAGATACTAGGTATTATTAGAAACTGCGAGAAATGTGCACACAATTTCGCCTACATTTTTCCACTTCCCGCAAATTATCCTCCGAGCCTAAAATGTGAAAAACGGCTTCTCACGCGCTTAGATCTGATGGAAATTTATCTGTATACAAATTTAGATGGTTTTGAGTAACTCTTTTCTATGCGAAAATCTGATGCCAGACTGAATGATACATAATTTAATTTTTATTACTAGCTAAATACCTGT
Source organism: Thermobia domestica (assembly GCF_964235325.1). Classification (NCBI taxonomy): domain Eukaryota; kingdom Metazoa; phylum Arthropoda; class Insecta; order Zygentoma; family Lepismatidae; genus Thermobia; species Thermobia domestica. The sequence goes on along the minus strand of NC_137456.1, from coordinate 22,161,959 downwards.
TCTTCGAGAGGGGAGAATATAATTTATGGAATATATCATAATTGAAGATAAAAACTGAATTAAACGTTCGGCGTTACCCCTGTCAATATCAATGTAATATATAAATAACGAAGAACAACGTCTTCGGCGTTACCCTGCCAATATGAGTGCATGATAATAAATAAATAAATAAATACCAAAGATAGAATCACCAAGTGATAGAATCCTATCAGTTCCCTAATCAGCCACCATGCCCCTCCTTGCCTAAATATTATCTCAAATGTCATCGAGACTCTTACCAATCAGCTTAGCGATCCCGAAAAGTATTTATTCAGCACTAGTATCGATCTTAAAATTGAATTTAAAAGGTCTGAGGAGTGTCACTACCCATATTAGTGGTCCAGAAAACTATTGATTTGACACTAACATACGGCGTCCAGTTCTCATATATTTATCATCTCTCGTTATGGATAGAATACATTTTGATCCTTCCCCCTTGCCAAATTAAAAAAAAATCTGTAGGTGATTATTAAATCTAGTGAAGATATATCTGTGTACAAATTTGATGGTGGTGAAGTCATTTCTTTTCATCAGTCGCCCGTAAAAAAAAGTGTATGGGCCTATGTTTGTCGAGGGTACTGTACCAAACTTTCCTATCTTCACATACTGCAGGCATGGCTTTCCCTGTACCTGAAAGAGAACATGGAAAATTTTATTATCCAACAGGACGGGGCACCCCCACATATAGAGGGATCTCAATAGAAGGATATCAAATTAATAAATAGGATGAGTTAGGTTGTAAGGATCAGGTTCTTCTTCCTTACATGCAGGGTTGCCACACTCCAGACTCGTGATGATGCCAAACACGGGTCTTAATTATGCTAGATTTTTGTAAATTATGCCAGATCTTCAAATTATCCTTCCTAACTAATTTTAAAGACCCGCCCCTACTTATCTTCATTATTTTAATGAAGTGTTTCAACTGTATTCATGTACTGTACAAAGCTAATATAACGCTGTCAGGAATGATAATGAAATAAATTGGTAAATGGTACATTATAGGGGAGGAAGGTCGAATTTATATTTTATGAATGGATAACATTTTAAGAGACATATACACAACATGCCGCTTCCGTCACAGCCCTGAAGCATTTCTTTTAGTGTATTACTAGCTGTCCCCTGATGCTCATATCCCTCCCCTCTCAAGTTGTAATTTGAAAGGGACAGAAACATCCCAGATAACCACACATTCAGGTTTCAATTGACAGTAATAAAACTATGGGTAAGTAAATATATTTTGTAGAGTCACGTTTTGCTATTTTTGAACATTTCTCTGAATTCAACAACAAATTACAACTACGGAAATATTGACTGGTTTCATTGCTCCAACCATCGCTTCAACTAAGAAGAATAATTCCAGACAGTCCTTGGACCATCTAAATGTTCGTTATTTTTCTGTTCACCAGAAGGAATAATGAAATTATGCTAGATTTGGTCAAGATGCTAAAGTCAAGATGCTAGATGCTAAATGCATGTGAATTATGCTAGATCTAGCGCCAAGATGCTAGATATGGCTTCACTGCTTACATGACGTGCGACTTTGTTTTCGTCGGGTTATGTTAACAAGAATTTTAAGGGAAAAATGGATCAAAATATTGTGATCGCGGGCAATAATTAATTTTACACGACCTCTAACGACTGCTTCCAGGAAACTATCTTTGACCTATAATCATGTCACAATTTAATCGCAATGTCGACAGGAAGTTTGTTTTGATTTCCATTATATCGTAATGAGAAATCGAGTTTTTGTATTTTCTACAGAATAAACACATCATACTGAGTTAAGTGATAGTTTGGGTTTGGCTACACTGTATGTAGTTGTCTAGATATAAGGCCTACAAGAAAATTTTTGCATGAAATATATTGGATCTTTTCATCCAAAAAAAACAAATGAATCAGCCTCCCCTACCTAACAAATTACCTAAACTTATAGTAAGCATTCAAGGAGTAGTTGAATTTATTAACTGAGATGTTTGAAAGAATGTGATAAGAATTATACTATCAGGTTGTGCGTGCCGAATTACAGAAAGACACTTATATGAGCGTCTTTGTCAGAACACAACACGAATGTATTAAAAAAAAAAAAAAAAACTTCTGAGTTTTTCTTTCATTTAACTTAAGTTACATGTCATTGTGAATAAATATGATAAAAGTCAGTGTTCGAAATGAAAAAAAAAAGCAGAGGCGGTATGTTTTATTATGATTTTGACTTAACATACCGGCTATTTAATATTGTCTTGATCACTGAAAAAAACAGAGACGGTATGTCCTCATTACTGAAAAACCAGAGGCGGTATGGCATACCGCTGCATACCGTCTCACTTCGACCACTGGTAAAAGTAACTTATTAAATTTTAAAATTGGGAAAATTATTTATATTAGCCCTATTTTTTCATGCTTTTGAACGGTCACAACTCCGAAATTATGCACTGTCTTTTACATGCTCACATGACCTAATTGCTTTCTTATTTTGATGTGAGGAATGACCTCTTACAGTCTGTTGATATTAGAGTTGGACTGGCTACTAATTAGTTGGTCCCGGCAGTTGACATATTGTGTTGGCCCCGAATTCCCCCTTCCCCAGTGGCGTATTATTCCAAACAGTGGCGTATTTACGATTCTGTTTCGGGGGGGGGGCTTTGCTAACTTTCGGGGCGGGCTTTGCCTGAAAATGTGAAAATTCTGCAAGATATTTTCATATACTTTACTATAGTAAGTAAGTTTTCGGGGCGGGGCTTAAGCCCGGAAGCCCCCCCTAAATACGCCACTGATTCCAACTATCTACTGTTTTCCCCAAGATAAACGCACACTAGTATCTTAGATAAAGCACACTATTCTTTAGTAGTCACACCGTACATTATACCATAAAAATCACGGTAATGTTATGTAACAATATTTATAACAATAACACAGACGGAACTATAATTTCAACATTCTAAACAGTTCGGTGGAACTGGCAGGAATATCATGTCATCTATTGCCTTGTTATAATAGAAATGAAAATCTCTTTTCACGTACAACAAAACAAAATCCTCTAAAAGTTCTTGACTGAGCGACGAACGCAAACGATTTTTTTTTTTAATTTTGAGAATTGAAAAAAAAAAACTCTCACAGGAAACCTGAATACATGATAAAATTAACATATACTCATAAGCCATGTACAGTGAAGTGTAAAACGATCAGTGGCAATTTAACTCGTGTAGTAAGTTAGTTTCAATGTACAAATCAGACATTGTTTATGCAAATTGCTGCCGTGACTGTTCACAAGAATATTAGTTGTCACACACGTTTTCCAAAAATTTTTCTCTTTCTCCTGATCTCCTCTGTTTATTAAAATTTTCATTTGGTCCCCTTTTGATTTGGCCTCTGTCTGGGCGGCGATTTCCCACTAGCTACCTGAGCCAGTCTGTGCCTGGTTGGTGTAGTTCATTAATATCTTATATATCTAGTGACGTTGATTTGATATATTTACATGTCGAGGACATGCTGCGGATAGCTAATGGATAGCTATGGTGGTTAAATTGGAGTATATGAAGGGTAATCACTTTCCAGTGATGTTGTCATATCAAATTATCATCTTGTTTCGATAATGTGGACAGCCAGTGGATAGTCATGAAATGTCCAGTTAATGTATTCGTATTACTATTGGTGTCTAGCAATATTAGTATGTTTTATGGATGTCTTGTGAACACAATATGGACGTCAGAAATGGATTGGGTCTGTGGGTCGTGGGTCAAGTGGATCAAAATTTGTGAGTAGATCGTGAGTCAACAGGACGTGACTCACTGCGACGCACCACACAGAGTGACCCACTATGACCCAACGACCTTCCTATCATTCTTCATCCTATTTTTCACTGAAAAGTACCTGTAATTCAACAAGGAAATAATTATAAATGATAATAAAATTGAAATTCATCATAATATGACCTATGACAAACACTTTACCATTTTATATCCTAAAGGTCAGATCCACCAGTATTATAACTTGGGATGGGCAAAACCGGTTTTTATAAAAATCGAAAACCGGTTTCTAGAAAAACCGAAATCCGAAAAACCGACATTTCGGTTTTCTCCAAAACCGGTTCGGTTTTCGGAAAACACATAAAACTGTTTCTGCGGAAAAGGATTCGGTTTCCGGAGAACAACAAAACACTATTCTGGTCAGAAATAGAACAAAGTTTGGAAAAATCGGAACCGGTTTTGAAGAAAATCGAAACCGAACCGGTTTTGGAGAAAACCGAAACCGGCCTTGAAGAAGACCGAAACCAGTTTTTTGAAAAATTTCAAAAACCGGTTTCGCTTTTCTAAAAATAGAAAAGCGAAAAACCGGTTTTTGTGCCCATCACTAATTATAACAGAGCGGTACTTGAGCGATTGACCTAGAAATTTAAACTTCGATTAATGATAATTTCATAGTCTTGTTTTATTACAAATCTAAACTGTTTAGTCAGTGGAGAGGAGAGCATGGATCATGGGTCAAAGATGATGACAATGGATTTTGGTGAGTGGTGCGTCATGATGAATGGTGGATCGGAGTGGGTCACAGTGGGTCAAAATAGGTTACGGTGGGTGGTGAGTCATGGGTCAGAGAGGGTCACTGTGGGTCGTGGGTTCATTGGGTCAGAGTGGGTCACGGTTGGTTGTGGGTCAAGTTTTTATTAACCCATGTCATCTCTGCTGTAGTGGTTAAATTGAAGTGTGTGAATTATCGCTTTCCAGTGATTATCTTGTTAACATAATGTGAACAGCCAATGGATAGTGATGAGATGTCCAATCGATGTTTTTGTATCAGGATTGGTCTCTGGTGACATTAGTATGTTCTGTGGAAGTATTGTGAACTAACGTATGGTAACGGCAGATGTTCTAATATTGTCTTAAACTTCAAAAGAACCGAAATCATCAGTAAAACAGTGACAAAATCACTTTTACAGTTTTCATTTTATAACATATGAATAACAGTTCGACAGAGAGATATCTTTTTTTAGTCGGGAAATCGTTTCCGAAGGGAAAGGGTTGATTTTTTTTTGGAAGAGAAAGCTTATCTGTATCAAATATCTTCAAGGGAGGGTGTTTATACCTCTCGACGTTAATTGGAAGTTTCTCGCACCGTTTACGAACTGGGCAATAAAGGAGTAAAAGATGATGAAAGCAGATAAGAAGATGATAAAAATAAGTTAAAAGCAAACCAGGCTCTCAAAGATGAAAGAAGGGTAAAAGGGCGTAAGAGAGTTCTGTACAGGAAACATGAATCATTCTTAAGAATGGGCGTTGTCAGGTGATAGATGGCCATTAATAAGATTAATTAAGATGCTTTTTTACAATAGAATTCATTAAGGTTAGCATTCAATTATATTAAAATATACTCTGTCAATGTATATTATTAATAAATATACAACAAATCATATTCATTAGTCATAATTATAAGAATGTCTTAGTTTTAGGTTTCGAAGGTAGCTATGCTAGTATAGGAAATCTTGTGCAATACCTATGACGTTTGTCCGTTTGTTGACAGATACCAAAACAAAACTGGTAACAGGTAGGAAGATGATCTTAATTTATCTATCTATCTATCTATCTATCTATCTATCTATCTATCTATCTATCTATCTATCTATCTATCTATCTATCTATCTATCTATCTATCTATCTATCTATAGTGGCGGATCCAGGATATAATCAAGGGAGGGGCTAAACCATAGTTTGCCGTTTTATCCAGTGTAAAGCAGGATTGAAGCCCATTTTATCCAGTGTAAACCTGGGCGTCAAGGGGGGGCTATAGCCCCTATAGCCCCCCCTTGGATCCGCCACTGTATATATATATATATATATATATATATATATATATATATATATATATATATATATATATATATATATATATATATTGATAAAGTGTCACAGGGGTCAGTTTTCATCCTTAACCTTACATTCAAGCCTGAAATGGTAGAAGTTTACATTTCCGGTTTCAACATTGGTCACCTACAGCAAATACTACTCATTTCTAGTATGTGATGTATTTATTCCGATCCTACTTTGCGCCAAGTAGACTTTCTGATGGACAAATGCCGTATGCGTAGATTTTCTTGGGATACCCTCGTTTCCTCCCACTTTATTCATTCCATCATTTCTTTCAGTTTTATCATCACCACAGATAATAATGCTTTCATCTTTTTTCTTTATCTGTTATTCTAGTGCCTTACAAGCACATATGAACAGAAGATGGCAGAACTGTTGCCTATGTATCTGTTCTCAGACGATTCACAGGTTTACAACAATATTATTCTGACCGATTACAGAAAACATAAAACATTATTCGTTGCTTGGCGTAAGTGCCAAATATATTTCGCAAAGCTTTGTTCATATTAAACGATAAATACCGATGCAAATTCTCTCAGATAGTAACGAGTTATTTCTGATATGCTCGGAAGGCGATGTGCTTGGCGCTGAATTAACACACAAGTAACACGCTAAAGTGGTAGCCATTTTGTGTTGTTTCAATACCTCATTTTTTTTTTTTTTACAGCGTAGCGCTCCTTTGAACGAATGCGATTTTTAAGAAGCATCCCTCCCCCAGTCATCTTAATCCAATCCACTCATGCACAAGACTGAACGTAATACTTGGATAAAGCAGTCTAAGAACCAGGAAAATACATCAGTTTTTAACCAGTTGAGAATGCTCCAAGAGTATTGCCGAAACGAACTTAAAAAGAATTAATTTTTTCAATACCAACACCAGTTATTGATTTAATTATTACGTCATTAACTAATTGACTCAAAAATTATTGAACCAATAACTAATGACGTAATAATTATTGAGTTAATAACACATGGCGCATAATCAATGAATTAATAACTAGTATTAAACAGAGTGTCAAGTCAGCCAAGAGAATAAGATAGAATGACTTCGCTAGGGCAGACTGACGGCAAGGGTTTACCAGGCGTCAAGCTCGGAGCTCTGGATCATAAGATATTGCAGACTCCGTCTAGATAGTACGATCTTGAGGGATCTAAGAGCAGAAAAAATGTCCAGTTGGGTCAGTCGTGCCTAGGCAATTGCGTACTCCTACCATGTGCACGACATCCAAGAGTCGACCTTGGGTAGAAGGTGCTGATAGAGCCCAAAACAGCAGTTTATAAAGGGCTCGGAAAGCTTTGTCCTAGAAAGAAATCGAGGTGACCGGTGGAAAACCTAACGGGCGCAAAAGTTGTACCAGACTCTTAAGGTTAAAGGTTGAGCATGCGTGGTAACCAAAATATTTTCTAAGAAGGAATGTAATAGTTGTTACCATCCTGAAGAGGAAGTTGATTGGTCTGAGCACGGCACAAGGGGCAAAGTAAAATTGAGAAAAGTTCATCTTGGTGCTGTCAAAGACGTTGGGAATATCTGGGGAACGGTCACCAGTTGGCTAGTGGCCATCGCTTACTATTTGGTAGCAAAATGTTCGTCATCAAGTTAAGTATTGATTAACCCAATATTATCTCTCTATGACTTACGGTTCCAGAGATATGGCTTCTTAAATCTCCTGAAATCGGAAAGTTTTTGGCCAATATCTCGGGAACGGTAAGAGTGACGCGAAAAATTCCATCACTTTCTCAGATGCTCTTGTTTTTGATGCTCTTTCGAATGGAGGGCTCAAAATTAAAAAAAAAAAATCGTAAATAACAGACAGACAGAGACATAGACATAGAGAATTCAGTAACGAACTTTTTAAGTTCGTTGAAAATAGAACTTGAAGAATATATAGGGCTATATACAGTTTAATAAGGTAAAAGGAAATTTTGTTTCTACAATTTGTCTTATATTAATAATCTTCTCACTTGCATTGCCATTACATCAAACACCCTCTAAATAGTGTAACATCCTACACGTGGTTTATATTTGTAAGTACCAACATGTGCTTCTTATTTGTAAACAAAACCAAGTGCTTTCTTACTACAACTACTACAAGCAAGCAAACAACAAGCATCCTCATCGTCGTTAGATCATGTGACAGAAGAGGAACACTAGCGCCACCGTTGTCCAAAAGAGAGAATAAAACACCAGGTAAGGTCTTCATCGACATCAGTTTCGGCTGGCCATCTCGCTTTCTTAGCTTGCCTGGAGCTCTGAGAGTTCTAACCTAACCCAAGCATCTTAGCTTGCCTGGAGCTCTGAGAGTTCTAACTTAACCCAAGCATCTTAGCTTCCCTGGAGCTCTGAGAGTTCTAACCTAACCCAAGCATCTTAGCTTGCCTGGAGCTCTGAGAGTTCTAACCTAACCCAAGCATCTTAGCTTGCCTGGAGCTCTGAGAGTTCTAACCTAACCCAAGCATCTAGGCTTGCCTTGAGCTCTGCGAGTTCTAACCTAACCCAAGCATCTTAGCTTGCCTGGAGCTCTGAGAGTTCTAACCTAACCCAAGCATCTAGGCTTGCCTTGAGCTCTGAGAGTTCTAACCTAACCCAAGCATCTTAGCTTGCCTGGAGCTCTGAGAGTTCTAACCTAACCCAAGCATCTTAGCTTGCCTGGAGCTCTGAGAGTTCTAACCTAACCCAAGCATCTTAGCTTGCCTGGAGCTCTGAGAGTTCTAACCTAACCCAAGCATCTTAGCTTGCCTGGAGCTCTGAGAGTTCTAACCTAACCCAAGCATCTAGGCTTGCCTTGAGCTCTGCGAGTTCTAACCTAACCCAAGCATCTTAGCTTGCCTTGAGCTCTGCGAGTTCTAACCTAACCCAAGCATCTAGGCTTGCCTTGAGCTCTGCGAGTTCTAACCTAACCCAAGCATCTTAGCTTGCCTGGAGTTCTGTGGGAACTCCACTTCTTTATTTTCTTGCCTAGAGGATTAAGAGTTCCTAACCGCAACCACCTAGCTTGCATGGAGCTCTGCGGCACTTCAATCTCTCTTTGCTTGCTTGAAGCTCTGTGTCATCCCTCCTTTGGCTTTCTGGGCTTTGGGACACCTATTTACTCAAACAAAGAACTTTTTTATTGGTCTTCGGACCGCAATTATAATGACTTTGTGAGTTATATTTGTATATAAGAAAGGCTTTTATAATAAAAGGTTGTAGAGAAAAAGCGAATCCCGTGTGCTAAATTGCTCGATATACTACTTTCTCACAGTAATTTTACATGGTAGAAGCGTCGGACTAAACCCAGTTCTGTGCCTTATCCTACAAAAGTCTATTGGTCCCCAATGACTCCTTTTTGTTCTAGGGCTAGGGATGCGCACGAGACGAGACGAGACAGGATTTTCCTGAGAAAAATTCGAGTCGAGACACGGCTCTTCCAATAGAAAAATATACATTTTTCGAGTCGAGACATCAGTTTTACAGCACATTTTCGAGATGAGACAGCCACAAAATCTTGTCTCGTGCGCATCCCTATCTAGGGTTCCCTTTGGAAACGAAAAGGCTTCTTATGTTGAGAACCACTGACAACTACACGTCTTACTAAACTCTGAAACTGATATAATTGAAGAATACCCTCATATCAAGAAAAAATGAGGAAAATCAATGTTTATGATGTTAAAATAAAAAGCGTGTCATTCATTGCAGTTGATAGATTTTATTTTGCTGAAATTGTTTACTTATTTGTTTATCTATATATAAAAAATACTATATATGTAAAGTATACAATTTAAGGTAACAGATTGTATCGATTGTTTTCTGCTTTCCCTAAACAGAGACGCACTACGAGGGTAAGTCAAAAATTATTTATCAATGTAGCTATATCTTTTCTTACATACTGACCTCTGTCCTCGTTTATTGTTTATGTTGTTGTAGTTATGCTATCAGGGTTTGATCCGAATTCCTGCATTTGTCTTCCTTTTGTTGCAGATAGATCATGGCCGCTACATTAGAAGTTTGCATCAAAGAGGAACAAGGAGCTCTGATCCGGTTTTTGTGGTTGGAAGGTGTATCAGGGGACGGAATCCATCAGAGTTTTGGTACAATACAGGAACAGTGTCTTGCCGCAACGGAGAATGAATTGAAAAATTCAAAAATGATTGCAGAAGTATTACGCACGAGGAAGGAGCCCGACGACCATCTACGACCACAAATAATGACAATATTGAGGAAGCACTTGACTAAGCCCGTAGCCAGCCCAAAAATGTATGGGGGGCCCGGCTAAAGTTAGGGGGTGACCCGAACCAACCATATTATAGTTCATCATATTATCGTTCATTTGCAAGCCTAAAGTGAAAATTTTAGGGAGCCGGCAAAATATTTAGTGGGGTGCCCCCCTGGACCCCCCTGGATACGGGCCTGCACTTGACATGGTTCTGTTAGACAGACGAGTGACTATTGATGAAGTGGTACATTGTTTGGCCCCTGATACATGTCCCAACCACAAAAACCGAATCACTACTCGTTGTTCCTCTTTGGTGCCAATTTCTAATGAGGCGGCCATGAACTATCGCAACAAAAGGAAGAGAAATGAAGGAATTAGGATCAAATTTTCATAGCAAGACCACAATAGCATAGCAATAAAATAAACGAGGATAGAAGTCAGCATGAACAATGTAAAAAGAGCGGATAATTTTTGATGTGCCCTCGTATTATGCAGGTCGTGACTCAATACTCTGATTTTTTTTAAAAAAAAAAAGAGAGAGAGAGGCTTGTTTATGAAAACATTTAACCACTCTTACCTGTTCCTCTCTCTCTCTTTCTCATTAAAAAAATAAGAAAAGAAAAGAAAAAAGATCATTATCTATTTCATCCTTGTGATTTATCTCAACAGATAATAATAACAACGCGATTCTGAAATTTGATCATAAAATCTTTTCTTGTTTTTTGGTTGGAAGTGGAACGAATTTTTACCACCGATCATTCAAGGCGCTAAAGCAGCTATTAATTCAACACCGAATTACCATTAGCGCTGATATAGATAGAAGAAAGAAGGGGTAAAGAAAAAAAAAGTCAAAAAGCATGGTCGGGATTGTATATTAGGTAAAAGTAAAACAGTAAAAAGGGTAAAAGAAAAAGGTCATTCTTTTTAAGTCTTTTACCCGTTCACAAATGCACGTGGTACTGATAAGACCATTTAAAACGTTTTGTTTTTGTTTCCTGTTTCTTTTGTTTTATTTTATTTTAGAAGCAAGAGGTGGAAGGGGGGACCTCAAAGAGGATGCAGCAACTATTTAAGTACTGGCAACAAATGCACGGTTGTTTTAAAAAGTGTTTTATGCTTGTGTTTCGTTTCATTGTGCTCATAAAATATAAAGATGGATGAGTTACGGGGAAAAAAGGTTATATATCTGTATGAGCGGCTCGGGGGAAGACAATGCTAAGCACCACTTCTGATAAAATTGAGTTATTAGGAAGAAATGGGCTGGGATCGAACCACCGAAGAGTATGTACGTAGTTTTATTTCAGTAACGTACCTGTAGATGGCAGCGAAAGCTTGTTTGATAGGTGTCACTGCAACGGAATGCTGAAGTTTCTTTTCTAGTTTTCTAGAAAGTTAGAGAAGAGATGTCACTTAACATGATCTTCCTTGGAGCCGCTCATATACGCAGAACTGTAACGGATCATAGAACTTAAGAAAAGCCAAGAAGATAATATTCAAATCATAACAGATAAAATGAAGAAAACATGAATCTTCCATTGTAAGTGTTTTAAATTTAAGAAATATATGAAAATAACACGAGATTCGTAATTTTCTCTAAAAGGAGACTCATGTGTAATAATAATAATAATAATAATAATAATAATAATAATAATAATAATAATAATAATAATAATAATAATAATAATAATAATATCATAAAGCTTAATATTTTGTAAACTGTTTCAACTATATTGTAAATAATGAAATATTTTATTATATTTTGTATGATGTATTTATTCCACAAGCATGCTCATTATGCTCTTAATGTTTTATGATTTTTTTAGCTTTTAACAGATATTGCGTGTTTTTTTTATATTATCTTTTTTCTTTAACTTGGATGTATTTCATATGATCAGCATGTTGTTATGTTCTATTTTTATGCATGAGGTCACGGTGGCTCAGTTGTAGAACATTCACCTCTGGTGCTTGGGATCCTTGGTTCATTCCTAACTCGCGCTAAGTGAGCTTTGTGGTGGACAAGCACCGTATGCGTGGATTTACTCGGAGTTCTTCCTTTTCCTCTGACTTTCTTCATTCCTCCATTTTCGTCATCACCGTCTCGTTTAACCTAACCGGCATAATCGTGGGACGTAACACTTAAATATTTCTATGTTCATGCGCCTTGTGCTTGTAAACACCATATTTTGTTTGTTTTTTCTCTGGACACTTGTATCCTAGTTGTAATGTTATTTTTCCATAATAAACATATTTCAACTGTATTATTATTATTATTATTATTATTATTATTATTATTATTATTATTATTATTATTATTATTATTGAATTGTACCCTCATATATAAGAGTGTACACAACTTATAAATACTGTATTTGGATATAACTTCAAATCTTTTTGTATGAATTACGTAATTTACGCATAGCATATACCTGATAGTTTTCAATTTTCGCCTAAAGATAAATTGAGAACTGAAGATTCTGGTATTACTTATATGCGAATTTGAAGTAGCATTATATGCGAATTTCAAAGAATAGTTCTTCAGTTACTTTTGCACCAACAAACTAACTAACTCTATGGCCTATGGAACCCCTATATGCCGCGTTCACAAAAACTCTCCGTTGACTTCTGTCCTTGCCAACTGGATCCAGTTTATACTTTGTATTTCTTTTTCTGCAAGACTCATCTTATTATTGGTATTCCCATCTGCGCCTAGGTCTTCCTAATGGTCGTTTTCCGATTGGATTTCCAGTTAAAATTTCGAATGCGGTCTACTTTCTTCCTTTCTGCTACATCACCTGCCCACTTGAGCCTCTAGATTTGATGACCCGAACAATATTCGATAAACGGTAAAAAATTGCACTTTCTGTCTTAATTTGCAGACACAAGTGGACAAACATTTCGTGATCAGAAGCACAATCAATCTCTTTTAAAAATACTTAAAATCTCGGTATTTTGTTTACATTAGTAACGCCCTAGCGCCAATGTTAAATCTTATGGACTCAAAGCGCCCCCTAAAATGTTGACTTGAACATATTTGAAAATTTGAACGAGAACTGGCGAATCTACACAAAATACAGAATCGACCAGAGAAAACGATACGTTTCTAGAGTTTGTGGTTTCCGAAGTGTCAATATCTAAAGACACAAATTTATAAACGTGCCACCTAAATACATAGATGCCATAATTATTGGACAAACTCAATTTCGATCTATTGTCAATAATAGATTTGTCAGCCAGCTGATAGTTGTGCAGTTTAACACAGCCAAACATACAGGATTACGTTTTTTAAAACGGAAAATAGCACCATTTGCTCATACTCTATTAAAAATCATGCCATTAACGAACACAATTCACTTCATCCTCTTCTTGACACGATTGTCAGCCACGGTAATAGTTACATAGACCCATACGGAAGATCATAACGTTTGAAAGATAAATGGAGTGACGGTATACTTTTGTTTCAAGAAACGTGTCACTTACTAAAACATTCAATTCTGGTTTACTACTTTCCTAATAAGTCTCTCAGTTCCCCTGATAGTTATACAACCAAACATACATGATTGCGATTTTTGAATGGAAAAAACACGCTTGGCCGGATGTTCTTTTAAAATTTGTTGCACTTTAATATCCCCTTTTCAGCACGAAGGCTAAACGGGACGGTACCTACTTATTAAGGTACAGTCCGTTGGGGAATACGGTAGCTCAGTGGTAGAACACTTATCTCTGGTGCGTGGGGTCCCCGGTTCGATCTCGGGCCAAGTTAATCTGTGGTGTGTAACATTGTGTTCGTTGGTTTTCTCAGCGTATTCCCGTTTCCTCCAGCTTTCTCATTCTATCAAATTTTGAATCATCATTCACTTGCCTTAATCATCGTTTCTAAAGGGCATAACGTGGGACGTTAAACTGGAAGATTTTATTTTTCATTTTCAAAGCAGAGCCGGACTGGTCACGTTGGCTAGTTGGCGATCGCCAAGGGCCGGAAGCTGAGGGGCCCCGCATGGATCACAAGGCGCAGGACCTCTAGGCCTTGGTTGAATTTTCGCGATCGCAAATGCTTTCTTGAGTCTTCTTTCCAAAAACATTGCGGAAGCCTAAGTTCATCTTTCCAAAAGAAATCTTCTTGGGTGCCCTCTTGCTTATATCACTACGGCCCCGTGAGCCAGTAAAACTTCATACTTAGCAAAGGCCCCCTCTACTCCTAAACGTCATATATATTACTCAAAGTTGTCATACTCCCGAAACAAAATCGTAAATACGCCACTGACATATATATATATATATATATATATATATATATGGGTGGGGGGCCTTTAAGAACTCGAGCCAAGAGCCCTCAATTTGGCCAGTCCGGCACTGTTTAAAAGTATAATCCGAACAACTTATTGGAATCTTCTCTGGAATCGAAACAGAGAACACATCCACAGAAAGGAATGACGTTAGCCATCTGGCCATAAAGGGCACACACACACCATTATTATTGCACTTGACGTTTCTCAGGCACAGTGATAGTTATGAGTCTGCAGCCAAACTAGGGGATTCGATCCTTAAACAGATCACACATTTGACCGAATATTCTATCATATTATTATGCAACAGCATCATTGAACAAATTGGAAAAAAATGAAAATGAAATCTTTAAGTTTTATGTCCCACGGATATGCCGGTTAGGCTAAAGGAGACGGTGATGATGAGAGATGAGTGAAATGGTGGAATGAAGAAAGTGGGAGGAAACGGGAGAACTCCGAGAAAACCCACGAGCACGGTGTTTGTCCACCACAAAGTCCACACGGTGCGAGCTGGGATCGAACCAGGAACCCCAAGCACCGGAGGTGAACAACTGAGCCACTGCGTCCCCCATTCAACGAATTGGATCCCGTTTATTAGGGTCATGCACTGAGACTTACGATATTGAGTTAGTACGTTTGTCCGTTACTCAGCACGATAATTCTTGAAGGGATGCGATATTTTAAATGCTTTTTTTTAAAAGTAGATGGTTAGATCAATTATATCGGGCGAGTTTGTCAATGGAATCAATTCCTTGTCATTGTAACAGGTAACGGTGGCTACCTACAGCTCATATTCCACACATGTAAGCAAATTATGGAATTATTAACGTTTAACGGAGATTTTCACGGTGGCTGTCAAACTTATTAATGGTTAACGACGTCTTTAACGGTGGCTATCTATCTTATTGATGGATAACGGTGACTTTCACGGTAATTATCTACCTTATTAAGGGGTAACGGCGAATTTAAAGGTGACTATCTATCTTACTAACGGATAACAGCGACGTCAACGGTGACTATTTAAATTATTAACGGATAACAGCGACTTTAGTGGTGACTACCTAACTTATCAACAAATCGCAGAAGCTTTAACGGTGGTTATCTAACTTATTAACAGATAACGGCGTTTTGACTGTGGCCATCTAACTTCTTAACGGATAATGGCGACTTTAACGGAACTATCTTACTTATTAACGGATAACGGTGGCTTTAACGGTGATATCTCTAACATGTAAATAAATTTTTGAATTATGTTTTTAGTAATAGATAGCTTGAGCAATTATATCAGCTAAATATCTTAGTGGAGTCGATTCTTTAACATCTTTACTAGTAATGGCTGACTTTAACGGTTGAGATTTATAGCCTATATCTCATACATCTAAGCGAGGTTTTAAATTTTTGAATTAGTAAGTGCTATTAGCTCGAGCATGTTCGTTAATTGAATTAATCCCTTAACACATTAACGGATAACAGTGACTGTAACGGTGGCTATCTATAGGCATATTCCATAAATGTAAATGAATTTTTGGAATTCCCTTGTTGCAGTAGATAGCTGAAACTATTATTTTGGCCGAGTTTGTTAATGGTGTCAATCTGTTTACATCTTAACGCTTAACGGTGATTTTAACGGTGATGTACGCAGAACCCTCCGAAAACCTAACTTTTCTGTAAATTAAGTCTAATTTAAGGGTGATTTTACAAAATTTTAATATAATTTATTTTCATATTGAATTTCGGTTTCCCGAAATTTTTGGACCCCTCCCTAACCAAAATTCTGAGTACATGCATGGCCGTGACGATCCATATCCCATACATATATTTCGCGTGATCCTCGTTACTGTCCTTACCAGAGTTTATTATTTTTCTTATTCCTTTAGGAACGGGTACATCAGGCAGAATCGCGGCGCGTCAGTGGTAGAACGCTCAATTGTCGAGCGTGGATCCCTGGTTCGAACCTAACCTGCGCCATAGTGAAGTTTGCGGTGGACAGAGCCTGTGCACGGGCATATTCTCGCGTTCTACTTTCTTCATAACACCATTGTAATACGCCTCGATGCATTACGTGGTACGTTAAACTAAAAAAACAAAGCTATCAGGCTTCCTTCAGAGGCGAAAAAAATGGACATCCTAGATGCTATTCAAGCCTATATTTGGGTATTTAATGACTGACAAATTAAATCCAAATGAGGTTTATAAACCGTTCAGATGGTTTTTATATGCCAGATCCATATATAAACCAAACTATCAGTCGTGTGTTTATGTGTCACATACATATTGTAATGATTTTATAGGTAGAGGCTAAATGACGGTCCGGGCCAGTCTTTTCCCCTTTACCACTTTATTATAAAAAATGTTAAATACAATTGTCTTTGATTACAAAGAGTAAAATAGTGTTTTCTCTTGTTAATGTCCAAGTAAGAGGAGAATAGGTGTTTTGCACAGTGCCCCTCCTCTCAAGGCAGTCTCCAAGGCACCTGCTGGTTCTGATGAGTCTTGAAGGATAGCCACCTCAGGCCAAGGCAGCTTCGCGGGGCATGGTTGTAGTAAGGATCCCTAGTCCAACGCGACCTCGGATTAAGGATAGGTGTACCCGTAGTCCAATGCG
The DNA here is from genome assembly GCF_964235325.1 of Thermobia domestica. Classification (NCBI taxonomy): domain Eukaryota; kingdom Metazoa; phylum Arthropoda; class Insecta; order Zygentoma; family Lepismatidae; genus Thermobia; species Thermobia domestica. Next base: position 22,144,981 of record NC_137456.1, on the reverse strand, counting down.
ACCTCAGGGCAGGTGTTGGTTAGTTGAGCAGTTGGTCGACTGATGCCAAGTCCCTCGGTGGTCGGGCTTTTATCTGTTCTCTTCGGGTTCTTTCGTGAGGTTCGTCTTCTTTCGGCGTTCCTCGGTATCTTTCGTGTCGGCTTCTCGTCGGCTACGCTGTTTACAATCAATAACACGTGTTGTGTTGACATGTGCTTTTGTCGTGATGTGGGGATCCTTACAATATAAAAACTAAACGAGAAAACGTGTGATTATATGCTACATTCATATATAAACTAAACTATCAATCGTGCTTTTATATGCCACTTCCACATATAAAACAAACTATCAATCATGTTTATATGCCACACCCGTATAAACCAAATTGTCAATTGTACGTTTATATACCACATCCATATATAAACCAAACTATCAACCGTGCTTTTATATGCCACATTCGTCTCGAAAGTGTTAATGTTCCGGAGGCACCCGGATAGATACACCATCAATCCTGCTAGATTGCGATTTCTTAAAGTCAAGTACATTTTGTACGATGTTCTTTTTAAATCCAATTATACTAGTACGAGGTAATTACGAGTATCAGCTATCCAGTTGATTATGCATCCAAATATATAGGATCGCGATTTTTATCCCTGGAATACATAGAGGAGTGCAGTGACACTCCACCATTTCTTTGTTAATTTACAGAAGTCGCACTCCTGACAACCGGTCTATGTATTGGCCGAATGTCGTGTTTTTCTATTTAAAGTTAGTTTTTAGTTTAGTTAGTTTTTATTTTAAGTAAGCCGTTATTGATGACTTGAACCTTACTGCTATGACTTCAGAGAGGTGATTTATTAATAAAGTAAGTGACTGTGACAGTTTTGAAAAAAAATCAGGGAAATTGAAGATAAGATCGAAATTCAGTCCACTAAAGTTCAGTTCACAATAAATACAATGTTCCATATTTATATATCCTTTACTAACAATCTCTGTCATTTCCAAACATAATGTTAGAATTGAAATACACAGTATGTCCGAAAAATAATGGAACTTTAAAACTTAAACAAAACGAATGAGATATTTTATCAACTGTAGTTGATTTTGTTCAAACTACATATCTTCAACAACAAATCAACATTGTCGTCTCACGTGACTTTTGAAAATGCAATTTTTTCGCCTTCGGAGAACCTGGGGACTTCTATGTAGCATTTCAGCGTTTTGTTTGTGGGTCGTACTTGAAGTACCAAGTCTCATCACCAGTTACAGTCGATTCCAGGAATGTTCTGTTCCATCAGGCTGTTTTAAAAAAGTTTCATGACCAGTTACAGTCGATTCTAGGAATGTTCTGTTCCATCCGGCTGTTTTAACAAAGTTTCATCACCAGTTACAGTCGATTCTAGGAATGTTCTGTTCCATCAGGCTGTTTTAACAAAGTTTCATCACCAGTTACAGTCGATTCTAGGAATGTTCTGTTCCATCCGGCTGTTTTAACAAAGTTTTATCACCAGTTACAGTCGATTCTAGGAATGTTCTGTTCCATCAGGCTGTTTTAACCAGGTACTTTGAATACTCAACACAAGCAAGTTTTTGGTCGTCAGTTATGGTGTGCGGAACAAATCAAACACAGACTTTCCGTTTCTTAAAATCCTTTAACAAAATTTCGTGAATCATGTCTTTCGTCGTATTTAATTCCTCTGTCATCCTTCTCAATCGAATTCGCATCTTGTGGAATCATTTCACGCACTTGTTTCACCAACTCATAGCGATTTTTCTTTTTCCGTCTGCCTGGCTTTGGGTCGTCTTCCAAGGACTCACGAAAGTCCCGGAATCGCGTATATCACACAAACACAAGTGTACGAGATAAGCACTCATCACCATACACTTGTTTCATCATTTCCAATGTTTATGTAAATGTTGTACTAGCTTGAAACAAAATTTAATAGCTTGAAGATCTTCGCTCAGTCGTGTTTATGTGACGAGGAAATACCAGATACACTCACGTTTCTTACTATAACTTGAGACTCCGTTAAATAGTTCTCATGATTGTGGTCTCGTTTTGTTGAGCAGATATCCAGCTTTCCGATAATAACTTGCTTCAATAGATGCAGCTAGTAAAGGAAAAAGTTCTGTTACTTTTCCGACATACTGTGTAAAATATTTGTGCTAAATTTAGTTTTAAAAACATGAAGTTGATGGGGTCCTCCAGCACTGCATCTGTATATCAAAAAAATGCAGAAACTGTCTGCGTATTTCAGGGTTAAACGAAAGAAATAACTTTTGCCGAAAATTCTTTGTTTTTTTAAAAAAAGAATTTTATTATTTGAACAAATTCAATTCCAATTTCTCATTCCTTAATATAAATCTGCGTCGATATTCACGCCACGACAATAAAATCAAGATTCTTCCAGCAAACTATCAATCACTTCTAACCCTTTCCCCCTGGAGACGTCAAAGATCTCTTTCCAGAGGAATGAGGAGACAGAAAAAATAAAGTTATAAGCAGGGAAGCAGAAAATCTTATTGATACTTTCAGAGCCATCTATGAATAAAATTTGTCAACCAATAAGAGTCGTGAAAGAAGGGAAGTAAAGCTAAGCTAGTACCTTAAATATTATCTTCCGACAGATACATTCTTCAAGATTATCTCTTTTTCTCTCTCTCGCTTGATTTCTCCCCGTGTGTTTGCGATTTTCAGAATTCAAGTCATGCCTACGGATGTGAGCAGATACCGGAAGTGGATTTTGATTGCTTCCTATTGGCGGAATCGCTACGAGGGTGGATTGGGAAGTGAAACCCCTTCTCTCTCTCTCTCTCTCTCTCTTGATACGAAAAGATGACGAGAGTTTTAGGAGATGGGTAAAGCAGCAAGGTAGGGGGAGGGGAAGAGTCAAAAGAAAACTTCTTGGAGAGGCGAAAATTGATTAAAGGATCTAAACGTTTGACGGTAACAAAATGTGGTGTCAAAGAACTACTATTCCCAAAGTTCATTGAAAATTCAGTGGCTGTTTCCTTGGCGGTATATAGAAACCAATAGCTGTTAAGGACTTTTTATAGTTTTTGACCAATAGCCTTTCACCTCTGTTGAACCCAACACCTAAAGCTTCCACATCATATTTTTCATTCTTCCCTTGCTTTTCTTTCTTTTCTCTCGTGGTAGAAGTTGATGAATATCTCTTGGGTTATTTCCGGCTGCTGTACACAAAGGTGATAGTAAAGTATCGAAGCACTTAAACCTTCACATAATAAAATATGGAACATACAATGCTGTTGCCCCCTCTTTCCCCCCCCCCAAAAAAATGTCTGTCCTTATTTTCCCCGTGCACGATCAAGGCCTGCTAGACTACTCTTGCTGGATGTTGTGAGACTGCATACAAACTCTATTATGTTGAGTTTTGGGAATGGAATTGCCTCTGACCTTTTAGTTTAAGCAGCTCCTGCAATATTAGTTCAAAATTCTGTGCTTCAATCGGGAATCGAATCCAAAGTCACTGGTTAAGACGAAACATTGCTGACTGGTAACCATACATTTAACTTCTAAAATATTTGTTTCATGATTTTATTTATACTTCAATGTGATTACTTATTCCTATATTAGATGAAGTATGGCATACTAATACCGTAAAGATCAATATAAACCGTGCTTTGATTGCAGAGTCGCCAGCGTAAGTGCATACCGTTCTCCTACACTATGTGCTACTTCAATAACTTCTGAAGGAGATAAGCAGTTTCGAAAGTTACAGAGAACTGTGTTTTCTTTAAACCTCAGAAAGTTACAAATAATTATGTTCTCTCTGTGCCTGAGAAAACTCCGAAAGTTACAGAGAATTATATTCTTTCTACGCTTAAGAGAAGTCCAACAGTCATAAAAAATTATGTTCCCTCTACGACTGGAAAGTTTTGGAAGTTACGGTAAATTTTTTTTCTATGTTTATAAGCTATGAAAGTTACAGGGAGTTTTATTTTCTCTACATTTAGAAAATTTCCGAAGATACAATCAATTGCATTCTCTCTAGACTTTAGAGAACTAACTGTTATTCACATCTCTGTTCTCTGTATACCTCAGAAAATTCCAAACGTTTCAGAGTAGTGCGTTCTTTCTATGCCTAAGAAAATTTCAGGTGTCACGAACAACTGTGTTTTTCCTACGCCTCAGAAAACACTGAAAGTTTCATAGAAATGCGTTACTTCTATGCGTAAAAGTTCCGCCTGCACAAAGAACTGTGTTCTCTCTACGACTCATAGAAAATTTTGGAAGTTACAAAAAATTTTAGTCTATCTGCAACCACAAAAATTCCCAAGTTACAGTGAATTGAATTTTCTGTGCCTGAGTGTTCTTAAACGAGATATGCTCAGGTTTGCTGTCGTCTCCTCAGGGGGACACTATCAGAGCTCCGGGGAGACAGTGCTCCCCCAAAAACAGGTCTGGAAGAAACACTGCTGACCATGTGTCACCAGTTGAAATATAATCTAAAATTCTTTATGAATTCTTTTTTCTTTTAACCTTAAAATAAGGTTTTTTTTTTTTTTTTTTTTTTTTTGTAACAGAAAATAATGAGTTAAGTCCATTGGACTCAACTTGCTTTTCCTGACCATTTTGATTTAAGGCATACTTTTACGTAATAAACTTTCCACATGCATCTGGGCTGTTTCTTTATTGTTCAATGATAGTAAGCAATGGCATCATGTCTTGATGGTGGCATCGATAGTGCTCATAGTAAACTACTGCAATTGATTTATTTTCCGAAATGTGTCCAATGGACTCACCTTGTCATTTTATGGGTTTAGTGCAGTTTCATTCCCATCCTAAGATGAGTGGGCAGCAGAAGGTTACGTCATCTCTTGGACCAGTGGCAAAAATTGAAGAATTTGAGATGGGCAGGATATATTACATTTATTTATGTATTTATTCGTCCTTGTTATTCAAATAAAATAACGTTATGAGAGTGTATGAGCATAGGATTCTTGCTACAGGAAGTTTAGTATTTTGTTTGAGCAGAGGCAAATTGCAGGAAAGAGACTGAATTATGAAATAACTTTATTTTAAAATAACTGCAAGAGTATGAAATACATGGATGCTATAAATAGAGAATCTGCCCATATGTATCTTCATCCTATTAAATCGGTGAAGTTAAAAGCAACCGAGCATCGGCACGTCTGATTGGCTACTCTCGTTTCTACCATCGTCTGATTGACTACTTTCGTTTCCGCTATGATTGTTGGCTCAAAACATTGCGATGCTATTGGGCGGAGTGGGCAGAATAGGGGTGGCGAAACTGTGACGTATGGCTTCAAGATTTTGTTGTAAGAGCAGATTCTCTATTTTATAAGATCCTTGATTAAATATTAGCTTTTGTTATGGAAGAAAGCTGAAGCATTTGGAGTCCCGAACAATTTGTTCGACAGAAGAACAAAACAGGTTCTACATTCGGAACTGCTCCAGCTAAACTGGGACATCTAGAAGCCCTAAACATTGCACATCAATCGAGAAATATCGAACAGAAAAAAAAAAAATAAAGTTTGTTTAGTCACATTTACCTGTTCTCTTACAATGAACTTTCTTGTTTAATTAAAAGTATTACTATTTCTTTATTAAAATTTTCTTATCTATATATGACCTACATTCAGTGCTCATTTCGGTTTTTTTGGATTCTTTGCAGCATGCAACTGCAATCTCCATGCTCGTCGCTGCCGTTTCAACATGGAGCTTTACAAACTCTCTGGTCGTGTAAGCGGAGGCGTTTGCTTGAAATGTCGTCACAACACAGCGGGACGCCATTGCCACTACTGTCGAGAAGGATATTACAGAGACCCCACTAAGCCTATAACCAACAGAAGAGCTTGTAAAGGTAAGCCCACAACATACATGTTTACTTCTTTTTTCATCTCCTGAAAATTCCTTCTTCCCTTGCAACCTTGTGATCTTGTTATAAAAGTCATGTTTTTCGTGTATACGTTACGTTTTACATCTAACACCTCTACACGTATATGAAAAGACGCTGTTAACAGGTTTGTTACCAAAAAAAGGTGCTTATTGCCTTTCTGAGCTACGTGAAATATGGGCATAAAAGGAAGGAAATCTCGTCGAGACATTATATATAGAGAAACTAACATAAAAGCCGTGTGTATTTGGTAATAATGTGGAACTTAATTCAGAAACTAGTATATTATTATTTCTTTTTTATCATACGTGAATTAAAAGAGAGTTTATAACATCTTGTTAGGAAACGATATTTATTTTTATACGTAAAGCATTATTTGTTATAGGCCAAGCTGGTGTTTTTTTTTAATATTTTTTTTTTTTAAAAACATTAACTTAACTTTCTGTGTACATGATATATGAGAAACGTAAAGAATCCAGACACAGCCGTTCAGTTTGTGGACAATAAGCAGTGGTTTATGTGGTTATGGTAAGTGACCGTGAAAAACTACTTCTATGACGTAGTGTATATATATATTTCAGTTATTTTAGTTGGTGTAAATATCTTTCATATGCAGAAGAGAGAGAGAGAGAAACAAATTATAAAATTCAGAAGCTTTTTTTTTTTTTTTAGATTCATTCCTTTTGGTCATTTGTATTATATGGATGTAAAAGTTGAACCCTGGTTAGGGGAGAGAAAATGTTTTGAGGAAAATATTTGGAGAAAAGAAACGAACAAACAGGAGGAAGTGAGCAAACAATATACGCTAGAAATGGGAGCACAGTGGCTCATTGGTAGAGAGTTTTCCTTTGGTGCGTGGGGTCCCTGGTTCGATACCAAGTAAGTTTGTGGTGGACAACATCGTGTTCGTGAATTTTCTTGGGGTACTCCCATTTCCTTCCACACTGATTCCACCAATTCTTCTATCATCATTCACGTGCTTTAATCATCGTCTCCCTTACCCTTAAGTGACATACCCGTGGTACGTTAAACTGAAATATTTCATTTCATTTCATTTACGCTAGATTTAGATTTCATTTCATTTCATGTACTCTAGATTTAGATTTCATTTCATTTCATGTACGCTAGGTTTAGATTTCATTTCATTTCATGTACGCTAGATTTAGATTTCATTTCATTTCATGTACGCTAGATTTAGATTTCATTTCATTTCATTTACGCTAGAAATCAAACCAACATGAGCTAAATTTATGCTCAAACTGATAATAGAATGAGTCGTTTTGAGAAGCCCGGCTTGTGCCATAGCATTGTTTCGATATATTGAGAAAAACATTTTATGTTCAGTGAAGTATAATTTTATCTTATACTCTCTGACATATCAATATCTATTACAAATACTTTCTATACACAGCAATAGTCGGGTTTCTCTTGAAACGGTTAGATTCTACTCTTGAGAGATGCCTTTTTCTAAAATGAGAAGTGATTTTATTTAGACAGGTTAAGTTTCTCAAACGACAGATTCAATTAAAAAGGAGCTAAACTTAAATAATGTTCAAGTGCACGCTCAAAGTCATAATTTGAAAAGAAGTTAACTTACGCTCGAAGTAAATAATAGGAACTAGTTTACATCTCAAACTCATAATTATCATCCAAAGGAAATAAACTCAAACCAAGCTCAAAACTAAACAAAAATCTGAATTAAATTTACCCTCAAACTTAATAGTTTAAAAACAGCCATTTTTCAGACGCTTCCCTTAAACACAGACCTGCGTGAAATTACAAACAAATTTTAACTCTTCGTTGCTATTGTTCGGAAAAAGACAGAAATACAGTTGTGTACATTATCAAATATTAGAGGTATATACATTATACATGAATCTATGTTTAAGATCTAAACAGTCATGTATAACTTGTGTTATAGGTATCTGTTTACAAAGTTTCACGATTTGCTTTCTTCCCTGACACCTCACTAATTTTATGAGAAATCTCACATCAGTACATCAAAAATAAAGAAATACCGTTATGAAGAAAAGAAAAATAGAATGAAGTGATGATGACACACTATTGCTGGTCACTTTAAAGGGAGAGTGTTGTTCTAGAGAATAGAAAGCAATCTCTGAGATGGAACATTTGTAGAATGACGAAATATCATTGAATCATTGAAGTGTGTAAATAGTATATCGCATTGTCTTATCTTGCTCTCCATTATATAATACATTTATGCATGTCTATTACGCGCAGTTTTGACAAAAAAACTAGTCATTTTTGTACATTTTTGGCTTAACACTAATATACAACAATATGTATATAAATTTTGTTCAGTGAAAAAATCCCCCCTCTTTTGCAGTGTATATGTTATCTTTTGTGTAGGCTAGTCATTATTCGAAGTAAGTGCGGTAATGACGGTTATCTTACGTTCATAAATCAACATATTTAAGCATAACCCCGGTAACTTTTATTTCTCAAAAGTAAGCTACTTCACAAAGGATTTTACTAAAAGTGAGAACGTTTTCACCAACCCTATGTCTTTCATTTTTTTTAAAATCCTACCCTTAATTTTTGGGGTAGGAAGAAAATTCGAACTCTCCTTTCCTGGAAAAATCTTTAAAAATATTAAGTTTAAAATATGATGCAGATACGTTGAATGGTACTGCTTGCAGGCGAGTGAACACATTTACATTAGAACAAACTGACAGGCATTCAAGGAATAATTTTGTAGGTTTGTAGGGAGTCATGAAACGTATAAATCCGTTGAAATCTCGAATTCGTTTTTCTCTCACGAGTACGATATTTTCTGTCCTATCAGGGCCGGCCCTAGGCAATTTTCCGCCCCGTGCAATGGCATCGTTTGTCGCCCCACTTTCTCCAGAAAGAACAAATCTTAAAATTCACGATTTTAAATATGTTACCCAATTATGAACAATGAAGGGGAGGAAAAGTATACTCGCACTCAGAAACACTACAAATACAATCTCGTTGTTAGACACATCTGCAGAGGAAAAATGATAATCCTTTATATAGAATCCAATATCGAGCTTCAATCTCAATATATCAGTTTGCAATTCCAGTGCAACTAGCTCCTTTATCTATTTCTTGATTTTCCTTCTACATCTGTTAAATTTAAAAAAGAAAAAAAAAACTTGTTTCCACCTTCAATGATAACGAACATGTTTGTAACAAAGATAAGACTAGTTTTCATATCAAAACTGTGATAATGAGCTAAATGGAACAGGTGTTCGCTACTGTTCGAGAATTGAGATGTTGCATTTGAAAACAATCAAGCAATTAATGCTGGAATTTGTTTGGCCATTTGATGCTTTAGCACTATTCATGTGACTTTAAACTAATGAGACCTAAACATGATTTATGAACGTAGTATTCAAATAGAAGATCAGCTTAGTAAATTTAAGTACCTTCATCATGAAGTTAATTTCCAACAAGAAATATTTATTTTAAATAATATAGTTATGATAGATTTTGCCGTCCCGTGCAAAGGAACGTGTTGCACATATGGTAGAGCCGGCTGTGCTCCTATTATTGCACAAAAGTGATAAAAAGGTAGTTACTGGCAACATTGTAGTAATAGATTTTTGGTACGTCTGGTTATAGCATTCAACTTGAACTTCAGTTATGAATCTCAATCTCCGCACAACTCGTTTGGAGATTACACCGTACTCATACGCCTCAACCCCTCTACTCTCCACCTTCTCTCAAAAATGCATATATGATGGTTCGCTGTGATGATTGAATGAAAAGGCCGAAACAGTTTACCTGGCGCCGGAGTGGTGAATTATTATTACGCTTCGTCCGCAGGAGCAACAGAAAAGAGAGAGAGAGAAAAAAATGGCGTTCGCACCTCAAGTTGTTAAGAAGCGACCGCAGCGCTGCAGGGGAGACAGGTCCAGGCGACCAAAAGCACCATCCACGAAGCCAAAGACTAGAAAAATAATGAATGGATAAGCGCAGGTCTGCTAGTCAGTCTCACACAGAGAGAATTATAATTAATTTGAAAACCGTCCATTCAGGGGAACGCTTTAACGTAGCGAGAAATAGAACGACTGTAGTAGGACCTTAAAAAATGCATGAAAAGATTTTTTTCTTTCCTTAACTTCACAAGAATAAAAAGAGGAACAAAACGAGTTTCTTTTATATTGCCAAAACGCGATTAAAATGCAAACTTAACTTTATACATGTATATAAATGAACATTCTAAGAGAAGGTCATTTGATGTATGCAAGTTAAGTCGCCTACTATATTGTTAGCTGTATTCTCTATATTGTGTCTCAACCTTAAACTGCAGTAAGAAGAAAATTGAGCTGTTGCCATATTTCCACATTTAAGAGCCTGACATACTAAAAATAATACAAAATTTACTATTTTTCCTTTGCTTGTTTTTCTTACGTGAAAAGAGATAATGAAATGCAACTTACCATAATCATAGATAATGTTATTCTACAACAGAAAATATGAACCTGAGGAATTTTCAGTGTTGCCACCCATAGAAATTACAGTATTGCCAGAATATCATTTCCTCCAAAATCTAAGTTAAAATACCGACTACGGGAACGAACTTAACTGGATTTAATTACGTATGATGTTGTTTCGGAATCCTGTGAACTACTTTTTAAATAACATTATTATTTTATTTTATTAATTATACGTTAAAACTATTTTGTTTATTACGAACTAAATACAACTATTATTTAAAAACTAGTTCATAAGATACTAAAACAACATGATACGTAATCAAATACAGTTGAGTTCGTTCTTGTAGTCACTGCCTTAATTTAGATTTCGGAGGAAATGTTTATTCTGCCCACACTGTAATTTCTATGGATGGCAACGATGAAAATTCTTCAGGTTCATATTTTCTGCTGTAGAATAACATTATCTATGATCGTGGTAAGTTGCAGGTGTAAAGGAGAGTTTCATTATCTCCTTTCACTTATGGAAAGACAAGTTAAAGAAAAATGGTAAATTGTATATTATTTTTAGTATGTCAGGCTCCTAAGCCGTACGACTGCTCGCTGACGAGTAATCAGCAAGAGAATATGTGCTCAAGCACGACAAACCTAAATACACCTCCGTACAGTACGTGTAATAATGAGCTAATAAAGTATACGCACGATATTATATTTTATCTGTAATTCGACTTTGAAGTTGTTATATAAGACTCGCTATAACATCTAAATTATCAGTGGTTTTTAATTCAAAAACAGACCAGTAAAGCTACAAAGGAGCGTTTAATTTATTTAATGTGTACAAACAAAACAATAATAATATTTTAAGAGATCTTGGACTATTGAGGAAGAAATGCTAAACACAGTCTACTTACTTTTGCACCGCTAACATCTAATGTGCTTGCTTTCATACATTCTTCGGAGTTCTTCTTTGCTAAAGATTGGTTTCCTGTCACCTTGTAACTTAATTCAAATTGGTCCATATTGGTCAGCATATGCTGATTCGATTGTCTGAATTTCAAGCGATTCCTTAAGTTTGTCGACAAGTTAGAATAGGGGAGGAATTGACAGAGGAGAGTGCAATTGGAAGGGGTGTTTGACAGAGATATTGTCTCTCGCTAACTTTATTTAATATCTATCTAGAAGAGAGCTAAAAAGAGCCTACATAATGAAGATAGCACTTCAGAAGGAGACAGAATGATTAGGTGTACTGTATACGGTTTGCAGATGATATTGCGCTTATTGCAGAATCTGAAAAGAAAGTGAATAAGATGTTAGAGAGCTTGAGGAAGAATATGGGATGAAGAATATGGTATGAAAATAAATGTTAAAAACGTAAAAGCAATGGTGATTGGAACGAAGCGGTCGGTTTCTAATATAAAAGTAGGAGGGGATGAAAATAGAACAAGTGACTAGTTTTCGATACCTAGGTAGTTTTATGAGTGATGATAAGGAGTGTGTACGTGAAATAATAGCAAGGATAGGAATGGTGAAAGAAGCCCTTAGGTGGAAGAAAATACTATTTCGTGAGACTTTAAATAAAGAGTTCAGAGAAAGACTCAAAAGTGCTTTGTATGGAAGATTGGGTATGGGTCAGAAACATGGATCAGAAACCGGTATGGGTCAGAAACATGGACATTACACAAACATAATGGAAAACGACTGGAAGCTTTCAATCTGTGGGTGTGGGGAAGAATGGAGAAAATTAGCTGAGTCGTGCAGAAAATGAATAAGAGATTGTCAGAGACGATGGGGGAAAAAAGATCAATTTTAGATGTAATTGTAAAGAGGAAAAGAAACTCGTTGCGACATTGGCTGAGAAAGAATTGTATCATGAGGGATGTGCTAGAAAGTATGGTGGCAGGAAAGAGAGGGAGGGGACGAAAGAGGCTACAGTTGATGGATGGTATCAAAATAGGAAAATCGTATGTGAGGACGAAGAGGTTAGTTGAAGATCAGGGGCATCGAAGCTTCTCAGCTTCAGCAAGTGACTTACCAATACTGACAGAACATCTATAATGATGATGACTGTTCCTCATAACGATAAAAGGTACAATTATTACAACTGTAATTCAAATTACAGTACAACCCCTCAAATCCGAACCCCGGAAATCCGAACTCATTCTCAGGAGAAAAATTAAGTACAGCTGGAAAATAATAAAAAAAAAATAGATTTAATCACACAAATTTAGTTTTTTTTAAGGTTTTAACATGTTTAGACTTAATGCTTATTCAAAATCATTATCTAATTATATTCTTACAAAAAGACAGTTATAGATATGCGACAATCAGTTTGGACATGAATGTACACCCGCCAGTCAAGGTCACTGCCCTTTCGACCACTGGGCCACCCTGTCTAACTTCAGTCGTTGTTTTACCGCGAATTCAGTGACGAAATAAGTACGTAATATTGTTTCCCGGGTAATCCGAACCCCCCTAAATCCGAACAGGCTTCAGCCCCAATTATTTCGGATTTGAGGGGTTGTACTGTATAATGATACGTTTTCCTTGATATGTGCAACTTTTCGACCACTTAGTATATTAGCTTTCACCCACGGGATTCATGGAAATAATTATATTGTAATATACCACGTGCTTGTGCTTATAAACACCGAACATGTGATTGTGTTTACAAAACATTAATACACGTGTTCCTATTTATAAACAACAAACACGTGCAATTTACGATAGAGTACTACGCCGTACGTTGTAGTAGTACAAGTTTTAGACGACGGAGACGAAAGTGATACCTTCAATCACGTGACGACAAGGGAACAATAGCGCCACCGCTTCACGGAGCGCCTATATTATGGAGAGTATTTCACGGACAATCACCAGTCTGAGATTGATCATCCTTCCTTTTGCTTGCTTGAAGCTCTAAGAGATACCCAACCCAAAAGCCTCTAGCTTGCTTCGGAGCTTTATCAGGAATCCTAAACTCAGTCACTTAACTTGCTTCGGAATTCTGTGATTTTTAAACCCCTCCCTGCTTGCTACGGAGCATTGAGGATTAATAATCTACTCTACCTAGCTTGCTGGGGAACTCTCTTGAGATCTCACCCCTGGCTGCTGAAACCTTGAATCACCCTTCTCTACCTTGTATTAGAGAAATTACATTATTACTTTCGTAGGATACTGTATATAATGAATTTTTATAATAAGCCGGTAGTGGGAAAAGACTCCAAGTATATAATTTACTCTATCAAGCTCTACCTACCCCTTCACAGAGAGAATTTTACAATATTTTTGCTGTTTGTACATCGACATGAAGTGTACTAATGAAAAAAAAAAAGAATCTACATTTCAAGAAGAAGATTGGCAACACTGATATATTTCATAGTTTCAAAGCTTGTCAATCCTATGACATAAGGAAGGAATCTCTGATACCAAACACTTCACGTCTTTCTTTATTTATTCGTCAAAGATTTATTTTCTCTCTCTCTTATCTATCTTTCATGAAGCCACAGATAGGCAAGGGTAAGAAGTTAATAATACGGGCTCCATTTTTTGTGCCTATATTTTATTTGTCTTTTCCTTTTCCAGTTGAACTGAGGAAAATTGATAAGAGGGAAAGAAATGATATTCTGAATTTCTGCATATATATAATGTGCTAATACCTTCTCTTTTCCTGACATTTTTGCTTCTAACTTGAAGCTTAGAAAACAAAGTTGTCAATTTCTTTGTATGTTCTCTCTCTCTCTCTCTCTCTTTCTCTCTCTCTCTCTCTCTTCTTTTTGTAAAAAAAAAAAAAAGTCATATGAGACAAGCTTTATTAAAACGCAACCGGTATGTGTTTTTTCTTATCTTTTCTCTCAACTAAGAAGAATCTTTGATGTTTTTATTCCAAAATAGGGAAGGAACTGTAAAGCGCACAATAATAAGGAGAACACAAAGAGAGATTTTTCTCTCATATACTAAAAACTTTTTTTTTAAAGTTTGAAGTATTATTAAATTTCATTCGAGTGTTAATGAGTGAACAGATATGAAGTGCAAGTACATTTTTTTCTTTTTTGAAATTCAAAGAAAATTATAATAATGATGATTCAGGCAAAAGAAAAACAAAATAGAACGTTGTTGACTTAAATAAAGGGAAAATCATTACAAAAATGGTTCAGGCAAATGTAATACTGACTTAAACAAAGAAAAAAATATAATAGTGATTATTTAAGGAAGCTGTGGTTATAATTTCGATGATTTAAACAAGGATAACATAATAAAAACGATATAAACAAAAGGGGAAAAATAACAAACTCATGATGATTTATTCAAAAGGACAAACAATAATGATGTCAAAAAATAATAATGATTACTTCAAGAAGAAGAAGAAAATAACAATGATTACTTGAAGAAGCAGAAAATAATAATGATTACTTGGAGAAGCAAAAAATAATAGTAATTATTTGAGGAAGGAATAATAATGATTGTTCAATAAGGAGAAAATAATAATGAGTACTTGAAAAGGGGGGAAAATAATAATGATGTTTTTTAAGAAGAAAATAGTGATAATACTGATTGCTTAAACAAAGGAGAAAACAATAATGATTACTTGAAGAAGGAGAAAATAATAATGTGTATTTGGAGAAGGAGAAAATAATAATGATTACTTGAAAAAGGAGAAAATAATAACGATTACTTGAGGAAGAAAATAATAATGATTACTTGGAGAAGCAAATCATAATAGTGACTATTTGAAGAAGGAATAATGATGACTATTCAATAAGGAGAAAATAATAATGATTACTTGAAAAAGGGGAAAACAATAATGATTACTTGAAAAGGAGAAAATAATAACGATTACTTGGAGAAGCAAATCATAATAGTGACTATTTGAAGAAGGAATAATGATGACTATTCAATAAGGAGAAAATAATAATGATTACTTAAAAAAGGGGAAAACAATAATGATTACTTGAAGAAAATAATAATAACTTAAAGGAAAAATAATAATGATTACTTGAAGAAGGAGAAAATAATAATGTTTACTTGGAAAAAGAGAAAATAACAATGATTACTTGAAGAAGGAGAAAATAATAACGAATACTTGAAAGAGAAAATAATAATTATTACTTGAAGGAGAAAACAATAATGATTATATGAAGGAGAAAACAATAATGGTTACTTGAAGAAGGAGAAAATAATGATTCCTGGAAGAAGTAGAAAATAATAATGACTAGGTAAACAAACACAAATAATAATGATAACTTTAACAAGGTAAAACTTATAATGAATGAAAGAAAATAAAAAAAATATAATGACTTAAATAAAGGAATTAACAATGATGACTTATGTAATGGAAAATAATGATGAGAGCAGCGTTGGCTCACTATTAGAGTGCTCACCAGTGGTGCGTAGCATCGATGGTTTGATTCCAGCCCTCTTTTAGTGTCAGGCAGACCAAGCGATTACGTAACATGTATTAGCGTGGTTGTTTATTCTTAGACATTAACGTGGCGGACAGACGGATAGTCTGACACTCTTAATTTCTTTTTTTATTATTATTAGAATTATTTAATAAGAATACGAAGAATAAATGAGACATACATTTTGTGTAAAATACAGGTAAACCCTTTTCGAGAAAGGCCATGAAGACCCAAGAGCTGTCTATGGAGGTAAAGGCTAAACACTTCTGACTTGGGCACTCATCGAGGTGATGTGAACACCAAGGTCCAGACATTTTACTTTCCAAGTTGCCCCAGGAACCCATTTTAAAGAGAATACGTTAAAACTAAGAGTTGCTTTGGAACAAGAGTAGAGCGAGAAAAGGTTCCCAGTCCTATTGGAGACCGAACCCAGACCAGCCAGTTGGCAAATAGACGCCCTACCGACCACGCTACCTCGGCTCTATAATCTCTATTTTATGGTAAGAATGAAATGAAATCTTTCAGTTTAGCGTCCCACGATTATACCCTTTAGGCTAAGGGATAATTAAGGCAAATCAGTGATCGTGGAAGAATTGATGGAATGATAATTTTGGAGGAAACGGGAGTATCCTGAAAACACCCACGTACACGTTGTTTTCCACCACTAGCTTATTGGCCGGGGATCGAACTAATGGACCCTATAGAGGTAAGCGCTTTACCACTTGAGCCACCGTATCCCACATTTATAATAGGGATTAGGAGTACATAAATACAGGGTGGCTCAAAAGTAGGTATACAGTCCTATACTAATCGGCTCATGGCATTTTATATAATTTACTTATTGTTACTCATACAGCCATTGTCTTAGTTTCTTTATTATGTGTTCTTATTTCTTTTCACTTATATCTTAAGCTCGGAACAGACCTAACCAAAGATATTATCTCAACAAACTAAAATATCATACTGATTAATGCAGAGCTGTATACCTACTTCTGGGGCACTCTGTATTTTCTTTTAAATATAAACAAATATAAAGGAACAATACATTATCCTCAATTCCATTTTCTGATAAGAAACTTTCCAGGTAGAGAATTTTTTTTCTCAAATACTGTGGATTCGGTTGTTCTCAGCTAAAAGTAATTTTAACAAGCATTGCCTTCAATTGAATTAAAAGGTAGTACATTTTCAGTGAGAACTAGTTAAAAATTTGAAATTTAAAAACCAGTTTTATATTGATTTCGTAAACAATTTAAAACACAGATATTATTTCAACAGAATTCTCCAAAGAGCTGGTGTTTTTATATTCAAACCCTATCATCTGTAAAGAAGTAAGGGAATCCAATTGTAACGAGTAACAGGAAAAGGATCAAAATATAACTGCATACCTATATATATATATATACAAAAGAGAAGGTTAACAGCTCCATAGGGAAATTTCAGTTATTTTTCTTCCCGTTGCTTTTTGCTTCTTTTTCTCTTTTTCGTTTTTGTTCCTCATCGATGACTGAGAAATAGTTTTTTTTTTCTTTTCCTCGTCCCACACTATTCCTTCTTTTTCACCATTTCAGTTTATTTCTTTCGCTTTGCGTTTTACTTTCCATTTCGCAGATTTGATCTGTGACATTCCACTTGTTTTCGTTCGTTGTTACAGAAAGAAATAAAAAGAGAAGAAAATTTAATTCGGTTTACTGGGAAAAGAAACCTAGTGACGCTTAAAATTTCTTTTCACCTTCTGCAATAAGGAACTCGATCCTGTGCTAAAACCTCCGTTATTCATGAACACATTTTAGAGAAAAGGTAGTGTTTCCAAATGTAAGTGTTATTTAGTTACTTATGTATCAAATATTAAGCTCCTGGTGCGAAAGACCGTAAGAGAAGCAAGGCCTACAAAACAGCGTCAGACATTCATGTCTTTGGGATGATATACGAGGATTTGTCCGTAAAGTAATGAGGCTGGCCGCCGCGTGGTGGCGCTCCCCGGCGGTTGGGATTGGTGGTTGGGATCTAAGCTAAGCAACGCACCGGCCGGCAATCACGTCCGAGAGGATCGCGCGTGGCGCAAAAGCCGTTTTGGAGTTTTTGACACGACAGAAAACGTGTCAAATAGAGCATTAGCATTAAAATTTGCTTTCACCTGTGCAAAACCGCTTCAGAGACGCTTGCCTTGGTCAAAAAAGGAAGCTTACAAAGACGATACTCTGTCAAGGGCCCCGATTTTCTCCGGTGGTTCAGTGAGTTCAAGAACGGACAGGAGACCGTTGAAGAGATGAAGTGGTCTGGACGCACTTAAACGAATAGTTTGAACAAAAATTGGGTCAAACTGAAAAATCTCTTGGATTCCGACCGTCGTTTTGAGTGTAAGATTAATTATGTAATACCTCAACATGTATAAAACAGTTCACAAATTTATTTTTGAAAAATTTTCCGTGACAAAAACTCAAAAACAGCTTTTGCATTACGCGTGATCCTCACTGCACTAGAGCTAGGACGCAACTGCCGCTCAGTGGGTTGCTTAGCTCGGTCCCTCTGTCTCAAATCCCCTGCTGACTATTGGAGAGCCGCCAGTCTCATTACTTTACGAACAAACACTGTATGATAAACACATTAGCACTTCTTACCGTTAATGATGGCTTTCTAGACCAGGGTTCGCTACTTTTGTTTCAAGTAGCTCGTCAATTGTCCTCACGACGCTGGGAGGACGCTGCAATGCTAATACCATGTGAATACCAATTAGTCACCCATCTTTTCTTGGACCAAACCAGACACTTCTTGACTTTGATGATCTTACGAGAAACGGTATTCCAGTGCGGATAGGACATTGGCTGCTTATCTATTAGCTGCCGAGAATGTTCCGTCGGTGCATATATGTCCGAATTTGTAAGCCTAATTCTGGGGCTCAATCAGCCTCGAACTCAATAATTGAGTGCTAACACATGTAAGCATGAGTGCTATATAATTGAAAAACGAGCCTCGAGCTAGAGGTCTGCACGGGCCGGAATCTTTAGTCCGGGCCTAGCCCGGCTCGTGAATTCATAATGTGAGGCCTGACCCGAGTCCGAAATATGTTTTAGTCTTTAGGCCCGAGCCTGGCCGAGCTCGTGTGATAATCAAATAAGCCTAAATTACAGAAACTGAATAATTAACGCAAAATTGGATTTTTATTTACAAAATTGGATTTTTATTAGAGGTTTAATTTTGCACTTTAAAGGCTTATATAATTCACAGAGGATAACGAAATAAAGGTTTATTAACTATATGAATACTGTAAAGAAAATAGTCATATATATAAATTCCGTCTCCCTTGGCCTCGATGCATAACTGTGAGACGTTAAACTAAATATTGCATTTCATTTCCTTTATGTAAATTCCCATAAAATGGAAACATGAATACTTCAAAAAAGTAAACACACTGCTGAACAAGACTGCACTTATTTAATATGAAAAAAAAAAAACAAAACACATTTACACTTGACGTTTCGATCTTCTAGCCAAGATCGTCATCAGGCGTACACTCCTCTACACTCCAAGAGTGTATCTGATGAGGATCTTGGCTAGAAGATCGAAACGTCACGTGTAAATGTGTTTTTTAATATTAAATAAGTGCAGTCTTGTTCAGCAGTGTGTTTATTTTTCTGATTTTATTTGCAAGACGTATGACTATGATTGTGTGTCAGTTTGAATACTTCAAATATATATATATAAATCAATGTGTGTAAATTCTTATGAAATGGATGTGTACTGGACTGACTCAAATAGTCCTCAAAACAGTAATTATCGATTGCTGTGAAGAAAAAGAATTCATACTCTTGCTGCTCAGGCCCGCAACTAGAGAGGGCAAGGGGGACTGCCCCCCCTAAGATTTTCGTGGCCCCTCCAGACCTCAATAAAATGATACAAAACACAATTTAGATATTTGTAAGATAATTTTTATTGACTTGTCCCCCCTAACATATTCATGCCTCCCCCCCAAACCTCTATGGCTGGTTTCGGGCCTGCTCAAACTTTCACTCACAGATAAGGTAAGGATGTTTATTATACTTACTTTTAGCTTTTCTCTCCACTATACAGTTAGTTTTACTTTCAGTTGCACAATGATAATCAGATTTTTTGTGTGGGCGTCTCAAGTTAAAAATTTAGATGTGCTTTAAAACTTCTCCAGAAAGAACAGTCAGATAAATGTCGTTGTACTGTATATTTACAAAGTTAGGCCCGAAAAAGCCCGAAAAATATTGTTGTATATTTTAAAATTTAGACCCGAACCCGGCCCGAGCCCGACTGATCTCTGCTTTGTAGGCTCGAGCCTAAGCCCGCGGGCTCGGTCTGAGCCCATACAGACCTCTACTTCGAGCTCAATAACACATGTAAGCATGAACAGTACATAAGTGAATAGCGAACTGGAACCTCAAGTGAGCGCTTGCCCCAATAAGGTTAGTGATCAAGAGCCTCAATGAGAACAGCAAACTCATGCAATTAGTATACACGCAACCAATAAGATAAATGGGAAGAATATTGAACTTGCGCGAACGTAATTGAAGATAGCGAGGTTGAATATGATCGACTACGAGTCTGAGCAACGCGTGGGCTTCATTGAGACTAATAACCGCGAGCCCTGTTGAGGATACCGAACCTGAGCGCATACGAGGCCAGGTTGAACCCTGATTGCAAACTAGCCATCCGTGCTAACAGATTTCCACTTAAGGACATTGCACGATACTCCCTAAGCCTTTCGTCTCGAGGCTTAAATGGAAAACCTGTATGCTTTAACCGTAAACAAATGTTAGTGAAACAGGAAGAAAACTATTTGACACGAATGTGGTAAATGTCTTGGCAGTGCAACTGTAGTTTCATAAATCTAAAGCTTTGACCAGACTTATAGCAAGTGTTCGCACAAAACAACGTGGCATGTGCGGTTCGATGTACAGTACGATGTAATGATGTTCTGTTACGTTACGGAGATCCATATAAAGGTACACAGTCAGCTCGCACTGTAACACGTAACGTATTATGTTCCACTTCCCGAGGATTTTCGTAGTTTAGCAGAAACGATGTCTTCCTCTGCTAATTTGGATGGTGCAAGGTACATTTTATTCATCACACACCAAAAAAAGCAGCCGAAACCTTGGCGGTGGTGGATAAGGAAAGTGTTCGTGAATCGACTCATCTACAGTAGATCTAGTTTTACGGTTGCTAATATTGAAATTAACTTTCAATAAAGCTGCACCGCCAATAGAAAGATTCGGGACGTTACTCAGATTTAGAGTAGATACTCTGGGATCGAGCGGCGCCCGTGTAAGAACTTAGGGAAATGAAAATGAGAGTTCTAGAAAACTTTTTCAGAGAGAATGCTGGGAAAAGGTGTTGGAAGGGATGAATACTAGGTTTCAAGGTACCTGTTGACTTTTCATGGTTCTGCTGGGCTCTACGATGTCTTCCTTCTGGCTGGAATAGGTTGTCTTCTAGTTCTACGTAAGGCGTGTAGAACTCCAATTGTCTGAATTATTTAGCCTAAAGGTGGCTATGTCTTAGATTCGCGTGAACAATAAAGAGTCGGATGCTACCCTGACAGACCGAAAGTCAGATCGTTTGTCTGTCTAACTATAAAGCAGTGGCGTAGCAGCTGCTCCCGCAACCCCCGCAGTGCGGGGGGGGGGGGGCGAGGTATAGGGGGCCCCAAAGTCTTGCGATGAATAAAGATTTAAAAAAGTAGAACCTCAACCTTATTTCTATAGGCTTTACAACTAGGGCCCCTTCTCTATACTTTGCAGGGGGGCCCGCAAAAGTGTGCTACGCCACTGCTATAAAGGTAACTAAGAAAGTTCAGTCGCTTCCAACATACTACTTGGTTGTGGCACTTCAGTTACATCGTGAACTTGCGTAAGGACAGTGTGAATATGGGACCTCCATAGAGCATCATAACGGCGTGTATGCTGTACGAGTTCAAACTGGGGTCAAACGCCGCTGCAGTGGGGCGGAAAGTATACCAGGCCTTTGGTGATAGTGTCGTGACTACCCGGACGGTGCAGCAGTGGTTTAACAAGTTTAAAGACGGTGACGAAACACTCGAAGACGCACCACGTGCCGGAAGAACAACACCTGTAAAAAATAAATATCTTCAGGCAGCAATTGAGACGAACAGTGGACAGACATGTGAGGAACTAGGACTACAATTCAGTGTGAGTGGAGAAACCATTAGACAATGCCTCCATCAATTGGGAAACATTACAAGTTGGGTCGATGTGTCCATCATGATTTGACTCCGGGCCAGAAGGCAACGCGAGCAGACATCTGTGTTTCTTTGCTGTCTCGTCGGAGGAAGGAGCCATTTCTGGACAGGGTGTTGACATGTGATGAGAAGTGGGTCCTGTACGAAGTTCCATGGTGCTATCATCATTGGTTAGCAGCCCTATAAACCGGTTCAAAAATAGCCGAAACAAGCACTGCACCAGAAAAAGATCCTCCTGTGTGTTTGGTAGACTGCTCGCGGAATTGTGCATCGAAAATTGCTACCAGCTGGTCAGAGCATCAATGCAACTGTGTACTGTCAGCAATTGAGCCGTGTCGAAGAAAAATTCAAAACTCTGGAGTCAGCACTTCTGAATAGCAAAAGGGTCCTCCTGTTACAGGACTATGGTAAGCCCCACGTGGGTAGGATGACCCAGAGCACCATTCTACGCCTTGGATGGGAAACCCTATTGCATCCGTCATACTCTCCGCACATTGCACCGCCCTATTTTCACCTGTTCTATTCCTTGAACAATCACTTTAGAGAACGCCAGTTCAAATTCCTAGTAGAGGTACAAAATGCACTTGATACCTTCTTCGCTTCACGGCCCAATAAGTTCTACCGCAATGGAATCCATGGCCTTCCAGGACGTTGGCAGAAGATCGATGCTGATGGGGACTATTTTTGATCTTCCAGATACGTCTTAGGTGATATATCGTTGTTCGAATGTAGTGGGTGAAAAAGCGACAGAACTTTCTTGATTACCTTTATAACTAACTCTCGGCAGACTCTCTAAGTACTGGATTAGAATCTCCCGATAGATTGACGGTTCGAATTGTTTCTCCCGGCTGACTGACGGACAGTATGATCTCTCCCGGCTGACTGACTTCTTCCGGGCTGCCCTGGGTTTAAAAAGCCACAGTCTCACATCATGGTGTTGATGTGATGGATCTTGTGTAGACAGGAGCCTGACGTCAGAAAGGTTAGATAATCGGGAAGGAGCTCTCTCAGCTTTTATTACATAATTGGAAACACTGACATTAATTAAATGCATAACATAAACAAACATTTATACAACACAGCAAGAACACATCGAAATGTCAGGAAGAAAATACTGCAGCGTTCCGGTTTGTTTTCGTCTGCTCCTAGGACTAATTACGAAGTGCACAAAACATAAACAATTGTCTACATATGATGTTTGGTGTTTACTTTGACTATTCAAATGCATTTTGTTGATTATTTTCACAAGTTTCATAGGAAATATTGATCCCACTGCTAAGACGAGTATGCTCAGGGTTTTATTTTAAGGACTTTTCAGATACCTCATTGTCAACAATCAATATTATCACCATCATTTATAACGTACTTCAGTAATTATTTCAATCCAGTAATATAAATCTATATATTAAAATGCTAGTTTTATATGTTTGTGGTCAAGAAATGTTTCTATGTTTGTGGCCAATCATTTTACAGTGAATTCTCAGGAACTATAGGATCTAAAAAGATGCGGTTTTCACTGATCGATTGCAAATTTTGATGTAGATTGTTCTGTTCTAATTGAATATTTAAGAATATGGCCATTATTTTTTTATTACACTTTTTAAAGGTACACTGGAAGTGCCGAACTTTTTAAAAAGTAGGCCTAATACCACTCATTCTAGCTTTGGAACTTCTTGTATAAAATAACAGACAAATTCTGACCAAAGCATATATAAACTAATAAACAATAGCGTTACAGTTTCGGCAAATTAACTTTGCCTTCATCAGACACATTAGCTAAGTTATACACTCCAACATCACATATTTGTATACAGGGGTGGTATATCCCTCCGGCGTTTGTTTCATAGCCAAATGATAATGAATAACAAAGGACAATCATTTCTTCAGTCTAAGATGAATCTTTATTGTTTGGAGTGTTTTGCCCAATGAACACCATATATCACTGACATTATCATTAATTGTGTGTGTAATGTATTTACTTATTACATATTGCATGCAAGAAGAAAGAAAACATTGATCATAAATGAATTAGAAACTCCAACTGGAAGTAGGCTTAAATCTTGCAAACGGTGCGAGATATTGAAAAAAATAATCGAAAAAATCTCCCCTTTATGGTACCCCTTGCCGATTTTTGATCAAGACTTCTTTCACTTGTGTCTGTAAAGGGACATGTATATATGTTGTGAGGAATGACAAGGAGATTAATGCTCATATACGAATGATACGCTGTGTAGAGAGCGCAGGATCAGCTAGTAATAAATTAAAATCGAAACGTCTTTCTGTTCAAAATGTGTATGATAAGAAGTTAATTGGCCCTCCTTGGAATCCCAAATAACAATTCGCTCATACTTATAGCCTTTACGCCCAAATCTGTTTTCTGCAAACAAGATAGTGTTTCAAGATACCACTTTCGAATACTTCTGTAATTTAGGTTTCCGTTGTCATTCAGTGCAGATATACAACAGCTAAGATGACAGCAATGCAACGACAATTACCTTTAGTTGGATAAGACTAGATGCGTCGTCGTTGATGTTTTGATAGTAAGCAGAAAAGTTTCCAAGAACATTTTTCTTTTTCTTTTTCTTTCTTTCTTTATGTCCTCTTTTTTCTCTTCGTCCGTGTGCCTTTTGTTATCTTTCAATCTGGATGTGATTTTCTTTGCCTGTTTTCCTTCACGTAAGTCAATTTTATTTTGTCGCTTCAGTCGGCCAAGGATCATTTCACTCACAAACTTTTGTTAAATGGAATGAAAACTTGGGAAACATGCGTTGGGTAAATAGGTTTTTTCTTTTTCTTTTTCTTTAAAGAATGATAATATGACAAGCAAATTCTGTCTTCTAACTGGTTTACCCAAATCTGGAATATTTCAGCATCAGAACACTATACTCTAACCACAGAAACACTTTTTATCTTATTTTTTACAAGAATTTTGCTTTCATACGATTTATTTTCTGTTTGTTTGTTTGTTAGAGTCAAATTTTGCAACTTAAATCTTGTACAAATATTTATTAACTAGAGCTCTGTTTTTTTTTTTTTTTTGTAGATATGTAAAGCTGATTACAATATAATATACTCACTTAATTTCCTCCCTAGTTTATAGTTTTGCTGTAAAATTCATCATTAAAATGTATCAATTCAAACTCATGATTTGCATGCCTTAATTACGTAAAATTACTTTTTTAAAATTCAATTTCAATATAGTATTTCTTCAACTCTAAGCCATGATCTATACATTAATTAACTAACAATTAAATTTTTCATTAATATCAACTAGGGATGGCCACATTTTTTTAAAAATGAATTTTTCGAAAACGATTTTTTTTTTGTAAAAACGAAGGAAGAAATAATTGGAAAAACGGAAAACTTTTTTTCTTTTTTGGAAAAACGAAAAACGAGAAATTTTTCAAAGAACAAAAATATTTTTGAAAAAGCGAATAACGAAATGTTTTTTGAAAAAGGGGAAAACGATGTTTTTCGAAAAAAAAACGAAAAATCGAAAAATAAAAATTCCGAAAATCGAAAAATAGAAAAGGCCAATTCCTAATTCCAACTCATTTGTTTTAATTACGTGAAAATTAAACATTTCACCAACTCTAATACAATATTTCTTCAATTTCAACCTACAAAGCTATAAGTTTATTAATTAAAAGTTAAAATTTTCGTTAAAATTCGACCCAAGATCTATGCGCTAATTATATGAAAATTAATTTTTTCCATAAGTTCCGATATAGTATTGTACCAATTCAAACCCGAAATCAATACGTTAGTTACCTATTCTTTTTTCTTAATCTTGAAATACATCATCAATTCCAATACAATAATATTTAATCAGTTCTAACACAGGATCAACATATTAATTACGTGAAAATTGGTTTCTCTTCAATTTCGATATAACATTTCTTCAATTTCATTCTAGGATCTACACGTTCCTCAAATCCAACTCAGAATCCGTACTTTAGTTAAATATTTAAATGATTCCAATCCAATATTACAATTTAAAACAGGAACATGTTAATTCCGTAACAACAATAATAATAATAATAATAATAATAATAATAATAATAATAATAATAATAATAATAATAATAATAATAATAATAATAATTATTATTATTATTATTATTATTATTATTATTATTATTATTATTATTATTAATGATAATAATTTTTCATCGATTACAAGAGAAAATTCCCTTAATTCCACGAACCCATGATATATACGATAATTTCCTAAAAACTGTGTTTTTCATTAATACCAACTCAATATTTCGTCAATTTCAATCTGGAATTTAAACATTAATTTATATGAAAATTGTTTTCTTTTTAATTCAATATTAAATATTTCGTAGACACATTTCTTATACAAAATACCATTATTAGTTAGTTTAAAAGCTTTATTATGGATATGTTCGTTTTATCCAACACAAATTATCACCACTTGTTTAGTTCAATAGCTCTATCAGGAAAGTAGTCCTTATCTCCATCACATGATACCGTTATTAGTTTAGATGAATAAGCCTATTATAAAGATAGTAGTTGTCTACAACAAAGGATATAGAAAATAGTAGTTATCTCCAACACAAGATACCATTATCAGTTTGGATGAATAAGCCTATCTCAAAGATAGTAGCTATCTATTACAAAGGATATCACAATATATCATTACCTGTTTAAATAACCTTATCACAAAAATATTCGTTATCTGCAACACTTTATTACTAATTTTGTAAAATAGACATATCACAAAGTAGTCGTTATCTCTAACACAAGTCATCTTAACCTATTTAGTTATATAGCCTTGTCACAATTTATAATACAATATATCATTACCGGTTTAAAAAAATAACCCTAACACAAAATTAGTCGTTATCTGCAACACATTATTACTAATTTTGTGAAATAGTCCTATCACAAAGAAGTCGTTATCTCCAACACAAGTCATATTAACTTGTTTATTATATAGCCTTGTCACAATTTATAACACAATATATCATTACCGGTTTAAAAAAATAACCCTAACACAAAATTAGTCGTTATCTGCAACACATTATTACTAATTTAGTGAAATATTGCTATCATAAAAGTAGTCGTTATCTACATAGTTTTTTTTTTTTTTTTTTTTTTTAGTTAAATAGCCTTATAAAAGTAGCTGTTACCTACAACACAAAATACCATGACTTGTTTAGTTAAGAGTGTTATTAAAGAGTTAGTGGTTATCTCCAACACAAGTTGTCGCAAGAGCTTCCTAGTGTGCCTATGTGGATAGAGGGTCACAGAGGGTGGTGATTCCGTGGGTCGTCTATCAAGTTTTCATTGACCCGCGCCATCTCTGTATTAATAATGAACGAAACAAAAAATATCAAATAAATCCACAGATAATTCTCTGGTTAAAAATTCAGTTTCTTTTCTAGACGAAATTTCAATAACCATACCTTGCATTTTTATCAATTTTTAGCGTTTTATTTACTTATTTACTTACAATTGTTTCATATTTAATTCAATGTCCATTTTAAACTGAAACAATGTAACAACGTATATAAGAAATAACAAAAAAAGAAAAAAAGAAAAAAAGAAAGAAATTAATAAAAATACAAAAAATATGTACCATATTTACAGAGACTTTAACTTGTTTTAAAAATGATTTTCAGAGTAAAAAATATGAACAAAAACACCAGAGGTGCAAAAAGTGCAGCCAAGTTCGTCAGCCTCAAAAAGTGTTGAGATGAGGATGGATGAGCCAAGTTCCTTGGCCACTGCATCTGAAAATAACACTGGAACTTGGCGCGAGGTGTCTAACATATTCGAATACATTAAGATGTCGGTTCCTAGTTTCACGACCGGGAAATTTCAGCCCTAAGGCTAGTGGTGACCCCCAAATCCACCACGCTCACAAACCCCATCCCTAAGGCTCGTTAGCATCATTTACTTTGACACTTCGTGGAGGAATATAAGTTTTCCTTGTCTGGGTTTCGAACCACCAATCTTACTGTAGTATACTGTATATGTGCCTTAGCGCCTTAGCAAAGTTGATATTCCTAAGGTTGATGGTGGTCCCAAACCCACCACGCCCACCACCACTATCCCTAAGGTTCCTTAACATCATTTTCCTTGACACCTCGCGCCAAGTTCCAGAGTCCCTTTCAGATGCAGTGGCCAAGGAACTTGGCTCATCCATCCTCATCTCAACACTTTTTGAGGCTGACGAACTTGGCTGCACTTTTTGCACCTCTGGTGTTTTTGTTCATATTTCATTTCTTTTTGTAGTTCACCATGTCAATATCGTATATTGGAATTCTCAATTGTGGCATATTGCTGGATTTAAATTTAAAATTGTACATTTTTAAAGGAGTCATAATGTGTCATATACAACATTAGTTCCCAAGGGCTCTCCCACCGGGAATCGAATCCAAGACCCTGTACAAGAAAGGCGCACATGCTAGCCACTAGAACGGCGGGGAGGATTTATTCTATTAAATATCTGTCAGAGAGTTATGTCCAAACGAGATTCCAATTCATTTACCCGAACTACAAAATCACGATCGCTAACATCTCATTTTTCATTACCTAAATACGAAGAGTATCAACAGGGCCCAAAACCCTTGATGCTGAATCTTCGCTGCTACATCACTAAACATAGCTGGTGTTTCAATATACCTAGTTGTTCTCTACCTTTTCACATTGCGAAATTACGGAGTTCATTACATGACGCGCATGTTGCGCAGTTTCATACTGCCTCGGGTTTTCCTTCCAATGATATACACCTTTCAAATAGCTTGTAAACTTAATAATATTTGCCACCAACATATCCTAACTGTATGTAAAGCTACATGAACTGGCATAAATTAAAGGGGTGCTTCCGGTTGACGTGCAAAGTTGAAATGATGAAGGGGGATGAAGAATTTTCCCACGTTATTTAAATGGGTCTTTTTTTTAAATTATAATCTCATGTTTTAGGAACTTGGAATTGGAATAAAAAATTGAAATTCGGTATGCTTGTACGTTTTCATTAGTATTACCTAAGTAAATTAGTAAAAATAGACAATTCCAACTTTAGAGTGGTTTTCTGGGGAACTGAAAAATCTTTCCCATGGTACGTATTTATATGCGACACCTTTTACACCCCAAAATTATACGGCACTTCCTGTAGAGCAACAATGATTAAATTTGACGTGATTGTAGATTTTCGGAACTAACCGACAGAAAAATTGCCAAAAGTGAATATTTTTAATTTTTAGGGAGTCTAAAGGGGAGATGAAGAAATTCCCCATGCTATTTAAATAGACCTTTTTTGGACAAATAATCTCATATTTTAGGTACTTGAAATTAGAATACAAACGTGAAATTCGGTATGCTTCAACGTTTTCGTTAGTATTACCTACGTAAGTCAGTAAAAATGAAAATATATAAATTTAGAGTGGTTTTATGGGGAACAGAAAAACCTTTTCCATGTTATTTATATTGGACGTCTTATACACCCCAAAATGTTTAGGCACTTCCGGCAGGGTTAGAATGATGAAATTTGGCACAATTGTATCCTCCCGGGACAAACCAACAGGAAAATTGCTAAAATTGAATATTTTTAATTTTTAAGGAGTCTAAAGTAAGATGAAGAAATCACCATGTTATTTAAATAGGCGTTTTCCTGGAATACAAAATCTTATCTTTTAGATAGTTGAAATAGGAAAAGAAACTTGAAATTCGGGAATTGTAAGCTTAAGAGATGTGAGGAAGTAGGACGAGCAAAGGCGAGGGTGTGGGGGCGAACCCCCGAAGGGCAAATTCAGAAAATATGAAGAGCAAAAGGCACGAAATTCACTGTTGATGAAAAGGATGATACGTAAGAGATTCTCACTGTTCACAGATAGAGACACGAAGTATCAAGAACATTTTTACATAACGACAGTGGTAACTATAATATAACTCGGATACCAATGTATTTACTAAATCGGTTACATTTTGTTGCTAGTCTCACATAAATTCGAACAATTGGATTTCTCATTTCTTCGAAAACTTCATTAGGACAGTTTTTTGCCTATAAAAAATTTTCCATAGCACATTCCTCAGATTTCAGACTTTTTCCATACTCAAATTGTTATAGGGTACCTTTATGCAAAGTTTCAAGTTTCTATCTCATTGGGAAGTACCTAATCAATTTGATGAGTGAGTGAGTGAAACGATTTTTTTCCTGGCTAAGGACAGTTTTTTGACCATAAAAAATTTCCCATAGGGCATTCCTCAGATTTTGGACTTTTTCCATACTCAAATTGTTATAGGGTACCTTTATGCAAAGTTTCAAGTTTCTATCTCATTGGGAAGTACCTAATCAATTTGATGAGTGAGTGAGTGAAACGATTTTTTTCCTAGCTAAGGACAGTTTTTTGCCCATAAAAGATTTCCCATAGAACATTTCTCAGATTTCGGACGTTTTCCATACTTAGGTCGTTATAGGGTACCTTTATGCAAAGTTTCAAGTTTCTATCTCATTGGGAAGTACCTAATCAATTTGATGAGTGCGTGAGTGAAACGATTTTTTTCCTGGCTAAGGACAGTTTTTTGACCATAAAAAATTTCCCATAGGACATTCCTCAGATTTTGAACTTTTTCCATACTCAAATTGTTATAGGGTACCTTTATGCAAAGTTTCACGTTTCTATCTAATTAGGAAGTACCTAATCAATTTGATGAGTGAGTCAGTGAGTCAGTGAGGCTGAAAACTGCATATTTTGGGGATTCAATACTCGAATATGGTCGAAGGTAGGAATGTGAGATTTGGCATATGGGTACATCTGTGAGATATCTCCTAACATTCTAAATTTCATATTTCTACTCTTAATAGAATCGTTTTTACGAAGCCTCGAAATCGGCGATTTTACCCAAAACTCTTGTTCGTGTATAATATGCTTACGGCAGTGCAGGCCAGTTTTCATTTGCTTCGTGGAACTTGGCTGCCATGCACTTCCGTGCATGTTGATGTCAACATCCGACAAACTATTAGTATATCATAATGCCAGCCTGAAGTATAAGGAACGCTGCATAATTGATAATCTGGGCGTTACATATGTAAGTAATGTGTGTCTGCGAGTAAGGCGAGAAGGTACGCAAAAATTGACAACGGAGACCAACAATTCAGAGTTAATTTTCCCATTGATAATTTTATGGAGAAACAGCAAGTCCGCCACCATACGTCGAGTAAGTGGAGTCTGAATATTGAGTTTGTTTAGGAGCTCTGTTTTATTAAGACTACGCACCGAAGGAACTCTTTGTTTGACAATAGCCAGAAAAAAAGTTAAGGACAGAATCAAAACGGGATAAGTTTGAAGCACGGGCCATATTCCTTATCGGTGAGCAATGTTCGATTTTTGGAGATAGAAAAGCTTTGAAGAAAATACTGAGTAATTTGAGATCGCGAATTTCTCTAAATCTGTAAAGAATGCCCAGTATTCTCATAGTACTCTTAACAGTAAATGTGATGTGATCAGCAAATGTTAGTTTCTCATTGAACAATACTCCGAGATCTTTATGTGTAGCGAGTCTTTCAATAGGACTGTTATTAATTCAATATTTGGGATACATTTTATTTTCCTTCAAAGAAATACTAAGAGTACAACATTTTTTTTGAGGGTTTATCGCTCCTTAAAAACGATGGGGACGTGCTGCCATCTACTGGAAACATAATGGATTTTACACTCACCTTAATTCGATGAAATTAATTCATTTGTAGGCTCCTTACAATTTTATGAGCAATCATTTCATTGAATATAAAGAACATGAAAGATAAAACCGATAAATAAAAGTGTTTTCTTTTAAATCCACGTTTATATAAATAACAAAGTCATCTAGTTTTGTACTAAAAAACTTATGACCAAGAAGTTTTGATATGAATTATTGTCCAAGACAAAAATGTTTTCTTTTCTTTTCTTTCTTTTCTTTTCTTTCTTTTCTTTTCTTTTTTTTTTCTAAGCAGTTGAAAGTTTCCAGAACGAAGAAAGTATTTTTAGTGCCTTGTTTGCGTCTCGAACACATTTGAAAACTAGTCACTAACTCAGAAAGAAGAAAATTTTGATGATAAAAAAACAGGGGGAAATATAATAATAACATGTGGAGAATTCTGTTCCTTTCTCATAATTTACCTGAGATATTTGATACGAATGTTGTTTCACTTCGCTTGTCAGACATTTCTTTCTTTTTTTCTCTCTCTTTTTTTTCGTGTTTGGAGAAGTCCTGCTGGAAAAAGAAACATTAAAAAAAAAATACATTTTCTGACCCCATAATACATCATAGGTATTCTCCAGTTTTCATTCTTTCTGTTAATAGAATTTTGACATAACTGGTAAAAAAATACTTTCAACATTTGTGTCATAAATTATTAATATACACATTGTTTACGATTTCTGATGATACCTTCTTTTCAAAGATTAATAAAATGGTGTTAGAACGTTTGTATTGTTTTACGGATACGAGGATATCTAAAACCCAAAAATTGTTAAATAAAATATCTTTAACCCTTTGTAGAATTTCCACTTTTTGAGGTAAATTTTAGACTTTCAGTGAAACAACTACTACTTCTTTACCATTTATCGTAGGATCATGGTTCATACCTCGGTTTGTTCAGAATAGAGCATCATTTCCAACGGTACAACTCGCATGTCCGTATCTTACACAAGAAACGGGAAAATTAGGAGCGTTTCCCCCCAAAAATTTCATGCTTTTTGCGCTCCTCTAACCTATGTCTGGGCTCATAGGGATCTGAAACTCTCTTGAAAAATAGAGTACACAATTCGTGTACAAAATTTCAATCTTGTATCTTAGAAATGAAGAGCGTAAAAACTTTGAACGTCTGAAGGTGATCCATTTATATATACACTGAGAAAAATCCGTTCTCCGGACAGCGGTATGTTGTACAAATATACGGAATCCTCTTGCTTACTACAGAAATCAGTACGGAGCATACGTTATCCATATACCACATACGCATTGCCTTTAGGTGTTACATCATGCCATTGCAGAATGTCTGATATCTAACATCTTACCGTATATCACATGCATATTCTTATGTTACATTCCTCAGCTATGTTATATACGTCCATTTGTATGTGAGATTCTGATCGCCTATATTGTTTCGTACTGAAAGTACGTATAGATTGAATATTTATGTTATATATATTCTAAAAATTTACTGCGTCATTACTGTTAGACCTAGGGTCAATATTCAAACGCCATTTTCTTCAGTCTAACGCGCCCTTTCCAACGGTAGCACCCACATGTTCATATCATACACCTGAACTGGAAAATTTGGGAAAACCGGAAATTTTAATGAAAAAACACCCTCTTGGACCCGAGCCCGTGCCCACGTAGGGATCTAAAAAAAATGAGAAATACTCAAAGGTGTACAAAATTTTTGTACTAAATTTCAGTCTGATATCTTCAAAACTAAGGGCGTGGAAAATTATTGAAATTTGCCTTAAGAAAAAAAACTATGTCACGCCCCTTCCCCCACACTTAGGGCGGCCAACTTGACCACCCGGTTCCAAAACGCATCTGGGATGTTCTGTGGTCCATGCTTGACTTGATCAAGCAAAGAAATCGTCTTAAATGCCTGTTTTAGAACCGAAATACGCAGTGAAAGACAACACTACGCTATGGAAACAGAAGTCATCATAAATCCTAAAAGTGTTAAATTATACATTATTATTGACATATAATTTTAAAACATCCAAAAATGAGAGAT
Organism: Thermobia domestica; assembly: GCF_964235325.1. NCBI lineage: Eukaryota > Metazoa > Arthropoda > Insecta > Zygentoma > Lepismatidae > Thermobia > Thermobia domestica. The sequence goes on along the minus strand of NC_137456.1, from coordinate 22,111,349 downwards.
AAACAAATCGATATAACTTACTGAGCTGAACAAAATGGTATGAGTAAATGTAAATCCTCATGCGCAGTCTTTGAGAAAATTTACAGAAAAAAAACATTTTTTGTAAACTCAAAAATACTGATGTTGTACAATATACACGACATTTATTTACTAATACTGAAGTATACCGTCATCAAACATTTCAATCTGACCTGCACAAGACAACAATATAGTTTCATGACTTCTTACAATTTCATGATGTATAAAGTTGAAAACTTTACATGATTTTCCATTATTTGTTGATATATTTTTCTAATTAACTTCTATGCACTGTAATACAATATAGCATAAAAGACCATTTATTTATTTATTTATTTATAATAGGTTCCAGATACAGCACTAAACCATTTTACACTGAAACATTTTAACATTTTGATAACATAATAATTGAATAACAGTTTGATCTCAAGATGGTACAGCACAACAACAACATTACACAAAAATAGCTTATTTGTAGAGAATCTAAAAGTATACTCATTTGATAAAACGTCTACAGTTTCTGGTAACTGATTATAAGTACTGACAATCCGGTTTAGAAGAGATCTATGGACAATATTTACCCTCACGGCTCGAATGTAAAAGAGATCACTAGACCGTGTTGTTCTAGCGGGTACGCGAAAATTGATCTGACTTAATAAGTGCTCACTTGATATACGGCCATTTACAATTTTATGCAGAAATACTAGGTCAGAAATTTTGTTTCTTACTGGGGGAGGTATGATATTGAGGAAATTTCGAACGTCAGTTTTTGAAAGTGTTCGGAGGTGAGGTACTCGGTAGGATACAATGGCTAAAAAGCAATTAGTTACATAATATAATATTTGTAAATGAGTAGGGCAGGCCATAGACCACATAGGAGATCAGTACTCAATAGTGGGAGCAACATTAAATTATTGTAAAATTTCGGTTATTTGTATTTATTTAGGCAAATTACCAAAAATATTTGATTATTGTTTATAGTTACACACACTAATTGTGTGTGATTTTTTACAACTTTGAAATTTATAGCTATATTTTATTAAGTTACTATGATGTATTAATTGTCTAGCTTTTTATTTCTCAGAATTTACTGATTGTTCAGCTCATTCATTAATCGCCTAGTTTTGAAACTTGATTTACCTAACTTTCTATAATATGCTGGTTGTTTAGCTTTGAAACTTCATTGATACAGAAACTTTATTGATATAGTTTTCACAATTTATCGATTACCCAACTTTGACACTCGATTTACATAATTTACTACTGTTATTAATAATCTGAGTCTGAAAATAGACTTTTATTATTTCTCACTATTTACTGATTGTCTAGTTTCGAAACTTGATTTATATAATTTTATACCAATTTACTGTTTATCAAGCTTTGAAACTTGACTTACACAATTTCCGATCATTTGCTACTCGTCTAGCTTTGAAATTTGATTTACATAATTTCTTAATGCTTATTAATCATCTATCTCTTAAACTAGACTTCCAATATTTCTCATTATTTATTGATTGTCTAGTTTCGAAACTTGATTTATATAATTTTCCCACAATTTCATGTTTATCTAGCTTTGAAACTTAATTCACACTTCCGATTTTATATTAATCGTTTAGCTTTGAAGCTTGATTTACATAATTTCCCACTATTTATTAATCTATATCCTTCAAACTTGATTTACATAACTTTCCAGTACTTATTAATCGTATATCTTTGGAACTTGATTTACATAATTTCCCGCTTTTCATTAATCGTATATCTTTGAATCTTGATTTATATAACTTTCCACTATTTGGTAATCGTATGTCTTTGAAGCTTGATTTACAAAATTTCCCACTATTTATTAATCTATATCCTAGAAACTTGATTTACATAGTTTTCCAGTATTTATTAATCGTATATCTTTGAAACTTGATTTACATAATTTCCACTATTTATTAATCTATATCCTTGAAACTTGATTTACATAACTTTCCAGTATTTATTAATCGTATATCTTTGGAACTTGATTTACATAATTTCCCACTTTTCATTAATCTTATATCTTTGAATGTTGATTTATATAACTTTCCACTATTTAGTAGTCGTATATCTTTGAAGCTTGATTTACAAAATTTCCCACTTGTCGGGGCCGGTGGCAGGAGGCGATCAGAACTTTTGCGGCCACTGGTGAGGGAGTCCCACCACAGGTCACGAACATAAAAAGAGATTATTAGCGACAATATCTCTACCAAAGGTAGCCGAAATCCAACTAACAGAATAATTAATAAAGGACCACGAAAGGTCTCAACAATATCACTGACTTAGAGAGTTGCCTGACATTAAAAATGTAATGGAGCTGAGCAGTCTATGGGGCTCGGCAATTTATTAGTACGGTAAGGAGGAGGTCCGTCCTGTTCAAACAATAACCGACTAACAAGGCTGTCGGCAAGGTGATTTGATAGGGAGAGAGAGAACAGGATGAGTGCCTATGTATGACAATAATTAATTACAAAGTTCAAGCACGAGTTTACGAGATTATAAGGGAGCCTTGATCCGTGAATGTCCCGCAGGTAATTGCCAGCACTTTAGGGCAGTGGCGGCTCCAAAGGGGGTCACTAGTTAACGTGAAGCCCTCACAACAACGAGATTAATTAGCACACCAAAATAATAGACACTAGGACTCGTGCAAAGAAATAAATATTTGTAGCGGGACGACAACTTAATAATTGGGCACGTGTTATACAACAATGAATTAAGAATAAAGCTAATGCAATGGAGACAGGATTATTAACACACTTAATGGACCTCAAATACCTAAGACTTCACAAGACAAGGTCAGGCTTGGCTATACTTAAATAATTCAGCCTAATAACAAGTTAATCGATAAAACAATAAAGTGGAAGAGATAGTTATCGCTAACAACCTTAGTTGTAGAATCACTTTATAAAGACACAAACATTGAAATCGGATATTGGGTGCACAGAAGTAGACGTGATTCTGAGTCGATGCGAGGAATCAAGATGCACAATTAAAATCACTAAAACAATTTAAATCACTCACCTCGCAATTGAACACCTACACAGATGAAAGAGTTCCAAGTGGCCTCTGGAGATATCGTCGAGTCCGGTATAAGTCCAGTTGAGCTTAGCGTGGTAACAAGATGTTCGTAGCAACCAAGAATTCCCAGAAGATGTCTGTATTGGTTCGAGCGGTAAAACCAACAAGATGCTTCCACTTCCTACGGAGAGTGAAGTTCTTTTCTCCAATCGGAATTCTCACGGCGAATGCAGGAATAGTACTGGAGTCGCAGAACACACACAGAAGGGTGATGGTTCACTCAACTACAGAAGATAAAGAGTTCGGTCCTCAACAGGCGTGACTGGTGTAGTGGTTCACGTAGGAACCAGAGAACGAAAGAGATGTGATAATAATGACTTCGACGAACGGCTTCTTCGGAGGTGCTTTCCGAGAGAATATGAGTAGGTGAGGTCGTACTTTGAAAACTTTAGATAGGCGTTTTAAATGACTGGGACGCCGAGTTAGAAGTAGTATGAGTTTTATTGTAAGTTGCTTTTGTACAGCGCAGAAGAGTTGATAAGCAATAAGTTGTTATACATCAGAGGTAACTTTAGATGACGCACAAGTCTAGTGGCGTATGCGTGAAACTTGAGAGGGGTCAGAATATGACCAATGATAAAAGAGAAACAAGGGCAGTTCAATGAAGAGATTGAATTACGACTGCCTGCATGTAGTAGTAGTAAACTTACTAGAAACAACGTTCAGCACAGTAACAAAGTTCTTGCTGTATTGCACACACGAAATGAAAACAGAGATGGTCCTTGGTAGGAGAACGGAGATGACGGAGTTCTCCACTAACACAGTGTAATAACACACTCTGAGAATGCACTAGTAAACTTACTAGAAACAACGTTCAGCACAGTAACAAAGTTCTTGCTGTATTGCACACACGAAATGAAAACAGAGATGGTCCTTGGTAGGAGAACGGAGATGACGGAGTTCTCCACTAACACAGTGTAATAACACACTCTGAGAATGCACTAAGTTCTTCTCTCTATGACTCTAACAAAGTCAGAGAAGAAACGCAAGTCCGGCGGGCGAAGGACAGAAGCCTGAGCCCGAAGAGTGGGCCGGAGCCCCCGGCGACGAGCACGAAGCTCGTGCCTCGTAGACACACAATGATTTCCCCCTGAGAACAGCTTGTACAGCTATTTTGTATTCAGGGAGTTTATTCACACGTTACGTACGTGGGAGTATAGTAGGGTGGTATCTTCCCAAAAGGGCGGATACTCGTGTGCAATGAAATTAGTCTTTACGTTTAGATTGGGTACTGATAATCTAAACGACTATTTAGGGTGTTAACTAGAATAGTCACGCATGCGCGTTATTACAAACAGTATAAGGCTTTAGCGTCATCTAGTACATAATATCCAAATTAAAAGTCAAAGGTTAATTTGATATTACAAAGAAAATCAAGCTTTATCCAGATTTTACAGGTTTCTTAATCGTTTCACAATGATACCAAAAATACAAGTGTTCCCAAGACACTTATTTTATACGGTGTCAAAATAGACATATTTAGTATTTTCGAAGTGTCAACTTCGGCGCCAAAATGTTAATTATACGTCTACCATGTTTTTGAGAACATCTGGGCTTAAACAGAGGACAATGAGAGTATTCAGAAAATAACATCAGACTCTCAGATAAGACACAAGGGTTAGATATTCCCTTGCACGTGCAGCGAATCGAAGGTTATAGGTTACCAATTCAGATCTGTTTCTCAAGATGCAAAGAGGGGAGAAAAAGATATGAGTTTCCTCTTACGAGAAAACAGCTAACTTTAAGTATTCGTCTGGCTTAGTTATTCCACAGAAAGAACAAAATATAAAGAGAGAAATTTAACATTGACTAATACCTGCAATAATTACATGGCAATAAAGCAAGTAAAAGGTTTTTAAATAGTAATTATGAATTTAATAACAGTAAGAAAAGCAAAAAAATTAGGTCGGCCCGAAGGCGCCTCAGGTCGGCCGCTACAGTCCTCCCGCGTAAAATAAAAAAAATAGACGAGGGAACTGAGGAATATTTTTTTTTGACTACTTGGGCTTAAATTTTTTTTTTGAGAAAAAAAATTAAGTGGCAATATTGTTTTTAAACTTTAGAGTTGGCAACACTTTTTAATCTTTAGGATTGGCAACACTGCTTAATACTCATACATAGATATATTCAATTAAAATTCCTTAGTCCTAGTTGGCAACACTTACTAATTCTTTAAGTAAAGTTCATAAAGGTAAAACATTTTTGTTGCTTATACCAGCAAGTATTATTTTATACACAATTATAGCTAAATAATCGAAGTACTTAAATCCATAAAGTAAAAACCCATTGAAATAATTATATAGTATTAGGTAACACCATAATAAAATAATATGACACAAAAGTAATTATATCAGTAGTACCGAAGTATTCACTAGAATCCCAAAATAGCTTAAATATATATTTTTTTGTGTATATAAGAAGATATACGATTATCTAAAGGTCTAATACCTAGGTCATACCCAAACAATTAAAAAGTTAAAGGAAGGTTTATATATATACACCTATAACTAGAATTAAATATGAGAACCCAAAATTATTATTAAACTACGTTAATCAACAAAGTTATCATTAGACTACCAATTATCTAGATATAAAATCTCGATGGTGAGTGAATCACAAATTTAAGAAATTACTACATGGTTCTACCAATGGTTATATACGTATAATACAAAGAATTCCCTAGTTGGTACGATTTGTTCCTACATATTTACAAAACTAAGCTTTGTCTATAAAGGCCAATACAACATGATTTCATATAACTACTTTATACCTACTAAAACATTATAGCGAGGGATAACATAAATGACCTCAATTATGTACAGTACACATTTAAAATAATTTTTTTTTTACTCAGTTTTTATAGTTATTATTATTATAATACGAGTTCCTATATATACAAAGGATATACCTATATGTAAAGGGGATGGATGACCCATACTAAAATAATATAGTTAGATATTAAACCCAAGTAACATGCAATTATGCTTTACAAATCAATTATAACTACAAAGGAAGTATATATAGATAATAAATATTTACACGCAAATTTTTTTGTTTTTTACTAATTTGCAATCATTAACGATAGTTGTATTCTTGACTTCTCTAGACATTCAAGGAACTGCACATTTCCTAAACGAAATTTCCACTAGGTATATATATAGAATTACTAAATTTAACAAAAGATTTGAATGACTTCTATATTATTAAAAGTACAAGAATCAACTACCTAAAAATTCTAGGGATTATACACATTACATAGAATCGTAAGACTACCGTATACAGAGTATAACTACATTAGTTAATGAAGTATTTAATTCATGATTTTTTTATTATTATTGTTATTATTATTATTACTATATGTAAATTTTCTTTTTCTCTACGTTTTGTTTTTGGATACATTAATTAAAAATTTACACTTTATCACTTACTCCAAAATTGTCAAAACAAACCATTAAATATACGATAAGAAAGGGAGCCAGTTTGTTTTTATGTTCTTCTAGTCTTTACCAAAATTGGGTTACTGGGACTCCCTGAGGTCGAAGGTTATCCACTACCGGAGGGTAGTTGGGAATTGACACTCAGATGTTTTCTCTTTTTTTTTTTTTTTTTTTTTTTTGCTACTACACTCCACGCTGAGGTCAGGGTGGTGTGAAGAAAAGAAATTATACTACAGCCCTGTCTGGTAAGGGTCTGGTTTTTCTTTTAAACAGAGAACGGCCAAAAGAAGAATTTCTATGTTTCCTACAAGCTTTCTAATGAAATGAAGGCTGATTTCTTTTAGCACGAAAGGGATAACTAGAACATATATATATATTTTTTTAAACGCTTTATAACATTCATCCTTTTAAACAATTTGAATTCAGTACGGAACAGCGTATGAATGTTTCGAAATGAACCCCTTTTAAATAGCATTTATATGGAACACGGCTCAATACAGGGTGTTCATAAACTAAATGGCAAGTTTATAGTTACGTCTAAAATACCTGAATTACAATATGACGCAAACGACCAATATACAAGATCAATTATGGTCTAACTTTTCAACTTTTTCATTTAACAATATGCCAATTAACGCGTGGTTCAATATTATTGTTTAGTGACTATTGTCACGCAGTTGAACAGACGCTTAACGAAATCAATCAATTAAATCATCTCAATTTATAGAATGAACTACCACAAATAATTAATCAACGCAGTTGAACAGACGCTTAACAAACTTAATCAAATAAATCATCTCAATTTATAAAATGAACTGCTACAAATAATTAATCGATAAGAGAGGTAGAGTTACAATATAAAATTTCAAATCAACATATATTTAATTGTACTATTCGCACAGAGGTACTTCGCTTTTACGTCAGTTTATTAACAAAGGGACCAATATAACTGGAGTACTGACGTTTAGAAATCAACAATGAATTTAAATATAACTTCAGGCAATTATCTTGTTGCCTTACTATGATAACAACTACCTTTTACAGTAAAATATTGATATCATTCAATTGGTAGGTCTTAATTTCAACCTGGATATTCACCAAAACTTCATATTAATTATAACATATAGTAGATATCAAAATACAATTATCATATGCATTATAACGCATAATATATCAAATGCCATTATCATATTTATTATAATGTATATTCACGTTAGAATATTATTAGAATTACAGCTTAAAATGTCTATTCCTAGTAAATACAATAATCAATATATCCAAATGATAAAAATAGAATGTGCCACAACCTTATAGAATTACAATCGAACGGGAATAGACTATAATTACTTAAATACATTTAAGAACAATTAATACAATTCAACGAGAATTCCTTACAGGAGACATGATGTCGACTCTTAGATACAAATTAAGTTGGCACTCGGACGGCAGGAGGCAAGAGAGGTATAATAAGGATTACTTTTAGTCTATCTTCTAATATTAACTCATATGACCCTGGGACTTACATTTACTTCGCATTTATTCATAACTTTAACTTTGAGGAATTTAACCGCATATTTACATTTTAGAGACCTTTTGGGATATCTAGATGCACAAAAGAACGATTTATCATTTCAAATAGGAGACAAGAAAGAGTTTATATGCAATTACACAATTACAAAATGATCAATAATGCACTTATTTACTAAACAGGGCGGCTGTATCTGACATTTAGGCCCGATAAGGATTTCATTCTAGAAAATAACTCGATTCCTGGACTTGCAAAAGCATTTCTTTTACTCATGATATTATAACATCACTAATTTACTCGGAAGCTAGAAAACATAACAATACTTGATACATTGAACAAGCGAATTTAATTATCTCTTCGGACAACCTTAGGTTTTCTTAAGGACTCGTGCTTGGACTCATTAGGGAGCAAGAGTGCTCAAAAGGATTAGGTCTTACACAAACGCACCTTTGATTAGATTAGGCACTCGCGAGCAAGAACATTTATGACCATTTAAATACAACATTAGCTTCCATACATATCATTACCATCTCGAAAAGCACATAATTAAAACTTTAACACCATAGGGTGTCTTTCGAACGAAACACTGGGCTTCCTTCCGAAAGAACCAAACATTCTCTGGTCGTTCGTTAGTAAACAGAACGATAATAAACAGCTTCGGGACCTAGGGGGTCCATAGCGACCTGGGATGTAATAGGAGGGTCCCGTACCTTTAAGGGGGTAAGCCTTCTCAAAGATCCGGCTTAACATCCTTACAATTACGCGGACGCACCCTTATACAATAAGGTCGATATAACAGAGGATCCACATCAGAGATTGCGCGATTCTCAGCTAATACAAGCGATAGAAACAAGCGGCAATTTTCTGAAACGACCAATTTACGCTTTGGGGCTGATAATTATAGTTAATTATCACGTTTGATGGAATTGGTACAATAAGATCGATTCAACGGAGTATATTCATTAGAGATTGCGCGGTTCTCAGCTAATACAAGCGATAGAAACAAGCGGCAATTTTCTGAAACGACCAATGTACGCTTTGGGGCTGATAATTATAGTTAATTATCACGTTTGATGGAATTGGTACAATAAGATCGATTCAACGGAGTATATTCATTAGAGATTGCGCGGTTCTCAGCTAATACAAGCGATAGAAACAAGCGGCAATTTTCTGAAACGACCAATGTACGCTTTGGGGCTGATAATTATAGTTAATTATCACGTTTGATGGAATTGGTACTCCTTTTAGGAAAGGGAATTGACACATCCTAACCTAATCTATACTCCATGAATTATTACTGGAACAAGGGAGAGGTATGATCACTGTCTCAATATTTTCCGACAGGGTGTCTCCCAACGACACGTTCCAAAATTAGATAGCTCGCTAAAATTTACAAAATAATTACACAACTCGAGGCATTAGCGCTCGGCAAGGAATAGCAAAATTAATAACAATACTACAGAGCACGGTTTTACGTCCTGAACAAATGAAATTACTAACACAATGACTACGGTCGAATTTATCGTGACCGGAAAGTGATAAATTTATAGATACTTCAACTTCTAACATAATGAATAAGAAAAGATTCATTGATTAATAATGTCTACTAATAAATTATTTAAACGTCTCCTTAATTAATAACAATAGCTAAGCACAAACGGAATTATTAGGATTAATCTTTCTACTACATTAAGTTCACATATTTCTTCCTTAATAAAACAGCCTTCCACTGGCAATTAAAATTTACAAGAGCTTTATTCAAATTACAAAACTTTGATGCCAGGGACTTCAAAAGCAATAACGCATATCCTAATACTTTACGCTCTTATCATTTAATCAAAATACAAGGGATCTCGCGGTTTTTGAATACAGGGTACTATACTTCAGGGGTGTCCCACATTAGTGTTGTCTTTATTCAAACACGACTTAAAATAATAAAATAACGAGTTAGGATTAATATTACAACAACTTATTAAGAATGGTCTCTACTTAAAACAAATTACTAACTGAATTTATTGCCCTTTTAAACTTTCAATCTTGGTATACTTAATCCTCTCATAATTAACAAAAAGCGCGTCCATTTATAAACAATAAAATTAAATTGGCCTCCAAGAGAATTTAAAATAATTTGAAAACTTCAAAATCACAATAATGAATCTCATTATGAACTTTTACTGAGAAACGAAACATATTAAGGCTTTAGTTCGTATAGTTCGTGTAAGGAATCTCTTTAGCACCTAACATAATATTTAATTTACCACTAACGCTGAGAAGCCAGTCGGGGAAAGATCAAGAATTTACCCACAATCAAAGAACTAACAACGCGTGAGTATAAGGACTCACAGAATGAAAATTTCAAAATAAATTTCAAAATTTCACTGATGTTTGTTTTGACTGACTTGTACATTAATTACACAAGCAGAATTTGAATACTTGGAGTTCCTACACCAGCCTTACGACTGATGATTCTTGAAATGAACCTCGCGAAAATCCATTGCAAGAATCGAACTCAGAATACGTTGAGAAGCTTTGAATACAGAACGGAATAGCTTTCATCTCGATAGGTGGAGAAGGAAGTATCCGTCCCGCATTTGGCGCCATAAACCTTCTCAAGGTATTGTGTTGATATTTTTCCCTACAGTTTTTAGAATACTAAGGCAGTACACAACCGAGGAATGCTAACCAACACATTTCCTTTTTCTCGCTTTTTCTTTTCACAAAATATATAGATATATACTTTTTTTTGTTTTGCCCAGCTGGGGAAACTAACAGAGAACAGATGTTTTCTCTCTGTGTTGAAGAAAAAGGAACGAACTATTCTTTTGATATATGGACTGTTTCTTTTTCCTTCCCTCATTGACTTCTCTAGAACAAGCAAAATGATAGCTAAACTTTCAGGGTAGAAGGGGGCATTTGCCCAACGCAACACATCAACACAAAATGTTTACATTTAGATTTAAATTTCGAGCAACTTAATAGGAAACCTGTCATTTCAATTAACACAATTTAAACATTAAATTATACGTTACTCATCTAGAATATAGATGTGACCCTAAGCAAACAATATAACACAATGAAAGTAATAATATAAATAACTCCTGCTTTGTCATTTACAAAAGCAACATAGGATTCTATAATCAATATCAATTAACACATTATTAGATGACGAGCTAATGATCGAATCCCACTGTTGAACACCAAATTTATGTCGGGGCCGGTGGCAGGAGGCGATCAGAACTTTTGCGGCCACTGGTGAGGGAGTCCCACCACAGGTCACGAACATAAAAAGAGATTATTAGCGACAATATCTCTACCAAAGGTAGCCGAAATCCAACTAACAGAATAATTAATAAAGGACCACGAAAGGTCTCAACAATATCACTGACTTAGAGAGTTGCCTGACATTAAAAATGTAATGGAGCTGAGCAGTCTATGGGGCTCGGCAATTTATTAGTACGGTAAGGAGGAGGTCCGTCCTGTTCAAACAATAACCGACTAACAAGGCTGTCGGCAAGGTGATTTGATAGGGAGAGAGAGAACAGGATGAGTGCCTATGTATGACAATAATTAATTACAAAGTTCAAGCACGAGTTTACGAGATTATAAGGGAGCCTTGATCCGTGAATGTCCCGCAGGTAATTGCCAGCACTTTAGGGCAGTGGCGGCTCCAAAGGGGGTCACTAGTTAACGTGAAGCCCTCACAACAACGAGATTAATTAGCACACCAAAATAATAGACACTAGGACTCGTGCAAAGAAATAAATATTTGTAGCGGGACGACAACTTAATAATTGGGCACGTGTTATACAACAATGAATTAAGAATAAAGCTAATGCAATGGAGACAGGATTATTAACACACTTAATGGACCTCAAATACCTAAGACTTCACAAGACAAGGTCAGGCTTGGCTATACTTAAATAATTCAGCCTAATAACAAGTTAATCGATAAAACAATAAAGTGGAAGAGATAGTTATCGCTAACAACCTTAGTTGTAGAATCACTTTATAAAGACACAAACATTGAAATCGGATATTGGGTGCACAGAAGTAGACGTGATTCTGAGTCGATGCGAGGAATCAAGATGCACAATTAAAATCACTAAAACAATTTAAATCACTCACCTCGCAATTGAACACCTACACAGATGAAAGAGTTCCAAGTGGCCTCTGGAGATATCGTCGAGTCCGGTATAAGTCCAGTTGAGCTTAGCGTGGTAACAAGATGTTCGTAGCAACCAAGAATTCCCAGAAGATGTCTGTATTGGTTCGAGCGGTAAAACCAACAAGATGCTTCCACTTCCTACGGAGAGTGAAGTTCTTTTCTCCAATCGGAATTCTCACGGCGAATGCAGGAATAGTACTGGAGTCGCAGAACACACACAGAAGGGTGATGGTTCACTCAACTACAGAAGATAAAGAGTTCGGTCCTCAACAGGCGTGACTGGTGTAGTGGTTCACGTAGGAACCAGAGAACGAAAGAGATGTGATAATAATGACTTCGACGAACGGCTTCTTCGGAGGTGCTTTCCGAGAGAATATGAGTAGGTGAGGTCGTACTTTGAAAACTTTAGATAGGCGTTTTAAATGACTGGGACGCCGAGTTAGAAGTAGTATGAGTTTTATTGTAAGTTGCTTTTGTACAGCGCAGAAGAGTTGATAAGCAATAAGTTGTTATACATCAGAGGTAACTTTAGATGACGCACAAGTCTAGTGGCGTATGCGTGAAACTTGAGAGGGGTCAGAATATGACCAATGATAAAAGAGAAACAAGGGCAGTTCAATGAAGAGATTGAATTACGACTGCCTGCATGTAGTAGTAGTAAACTTACTAGAAACAACGTTCAGCACAGTAACAAAGTTCTTGCTGTATTGCACACACGAAATGAAAACAGAGATGGTCCTTGGTAGGAGAACGGAGATGACGGAGTTCTCCACTAACACAGTGTAATAACACACTCTGAGAATGCACTAGTAAACTTACTAGAAACAACGTTCAGCACAGTAACAAAGTTCTTGCTGTATTGCACACACGAAATGAAAACAGAGATGGTCCTTGGTAGGAGAACGGAGATGACGGAGTTCTCCACTAACACAGTGTAATAACACACTCTGAGAATGCACTAAGTTCTTCTCTCTATGACTCTAACAAAGTCAGAGAAGAAACGCAAGTCCGGCGGGCGAAGGACAGAAGCCTGAGCCCGAAGAGTGGGCCGGAGCCCCCGGCGACGAGCACGAAGCTCGTGCCTCGTAGACACACAATGATTTCCCCCTGAGAACAGCTTGTACAGCTATTTTGTATTCAGGGAGTTTATTCACACGTTACGTACGTGGGAGTATAGTAGGGTGGTATCTTCCCAAAAGGGCGGATACTCGTGTGCAATGAAATTAGTCTTTACGTTTAGATTGGGTACTGATAATCTAAACGACTATTTAGGGTGTTAACTAGAATAGTCACGCATGCGCGTTATTACAAACAGTATAAGGCTTTAGCGTCATCTAGTACATAATATCCAAATTAAAAGTCAAAGGTTAATTTGATATTACAAAGAAAATCAAGCTTTATCCAGATTTTACAGGTTTCTTAATCGTTTCACAATGATACCAAAAATACAAGTGTTCCCAAGACACTTATTTTATACGGTGTCAAAATAGACATATTTAGTATTTTCGAAGTGTCAACTTCGGCGCCAAAATGTTAATTATACGTCTACCATGTTTTTGAGAACATCTGGGCTTAAACAGAGGACAATGAGAGTATTCAGAAAATAACATCAGACTCTCAGATAAGACACAAGGGTTAGATATTCCCTTGCACGTGCAGCGAATCGAAGGTTATAGGTTACCAATTCAGATCTGTTTCTCAAGATGCAAAGAGGGGAGAAAAAGATATGAGTTTCCTCTTACGAGAAAACAGCTAACTTTAAGTATTCGTCTGGCTTAGTTATTCCACAGAAAGAACAAAATATAAAGAGAGAAATTTAACATTGACTAATACCTGCAATAATTACATGGCAATAAAGCAAGTAAAAGGTTTTTAAATAGTAATTATGAATTTAATAACAGTAAGAAAAGCAAAAAAATTAGGTCGGCCCGAAGGCGCCTCAGGTCGGCCGCTACACACTATTTATTTCATTATTCTTTACTATTTACTTCTTGTCAAGTTTTGAAATTAATTGCATAATTTCTAACTACGTATTTGATTTGTTTTATAAATATGATATTGGTGGAACCATGTTTCATTTTACACTAAAAATTGATGATATAGTACCGCACACTAAATTTATGCTTTTTTTCACTATTTGGTGAAGGTAAAGTACACAGGATGATATTGTATTAAGAACACTCTGTACGAAAGTCAATAACATGCCATCTTTTGTGTATGAGAAGGGAATATATTATTAGCTAGAAAGAAGAAAGGAAAGGATAGTGGCGGCTTGACCGCCAAAGAAAAAAAGAAGGAAGTATACTGTCAAGAACCTTCGCTGATGTTGGTTTTCGGACAATGGCCTCTATCTTCTCTTACCCATCCTCAAAAGATCACATATATACGTTCCGTGTATAAACTCGTGGCTGCCAAAAATTGTTCCCAAGAGCTCTACTGTTTCATCCCTATTGGGCCGCAGAGATTTTGTGAGAAGCCTGTTTACGGCAGTTGGATCTCAAGCGTAAGGTGGGAGGGTCTTGCAAGTACTCCCCAGTGGGTACCCACACCGGAGAGAAGATCTGCTGATGTCGGCGCCCGCAAGAGTGATAAAAATAAGAATGGGAAGCAATTGGCCAGTGGAAATGTGGCCACATTTTGCACGTGGAGGTAGCAGTGACAAAAGGAACAGAAACTGACAGAATGAACTGTTTCCATTACTGGTTTCCAGTCAACAGCTGATGTGGAAATCACACTTTAAACCATCAAATCTTTTTGTAATCACAAATCTAATTTCATAAAACCAACGAAACTTGATTTCTTACATTTCCGTCACGATTTATAAAGTTTCCCGTTGTTTTCTGATCCTATAAGAGTGTTTTTTCATGTTTATGTGATTTCGGAAATTTTAAAATTTATAACTAGCTTTGAAACTTTATTTCCATAATTTCCCATTATTTATTAATCGTGTAGCTTTGAAGCTTGATTTACACAATGTACTTATTATCTTTGAAACTTTACTTTCATAGTTTCCTATTATTTATTAATCGTGTAGCTTTGAAGCTTGATTTACACAATTTACTTATTATCTTAGTTTGAAACTTTATTTCCATAGTTTCCTATTATTTATTAATCGTGTAGTTTTGAAGCTTGATTTACACAATTTGCTTATTATCTTTGTTTGAAACTTTATTTCCATAGTTTCCTAGCTTGATTTACACAATTTGCTTATTATCTTTGAAACTTTACTTCCATATTTTCCTATTATTTATTAATCGTGTAGCTTTGAAGTTTGATTTACACAATTTGCTTCTTATCTTTGTTTGAAACTTTATTTCGATAGTTTCCTATTATTTATTAATCGTGTAGCTTTGAAGTTTGATTTACACAATTTGCTTATTATCTTTGTTTGAAACTTTATTTCGATAGTTTCCTATTATTTATTGATCGTGTAGCTTTGAAATTTGATTTACACAATTTGCTTATTATCTTTGTTTGAAACTTTATTTCCATAGTTTCCTATTATTTATTAATCGTGTGTCTTTGAAATTTGATTTACACAATTTCCTTATTATCTTTGTTTGAAACTTTATTTCCATAGTTTCCTATTATTTATTAATTATGTAGCTTTGAAGCTTGATTTACACAATTTAGACTTATTTCCATAGTTTCTCACAATTTCTGGTTATCTATCTTTGAAACTTTGTTTTGGAAAGCTAAATATTATCCTTAATTTAATATTGGGACATTCACGATTGAATTAGTTATGTTTACGATGAATATTTAATGTGGTGAATATAATTAACTTGCACCCAATCATTAACAAATTTTGGCCAATAATTAATTATTGGATCAGGGGACCACAAAATTTTTGAACAGCCTCTGAATCTAGTTTTTTGTATTTTCTACGTAATAAGCCCATCATACTAACTTGTAAGATAAGTGATAGTTTGGGTTTGGCTACACCATATGTAGTTCTCCAAATATAAGGCCTACAAGAAAATTTTTGATTGAAATATATTGGATCTTTTGATTCAATAAATGATCTCCTTCTGTTAAACAAGAATCAAATAGCAACATATTAAGAAAAGAGTTTTTACTGAATAATGTTGAAGGTTGTACGTCATAGACATATTTTATTATGATTGGTTATAGTGAACAGGCGCGGATCTAAGATTTTTTTTTCAGAGGGGGAATACGGATATACATGTGTCATTTTATGCATTGTAAAGCATTATAAGTGCTATTTTTATCTATTTTGATTTTGAACCTCAGTGAAGGATATTATATTAAACGCAATCGCTTTTCACATTGAGTCCGCGTCTACAGTCCGGCTCAAACCTGCAAACATTTATGGCGTTTCCTTCTTTTTATAATATCCAATGGAAGTTGGGCGATGTTGTCTAATAACTTTAGGGGGGATTTAGGATTTAGATTTCTGGGCTTTTGGCATCTAAGGCCATTTAGCCCTTCAGTATTTGAGGGATGACGTCCCTCGGCAAGCACACAATCCGGGGAAAGGGAGGGAAGGAAGGATTGGGGGAGGAAGGAAGCGGCCTGGGACCTATAAGTTAGGTACCACCCTGGTATTTGCCTGGTGTGAATGAGGAAAATCCAGGAAAACCTCATTCAGGGTGGCTGGCCTGAAAAAGCGTGGTACACTTTTTCGACCGAGTGACCCCACCGGGAATCAAACCCGGGACCACTCGCACCGAAGGCGAGAGCGTTAGCGACTTGTCTAATAGCTTTGTTCCTGGATTAGGAGAAAGCAATTTCAAAGATAGGGCCTACATCCTTATGATATATGTCACTATAGCTCTTAAAAATTTGTAAGAATGAATTTATTTTCAACATCTTAATTTATCGCGTTAATGTTTTGGGTTATATCTGTACATGAAAGGAAATAGAAATCTGACAAAATCCCACTTGAACGCCATTGGTTTTTGACAGACATCAAGAGGTTTGAACCGGACTTTAGCTGTGACGCCGGCTGGCATAGTTTACCAAGGTAAGGTATTTGGCTGAGAATCGCAAGATTTGTGTGTCTGGGTTCGAAATCTGTTCAGGGCATTGATAGTATGTATGATCCTTTTCGCAGTTCATTTCATTATTTTTACATATTTCTTGTCGTCTCCTGTAACCTAAAGAGCAAAAGGACGTAAAACTCAAAAGTACAGTGTAGTGCGTCTAGCAGTGAATATACGCGGTGAATCAACTCAGACGGGTTCAATAAATGCACAAAAGAGTGTAAGCGTAAAAAAAAAAGAAAAAAAAGAAAAAGAAACTACATGAAAACAGCAAAGGAGGAGAAGAAGAAGAGAATGTGTTTTTTTTTTCTATGTTGGAGACAAACATATCCGAAAGCTTGTGGGAGTATCTCGATGGGATGTCACCTCACAAAGTTCGCCTCATTTGGTGCTCAACTTGTTTTCGGGATCATGTTTATGCTTGTAAGCTGTCGCCCTTCGCTGCACGAGTCAACACTTTAAATCACATCTGAAAAATAAGAAAAAATAAAAATAATATAAAATAAAAAAAAGTCAAGTTAGAGATCAACCTTTGAAGAGAGAGTAAGTAGACTTGACCATACCTATTCACGAAACTCAATGTATATAACTCACATCTTTTTTTATTTCTTTTTTGGGGCTGCTATGTATATGTATGTGGCCTACGTAACGTAACGTAACGTAACGTACATTTTTCATCAGATAACGATCTTATCATATATGTACAGGTCTCCAGGACATCACGTTTTCAGAAGCAAATGTTGAACTAGTGAGTGAGCATCCACTGTACAAAAGAAACGAATATAATAACAATAAAAAAAGAGCAAAGGAAGGCAGTTGTTGTACACGTAAGCCAAGATTGGAAGACTCAGTTTTTGCTCAACTTCATTTATCTGTATATATATATATATATATATATATATATATATATATATATATATATATATATATATATATATATATATATATATATATATATATATATATATATATATATGTGTGTGTGTGTGTGTGTGTGTGTGTGTGTGTTACATCAAACATCTAGTAACTTACACATTATTGATATTACTCTAAATAAACACATTCATATGTGTATACTATACTTCAGTATTAAATTTATATAAGTGTGTGTGTTGTATTAAATTGAACAAGTATGTTCGTTTATTTTTTTTTAAAAGAAAACTAAATTAATAATAATAAAAAAGACATTATAATTTAAGATTCCCTCAGGAGGAGAGCAGGGACAAAGTAAGTGAAAAACACACATAATAAGAATGCTTTTTTTTAAAAAAAGTAATCGAAAACATATGATACATTATGTTGGCATGTGTGTGTGTATGTCCGTTCTACTGCAATAAGTCTTGAAGTCACCTTATTCAAATAGCTAGCACAAAAAAAGTTTGACTTGATTTGAAGAGCAATAGGGTATACGGATGCTGTAAATGATGTGATCATATATATATATATATATATATATATATATATATATATATATATATATATATATATATATATATATATAGTATACGACATGTGTGTGTCTAACAAATGCCATAGCAAATTAGATTCTTGCAGCCGTCACTCTGATATTATTTAGTTAGATGTACGTACAAATGGCGAAGTTGTTGTATTGGAAGTAATTTATTTTTTACTACTACTTTGTGCTGATGTCACGCAACTACCTTTCCTCCCTGTAGTATCTATGGTTAAATGTTATGACTAATCAATTTAAATTTAACCATATTTAAAATCGTTATGATAGTTATGTTCTTTTATAATGCTAATTAAAAAAATCATAATTTTCTAGATTGAAGATTTTCAAGTATTGAAGTAGGCAGCCATGTTCGAGGGTAGTCCCAAAAGTATCCGACCTAACAAAGAAAACACAAAAATTTTGGGAGAAAACTCCGACCTAACAAAGAAAACACAAAAATTTTTGAAGAAAACTCCGACCTAACAAAGAAAACACAAAAACTCGGGAAAAACTCCTACCTAACAAAGAAAACACAATTTTTTTAAAAAAAACTCCAACCTAACAAAGAAACCAAAAATTTTGGGAGAAAACTCCGACCTAACAAAGAAAACACAAAAAATTTGGGAAAAACTCCGACTTAACAAAGAAAAAACAAAAATTTGGGGAAAATTTTTGAACTAACAAAGAAAACACAAAAATTTGGGAGAAAACTCCGACCTAACAAAAAAAACACAAAGATTCGGGAGAAAACTCCGATCTAACAAAGAAAACACAAAAATTCGGGAGAAAACTCCGACCTAACAAAGAAAACACAAAGATTTGGGAGAAAACTCCGACCTAACAAAGAAAACACAAAAGTTCGGGAGAAAACTCCGACCTAACAAAGAAAACACAAAAAATTAGGTACAGCACCTAGGACTTACGCTGCTTACCAACCAAATACAGTTAATGATCCTTTTAAACTACAGTATGAGGCCATACTTTTTTGTTTTTTTCTTTTTTAAAAAAAAAAAATATAAGATCATGATATATAATAGCGGGAAACACAATGATATATCACATTTTCAAACTTTCCAGTAAACTAGGAAAGAATTTTCAACATTTCCATGTAATTCAAGGCAATGACACATACCAAACAAGCCTTCCCTACCAGCTACAGGCACATTTCTGAAATGAAACTACCTACATATTGTTATGTAGTTCAATCTCAACCCATTCCATGTAATAAATAAATTTCACCGGAAATGGTACATAGCATTGTGTTCGTCCGAGCTGCTCATATAACAAAATAGATTAAGTTTATTTTTGCAGGCACAGGACTTTTATTATATTTCATTGCAAGTTAATTAGACCCTTATGCAACGCTAAAAATATACTCTTGTTAGCAGTACAAATTTTATAAACAGGTTAGCCACTATATGTCAATGGGAGTTCAATATGCAGTGTGAAAAGCTAGTGTTCCCTATTTACACAGAAAAAAGTCTCTTATGAAGTGAGAGAATAATTCGGGGGTGGGGGTGGGAGAATTCTCACCTATTAACAACATATCCCTCTCTGTAAAGAAGTAAACTTGTTGCTCGGGATGTTTATATGAGCGTATATTGCAAGCCATCTCAATATTTTTTTCTTAAGGACATTTCATTCCCACCTATAAAAACACTGTACTTGACGTAACTAACTAAAGCCTGTGACAAACATCTTGGCATTCCAGCTAAACGAATAAAACTGAAGCTCTGTCGCGATGTTGCCGAGTGCTAAGGGGTGTGGCTATGGCTAAGCAGACGAATTACAGCGAGATCAGGTAGCAGTGGATAGACGTGGATGTGTACAAAATAAACGTGGCAATACCGTTGGACTCTCATTTGCTAGCAGAATTTAAAGGGAACTTGGAGCGCCGCCTTCAAATGCCAAGATGTTTGTCACGCTGTTTAACTCTAAGGCCTATAGAACCAAGTGGTAAACCTTTAAACGCCCATTGACGCAACTGCTGCGCCAGGTTTTTAAACCTCAATAGCTCAGTCCCTAATTAAGCTAGGATGATCATTTTAGTATCAGTGTGTTCCTAAAGGATGAAGCTTTTGGTCGATATGCGTTTTGTTTATGTGGGAGAGGGTACTACGTTGGGGGGAGTAAAGTTCGTGTTTCTTTTTAATTTTGCATCAGGTATTTTGGTGGACCAATGCCTCCTTGGAACACATTGTTAAAAATTGATATGTTAAGCAATGAAGTAGTCCACTACATGGTAATAGCCTATATATATGTACTTGGTACTTATATGGAGGGAGGAGGAGGGGGCAAAGTTGGCTAATTTTTTGAGTCTCAGTTTTTTTAAGTAAATTAAATTTTTTCTTCATCATCTTCTTCTTCTTCTACGAATAGGACGGTAATTGCATAAATATTACCTCGTTGGAATCTCTGTTCAATAAGCTTTCCGAAAATGTATGAATCACGACTCTGTGACAATTAGGTTGGTCACCATGGACCCCATCGTGAGAATCTACGATTTCGTGCAAATCCCTGGCGGGCGTAGAGAGTTTAATGCCGCGTTCATGAAAGTTCTCCATTGGCTTCTATCTTTAGCCAACTGAACCTGACTTCTATCTTTAGCCAACTGGATCTGACTTCTTTCTTTAGCCAACTGGATCTGACTTCTTTCTTTAGCCAACTGGATCTGACTTCTATCTTTAGCCAACTGGATCTGACTTCTATCTTTAGCCAACTGAACCTGACTTCTATATTTAGCCAACTGGATCTGACTTCTATCTTTAGCCAACTGAATTCAGTTTCTACTTTGTAACCTATTCCTATTTCCGTGAGATTCATCTTAATATTGTCTTAATATGCAACGCCTAGGTCTTCCTAATGGTCGTTTTCCGATTAGACTTTCAGATCCAGTTAGAAGTTTGAAAGCGTTTCTACTTTCTTTCATTCTGGCTACATGACCTGCCCACCTGAGTCTCCTAGACTTCATGGCCCTAACATGTTTGGTAAACGTACTTTACATACTGATTTTATATAAATTACAAACTTATTTTTTAATAAATGAAGTGTGCTTCATAAAAAGTAATTACAAATTTCATTTTCGCATGTAGAAATGCATAAGAAAAACATATTTTCAGCTAAAGGACAGATTTGTTATTGTAAACAGTATAATTTGGAGGCACTGTGGCTCGGTGGTACAGCGTTTACCTCTGATACGTCGGGTCCCTGATTCGATCTCCGGCCAAATTAAGTTTGTGGTGGATAACATTCGTGTCCATGGGTTTTCTGTGGGGTACTTCTGTTTTCTCCCGCATTCTCGTTCCACCAATTTGTTTCATCATCATTCACTTGTCTATCTTCCTTAGCCTAAAAGACATATTCCTGGGGGGACGTTAAACTGAAGGATTTCATTTCATTTCAGCGGTACAGTATTTATTTATTTAACAATCACCAGATACAGCTCAGAGACCATTTTACACTGGATATCTAACAACAACAACAATAACAATGGAAAGGATTTGGGAAGGTATCGGCCAGGGCCTGTTTAGTAGGTATCATCCCGGCATTTGTCTGGTAGGACTGAGGGAAACCCTAGAAAACCTCAGTCAGGATGGCTGGCAGCGGGATTCGAACCCACGACCTTCCGAATGCGAAGCCAACGCTCTACCACTTGAGCTTTCGGAACAGAATGTTTATTTACTATATGTACTATTTATGTAACAAATTGTTTGACTTTTCCTAGTGGCGACATAAATTCTTCTGACAGTGACACACAGACTCCTAACCAGTGGCGTATTTAAGGGGATTTTCTGGGCTTAAGCCCCCCCCCTCTCCCGAAATTTTATTTACTATATTAAAGTAAATGAAATATCTTGCAGAATTTTCACATTTCCAGGACTGAAGTTAGCAAAGCCCCCCCGAAACAAAATCATAAATACGCCACTGCTCTTAACAACAACAAACTTATTCCTGAGGAGTGGCACACACAATCGTTGTAATTACTTGTCAGGAATGTTATTTTTTTGGCACACGAATAGAGGAATACATTTTTACGTTCGATTTCCATCTCGCCTCCCTCCTCCCCGGATTAATTCGAACATTAGTTAAAACTCTTGTAAATAGAATTGAAAACCTTCTTATGCAATCTTATTATGTCAAATGATAATTGATAGAAACCAGAGATATTTTACGAGGTAAGTCGTAAGATTCAAGAAAATTCTTCCGCGCTGAGTAAGACAGAAAGTAAAGTTAGTTTTTTTTTATTCTTTCCTGTAAGTGATTTAATCATCAGTGAAAAGAAAGAAAAAGTATTGTTGTGATCAAAATTTGAAGGGAAAATTAATCCGAATGCCTAAGTAATATAATGAATAACTTAATATAAATTATATTCAGAGAAAAGCTTAATGCCTACTCTTGCAATATGTTCTTTTTTAAACTAGTCAGACACTGTTTTTTCGTAAATCCTCGTAACAGACATGGAAATTGATGAAGGGTATTTGAGGAAGTCTCTTATATAAGTACAGAGACCGGAAGAAGTGAACCATAAATCAGCCAATGGGGTGCCAACCACGGATTCAGTTTCTGCCGTAAATCAGGGAGAGTAAAAGAGAGGTGAGTGGGTAGTTACTTGTATATGGAATGGAAAAAGTAGAGAAAGAGAGAGAGAAAGAGAATAGGAAACGGAGCATTAGAGAATGGAAGTTGAAGAAAAATAAGATAGAGACAAATTGACAAAGAATACTACAGTTGGTAAAGCATGTTCCTTATTTTCTCTTCCAATGTGAGAGTAAAGTGATCAGAATTTTAGAGAACAAAAATACGATACTTTTTAATATGCTGTAAAAAAATTAACAATTTATTAACCGCCAACAAATTAACATTTTGGATCTACGTAATTGTAGCCAGACCCGTATCCAGGGGGGTCTAGGGGGCTGGCCCTTAAATTTTTGCTGCCCCCCCTAAAAGTTTCACGGTAGGCTTGAAAATAAACTATAATATGGTGATGAACTATAATATGGTTAGATCGGGCCCCCCTAACTTCAGCCGGCACCCCTACATTTTTGGGCTGGCTATCGACCTGTTTGTAGCCATTGTTGAAATGAAATCTCTCAGTTTAACGTCCCACGATTTTGTCCTTTACGCTAAGGGAGATGGGTGATTAAAGCTAGTGAATGATGATGGAAGATTTCGTGGAATGAAAATGTGGGAGGAAACGGGAGTACCCCCGAGAAAACCCACAAACATGATGTTGTCTACCACAAGTTTACTTAGCCGGGGATTGAAACCAGGAATTCCGCTCACCAGAGACAAACAAGCGCTCTACCAGTGAGTCACCGTGCCCTTTGTAATAATTGTTGATTTAAGTTAAATTGATTTTACTTTAGTGTTCCTTTTAGTAGTGAGGCTATATGAGACGACGTACAGCTTAACGTGGAACCCGAACCAAATGAGTTCCCGCTAGGAATCGAAGTCCGGTCTGTCAAGCCAAAGGCGCGTACGCTAACCACTTAGCCACAAGGGAGGTCTAGGAAATTGTAGGAAAGAGACCGTAGCTATTATTATTATTATTATTATTATTATTATTATTATTATTATTATTATTATTATTATTATTATTATTATTTTAAGTTTGCATCCTAAGAAGGGAAGAGAGGCGTTCAAAATTTGAGAAATATCTCATAACTACTTAAGTTAGACAACCCAAACTGCTCGTCTGTATTCCAGGTTGCATACTGCCTATATTTCTAGTTCTTCTCATGCGATGAATAGGCCACTTCCGCGCCAATAGTAAATTGCATCTTTCTGTTGCATCCATGAAATATTTTTCCAATAGGACCAAGAACATTGTCTGATTTATGATTACTTCCGTTCAACTTCTTTATTTATAAGAAAAAAAATATTTTTGAATAGTGTTATAAAATTTATCATACTATTACGATGGCTGGCGTGCTAAATTTGCACACGCTAAATATTTAAAGGTCAATCAATTCAATAGCTCCGCCGAACAACGTTGCAAAAGTCAATTTTTTTTTATCACATTGAGATTTTAACAGAACAAAGGTACTATAATAGAAGTTCCAATTCTATGTAAAATCATTTGATATAAAAGCATAGTTTGAAAAAGTAAATTTAATACCTATATATAATCAACATGTAGTGTTTTTTCGATTTCTGTAAACTTGGATTGGTGTCACTTGCAACGTTGTTCGTCGGAGCCACTCAATTATGAATTTTAAATTTTGAGAAACTGCTTAAGTTCGACGAACCTTTCTAGACTTAAGTCCCTGTGATTGTACAAGTGAGCCAGAAATGGGTTAGTATTAAAGAAACATACTAATTTCAGATATGAGAGATTCAGTGTTTCCATTCTTTCCTATTGGATAATTTTTATGTACTTATAACTGTTAAATAAAGTTAAAAATCTGACTAAAGGCAACACTTATTTGTAGTAATGCGTGTTAATGTTTCGGCAATATATAGGACTGATTACGGCAATGAGATATTACCGAAATTGCATCGTATATCAGGTAAAGTTTCTGATTAAGCCAATGAGATATTGCTGAAATTGCATCATATATCAGATAACGATTTTTAATAAGCCAACGAGTTATTGCCGAAATTGCATCCCATATCAGGTAACGTTTCTGATTAAGCAAATGAGATATTGCCGAAATTGCATCGTATATCAGGTAACGTTTCTGATTAACTCAATGAGATGTCACTGATATTGCATCATATATCAAGTAACGTTTCTGATTAAGCCAGTGAAATATTGCCGTAACGTTTCTGAAAAATGGCAATGAGATATTATCGAAATTGTATAATCTATCAGGTAACGTTTCTGAATAAGGCAATGAGGTATTGCCGAAATTGCATAATATATCAGGTAACGTATCAGCTGCGGCAAGAGACCTGCCAATAATGATGATGATGAATTTTAAGTAATTAATTAATTAATTTATTTAAATAAAGGGGATAAAGTGTTTACGAGCTTTAAACTTGATTGAATTCTTGGAGAACCAGTCAATTTTTTTCCATCCATTTCTTTTAGCTTATTATTGCAGAAAGTACCTTCAGCAATATATATTTGTAATCATGTTGGGAATTACAAATTTCCCTGAAGATATTTTGTACAGATTAAATTTTAAGAGTGTGCACTCAAGATTATAAGACTCACTTTTCACTTTCAGGCCAAATTTCGAGTCGAGTAAAATGGGCAGAAGTCAGGGTCACGATGCATAAAGTGACAGGAGTCTAAAATTCAACCGTCGAGTTAGTTCTGTACTTCATCCCTTCCCTTCATCCTTTCCCCCTTTCCGTTGATAATGTATATACGATATATATATATATATATAATCCACCCAAATAGAAACTTGTTGAACCTCCTTGTCACGTAAACTGTTGGCGATGAGAAAAAAAAGAGGAGACCTTATCTTAGGGTGTCAGGGTTTTGCAGTCGGCAAACCAACTATGTTGCTACACGAAGGTGAAAATCGCCACCCGGAGTCACCTCACGTCATCTTAATTATATTATCTTCCTTCAGTCACTTCCTTCACCCTCCCCCCTTCCACACATTTCCTGTCTTCCTTCCGTCCTTCCCCATCATGCTTCTACCACCACGTCTTCAGCGTAATCTTCGAGATTCAATCAAGTTCTCCTTCTCTTGCTCTGTTTACATGCGTCGCCAGCTTCATCCCAAAAATGTCTCACTTGATTCTTTTTCTCTATCTTTTTTCTCTCTCTCAGAGCAACCCTTGTTTCTTCCCTCTTCTGTCTTTCTCTTCCATATACAGGGTGTTTCAAAACAACACCGACAACGTTTGGAAGGTGATTTCTGACACCAAGATAAGAAAAAAGGAATAGACAAATCTGGGTGCACAAACGCTTCCTTTCGGAGTTATAGGCTGCCGAAAACATGAAAAAAAAAAAACTAATAAATTTACAGGTCCATAGCTCAAAAGCTATGGAACTTATCTTAGTTGAGTCAACACTTCACTTAGGAACTAGTACTATCTCTATCCAAATATCTATGTTTCAGAATCATGCGGTACTTCCGCAACAATTTTTGTAGAGGTAGTAGGTGAGCACTTCAAAGTATATGCTCGTAGCCAAACTCGCTGTATAAAAAATTGTTGCGTGAGTACCTTAGGATTCTGAAACATGTACTTTTGGTCAGCGCTTCATACTTTTCGGGGTTCACTGAGATAAATAGTAAACTCCAAGCATCGTTCAGATCCAACTCTAGCCCCCATTGTCATGGGAGTTGGATGGAAATGAAAAATATCTGGTCAAATAACAATGACTGATATTAGTGCCGAATTCATAGTTTTCGAGATCGCTAAGCTGATTGGTAACAGTTCCAATAACATTCCAGAGTTGCACGTTGGTATTTATTTATTTCACTCATATTGAAAGGTTAACGCCGAGGCATTTGCTATTCGATTTTTTATTTATTCATTTATTTATTTGTTACACTCATATTGATAGGGTCAACGCCAAACAAGTTTTATGTCTATGCAATATTGAACTGGCGTTATTTTGCACCCGAAAAGACAATAAGTAATTACACTGACAAAAAAATGTAGGTGGCGTACTTAAAAAGATAGGTTACATGCGTAATTCCTGTGGTTTTTGGACTTAACGTACACCAGACGTATAACTGAAAACGCATGTTTTATAATACTTTCTGTATAAGTGTTCCATCTGTACGTACTTTCCGTATGAAACAATGTAGGCGGTCAGGATCTCACATACAAATGGACGTATATAACATATAGCTGACGAAGGTAACATAAGTGTATGCATGTGATATACGAAACATTGCTAGATGTCAGACATCCTGCAACGGCATGATGTAACATCTAAGGCAGTGCCTACGTAGCATACGGATAACGTATGTTCCGTACTGATTTCTAAAGTAAGCAAGAGGATAACGTATATTTGTACAATATACCTCTGTCCGGAGAACGGATTTTTCTCTGTGTAAGTACTTCTACCTATATTCTCAGAGAAAATGACAGAACTAGATTGTTTTCATAAGAAACGAAAGCGTACAATGTACAGAAAGATTAAGATAAAATCTTTAGGCTCTATTAAATATTTATCTAATGAACAAGTGTAGCTTTATTAACAAAGTGGGCGAATGTACGTTGAGTTAGGAAGTTTCGGGGGGTTGGGTCCGTAGATCCCCCACGTAGGTACGCCTTCAGAAGTTCACGTACATTTTGAACACTTGTAGACAGGGGTAAAAGTGGATTTGTAAAGATAGGGGAACGGATGACGCCACGCCTTCCCCCGTGCCTATCTTTGCCCATTGTACTTTTTTAAGAAGTGGAGGGACGCCATAGATATTTTTGGAAGATGGAAAACGAAGTCCCCTGCATTCCTCCTTCACTTCAAACCCCTACTCTTACAGAGTGGCTATTTGAGAAAGCGTTTTTGATGCGTTACCCCCTGTAGCGAAAGCGGCCAAGGTGGCTATTCAGTAATTTTACTTTTGCCAGAGTTGTAAATCATACTGTGAGCCAGTCAGGGTTTCCGGGCCTTTTTGCCAGGTCCAGGTCTATAGTATCAGAATTCCAATACTCTGCACAAATCATCTTCCAAGCAGCTGTTTCTTGCTACAATCCCTTGCCTGGCAACACGTCTTTCCTTTTTGTCCTTTCTTTTGAAATCTTTTAAACAGCAGGCGGTCTATTGTTCCGAAACGCACCAAGGACGCTCGAACTGACGTTTTCTCCGCGTTTTTATGGCTTTCGCGTTTGAGATTAGCCACCTACATTTAAATACATGGTCAGCGTATTTTAAGAGTACGCATGAGCAACAAATACGCTTTGCGATCGCCTCAAGTAGCCGGGTACTTAGTACAGTTCCTATTAATTACTGTAAGGAGATATTCCAGGCATTTTTTTCACTGATAGAATATTCATGACATTTTTGGATATGTTACACACACAATGACCAAAAATCGTTCCTAAACAATTTTCAAATCCTGTTATTTTTCAGTGAAGAAGATATAACGAAGATTTAACTCTATGTAAATCACAATGGTTTTCTATGAGTATTTCAGTAAGAGATGAGCAGGGACGAATGCATGAGGTGGGTCTTGGAGGTCCGGAACACCCCGAAATTTCGTTTGTTGTGTAAATTTAGCCTAATTTCAGGGGCAATTTTAGGAATTTTAATAGAAAATACCCTCATATTAAGTTTGGATCCCCCCGAAATAAATGTCTGCGTACGCTACTAGAGATGAGTTAACACGATGTTGGTCTTGATTTACATTCTTTGGGTTTCGCTGGCAGCTTTCAGGTGTATGTATAACATTATCATCCATATAAAGGAGTGTTATATCTCGATAAGCCCCAAGTCACATTTATGTATTTGCTCCATGTATATGTAAATTGTGAATGTGATATATATAATTATATTTTCCCAAATATGGTGCCCTTTTATTCTTTACTAAGTAAATTGTTTCAAAGATTCTCCTGATTTCAATTATAGATGGATCTAGAAATCTTATAGTTTATATCTTTTCTTTCTCTTGGATTGTTAGTTTGTATTAGTTTTGTTGTTCGGCTGGAATTTAGTATCCCTTGGTGCACCGAGGCTATATGAGACAAGGATCTACACGTTAATGTAGAATCTGAACAACATTAGATGCTAAAAGTGGTGCGAACCTGAAAAATTATAAAAATCCCATCTCTGGAGTCGAAAAGTTCGTTTTGCTTTTGAATTTCCTATGTTGTACTAGTTACAAGATGATAACGTGGACATAACGTAAAAAATGATTAAAAACCAGTGAAAACTTTCGAAATGTGGGTGTGGAGAAGAATGAAGGGAATTAGCTTGGTTGAGCGGAAAACATGGTGGGGAAGAAAAACAATTTTAGCTGTTATTAAAAAGAGAAAGTGAAACTAGTTGGGGCATTGGCTAAGAAGGAACTGTATCATGAGGAAGGAGCTAGAGGGCATAGTGGCAGGAAAAAGAGGGAGAGGCGAAGAATGTTACAAATTGAACACGGGTCTCCTGCACCAAAGGTGAGTACGCTGGCTATACAGGCACGAGGGAGCCCTGTATTCTATTATTTCTCTTAAACAGTATGAGTAGCTGCGGAGAATTTCATCAAGAAGAGGGCAGGGAATTCAAACTCCCAAGGACGCCCATCAGGAGGGGGGGAAAGATGGGGCGATTGCCCCCCCTAAGAGGAAATTGTACTTGGGAATATTGAAAACCCAATAGAATTTTTACATTTGTTACAACAATATTTGAAACTATATTTCAAACGTCGCTTATACTTGCCCCCCCTTGGAAAGCACAACATGGGCGCCCTTGCCAAGATCATATCATTTTGAGATATTTATATTTATATCTTAATGTGGTAAATATTATTATTATTATTATTATTATTATTATTATTATTATTATTTTACATAATATCCTGCTCAACGGAAGCTCGGAAATTTCCCCATTTGCATACGCCACTGACTAGTGTTGTTACTCATCAGAAAGTCAAGGTTTCGGAGGGAAAAAAGTTTTTTAAATAAAGTAAAATAAAAGCAAGACTTAAAAGGAACAGATTTCTTTAAAATAAAATAATAAAAAAAATATCTTTTAAGAATATGTATTCTTTCTTTTAAAAAAATAATGAAAGTATCATTTAAAAATATATACTTCCTTTTTTTTTAAAAAAAAATATGCTTTCTTTTAAAAATATAAAAAGGATCTTTTAAAAATATATTTTTTTTAAAAGATTAATAAAAATATATTTTAAAAATATGCCTCCTTTCCAAAGAGTAAAATATCTTAAAAACATGCTGTCTTTTAAAAGTAATAAAATGTTCTTAAAATATCCATACCTTTTAAAAAAACAATAAAAATATCTTTAAAAAATATGCTTTCTTTTTTAAAAAATAAACAAAATTAAATCGTATTAACAAGGAAAAAATATGTTTTCAAGATGCTCTTTTTAATCTATTTATGCATGGCTATAAAGAAAAAAACATAGGAAGCACAGTCATATATAATGACTTTATAAATTCTTAGATTTTGATTTGATTTGATTTTGACTTTAGTATTCCTTTCAGTAGTGAGACTATATGAGACGAGAACCTACAGCTCAACGTAGAATTTAAACTACATGAGCTCCCGCTGGTCGATCCCGGGTCTCGCATGCCAAAAGCCCATACGTTAACCTCTTAGCCACGAGGGAACTGTATAAATGCTTGAAATTTGACATGATATTGATTAATAGAAATGATTAATTATATATGTTTAGTTTAGTATGGTAATTGTTTTTAGATTAATATTATTTTATTGGTAAACAGTATTTTAAACCGTTAAAACTGAGCATAAAAGGTAGGTTTTAATTTTTTTTGTTTTTGTAGAAGTTAAGTAAAAGAACCTGTTTTAACCTTGAAATGCTTAATTATAATTTTATTAATATAAAGAGAATTGCAACATATACAAGAGGAAATTAATGATGCTATATGCATATTTTTTGAGTTGCTTGCCACCAGGGCCGTGCCGTGGAAAATCAGCGCCCGGGGCGAGAGTATACGACGGCGCCTCCATACATATATTCCAAGTAATTTTTCCTTTCTTTTGCCCCTTTTTCTCCCGATTTTTTCGCCCCCTTACTTCGGTGCCCGGGGCCGTCGCCCCACTCGCCCCCCCACGGCACGGCCCTGCTTGCCACAAAATTATGTATGCATGGAAACCAAACTAGAAAGCTTAGACTTTTTTTTTAAAAAAAAAACAACTTTTACATATGGTAGCAAATGAAACTTACATAAGCATACGGTACCCTTTATTTATTTATTTATTTATTTATGTATTTTTTTGCATATGGCTAGAATGATGTTTTATTATGTTTTTTGTTGCCTTTGTTTCCACTCCTCCTCCTGCCAGCCTGAAATTTTATTATATTACAAAATTCATTAGTTATTAATTTGAAATTAACTGCGTAACTTACGATTTTTTTCGCAATTAAAAAAAAGTTTTATTAGTTTTTATTACCATTGTCCCTTAGGATAAGTTATTATGAAAAAGAAAAACATATTAATGGTTTCTTTTGATTATACTTCTAAGCTTTTTTTTAAATAATTATACTTACGTACCATCACTTTTTAATACATTAGCGTATTTATTTATTTCTTTCTTTAAATAAATTTTTTGTTTCCAACACAATATTATAATATAATGTTACTATTATAACAATCACCTTTATTATTGATTTAAATTAAGATATTTTTACATACAATATTACATGACAACTGAAGAATTCTATAAATTCACTAGCTCATTTACCCGTTCTTTGCACGGGGAGGATAAGGTTTATACAATATATCATATTTGGAAAAATGAAATGAAGTCTTTAAGATACACGTCCCATGATTATGTCGGCTAGGCTAATGAGGACGGTGATGATAAGAATAAATGCAATACTGCAATCATAAAAGTGAGAGGGAACGGAAGAATCCATGAGGAAACCCATACACACCGTCAGTGGCGTATCCAAGCGGGGGACAATCGCCCCGATCGCCCCCCTCCAGAAGAGGAAACTTTTTAAAATTTTATATATAAATAAAACCCATCCCGGAGTTTGGAACTCTTAAAATTAGCTCTAAGTAGCAGTATTACGACCCACCGCCCCCCCCCCGAAAGTCCGTCCTGGATCTGCCCCTGCACACACTGGCGCAAATCCCGGGGGGATGAGGGGGACATGTCCCCTCCAATGTTGGACCTGGGGGGGACTGTCCCCCCCAATAATCTGATTTAAAAAGCGCTTTTTCGGATTTGTGTCCGACTGCCCCAAAGGAATGTAAGATGAAATTGATTTCTCTTGGCTTTTCCATTTTTTTAAAAAAAGAATCGTATTCTGTAGTATTTCAAACTGAACTTCGTGCTGTAGTGAGTTTAGTAGTCTCATCAATATGTATGAATTCCACTTCCGCTATTTGGGCACAAATTGTAATAAATGCCAGAGGAGGATATGCCCCTCTCCTCATGCTGGAAAGTTGTCTCAGCTGTAGGTACGGGCAAAAATTCCGGGGAAATGGGGAGACATGTCCCCCCCAACATTGGAACTAGAGGCTCTCCCAATAATCCGATTTGAAAAGTGCCGATTTGAAAAGTGCATTTTGCAGATAACTGTGATGAGTTGTGTCCGACTGCCACAAAGGAAAGTTAGATGAAATTTGTTTCTCTTGGCTTTTCCATTTATAATGAAAATGAAGGCGTGCGACTGTGCGTGACGTAACCTCATATGTAATCTTATCTCCTCCTCTCCCCTAGGCCCTAGCACACGAAGAGTATATAGACTATCCAATGTCAGTAGAACCCATCTTTTCAGTAAATGCGCATTTAATCTATTTGTAGTATCAGCCTAGGCATCTACTCATGCTTCGTAAGCTAACTAACTCTATAGCCTATGGAACCCGGAGGTTCAATGCTGCGTTCACAAAAGCTCTCTACTGACTTCTATTCTTAGCCAACTGGATCCAGTTTCTACTTTGTATTCCTATCTCTGCGAGATTCATCTTAATATTGTCTTCCCATCTGCGCCTAGGTCTTCTTAATAGTCGTTTTCCGATTGGTCTTACCGCTAACACTTTGAAAGCGTTCCTACTTTCTTCCATCCTGGCTACATGCCCTGCCCACCTAAGCCTCCTAGACTTGATGACCTTAACAATGTTTGGTAAGCCATATAATTTACGTAGTTCGTCGTTATGAAGTTTCCACCATTCCCCATTCCCGTTCCTCTTGGTCCGAATATTTCTCTCGGGATCTTGTTCTCAAATACTTTCAGTCTATGCTCTGTACTCAGTAAGCGTATGATTATCGTTTTATACATTTTAAGCTTCAAATCCCTCGACAGAATTCGCGACGACAAGAGATTTTGAACTGAATAATAACACGAATTCCCTGTTTTTAGTCGACATTTAATTTCTTCGTGAATATGATTTTCGTCTGTTAATATTGATCCTAGATGTTTGAAAGTATCCACTTTATCAAAAGTATTATTTAATATTTTAACACATACATAATTTGCCGTATTACGGTCCCGACGCACTTCCATGTATTTAGTTTTCTCTGCATTTACTTCTAAACTCATGTCCATGCAAGCGTGTCTAATAAGACCTCTGCATTTCTTTTTTATTTTTCTCATATCAACCCCTACTAAACTTACATAATCAGCGTACGCATAACCTGGTGAACACCGTTCAGCTCTAGGCCCTGGTTGCTATCCTTCATCTTCCTTATAGCGTATTCCAGGACAAAGTTGAATAATAATGACGACAACACATCTTCTTGTTTCAGGCCATTCTTAACGTGAAAGCTCGTGGCCAAAACTTTTCCTACCCGGACTTTACTTTGGGATTCATTTAAACATGTCTTAATTAATCTAATTAGCTTTTTCGGTATTCCAAATTCTGTAAGAACGTTGTACAATGTTTCTCTCCTAACCGAGTTATAAGCCTTTCTAAAATCAATAAATAGTTGATGTACCGGACTACTGTATTCCCGCTTATTTTCGAGTATTTGGCGAATGGTAAATAGTTGGTCGATAGTTGATCGATTTCGTCTAAATCCACACTGATAATCTCCAAACATTTCATCTGCGTATGGGCTCATTCTTGCTAATAGAATGTTTGAAAGGATTTTATAGGATGTTAACAGAAGAGAGATGCCTCGATAATTATTACAGTCAGTTTTGTCGCCTTTCTTGTGAATTGGAACAATGATTTATTCTTCCCACTCTTGTGGCAATTCTTCCTTGTTGTAGATAAGGAGAATGAGTTTGTGTATCTTGTTCCACAATTTTTTGCCTCCAGCTAAAATTAACTTAGCCGGAATTTCGTTTGCACCCGAGATTTGTGTTTCTTTAATTTCTTTATAGCGAGTTTTACTTCTATTCGATTGGGTTCTGGAATATATGATTCTGCCGTGTGTATCTTTCTTTCTCCACGCACATTAGTTTTTGGCTGCGTGTTAAGCAAATCGTCAAAGAAATCTTTCCATCTATTTAAAATGCTATCTGTATCAGTGAGAACTGTTCCATCAGCTTTCTTTCATATATAAGAACGAGGTTGATAGCCTTTCTTAAATTCGTTGACCCCTTTATACATGTCCCGAATGTTTTTATTTTTACTATCTTCAAGTTCCTAAATTTTAGCTTTCAAAATATCGCGTTTTTTTGTTCTAAAAGTTTTGGAAGTTCCTCGCCTGATGTCTACGAAATTTTGTGTAGTTACTTCATTCGGATTTTGTAGCCAACGTAATTTTGCCTGTTTTCTCTTCTCTGCTAGTTCGAACCATGGTTTGTTCCTACGTATTATTTCCGCGTGTCCCAATTTTTCTTTTGAGAGAGGATGTTTCGTAAGCAAAGAAAAGAATTCAATTGCTGGAATATTTTTCTCTCTAAGCTTAAGGTTACATCTGTTAAGTAAAGAGTATGACATGCGTCAGATTTCTGAAACGATTCCTGTAATGTTATTGAGATTATAATCATTTTGCTCAAAGAGTATTGTTGCGTCACACATAATTGATATTCTTTCTTCATAGTTTTGGGGAAGTCGTCATTTATATTATTATATTACTATAAAACAATTTTAACGTGGATCTTTGTGGATGCCTAATTAGAAACATACCAATTATAAATATGCATGTATTCAGATTTCAGAATGTTTTCACGGCAGTGATTTGTAATACTGATATGTACTACTACTTCATCTACATCACCTAATATACAGGGTGAGTCAAAATAAGTGTTACAAGCCAATATCTCGCGAACTATACATTATATAAGAAAAATATTAAGAGACAATGTACAATACAGAGGGGCCTAAGAAATGAGTCAAACATTAGGTTTCCCCCGCCCCCCATGTTGGGGGGAGGGGGGTGAACGTGAAATTTTTAAATGGGAACATAGGTCGAGTGATACCTCGTTCGAAAGAGCTTGAAAAATTGAACAATTTTTGTGGGAAACAATTTTTGATATGGGGCACCGTTTTCAAGATAGACCCCAAAATTGGTCCTGTATCCGATAAAACTTCCAGTACTTATAAATCGGAAACGTATGAGTAGTAAACGATTAAACAAAAAATGAAAAACGAAAACATCATAGGCAAAGTGGAATGATGTTGTCGTGGTGTTCCCAGGGCCCTAATCATGGGGCCCCGGGACCTATTTCAAAATTTCAAATGGGAATATAACTGTAAGTTGAGTGATACCTTGTTTGATAGATTATGGAAAACCAAACAGCTTATTAAAAAAAATTATTTTGATTTCGGGCAGGCCTGTTTCAAAATGGCCGCCGGAAATGGTTCCACATTCAGATAGAAAGTGCAGTGTTCAAACTGAGTGTTCACTTATATTCAGATTTGAAATTTTAAAATTGGTCCCGGGGCCCCATGAAGGGGGCCCTGGGGCACCACGACAACACCATTCCACGTTGCCTATGGCGTTTACCTTTTTCATTTTTTGTTTCATGTTTTTCTACTTAGCCGTTTCCGATTTATAAGTACTGGAAATTTTATCGGATACAGGACCATTTTTGGGGCCCATCTTGAAAACGGTGCCCCATATCAAAAATTGTTTCCTACAAAAATTGTTCAATTTTTCAAGCTCTTTCGAACGAGGTATCACTCGACCTATGTTCCCATTTAAAAATTCCACGTTCACCCCCCTCCCCCCAATATGGGGGGCGGGGGAAACCTAATGTTTGACTCATTTCTTAGGCCCCTTTGTATTGTACATTGTTTCTTAATATTTTTTATATATGATGTATAGTTCGCGAGATATTGGCTTGTAACACTTATTTTGACTCACCCTGTATAATATACTCTACAACAGTTGATCAGATTCATCTACCGTAATATGAGTTTTATCTCCCTTATCTAGAATAAGCCTCAAATCTGCCCACCTTCCAATGTTGAAGACAACCAATGGCGTATTTAGGATTTTCTTTTGAGGGCTATGCCCAATACAAGGAAGGAAGTGGGCAATTGCCCACCTGAGTTTGAGAATTAAATATATTTTAATTTATGCATAAATTGAAGTTATAATGACAAGAATTACAGATCGATAAATCCTATATGATATGACACAAAAATTTAAAAGTGAATCTAACCCTTTATTCTATTCATACAAGAAAAAGAAAGCATCCTCTTGGCCGTCCTAATTTCCCGGGCTAATTATTCCCCCGTTTTGATTTTCTTTAATTCAAACATTTCCTTCTTTTAAAAATAACTAAACGATATAATTGTTCCTTTGTTATAATAACTAAAGTCCTGTCATGTTGATATCCGCGCATGTTGGTGTGGAACACTAGTTTCGCTTATCAACTCCTCTTAGTTTTGGTGTTACTGATGACGGCCAACTTGAATCACAACTGACAACGGTCGATAAAGTATGATAAGCGAAATGAAAGTAGTAACGTCAAGAAAAAGAAACAGAAAAATAGAAAGGATGACAGAAAGAACAATTAAGGACGCGGTTCTTACATGGAATGAAATTTGACAAATACAGTATTATTTCTAAACAAAAAGCATAAGAAAATGGAAAGTCAATGACATTCTTAGAAATGGTAAGAAGGATTATTGTTGTACGTGGAATGCGTAAAACTAACAAATTATTTCGAGGGGAGAATGAGCCCGATAGCCTCCTAAATTCGTCACTGAAGACAATTCTGCTCCCCTGATCCTTCCCAGCATTGTTTTTCAACTTCATAAATATTTTGAACATCGCTTATATATATATATATATATACGGGACCATCTTACCCGTCCCCCCCAATGTTGAAGACAGATTTGCGCCTTTGCCTGCACACCGTGTTTGTTCACCAAAAAGCCCATTTGCCAAGAGCTGGGATCGTACTATAGACCCTTATGAGTGTAAATTATTCATTTATATATCAACCCTGTCAAACAAGTTTTTTTTTTTTTTTTTTTTTTGAGAAAGCGCACAAACAGGCCCGTAGGCAGCCCAAAAATGCAGGGGGCGGCTGAAGTTAGGGGGGCCCGATTCAACCATGTTATAGTTCATCACCATATTATAGTTCATTTGCAAGCCTACCGTGAAAATTTTTTGGGGCAGCAAAAATTTAGGGGTGGCGGCCCCCTAGACTTCCCTGGATACGGGCCTGCGCACAAATAAATGTTGAGTTAGAAAGTTTTTATTGGGGAGGTCCACACCAGGTTGACCCCTGTTGGTGTACTTCTAACCTCGATGCATCGATCTAGGAGTAAACAACATTATTTCATTTTTATTTGCATATATTACTTGAAAGAAATTATTTCAAATATGAGCAATGATTCATGAATAATATTCCAAACAGATGCCGCTCTGTTTGTTTGGGCATATTGCCTTGTCAATACCAGTAAATGTTGTTGTTAAGGTCACACTCCGTTGCAGAATAATAAATGAATTTCCGGCATTTATTTCTCGCGGTATATTATTCTTTTACACAAATTCCTAATTGTATTTTCTTTCTCGTTGTATTATTTGTCGTTGAAGATATTGAGGAATTTGTTTAATGGTATTTCAACTAAATCCATTTTTGTGTGATCAAGATATATTTCTTTTATTTGTTTGGTAAATTAGTTAATGGGTTATGTATATTTGTTACCTTGCGGAGCGAAGAATATTATAGATAATGGTTGCATAACACTGTTGCAGCCCTCTTTGTCATTCATCGGCCCATTGGTACCACGCTGGCATTTTCAGCCCCTTTTGTGAAAAAGTTGGTACAATTCTACCCAATTCAGCACTATTTAACAAATATTTGTCACATTTTCAAAAGTATCAGTAAGACTTTTTCTACATCTCACGTTACTCATACTGTGTTCTGGACTCTTAAAAATGCTGTTGAACATTTATTGTATGACGTTGCACTGCATAACGCTGCGAACTTTGTGTGAAAAATTCGTAATTTGAACTATATCGGGAAACAAATGATGCAAGATGGGTGCATTCGCGCAGCGCATGAAGGAGATGAGAAAGAAGCAATGTGGTGAAACTTTTAGCTTGAAATCTTAAAAAAAAAAAAAAAAATAGTTGAATCAAGTGTTGTATATTCTGAAGACCAGCGTGTGCTCAAGTAAGTCTATAATTTATGTGTCGT
This sequence comes from Thermobia domestica, assembly GCF_964235325.1. NCBI lineage: Eukaryota > Metazoa > Arthropoda > Insecta > Zygentoma > Lepismatidae > Thermobia > Thermobia domestica. The sequence goes on along the minus strand of NC_137456.1, from coordinate 22,072,538 downwards.
TGCAAGGATTGTACACCAAAATGATAATAGCACTAAAAAATACATTGACTTAGTTGCCGACTTACCGGACTAAGTTGTTTACTAATGACGCCATATTGACGAACATAAAGATACCCGAACATTTCTTTTGTATAGATCTATCTCGACGTTTTGATTTGGACTCCTGGAAGATGGGCGGGGGGGGGGGGATTCTAGAGCTTTACCTCTTCTAGTTTCGTGTTATAGAGAAATCTATCACACTGGTATAAAATTATGAATTCAGGCCTTTTTGTTGTGGCAACACTGTTGCATAATCAAATACATTGGTCACTAGTTGAATTAGACAGCAGAACAATTGCCACAAGGTTGCACCAGTCCATGTGAAAAAGACACATCACGAGTGCACTGCTGCCGTGTCAGTGGAGTGCAGTGTGTAGTGGGCAAGACGAAATCCTGAGTGCATTTGATCGTAGTCAAATCGTAGGGGCGTGGCTACTGGTGGCTCGGAAGTGGCTGTTGCACTCGGATTTTCAAGGCAACTGTGTCAAGGGTGTATCGTGCGCACCTGGCTTCCGCATTGCTTGCCGACACCCACACGATCAGGGACGTATCGACGACAGTGGTAGGCACCGACTGGCCAGCATCGTAACAGCTGATAGACGGACCACAGTACATCAATGCAGAGAGGTTCAATGCAGGAAAACAACGCCGTGTTAGTAGCCACACAATCCACAATCACCTACTCGCCATAAGGTACAGAAGTCGTCGGCCCGCGCGAGTATCCCTTCTAACCGCACAACACATTCAACAACGTTTAGCATAGGCAAAGGAGCACCGCCACTGAACCGTGGAAATATGGGAAAAGGTTGCCAGGACTGATGAGTCACGTTTCACATTGGTACATGCCGATGGAAGGGTACGGGTGCGTTGCCAACCGCACGATGTAATGAATCCATTGTGCCAGCAGGGAACTGTGCAGGCCAGTGGTGATGCTATTCTCATCTAGAGCATGTTTACGTGAACTGAAATGGGTTCCGTTCCGTATCACGTGTGACAAGGTCCCTCACAGGTGAACACTACCGCGATCCTCTGGATGACCATGTCCTGTCGTTTGCTAGACTGCAACATCCGGATGATGACCTCATCTATCAGAAGCACAATGTGCCGGCTCACCGCTCTAAGATGGCAGTAGTCTGGTTTGATGAGCACTCCTCTGATCTGGCAACACTTCCCTGGTTATCACGTTCACCGGACCTCAATCCCATCGAGCACATCTTGGACGCCATGGAACGACACCGACGCCCTCTTCCGATCAATCCACGGGCTCTGTGGGAGACTTTGCAGCAGATAGGGATTGATATGTCATAACAACACTTCAGGCAGTAAAATATTTATTTCAATGAATGTGTAGTGATAAAAATACAGAATATATTCTACATCTGGCATAAATATTAAAACATCCTAGCTCTGCAGAATACGCCTTCAGTCAAATTAATATGATTTAAAAAGCTAATTTGAAGTGAAGTAGATCTAATTATCTTTCAAAAGTCATTTCAAATGTTTTTTCGACCCCGAAAACTATGAATTTGACACAAATATATTAGTCATTTTCGACATTTTATTTTTCATCTCCCCTCTCTCCACTCGATGGAAATGGGGATGAACTTAGAGTTAAACGCCATTGGCAATGTCGTTATTCATTTCAGCGACCCCGAAACCTACGGATTACACACTGATATTATTAATTTTCCATTATTTCTTACATCTCACTTCTTCTAGCTCCCACCTCTTAGGGTATCTTACTCCCAGAGTACTTTTTCTAGACTGAAAGTCATATGTCTGCCAGGTTTGGTTAAAATTGCTCCAAACGTTCTGGAGTTACTGGAATATACATTCATCTAAAGTATATAAATTTGCGAGCAACGACCTCGGCGTTACCCCAATAAATTCCGAATCCAGTTTACTGTACATGCCCGTTCATACCGAAATTTGGGTTTAAATATTTTCGTGGTTGTAACCACTAATAGCTAGATGAACCCAAACTATGAATTCAATAGTAATTTCAAACCTTTGAGACAATTTATTTTTCACCCTTTCTCTCCCCCTTCCCCCGTGCCGTAGGGGGTTGAACTTTGACTTTTGCTCTATTGAGAACGTAATTCTTAATTGCAGTGATATCGAGAACTATGGATTCGACACCAATATCGGCTGTTTATGATTATTTTTACGAGCCAACTCCTTCCCATCGTTCTAGAAGTGATAATGGGCATTAAACATAGACTTAAATGGTACAGAGAGTGTCAACAATCAACTTAGAAACCACGAAAACTATAGATTAGACACTAACATATGTCATTTTCAATTAGTTTTATACGTCATAGTTAAGGCTGCGATAGCTCAGTGATAGAGCGTTCACCTCTGGTACATGGGGGTCTCTGGCCCGGTCCCAGCGCTTGCCAAGTGGACTTTCTGGTTGACAAATACTGTGCGCGTGAGTTTTCTCGGGGTTCTCCCGTTTTATCCCACTTTCTTTGTTCCATCAGTTCATTCACTTCTCATCATCACCGTCTCCTTTAGCCTACACGCCCTAACCGTATGATAAAGCTGCAATATTTCATTTCATTTTCATTCATTTCATGTCACAGTTTCACTCCATCCCTCCAGAGTGCTAAAGAGACTGAACTTGAACTTAAATGGCACGCGGAGTGTCACTATTCATATAAGCAACCCAAAAGCTTTAGATTCGGCACTAAAATCGATCGTTTCTCTTAATCATTTTTTATGCCTGCTCCTCCCTAGAAGTGCTCATTTTTATGTCTTACCACCACTGGGGGTTGAACGGTATTAAGACTGCCACCAAGTAATTTAGCGAGGCTGAAAACTAATGATTCAACACTAATATCGATTGTTTTAGATATTTTTACATGTTACCGTTTCATCCTCCCGGGTGGTGATGGGGCTTAAATCTGGAGCCATGGGTGAATCCAGGACGGACTTCTGGGGGAGGCGGTGGGTTGTAATGCTGCTACTTAGAGCTACTTTTAAGAGCTCCAAACTCTGGGATGGGTTTTTGTTTATATATAAAATAAGAAAGTTTTCTCTTCTGGGGGGGGGGAGGGCAATTGTCCCGATCGCCCCCTGGATCCGCCACTGTCGGGAGCACCACAATTTTGCTAGGAACCTCGAAAACTATAGATTCGACACTAACATCGGTCTTTTTCAATCCTTTTATGTCTTCCTTCCCATCTAGGAGTGTAGGGGGTATCTTACTTCAACTGAGAGCTGACCAGAGACTCAAAGAGAATTAAGATTGTCACCAATCGGCGTAAGGACCCCCCCCCCATATTTCCAGTCTCTACCAATCCGCTTTCTGCAGACCTTTATTACGAAACTTACGACTGGAAACAAAACTTGGTAACGAACTTAAATAAATGGATGTTTGAAATGAGAAGACCTGCATCTCCTCGGGTATCAAGCGTTTCAGTCGAAGTATGACTCAGTTTTCCTGAAAATATAGGCGGACAATGGTGGATCTAGTTCGGAACCGGGGATCCTAGGCCTCCCAGTTTTTTGAGTGACAAAAATAATTTAAACTATTATTTATATATTTTTGAAAGTTTATAGTAAACTCATGATATACCTATCATAGTCTGGGTTCCTCCCCCCCCAGTTTTTATCTTCTTGATCCGCCACTGTAGGTCTAAGTATTTTACAATTACTTATCGTCTTTACGGGTGCGGAATAATACCCGTTCAGTGCTACATAGACGTAGTGACTTGTAGTATTGGACCCCCCCCAACAAAGTTTGGACCCCTCCCAAGAAAAATTTTCTGAGTGCGCGCTTACTATTCTCTTTCCAGCCTTAGAAAAAAGTAGATGTAAACAAACCCACCTGACTAACAGTGGGTCGATGACCAGTAATTGGTTGTTGGTCTCAATGCACTAATATCCTACCGCAATATAATCCCTATTAAAATAATAATTTCAAATAAAGATATCTGTATTTATCTTGCATTTTGTGATAAGTAACGCAATATATATAATATTTAACAACAGATGCAGCTTTATTTCAACCTCACCAGTATTTTGACATACAGTATTTACTGCGCATGCGTATGCGTTTGCGCGCCGACCCCGCTCATTTGAATTTATAAAGTGCAGAGTTTCATGGCGACGATGATTGACAATACTCCATTTTCGTCTCGTGTTATGAAACACAAAAGAGGACAACAGGAACAGAGGCAATCTCGTTTATATAACAACTTAAGAACATACATATTTCCAACATAGCAGTAGTCAGTATCAGTGCGTTAATTATTTACCAACCAACCGTATCCTTATACTGTGGAAATTATGCGACGACAGTAAGCTAGCAGACAATCTCGCTGTTCACGTCTCTCGCTGCCGAAGTACGTGTGAGCCGCGGAGTAGTACATTTCGCTTTGTTTACTTCTACTTTGTTCTAAGGTTGGAAAGACTTTAGTCGGCAAAACCAAATTCAATTTCATGTGTGAGGTCTCACTTGGTAGGAGGTCCCTGACAGCGTCCCGATTCCTCCGTTGTAGAAGCCATCTCTGCTTCTAAACGTAAGTTCCATTTGTTGAATATTTTCCATAAGGCTACATAGTCAATTTACACGTAAATAAAGCATAAATGTGATTTGACTTATCAAAATTAAGTATTTTTTTTAAAATTAAATATTGTAACAATTTATTCAGATAAATTATCAGCTCCTGGGATCCTACCCTAATCAAGTATATCTAACAAGATGGCGCTACTGTGTCACCATATACGGAAAGACACTGTTTCGCATACACTTAATTTCGTTTAAGAGCTCTGTTGTTCAACCCTTCTCATATCTTACTTTGCTTTGCCTTGCTTGTTGCTTATGATAATTACGTACGTTCCATGTCCAGCTCATTTTGACAATAAGGTTAACGCCTTTAACATATGTTAAGAAGTCTTTTTCCCTCCTTCATAAAAATCGTTTCCCTTCGTTAAGTTATATTCAACGGCAGCGCCTACACTCTCTTTCTCTACCCATTTATACCTATCTTTAAAAATACAGGCAGGTAGGTCTCACCTTTCAGAGGGTGTGGGAACATATATATGTATAGTTTTCCTGAGCTAAAGGAAAAAAGGGTTTGGTTTAGTATGCAAAACACAAATCAAAATGATGTAGATGACTCGTTTCGGAAGAGTCAAATTACAATAATGAGCTAGGAGGTTTCATTTTTTTTTTTTTTTTTTCATTCAGGACAACTTCCCAATAACGGCAGTAGCAGCCCTTGTACTCATAAATTCTATAGAGAAAAATCTTTCTTTTGTCAGACTATATTCTTTCCTGTTTCTTGGATTTAAGAGTCTTCATCCCGGCGAAATTAAAATACCGCTAATTTTACAATAATAATGTTATATCTTCAAATAGATAAAAGATAATCGAAATGTGGAACAAGAGCGCCCTAGACAATATTATTTTACATAAGAAACCATTATCAAGACTCACTTATCTGCTTTCGATTTCGAACCATTTTGAAAATCGGCATTTATTTTCGCGTTTCTAAACAGCTGAAAACGGAAAGCCACTAGGTGACTTGTGATAACGGTACCTCACGCAAAATAATATTGTCTAGGGCGCTGTTGTTCCATATTTCAATTATCTTTTATCTACTTGAAGGTATCACATAATTATTGTAAAATTAGCGGTATTTTAATTTCGACGGGAAGAAGACTCCTAATTCATACCTTATGGATTGGTAGTTAGCAGGCGTGCACCCAGAAATTTTTTATTGGGAGGAGTCCAAGGTAGTAGGACGGTGTCCAATACTACAAACAACTACGTCTCTGTAGCATTGAATGGGTATTATTCAGTGGCGTAGGGAAGGGGGCCCAGAGGGTCCCCCTCTAAAGAGGTCCGACAATGTACTTTGGTACTTTGATGTTTGTAATTTTTTATATATTTTTATGTTTATATATTTTTTTTGTTTGTAATTACTCTATATGTACCTATAACTTGTCCCCCAAACACACATCCTGGCTACGCTACTGGTATTATTTTGTACCCGAAAAAAGGCGATAAGTAATTGTAAAATACTTCCACCTATATTTTTGAAAAAAAAAAAGAACTAGATTGTTTTATAAGAGTACAAATGAAGTGTGGGATGAAATTTTCACGCTACATCAATCATTTCCCTGTTAAATATGTATAGCATTAGGATAAGGAATTAGATTTCTGGGCTTTTGGCTTCTTATGGCCATTTAGCTCGTCACCTATTGTAGGGATAATGTCCCTCGGCGAGCACACTAATGAAAGGGAAAGAAGGAAGCGGCCTGGGACCTGTATGTCAGGTATCATCCCGGCATTTGCCTCGTGTGAATGAGGCGAAACCCAGGAAAAACCTCATTCACAAGATGGCTGGCCTTGAAAAAGTTGTTATACTTCAACCGAGTGTCTCCACCGGGAATCGAACCCAGGACCACTCGCACCAAATGCGAGAGCGTTAGTTACTAGGCCACACTGCAAAAAAATACAGAAACCACGTTTAGACACAGTAGAACACTGTGTACATATTATCGACGCTCTTTGAACACCTCCAGATGACACATATTCACCCCCTTCTAGATGCTGTGTTGTCCAACTATGTCCCAGATGTATGTACAAAATGTGCAAAATGTGTGTCATTACTTTGTTTCCGAACTGTTTGCCGAGAACAAGTGTTTTAAGTATACCATACTAGATAATGTTTTTATAAAATTAACGCTTTTGGACACGGAAAGCACACTTTATAAACACACACAGTTGATTCCCTCAACAACTGTACTAAAAGTGTTTAAATGCTCTTTTATTTTTTTTACAGTGCACGCGGGATCACTTATATATATATATATATATATATATATATATATATATATATATATATATATATATATATATATATATATATATATATATATATATATATATATATATATATATATATATATATAATTTTATTGAGAAAGTGTACAAATGTATGTTGAGTTAGGAAGTTCTGGAGAGGGGATCCGGACCTAGTGGATCACCCCGTAGGTGCGCCTCTGGTAATTAGGCATTGAGTTTGGTTACGGTTATTTCTTAATTAACAAAGAAAAGACGCTTGCAACTAGAGCCGTATGATATGAAATCTTACAGCTTAACATCCCACAATTATACCTAGAGATTCGCACGAGACGAGTCGAGACAGGATTTTCCTGATAAAATTCGACTCGAGACACGGCTCTTCCAATAGTAAAATATACATTTTTCGAGCCGAGACATCACTTTTACAGCACATTTTCGAGACGAGACAGCCACAAATCTCGTCTCGTCCGCATCCCTAATTATACCCTTTAGACTAAGGGAGACGATTAAGGCAAGTGAATGATGGCTGAAAATTAGTAGAATGAGAATGCGGGAGGAAACGGGAGTACTCTGAGAAAATCCATGGACAGACTGTTGTTAATCTTAGACTTACTTGACCGGGGATCGAACCAGGGACCTAGAACTAAGCGCTCGTAATTGAGTCACGGTGCCCTCACCAGCGCCGCAACGTGGAAATTTTCCTGGCGGGAAAAGAGTTGATATTTTTGCCCCTGTAGAAGATTAAATGGAGCTCCTTATTAAAATATGAAATACGAAAAGTGGACCCCCAAGAATTTAAAACTTTAACACATATTTTTATTACTTTTAAGGGCTCCCAGATGGAGTTTTATACCGCAGTAAGGCCCAGGTTACACTTATGCTTCATCTTAGGGAAATATAAATTTTGCACATCATGAGGCAGCAGCAGCAATTTAAACTTCTTAAGTTATTTTAGAAATAGTATGGTGGGTCCATTCCATGGTTCAGAAGTTAAATTAAGGGGACACCACTCAACTTAAAACCTTAACAAAGTATACGGTATTACCACAGAGAAAACAGAAGACAGTGCACATGACAGGAAATGCGTAAAGTAGGAACGAATATTAGTGTTAGTTCCATATTTTAAAGATTATGATATAAACGATAAATACTTTAATGCACTAGAGTTTTGTGTGTTTCGTTCTAATAAAGCAATATAAAATAGAACTGATATCTTTTTATAACAATAGTTAACGAGAAATCCTTGTGCAAAGTTTCTTTAAGTAAACTATTTTTATTACAATTACTATACTGAGATACGAAGCTGTAGTGCGCGTCACGCGAGTGCCTGTGCTCCTGACATCTTTTCGTGTTTTCGTGAAAATATAAACTGTTATTCCCCACACCTTAAATAAACATTGAAATAAACATTTATTACAGTGTTTGCGAACATTTAAGTGCTGTGACGAACTCTAGTGACTGTGAAAGTGCGGTGCAGTGTGCATGTTGCATGCGTAGCTAGCAGTAGAGTTGGTAGTTAGCAACAAAGCACGGCAGCACTATAACCGCCATTACAGAAACAGAAACAGAAAAGTTAAAAATAAGGACGCCCCTCGGGAAAGCCCGCGCCCTGGATAGTGGGTAAGGCATCAACCACATTCTACATGCCTCTCCCCCATGCAGTTAGTACCCTATAGGTTATGTCGGTGGGTGTGCCTCGCGGTTTCTATCTTTTACGAAAGACATTTACACGCGTATCTGTAGTTAAAGTGTAAATAGAAAGAAAGAAGGGTAAAATAGAAGATAGGAAAGCGCGAAAGAAGATTTTATTGTGTTGATAGAGGGATAAAAAACCTGGAATCCAGGAAAAAAACCCTGTATCGGTCATGCTGCATGCAATAGTATTTACATGGCAAAACCACTGCAGAAGGGTGGCAAAAATCCATGTAAACAAGTCTGTAGTAATAAATTAAGTTAAATAACCTATCTGTAATAGTGTTTATTATAATTTGTGTAGTCTGTATTTGGGAAGTGTTTTGTTAGTGGGGCTTGTTGTTATTTTTTAAGCATGCAATTTGGCCGTTCTCGTGGTCCATCATCTGTGCTTTTGGTCGTCATCGGTCTGCAGGCTGCAGCTACTTCTTCACCATGCATTCCCCTCCGCTGCTACTACTGCTCGTTGCTTGAGGCCTGACTTCCTTTCTTCTCGGTTTATTTTCGTCACTGGTTGCGGCTGGTTTTGTGTTAGCTGGTTGTTTTATTTTCTCTGCGTATGTTGGTCTTGTGATGTGAAGTTTTCCACTTGTTGTTGTGAGAGCGTTTATGGTTTTTCCAAAGATCTTCTTGGTGGTTGTTTGTATTGCGTCCAGTATCTTCTTATGGTTGTGTGCAGGTGCTGAGATGGTTAGAACTGATGTAACCCAAGTTATGATCTTATCTGCTGCTATTTCTATTGCTGTTTGGATGTGGTCATGTGCTGGCTGTGGATAACTCTGCTGCTGCGTGTCGGGTTCAGCTGGTTCGTGCTGAAGGGTGCCGTGGCTCTGAACAGGGCCGCTGGGTTGACTTTCCTCTTCATATGTGAAGGCTGTGAACTTTTGATGTTTGGGAGCCATTGGTCTGGATGGACAACTGCTGCTTCCAGTTCTGTGAGTCTTTGACTTGCACGTTGCGCAGAAGCTCTTATTTATTAGGCTTTTGCATTTTTCTTTATGTGGGTCCCCACACCGGAAGCATACACGCTGTGCTGTGCATTGCAGGCGGCGGTGCCCATACTGGTAACAGTTCCAGCAGGGCATTGGTCTTGGTTGCAGTTTCGAGTTCTCTATTTTGTAGTGTTTTGTTTGGGTTTTGAGTCCATTTGTCGTGAGGCGGTTTACATCTTCTGGATGTTTGGAGAACAGACGAAGCATCGGAGCTGGTCCCTTGGCTGTTTGAATCCGGATTAAGCTTGTGAAGCGGATATTTTCATTCATAAGCGCCTTCTGGATTAGGGAAATATCCGTTGATGTGGATACTCCTTTTATAACACAAGTGTATGTGGTTTCTTTCTGCGTTTTTTCATTCTCTTGTGTGTGGTTGCGTTCTGGGATTTGGTTTTCTCTTTTCTTTCCTTTTTTGTTCTTTTTCACTTCCTGGAAGCCGTCCTCTTGGTCTTGGTTGGTTTGCATGTCTTCTTGTTGTTTGGTCTCTTCTCTTTGTTTGGTGGTTGTAGTTTCTTGTTGTGCGCTCCCGTGGTCCTCATAAGAGCCGGTTGTCTCGCTGGTGTGGGGTTTCAACACTTGTGTGTGTTGGCTTTTCTCCTGTGTGCTAGCTTGGTCCTCATAAGGGCCGGAGCGATGGCTTTTCACTTGTATGTGCCGTGGTTTCTCTTCCTGTGCAGTTACAACTGATTTTGGTTCAGATATTGGAGGAGTGTCTCTATGTTCGGTGTTCTGCTTGTCCACTATACTTGAGAGTGATCCGAAGGTTGTGGCAGGCTCTGCGTCTTTGAAGATCTTGAGGAAAATGTCTCTTGCTACTTCTGATTTGAAGTACACATTGTAGTCGTGATCCTGGATGTGTTCTAACTGGAACTGGCTGCGGTGCATCTTCCTCTCAATGATTCTCTGTATGTTCTTCTCAGAATGCAAGCTGTATACCTTCTTGATGGTCACAGGAGGAAGCTTCCTGTACTCATCTGCTTCTGGTTGGGCCCCTTCATCATCTTCAGGTGGTCGTCTGGTTGGCGTCTTCTTGCGTGGTCTCGGCATGGCTCTAAAAAGGGGCGAACTTCTTGGTTTGAGTTATGGTACTTGAGTTTGTCAGGGATAGGTTTTCACTAATTTAGTGTGTAGTGCCTCTCTATGCTATCCCAAAGAGATAATATTGCGTTCCCGTCAGCCGACTGTCGCCAAAGGCTGTACAACCTATATGGCCAGCGCGAAGCTTGACTCACAATAGGGGGTCTAGCCGACGGAAAACAATGCTTATTTCTTCAGGAAGCGGTGTGTGTAACTGTGTTGTAGAATTTTGTCTTTATTTATCACGTAAACTCTTCTCTAAAGTGCTCTTTAGTGAGCAGAATCTCGTGAGCACACCTTCGTTAACACCGCAAGGTCTCCCGGTGTGTCACAACGTCTTCTTCAGCAAAGCGCATCTTCTTGTAAAAATCTTCTTTGGAAGGCAGGAATATTCTCGGTGAGCAATCTCCTACAAACTCTCTCCTCCCTCACTCTCGATCAGATCAAATTGCCTAGATGCTATAACCGCCATTTCGACGAACAAGAACAGTTTTGTTCAGCAAGTTGCGTGGCCCCGAGACGACAGAAACCAAGAACCTGCTTCTGATTGGTCGGAGAGACGCAGGTGCGAGAGCCAATCAGAAGCCAGCATTCGCTAGCAGCACACATAAAAGAGCAGGACCATCGTCAACTAGCTCAGTTGCCCGCTGGAGCGGGAGCCCGGCTCATAGGCTGGGGAAAAATAAAAATTAGGTCCTGTTCCCATAAATAATAAAAGATCCCAGCAATACGGCTAAAAGAAAAACTGGTCGCTAGGAGCTCGTCCAATACGTTCCTAGACAGCGTTTAGACGTCAGCCAAGAAATGAAGCAAAACACTCAGGTCGCCCCCCCCCAAGAAGCAGTGATCCACATACCAACCAAGTGCCTCCCGTCAGGAAACCACCCGCAGGACCGGAAACAAGCCGTGCGAAACAACTAAAAGCTATGAGTTTTAGTAACTTAGGCTCTGTTCAACGCCGCAGAGCAACCCGTCAGGCTAAATTGGTTCCTATGAGTCTCGAGGAACTCCACGCCCTCACGGCTCAAACCACTTCTACCCCTCACATGAACGAAACAGCTGACAGTGCAACCGTCCACGCGGATGCCCCCCAGATCCAAGATCAGTCCATCGAGATGGCAGGGTCCAGTGATGAAGAATACGAGCCTACCGATAGCGCAGGAGAGTTCCAACACCCCAAGAAGAAAGCGAAAAGAAGACCAGAAAGTAGCATTACGCCACTTGTTGAATTCAGAAACTCTTTCTCGGCGCTGGACACCACCAACGACCCATCCAACGCTGGGGGTGGTCAAACACCCACCGAATATGAAGAAGAAAATCCGGAGGACACCGTCCGCAGCAGGAAGATACCCCCCCTCTTCATATATGACGTCGAGAAAAGACATACTTTCATAAAAACGCTAACCGCAAACTGCAAGGATCCCTACAAAATTCTGCAACCGTGTGCATACATAAAAATCCACTGCACCACCTGGCGCGACTTTGAAATGATGGAAGCCTTCTGCATCCAGACCGGACAATCATTTGCCACAGAACTTCCGAAACAAACACGCCCAATCAAAGTAGTCATCCGGAAGATGCCACTCGACACTCCAACGGCTGACATACTACAGGACTTGAAGGACCAGGGGTTCACCCCAACCAATGTGGTCCAGATGAGGGGACGCAGTGACCCGTCTGGCAACAGGCCCCTGTTTCCGCTATTCCTTGTTACTTTACCCAAGGACCCAACGAACAAGATTTACGATCTCAAGTACCTTCTTAGTTACAGAGTGGCAGTGGAACCCTACAAGGGTCAGTCAATTCTCCAATGCTACCGATGCCAACGAGTAGGGCACACCACGCAAACATGCAGGGCGACCCCTCGCTGCATCAAATGCGAAGAATCCCATCTCTCTACGGAATGTCCGAAGAAAACGAGGGACACTCCGGCAAAATGTTGTAACTGCGGAGGCGACCACCCCGCCAACTACATGGGCTGTCCCACGCTCAAGGCGGCCAAAGCCAAGAGGAAACAGCCAACCCAACCACCAGCTAAGTCGGACCCTCCCTCAAAATCTGATACCAGCCGCAGAAGAAACAACGCTACATCTTACGCAGGAGCAGTCACGCCGGAAGACAAGAACAACACCAACCAGAAAACCAGGAGGCCCCCCAACCAAGAAACAAAGCAAAATCAAACAACCCAGGACAACTCCCAATCCAGAGAAGAAGACACCGAGGACAAACGCACTGAACCATCATTGGCAGACACATTCAAAGAGATCCGAGAACTCTTCTCGGGCCTCAATCTCCGTTCAATGCTAGAAAAGCTGCGAGTAGGACTCCGGAAGGTGAAAGAAACGACAGACCCACTAAGCAAAATCACCATCATGTTTGAGGTAGTCGCGTCCATCCTTGACGATGGCACCGACTAAAAGAAGAATCAACAGACAAGTCAAAGTGCTGCACTGGAACGCAGAAGGAATCCAAAAGAAGAAGAACAACCTGGAGGACTTTCTCCGCAGAGAAGAAGTGGACATAGCCCTATTGTCAGAGACCCACCTAAAACCACACCTTACCCTAAAAATCCGCAACTACTCCACCATCCGTACTGACCGTCCCGACCGACCCCTTGGAGGAACAGCAATTCTAATCAAAGACAGTATCCCGTACGACCCTCTCCCTCTACCACCTCTACAATCCCTGGAAGCTACAGGGATCACCCTCCACTCAGCTAATGGACCGATAATAATAATAGCAGCCTACAAGCCTCACAACAACAACCTCAACGCAACAGATCTGGACACCGGCTGGACAGCTAGGACACCGGATTCTACTAGGGGGAGACCTCAACAGTAAACATCCGGCGTGGAGCTCCAATGTGTCAAACGCAAACGGAAGGATCCTCCACCACGCTCTCACCACCATAGACTTCACTCCCACGGCTCCAACGGAACCCACGCATTATCCAAGAAACGGCGGGATGCCTGATGTACTCTACATGGTACTGACAGCGAACCTGGCAATCCTAGGTGTACCTCAGGTTATCCACGGCCTCGACTCGGATCATCTACCCGTTCTACAAACGATCGCAATCAGCTACCACTTCACAACTCGAACCCTTCCAACTCTGCGCACAACAGACTGGGACCACTACAGATCCTTGCTCAGCGACATGTTAGATCCACGCCGGATAATTGAAACAACGGAAGACATAGAGGCCACCACTGCGTCCCTGACCGCAGCCATCAACTCAGCCATAGCCATCGCCTCAACCACCTCAACAACGACTCATCCATCACACCAGACCACTCCAGAAGAACGACGCACCTCAGCCTTGATCCACTTGAAGCGTTGGGCCCGGAAGCAGTGGCAACGTACCAGAATTCCCCAGTTCAAAACACTTTGGAACCACCTAGTATCCAGAGTCAGGAAAAGGCTCCTTCGAATCAAAATCAGAAACTGGAACCTCCACCTCCAGGAGCTAGATGCACCCAGCAGGCAATTCTGGAAGTTAGTGAAAAACATCACAAGACCAGAAGCAAACTCCAGAACACTCACACTTCAAACTCCACAAGGAACAATACACGAACCGGAAGAACAGGCAGAACTTTTCGCCCAGACCCTGGAAACCACCTTCCAGATCAACGCTACCAACACGCCAGCAACCACCACTGCAGCAGTACATAGATCCTACCACCTCTCCCGAATAGAAGACCCACCTCCTCCAGAAGCCCTCACAACACCGCGGGAGATACAAGCAATCATCAAGAGGATCAATGCACACCGGGCTCCAGGTCAAGACCGAGTGACGCCGCAAGCACTGAAGCATCTCCCGAGAAAGGCCCTGGTCCTACTCTGTAAGTTGTGCAACGCCATTATGAGAACCGGACACTACCCAGAAGCCTGGAAAGAAGCAAAAGTCATAATGCTGGCCAAACCAGGAAAGAAAAGATCAAACCCGGCCAACTACCGCCCTATCAGCCTGCTCTCGCATACCAGCAAGGTGTTTGAAAGAGTACTGCAGAGCAGACTTCAGCAATTCATAGAAGATCATGACATCATCCCGGACCACCAGTTCGGCTTCAGGAAAGGACACTGCGCGGTTCAGCAGCTGGTACGGGTGGTAGAGAAGATATGTGACAGATTCAACGAGGGAGGCCACACCTTGGGGCTTTTTCTCGACATAGAAAAAGCATTCGACAAGGTGTGGCACGAAGGCCTCTTTCACAAGATGATGCTCCAGGGCACTCCGCACTACCTTCTGAGAATCATCAAATCCTTTCTTCAAGGAAGAACCTTTCGTGTTGCCCATGCAGGACACCTAACACCCTCCAGACCTATCCTAGCAGGAGTCCCCCAAGGATCCTGCTTATCCCCAACCCTCTACGCCATGTACACGGCGGACATTCCCACAACCCCCAACACAGCGGTAGCAACATTCGCAGACGACACGGCAATCTTTGCCAGCCATGGAAACATCAGATACGCCGAACTATACCTCAGACGACACGCCGAACTTCTCCACCGATGGTCTGAAGAGTGGAAGATCAAAGCCAGCGAACAGAAGACCTCAGTAGTAAACTTCACAAGAAACAGAAGAAGGGTTCACGTCAGGATCACCATGGCTGGAACACCCCTCCAGAACCGAGATGATGCCAAATACCTCGGAATAATACTGGACAGGAAACTTACATTTGCTCACCACATACATTCCATCGCCAAGAAAGCCAGTCAACGCCATCAAGCCTTGCTACCGCTATTCCTCTCCCCATCCCTCACCCTGAAAACCAAACGCCATATATATCAGATGAGCATTCGTCCCATCCTGATGTATGCCCACCCTGCATGGCAACACGCAGCAAAAACGCACCTCAGCCAACTACAAGTCATCCAGAACAGAGTAGCCAGGGCTATCACTGGACACTCGAGAGACACTCGCCTCGAGCAAATACATGAAGATTTGGAACTCCCATTTCTACATGACTACAGAATTCACAGATCAGCCAACTTCTGGAGGACAATCAGAGCCTCGCCACACCAACACATAGCCACCATAGGAACGGCCAACCCAAGAAGACGAACTTACAGGATGCCGCACCCCTAAAACGCACAACCACTAAACTGACATAGGAACAGCAAAAGAGGAGCGCGACAGTTGCGTCCTCTCTCACAACAAATACGCACGCAAAACAAACGTCAGTCAACAACACAAATGGAAGGCAAGGGCCCAAGCCCGGTACTTAAATCAACCACAAAAACCGCCAAGAAATCTCTGCTCTCTGCTCTGCTCTGAAGACAGTGATGTAAAGTAAATAGCCAAATGTCTACGCGATTTACCAAGGGATCATTGCAATAATCGAGCACCAGATGGCTCTGGCAGTCTTTTGATATGATTTGTTATTTCACGAATTATTTTGCTCATGAAGAAATAAAGTAGCAAGTTTTGCGATTGAGCCAGGGGCAGATCCAGGACGGACTTCTGAAGGGGGCTGTGGATTGTAAAACTGCTACATAGAGCTCTAAACGTTGGGATGGGTTTTATTTATATATAAAATAAGAAAGTTTCTTCTGCTGTTGGGAGGCGATTGCCCCGATCGCCCCCCCCCCTTGATCCGCCCCTGGATAAGGCGCTGAAATATAAAAATTCCTGTAATATTTAATCTCGTACATGAGACTGTCAGAGGCATCAGGTGCTCGATTACTGCGGTCTCTTCCAAGATCACGTAGACGTTTTGCATTTTACGTTATACCTCTGTTTTGTTATTTTCTCTGTGATATTAGTTCTGGGGGCCTTAATACAAGACATTTTACTGAAATAGCTCCATAACATTTTTGCTTCATTTAAGAGAGTTGTATTATGTTTCAGATGTAATGATTCTATTCCATGTTTCATTCATTGTCTTCATGTATCATACGGAGTGAGAACACCTTATCTTGAAGTGGTTCCTCACGAATGGCAGAACGCTTAAATAGAGAGGCAGTTGAACCTCCTGCCCTGCCGCCACACAAGTTACCGCTCTGCTTGCAACTAGTATTGTTCAGGCGAGACGAGATAAGAAATAAGTTTTTTCTCCTCTCGTCTCAAAAATTTTGTAGAACGCTCGTCCCGTCTCGATTCTCAAAGAATTATTCCTCATTTTGTCTCGATTCTCTGAGAGATTTTTTACTCTCGTCTTGTTTTGTAAATATATATGAAACTTATGCCCTGATTTTGTTCCTTAATTTCATCTGTAACTTTTCAGAAGCCACACAAGAGGTCCTCCAAGAGTTTGTTATTTAACAACGTTTAAATCATACTTATTAAGTTATAGGATGAGATTGTGATGTGATTTTGAATTTAGTGTCCCTTTCAGCAATGAGACAACATGAGAGCTGGACCTACAGCCAGGGCCGTGCCGTGGAAAATCAGCGCCCGGGGCGTAAGTATACGACGGCGCCCCCATACATATATTCCAAGAAATTTTTCCTATCTTTTCTCCTTTTTTCTCCCGAATTTTTCGCCCCCTTACTGCGGCGCCCAGGCCGTCGCCTCGCTTGCCCCCCCCTCAGCACGGCCCTGCCTACAGCTTAACATGGGATCCGAACCACATGAGCTCATGCCGAGAATCGAATCTGGGTCTCCCACGCCAAAGGCCGCTTAGCCTCGAGAGAGCTCTATTAATTATTGGAGAATATTACGTAATGACTTTAGTATCTTTAAACGTTAACAAATTCTCTTCATTGCGTTCGTACAATCACCGTATCAATTTATAGTTTTTATTCTATGAAGCATATGAGATCTAAGACTTAGGTGAATAATAATAAAAATAGCTCCCTTCTACGCTGCATGGTGTCATTACTGTAGTCGGTAAAACGTCTTATCTAGCAATCGAATAGCCTAGGTTTCATCCCCGTGAAGCTTTACCGAGACTTCCCCTCCTGTTTTACTCTCGTTCAAATGAGGCTCACAGGGTTACCTAATATCAGTAAAATGGGTATCTTTGGAGACCTAAAGGTTGAAGGTGGCCTGAGGGTGGTACTGATAACCAGTGGCGTACGCAGAATTTCATCAAGGGAGGCATCAAACACTCACTTCTACGTCATTGCAAGACAAGTGTGATTTTTGTTAATGTATGTCTTAATATTGCAAGGTTCCGTACACCCAGATACACTATGAAGACGTGTTTTCACGATTTATAAATAAATAGTGACAGACAACAGAAGAAAACCACACCAAATGGAAGAGACGAAGAGAGCTCGGAAAACTCACGAAGGACTTCGATAACCCCTCCATAGGTTCTCCCCCCCCAAAGGATGGATATAAAAGAGCACGTCGAGACCAAGAAATCATCAATGTCTTGTACTAATCATAACTTACAATACCTATTCCCGAGTTCGCTTTCGGCTACGAAATCTTAAACCACAATACCTACTCCCGAGGTCGCTTTGGGCTACGCAGTCTTAATCTACAATACCTACTCCCGAGGTCGCTTTGGGCTACGAAATCTTAAACCACAATACCTACTCCCGAGGTCGCTTTGGGCTACGAAGACTTAATCTACAATACCTACTCCCGAGGTTGCTTTGGGTTACGAAGTCTTAATCTACAATACCTACTCCCGAGGTTGTTTTGGGCTACAAAGACTTAATCTACAATTCCTACTCCCGAGGTCGCTTTGGACTACGAAGGCTTAATCTACAATACCTACTCCCAAGGTCTCTTTGGGCTACGAAGTCTTAATCTACAATTCCTACTCCCAAAGTCGCTTTGGGCTACGAAGTCTTAATATACAATACCTACTCCCGAGGTCGCTTTCGGCTACGAAGTCTTAATATACAATACCTACTCCCGAGGTCGTTTTGGGCTACGAAGTCTTAATATACAATACCTACTACCGAGGTCGCTTTGGGCTACGAAGTCTTAATCTACAATTCCTACTCCCGAGGTCGCTTTGGGATACGAAATCTTAATATACAATACCCCTACTCCCGAAGTCGCTTTGGGCTACGAAATCTTAATCTACAATACCTACTCCCAAGGTCGCTTTGGACCACGAAGTCTTAATCTACAATTCCTACTCCCAAGGTCGCTTTGGACCACGAAGTCTTATTATACAATACCTACTCCCGAGGTCGCTTTGGGCTACGAAGTCTTAATATACAATACCTACTCCCGAGGTCGCTTTGGGCTACGAAGTCTTAATATACAATACCTACTACCGAGGTCGCTTTGGGCTACGAAGTCTTAACCTACAATACCTACTCCCGAGGTCGCTTTGGGCTACGAAGTCTTAATCTACAATTCCTACTCCCGAGGTCGCTTTGGGCTACGAAGTCTTAATTTACAATACCTACTCCCGAGGTCGCTTTGGGCTACGAAGTCTTAATCTACAATTTCTACTACCGAGGTCGCTTTGGGATACGAAGTCTTAATCTACAATTCCTACTTTCGAGGTCGCTTTGGGCTACGAAATCTTAATATACAATACCCCTACTCCCGAAGTCGCTTTGGGCTACGAAATCTTAATCTACAATACCTACTCCCAAGGTCGCTTTGGACCACGAAGTCTTAATCTACAATTCCTACTCCCAAGGTCGCTTTGGACCACGAAGTCTTATTATACAATACCTACTCCCGAGGTCGCTTTGGGCTACGAAGTCTTAATATACAATACCTACTCCCGAGGTCGCTTTGGGCTACGAAGTCTTAATATACAATACCTACTACCGAGGTCGCTTTGGGCTACGAAGTCTTAACCTACAATACCTACTCCCGAGGTCGCTTTGGGCTACGAAGTCTTAATCTACAATTCCTACTCCCGAGGTCGCTTTGGGCTACGAAGTCTTAATTTACAATACCTACTCCCGAGGTCGCTTTGGGCTACGAAGTCTTAATCTACAATTTCTACTACCGAGGTCGCTTTGGGATACGAAGTCTTAATCTACAATTCCTACTTTCGAGGTCGCTTTGGGCTACGAAGTCTTAACCTACAATACCTACTCCCGAGGTCGCTTTGGACCACGAAGTCTTAACCTACAATACCTACTCCCGAGGTCGCTTTGGGCTACGAAGTCTTAATCTACAATTCCTACTCCCGAGGTCGCTTTGGGCTACGAAGTCTTAATATACAATACCTACTACCGATGTCACTTTGGGCTACGAAGTCTTAATATACAATACCTACTCGCGAGGTCGCTTTGGGCTACGAAGTCTTAATCTACAATTCCTACTCCCGAGGTCGCTTTGGGCTACGAAGTCTTAATCTACAATACCTACTCCCAAGGTCGCTTTGGGCTACGAAGTCTTAATATACAATACCTACTCCCAAGGTCGCTTTGGGCTACGAAGTCTTAATCTACAATTCCTACTCCCGAGGTCGCTTTGGGCTACGAAGTCTTAATCTACAATTCCTACTCCCGAGGTCGCTTTGGGCTACGAAGTCTTAATATACAATACCTACTCCCGAGTTCGCTTTGGGCTACGAAGTCTTAATATACAATACCTACTCCCGAGTTCGCTTTGGGCTACGAAGTCTTAATATACAATACCTACTACCGAGGTCGTTTTGGGCTACGAAGTCTTAATATACAATACCTACTACCGAGGTCGTTTTGGGCTACGAAGTCTTAATATACAATACCTACTCCCGAGGTCGCTTTGGGCTACGAAGTCTTAATCTACAATACCTACTCCCGAGGTCGCTTTGGGCTACGAAGTCTTAATCTACAATACCTACTCCCGAGGTCGCTTTGGACTACGAAGTCTTAATATACAATACCTACTCCCGAGGTCGCTTTGGGCTACGAAGTCTTAATATACAATACCTACTCCCGAGGTCGCTTTGGGCTACGAAGTCTTAATCTACAATTCCTACTCCCGAGGTCGCTTTGGGCTACGAAGTCTTAATCTACAATTCCTATTCCCGAGGTCGCTTTGGGCTACGAAGTCTTAATATACAATACCTTCTCCCGAGGTCGCTTTGGGCTACGAAGTCTTAATATACAATACCTACTCCCGAGGTCGCTTTGGGCTACGAAGTCTTAATCTACAATTCCTACTCCCGAGGTCGCTTTGGGCTACGAAGTCTTAATCTACAATTCCTACTCCCGAGGTCGCTTTGGACCAGGAAGTCTTAACCTACAATACCTACTCCCGAGGTCGCTTTGGGCTACGAAGTCTTAATCTACAATTCCTACTCCCGAGGTCGCTTTGGGCTACGAAGTCTTAACCTACAATACCTACTCCCGAGGTCGCTTTAGACCACGAAGTCTTAACCTACAATACCTACTACCGAGGTCGTTTTGGGCTACGAAGTCTTAATCTACAATTCCTACTCCCGAGGTCGCTTTGGGCTACGAAGTCTTAATCTACAATTCCTACTCCCGAGGTCGCTTTGGGCTACGAAGTCTTAATCTACAATTCCTACTCCCGAGGTCGCTTTGGGCTACGAAGTCTTAATCTACAATTCCTACTCCCGAGGTCGCTTTGGGCTACGAAGTCTTAACCTACAATACCTACTCTCGAGGTCGCTTTGGGCTACGAAGTCTTAACCTACAATTCCTACTCTCGAGGTCGCTTTGGGCTACGAAGTCTTAACCTACAATACCTACTCCCGAGGTCGCTTTGGACCACGAAGTCTTAACCTACAATACCTACTCCCGAGGTCGCTTTGGGCTACGAAGTCTTAATCTACAATTCCTACTCCCGAGGTCGCTTTGGGCTACGAAGTCTTAATCCACAATTCCTACTCCCGAGGTCGCTTTGGGCTACGAAGTCTTAACCTACAATACTTACTCCCGAGGTCGCTTTGGACCACGAAGTCTTAACCTACAATACCTACTCCCGAGGTCGCTTTGGGCTACGAAGTCTTAATCTACAATTCCTACTTTCGAGGTCGCTTTGGGCTACGAAGTCTTAATCTACAATACCTACTCCCGAGGTCGCTTTGGACCACGAAGTCTTAACCTACAATACCTACTCCCGAGGTCGCTTTGGACTACGAAGTCTTAACCTACAGTACCTACTCCCGAGGTCGTTTTGGGCTACGAAGTCTTAATATACAATTCCTACTCCCGAGGTCGCTTTGGGCTACGAAGTCTTAATATACAATTCCTACTACCGAGGTCGCTTTGGGCTACGAAGTCTTAATATACAATACCTACTACCGAGGTCGCTTTGGGCTACGAAGTCTTAATATACAATACCTACTACCGAGGTCGCTTTGGGCTACGAAGTCTTAATCTACAATTCCTACTCCCGAGGTCGCTTTGGGCTACGAAGTCTTAACCTACAATACCTACTACCGAGGTCGTTTTGGGCTACGAAGTCTTAATCTACAATACCTACTACCGAGGTCGTTTTGGGCTACGAAGTCTTAATCTACAATTCCTACTCCCGAGGTCGCTTTGGGCTATGAAGTCTTAATATACAATACCTACTCCCGAGGTCGCTTTGGGCTACGAAGTCTTAACCTACAATACCTACTCCCGAGGTCGCTTTGGGCTACGAAGTCTTAATATACAATACCAACTCCCGAGGTCGCTTTGGGCTACGAAGTCTTAATATACAATACCTACTCCCGAGGTCGCTTTGGGCTACGAAGTCTTAATCTACAATTCCTACTCCCGAGGTCGCTTTGGGCTACGAAGTCTTAATCTACAATTCCTACTCCCGAGGTCGCTTTGGGCTACGAAGTCTTAATCTACAATTCCTACTCCCGAGGTCGCTTTGGGCTACGAAGTCTTAATCTACAATTCCTACTCCCGAGGTCGCTTTGGGCTACGAAGTCTTAATCTACAATTCCTACTCCCGAGGTCGCTTTGGGCTACGAAGTCTTAATCTACAATTCCTACTCCCGAGGTCGCTTTGGGCTACGAAGTCTTAACCTACAATACCTACTCTCGAGGTCGCTTTGGGCTACGAAGTCTTAACCTACAATTCCTACTCTCGAGGTCGCTTTGGGCTACGAAGTCTTAACCTACAATACCTACTCCCGAGGTCGCTTTGGACCACGAAGTCTTAACCTACAATACCTACTCCCGAGGTCGCTTTGGGCTACGAAGTCTTAATCTACAATTCCTACTCCCGAGGTCGCTTTGGGCTACGAAGTCTTAATCCACAATTCCTACTCCCGAGGTCGCTTTGGGCTACGAAGTCTTAACCTACAATACTTACTCCCGAGGTCGCTTTGGACCACGAAGTCTTAACCTACAATACCTACTCCCGAGGTCGCTTTGGGCTACGAAGTCTTAATCTACAATTCCTACTTTCGAGGTCGCTTTGGGCTACGAAGTCTTAATCTACAATACCTACTCCCGAGGTCGCTTTGGACCACGAAGTCTTAACCTACAATACCTACTCCCGAGGTCGCTTTGGACTACGAAGTCTTAACCTACAGTACCTACTCCCGAGGTCGTTTTGGGCTACGAAGTCTTAATATACAATTCCTACTCCCGAGGTCGCTTTGGGCTACGAAGTCTTAATATACAATTCCTACTACCGAGGTCGCTTTGGGCTACGAAGTCTTAATATACAATACCTACTACCGAGGTCGCTTTGGGCTACGAAGTCTTAATATACAATACCTACTACCGAGGTCGCTTTGGGCTACGAAGTCTTAATCTACAATTCCTACTCCCGAGGTCGCTTTGGGCTACGAAGTCTTAACCTACAATACCTACTACCGAGGTCGTTTTGGGCTACGAAGTCTTAATCTACAATACCTACTACCGAGGTCGTTTTGGGCTACGAAGTCTTAATCTACAATTCCTACTCCCGAGGTCGCTTTGGGCTATGAAGTCTTAATATACAATACCTACTCCCGAGGTCGCTTTGGGCTACGAAGTCTTAACCTACAATACCTACAACCCAAGGTCGCTTTGGGCTATGAAGTCTTAACCTACAATACCTACAACCCAAGGTCGCTTTGGGCTACGAAGTCTTAACCTACAATACCTACAACCCAAGGTCGCTTTGGGCTACGAAGTCTTAACCTACAACACCTACTCCCGAGGTCGCTTTGGGCTACGAAGTCTTAACCTACAATACCTACTACCGAGGTCGTTTTGGGCTACGAAGTCTTAATATACAATACCTACTCCCGAGGTCGCTTTGGGCTACGAAGTCTTAATCTACAATTCCTACTCCCGAGGTCGCTTTGGACCACGAAGTCTTAATATACAATACCTACTCCTGAGGTTGCTTTGGGCTAGGAAGTCTTAATATACAATACCTACTCCCGAGGTTGCTTTGGGCTACGAAGTCTTAATATACAATTCCTACTCCCGAGGTCGCTTTGGGCTACGAAGTCTTAATATACAATACCTACTCCCGAGGTCGCTTTGGGCTACGAAGTCTTAATATACAATACCTACTCCCGAGGTCGCTTTGGGCTACGAAGTCTTAATATACAATACCTACTCCCGAAGTCGCTTTGGGCTACGAAGTCTTAATATACAATACCTACTACCGAGGTCGCTTTGGGCTACGAAGTCTTAATATACAATACCTACTACCGAGGTCGCTTTGGGCTACGAAGTCTTAATCTACAATTCCTACTCCCGAGGTCGCTTTGGGCTACGAAGTCTTAATCTACAATTTCTACTACCGAGGTCGCTTTGGGCTACGAAGTCTTAATCTACAATTCCTACTCCCGAGGTCGCTTTGGGCTACGAAGTCTTAATATACAATACCTACTCCCGAGGTCGCTTTGTGCTACGAAGTCTTAATATACAATACCTACTACCGAGGTTCCTTTGGGCTACGAAGTCTTAATCTACAATTCCTACTCCCGAGGTCGCTTTCGGCTACGAAGTCTTAATCTACAATTCCTACTCCCGAGGTCGCTTTGGGCTACGAAGTCTTAATATACAATACCTACTCCCGAGGTCGTTTTGGGCTACGAAGTCTTAATATACAATTCCTACTACCGAGGTCGCTTTGGGCTACGAAGTCTTAATCTACAATACCTACTCCCAAGGTCGCTTTGGGCTACGAAGTCTTAATATACAATACCTACTCCCAAGGTCGCTTTGGGCTACGAAGTCTTAATCTACAATTCCTACTCCCGAGGTCGCTTTGGGCTACGAAGTCTTAATATACAATACATACTCCCGAGGTCGCTTTGGGCTACGAAGTCTTAATATACAATACCTACTCCCGAGGTCGCTTTGGGCTACGAAGTCTTAATCTACAATTCCTACTCCCGAGGTCGCTTTGGGCTACGAAGTCTTAATATACAATACCTACTACCGAGGTCGCTTTGGGCTACGAAGTCTTAATCTACAATTCCTACTCCCGAGGTCGCTTTGGGCTACGAAGTCTTAATCTACAATTCCTACTCCCGAGGTCGCTTTGGGCTACGAAGTCTTAATATACAATACCTACTACCGAGGTCGCTTTGGGCTACGAAGTCTTAATCTACAATTCCTACTCCCGAGGTCGCTTTGGGCTACGAAGTCTTAACCTACAACACCTACTCCCGAGGTCGCTTTGGGCTACGAAGTCTTAACCTACAATACCTACTACCGAGGTCGTTTTGGGCTACGAAGTCTTAATATACAATACCTACTCCCGAGGTCGCTTTGGGCTACGAAGTCTTAATCTACAATTCCTACTCCCGAGGTCGCTTTGGACCACGAAGTCTTAATATACAATACCTACTCCCGAGGTTGCTTTGGGCTAGGAAGTCTTAATATACAATACCTACTCCCGAGGTTGCTTTGGGCTACGAAGTCTTAATATACAATTCCTACTCCCGAGGTCGCTTTGGGCTACGAAGTCTTAATATACAATACCTACTCCCGAGGTCGCTTTGGGCTACGAAGTCTTAATATACAATACCTACTCCCGAGGCCGCTTTGGGCTACGAAGTCTTAATATACAATACCTACTCCCGAGGTCGCTTTGGGCTACGAAGTCTTAATATACAATACCTACTACCGAGGTCGCTTTGGGCTACGAAGTCTTAATATACAATACCTACTACCGAGGTCGCTTTGGGCTACGAAGTCTTAATCTACAATTCCTACTCCCGAGGTCGCTTTGGGCTACGAAGTCTTAATCTACAATTTCTACTACCGAGGTCGCTTTGGGCTACGAAGTCTTAATCTACAATTCCTACTCCCGAGGTCGCTTTGGGCTACGAAGTCTTAATATACAATACCTACTCCCGAGGTCGCTTTGTGTTACGAAGTCTTAATATACAATACCTACTACCGAGGTTCCTTTGGGCTACGAAGTCTTAATCTACAATTCCTACTCCCGAGGTCGCTTTCCGCTACGAAGTCTTAATCTACAATTCCTACTCCCGAGGTCGCTTTGGGCTACGAAGTCTTAATATACAATTCCTACTACCGAGGTCGCTTTGGGCTACGAAGTCTTAATCTACAATACCTACTCCCAAGGTCGCTTTGGGCTACGAAGCCTTAATATACAATACCTACTCCCAAGGTCGCTTTGGGCTACGAAGTCTTAATCTACAATTCCTACTCCCGAGGTCGCTTTGGGCTACGAAGTCTTAATATACAATACATACTCCCGAGGTCGCTTTGGGCTACGAAGTCTTAATATACAATACCTACTCCCGAAGTCGTTTTGGGCTACGAAGTCTTAATATACAATACCTACTACCGAGGTTGCTTTGGGCTACGAAGTCTTAATATACAATACCTACTCCCGAGGTCGCTTTGGGCTACGAAGTCTTAATATACAATACCTACTCCCGAGGTCGTTTTGGGCTACGAAGTCTTAATCTACAATACCTACTCCCGAGGTCGTTTTGGGCTACGAAGTCTTAATCTACAATTCCTACTACCGAGGTCAATTTGGGCTACGAAGTCTTAATCTACAATTCCTACTCCCGAGGTCGTTTTGGGCTACGAAGTCTTAATCTACAATACCTACTCCCGAGGTCGCTTTGGGCTACGAAGTCTTAATATACAATACCTACTCCCGAGGTCGCTTTGGGCTACGAAGTCTTAATATACAATACCTACTCCCGAGGTCGCTTTGGGCTACGAAGTCTTAATATACAATACCTACTCCCGAGGTCGCTTTGGGCTACGAAGTCTTAATATACAATACCTACTCCCGAGGTCGTTTTGGGCTACGAAGTCTTAATATACAATACCTACTCCCGAGGTCGCTTTGGGCTACGAAGTCTTAATCTACAATACCTACTCCCGAGGTCGCTTTGGGCTGCGAAGTCTTAATCTACAATACCTACTCCCGAGGTCGCTTTGGGCTACGAAGTCTTAATATACAATACCTACTCCCGAGGTCGCTTTGGGCTACGAAGTCTTAATATACAATACCTACTCCCGAGGTCGCTTTGGGCTACGAAGTCTTAATCTACAATTCCTACTCCCGAGGTCGCTTTGGGCTACGAAGTCTTAATCTACAATTCCTATTCCCGAGGTCGCTTTGGGCTACGAAGTCTTAATATACAATACCTTCTCCCGAGGTCGCTTTGGGCTACGAAGTCTTAATATACAATACCTACTCCCGAGGTCGCTTTGGGCTACGAAGTCTTAATCTACAATTCCTACTCCCGAGGTCGCTTTGGGCTACGAAGTCTTAATCTACAATTCCTACTCCCGAGGTCGCTTTGGGCTACGAAGTCTTAATCTACAATACCTACTCCCGAGGTCGCTTTGGGCTACGAAGTCTTAATCTACAATTCCTACTCCCGAGGTCGCTTTGGGCTACGAAGTCTTAACCTACAATACCTACTCCCGAGGTCGCTTTGGACCACGAAGTCTTAACCTACAATACCTACTACCGAGGTCGTTTTGGGCTACGAAGTCTTAATCTACAATTCCTACTCCCGAGGTCGCTTTGGGCTACGAAGTCTTAATCTACAATTCCTACTCCCGAGGTCGCTTTGGGCTACGAAGTCTTAATCTACAATTCCTACTCCCGAGGTCGCTTTGGGCTACGAAGTCTTAATCTACAATTCCTACTCCCGAGGTCGCTTTGGGCTACGAAGTCTTAACCTACAATACCTACTCTCGAGGTCGCTTTGGGCTACGAAGTCTTAATCTACAATTCCTACTCCCGAGGTCGCTTTGGGCTACGAAGTCTTAACCTACAATACCTACTCCCGAGGTCGCTTTGGACCACGAAGTCTTAACCTACAATACCTACTCCCGAGGTCGCTTTGGGCTACGAAGTCTTAATCTACAATTCCTATTCCCGAGGTCGCTTTGGGCTACGAAGTCTTAACCTACAATACCTACTCCCGAGGTCGCTTTGGACTACGAAGTCTTAACCTACAATACCTACTCCCGAGGTCGTTTTGGGCTACGGAACCTTAATATACAATTCCTACTCCCGAGGTCGCTTTGGGCTACGAAGTCTTAATATACAATTCCTACTACCGAGGTCGCTTTGGGCTACGAAGTCTTAATATACAATACCTACTACCGAGGTCGCTTTGGGCTACGAAGTCTTAATATACAATACCTACTCCCGAGGTCGCTTTGGGCTAGGAAGTCTTAATATACAATACCTACTCCCGAGGTCGCTTTGGGCTACGAAGTCTTAATATACAATACCTACTCCCGAGGTCGCTTTGGGCTACGAAGTCTTAATATACAATACCTACTCCCGAGGTCGCTTTGGGCTACGAAGTCTTAATCTACAATTCCTAATCCCGAGGTCGCTTTGGGCTACGAAGTCTTAATATACAATACCTACTCCCGAGGTCGCTTTGGGCTACGAAGTCTTAATATACAATACCTACTCCCGAGGTCGCTTTGGGCTACGAAGTCTTAATATACAATACCTACTCCCGAGGTCGCTTTGGGCTACGAAGTCTTAACCTACAATACCTACTCCCGAGGTCGCTTTGGGCTACGAAGTCTTAATATACAATACCAACTCCCGAGGTCGCTTTGGGCTACGAAGTCTTAATATACAATACCTACTCCCGAGGTCGCTTTGGGCTACGAAGTCTTAATCTACAATTCCTACTCCCGAGGTCGCTTTGGGCTACGAAGTCTTAATATACAATACATACTACCGAGGTCGCTTTGGGCTACGAAGTCTTAATCTACAATTCCTACTCCCGAGGTCGCTTTGGGCTACGAAGTCTTAATCTACAATTCCTACTCCCGAGGTCGCTTTGGGCTACGAAGTCTTAATATACAATACCTACTCCCGAGGTCGCTTTGGGCTACGAAGTCTTAATCTACAATTCCTACTCCCGAGGTCGCTTTGGGCTACGAAGTCTTAACCTACAACACCTACTCCCGAGGTCGCTTTGGGCTACGAAGTCTTAACCTACAATACCTACTACCGAGGTCGTTTTGGGCTACGAAGTCTTAATATACAATACCTACTCCCGAGGTCGCTTTGGGCTACGAAGTCTTAATCTACAATTCCTACTCCCGAGGTCGCTTTGGACCACGAAGTCTTAATATACAATACCTACTCCCGAGGTTGCTTTGGGCTAGGAAGTCTTAATATACAATACCTACTCCCGAGGTTGCTTTGGGCTACGAAGTCTTAATATACAATTCCTACTCCCGAGGTCGCTTTGGGCTACGAAGTCTTAATATACAATACCTACTCCCGAGGTCGCTTTGGGCTACGAAGTCTTAATATACAATACCTACTCCCGAGGCCGCTTTGGGCTACGAAGTCTTAATATACAATACCTACTCCCGAGGTCGCTTTGGGCTACGAAGTCTTAATATACAATACCTACTACCGAGGTCGCTTTGGGCTACGAAGTCTTAATATACAATACCTACTACCGAGGTCGCTTTGGGCTACGAAGTCTTAATCTACAATTCCTACTCCCGAGGTCGCTTTGGGCTACGAAGTCTTAATCTACAATTTCTACTACCGAGGTCGCTTTGGGCTACGAAGTCTTAATCTACAATTCCTACTCCCGAGGTCGCTTTGGGCTACGAAGTCTTAATATACAATACCTACTCCCGAGGTCGCTTTGTGCTACGAAGTCTTAATATACAATACCTACTACCGAGGTTCCTTTGGGCTACGAAGTCTTAATCTACAATTCCTACTACCGAGGTCGCTTTGGGCTACGAAGTCTTAATCTACAATACCTACTCCCAAGGTCGCTTTGGGCTACGAAGCCTTAATATACAATACCTACTCCCAAGGTCGCTTTGGGCTACGAAGTCTTAATCTACAATTCCTACTCCCGAGGTCGCTTTGGGCTACGAAGTCTTAATATACAATACATACTCCCGAGGTCGCTTTGGGCTACGAAGTCTTAATATACAATACCTACTCCCGAAGTCGCTTTGGGCTACGAAGTCTTAATATACAATACCTACTACCGAGGTTGCTTTGGGCTACGAAGTCTTAATATACAATACCTACTCCCGAGGTCGCTTTGGGCTACGAAGTCTTAATATACAATACCTACTCCCGAGGTCGTTTTGGGCTACGAAGTCTTAATCTACAATACCTACTCCCGAGGTCGTTTTGGGCTACGAAGTCTTAATCTACAATTCCTACTACCGAGGTCAATTTGGGCTACGAAGTCTTAATCTACAATTCCTACTCCCGAGGTCGTTTTGGGCTACGAAGTCTTAATCTACAATACCTACTCCCGAGGTCGCTTTGGGCTACGAAGTCTTAATATACAATACCTACTCCCGAGGTCGCTTTGGGCTACGAAGTCTTAATATACAATACCTACTCCCAAGGTCGCTTTGGGCTACGAAGTCTTAATATACAATACCTACTCCCGAGGTCGCTTTGGGCTACGAAGTCTTAATATACAATACCTACTCCCGAGGTCGTTTTGGGCTACGAAGTCTTAATATACAATACCTACTCCCGAGGTCGCTTTGGGCTACGAAGTCTTAATATACAATACCTACTCCCGAGGTCGCTTTGGGCTACGAAGTCTTAATCTACAATACCTACTCCCGAGGTCGCTTTGGGCTACGAAGTCTTAATATACAATACCTACTCCCGAGGTCGCTTTGGGCTACGAAGTCTTAATATACAATACCTACTCCCGAGGTCGCTTTGGGCTACGAAGTCTTAATCTACAATTCCTACTCCCGAGGTCGCTTTGGGCTACGAAGTCTTAATCTACAATTCCTACTCCCGAGGTCGCTTTGGGCTACGAAGTCTTAATCTACAATTCCTACTCCCGAGGTCGCTTTGGGCTACGAAGTCTTAATCTACAATACCTACTCCCGAGGTCGCTTTGGGCTACGAAGTCTTAATCTACAATTCCTACTCCCGAGGTCGCTTTGGGCTACGAAGTCTTAACCTACAATACCTACTCCCGAGGTCGCTTTGGACCACGAAGTCTTAACCTACAATACCTACTACCGAGGTCGTTTTGGGCTACGAAGTCTTAATCTACAATTCCTACTCCCGAGGTCGCTTTGGGCTACGAAGTCTTAATCTACAATTCCTACTCCCGAGGTCGCTTTGGGCTACGAAGTCTTAATCTACAATTCCTACTCCCGAGGTCGCTTTGGGCTACGAAGTCTTAATCTACAATTCCTACTCCCGAGGTCGCTTTGGGCTACGAAGTCTTAACCTACAATACCTACTCTCGAGGTCGCTTTGGGCTACGAAGTCTTAATCTACAATTCCTACTCCCGAGGTCGCTTTGGGCTACGAAGTCTTAACCTACAATACCTACTCCCGAGGTCGCTTTGGACCACGAAGTCTTAACCTACAATACCTACTCCCGAGGTCGCTTTGGGCTACGAAGTCTTAATCTACAATTCCTACTCCCGAGGTCGCTTTGGGCTACGAAGTCTTAATCTACAATTCCTACTCCTGAGGTCGCTTTGGGCTACGAAGTCTTAACCTACAATACCTACTCCCGAGGTCGCTTTGGACCACGAAGTCTTAACCTACAATACCTACTCCCGAGGTCGCTTTGGGCTACGAAGTCTTAATCTACAATTCCTATTCCCGAGGTCGCTTTGGGCTACGAAGTCTTAACCTACAATACCTACTCCCGAGGTCGCTTTGGACTACGAAGTCTTAACCTACAATACCTACTCCCGAGGTCGTTTTGGGCTACGGAACCTTAATATACAATTCCTACTCCCGAGGTCGCTTTGGGCTACGAAGTCTTAATATACAATTCCTACTACCGAGGTCGCTTTGGGCTACGAAGTCTTAATATACAATACCTACTACCGAGGTCGCTTTGGGCTACGAAGTCTTAATATACAATACCTACTCCCGAGGTCGCTTTGGGCTAGGAAGTCTTAATATACAATACCTACTCCCGAGGTCGCTTTGGGCTACGAAGTCTTAATATACAATACCTACTCCCGAGGTCGCTTTGGGCTACGAAGTCTTAATATACAATTCCTACTCCCGAGGTCGCTTTCGGCTACGAAGTCTTAATCTACAATTCCTACTCCCGAGGTCGCTTTGGGCTACGAAGTCTTAATATACAATACCTACTCCCGAGGTCGTTTTGGGCTACGAAGTCTTAATATACAATTCCTACTACCGAGGTCGCTTTGGGCTACGAAGTCTTAATCTACAATACCTACTCCCAAGGTCGCTTTGGGCTACGAAGTCTTAATATACAATACCTACTCCCAAGGTCGCTTTGGGCTACGAAGTCTTAATCTACAATTCCTACTCCCGAGGTCGCTTTGGGCTACGAAGTCTTAATATACAATACATACTCCCGAGGTCGCTTTGGGCTACGAAGTCTTAATATACAATACCTACTCCCGAGGTCGCTTTGGGCTACGAAGTCTTAATCTACAATTCCTACTCCCGAGGTCGCTTTGGGCTACGAAGTCTTAATATACAATACCTACTCCCGAGGTCGCTTTGGGCTACGAAGTCTTAATCTACAATTCCTACTCCCGAGGTCGCTTTGGGCTACGAAGTCTTAATCTACAATTCCTACTCCCGAGGTCGCTTTGGGCTACGAAGTCTTAATATACAATACCTACTACCGAGGTCGCTTTGGGCTACGAAGTCTTAATCTACAATTCCTACTCCCGAGGTCGCTTTGGGCTACGAAGTCTTAACCTACAACACCTACTCCCGAGGTCGCTTTGGGCTACGAAGTCTTAACCTACAATACCTACTACCGAGGTCGTTTTGGGCTACGAAGTCTTAATATACAATACCTACTCCCGAGGTCGCTTTGGGCTACGAAGTCTTAATCTACAATTCCTACTCCCGAGGTCGCTTTGGACCACGAAGTCTTAATATACAATACCTACTCCCGAGGTTGCTTTGGGCTAGGAAGTCTTAATATACAATACCTACTCCCGAGGTTGCTTTGGGCTACGAAGTCTTAATATACAATTCCTACTCCCGAGGTCGCTTTGGGCTACGAAGTCTTAATATACAATACCTACTCCCGAGGTCGCTTTGGGCTACGAAGTCTTAATATACAATACCTACTCCCGAGGCCGCTTTGGGCTACGAAGTCTTAATATACAATACCTACTCCCGAGGTCGCTTTGGGCTACGAAGTCTTAATATACAATACCTACTACCGAGGTCGCTTTGGGCTACGAAGTCTTAATATACAATACCTACTACCGAGGTCGCTTTGGGCTACGAAGTCTTAATCTACAATTCCTACTCCCGAGGTCGCTTTGGGCTACGAAGTCTTAATCTACAATTTCTACTACCGAGGTCGCTTTGGGCTACGAAGTCTTAATCTACAATTCCTACTCCCGAGGTCGCTTTGGGCTACGAAGTCTTAATATACAATACCTACTCCCGAGGTCGCTTTGTGTTACGAAGTCTTAATATACAATACCTACTACCGAGGTTCCTTTGGGCTACGAAGTCTTAATCTACAATTCCTACTCCCGAGGTCGCTTTCCGCTACGAAGTCTTAATCTACAATTCCTACTCCCGAGGTCGCTTTGGGCTACGAAGTCTTAATATACAATTCCTACTACCGAGGTCGCTTTGGGCTACGAAGTCTTAATCTACAATACCTACTCCCAAGGTCGCTTTGGGCTACGAAGCCTTAATATACAATACCTACTCCCAAGGTCGCTTTGGGCTACGAAGTCTTAATCTACAATTCCTACTCCCGAGGTCGCTTTGGGCTACGAAGTCTTAATATACAATACATACTCCCGAGGTCGCTTTGGGCTACGAAGTCTTAATATACAATACCTACTCCCGAAGTCGTTTTGGGCTACGAAGTCTTAATATACAATACCTACTACCGAGGTTGCTTTGGGCTACGAAGTCTTAATATACAATACCTACTCCCGAGGTCGCTTTGGGCTACGAAGTCTTAATATACAATACCTACTCCCGAGGTCGTTTTGGGCTACGAAGTCTTAATCTACAATACCTACTCCCGAGGTCGTTTTGGGCTACGAAGTCTTAATCTACAATTCCTACTACCGAGGTCAATTTGGGCTACGAAGTCTTAATCTACAATTCCTACTCCCGAGGTCGTTTTGGGCTACGAAGTCTTAATATACAATTCCTACTCCCGAGGTCGCTTTGGGCTACGAAGTCTTAATATACAATTCCTACTACCGAGGTCGCTTTGGGCTACGAAGTCTTAATATACAATACCTACTACCGAGGTCGCTTTGGGCTACGAAGTCTTAATATACAATACCTACTACCGAGGTCGCTTTGGGCTACGAAGTCTTAATCTACAATTCCTACTCCCGAGGTCGCTTTGGGCTACGAAGTCTTAACCTACAATACCTACTACCGAGGTCGTTTTGGGCTACGAAGTCTTAATCTACAATACCTACTACCGAGGTCGTTTTGGGCTACGAAGTCTTAATCTACAATTCCTACTCCCGAGGTCGCTTTGGGCTATGAAGTCTTAATATACAATACCTACTTCCGAGGTCGCTTTGGGCTACGAAGTCTTAACCTACAATACCTACTCCCGAGGTCGCTTTGGGCTACGAAGTCTTAATATACAATACCAACTCCCGAGGTCGCTTTGGGCTACGAAGTCTTAATATACAATACCTACTCCCGAGGTCGCTTTGGGCTACGAAGTCTTAATCTACAATTCCTACTCCCGAGGTCGCTTTGGGCTACGAAGTCTTAATCTACAATTCCTACTCCCGAGGTCGCTTTGGGCTACGAAGTCTTAATCTACAATTCCTACTCCCGAGGTCGCTTTGGGCTACGAAGTCTTAATCTACAATTCCTACTCCCGAGGTCGCTTTGGGCTACGAAGTCTTAATCTACAATTCCTACTCCCGAGGTCGCTTTGGGATACGAAGTCTTAATCTACAATACCTACTACCGATGTCGCTTTGGGCTACGAAGTCTTAATATACAATACCTACTCCCGAGGTCGCTTTGGGCTACGAAGTCTTAACCTACAATACCTACAACCCAAGGTCGCTTTGGGCTATGAAGTCTTAACCTACAATACCTACAACCCAAGGTCGCTTTGGGCTACGAAGTCTTAACCTACAATACCTACAACCCAAGGTCGCTTTGGGCTACGAAGTCTTAACCTACAACACCTACTCCCGAGGTCGCTTTGGGCTACGAAGTCTTAACCTACAATACCTACTACCGAGGTCGTTTTGGGCTACGAAGTCTTAATATACAATACCTACTCCCGAGGTCGCTTTGGGCTACGAAGTCTTAATCTACAATTCCTACTCCCGAGGTCGCTTTGGACCACGAAGTCTTAATATACAATACCTACTCCTGAGGTTGCTTTGGGCTAGGAAGTCTTAATATACAATACCTACTCCCGAGGTTGCTTTGGGCTACGAAGTCTTAATATACAATTCCTACTCCCGAGGTCGCTTTG
This sequence comes from Thermobia domestica, assembly GCF_964235325.1. Classification (NCBI taxonomy): domain Eukaryota; kingdom Metazoa; phylum Arthropoda; class Insecta; order Zygentoma; family Lepismatidae; genus Thermobia; species Thermobia domestica. The sequence goes on along the minus strand of NC_137456.1, from coordinate 22,037,199 downwards.
GGCTACGAAGTCTTAATATACAATACCTACTCCCGAGGTCGCTTTGGGCTACGAAGTCTTAATATACAATACCTACTCCCGAGGTCGCTTTGGGCTACGAAGTCTTAATATACAATACCTACTCCCGAAGTCGCTTTGGGCTACGAAGTCTTAATATACAATACCTACTACCGAGGTCGCTTTGGGCTACGAAGTCTTAATATACAATACCTACTACCGAGGTCGCTTTGGGCTACGAAGTCTTAATCTACAATTCCTACTCCCGAGGTCGCTTTGGGCTACGAAGTCTTAATCTACAATTTCTACTACCGAGGTCGCTTTGGGCTACGAAGTCTTAATCTACAATTCCTACTCCCGAGGTCGCTTTGGGCTACGAAGTCTTAATATACAATACCTACTCCCGAGGTCGCTTTGTGCTACGAAGTCTTAATATACAATACCTACTACCGAGGTTCCTTTGGGCTACGAAGTCTTAATCTACAATTCCTACTCCCGAGGTCGCTTTCGGCTACGAAGTCTTAATCTACAATTCCTACTCCCGAGGTCGCTTTGGGCTACGAAGTCTTAATATACAATACCTACTCCCGAGGTCGTTTTGGGCTACGAAGTCTTAATATACAATTCCTACTACCGAGGTCGCTTTGGGCTACGAAGTCTTAATCTACAATACCTACTCCCAAGGTCGCTTTGGGCTACGAAGTCTTAATATACAATACCTACTCCCAAGGTCGCTTTGGGCTACGAAGTCTTAATCTACAATTCCTACTCCCGAGGTCGCTTTGGGCTACGAAGTCTTAATATACAATACATACTCCCGAGGTCGCTTTGGGCTACGAAGTCTTAATATACAATACCTACTCCCGAGGTCGCTTTGGGCTACGAAGTCTTAATCTACAATTCCTACTCCCGAGGTCGCTTTGGGCTACGAAGTCTTAATATACAATACCTACTACCGAGGTCGCTTTGGGCTACGAAGTCTTAATCTACAATTCCTACTCCCGAGGTCGCTTTGGGCTACGAAGTCTTAATCTACAATTCCTACTCCCGAGGTCGCTTTGGGCTACGAAGTCTTAATATACAATACCTACTACCGAGGTCGCTTTGGGCTACGAAGTCTTAATCTACAATTCCTACTCCCGAGGTCGCTTTGGGCTACGAAGTCTTAACCTACAACACCTACTCCCGAGGTCGCTTTGGGCTACGAAGTCTTAACCTACAATACCTACTACCGAGGTCGTTTTGGGCTACGAAGTCTTAATATACAATACCTACTCCCGAGGTCGCTTTGGGCTACGAAGTCTTAATCTACAATTCCTACTCCCGAGGTCGCTTTGGACCACGAAGTCTTAATATACAATACCTACTCCCGAGGTTGCTTTGGGCTAGGAAGTCTTAATATACAATACCTACTCCCGAGGTTGCTTTGGGCTACGAAGTCTTAATATACAATTCCTACTCCCGAGGTCGCTTTGGGCTACGAAGTCTTAATATACAATACCTACTCCCGAGGTCGCTTTGGGCTACGAAGTCTTAATATACAATACCTACTCCCGAGGCCGCTTTGGGCTACGAAGTCTTAATATACAATACCTACTCCCGAGGTCGCTTTGGGCTACGAAGTCTTAATATACAATACCTACTACCGAGGTCGCTTTGGGCTACGAAGTCTTAATATACAATACCTACTACCGAGGTCGCTTTGGGCTACGAAGTCTTAATCTACAATTCCTACTCCCGAGGTCGCTTTGGGCTACGAAGTCTTAATCTACAATTTCTACTACCGAGGTCGCTTTGGGCTACGAAGTCTTAATCTACAATTCCTACTCCCGAGGTCGCTTTGGGCTACGAAGTCTTAATATACAATACCTACTCCCGAGGTCGCTTTGTGTTACGAAGTCTTAATATACAATACCTACTACCGAGGTTCCTTTGGGCTACGAAGTCTTAATCTACAATTCCTACTCCCGAGGTCGCTTTCCGCTACGAAGTCTTAATCTACAATTCCTACTCCCGAGGTCGCTTTGGGCTACGAAGTCTTAATATACAATTCCTACTACCGAGGTCGCTTTGGGCTACGAAGTCTTAATCTACAATACCTACTCCCAAGGTCGCTTTGGGCTACGAAGCCTTAATATACAATACCTACTCCCAAGGTCGCTTTGGGCTACGAAGTCTTAATCTACAATTCCTACTCCCGAGGTCGCTTTGGGCTACGAAGTCTTAATATACAATACATACTCCCGAGGTCGCTTTGGGCTACGAAGTCTTAATATACAATACCTACTCCCGAAGTCGTTTTGGGCTACGAAGTCTTAATATACAATACCTACTACCGAGGTTGCTTTGGGCTACGAAGTCTTAATATACAATACCTACTCCCGAGGTCGCTTTGGGCTACGAAGTCTTAATATACAATACCTACTCCCGAGGTCGTTTTGGGCTACGAAGTCTTAATCTACAATACCTACTCCCGAGGTCGTTTTGGGCTACGAAGTCTTAATCTACAATTCCTACTACCGAGGTCAATTTGGGCTACGAAGTCTTAATCTACAATTCCTACTCCCGAGGTCGTTTTGGGCTACGAAGTCTTAATCTACAATACCTACTCCCGAGGTCGCTTTGGGCTACGAAGTCTTAATATACAATACCTACTCCCGAGGTCGCTTTGGGCTACGAAGTCTTAATATACAATACCTACTCCCGAGGTCGCTTTGGGCTACGAAGTCTTAATATACAATACCTACTCCCGAGGTCGCTTTGGGCTACGAAGTCTTAATATACAATACCTACTCCCGAGGTCGTTTTGGGCTACGAAGTCTTAATATACAATACCTACTCCCGAGGTCGCTTTGGGCTACGAAGTCTTAATCTACAATACCTACTCCCGAGGTCGCTTTGGGCTGCGAAGTCTTAATCTACAATACCTACTCCCGAGGTCGCTTTGGGCTACGAAGTCTTAATATACAATACCTACTCCCGAGGTCGCTTTGGGCTACGAAGTCTTAATATACAATACCTACTCCCGAGGTCGCTTTGGGCTACGAAGTCTTAATCTACAATTCCTACTCCCGAGGTCGCTTTGGGCTACGAAGTCTTAATCTACAATTCCTATTCCCGAGGTCGCTTTGGGCTACGAAGTCTTAATATACAATACCTTCTCCCGAGGTCGCTTTGGGCTACGAAGTCTTAATATACAATACCTACTCCCGAGGTCGCTTTGGGCTACGAAGTCTTAATCTACAATTCCTACTCCCGAGGTCGCTTTGGGCTACGAAGTCTTAATCTACAATTCCTACTCCCGAGGTCGCTTTGGGCTACGAAGTCTTAATCTACAATACCTACTCCCGAGGTCGCTTTGGGCTACGAAGTCTTAATCTACAATTCCTACTCCCGAGGTCGCTTTGGGCTACGAAGTCTTAACCTACAATACCTACTCCCGAGGTCGCTTTGGACCACGAAGTCTTAACCTACAATACCTACTACCGAGGTCGTTTTGGGCTACGAAGTCTTAATCTACAATTCCTACTCCCGAGGTCGCTTTGGGCTACGAAGTCTTAATCTACAATTCCTACTCCCGAGGTCGCTTTGGGCTACGAAGTCTTAATCTACAATTCCTACTCCCGAGGTCGCTTTGGGCTACGAAGTCTTAATCTACAATTCCTACTCCCGAGGTCGCTTTGGGCTACGAAGTCTTAACCTACAATACCTACTCTCGAGGTCGCTTTGGGCTACGAAGTCTTAATCTACAATTCCTACTCCCGAGGTCGCTTTGGGCTACGAAGTCTTAACCTACAATACCTACTCCCGAGGTCGCTTTGGACCACGAAGTCTTAACCTACAATACCTACTCCCGAGGTCGCTTTGGGCTACGAAGTCTTAATCTACAATTCCTATTCCCGAGGTCGCTTTGGGCTACGAAGTCTTAACCTACAATACCTACTCCCGAGGTCGCTTTGGACTACGAAGTCTTAACCTACAATACCTACTCCCGAGGTCGTTTTGGGCTACGGAACCTTAATATACAATTCCTACTCCCGAGGTCGCTTTGGGCTACGAAGTCTTAATATACAATTCCTACTACCGAGGTCGCTTTGGGCTACGAAGTCTTAATATACAATACCTACTACCGAGGTCGCTTTGGGCTACGAAGTCTTAATATACAATACCTACTCCCGAGGTCGCTTTGGGCTAGGAAGTCTTAATATACAATACCTACTCCCGAGGTCGCTTTGGGCTACGAAGTCTTAATATACAATACCTACTCCCGAGGTCGCTTTGGGCTACGAAGTCTTAATATACAATACCTACTCCCGAGGTCGCTTTGGGCTACGAAGTCTTAATCTACAATTCCTAATACCGAGGTCGCTTTGGGCTACGAAGTCTTAATATACAATACCTACTCCCGAGGTCGCTTTGGGCTACGAAGTCTTAATATACAATACCTACTCCCGAGGTCGCTTTGGGCTACGAAGTCTTAATATACAATACCTACTCCCGAGGTCGCTTTGGGCTACGAAGTCTTAACCTACAATACCTACTCCCGAGGTCGCTTTGGGCTACGAAGTCTTAATATACAATACCAACTCCCGAGGTCGCTTTGGGCTACGAAGTCTTAATATACAATACCTACTCCCGAGGTCGCTTTGGGCTACGAAGTCTTAATCTACAATTCCTACTCCCGAGGTCGCTTTGGGCTACGAAGTCTTAATATACAATACATACTACCGAGGTCGCTTTGGGCTACGAAGTCTTAATCTACAATTCCTACTCCCGAGGTCGCTTTGGGCTACGAAGTCTTAATCTACAATTCCTACTCCCGAGGTCGCTTTGGGCTACGAAGTCTTAATATACAATACCTACTCCCGAGGTCGCTTTGGGCTACGAAGTCTTAATCTACAATTCCTACTCCCGAGGTCGCTTTGGGCTACGAAGTCTTAACCTACAACACCTACTCCCGAGGTCGCTTTGGGCTACGAAGTCTTAACCTACAATACCTACTACCGAGGTCGTTTTGGGCTACGAAGTCTTAATATACAATACCTACTCCCGAGGTCGCTTTGGGCTACGAAGTCTTAATCTACAATTCCTACTCCCGAGGTCGCTTTGGACCACGAAGTCTTAATATACAATACCTACTCCCGAGGTTGCTTTGGGCTAGGAAGTCTTAATATACAATACCTACTCCCGAGGTTGCTTTGGGCTACGAAGTCTTAATATACAATTCCTACTCCCGAGGTCGCTTTGGGCTACGAAGTCTTAATATACAATACCTACTCCCGAGGTCGCTTTGGGCTACGAAGTCTTAATATACAATACCTACTCCCGAGGCCGCTTTGGGCTACGAAGTCTTAATATACAATACCTACTCCCGAGGTCGCTTTGGGCTACGAAGTCTTAATATACAATACCTACTACCGAGGTCGCTTTGGGCTACGAAGTCTTAATATACAATACCTACTACCGAGGTCGCTTTGGGCTACGAAGTCTTAATCTACAATTCCTACTCCCGAGGTCGCTTTGGGCTACGAAGTCTTAATCTACAATTTCTACTACCGAGGTCGCTTTGGGCTACGAAGTCTTAATCTACAATTCCTACTCCCGAGGTCGCTTTGGGCTACGAAGTCTTAATATACAATACCTACTCCCGAGGTCGCTTTGTGCTACGAAGTCTTAATATACAATACCTACTACCGAGGTTCCTTTGGGCTACGAAGTCTTAATCTACAATTCCTACTCCCGAGGTCGCTTTCCGCTACGAAGTCTTAATCTACAATTCCTACTCCCGAGGTCGCTTTGGGCTACGAAGTCTTAATATACAATTCCTACTACCGAGGTCGCTTTGGGCTACGAAGTCTTAATCTACAATACCTACTCCCAAGGTCGCTTTGGGCTACGAAGCCTTAATATACAATACCTACTCCCAAGGTCGCTTTGGGCTACGAAGTCTTAATCTACAATTCCTACTCCCGAGGTCGCTTTGGGCTACGAAGTCTTAATATACAATACATACTCCCGAGGTCGCTTTGGGCTACGAAGTCTTAATATACAATACCTACTCCCGAAGTCGCTTTGGGCTACGAAGTCTTAATATACAATACCTACTACCGAGGTTGCTTTGGGCTACGAAGTCTTAATATACAATACCTACTCCCGAGGTCGCTTTGGGCTACGAAGTCTTAATATACAATACCTACTCCCGAGGTCGTTTTGGGCTACGAAGTCTTAATCTACAATACCTACTCCCGAGGTCGTTTTGGGCTACGAAGTCTTAATCTACAATTCCTACTACCGAGGTCAATTTGGGCTACGAAGTCTTAATCTACAATTCCTACTCCCGAGGTCGTTTTGGGCTACGAAGTCTTAATCTACAATACCTACTCCCGAGGTCGCTTTGGGCTACGAAGTCTTAATATACAATACCTACTCCCGAGGTCGCTTTGGGCTACGAAGTCTTAATATACAATACCTACTCCCAAGGTCGCTTTGGGCTACGAAGTCTTAATATACAATACCTACTCCCGAGGTCGCTTTGGGCTACGAAGTCTTAATATACAATACCTACTCCCGAGGTCGTTTTGGGCTACGAAGTCTTAATATACAATACCTACTCCCGAGGTCGCTTTGGGCTACGAAGTCTTAATATACAATACCTACTCCCGAGGTCGCTTTGGGCTACGAAGTCTTAATCTACAATACCTACTCCCGAGGTCGCTTTGGGCTACGAAGTCTTAATATACAATACCTACTCCCGAGGTCGCTTTGGGCTACGAAGTCTTAATATACAATACCTACTCCCGAGGTCGCTTTGGGCTACGAAGTCTTAATCTACAATTCCTATTCCCGAGGTCGCTTTGGGCTACGAAGTCTTAATCTACAATTCCTACTCCCGAGGTCGCTTTGGGCTACGAAGTCTTAATCTACAATTCCTACTCCCGAGGTCGCTTTGGGCTACGAAGTCTTAATCTACAATACCTACTCCCGAGGTCGCTTTGGGCTACGAAGTCTTAATCTACAATTCCTACTCCCGAGGTCGCTTTGGGCTACGAAGTCTTAACCTACAATACCTACTCCCGAGGTCGCTTTGGACCACGAAGTCTTAACCTACAATACCTACTACCGAGGTCGTTTTGGGCTACGAAGTCTTAATCTACAATTCCTACTCCCGAGGTCGCTTTGGGCTACGAAGTCTTAATCTACAATTCCTACTCCCGAGGTCGCTTTGGGCTACGAAGTCTTAATCTACAATTCCTACTCCCGAGGTCGCTTTGGGCTACGAAGTCTTAATCTACAATTCCTACTCCCGAGGTCGCTTTGGGCTACGAAGTCTTAACCTACAATACCTACTCTCGAGGTCGCTTTGGGCTACGAAGTCTTAATCTACAATTCCTACTCCCGAGGTCGCTTTGGGCTACGAAGTCTTAACCTACAATACCTACTCCCGAGGTCGCTTTGGACCACGAAGTCTTAACCTACAATACCTACTCCCGAGGTCGCTTTGGGCTACGAAGTCTTAATCTACAATTCCTACTCCCGAGGTCGCTTTGGGCTACGAAGTCTTAATCTACAATTCCTACTCCTGAGGTCGCTTTGGGCTACGAAGTCTTAACCTACAATACCTACTCCCGAGGTCGCTTTGGACCACGAAGTCTTAACCTACAATACCTACTCCCGAGGTCGCTTTGGGCTACGAAGTCTTAATCTACAATTCCTATTCCCGAGGTCGCTTTGGGCTACGAAGTCTTAACCTACAATACCTACTCCCGAGGTCGCTTTGGACTACGAAGTCTTAACCTACAATACCTACTCCCGAGGTCGTTTTGGGCTACGGAACCTTAATATACAATTCCTACTCCCGAGGTCGCTTTGGGCTACGAAGTCTTAATATACAATTCCTACTACCGAGGTCGCTTTGGGCTACGAAGTCTTAATATACAATACCTACTACCGAGGTCGCTTTGGGCTACGAAGTCTTAATATACAATACCTACTCCCGAGGTCGCTTTGGGCTAGGAAGTCTTAATATACAATACCTACTCCCGAGGTCGCTTTGGGCTACGAAGTCTTAATATACAATACCTACTCCCGAGGTCGCTTTGGGCTACGAAGTCTTAATATACAATTCCTACTCCCGAGGTCGCTTTCGGCTACGAAGTCTTAATCTACAATTCCTACTCCCGAGGTCGCTTTGGGCTACGAAGTCTTAATATACAATACCTACTCCCGAGGTCGTTTTGGGCTACGAAGTCTTAATATACAATTCCTACTACCGAGGTCGCTTTGGGCTACGAAGTCTTAATCTACAATACCTACTCCCAAGGTCGCTTTGGGCTACGAAGTCTTAATATACAATACCTACTCCCAAGGTCGCTTTGGGCTACGAAGTCTTAATCTACAATTCCTACTCCCGAGGTCGCTTTGGGCTACGAAGTCTTAATATACAATACATACTCCCGAGGTCGCTTTGGGCTACGAAGTCTTAATATACAATACCTACTCCCGAGGTCGCTTTGGGCTACGAAGTCTTAATCTACAATTCCTACTCCCGAGGTCGCTTTGGGCTACGAAGTCTTAATATACAATACCTACTCCCGAGGTCGCTTTGGGCTACGAAGTCTTAATCTACAATTCCTACTCCCGAGGTCGCTTTGGGCTACGAAGTCTTAATCTACAATTCCTACTCCCGAGGTCGCTTTGGGCTACGAAGTCTTAATATACAATACCTACTACCGAGGTCGCTTTGGGCTACGAAGTCTTAATCTACAATTCCTACTCCCGAGGTCGCTTTGGGCTACGAAGTCTTAACCTACAACACCTACTCCCGAGGTCGCTTTGGGCTACGAAGTCTTAACCTACAATACCTACTACCGAGGTCGTTTTGGGCTACGAAGTCTTAATATACAATACCTACTCCCGAGGTCGCTTTGGGCTACGAAGTCTTAATCTACAATTCCTACTCCCGAGGTCGCTTTGGACCACGAAGTCTTAATATACAATACCTACTCCCGAGGTTGCTTTGGGCTAGGAAGTCTTAATATACAATACCTACTCCCGAGGTTGCTTTGGGCTACGAAGTCTTAATATACAATTCCTACTCCCGAGGTCGCTTTGGGCTACGAAGTCTTAATATACAATACCTACTCCCGAGGTCGCTTTGGGCTACGAAGTCTTAATATACAATACCTACTCCCGAGGCCGCTTTGGGCTACGAAGTCTTAATATACAATACCTACTCCCGAGGTCGCTTTGGGCTACGAAGTCTTAATATACAATACCTACTACCGAGGTCGCTTTGGGCTACGAAGTCTTAATATACAATACCTACTACCGAGGTCGCTTTGGGCTACGAAGTCTTAATCTACAATTCCTACTCCCGAGGTCGCTTTGGGCTACGAAGTCTTAATCTACAATTTCTACTACCGAGGTCGCTTTGGGCTACGAAGTCTTAATCTACAATTCCTACTCCCGAGGTCGCTTTGGGCTACGAAGTCTTAATATACAATACCTACTCCCGAGGTCGCTTTGTGTTACGAAGTCTTAATATACAATACCTACTACCGAGGTTCCTTTGGGCTACGAAGTCTTAATCTACAATTCCTACTCCCGAGGTCGCTTTCCGCTACGAAGTCTTAATCTACAATTCCTACTCCCGAGGTCGCTTTGGGCTACGAAGTCTTAATCTACAATTCCTACTACCGAGGTCGCTTTGGGCTACGAAGTCTTAATCTACAATACCTACTCCCAAGGTCGCTTTGGGCTACGAAGCCTTAATATACAATACCTACTCCCAAGGTCGCTTTGGGCTACGAAGTCTTAATCTACAATTCCTACTCCCGAGGTCGCTTTGGGCTACGAAGTCTTAATATACAATACATACTCCCGAGGTCGCTTTGGGCTACGAAGTCTTAATATACAATACCTACTCCCGAAGTCGTTTTGGGCTACGAAGTCTTAATATACAATACCTACTACCGAGGTTGCTTTGGGCTACGAAGTCTTAATATACAATACCTACTCCCGAGGTCGCTTTGGGCTACGAAGTCTTAATATACAATACATACTCCCGAGGTCGTTTTGGGCTACGAAGTCTTAATCTACAATACCTACTCCCGAGGTCGTTTTGGGCTACGAAGTCTTAATCTACAATTCCTACTACCGAGGTCAATTTGGGCTACGAAGTCTTAATCTACAATTCCTACTCCCGAGGTCGTTTTGGGCTACGAAGTCTTAATCTACAATACCTACTCCCGAGGTCGCTTTGGGCTACGAAATCTTAATATACAATACCTACTCCCGAGGTCGCTTTGGGCTACGAAGTCTTAATATACAATACCTACTCCCGAGGTCGCTTTGGGCTACGAAGTCTTAATATACAATACCTACTCCCGAGGTCGCTTTGGGCTACGAAGTCTTAATATACAATACCTACTCCCGAGGTCGTTTTGGGCTACGAAGTCTTAATATACAATACCTACTCCCGAGGTCGCTTTGGGCTACGAAGTCTTAATCTACAATACCTACTCCCGAGGTCGCTTTGGGCTGCGAAGTCTTAATCTACAATACCTACTCCCGAGGTCGCTTTGGGCTACGAAGTCTTAATATACAATACCTACTCCCGAGGTCGCTTTGGGCTACGAAGTCTTAATATACAATACCTACTCCCGAGGTCGCTTTGGGCTACGAAGTCTTAATCTACAATTCCTACTCCCGAGGTCGCTTTGGGCTACGAAGTCTTAATCTACAATTCCTATTCCCGAGGTCGCTTTGGGCTACGAAGTCTTAATATACAATACCTTCTCCCGAGGTCGCTTTGGGCTACGAAGTCTTAATATACAATACCTACTCCCGAGGTCGCTTTGGGCTACGAAGTCTTAATCTACAATTCCTACTCCCGAGGTCGCTTTGGGCTACGAAGTCTTAATCTACAATTCCTACTCCCGAGGTCGCTTTGGGCTACGAAGTCTTAATCTACAATACCTACTCCCGAGGTCGCTTTGGGCTACGAAGTCTTAATCTACAATTCCTACTCCCGAGGTCGCTTTGGGCTACGAAGTCTTAACCTACAATACCTACTCCCGAGGTCGCTTTGGACCACGAAGTCTTAACCTACAATACCTACTACCGAGGTCGTTTTGGGCTACGAAGTCTTAATCTACAATTCCTACTCCCGAGGTCGCTTTGGGCTACGAAGTCTTAATCTACAATTCCTACTCCCGAGGTCGCTTTGGGCTACGAAGTCTTAATCTACAATTCCTACTCCCGAGGTCGCTTTGGGCTACGAAGTCTTAATCTACAATTCCTACTCCCGAGGTCGCTTTGGGCTACGAAGTCTTAACCTACAATACCTACTCTCGAGGTCGCTTTGGGCTACGAAGTCTTAATCTACAATTCCTACTCCCGAGGTCGCTTTGGGCTACGAAGTCTTAACCTACAATACCTACTCCCGAGGTCGCTTTGGACCACGAAGTCTTAACCTACAATACCTACTCCCGAGGTCGCTTTGGGCTACGAAGTCTTAATCTACAATTCCTATTCCCGAGGTCGCTTTGGGCTACGAAGTCTTAACCTACAATACCTACTCCCGAGGTCGCTTTGGACTACGAAGTCTTAACCTACAATACCTACTCCCGAGGTCGTTTTGGGCTACGGAACCTTAATATACAATTCCTACTCCCGAGGTCGCTTTGGGCTACGAAGTCTTAATATACAATTCCTACTACCGAGGTCGCTTTGGGCTACGAAGTCTTAATATACAATACCTACTACCGAGGTCGCTTTGGGCTACGAAGTCTTAATATACAATACCTACTCCCGAGGTCGCTTTGGGCTAGGAAGTCTTAATATACAATACCTACTCCCGAGGTCGCTTTGTGCTACGAAGTCTTAATATACAATACCTACTCCCGAGGTCGCTTTGGGCTACGAAGTCTTAATATACAATACCTACTCCCGAGGTCGCTTTGGGCTACGAAGTCTTAATCTACAATTCCTAATCCCGAGGTCGCTTTGGGCTACGAAGTCTTAATATACAATACCTACTCCCGAGGTCGCTTTGGGCTACGAAGTCTTAATATACAATACCTACTCCCGAGGTCGCTTTGGGCTACGAAGTCTTAATATACAATACCTACTCCCGAGGTCGCTTTGGGCTACGAAGTCTTAACCTACAATACCTACTCCCGAGGTCGCTTTGGGCTACGAAGTCTTAATATACAATACCAACTCCCGAGGTCGCTTTGGGCTACGAAGTCTTAATATACAATACCTACTCCCGAGGTCGCTTTGGGCTACGAAGTCTTAATCTACAATTCCTACTCCCGAGGTCGCTTTGGGCTACGAAGTCTTAATATACAATACATACTACCGAGGTCGCTTTGGGCTACGAAGTCTTAATCTACAATTCCTACTCCCGAGGTCGCTTTGGGCTACGAAGTCTTAATCTACAATTCCTACTCCCGAGGTCGCTTTGGGCTACGAAGTCTTAATCTACAATTCCTACTCCCGAGGTCGCTTTGGGCTACGAAGTCTTAATATACAATACCTACTCCCGAGGTCGCTTTGGGCTACGAAGTCTTAATCTACAATTCCTACTCCCGAGGTCGCTTTGGGCTACGAAGTCTTAACCTACAACACCTACTCCCGAGGTCGCTTTGGGCTACGAAGTCTTAACCTACAATACCTACTACCGAGGTCGTTTTGGGCTACGAAGTCTTAATATACAATACCTACTCCCGAGGTCGCTTTGGGCTACGAAGTCTTAATCTACAATTCCTACTCCCGAGGTCGCTTTGGACCACGAAGTCTTAATATACAATACCTACTCCCGAGGTTGCTTTGGGCTAGGAAGTCTTAATATACAATACCTACTCCCGAGGTTGCTTTGGGCTACGAAGTCTTAATATACAATTCCTACTCCCGAGGTCGCTTTGGGCTACGAAGTCTTAATATACAATACCTACTCCCGAGGTCGCTTTGGGCTACGAAGTCTTAATATACAATACCTACTCCCGAGGCCGCTTTGGGCTACGAAGTCTTAATATACAATACCTACTCCCGAGGTCGCTTTGGGCTACGAAGTCTTAATATACAATACCTACTACCGAGGTCGCTTTGGGCTACGAAGTCTTAATATACAATACCTACTACCGAGGTCGCTTTGGGCTACGAAGTCTTAATCTACAATTCCTACTCCCGAGGTCGCTTTGGGCTACGAAGTCTTAATCTACAATTTCTACTACCGAGGTCGCTTTGGGCTACGAAGTCTTAATCTACAATTCCTACTCCCGAGGTCGCTTTGGGCTACGAAGTCTTAATATACAATACCTACTCCCGAGGTCGCTTTGTGCTACGAAGTCTTAATATACAATACCTACTACCGAGGTTCCTTTGGGCTACGAAGTCTTAATCTACAATTCCTACTCCCGAGGTCGCTTTCCGCTACGAAGTCTTAATCTACAATTCCTACTCCCGAGGTCGCTTTGGGCTACGAAGTCTTAATATACAATTCCTACTACCGAGGTCGCTTTGGGCTACGAAGTCTTAATCTACAATACCTACTCCCAAGGTCGCTTTGGGCTACGAAGCCTTAATATACAATACCTACTCCCAAGGTCGCTTTGGGCTACGAAGTCTTAATCTACAATTCCTACTCCCGAGGTCGCTTTGGGCTACGAAGTCTTAATATACAATACATACTCCCGAGGTCGCTTTGGGCTACGAAGTCTTAATATACAATACCTACTCCCGAAGTCGCTTTGGGCTACGAAGTCTTAATATACAATACCTACTACCGAGGTTGCTTTGGGCTACGAAGTCTTAATATACAATACCTACTCCCGAGGTCGCTTTGGGCTACGAAGTCTTAATATACAATACCTACTCCCGAGGTCGTTTTGGGCTACGAAGTCTTAATCTACAATACCTACTCCCGAGGTCGTTTTGGGCTACGAAGTCTTAATCTACAATTCCTACTACCGAGGTCAATTTGGGCTACGAAGTCTTAATCTACAATTCCTACTCCCGAGGTCGTTTTGGGCTACGAAGTCTTAATCTACAATACCTACTCCCGAGGTCGCTTTGGGCTACGAAGTCTTAATATACAATACCTACTCCCGAGGTCGCTTTGGGCTACGAAGTCTTAATATACAATACCTACTCCCAAGGTCGCTTTGGGCTACGAAGTCTTAATATACAATACCTACTCCCGAGGTCGCTTTGGGCTACGAAGTCTTAATATACAATACCTACTCCCGAGGTCGTTTTGGGCTACGAAGTCTTAATATACAATACCTACTCCCGAGGTCGCTTTGGGCTACGAAGTCTTAATATACAATACCTACTCCCGAGGTCGCTTTGGGCTACGAAGTCTTAATCTACAATACCTACTCCCGAGGTCGCTTTGGGCTACGAAGTCTTAATATACAATACCTACTCCCGAGGTCGCTTTGGGCTACGAAGTCTTAATATACAATACCTACTCCCGAGGTCGCTTTGGGCTACGAAGTCTTAATCTACAATTCCTACTCCCGAGGTCGCTTTGGGCTACGAAGTCTTAATCTACAATTCCTACTCCCGAGGTCGCTTTGGGCTACGAAGTCTTAATCTACAATTCCTACTCCCGAGGTCGCTTTGGGCTACGAAGTCTTAATCTACAATACCTACTCCCGAGGTCGCTTTGGGCTACGAAGTCTTAATCTACAATTCCTACTCCCGAGGTCGCTTTGGGCTACGAAGTCTTAACCTACAATACCTACTCCCGAGGTCGTTTTGGGCTACGAAGTCTTAATCTACAATACCTACTCCCGAGGTCGTTTTGGGCTACGAAGTCTTAATCTACAATTCCTACTACCGAGGTCAATTTGGGCTACGAAGTCTTAATCTACAATTCCTACTCCCGAGGTCGTTTTGGGCTACGAAGTCTTAATCTACAATACCTACTCCCGAGGTCGCTTTGGGCTACGAAGTCTTAATATACAATACCTACTCCCGAGGTCGCTTTGGGCTACGAAGTCTTAATATACAATACCTACTCCCAAGGTCGCTTTGGGCTACGAAGTCTTAATATACAATACCTACTCCCGAGGTCGCTTTGGGCTACGAAGTCTTAATATACAATACCTACCCCCGAGGTCGTTTTGGGCTACGAAGTCTTAATATACAATACCTACTCCCGAGGTCGCTTTGGGCTACGAAGTCTTAATATACAATACCTACTCCCGAGGTCGCTTTGGGCTACGAAGTCTTAATCTACAATACCTACTCCCGAGGTCGCTTTGGGCTACGAAGTCTTAATATACAATACCTACTCCCGAGGTCGCTTTGGGCTACGAAGTCTTAATATACAATACCTACTCCCGAGGTCGCTTTGGGCTACGAAGTCTTAACCTACAATACCTACTCCCGAGGTCGCTTTGGGCTACGAAGTCTTAATATACAATACCAACTCCCGAGGTCGCTTTGGGCTACGAAGTCTTAATATACAATACCTACTCCCGAGGTCGCTTTGGGCTACGAAGTCTTAATCTACAATTCCTACTCCCGAGGTCGCTTTGGGCTACGAAGTCTTAATATACAATACATACTACCGAGGTCGCTTTGGGCTACGAAGTCTTAATCTACAATTCCTACTCCCGAGGTCGCTTTGGGCTACGAAGTCTTAATCTACAATTCCTACTCCCGAGGTCGCTTTGGGCTACGAAGTCTTAATATACAATACCTACTCCCGAGGTCGCTTTGGGCTACGAAGTCTTAATCTACAATTCCTACTCCCGAGGTCGCTTTGGGCTACGAAGTCTTAACCTACAACACCTACTCCCGAGGTCGCTTTGGGCTACGAAGTCTTAACCTACAATACCTACTACCGAGGTCGTTTTGGGCTACGAAGTCTTAATATACAATACCTACTCCCGAGGTCGCTTTGGGCTACGAAGTCTTAATCTACAATTCCTACTCCCGAGGTCGCTTTGGACCACGAAGTCTTAATATACAATACCTACTCCCGAGGTTGCTTTGGGCTAGGAAGTCTTAATATACAATACCTACTCCCGAGGTTGCTTTGGGCTACGAAGTCTTAATATACAATTCCTACTCCCGAGGTCGCTTTGGGCTACGAAGTCTTAATATACAATACCTACTCCCGAGGTCGCTTTGGGCTACGAAGTCTTAATATACAATACCTACTCCCGAGGCCGCTTTGGGCTACGAAGTCTTAATATACAATACCTACTCCCGAGGTCGCTTTGGGCTACGAAGTCTTAATATACAATACCTACTACCGAGGTCGCTTTGGGCTACGAAGTCTTAATATACAATACCTACTACCGAGGTCGCTTTGGGCTACGAAGTCTTAATCTACAATTCCTACTCCCGAGGTCGCTTTGGGCTACGAAGTCTTAATCTACAATTTCTACTACCGAGGTCGCTTTGGGCTACGAAGTCTTAATCTACAATTCCTACTCCCGAGGTCGCTTTGGGCTACGAAGTCTTAATATACAATACCTACTCCCGAGGTCGCTTTGTGCTACGAAGTCTTAATATACAATACCTACTACCGAGGTTCCTTTGGGCTACGAAGTCTTAATCTACAATTCCTACTCCCGAGGTCGCTTTCCGCTACGAAGTCTTAATCTACAATTCCTACTCCCGAGGTCGCTTTGGGCTACGAAGTCTTAATATACAATTCCTACTACCGAGGTCGCTTTGGGCTACGAAGTCTTAATCTACAATACCTACTCCCAAGGTCGCTTTGGGCTACGAAGCCTTAATATACAATACCTACTCCCAAGGTCGCTTTGGGCAACGAAGTCTTAATCTACAATTCCTACTCCCGAGGTCGCTTTGGGCTACGAAGTCTTAATATACAATACATACTCCCGAGGTCGCTTTGGGCTACGAAGTCTTAATATACAATACCTACTCCCGAAGTCGCTTTGGGCTACGAAGTCTTAATATACAATACCTACTACCGAGGTTGCTTTGGGCTACGAAGTCTTAATATACAATACCTACTCCCGAGGTCGCTTTGGGCTACGAAGTCTTAATATACAATACCTACTCCCGAGGTCGTTTTGGGCTACGAAGTCTTAATCTACAATACCTACTCCCGAGGTCGTTTTGGGCTACGAAGTCTTAATCTACAATTCCTACTACCGAGGTCAATTTGGGCTACGAAGTCTTAATCTACAATTCCTACTCCCGAGGTCGTTTTGGGCTACGAAGTCTTAATCTACAATACCTACTCCCGAGGTCGCTTTGGGCTACGAAGTCTTAATCTACAATACCTACTCCCGAGGTCGCTTTGGGCTACGAAGTCTTAATATACAATACCTACTCCCAAGGTCGCTTTGGGCTACGAAGTCTTAATATACAATACCTACTCCCGAGGTCGCTTTGGGCTACGAAGTCTTAATATACAATACCTACTCCCGAGGTCGTTTTGGGCTACGAAGTCTTAATATACAATACCTACTCCCGAGGTCGCTTTGGGCTACGAAGTCTTAATATACAATACCTACTCCCGAGGTCGCTTTGGGCTACGAAGTCTTAATCTACAATACCTACTCCCGAGGTCGCTTTGGGCTACGAAGTCTTAATATACAATACCTACTCCCGAGGTCGCTTTGGGCTACGAAGTCTTAATATACAATACCTACTCCCGAGGTCGCTTTGGGCTACGAAGTCTTAATATACAATACCTACTCCCGAGGTCGCTTTGGGCTACGAAGTCTTAATCTACAATTCCTACTCCCGAGGTCGCTTTGGGCTACGAAGTCTTAATCTACAATTCCTACTCCCGAGGTCGCTTTGGGCTACGAAGTCTTAATCTACAATTCCTACTCCCGAGGTCGCTTTGGGCTACGAAGTCTTAATCTACAATACCTACTCCCGAGGTCGCTTTGGGCTACGAAGTCTTAATCTACAATTCCTACTCCCGAGGTCGCTTTGGGCTACGAAGTCTTAATATACAATACCTACTCCCGAGGTCGTTTTGGGCTACGAAGTCTTAATCTACAATACCTACTCCCGAGGTCGTTTTGGGCTACGAAGTCTTAATCTACAATTCCTACTACCGAGGTCAATTTGGGCTACGAAGTCTTAATCTACAATTCCTACTCCCGAGGTCGTTTTGGGCTACGAAGTCTTAATCTACAATACCTACTCCCGAGGTCGCTTTGGGCTACGAAGTCTTAATATACAATACCTACTCCCGAGGTCGCTTTGGGCTACGAAGTCTTAATATACAATACCTACTCCCAAGGTCGCTTTGGGCTACGAAGTCTTAATATACAATACCTACTCCCGAGGTCGCTTTGGGCTACGAAGTCTTAATATACAATACCTACTCCCGAGGTCGTTTTGGGCTACGAAGTCTTAATATACAATACCTACTCCCGAGGTCGCTTTGGGCTACGAAGTCTTAATATACAATACCTACTCCCGAGGTCGCTTTGGGCTACGAAGTCTTAATATACAATACCTACTCCCGAGGTCGCTTTGGGCTACGAAGTCTTAATATACAATACCTACTCCCGAGGTCGCTTTGGGCTACGAAGTCTTAATCTACAATTCCTACTCCCGAGGTCGCTTTGGGCTACGAAGTCTTAATCTACAATTCCTACTCCCGAGGTCGCTTTGGGCTACGAAGTCTTAATCTACAATTCCTACTCCCGAGGTCGCTTTGGACCACGAAGTCTTAACCTACAATACCTACTCCCGAGGTCGCTTTGGGCTACGAAGTCTTAATCTACAATTCCTACTCCCGAGGTCGCTTTGGGCTACGAAGTCTTAATCTACAATTCCTACTCCCGAGGTCGCTTTGGGCTACGAAGTCTTAATCTACAATTCCTACTCCTGAGGTCGCTTTGGGCTACGAAGTCTTAACCTACAATACCTACTCCCGAGGTCGCTTTGGACCACGAAGTCTTAACCTACAATACCTACTCCCGAGGTCGCTTTGGGCTACGAAGTCTTAATCTACAATTCCTATTCCCGAGGTCGCTTTGGGCTACGAAGTCTTAACCTACAATACCTACTCCCGAGGTCGCTTTGGACTACGAAGTCTTAACCTACAATACCTACTCCCGAGGTCGTTTTGGGCTACGGAACCTTAATATACAATTCCTACTCCCGAGGTCGCTTTGGGCTACGAAGTCTTAATATACAATTCCTACTACCGAGGTCGCTTTGGGCTACGAAGTCTTAATATACAATACCTACTACCGAGGTCGCTTTGGGCTACGAAGTCTTAATATACAATACCTACTCCCGAGGTCGCTTTGGGCTAGGAAGTCTTAATATACAATACCTACTCCCGAGGTCGCTTTGGGCTACGAAGTCTTAATATACAATACCTACTCCCGAGGTCGCTTTGGGCTACGAAGTCTTAATATACAATTCCTACTCCCGAGGTCGCTTTCGGCTACGAAGTCTTAATCTACAATTCCTACTCCCGAGGTCGCTTTGGGCTACGAAGTCTTAATATACAATACCTACTCCCGAGGTCGTTTTGGGCTACGAAGTCTTAATATACAATTCCTACTACCGAGGTCGCTTTGGGCTACGAAGTCTTAATCTACAATACCTACTCCCAAGGTCGCTTTGGGCTACGAAGTCTTAATATACAATACCTACTCCCAAGGTCGCTTTGGGCTACGAAGTCTTAATCTACAATTCCTACTCCCGAGGTCGCTTTGGGCTACGAAGTCTTAATATACAATACATACTCCCGAGGTCGCTTTGGGCTACGAAGTCTTAATATACAATACCTACTCCCGAGGTCGCTTTGGGCTACGAAGTCTTAATATACAATACCTACTACCGAGGTCGCTTTGGGCTACGAAGTCTTAATCTACAATTCCTACTCCCGAGGTCGCTTTGGGCTACGAAGTCTTAATCTACAATTCCTACTCCCGAGGTCGCTTTGGGCTACGAAGTCTTAATATACAATACCTACTACCGAGGTCGCTTTGGGCTACGAAGTCTTAATCTACAATTCCTACTCCCGAGGTCGCTTTGGGCTACGAAGTCTTAACCTACAACACCTACTCCCGAGGTCGCTTTGGGCTACGAAGTCTTAACCTACAATACCTACTACCGAGGTCGTTTTGGGCTACGAAGTCTTAATATACAATACCTACTCCCGAGGTCGCTTTGGGCTACGAAGTCTTAATCTACAATTCCTACTCCCGAGGTCGCTTTGGACCACGAAGTCTTAATATACAATACCTACTCCCGAGGTTGCTTTGGGCTAGGAAGTCTTAATATACAATACCTACTCCCGAGGTTGCTTTGGGCTACGAAGTCTTAATATACAATTCCTACTCCCGAGGTCGCTTTGGGCTACGAAGTCTTAATATACAATACCTACTCCCGAGGTCGCTTTGGGCTACGAAGTCTTAATATACAATACCTACTCCCGAGGCCGCTTTGGGCTACGAAGTCTTAATATACAATACCTACTCCCGAGGTCGCTTTGGGCTACGAAGTCTTAATATACAATACCTACTACCGAGGTCGCTTTGGGCTACGAAGTCTTAATATACAATACCTACTACCGAGGTCGCTTTGGGCTACGAAGTCTTAATCTACAATTCCTACTCCCGAGGTCGCTTTGGGCTACGAAGTCTTAATCTACAATTTCTACTACCGAGGTCGCTTTGGGCTACGAAGTCTTAATCTACAATTCCTACTCCCGAGGTCGCTTTGGGCTACGAAGTCTTAATATACAATACCTACTCCCGAGGTCGCTTTGTGTTACGAAGTCTTAATATACAATACCTACTACCGAGGTTCCTTTGGGCTACGAAGTCTTAATCTACAATTCCTACTCCCGAGGTCGCTTTCCGCTACGAAGTCTTAATCTACAATTCCTACTCCCGAGGTCGCTTTGGGCTACGAAGTCTTAATATACAATTCCTACTACCGAGGTCGCTTTGGGCTACGAAGTCTAAATCTACAATACCTACTCCCAAGGTCGCTTTGGGCTACGAAGCCTTAATATACAATACCTACTCCCAAGGTCGCTTTGGGCTACGAAGTCTTAATCTACAATTCCTACTCCCGAGGTCGCTTTGGGCTACGAAGTCTTAATATACAATACATACTCCCGAGGTCGCTTTGGGCTACGAAGTCTTAATATACAATACCTACTCCCGAAGTCGTTTTGGGCTACGAAGTCTTAATATACAATACCTACTACCGAGGTTGCTTTGGGCTACGAAGTCTTAATATACAATACCTACTCCCGAGGTCGCTTTGGGCTACGAAGTCTTAATATACAATACCTACTCCCGAGGTCGTTTTGGGCTACGAAGTCTTAATCTACAATACCTACTCCCGAGGTCGTTTTGGGCTACGAAGTCTTAATCTACAATTCCTACTACCGAGGTCAATTTGGGCTACGAAGTCTTAATCTACAATTCCTACTCCCGAGGTCGTTTTGGGCTACGAAGTCTTAATCTACAATACCTACTCCCGAGGTCGCTTTGGGCTACGAAGTCTTAATATACAATACCTACTCCCGAGGTCGCTTTGGGCTACGAAGTCTTAATATACAATACCTACTCCCGAGGTCGCTTTGGGCTACGAAGTCTTAATATACAATACCTACTCCCGAGGTCGCTTTGGGCTACGAAGTCTTAATATACAATACCTACTCCCGAGGTCGTTTTGGGCTACGAAGTCTTAATATACAATACCTACTCCCGAGGTCGCTTTGGGCTACGAAGTCTTAATCTACAATACCTACTCCCGAGGTCGCTTTGGGCTGCGAAGTCTTAATCTACAATACCTACTCCCGAGGTCGCTTTGGGCTACGAAGTCTTAATATACAATACCTACTCCCGAGGTCGCTTTGGGCTACGAAGTCTTAATATACAATACCTACTCCCGAGGTCGCTTTGGGCTACGAAGTCTTAATCTACAATTCCTACTCCCGAGGTCGCTTTGGGCTACGAAGTCTTAATCTACAATTCCTATTCCCGAGGTCGCTTTGGGCTACGAAGTCTTAATATACAATACCTTCTCCCGAGGTCGCTTTGGGCTACGAAGTCTTAATATACAATACCTACTCCCGAGGTCGCTTTGGGCTACGAAGTCTTAATCTACAATTCCTACTCCCGAGGTCGCTTTGGGCTACGAAGTCTTAATCTACAATTCCTACTCCCGAGGTCGCTTTGGGCTACGAAGTCTTAATCTACAATACCTACTCCCGAGGTCGCTTTGGGCTACGAAGTCTTAATCTACAATTCCTACTCCCGAGGTCGCTTTGGGCTACGAAGTCTTAACCTACAATACCTACTCCCGAGGTCGCTTTGGACCACGAAGTCTTAACCTACAATACCTACTACCGAGGTCGTTTTGGGCTACGAAGTCTTAATCTACAATTCCTACTCCCGAGGTCGCTTTGGGCTACGAAGTCTTAATCTACAATTCCTACTCCCGAGGTCGCTTTGGGCTACGAAGTCTTAATCTACAATTCCTACTCCCGAGGTCGCTTTGGGCTACGAAGTCTTAATCTACAATTCCTACTCCCGAGGTCGCTTTGGGCTACGAAGTCTTAACCTACAATACCTACTCTCGAGGTCGCTTTGGGCTACGAAGTCTTAATCTACAATTCCTACTCCCGAGGTCGCTTTGGGCTACGAAGTCTTAACCTACAATACCTACTCCCGAGGTCGCTTTGGACCACGAAGTCTTAACCTACAATACCTACTCCCGAGGTCGCTTTGGGCTACGAAGTCTTAATCTACAATTCCTATTCCCGAGGTCGCTTTGGGCTACGAAGTCTTAACCTACAATACCTACTCCCGAGGTCGCTTTGGACTACGAAGTCTTAACCTACAATACCTACTCCCGAGGTCGTTTTGGGCTACGGAACCTTAATATACAATTCCTACTCCCGAGGTCGCTTTGGGCTACGAAGTCTTAATATACAATTCCTACTACCGAGGTCGCTTTGGGCTACGAAGTCTTAATATACAATACCTACTACCGAGGTCGCTTTGGGCTACGAAGTCTTAATATACAATACCTACTCCCGAGGTCGCTTTGGGCTAGGAAGTCTTAATATACAATACCTACTCCCGAGGTCGCTTTGGGCTACGAAGTCTTAATATACAATACCTACTCCCGAGGTCGCTTTGGGCTACGAAGTCTTAATATACAATACCTACTCCCGAGGTCGCTTTGGGCTACGAAGTCTTAATCTACAATTCCTAATCCCGAGGTCGCTTTGGGCTACGAAGTCTTAATATACAATACCTACTCCCGAGGTCGCTTTGGGCTACGAAGTCTTAATATACAATACCTACTCCCGAGGTCGCTTTGGGCTACGAAGTCTTAATATACAATACCTACTCCCGAGGTCGCTTTGGGCTACGAAGTCTTAATATACAATACCTACTCCCGAGGTCGCTTTGGGCTACGAAGTCTTAACCTACAATACCTACTCCCGAGGTCGCTTTGGGCTACGAAGTCTTAATATACAATACCAACTCCCGAGGTCGCTTTGGGCTACGAAGTCTTAATATACAATACCTACTCCCGAGGTCGCTTTGGGCTACGAAGTCTTAATCTACAATTCCTACTACCGAGGTCGCTTTGGGCTACGAAGTCTTAATATACAATACATACTACCGAGGTCGCTTTGGGCTACGAAGTCTTAATCTACAATTCCTACTCCCGAGGTCGCTTTGGGCTACGAAGTCTTAATCTACAATTCCTACTCCCGAGGTCGCTTTGGGCTACGAAGTCTTAATATACAATACCTACTCCCGAGGTCGCTTTGGGCTACGAAGTCTTAATCTACAATTCCTACTCCCGAGGTCGCTTTGGGCTACGAAGTCTTAACCTACAACACCTACTCCCGAGGTCGCTTTGGGCTACGAAGTCTTAACCTACAATACCTACTACCGAGGTCGCTTTGGGCTACGAAGTCTTAATATACAATACCTACTCCCGAGGTCGCTTTGGGCTACGAAGTCTTAATCTACAATTCCTACTCCCGAGGTCGCTTTGGACCACGAAGTCTTAATATACAATACCTACTCCCGAGGTTGCTTTGGGCTAGGAAGTCTTAATATACAATACCTACTCCCGAGGTTGCTTTGGGCTACGAAGTCTTAATATACAATTCCTACTCCCGAGGTCGCTTTGGGCTACGAAGTCTTAATATACAATACCTACTCCCGAGGTCGCTTTGGGCTACGAAGTCTTAATATACAATACCTACTCCCGAGGCCGCTTTGGGCTACGAAGTCTTAATATACAATACCTACTCCCGAGGTCGCTTTGGGCTACGAAGTCTTAATATACAATACCTACTACCGAGGTCGCTTTGGGCTACGAAGTCTTAATATACAATACCTACTACCGAGGTCGCTTTGGGCTACGAAGTCTTAATCTACAATTTCTACTACCGAGGTCGCTTTGGGCTACGAAGTCTTAATCTACAATTCCTACTCCCGAGGTCGCTTTGGGCTACGAAGTCTTAATATACAATACCTACTCCCGAGGTCGCTTTGTGCTACGAAGTCTTAATATACAATACCTACTACCGAGGTTCCTTTGGGCTACGAAGTCTTAATCTACAATTCCTACTCCCGAGGTCGCTTTCCGCTACGAAGTCTTAATCTACAATTCCTACTCCCGAGGTCGCTTTGGGCTACGAAGTCTTAATATACAATTCCTACTACCGAGGTCGCTTTGGGCTACGAAGTCTTAATCTACAATACCTACTCCCAAGGTCGCTTTGGGCTACGAAGCCTTAATATACAATACCTACTCCCAAGGTCGCTTTGGGCTACGAAGTCTTAATCTACAATTCCTACTCCCGAGGTCGCTTTGGGCTACGAAGTCTTAATATACAATACATACTCCCGAGGTCGCTTTGGGCTACGAAGTCTTAATATACAATACCTACTACCGAGGTTGCTTTGGGCTACGAAGTCTTAATATACAATACCTACTCCCGAGGTCGCTTTGGGCTACGAACTCTTAATCTACAATACCTACTCCCGAGGTCGTTTTGGGCTACGAAGTCTTAATCTACAATTCCTACTACCGAGGTCAATTTGGGCTACGAAGTCTTAATCTACAATTCCTACTCCCGAGGTCGTTTTGGGCTACGAAGTCTTAATCTACAATACCTACTCCCGAGGTCGCTTTGGGCTACGAAGTCTTAATATACAATACCTACTCCCGAGGTCGCTTTGGGCTACGAAGTCTTAATATACAATACCTACTCCCAAGGTCGCTTTGGGCTACGAAGTCTTAATATACAATACCTACTCCCGAGGTCGCTTTGGGCTACGAAGTCTTAATATACAATACCTACTCCCGAGGTCGTTTTGGGCTACGAAGTCTTAATATACAATACCTACTCCCGAGGTCGTTTTGGGCTACGAAGTCTTAATATACAATACCTACTCCCGAGGTCGCTTTGGGCTACGAAGTCTTAATATACAATACCTACTCCCGAGGTCGCTTTGGGCTACGAAGTCTTAATCTACAATACCTACTCCCGAGGTCGCTTTGGGCTACGAAGTCTTAATATACAATACCTACTCCCGAGGTCGCTTTGGGCTACGAAGTCTTAATATACAATACCTACTCCCGAGGTCGCTTTGGGCTACGAAGTCTTAATCTACAATTCCTACTCCCGAGGTCGCTTTGGGCTACGAAGTCTTAATCTACAATTCCTACTCCCGAGGTCGCTTTGGGCTACGAAGTCTTAATCTACAATTCCTACTCCCGAGGTCGCTTTGGGCTACGAAGTCTTAATCTACAATACCTACTCCCGAGGTCGCTTTGGGCTACGAAGTCTTAATCTACAATTCCTACTCCCGAGGTCGCTTTGGGCTACGAAGTCTTAACCTACAATACCTACTCCCGAGGTCGCTTTGGACCACGAAGTCTTAACCTACAATACCTACTACCGAGGTCGTTTTGGGCTACGAAGTCTTAATCTACAATTCCTACTCCCGAGGTCGCTTTGGGCTACGAAGTCTTAATCTACAATTCCTACTCCCGAGGTCGCTTTGGGCTACGAAGTCTTAATCTACAATTCCTACTCCCGAGGTCGCTTTGGGCTACTAAGTCTTAATCTACAATTCCTACTCCCGAGGTCGCTTTGGGCTACGAAGTCTTAACCTACAATACCTACTCTCGAGGTCGCTTTGGGCTACGAAGTCTTAATCTACAATTCCTACTCCCGAGGTCGCTTTGGGCTACGAAGTCTTAACCTACAATACCTACTCCCGAGGTCGCTTTGGACCACGAAGTCTTAACCTACAATACCTACTCCCGAGGTCGCTTTGGGCTACGAAGTCTTAATCTACAATTCCTACTCCCGAGGTCGCTTTGGGCTACGAAGTCTTAATCTACAATTCCTACTCCTGAGGTCGCTTTGGGCTACGAAGTCTTAACCTACAATACCTACTCCCGAGGTCGCTTTGGACCACGAAGTCTTAACCTACAATACCTACTCCCGAGGTCGCTTTGGGCTACGAAGTCTTAATCTACAATTCCTATTCCCGAGGTCGCTTTGGGCTACGAAGTCTTAACCTACAATACCTACTCCCGAGGTCGCTTTGGACTACGAAGTCTTAACCTACAATACCTACTCCCGAGGTCGTTTTGGGCTACGGAACCTTAATATACAATTCCTACTCCCGAGGTCGCTTTGGGCTACGAAGTCTTAATATACAATTCCTACTACCGAGGTCGCTTTGGGCTACGAAGTCTTAATATACAATACCTACTACCGAGGTCGCTTTGGGCTACGAAGTCTTAATATACAATACCTACTCCCGAGGTCGCTTTGGGCTACGAAGTCTTAATATACAATACCTACTCCCGAGGTCGCTTTGGGCTACGAAGTCTTAATATACAATACCTACTCCCGAGGTCGCTTTGGGCTACGAAGTCTTAATATACAATACCTACTCCCGAGGTCGCTTTGGGCTACGAAGTCTTAATCTACAATTCCTACTCCCGAGGTCGCTTTGGGCTACGAAGTCTTAATCTACAATTCCTATTCCCGAGGTCGCTTTGGGCTACGAAGTCTTAATCTACAATTCCTACTCCCGAGGTCGCTTTGGGCTACGAAGTCTTAACCTACAATTCCTACTCCCGAGGTCGCTTTGGGCTACGAAGTCTTAATCTACAATTCCTACTCCCGAGGTCGCTTTGGGCTACGAAGTCTTAATCTACAATACCTACTACCGATGTCGCTTTGGGCTACGAAGTCTTAATATACAATACCTACTCCCGAGGTCGCTTTGGGCTACGAAGTCTTAATATACAATACCTACTCCCGAGGTCGTTTTGGGCTACGAAGTCTTAACCTACAATACCTACAACCCAAGGTCGCTTTGGGCTATGAAGTCTTAACCTACAATACCTACAACCCAAGGTCGCTTTGGGCTACGAAGTCTTAACCTACAATACCTACTCCCGAGGTCGCTTTGGGCTACGAAGTCTTAACCTACAATACCTACTACCGAGGTCGTTTTGGGCTGCGAAGTCTTAATATACAATACCTACTCCGGAGGTCGCTTTGGGCTATGAAGTCTTAATATACAATACCTACTCCCGAGGTCGCTTTGGGCTACGAAGTCTTAATCTACAATTCCTACTCCCGAGGTCGCTTTGGGCTACGAAGTCTTAACCTACAATACCTACTCCCGAGGTCGCTTTGGGCTATGAAGTCTTAATATACAATACCTACTCCCGAGGTCGCTTTGGGCTATGAAGTCTTAATATACAATACCTACTCCCGAGGTCGCTTTGGGCTACGAAGTCTTAATCTACAATTCCTACTTCCGAGGTCGCTTTGGGCTACGAAGTCTTAATCTACAATTCCTACTCCCGAGGTCGCTTTGGACCACGAAGTCTTAACCTACAATACCTACTACCGAGGTCGTTTTGGGCTACGAAGTCTTAATATACAATACCTAGTCCGGAGGTCGCTTTGGGCTACGAAGTCTTAATATACAATACCTACTACCGAGGTCGCTTTGGGCTACGAAGTCTTAATCTACAATTTCTACTCCCGAGGTCGCTTTGGGCTACGAAGTCTTAACCTACAATACCTACTCCCGAGGTCGGTTTGGACCACGAAGTCTTAACCTACAATACCTACTCCCGAGGTCGCTTTGGGCTACGAAGTCTTAATCTACAATTCCTACTCCCGAGGTCGCTTTGGGCTACGAAGTCTTAATCTACAATACCTACTACCGAGGTCGCTTTGGGCTACGAAGTCTTAATATACAATACCTACTCCCGAGGTCGCTTTGGGCTACGAAGTCTTAATCTACAATTCCTACTCCCGAGGTCGCTTTGGGATACGAAGTCTTAATCTACAATACCTACTCCCGAGGTCGCTTTGGACCACGAAGTCTTAACCTACAATACCTACTCCCGAGGTCGTTTTGGGCTACGAAGTCTTAATATACAATACCTACTCCCGAGGTCGCTTTGGGCTACGGAGTCTTAATATACAATACCTACTCCCGAGGTCGCTTTGGGCTACGGAGTCTTAACCTACAATACCTACTCCCGAGGTCGCTTTGGACCACGAAGTCTTAACCTACAATACCAACTACCGAGGTCGTTTTGGGCTACGAAGTCTTAATATACAACACCTACCCCGGAGGTCGCTTTGGGCTAAGAAGTCTTAATATACAATATCTATTACAGAGGTCGCTTTGGGCTACGAAGTCTTAATCTACAATTCCTACTCCCGAGGTCGCTTTGGGCTACGAAGTCTTAATATACAATACCTACTCCCGAGGTCGCTTTGGGCTACGGAGTCTTAACCTACAATACCTACTCCCGAGGTCGCTTTGGACCACGAAGTCTTGACCTACAATACAAACTACCGAGGTCGTTTTGGGCTACGAAGTCTTAATATACAACACCTACTCCGGAGGTCGCTTTGGGCTAAGAAGTCTTAATATACAATATCTATTACAGAGGTCGCTTTGGGCTACGAAGTCTTAACCTACAATACCTACTCCCGAGGTCGCTTTGGACCACGAAGTCTTAACCTACAATACCAACTACAGAGGTCGCTTTGGGCTACGAAGTCTTAATCTACAATTCCTACTCCTGAGGTCGCTTTGGGCTACGAAGTCTTAACCTACAATACCTACTCCCGAGGTCGCTTTGGACCACGAAGTCTTAACCTGCAATACCTACTCCCGAGGTCGCTTTGGACCACGAAGTCTTAACCTACAATACCTACTACCGAGGTCGTTTTGGGCTACGAAGTCTTAACCTACAATACCTACTCCCGAGGTCGCTTTGGACTACGAAGTCTTAACCTACAATACCTACTCCCGAGGTCGTTTTGGGCTACGGAACCTTAATATACAATTCCTACTCCCGAGGTCGCTTTGGGCTACGAAGTCTTAATATACAATTCCTACTACCGAGGTCGCTTTGGGCTACGAAGTCTTAATATACAATACCTACTACCGAGGTCGCTTTGGGCTACGAAGTCTTAATATACAATACCTACTCCCGAGGTCGCTTTGGGCTAGGAAGTCTTAATATACAATACCTACTCCCGAGGTCGCTTTGGGCTACGAAGTCTTAATATACAATACCTACTCCCGAGGTCGCTTTGGGCTAAGAAGTCTTAATATACAATACCTACTCCCGAGGTCGCTTTGGGCTACGAAGTCTTAATCTACAATTCCTACTCCCGAGGTCGCTTTGGGCTACGAAGTCTTAATCTACAATTCCTATTCCCGAGGTCGCTTTGGGCTACGAAGTCTTAATCTACAATTCCTACTCCCGAGGTCGCTTTGGGCTACGAAGTATTAATCTACAATTCCTACTCCCGAGGTCGCTTTGGGCTACGAAGTCTTAATCTACAATTCCTACTCCCGAGGTCGCTTTGGGCTACGAAGTCTTAATCTACAATACCTACTACCGATGTCGCTTTGGGCTACGAAGTCTTAATATACAATACCTACTCCCGAGGTCGCTTTGGGCTACGAAGTCTTAATATACAATACCTACTCCCGAGGTCGCTTTGGGCTACGAAGTCTTAACCTACAATACCTACAACCCAAGGTCGCTTTGGGCTATGAAGTCTTAACCTACAATACCTACAACCCAAGGTCGCTTTGGGCTACGAAGTCTTAACCTACAATACCTACTCCCGAGGTCGCTTTGGGCTACGAAGTCTTAACCTACAATACCTACTACCGAGGTCGTTTTGGGCTGCGAAGTCTTAATATACAATACCTACTCCGGAGGTCGCTTTGGGCTATGAAGTCTTAATATACAATACCTACTCCCGAGGTCGCTTTGGGCTACGAAGTCTTAATCTACAATTCCTACTCCCGAGGTCGCTTTGGGCTACGAAGTCTTAACCTACAATACCTACTCCCGAGGTCGCTTTGGGCTATGAAGTCTTAATATACAATACCTACTCCCGAGGTCGCTTTGGGCTATGAAGTCTTAATATACAATACCTACTCCCGAGGTCGCTTTGGGCTACGAAGTCTTAATCTACAATTCCTACTCCCGAGGTCGCTTTGGGCTACGAAGTCTTAATCTACAATTCCTACTCCCGAGGTCGCTTTGGACCACGAAGTCTTAACCTACAATACCTACTACCGAGGTCGTTTTGGGCTACGAAGTCTTAATATACAATACCTAGTCCGGAGGTCGCTTTGGGCTACGAAGTCTTAATATACAATACCTACTACCGAGGTCGCTTTGGGCTACGAAGTCTTAATCTACAATTTCTACTCCCGAGGTCGCTTTGGGCTACGAAGTCTTAACCTACAATACCTACTCCCGAGGTCGGTTTGGACCACGAAGTCTTAACCTACAATACCTACTCCCGAGGTCGCTTTGGGCTACGAAGTCTTAATCTACAATTCCTACTCCCGAGGTCGCTTTGGGCTACGAAGTCTTAATCTACAATACCTACTACCGAGGTCGCTTTGGGCTACGAAGTCTTAATATACAATACCTACTCCCGAGGTCGCTTTGGGCTACGAAGTCTTAATCTACAATTCCTACTCCCGAGGTCGCTTTGGGATACGAAGTCTTAATCTACAATACCTACTCCCGAGGTCGCTTTGGACCACGAAGTCTTAACCTACAATACCTACTCCCGAGGTCGTTTTGGGCTACGAAGTCTTAATATACAATACCTACTCCCGAGGTCGCTTTGGGCTACGGAGTCTTAATATACAATACCTACTCCCGAGGTCGCTTTGGGCTACGGAGTCTTAACCTACAATACCTACTCCCGAGGTCGCTTTGGACCACGAAGTCTTAACCTACAATACCAACTACCGAGGTCGTTTTGGGCTACGAAGTCTTAATATACAACACCTACTCCGGAGGTCGCTTTGGGCTAAGAAGTCTTAATATACAATATCTATTACAGAGGTCGCTTTGGGCTACGAAGTCTTAATCTACAATTCCTACTCCCGAGGTCGCTTTGGGCTACGAAGTCTTAATCTACAATTCCTACTCCCGAGGTCGCTTTGGGCTACGAAGTCTTAACCTACAATACCTACTCCCGAGGTCGCTTTGGACCACGAAGTCTTAACCTACAATACCTACTCCCGAGGTCGCTTTGGGCTACGAAGTCTTAATCTACAATTCCTACTCCCGAGGTCGCTTTGGGCTACGAAGTCTTAACCTACAATACCTACTCCCGAGGTCGCTTTGGGCTACGAAGTCTTAATCTACAATTCCTACTCCCGAAGTCGCTTTGGGCTACGAAGTCTTAATCTACAATTCCTACTCCCGAGGTCGCTTTGGGCTACGAAGTCTTAATCTACAATTCCTACTCCCGAGGTCGCTTTGGGCTACGAAGTCTTAATATACAATACCTACTCCCGAGGTCGCTTTGGGCTACGAAGTCTTAACCTACAATACCTACTCCCGAGGTCGCTTTGGACCACGAAGTCTTAACCTACAATACCTACTACCGAAATCGTTTTGGGCTACGAAGTCTTAATATACAATACCTACTCCGGAGGTCGCTTTGGGCTACGAAGTCTTAATATACAATACCTACTACCGAGGTCGCTTTGGACCACGAAGTCTTAACCTACAATACCTACTCCCGAGGTCGCTTTGGACCACGAAGTCTTAACCTACAATACCTACTACCGAGGTCGCTTTGGGCTACGAAGTCTTAATATACAATACCTACTCTCGAGGTCGCTTTGGGCTACGAAGTCTTAATCTACAATTCCTACTCCCGAGGTCGCTTTGGGCTACGAAGTCTTAATATACAATACCTACTACCGAGGTCGCTTTGGGCTACGAAGTCTTAATATACAATACCTACTCCCGAGGTCGCTTTGGGCTACGAAGTCTTAATCTACAATTCCTACTCCCGAGGTCGCTTTGGGCTACGAAGTCTTAACCTACAATACCTACTCCCGAGGTTGCTTTGGACCACGAAGTCTTAACCTACAATACCTACTCCCGAGGTCGCTTTGGGCTACGAAGTCTTAATCTATAATTCCTACTCCCAAGGTCGCTTTGGGCTACGAAGTCTTAACCTGCAATACCTACTCCCGAGGTCGCTTTGGACCACGAAGTCTTAACCTACAATACCTACTACCGAGGTCGTTTTGGGCTACGAAGTCTTAATATACAATACCTACTCCGGAGGTCGCTTTGGGCTACGAAGTCTTAATATACAATACCTACTACCGAGGTCGCTTTGGGCTACGAAGTCTTAATCTACAATTCCTACTTTCGAGGTCGCTTTGGGCTACGAAGTCTTAACCTACAATACCTACTCCCGAGGTCGCTTTGGACCACGAAGTCTTAACCTACAATACCTACTCCCGAGGTCGCTTTGGGCTACGAAGTCTTAATCTACAATTCCTACTCCCGAGGTCGCTTTGGGCTACGAAGTCTTAATATACAATACCTAATACCGATGTCGCTTTGGGCTACGAAGTCTTAATATACAATACCTACTCGCGAGGTCGCTTTGGGCTACGAAGTCTTAATCTACAATTCCTACTCCCGAGGTCGCTTTGGGCTACGAAGTCTTAACCTACAATACCTACTCCCGAGGTCGCTTTGGACCACGAAGTCTTAACCTACAATACCTACTCCCGAGGTCGCTTTGGGCTACGAAGTCTTAATCTACAATTCCTACTCCCGAGGTCGCTTTGGGCTACGAAGTCAACCTACAATACCTACTCCCGAGGTCGCTTTGGACCACGAAGTCTTAACCTACAATACCTACTACCGAGGTAGTTTTGGGCTACGAAATCTTAATATACAATACCTACTCCGGAGGTCGCTTTGGGCTACGAAGTCTTAATATACAATACCTACTCCGGAGGTCGCTTTGGACCACGAAGTCTTAATATACAATACCTACTCCCGAGGTCGCTTTGGGCTACGAAGTCTTAATATACAATACCTACTCCCGAGGTCGCTTTGGGCTACGAAGTCTTAACCTACAATACCTACTCCCGAGGTCGCTTTGGACCACGAAGTCTTAACATACAATACCTACTCCCGAGGTCGTTTTGGGCTACGAAGTCTTAATATACAATACCTACTCCGGAGGTCGCTTTGGGCTACGAAGTCTTAATATACAATACCTACTACCGAGGTCGCTTTGGGCTACGAAGTCTTAATCTACAATTCCTACTCCCGAGGTCGCTTTGGGCTACGAAGTCTTAACCTACAATACCTACTCCCGAGGTCGCTTTGGACCAGGAAGTCTTAACCTACAATACCTACTCCCGAGGTCGCTTTGGGCTACGAAGTCTTAATGTACAATTCCTACTCCCGAGGTCGCTTTGGGCTACGAAGTCTTAACCTACAATACCTACTCCCGAGGTCGCTTTGGACCACGAAGTCTTAACCTACAATACCTACTCCCGAGGTCGTTTTGGACCACGAAGTCTTAACCTACAATACCTACTCCCGAGGTCGCTTTGGGCTACGAAGTCTTAACCTACAATTCCTACTCCCGAGGTCGCTTTGGGCTACGAAGTATTAACCTACAATACCTACTCCCGAGGTCGCTTTGGACCACGAAGTCTTAACCTACAATACCTACTCCCGAGGTCGTTTTGGACCACGAAGTCTTAACCTACAATACCTACTCCCGAGGTCGCTTTGGACCACGAAGTCTTAACCTACAATACGTACTCCCGAGGTCGCTTTGGGCTACGAAGTCTTAATCTACAATTCCTACTCCCGAGGTCGCTTTGGGCTACGAAGTCTTAACCTACAATACCTACTCCCGAGGTCGCTTTGGACCACAAAGTCTTAACCTACAATACTTTCTCCCGAGGTCGTTTTGGACCACGAAGTCTTAACCTACAATACCTACTCCCGAGGTCGCTTTGGACCACGAAGTCTTAACATACAATACCTACTCCCGAGGTCGTTTTGGGCTACGAAGTCTTAATATACAATACCTACTCCGGAGGTCGCTTTGGGCTACGAAGTCTTAATATACAATACCTACTACCGAGGTCGCTTTGGGCTACGAAGTCTTAATCTACAATTCCTACTCCCGAGGTCGCTTTGGACCACGAAGTCTTAACCTACAATACCTACTCCCGAGGTCGCTTTGGACCAGGAAGTCTTAACCTACAATACCTACTCCCGAGGTCGCTTTGGGCTACGAAGTCTTAATGTACAATTCCTACTCCCGAGGTCGCTTTGGGCTACGAAGTCTTAACCTACAATACCTACTCCCGAGGTCGCTTTGGACCACGAAGTCTTAACCTACAATACCTACTCCCGAGGTCGTTTTGGACCACGAAGTCTTAACCTACAATACCTACTCCCGAGGTCGCTTTGGGCTACGAAGTCTTAACCTACAATTCCTACTCCCGAGGTCGCTTTGGGCTACGAAGTCTTAACCTACAATACCTACTCCCGAGGTCGCTTTGGACCACGAAGTCTTAACCTACAATACCTACTCCCGAGGTCGTTTTGGACCACGAAGTCTTAACCTACAATACCTACTCCCGAGGTCGCTTTGGACCACGAAGTCTTAACCTACAATACGTACTCCCGAGGTCGCTTTGGGCTACGAAGTCTTAATCTACAATTCCTACTCCCGAGGTCGCTTTGGGCTACGAAGTCTTAACCTACAATACCTACTCCCGAGGTCGCTTTGGACCACAAAGTCTTAACCTACAATACCTTCTCCCGAGGTCGTTTTGGACCACGAAGTCTTAACCTACAATACCTACTACCGAGGTCGTTTTGGGCTACGAAGTCTTAATCTACAATTACTACTCCCGAGGTCGCTTTGGACCACGAAGTCTTAACCTACAATACCTACTCCCGAGGTCGTTTTGGACCACGAAGTCTTAACCTACAATACCTACTCCCGAGGTCGCTTTGGGCTACGAAGTCTTAATCTACAATTCCTACTCCCGAGGTCGCTTTGGGCTACGAAGTCTTAACCTACAATACCTACTCCCGAGGTCGCTTTGGACCACGAAGTCTTAACCTACAATACCTACTCCCGAGGTCGTTTTGGACCACGAAGTCTTAACCTACAATACCTACTCCCGAGGTCGCTTTGGACCACGAAGTCTTAACCTACAATACGTACTCCCGAGGTCGCTTTGGGCTACGAAGTCTTAATCTACAATTCCTACTCCCGAGGTCGCTTTGGGCTACGAAGTCTTAACCTACAATACCTACTCCCGAGGTCGCTTTGGACCAGGAAGTCTTAACCTACAATACCTACTCCCGAGGTCGCTTTGGGCTACGAAGTCTTAATGTACAATACCTACTCCCGAGGTCGCTTTGGACCACGAAGTCTTAACCTACAATACCTACTCCCGAGGTCGTTTTGGACCACGAAGTCTTAACCTACAATACCTACTCCCGAGGTCGCTTTGGGCTACGAAGTCTTAACCTACAATTCCTACTCCCGAGGTCGCTTTGGGCTACGAAGTCTTAACCTACAATACCTACTCCCGAGGTCGCTTTGGACCACGAAGTCTTAACCTACAATACCTACTCCCGAGGTCGTTTTGGACCACGAAGTCTTAACCTACAATACCTACTCCCGAGGTCGCTTTGGACCACGAAGTCTTAACCTACAATACGTACTCCCGAGGTCGCTTTGGGCTACGAAGTCTTAATCTACAATTCCTACTCCCGAGGTCGCTTTGGGCTACGAAGTCTTAACCTACAATACCTACTCCCGAGGTCGCTTTGGACCACAAAGTCTTAACCTACAATACCTTCTCCCGAGGTCGTTTTGGACCACGAAGTCTTAACCTACAATACCTACTCCCGAGGTCGCTTTGGACCACGAAGTCTTAACATACAATACCTACTCCCGAGGTCGTTTTGGGCTACGAAGTCTTAATATACAATACCTACTCCGGAGGTCGCTTTGGGCTACGAAGTCTTAATATACAATACCTACTACCGAGGTCGCTTTGGGCTACGAAGTCTTAATCTACAATTCCTACTCCCGAGGTCGCTTTGGGCTACGAAGTCTTAACCTACAATACCTACTCCCGAGGTCGCTTTGGACCAGGAAGTCTTAACCTACAATACCTACTCCCGAGGTCGCTTTGGGCTACGAAGTCTTAATGTACAATTCCTACTCCCGAGGTCGCTTTGGGCTACGAAGTCTTAACCTACAATACCTACTCCCGAGGTCGCTTTGGACCACGAAGTCTTAACCTACAATACCTACTCCCGAGGTCGTTTTGGACCACGAAGTCTTAACCTACAATACCTACTCCCGAGGTCGCTTTGGGCTACGAAGTCTTAACCTACAATTCCTACTCCCGAGGTCGCTTTGGGCTACGAAGTCTTAACCTACAATACCTACTCCCGAGGTCGCGTTGGACCACGAAGTCTTAACCTACAATACCTACTCCCGAGGTCGTTTTGGACCACGAAGTCTTAACCTACAATACCTACTCCCGAGGTCGCTTTGGACCACGAAGTCTTAACCTACAATACGTACTTCCGAGGTCGCTTTGGGCTACGAAGTCTTAATCTACAATTCCTACTCCCGAGGTCGCTTTGGGCTACGAAGTCTTAACCTACAATACCTACTCCCGAGGTCGCTTTGGACCACGAAGTCTTAACCTACAATACCTTCTCCCGAGGTCGTTTTGGACCACGAAGTCTTAACCTACAATACCTACTCCCGAGGTCGCTTTGGGCTACGAAGTCTTAATCTACAATTACTACTCCCGCGGTCGCTTTGGGCTACGAAGTCTTAACCTACAATACCTACTCCCGAGGTCGCTTTGGACCACGAAGTCTTAACCTACAATACCTACTCCCGAGGTCGCTTTGGGCTACGAAGTCTTAATCTACAATTCCTACTCCCGAGGTCGCTTTGGGCTACGAAGTCTTAACCTACAATACCTACTCCCGAGGTCGCTTTGGGCTACGAAGTCTTAATCTACAATTCCTACTCCCGAGGTCGCTTTGGGCTACGAAGTCTTAACCTACAATACCTACTCCCGAGGTCGTTTTGGGCTACGAAGTCTTAATATACAATTCCTACTCCCGAGGTCGCTTTGGGCTACGAAGTCTTAATCTACAATTCCTACTCCCGCGGTCGCTTTGGGCTACGAAGTCTTAATCTACAATTCCTACTCCCGAGGTCGCTTTGGGCTACGAAGTCTTAACCTACAATTCCTACTCCCGAGGTCGCTTTGGGCTACGAAGTCTTAATCTACAATTCCTACTCCCGAGGTCGCTTTGGGCTACGAAGTCTTAATCTACAATACCTACTACCGATGTCGCTTTGGGCTACGAAGTCTTAATATACAATACCTACTCCCGAGGTCGCTTTGGGCTACGAAGTCTTAATATACAATACCTACTCCCGAGGTCGTTTTGGGCTACGAAGTCTTAACCTACAATACCTACAACCCAAGGTCGCTTTGGGCTATGAAGTCTTAACCTACAATACCTACAACCCAAGGTCGCTTTGGGCTACGAAGTCTTAACCTACAATACCTACTCCCGAGGTCGCTTTGGGCTACGAAGTCTTAACCTACAATACCTACTACCGAGGTCGTTTTGGGCTGCGAAGTCTTAATATACAATACCTACTCCGGAGGTCGCTTTGGGCTATGAAGTCTTAATATACAATACCTACTCCCGAGGTCGCTTTGGGCTACGAAGTCTTAATCTACAATTCCTACTCCCGAGGTCGCTTTGGGCTACGAAGTCTTAACCTACAATACCTACTCCCGAGGTCGCTTTGGGCTATGAAGTCTTAATATACAATACCTACTCCCGAGGTCGCTTTGGGCTATGAAGTCTTAATATACAATACCTACTCCCGAGGTCGCTTTGGGCTACGAAGTCTTAATCTACAATTCCTACTTCCGAGGTCGCTTTGGGCTACGAAGTCTTAATCTACAATTCCTACTCCCGAGGTCGCTTTGGACCACGAAGTCTTAACCTACAATACCTACTACCGAGGTCGTTTTGGGCTACGAAGTCTTAATATACAATACCTAGTCCGGAGGTCGCTTTGGGCTACGAAGTCTTAATATACAATACCTACTACCGAGGTCGCTTTGGGCTACGAAGTCTTAATCTACAATTTCTACTCCCGAGGTCGCTTTGGGCTACGAAGTCTTAACCTACAATACCTACTCCCGAGGTCGGTTTGGACCACGAAGTCTTAACCTACAATACCTACTCCCGAGGTCGCTTTGGGCTACGAAGTCTTAATCTACAATTCCTACTCCCGAGGTCGCTTTGGGCTACGAAGTCTTAATCTACAATACCTACTACCGAGGTCGCTTTGGGCTACGAAGTCTTAATATACAATACCTACTCCCGAGGTCGCTTTGGGCTACGAAGTCTTAATCTACAATTCCTACTCCCGAGGTCGCTTTGGGATACGAAGTCTTAATCTACAATACCTACTCCCGAGGTCGCTTTGGACCACGAAGTCTTAACCTACAATACCTACTCCCGAGGTCGTTTTGGGCTACGAAGTCTTAATATACAATACCTACTCCCGAGGTCGCTTTGGGCTACGGAGTCTTAATATACAATACCTACTCCCGAGGTCGCTTTGGGCTACGGAGTCTTAACCTACAATACCTACTCCCGAGGTCGCTTTGGACCACGAAGTCTTAACCTACAATACCAACTACCGAGGTCGTTTTGGGCTACGAAGTCTTAATATACAACACCTACCCCGGAGGTCGCTTTGGGCTAAGAAGTCTTAATATACAATATCTATTACAGAGGTCGCTTTGGGCTACGAAGTCTTAATCTACAATTCCTACTCCCGAGGTCGCTTTGGGCTACGAAGTCTTAATATACAATACCTACTCCCGAGGTCGCTTTGGGCTACGGAGTCTTAACCTACAATACCTACTCCCGAGGTCGCTTTGGACCACGAAGTCTTGACCTACAATACAAACTACCGAGGTCGTTTTGGGCTACGAAGTCTTAATATACAACACCTACTCCGGAGGTCGCTTTGGGCTAAGAAGTCTTAATATACAATATCTATTACAGAGGTCGCTTTGGGCTACGAAGTCTTAACCTACAATACCTACTCCCGAGGTCGCTTTGGACCACGAAGTCTTAACCTACAATACCAACTACAGAGGTCGCTTTGGGCTACGAAGTCTTAATCTACAATTCCTACTCCTGAGGTCGCTTTGGGCTACGAAGTCTTAACCTACAATACCTACTCCCGAGGTCGCTTTGGACCACGAAGTCTTAACCTGCAATACCTACTCCCGAGGTCGCTTTGGACCACGAAGTCTTAACCTACAATACCTACTACCGAGGTCGTTTTGGGCTACGAAGTCTTAACCTACAATACCTACTCCCGAGGTCGCTTTGGACTACGAAGTCTTAACCTACAATACCTACTCCCGAGGTCGTTTTGGGCTACGGAACCTTAATATACAATTCCTACTCCCGAGGTCGCTTTGGGCTACGAAGTCTTAATATACAATTCCTACTACCGAGGTCGCTTTGGGCTACGAAGTCTTAATATACAATACCTACTACCGAGGTCGCTTTGGGCTACGAAGTCTTAATATACAATACCTACTCCCGAGGTCGCTTTGGGCTAGGAAGTCTTAATATACAATACCTACTCCCGAGGTCGCTTTGGGCTACGAAGTCTTAATATACAATACCTACTCCCGAGGTCGCTTTGGGCTAAGAAGTCTTAATATACAATACCTACTCCCGAGGTCGCTTTGGGCTACGAAGTCTTAATCTACAATTCCTACTCCCGAGGTCGCTTTGGGCTACGAAGTCTTAATCTACAATTCCTATTCCCGAGGTCGCTTTGGGCTACGAAGTCTTAATCTACAATTCCTACTCCCGAGGTCGCTTTGGGCTACGAAGTATTAATCTACAATTCCTACTCCCGAGGTCGCTTTGGGCTACGAAGTCTTAATCTACAATTCCTACTCCCGAGGTCGCTTTGGGCTACGAAGTCTTAATCTACAATACCTACTACCGATGTCGCTTTGGGCTACGAAGTCTTAATATACAATACCTACTCCCGAGGTCGCTTTGGGCTACGAAGTCTTAATATACAATACCTACTCCCGAGGTCGCTTTGGGCTACGAAGTCTTAACCTACAATACCTACAACCCAAGGTCGCTTTGGGCTATGAAGTCTTAACCTACAATACCTACAACCCAAGGTCGCTTTGGGCTACGAAGTCTTAACCTACAATACCTACTCCCGAGGTCGCTTTGGGCTACGAAGTCTTAACCTACAATACCTACTACCGAGGTCGTTTTGGGCTGCGAAGTCTTAATATACAATACCTACTCCGGAGGTCGCTTTGGGCTATGAAGTCTTAATATACAATACCTACTCCCGAGGTCGCTTTGGGCTACGAAGTCTTAATCTACAATTCCTACTCCCGAGGTCGCTTTGGGCTACGAAGTCTTAACCTACAATACCTACTCCCGAGGTCGCTTTGGGCTATGAAGTCTTAATATACAATACCTACTCCCGAGGTCGCTTTGGGCTATGAAGTCTTAATATACAATACCTACTCCCGAGGTCGCTTTGGGCTACGAAGTCTTAATCTACAATTCCTACTCCCGAGGTCGCTTTGGGCTACGAAGTCTTAATCTACAATTCCTACTCCCGAGGTCGCTTTGGACCACGAAGTCTTAACCTACAATACCTACTACCGAGGTCGTTTTGGGCTACGAAGTCTTAATATACAATACCTAGTCCGGAGGTCGCTTTGGGCTACGAAGTCTTAATATACAATACCTACTACCGAGGTCGCTTTGGGCTACGAAGTCTTAATCTACAATTTCTACTCCCGAGGTCGCTTTGGGCTACGAAGTCTTAACCTACAATACCTACTCCCGAGGTCGGTTTGGACCACGAAGTCTTAACCTACAATACCTACTCCCGAGGTCGCTTTGGGCTACGAAGTCTTAATCTACAATTCCTACTCCCGAGGTCGCTTTGGGCTACGAAGTCTTAATCTACAATACCTACTACCGAGGTCGCTTTGGGCTACGAAGTCTTAATATACAATACCTACTCCCGAGGTCGCTTTGGGCTACGAAGTCTTAATCTACAATTCCTACTCCCGAGGTCGCTTTGGGATACGAAGTCTTAATCTACAATACCTACTCCCGAGGTCGCTTTGGACCACGAAGTCTTAACCTACAATACCTACTCCCGAGGTCGTTTTGGGCTACGAAGTCTTAATATACAATACCTACTCCCGAGGTCGCTTTGGGCTACGGAGTCTTAATATACAATACCTACTCCCGAGGTCGCTTTGGGCTACGGAGTCTTAACCTACAATACCTACTCCCGAGGTCGCTTTGGACCACGAAGTCTTAACCTACAATACCAACTACCGAGGTCGTTTTGGGCTACGAAGTCTTAATATACAACACCTACTCCGGAGGTCGCTTTGGGCTAAGAAGTCTTAATATACAATATCTATTACAGAGGTCGCTTTGGGCTACGAAGTCTTAATCTACAATTCCTACTCCCGAGGTCGCTTTGGGCTACGAAGTCTTAATCTACAATTCCTACTCCCGAGGTCGCTTTGGGCTACGAAGTCTTAACCTACAATACCTACTCCCGAGGTCGCTTTGGACCACGAAGTCTTAACCTACAATACCTACTCCCGAGGTCGCTTTGGGCTACGAAGTCTTAATCTACAATTCCTACTCCCGAGGTCGCTTTGGGCTACGAAGTCTTAACCTACAATACCTACTCCCGAGGTCGCTTTGGGCTACGAAGTCTTAATCTACAATTCCTACTCCCGAAGTCGCTTTGGGCTACGAAGTCTTAATCTACAATTCCTACTCCCGAGGTCGCTTTGGGCTACGAAGTCTTAATCTACAATTCCTACTCCCGAGGTCGCTTTGGGCTACGAAGTCTTAATATACAATACCTACTCCCGAGGTCACTTTGGGCTACGAAGTCTTAACCTACAATACCTACTCCCGAGGTCGCTTTGGACCACGAAGTCTTAACCTACAATACCTACTACCGAAATCGTTTTGGGCTACGAAGTCTTAATATACAATACCTACTCCGGAGGTCGCTTTGGGCTACGAAGTCTTAATATACAATACCTACTACCGAGGTCGCTTTGGACCACGAAGTCTTAACCTACAATACCTACTCCCGAGGTCGCTTTGGACCACGAAGTCTTAACCTACAATACCTACTACCGAGGTCGCTTTGGGCTACGAAGTCTTAATATACAATACCTACTCTCGAGGTCGCTTTGGGCTACGAAGTCTTAATCTACAATTCCTACTCCCGAGGTCGCTTTGGGCTACGAAGTCTTAATATACAATACCTACTACCGAGGTCGCTTTGGGCTACGAAGTCTTAATATACAATACCTACTCCCGAGGTCGCTTTGGGCTACGAAGTCTTAATCTACAATTCCTACTCCCGAGGTCGCTTTGGGCTACGAAGTCTTAACCTACAATACCTACTCCCGAGGTTGCTTTGGACCACGAAGTCTTAACCTACAATAC
Organism: Thermobia domestica; assembly: GCF_964235325.1. Lineage (NCBI taxonomy): Eukaryota > Metazoa > Arthropoda > Insecta > Zygentoma > Lepismatidae > Thermobia > Thermobia domestica. The sequence goes on along the minus strand of NC_137456.1, from coordinate 21,994,203 downwards.
CTACTCCCGAGGTCGCTTTGGGCTACGAAGTCTTAATCTATAATTCCTACTCCCAAGGTCGCTTTGGGCTACGAAGTCTTAACCTGCAATACCTACTCCCGAGGTCGCTTTGGACCACGAAGTCTTAACCTACAATACCTACTACCGAGGTCGTTTTGGGCTACGAAGTCTTAATATACAATACCTACTCCGGAGGTCGCTTTGGGCTACGAAGTCTTAATATACAATACCTACTACCGAGGTCGCTTTGGGCTACGAAGTCTTAATCTACAATTCCTACTTTCGAGGTCGCTTTGGGCTACGAAGTCTTAACCTACAATACCTACTCCCGAGGTCGCTTTGGACCACGAAGTCTTAACCTACAATACCTACTCCCGAGGTCGCTTTGGGCTACGAAGTCTTAATCTACAATTCCTACTCCCGAGGTCGCTTTGGGCTACGAAGTCTTAATATACAATACCTAATACCGATGTCGCTTTGGGCTACGAAGTCTTAATATACAATACCTACTCGCGAGGTCGCTTTGGGCTACGAAGTCTTAATCTACAATTCCTACTCCCGAGGTCGCTTTGGGCTACGAAGTCTTAACCTACAATACCTACTCCCGAGGTCGCTTTGGACCACGAAGTCTTAACCTACAATACCTACTCCCGAGGTCGCTTTGGGCTACGAAGTCTTAATCTACAATTCCTACTCCCGAGGTCGCTTTGGGCTACGAAGTCAACCTACAATACCTACTCCCGAGGTCGCTTTGGACCACGAAGTCTTAACCTACAATACCTACTACCGAGGTAGTTTTGGGCTACGAAATCTTAATATACAATACCTACTCCGGAGGTCGCTTTGGGCTACGAAGTCTTAATATACAATACCTACTCCGGAGGTCGCTTTGGACCACGAAGTCTTAATATACAATACCTACTCCCGAGGTCGCTTTGGGCTACGAAGTCTTAATATACAATACCTACTCCCGAGGTCGCTTTGGGCTACGAAGTCTTAACCTACAATACCTACTCCCGAGGTCGCTTTGGACCACGAAGTCTTAACATACAATACCTACTCCCGAGGTCGTTTTGGGCTACGAAGTCTTAATATACAATACCTACTCCGGAGGTCGCTTTGGGCTACGAAGTCTTAATATACAATACCTACTACCGAGGTCGCTTTGGGCTACGAAGTCTTAATCTACAATTCCTACTCCCGAGGTCGCTTTGGGCTACGAAGTCTTAACCTACAATACCTACTCCCGAGGTCGCTTTGGACCAGGAAGTCTTAACCTACAATACCTACTCCCGAGGTCGCTTTGGGCTACGAAGTCTTAATGTACAATTCCTACTCCCGAGGTCGCTTTGGGCTACGAAGTCTTAACCTACAATACCTACTCCCGAGGTCGCTTTGGACCACGAAGTCTTAACCTACAATACCTACTCCCGAGGTCGTTTTGGACCACGAAGTCTTAACCTACAATACCTACTCCCGAGGTCGCTTTGGGCTACGAAGTCTTAACCTACAATTCCTACTCCCGAGGTCGCTTTGGGCTACGAAGTATTAACCTACAATACCTACTCCCGAGGTCGCTTTGGACCACGAAGTCTTAACCTACAATACCTACTCCCGAGGTCGTTTTGGACCACGAAGTCTTAACCTACAATACCTACTCCCGAGGTCGCTTTGGACCACGAAGTCTTAACCTACAATACGTACTCCCGAGGTCGCTTTGGGCTACGAAGTCTTAATCTACAATTCCTACTCCCGAGGTCGCTTTGGGCTACGAAGTCTTAACCTACAATACCTACTCCCGAGGTCGCTTTGGACCACAAAGTCTTAACCTACAATACTTTCTCCCGAGGTCGTTTTGGACCACGAAGTCTTAACCTACAATACCTACTCCCGAGGTCGCTTTGGACCACGAAGTCTTAACATACAATACCTACTCCCGAGGTCGTTTTGGGCTACGAAGTCTTAATATACAATACCTACTCCGGAGGTCGCTTTGGGCTACGAAGTCTTAATATACAATACCTACTACCGAGGTCGCTTTGGGCTACGAAGTCTTAATCTACAATTCCTACTCCCGAGGTCGCTTTGGACCACGAAGTCTTAACCTACAATACCTACTCCCGAGGTCGCTTTGGACCAGGAAGTCTTAACCTACAATACCTACTCCCGAGGTCGCTTTGGGCTACGAAGTCTTAATGTACAATTCCTACTCCCGAGGTCGCTTTGGGCTACGAAGTCTTAACCTACAATACCTACTCCCGAGGTCGCTTTGGACCACGAAGTCTTAACCTACAATACCTACTCCCGAGGTCGTTTTGGACCACGAAGTCTTAACCTACAATACCTACTCCCGAGGTCGCTTTGGGCTACGAAGTCTTAACCTACAATTCCTACTCCCGAGGTCGCTTTGGGCTACGAAGTCTTAACCTACAATACCTACTCCCGAGGTCGCTTTGGACCACGAAGTCTTAACCTACAATACCTACTCCCGAGGTCGTTTTGGACCACGAAGTCTTAACCTACAATACCTACTCCCGAGGTCGCTTTGGACCACGAAGTCTTAACCTACAATACGTACTCCCGAGGTCGCTTTGGGCTACGAAGTCTTAATCTACAATTCCTACTCCCGAGGTCGCTTTGGGCTACGAAGTCTTAACCTACAATACCTACTCCCGAGGTCGCTTTGGACCACAAAGTCTTAACCTACAATACCTTCTCCCGAGGTCGTTTTGGACCACGAAGTCTTAACCTACAATACCTACTACCGAGGTCGTTTTGGGCTACGAAGTCTTAATCTACAATTACTACTCCCGAGGTCGCTTTGGACCACGAAGTCTTAACCTACAATACCTACTCCCGAGGTCGTTTTGGACCACGAAGTCTTAACCTACAATACCTACTCCCGAGGTCGCTTTGGGCTACGAAGTCTTAATCTACAATTCCTACTCCCCGAGGTCGCTTTGGGCTACGAAGTCTTAACCTACAATACCTACTCCCGAGGTCGCTTTGGACCACGAAGTCTTAACCTACAATACCTACTCCCGAGGTCGTTTTGGACCACGAAGTCTTAACCTACAATACCTACTCCCGAGGTCGCTTTGGACCACGAAGTCTTAACCTACAATACGTACTCCCGAGGTCGCTTTGGGCTACGAAGTCTTAATCTACAATTCCTACTCCCGAGGTCGCTTTGGGCTACGAAGTCTAACCTACGTCACTCCCTCCTCTCCCCCCCCCGGACCAGGAAGTCTTAACCTACAATACCTACTCCCGAGGTCGCTTTGGGCTACGAAGTCTTAATGTACAATACCTACTCCCGAGGTCGCTTTGGACCACGAAGTCTTAACCTACAATACCTACTCCCGAGGTCGTTTTGGACCACGAAGTCTTAACCTACAATACCTACTCCCGAGGTCGCTTTGGGCTACGAAGTCTTAACCTACAATTCCTACTCCCGAGGTCGCTTTGGGCTACGAAGTCTTAACCTACAATACCTACTCCCGAGGTCGCTTTGGACCACGAAGTCTTAACCTACAATACCTACTCCCGAGGTCGTTTTGGACCACGAAGTCTTAACCTACAATACCTACTCCCGAGGTCGCTTTGGACCACGAAGTCTTAACCTACAATACGTACTCCCGAGGTCGCTTTGGGCTACGAAGTCTTAATCTACAATTCCTACTCCCGAGGTCGCTTTGGGCTACGAAGTCTTAACCTACAATACCTACTCCCGAGGTCGCTTTGGACCACAAAGTCTTAACCTACAATACCTTCTCCCGAGGTCGTTTTGGACCACGAAGTCTTAACCTACAATACCTACTCCCGAGGTCGCTTTGGACCACGAAGTCTTAACATACAATACCTACTCCCGAGGTCGTTTTGGGCTACGAAGTCTTAATATACAATACCTACTCCGGAGGTCGCTTTGGGCTACGAAGTCTTAATATACAATACCTACTACCGAGGTCGCTTTGGGCTACGAAGTCTTAATCTACAATTCCTACTCCCGAGGTCGCTTTGGGCTACGAAGTCTTAACCTACAATACCTACTCCCGAGGTCGCTTTGGACCAGGAAGTCTTAACCTACAATACCTACTCCCGAGGTCGCTTTGGGCTACGAAGTCTTAATGTACAATTCCTACTCCCGAGGTCGCTTTGGGCTACGAAGTCTTAACCTACAATACCTACTCCCGAGGTCGCTTTGGACCACGAAGTCTTAACCTACAATACCTACTCCCGAGGTCGTTTTGGACCACGAAGTCTTAACCTACAATACCTACTCCCGAGGTCGCTTTGGGCTACGAAGTCTTAACCTACAATTCCTACTCCCGAGGTCGCTTTGGGCTACGAAGTCTTAACCTACAATACCTACTCCCGAGGTCGCGTTGGACCACGAAGTCTTAACCTACAATACCTACTCCCGAGGTCGTTTTGGACCACGAAGTCTTAACCTACAATACCTACTCCCGAGGTCGCTTTGGACCACGAAGTCTTAACCTACAATACGTACTTCCGAGGTCGCTTTGGGCTACGAAGTCTTAATCTACAATTCCTACTCCCGAGGTCGCTTTGGGCTACGAAGTCTTAACCTACAATACCTACTCCCGAGGTCGCTTTGGACCACGAAGTCTTAACCTACAATACCTTCTCCCGAGGTCGTTTTGGACCACGAAGTCTTAACCTACAATACCTACTCCCGAGGTCGCTTTGGGCTACGAAGTCTTAATCTACAATTACTACTCCCGCGGTCGCTTTGGGCTACGAAGTCTTAACCTACAATACCTACTCCCGAGGTCGCTTTGGACCACGAAGTCTTAACCTACAATACCTACTCCCGAGGTCGCTTTGGGCTACGAAGTCTTAATCTACAATTCCTACTCCCGAGGTCGCTTTGGGCTACGAAGTCTTAACCTACAATACCTACTCCCGAGGTCGCTTTGGGCTACGAAGTCTTAATCTACAATTCCTACTCCCGAGGTCGCTTTGGGCTACGAAGTCTTAACCTACAATACCTACTCCCGAGGTCGTTTTGGGCTACGAAGTCTTAATATACAATTCCTACTCCCGAGGTCGCTTTGGGCTACGAAGTCTTAATCTACAATTCCTACTCCCGCGGTCGCTTTGGGCTACGAAGTCTTAATCTACAATTCCTACTCCCGAGGTCGCTTTGGGCTACGAAGTCTTAATCTACAATTCCTACTCCCGAGGTCGCTTTGGGCTACGAAGTCTTAATCTACAATTCCTACTCCCGAGGTCGCTTTGGGCTACGAAGTCTTAATCTACAATACCTACTACCGATGTCGCTTTGGGCTACGAAGTCTTAATATACAATACCTACTCCCGACGTCGCTTTGGGCTACGAAGTCTTAACCTACAATACCTACAACCCAAGGTCGCTTTGGGCTATGAAGTCTTAACCTACAATACCTACAACCCAAGGTCGCTTTGGGCTACGAAGTCTTAACCTACAATACCTACAACCCAAGGTCGCTTTGGGCTACGAAGTCTTAACCTACAATACCTACTCCCGAGGTCGCTTTGGGCTACGAAGTCTTAACCTACAATACCTACTCCCGAGGTCGTTTTGGGCTGCGAAGTCTTAATATACAATACCTACTCCGGAGGTCGCTTTGGGCTATGAAGTCTTAATATACAATACCTACTCCCGAGGTCGCTTTGGGCTACGAAGTCTTAATCTACAATTCCTACTCCCGAGGTCGCTTTGGGCTACGAAGTCTTAACCTACAATACCTACTCCCGAGGTCGCTTTGGGCTACGAAGTCTTAACCTACAATACCTACTACCGAGGTCGTTTTGGGCTACGAAGTCTTAATATACAATACCTACTCCGGAGGTCGCTTTGGGCTATGAAGTCTTAATATACAATACCTACTCCCGAGGTCGCTTTGGGCTATGAAGTCTTAATCTACAATTCCTACTCCCGAGGTCGCTTTGGGCTACGAAGTCTTAATCTACAATTCCTACTCCCGAGGTCGCTTTGGGCTACGAAGTCTTAATCTACAATTCCTACTCCCGAGGTCGCTTTGGGCTACGAAGTCTTAACCTACAATACCTACTCCCGAGGTCGCTTTGGACCACGAAGTCTTAACCTACAATACCTACTACCGAGGTCGTTTTGGGCTACGAAGTCTTAATATACAATACCTAGTCCGGAGGTCGCTTTGGGCTACGAAGTCTTAATATACAATACCTACTACCGAGGTCGCTTTGGGCTAGGAAGTCTTAATCTACAATTTCTACTCCCGAGATCGCTTTGGGCTACGAAGTCTTAAGCTACAATACCTACTCCCGAGGTCGCTTTGGACCACGAAGTCTTAACCTACAATACCTACTCCCGAGGTCGCTTTGGGCTACGAAGTCTTAATCTACAATTCCTACTCCCGAGGTCTCTTTGGGCTACGAAGTCTTAATATACAATACCTACTACCGAGGTCGCTTTGGGCTACGAAGTCTTAATATACAATACCTACTCCCGAGGTCGCTTTGGGCTACGAAGTCTTAATCTACAATTCCTACTCCCGAGGTCGCTTTGGGATACGAAGTCTTAACCTACAATACCTACTCCCGAGGTCGCTTTGGACCACGAAGTCTTAACCTACAATACCTACTCCCGAGGTCGCTTTGGGCTACGAAGTCTTAATCTACAATTCCTACTCCCGAGGTCGCTTTGGGCTACGAAGTCTTAACCTACAATACCTACTCCCGAGGTCGCTTTGGACCACGAAGTCTTAACCTACAATACCTACTCCCGAGGTCGCTTTGGACCACGAAGACTTAACCTACAATACCTACTACCGAGGTCGTTTTGGGCTACGAAGTCTTAATATACAATACCTACTCCGGAGGTCGCTTTGGGCTACGAAGTCTTAATATACAATACCCACTCCCGAGGTCGCTTTGGGCTACGAAGTCTTAATATACAATACCTACTCCCGAGGTCGCTTTGGGCTACGAAGTCTTAATATACAATACCTACTCCCGAGGTCGCTTTGGGCTACGAAGTCTTAACCTACAATACCTACTCCCGAGGTCGCTTTGGACCACGAAGTCTTAACCTACAATACCTACTACCGAGGTCGTTTTGGGCTACGAAGTCTTAATATACAACACCTACTCCGGAGGTCGCTTTGGGCTAAGAAGTCTTAATATACAATACCTACTACCGAGGTCGCTTTGGGCTACGAAGTCTTAATCTACAATTCCTACTCCTGAGGTCGCTTTGGGCTACGAAGTCTTAATCTACAATTCCTACTCCCGAGGTCGCTTTGGGCTACGAAGTCTTAACCTACAATACCTACTCCCGAGGTCGCTTTGGACCACGAAGTCTTAACCTACAATACCTACTCCCGAGGTCGCTTTGGGCTACGAAGTCTTAATCTACAATTCCTACTCCCGAGGTCGCTTTGGGCTACGAAGTCTTAACCTACAATACCTACTCCCGAGGTCGCTTTGGGCTACGAAGTCTTAATCTACAATTCCTACTCCCGAACTCGCTTTGGGCTACGAAGTCTTAATCTACAATTCCTACTCCCGAGGTCGCTTTGGGCTACGAAGTCTTAATCTACAATTCCTACTCCCGAGGTCGCTTTGGGCTACGAAGTCTTAATATACAATACCTACTCCCGAGGTAGCTTTGGGCTACGAAGTCTTAACCTACAATACCTACTCCCGAGGTCGCTTTGGACCACGAAGTCTTAACCTACAATACCTACTACCGAAATCGTTTTGGGCTACGAAGTCTTAATATACAATACCTACTCCGGAGGTCGCTTTGGGCTACGAAGTCTTAATATACAATACCTACTACCGAGGTCGCTTTGGACCACGAAGTCTTAACCTACAATACCTACTCCCGAGGTCGCTTTGGACCACGAAGTCTTAACCTACAATACCTACTACCGAAGTCGCTTTGGGCTACGAAGTCTTAATATACAATACCTACTCTCGAGGTCGCTTTGGGCTACGAAGTCTTAATCTACAATTCCTACTCCCGAGGTCGCTTTGGGCTACGAAGTCTTAATATACAATACCTACTACCGAGGTCGCTTTGGGCTACGAAGTCTTAATATACAATACCTACTCCCGAGGTCGCTTTGGGCTACGAAGTCTTAATCTACAATTCCTACTCCCGAGGTCGCTTTGGGCTACGAAGTCTTAACCTACAATACCTACTCCCGAGGTCGCTTTGGACCACGAAGTCTTAACCTACAATACCTACTCCCGAGGTCGCTTTGGGCTACGAAGTCTTAATCTATAATTCCTACTCCCAAGGTCGCTTTGGGCTACGAAGTCTTAACCTACAATACCTACTCCCGAGGTCGCTTTGGACCACGAAGTCTTAACCTACAATACCTACTACCGAGGTCGTTTTGGGCTACGAAGTCTTAATATACAATACCTACTCCGGAGGTCGCTTTGGGCTACGAAGTCTTAATATACAATACCTACTACCGAGGTCGCTTTGGGCTACGAAGTCTTAATCTACAATTCCTACTTTCGAGGTCGCTTTGGACCACGAAGTCTTAACCTACAATACCTACTCCCGAGGTCGCTTTGGGCTACGAAGTCTTAATCTACAATTACTACTCCCGCGGTCGCTTTGGGCTACGAAGTCTTAACCTACAATACCTACTCCCGAGGTCGCTTTGGACCACGAAGTCTTAACCTACAATACCTACTCCCGAGGTCGCTTTGGGCTACGAAGTCTTAATCTACAATTCCTACTCCCGAGGTCGCTTTGGGCTACGAAGTCTTAACCTACAATACCTACTCCCGAGGTCGCTTTGGGCTACGAAGTCTTAATCTACAATTCCTACTCCCGAGGTCGCTTTGGGCTACGAAGTCTTAACCTACAATACCTACTCCCGAGGTCGTTTTGGGCTACGAAGTCTTAATATACAATTCCTACTCCCGAGGTCGCTTTGGGCTACGAAGTCTTAATCTACAATTCCTACTCCCGAGGTCGCTTTGGGATACGAAGTCTTAATCTACAATTCCTACTCCCGAGGTCGCTTTGGGCTACGAAGTCTTAATCTACAATTCCTACTCCCGAGGTCGCTTTGGGCTACGAAGTCTTAATCTACAATTCCTACTCCCGAGGTCGCTTTGGGCTACGAAGTCTTAATCTACAATACCTACTACCGATGTCGCTTTGGGCTACGAAGTCTTAATATACAATACCTACTCCCGACGTCGCTTTGGGCTACGAAGTCTTAACCTACAATACCTACAACCCAAGGTCGCTTTGGGCTATGAAGTCTTAACCTACAATACCTACAACCCAAGGTCGCTTTGGGCTACGAAGTCTTAACCTACAATACCTACAACCCAAGGTCGCTTTGGGCTACGAAGTCTTAACCTACAATACCTACTCCCGAGGTCGCTTTGGGCTACGAAGTCTTAACCTACAATACCTACTACCGAGGTCGTTTTGGGCTGCGAAGTCTTAATATACAATACCTACTCCGGAGGTCGCTTTGGGCTATGAAGTCTTAATATACAATACCTACTCCCGAGGTCGCTTTGGGCTACGAAGTCTTAATCTACAATTCCTACTCCCGAGGTCGCTTTGGGCTACGAAGTCTTAACCTACAATACCTACTCCCGAGGTCGCTTTGGGCTACGAAGTCTTAACCTACAATACCTACTACCGAGGTCGTTTTGGGCTACGAAGTCTTAATATACAATACCTACTCCGGAGGTCGCTTTGGGCTATGAAGTCTTAATATACAATACCTACTCCCGAGGTCGCTTTGGGCTATGAAGTCTTAATCTACAATTCCTACTCCCGAGGTCGCTTTGGGCTACGAAGTCTTAATCTACAATTCCTACTCCCGAGGTCGCTTTGGGCTACGAAGTCTTAATCTACAATTCCTACTCCCGAGGTCGCTTTGGGCTACGAAGTCTTAACCTACAATACCTACTCCCGAGGTCGCTTTGGACCACGAAGTCTTAACCTACAATACCTACTACCGAGGTCGTTTTGGGCTACGAAGTCTTAATATACAATACCTAGTCCGGAGGTCGCTTTGGGCTACGAAGTCTTAATATACAATACCTACTACCGAGGTCGCTTTGGGCTAGGAAGTCTTAATCTACAATTTCTACTCCCGAGATCGCTTTGGGCTACGAAGTCTTAACCTACAATACCTACTCCCGAGGTCGCTTTGGACCACGAAGTCTTAACCTACAATACCTACTCCCGAGGTCGCTTTGGGCTACGAAGTCTTAATCTACAATTCCTACTCCCGAGGTCTCTTTGGGCTACGAAGTCTTAATATACAATACCTACTACCGAGGTCGCTTTGGGCTACGAAGTCTTAATATACAATACCTACTCCCGAGGTCGCTTTGGGCTACGAAGTCTTAATCTACAATTCCTACTCCCGAGGTCGCTTTGGGATACGAAGTCTTAACCTACAATACCTACTCCCGAGGTCGCTTTGGACCACGAAGTCTTAACCTACAATACCTACTCCCGAGGTCGCTTTGGGCTACGAAGTCTTAATCTACAATTCCTACTCCCGAGGTCGCTTTGGGCTACGAAGTCTTAACCTACAATACCTACTCCCGAGGTCGCTTTGGACCACGAAGTCTTAACCTACAATACCTACTCCCGAGGTCGCTTTGGACCACGAAGACTTAACCTACAATACCTACTACCGAGGTCGTTTTGGGCTACGAAGTCTTAATATACAATACCTACTCCGGAGGTCGCTTTGGGCTACGAAGTCTTAATATACAATACCCACTCCCGAGGTCGCTTTGGGCTACGAAGTCTTAATATACAATACCTACTCCCGAGGTCGCTTTGGGCTACGAAGTCTTAATATACAATACCTACTCCCGAGGTCGCTTTGGGCTACGAAGTCTTAACCTACAATACCTACTCCCGAGGTCGCTTTGGACCACGAAGTCTTAACCTACAATACCTACTACCGAGGTCGTTTTGGGCTACGAAGTCTTAATATACAACACCTACTCCGGAGGTCGCTTTGGGCTAAGAAGTCTTAATATACAATACCTACTACCGAGGTCGCTTTGGGCTACGAAGTCTTAATCTACAATTCCTACTCCTGAGGTCGCTTTGGGCTACGAAGTCTTAATCTACAATTCCTACTCCCGAGGTCGCTTTGGGCTACGAAGTCTTAACCTACAATACCTACTCCCGAGGTCGCTTTGGACCACGAAGTCTTAACCTACAATACCTACTCCCGAGGTCGCTTTGGGCTACGAAGTCTTAATCTACAATTCCTACTCCCGAGGTCGCTTTGGGCTACGAAGTCTTAACCTACAATACCTACTCCCGAGGTCGCTTTGGGCTACGAAGTCTTAATCTACAATTCCTACTCCCGAAGTCGCTTTGGGCTACGAAGTCTTAATCTACAATTCCTACTCCCGAGGTCGCTTTGGGCTACGAAGTCTTAATCTACAATTCCTACTCCCGAGGTCGCTTTGGGCTACGAAGTCTTAATATACAATACCTACTCCCGAGGTAGCTTTGGGCTACGAAGTCTTAACCTACAATACCTACTCCCGAGGTCGCTTTGGACCACGAAGTCTTAACCTACAATACCTACTACCGAAATCGTTTTGGGCTACGAAGTCTTAATATACAATACCTACTCCGGAGGTCGCTTTGGGCTACGAAGTCTTAATATACAATACCTACTACCGAGGTCGCTTTGGACCACGAAGTCTTAACCTACAATACCTACTCCCGAGGTCGCTTTGGACCACGAAGTCTTAACCTACAATACCTACTACCGAAGTCGCTTTGGGCTACGAAGTCTTAATATACAATACCTACTCTCGAGGTCGCTTTGGGCTACGAAGTCTTAATATACAATTCCTACTCCCGAGGTCGCTTTGGGCTACGAAGTCTTAATATACAATACCTACTACCGAGGTCGCTTTGGGCTACGAAGTCTTAATATACAATACCTACTCCCGAGGTCGCTTTGGGCTACGAAGTCTTAATCTACAATTCCTACTCCCGAGGTCGCTTTGGGCTACGAAGTCTTAACCTACAATACCTACTCCCGAGGTCGCTTTGGACCACGAAGTCTTAACCTACAATACCTACTCCCGAGGTCGCTTTGGGCTACGAAGTCTTAATCTATAATTCCTACTCCCAAGGTCGCTTTGGGCTACGAAGTCTTAACCTACAATACCTACTCCCGAGGTCGCTTTGGACCACGAAGTCTTAACCTACAATACCTACTACCGAGGTCGTTTTGGGCTACGAAGTCTTAATATACAATACCTACTCCGGAGGTCGCTTTGGGCTACGAAGTCTTAATATACAATACCTACTACCGAGGTCGCTTTGGGCTACGAAGTCTTAATCTACAATTCCTACTTTCGAGGTCGCTTTGGGCTACGAAGTCTTAACCTACAATACCTACTCCCGAGGTCGCTTTGGACCACGAAGTCTTAACCTACAATACCTACTCCCGAGGTCGCTTTGGGCTACGAAGTCTTAATCTACAATTCCTACTCCCGAGGTCGCTTTGGGCTACGAAGTCTTAATATACAATACCTACTACCGATGTCGCTTTGGGCTACGAAGTCTTAATATACAATACCTACTCGCGAGGTCGCTTTGGGCTACGAAGTCTTAATCTACAATTCCTACTCCCGAGGTCGCTTTGGGCTACGAAGTCTTAACCTACAATACCTACTCCCGAGGTCGCTTTGGACCACGAAGTCTTAACCTACAATACCTACTACCGAGGTAGTTTTGGGCTACGAAGTCTTAATATACAATACCTACTCCGGAGGTCGCTTTGGGCTACGAAGTCTTAATATACAATACCTACTCCGGAGGTCGCTTTGGACCACGAAGTCTTAATATACAATACCTACTCCCGAGGTCGCTTTGGGCTACGAAGTCTTAATATACAATACCTACTCCCGAGGTCGCTTTGGGCTACGAAGTCTTAACCTACAATACCTACTCCCGAGGTCGCTTTGGACCACGAAGTCTTAACCTACAATACCTACTACCGAGGTCGTTTTGGGCTACGAAGTCTTAATATACAATACCTACTCCGGAGGTCGCTTTGGGCTACGAAGTCTTAATATACAATACCTACTACCGAGGTCGCTTTGGGCTACAAAGTCTTAATCTACAATTCCTACTCCCGAGGTCGCTTTGGGCTACGAAGTCTTAACCTACAATACCTACTCCCGAGGTCGCTTTGGACCAGGAAGTCTTAACCTACAATACCTACTCCCGAGGTCGCTTTGGGCTACGAAGTCTTAATGTACAATTCCTACTCCCGAGGTCGCTTTGGGCTACGAAGTCTTAACCTACAATACCTACTCCCGAGTTCGCTTTGGACCACGAAGTCTTAACCTACAATACCTACTCCCGAGGTCGTTTTGGACCACGAAGTCTTAACCTACAATACCTACTCCGGAGGTCGCTTTGGGCTACGAAGTCTTAACCTACAATTCCTACTCCCGAGGTCGCTTTGGGCTGCGAAGTCTTAACCTACAATACCTACTCCCGAGGTCGCTTTGGACCACGAAGTCTTAACCTACAATACCTACTCCCGAGGTCGTTATGGACCACGAAGTCTTAACCTACAATACCTACTCCCGAGGTCGCTTTGGACCACGAAGTCTTAACCTACAATACGTACTCCCGAGGTCGCTTTGGGCTACGAAGTCTTAATCTACAATTCCTACTCCCGAGGTCGCTTTGGGCTACGAAGTCTTAACCTACAATACCTACTCCCGAGGTCGCTTTGGACCACGAAGTCTTAACCTACAATACCTTCTCCCGAGGTCGTTTTGGACCACGAAGTCTTAACCTACAATACCTACTACCGAGGTCGTTTTGGGCTACGAAGTCTTAATCTACAATTACTACTTCCGAGGTCGCTTTGGACCACGAAGTCTTAACCTACAATACCTACTCCCGAGGTCGTTTTGGACCACGAAGTCTTAACCTACAATACCTACTCCCGAGGTCGCTTTGGGCTACGAAGTCTTAATCTACAATTCCTACTCCCGAGGTCGCTTTGGGCTACGAAGTCTTAACCTACAATACCTACTCCCGAGGTCGCTTTGGACCACGAAGTCTTAACCTACAATACCTACTCCCGAGGTCGTTTTGGACCACGAAGTCTTAACCTACAATATCTACTCCCGAGGTCGCTTTGGACCACGAAGTCTTAACCTACAATACGTACTCCCGAGGTCGCTTTGGGCTACGAAGTCTTAATCTACAATTCCTACTCCCGAGGTCGCTTTGGGCTACGAAGTCTTAACCTACAATACCTACTCCCGAGGTCGCTTTGGACCACGAAGTCTTAACCTACAATACCTTCTCCCGAGGTCGTTTCGGACCACGAAGTCTTAACCTACAATACCTACTCCCGAGGTCGCTTTGGGCTACGAAGTCTTAATCTACAATTACTACTCCCGAGGTCGCTTTGGGCTACGAAGTCTTAACCTACAATACCTACTCCCGAGGTCGCTTTGGACCACGAAGTCTTAACCTACAATACCTACTCCCGAGGTCGCTTTGGGCTACGAAGTCTTAATCTACAATTCCTACTCCCGAGGTCGCTTTGGGCTACGAAGTCTTAACCTACAATACCTACTCCCGAGGTCGCTTTGGGCTACGAAGTCTTAACCTACAATACCTACTCCCGAGGTCGCTTTGGGCTACGAAGTCTTAATCTACAATTCCTACTCCCGAGGTCGCTTTGGGCTACGAATTTTAACCTACAATACCTACTCCCGAGGTCGCTTTGGACCACGAAGTCTTAACCTACAATACCTACTCCCGAGGTCGCTTTGGACCACGAAGTCTTAACCTACAATACCTACTCCCGAGATCGTTTTGGACCACGAAGTCTTAATATACAATACCTACTCCCGAGGTCGCTTTGGACCACGAAGTCTTAACCTACAATACCTACTCCCGAGGTCGCTTTGGGCTACGAAGTCTTAATCTACAATTCCTACTCCCGAGGTCGCTTTGGGCTACGAAGTCATAACCTACAATACCTACTCCCGAGGTCGCTTTGGACCACGAAGTCTTAACCTACAATACCTACTCCCGAGGTCGTTTTGGACCACGACGTCTTAACCTACAATACCTACTTCCGAGGTCGCTTTGGGCTACGAAGTCTTAATCTACAATTCCTACTCCCGAGGTCGGTTTGGGCTACGAAGTCTTAATATACAATACCTACTCCGGAGGTCGCTTTGGGCTACGAAGTCTTAATATACAATTCCTACTCCCGAGGTCGCTTTGGGCTACGAAGTCTTAACCTACAATACCTACTCCCGAGGTCGCTTTGGGCTACGAAGTCTTAATCTACAATTCCTACTCCCGAGGTCGCTTTGGGCTACGAAGTTTTAACCTGCAATACCTACTCCCGAGGTCGCTTTGGACCACGAAGTCTTAACCTACAATACCTACTACCGAGGTCGTTTTGGGCTACGAAGTCTTAATATACAATTCCTACTCCCGAGGTCGCTTTGGACCACGAAGTCTTAACCTACAATACCTACTCCCGAGGTCGCTTTGGACCACGAAGTCTTAACCTACAATACCTACTACCGAGGTCGTTTTGGGCTACGAAGTCTTAATGTACAATTCCTACTCCCGAGGTCGCTTTGGACCACGAAGTCTTAATGTACAATTCCTACTCCCGAGGTCGCTTTGGACCACGAAGTCTTAACCTACAATACCTACTCCCGAGGTCGCTTTGGACCACGAAGTCTTAACCTACAATACCTACTACCGAGGTCGTTTTGGGCTACGAAGTCTTAATATACAATTCCTACTCCCGAGGTCGCTTTGGACCACGAAGTCTTAACCTACAATACCTACTCCCGAGGTCGCTTTGGACCACGAAGTCTTAACCTACAATATCTACTACCGAGGTCGTTTTGGGCTACGAAGTCTTAATATACAATTTTTACTCCCGAGGTCGCTTTGGACCACGAAGTCTTAACCTACAATACCTACTCCCGAGGTCGTTTTGGACCACGAAGTCTTAACCTACAATACCTACTCCCGAGGTCGCTTTGGACCACGAAGTCTTAACCTACAATACCTACTACCGAGGTCGTTTTGGGCTACGAAGTCTTAATATACAATTCCTACTCCCGAGGTCGCTTTGGACCACGAAGTCTTAACCTACAATACCTACTCCCGAGGTCGCTTTGGACCACGAAGTCTTAACCTACAATATTTACTACCGAGGTCGTTTTGGGCTACGAAGTCTTAATATACAATTCCTACTCCCGAGGTCGCTTTGGACCACGAAGCCTTAACCTACAATACCTACTCCCGAGGTCGCTTTGGACCACGAAGTCTTAACCTACAATACCTACTACCGAGGTCGTTTTGGGCTACGAAGTCTTAATGTACAATTCCTACTCCCGAGGTCGCTTTGGACCACGAAGTCTTAACCTACAATACCTACTCCCGAGGTCGCTTTAGACCACGAAGTCTTAACCTACAATACCTACTACCGAGGTCGTTTTGGGCTACGAAGTCTTAATATACAATTCCTACTCCCGAGGTCGCTTTGGACCACGAAGTCTTAACCTACAATACCTACTCCCGAGGTCGCTTTGGACCACGAAGTCTTAACCTACAATACCTACTACCGAGGTCGTTTTGGGCTACGAAGTCTTAATATACAATTCCTACTCCCGAGGTCGCTTTGGACCACGAAGTCTTAACCTACAATACCTACTCCCGAGGTCGCTTTGGACCACGAAGTCTTAACCTACAATACCTACTACCGAGGTCGTTTTGGGCTACGAAGTCTTAATATACAATTCCTACTCCCGAGGTCGCTTTGGACCACGAAGTCTTAACCTACAATACCTACTCCCGAGGTCGCTTTGGACCACGAAGTCTTAACCTACAATACCTACTACCGAGGTCGTTTTGGGCTACGAAGTCTTAATATACAATTCCTACTCCCGAGGTCGCTTTGGACCACGAAGTCTTAACCTACAATACCTACTCCCGAGGTCGCTTTGGACCACGAAGTCTTAACTTACAATACCTACTACCGAGGTCGTTTTGGGCTACGAAGTTTTAATTTACAATTCCTACTCCCGAGGTCGCTTTGGACCACGAAGTCTTAACCTACAATACCTACTCCCGAGGTCGCTTTGGACCACGAAGTCTTAACCTACAATACCTACTACCGAGGTCGTTTTGGGCTACGAAGTCTTAATATACAATTCCTACTCCCGAGGTCGCTTTGGACCACGAAGTCTTAACCTACAATACCTACTCCCGAGGTCGCTTTGGACCACGAAGTCTTAACCTACAATACCTACTCCCGAGGTCGCTTTGGGCTACGGATACACCGATTGCATCTGAGGCCGCTTTGGGCTAGGACACCATCCCATCAACTCGAGACAACATAGTATGCCGATGGGTCTCTTTTTATCCATACTGTAAACACTTATTTTAAAGTAAATTATAGACATAGAGGAGATTTTAATTAAGACTTAATTACATAGGGCATCTTTTAAATAAAAGGCGAAGGGCTAAAGCATGTGAACTTTATTCAATAGACCTACAGAGTATTACAACATGGTAAATGTTTAATTTTCCATAATATCTTGCTCAAGGGGTTGTTTAAACGTCAAAACCCAATTGCGTACTCTGTACACCATTGCTGACAACATTAGCTTCTCAAAGTGCCGACCAAGATTCATAGATGTGTGAAGCGTTACCTTAACATCGCTTCTGGACCACATCGTCCGATCTCTAATGTGGGTCACACCTTACTTACAGTGCCCGACTAATGACCAACTCACCTAAGCAAGTATTAAACTCTCAGACATGTTATAATGGTAAATCATTGCCCCAAGTGTTGGAACTCAATAGCCATTTTTGTTACTCAAAGATCTGTATCACTGCATAAAATTCTATATGATCTAACTGAAATCCCATTCTTCGCACGGGGAGGATAGGTTTATGTAAGGTATTTGAACCCCTTCCCCCTTAGGATATGCATAGAAGATGAATTTAGAGTATAACGGCAACGGGGTCGTCACTTTTCATCTCAGCGACCACGAAAACTACAGATTGCATACTAAATATCGGCCATTTTCGAAGTTTTACACGTCATCCTCTTCCCACCTACCCATGACACCCTCATGCCAATTGGGGCTGAATTTAGGCTTAAACGGCATCGGCAGTGTCACTATTCATCTCAGCGACTCGGTAAACTATGGATTGGATGCTACTATAATTATTCTTGCATGTCACCCTCCCTTCTTTTGGCCAAAAATGTACTAAAATCCTAAGTTGGGCCAAGATCAGCTCATGTAGAAAAATAATTAAATCGGCGCAGCCCAGTGGCGGATCTAGAAGATAAAAACTGGGGGAGGGGCAACCAGAACCCAGATTATGATAGGTATATCATCAGTTTAGTATAGGCTTTTAAAAAATATATTTAACAAATAGCTTCAAATATTTTTGTCATTGAGAAATTGGGAGTCTAGCCCCCCCACCCCACCCCAGGCTGAATCCGCAACAGATACAGCGGTCTAGAATGAATTAAATCTCAATTGCTCTTACATTCATTTCTATTTATATAGATATGATATAAAAAAATAGATACTGTATTGCTATCTCTTTCAGTTTATTTATATTCGTATGATGTCCATCAATTTGTCAGCAAATACTGGGAAAGGAAAACGTGTCTAATTTTGTTTCAAAACATTTGTAAGCAAAGACAGAATTCCATGAATCTAGCCAGCATTGCACATGCACACACATACTTATATATATATATATGGACGTCTGCAAATTTTCTTTCAGTCATGCATTTAACAGGGAAAAAAATCCTCCCTCGTGTGAACGGTGGAGATTGGAGATTAAAAACTTGTTTCTCATCCTGCTTCTCTTAAAATGCACTCAACTTTATTCCAAGCCAAGTGACGAAAGAATAAGACGATGCGCTTTATATCAAGAAGCTACCGGTCATCACACATACATATGTTCCATTTACTCCCTTTTCGCCTTTGCGGATCGTTTTGGTTCCTGTTGGCATCATGTAATAGGAATATTGGCGTCGTTGTCGCGGGACAGTTTCGGAAGTTGTCTTTTCTCACTGTTTTGTGGTAAGCGTCTCTGACTTTTCTTATGTAGAAGTCAAAGTTGGTTTAAAGGGACAAGTTTTGCCGATAGATGGCACTCCAGTCTTCGTATCTCTCCCATGTATTTTTTACGTTTCACGAAAATTTACAATTTCTCTTACAAATTTCAACCTAGAGATCTCAAATTTTTAGAAAAGGAACTTCATAACCTATTAAAGAGAACAATCCGTGCCGATTTTTTTATTTAGAATTTTCTTCATTGTTGAAATGGCTTGATTGTTGAAATGAATATCCAAACCTTTAACAATGGAACTGTTTCAACAGTGAAGAAAATTCTAAATAAAAAATCGGCACAGATTGTTCTCTTTAATAGGCTATGAAGTTCCTTCCCTAAAAATTTGAAGTCTCTAGGTTGAAATTTATAAGAGAAATTGTAAATTTTCGTGAAAGGTAAAAAATACATACGAAGACTGTAGGGACATCTATCGGCAAAACTTGTGCCTTTACACTAACCTTAAATACACAAATTAAGTACACTGAAACTTGTCTACGTTGGTCACTAACGTTCCGTTGAAAATTCGGCAACTTTAGTGTGGTAATAAACGATAGGAAAGGGGAAAAAATTAATAATTGATACAACCCTGCTCTTGTAGCTAATTTGGCAAGAAAAGAATTATTTTAAGGCAGAATATAAAGATGGGACAACCTTTATTTTCGAGGTCTCTCTAGTGACAAAGGGAAAAATAAGAAAACAAAATCCTTCTTCCTCCACCCTGAAGCAAATAAGCCGTTCAATGTAGGGGCGTACCCAGAAATTTTTGTTAAGAGGGGTCCAAGATTTGTGGGAGGTGTGTGTGTGTGAAGATCCAATAATACAATATACTACTGTATGTTCAAGTAGTACCGAACGGGTATTATTCTACAGCCGAAAGAAAAAAAGGATATGTAATTTTTAAGTAGTGACACATATATTCTCACGAAAACGATAAATTTAGATTGTTTTTTTTATCAGAAAAGAAATAATACAGATTTCTCTGCTAAACAAGTTTACTTTCTTTTTTTTTTAACAAAGTGTACAAATGTATGTCGAGATACAAAGTTTTTTTTGGAGGGTCTGGACCCAGTGGACCCCCGGTGGGTAGAACTTAGCCTCAGAAAAGCAGAGAACATAATTACAATTCGTATACAATATAAATTGAATCGACTATTGCAGAAAGAGCACATATTCTGTATTATTAGTAAAGAACATGTGCCCTTTCTGCAATGACCGATTCAATTCTAAAGTGAACGGAAATTTGCTCACATATATTTACAGAAGAAAGAAGGAAAACAGTGTATTTAGTGAGAAAATGAAGAAAGAGAGATTATATTAGTTAAGAGTTAGTACGTTAGCAGTAAGGTGTTTGCCAATCCTATTGTTTTTTTTTTTTTTTTTTAAAGTAGAATTTTCCAGAATTTTCAACTCATCTACTGATGTATTAAAATATAATAATAAATATATTAAAGACGTGGTGCACAATCCGTTACAGCTACTTTCATGTCAGTGCAAAACGGGAAGAAATCCTGAAGGAATTTTGAAGTTTTCGTGAATAATGAACCACGCTCGTATCCCATACCAGGTGGTTATCGTTTCATGGCGTAGTTGTCCGTGTTCTCGAAGAGTACAAACTCCTTGTCCTTTTCTTTACTTATTCAGCCGTAGAAGATAGAATTTCGGTTTCGGAAGCGATCCTTCAAAGACTTTAAAAAAAAAAATCTTACAAGAAACTCCACATCACAATTTCTCGAATTTTGTTGCCTGTATTCACTAAACGGCGTGACAAACATCTTGGCATTTGAAGACGGCGCTCCAATTCCCTCTAAATGCTGGTAGCAAATGAGAGTCCAGCGGTATTGCCACGTTTATTTTGTGTACATCCACGTCTATCCTCTGCCGCCTGATCACGCTATAGTTTGTCTGCATAGCCATAGCCACACATCTTTACCACTTGGCAACGTCGCGGCAGAGCTTGCGTTTTATTCGTTTAGCTGAAATGCCAAGATGTTTGTCACAGGCTTTAGTTTAAACATGCAGTTCAAATTGGAAGATCATCAAATGTTTATATTACGCACAACTTTCGTATTGTACTGGTGAAAAGAGTGGATTATCGAAACTCTAATGTCTTCCTACCTCTAAAGTTGAAGGTGGATAGCAGGGTCGGATTAACGGGAGCTGTAGCCCCGGGCCTCCATTCTAATCAAAATCTTAACTCGCTGTCTAAATAGAATCATACAAAATACAATCATCGTCATAAGATAAAATATGACCGAAAATATGAAACATATTAACTTAACCTTCCCACTGTACTTTCACAGAAATGTATTAGGCGAAGTAAGCAGCGGCCACATATTTGTTTCTAACCCCGGGCCTTCAGATGGGTTAATCCAGCACTGGTGGACAGTATCGATACAAGACAAATATTTTGAAAATAAGACGTTTTCACTTTCACATAGAGTCTCTCAGGCAGTCTTCAAAGATAATTTTTAATATGTACATAGATTAGTTATTCGATGCTCTATTAATATATATATTGGCATGGGGTATATACTGAAGTTTTCGAGCGCTTTCTACTTATATCTTGTCCCTGAGTTGGCAGTATTTTAATAGAGTTTGTTGTTGTCCGAGTGTATGACGAAATGTCATATTCCCTGGTCTGTTCTGGTCACATCAGGTTAGATCGCAGAGATGGCGTGGGTCAATGAAAACTTGATTCACGACCAATTATAACCCACCACCCACCATGACCCACTCATGAGATACTAAATTTTTTCGCAAAAATTCCGACTCCCCACATCCCCTTTAGGATATATATTATAATGAAAACGATATGATAACATACCAGTTGGGATTTTGGCCTAACTATATATCAAAAGTAGTACTTCATTTGACTTTGACATTTGGCAGTGATGACCACGCACATATAGCTACATTCAATTTTTTGTACCTAGGTATTATAATAATTTATGTATTAGAGGTGATTCAAAAATATTTTTTCCTGTCGTCAGCTCCTAGTCAACGAACGGTCTGTATCTCAAAGCCAAGTAGTACGTTCGATTGATATTATTATAATTACAAATATCAATATCCAAAAGTGTCTGAAGTTCTTTTTTCACTTAGATATACTCATCTCAGGTAAGTAAACAGAAACAAATGAACAAGGAAAAAATCGAGGTCTTCAAAGCAAAACGTAGACAAATTCACCAGTGTTCAAAAGATGCTGTCTACAATACCCTGAGCAGAATGGATTGGTGGGTCAGAGTGAGTCGATGGGTCAGAGTGGGTCAGTGGATCAGAGTGGGTCAGTGGATCAGAGTGGGTCATGGTGGGTGATGAGTCGCAATGGGTCACGTCCTGTTGATCCACTGCCTACTGACCCAGTCACAAATTTTGACCCACTTCATCTACAAACCACTGACTCACACCGTTTCTGGATTGTTGTTGTTGTTGAGTTGAGTTTAACGTCCCGTTCAGCAGCGAGGCTATATGAGACATAGATCTAACGATTAACGTGGAATCCGAACCACATGAGCTCCCGCCGGGAATCGAACGCGGGTCTCCCACGCCAAATACATGTACGCTAACCGCTTAGCCACGAATCCATTTCTGGATCGTATCACGAGCCTATCCGATTCATGCGCCATGAAGTTTCATTTCATGTATGTGCAGTAAGTAGCTGCTGCGTATAGTAATGTATACTGATACCAAACAGAAGGAAATTGTTGATTTCCTAAAGTTAAGTGTCCCTCGTTAAGGGGAATAAGGGGGGATCTTACCTCCCAAAGTTACCAATTTCTTCACAAGTTGGCAAATTAAAATACCTAGTTGGCAATTTGAAGTTTTGTTCTATTGACTTATTTGGTTTAACATTTTCTTATGTACCCAGTTGCTGAAAATTATTATCAGTTCTTTTACAGACTTGGCATAAATTTTGTACAGTTTCCTATCTTGAAATAGATTGATGTATTCGTTTAAAGCTTCTTTACTTGTTGCAACTGATCACACTTCAATTTTGTTCATTTGATATTCCTAAACATTTTGAAGAATCTTTAATGAAAAATCGGGACATTGTACGTGCCACTGTCAAAACAGAATAGAGGTGGCGTGCAAAATTAAAACAAAGACAGACAGAAGAGGCGCTTGGGTGGCCGGTTGAGCATTGGACGCAAAAGCATTTGATGCAAGAGCGTATACAAGGCAACAGGCAGATTGTGGAGAAAGAATTGATATTAATAAAATAAGAACAAGACAGTGACTGGTTAGTATAAATTTTTTACTGTGTATACTATGAAAATTTGACAAATTTAAGACTTTTTTTCTAATAGTAAAATGTTAAAGGGAAGTAGATTTCGATACCAGAATGAATATATTGTATAACTGTGTCTGCTGCGTGGATGAAACCTTTCGCTTTGAAACAAAAGGTGATCATTTTAATACAGAGGACAACACTAGCTTACTTCAGTTCTATTTTGCAGTATGACTTTCTATTTACAGAGCTTTTTGAAAAAATGAAATGAAATCTTTGAGTTTTATTTCCCACGGTTATGAGAAATAAGTGAAAATGGTGGAATGAAAAAAAGTTGGAGGAAACGGGAGGATCCCGAGGAAACCCACGCATACGGTGTTTGTCCACCATAAAGTTCACTTGTTGCGAGCTGGGATAGAACTAGGGACCCCACGCAACAGAGGTGGACGCTCTACCACTGAGCCATCACGGCCCCAGGGCTTTTCGAGTAGGGAGAACTGAACAAAAGTGTGTTTTGGGAATAGTATCACAGTAGGTTTCTGGAGGTGTTCGGTGGAAGGGGGGGGGGAGCTACAATGATGAGTCAAGTTATTCGTCGCTTCCACTGTAAACCTAAGTGCAAGATTTCAAAAGTCACAGTTTTGGATTCCAAACAATACGTCTGCTGGGTGAAAGCAAAGACCGGTGTATTTCACTTCATTTTCATACAAATGTGTTGCCTTTCCTACCTTTTTTAAATTCTGTAGTTATTTCTTTCGGAAAGTTAAAGAAAAATTGTAATTCTTCCTTTCTTTTAGGGATGCGCACGAGTCGAGACATGTCTCGAATCTCGACTCGACTCGACTCGAATTCGAGTCGAGATTCGAGTCGAGACACACTTTGTAAAATTCGAGACGAGTCGAGACAAACGTGTTTCTCGACTCGAATTTTCGAGTCGAGACACGAGTCGAGTCGAGACAGCTCATAAAAATCTCGACTCGACTCGAATGTCTCGAAAATTTTTCTAAAACTTTTAATATTATTATGAAGAAATTATTCACTCAGGAACAGCCTTGAAACCAATTCCAGCATTTATTACTTTAGAAAGGTACAGAACGTATAAATTTAATAGTTAATCTTCCGAGATCAAGATCTAATTTTCAGCTCAATTCAGTTAATTAAAACTAGTAATTAATGTCGTGATATTTGATTGTACTTCAAATATAATAATAATAATAATAATAATAATAATAATAATAATAATAATAATAATAATAATAATAATTGATTATCTAGTTTGTTTAAAACTATTATCCGTAGCCTATATCTAGTCTGTATAAGAACATTGCAATAAAGTGAACATCATAAATTGTCTGAATGAGCAATTGGCAGTCTATAGTAATTTAGCATAGTTATAAATATTGTTTTTATTTCCATGAACGATATAGGGCTACATAACTTCTGGACAGGGCCAGATTTAAGGGGGTGCAAAGGTGCACGCTACCCCCTTTGTTGTAAATATACCTGTCTAAAATGAGAAGCTAGCAGTGAAAATACCGCGACATTGGTGTGTCGTGAATGGGCCACTGATGTACCGCGAGGATATCAAAACAAAATTATTAATTCTATAGCAATCAATTTGCAAAACATAGGGGAAAATGTATATTTGTATTGCACATTACTATGAACCTCTACTATGAATCTACAATTTTAAGTTTCATGACGTGTTACTTTTCTGTACATTTCTAATGTTGAAAAAAGTATTTGTTATTGTTATGACCATTATTGCTTCTTTATCGTTACAGACTATTTCGTAACTTGAAAATTTAAAATATCATTCAATCCTTTCGATAAATTATTTACATTTGTGTTTTAAAAGTAAAATAGATTTATTTGTTCGTTCGTTATTTAATGCTCTTCATTCTTAGTAAAAGGTTGGATACAGTTTTCGAAAGAGTAACCGTATTTTTAATAACCTGAGTCCAACATTTCATTGCAGTTGTTTTCTCCTTTTAAATTAGAATGAAAAATAAGCATAGTGATTTACCACGAGGAAAACCCAGTGATCGAGCTTTCTTCTCTGTGCGAAGGAGACCAGTAATCAAAGAAAAAAAATACCAGTGTGTTTTATATTTACAAATAATAATATCTATAAGTGTGCCGCGAGAATCCATGTTACACCCATAGTGTGCTGCAAGTTGAAAAAGGTTGGGAAACGCTGGTTTAGAGGAAAGAATAATTGGTACACTCCCTCCTCCCTGCTCTCTCTCTGCCTAGTATATTTTCTTTATTTTATTGTCTCCGAAACACCATTCCAGACAAATGCTTTTCGGTAGAAAAGTTAGAAACAAACCATCCCGCTCTTGGACAAAGTGGGCAACATGCGGTAGTCAGGTCAATGAACCTGCTTTGGAAATTTTCGTGCAATTTAGGTTACTGAGAGGGTGTAGTTTCTTCAACTAAGCCGCCTTCTACTATGGCTCGTGCCATAAATAAGTCATCGTCTGATCATATGGGAAACACCGCTAGTTGTCCTTGCCTGACATCTGTTTCATATTCATATAGCAAATGTTTTTTTTTATAGACGGTGTTGTATCTATCCAGAGAAATATCATCCGCCTCTGTTCCTATTTGAAATGTTGCGGTTGACCCCCTTGAGCCTTATGATGGGAGCCCTGGGGGACTTGCTTCTTACAAAGTTCTCTTGGCCCTCGACATGAGTACATTCCTGTGCAATTGGATTTGCAACATCTCTTTTCGCTTCGCAGCAATTTGAGATCACATTGTTCGATGCCATGTTAAGACAGCACATATTTGTGGCGTCCAGTTTGAAAAACATGCTTCATATAGCAAATGTTTCCTATATATGTTGTTGCACATTCCATGATCAATCGAGAGAGGTAACACTCGGTCCCTGTTTCCTTTTGAAAATTTAAGTTGGCTCCTGGAGCCCTATGTTGGGGATCCTGGGGGCACTTGCTTCTCACAGACTTTTATCACCCCCTGACATTGGTACATTCCTGGACAACTGGATCCGTCACATTTTTGTTCGTTTCGCAAATCTTTCAGGTCACAAAGTTTGATGGGACACCCTGCATATTCCCACATACGACCCAACCATGACATAATGTTCACTGCTTCTATTATCGGTTGTTGGCTCAACCCAATCATTTCATGTTCCCCGACTTGACATTGCCTCAATCACTCTAACATTGATGCATTCCGAGTGATGCCTGTTCCCGGAATTTTCTTTTTCTGAAGCGAGTGGCCTAACTATATTAGACTTGTCTGGATGCCCATGGCCAGTCTTGCCAACTTTGGAACTCGTTTCTCTTTTCGACTCTAGGTACGTCGGTTTCATGCATATTCGGTGCTTCTTGTTTTGTTCATTCTAATATGTACAGCCCCTGATCAAATGTAGCGCATTATGGCCAACTCCGTTTTTTTCCGTATTTTTCGTACTTCTGTTTTTTTCTATTTTCTTTTGTTAGATTGTACCACTGATTAGACACGCCATATCTTATGTTCTACATGATAGGTTGACACTGAATATTGCACTCACTTCATATAGTGCTCTTTGCAAAACATGTACTTTTCATTGCAGTTGGCAACACTGTTAACCCCACTGGTGGCCTTCATTTGTTCCCTATTGTGGCAAGTCTCTTTCTATACATCACTTGTCAGCATTGTATTTTGCCGTGCCCCCCTTTTTTTTGTGGAATTTGCACTTTTCCCCCTTGTCCAACCTTGCTGTTTCCCGAACTTCCACCTCTTATATTTCCTGAGCCTATTGCTATGGGCAGCTAATTTTTTTGGGAATGCTCATCTCTGTTACAGCTCTTTCAATTGGCATAGGCCACACCTTTCACTGCAGCTATCATTTTCGGAAGGTTCCCTTGTGAGATCCGAACGAGACAATTGTGTTCGCATTGGATATGTTATAACTAGACGAATCCCGAAGTTATACGTGTCACCGGGCGGGATATCGTGAGTTACAACATATTCAACGAACTTAAAAAGTTCGTTACTGAATTCTCTATGTCTGTGTGTCTATCTGTCCGTCTGTCTGTTATTTGCAATTTTTTTTCAATTTTGTACACTGCATTAGATAGAGCATCAAAAACTATTAGACAAAATGATTAAATTTTTCGCGTCAATCTAACCGTTCGCAAGATAGTGGCCAAAAAATGACCGATTTACAGAAATTTAAGCAGCCATATCTCGGGAAACGTAAGTCATAGAGAGATCATATTGGTGTTGATCAATATCTAAAAGGATGGTAAACATTTTGGTACCAAATAGTAACCGGTAGTCACTGTCCAACTGGCCAGTGGTTTGGCCAATGGCCAGTTGGCCAGTGGCCACCAATTAATATCAGGACAAAAATGTTTAGCATTCTATTAGGGATTGATTACCACCAATATCATATCTCTATGGCTTACCGTTCCCGTGATATTGGCCAAAAACATGGCCAATTTCTAGATATTTAAAAAGCCATAGCTAGGAAATTACCTGCTAGAATAGTTTGAACCGAGTCATTTGTTCGGAAACGACTGGGTAAATGGAAAACTCGGTGAACATGTATCCCATCATTTTCAAGGCCACACTTTTTTGGGGTAAAAAGTTTGCCTCAGGGTTCCCCGCAGGGCCCCAGACGGGATCCAACTAAAAAGTTTCAAATGGCAAGGGGGGTTAAGTAGCACATCGTTTGAAATCTGTTGTAAAATGAAGGAAAATGGAGCAAGTCTCGACTCTCTACGACAACCCTGTGCAAAATGGCGGCGGGTCAAAATGAAAACAAAAACTTAATTGAAAAGTCCACGGCCACCCGTATAAATCGAAGGTGGTGAGACAAATGTAAAAACAAGAAAGGACGTGTGGCATTACGAGGTCGAGCTGAAGAGAATTTCACAGTAAATATCAAGCTCAAGCTCGAATTAGTGAGAAACTTGACTAGTGTGATCCTCATTGAAATTAGCGAACGCGAGCTCCATTGAGGATAGAGAGCATGAGCCCGAGTGAGTCACGGTTGCAAAATTACCAATTTTACTTCTTTCTTTCTTTCTTTCTTTTCTTTTTTTTTCCTACTCCAATGCGTAAGGTTTATGAACAGCAGAAGTGCTTGCTAGAAAGACCTTAATTAGCATTGCTTGAATTATCCATAGACTAGGAACTGCTTAGATATCTAATGCAACTTACGTTCGCATTTTAACAATTCAGGTTGTAATTAAAACCTTGAATACTGAGCAGATGAGCACGCAGAATGTTTTGTTGGGGTGTATTTCTAATACGCAATTAATTCTTCGTAAACAAATACAACTCTATAGTATCTGAAGCGGCTTGAGTTGGATTGAATGAAAACGTGAACATGTATTCGAACTGCACAATGTATTGTTAATTATCATGAACTGGAACAATTAGAAAAAAATGGAAGCGCGACTGATGAGCACCAAACATCAAAATTTCACAAGGCATGGTCAAAGCTCACACCTCAAAGACCAGAAAAAAAGATTGCCCCATCAACTAACCGTTGTCTTGTCCAAGTCAGTTGCTTCTTTTCATTGTGAAATTTCCTGCATGTTAATCAGAATGTTGAAAATTTCCTACATTTTAAATTTATTTAGTATGTACTGATCAGTCAGAACATTATGACTACCAACCTACTATCGATATAATTTCCGTCCAGGCGATATCTGTGTCACCTGCCGACGAATGCCTGCTAGTCAGTCACGCGTACGGTGCATGTAGTATCAGTGAGAGTGCTGGCCGTGTGTAGAATGGGGAAGGCGCGCGATCTGAGTTTGACCGAGGGCAGGTTGTAATGACCCGCATACTCGGCAGGAGAATTTCGGAAACTGCAGGACTTGTCGGATGTTCGAGGAGTGCTGTGGTGAGTGTCTTCAACAAGTCGCGAAACCAAGGGAAAACGACGTCCAAACGTCGAGGGGTTGGGCGCCCCCACCTCATTACAGATGTCGGACGTCATAGGCTGGGCAGACTGGTAAAACAAGACAGGCAGCGAACTGTGGCAGAACTAACATAATACTTTATTACTGGGCAAAGTACAAGTGCATTTGAACACACAGTGCACCGAACACCCCTAACGATGGTCCTCCGAAGCTCATGTCACATCTATGTGCGAATGTTAACACCACGACATCGGCAACTGCGACTGAAATGAACACATGACCATCGTCATTAAACCTTGGCACAGTGGCAGAGCGTTGCATTGTCTGATGAATCCCGATACCTTCTTCATCATGACGATGGGAGGGTACGAATTCGTCGTGTTTCAAGAGAACAGTTCTTTGACACCTGTACTGCGGGACGGAGACAAGCTGGCGGTGGCTTAATTATGCTCCGGAAAACATTCACGTGAGCATCTATGTATCTAGTGAAGCTCGAGCAAGGCACCATGACGGCCAAGGCGTATCACACACTGCTTGCAGACGACGACCATGTTTCCCAACGGTAGTGGCATTTTTCGAAAAGATAATGCGCCATATCACAAGGCCAGGATTGTGATGGAGTGGTTCGAGGAACTCAGGGACAAATTCCAAGTGATGTGTTGGCCGCCCAACTCGCCTGATCTGAACCTAATCGAACACAAATGGGATGTGATTAAACATGACTTCAGAGCGCATCGCCCCTCTTCCCGGAATTTACGGGAATTAGATGACCTGTGTGCAAGGGCGCCGATCCTGGGGGCCGAGGGGGCCGGGCACCCCCAAAGCTCATGTGAGCCCCCGCATTGTATTTATGAATATACACTATTTGGGATAATTTGAATACAATTCGTCTTAAAATCCTCATATATATGCCTTCTGCATCTGAATGCCCCCCACATTTACAGAAAAATCGGCGCCCTTGCCTATGTGTACCAATCAACTCTCTCCAGTGACCTTTCAAGGATCATTGCGTCCATGCCAAGACGCGTCGCCATTGTTATCCGTGCCAAAGTTGGACACACTGACAAGTTAGGTAGTCATAATTTTCTGGCTGATGTGTGCGTATATTTTAACTCGTATATTTTGTCTCGACTCGAATTTTGAGACGTCTCGACTCGAATTCGAGTCGAGTCGAGACAGAGACTGTCGAGTCGAGACACGAGTCGAGACAGAAACATATTTTCGAGTCGAGACACGAGTCGAGACAACATTTTCTCGAGACGAGTCGAGACAGGCTTAAATCTCGACTCGACTCGACTCGAATGCATCCCTACTTTCTTTATTGTATTTATAAGTCAAAGATCATGTAACCATTGTATGTTACTTTTGTAGCCCATAGGGCCGCAACTATGGGGGAGGAAGCGAGGCACGTGCCCCGGGCGCGTGCTTGGAGGGGCGCCTAAAATGGAGGTTATATATTAGTTTATTTGCTGCCATTATTTAATACTTTTCATCAGAGTGCCAAATCATGAAATCGGAGTGGGAAGGCACTAGAGAACTGAAGAGAGAGAGAGAGAGAGAGAGAGAGAGGGAGAGAGAGAGAGAGAGAGAGAGAGACAGACAGACAGACAGAGAAAAGCCTCTGCGCACTTTTACGCTTCGAGTAGTAAACTATGCAAAATTAGGTATTACGAGTATACCGCTGACCACTAGTTCACCTATTAATTAAATATGAAATTGAATAATGTTGATTACATATGAATTACTGTAATTATTTTGCAAATTTCTGACATTATTTCACTGTATTATCCCCCCCAGCAAAGTTTTAGTGGGGAGAATTTTGTCAAAAAATATATAGTGAGGGGAATTTCCCCGTTCCCCAATTATTTCGTACCCTGCTTTTCATCATAAATTCCACTTTTTCAATTCGATAATAAGTAATGAATTTAATGTAGAATCAAATTTCATACATTAAAATATGTATTACAGTGCATTTTTTTCTTCCCTAACCACTCGTTATTCATTTTGGTAGAAAATGATTCTACAAAGACATTCTCTCAGGTTTTCTCCCCCTTCTCTGCCAGAGCCTTGTTCCGCACCCTACCCTACAAGGTCCAGCGTTTTACCAAACGTCCTTCAAATATGAAGTAGATGAGCTAAGGAGGTATTTTTGTGTAATATTATTCCGTTGGGAATAATACTAGCCATTATGATGCTGTTAACTAAAGGGTGGGTAGAGAAAAATTTTTGGTTTGATTTTAGTTTAATGTCCCACGTTTATGCCGGGTAGGCTAAAGGAGACGTGAACCTACTGATTATAGTGGAATCCGAACCACTTCAGTCGTTCAATGCTCTCCCACCGGGAATCGAACCAAGGACGTCAAGTGCCAAAGATGGACTCAAAAGCGGAACAAGGGCTGTTCGTATTCGTATCTCAGACGGGTCATGGAATGGGACGAATATGAAAATAAGGTTGCTGTAATAGTTTTCCACAGGGTTGGTAAAAGTGAGACTAAGGATTTCGAAACACTTGGGATTTTTTTTTTATCAAGACTTGATAATTTCAAGTTTCATTCTCCCCAATCTTGTAATGCTCGCTACGCCGCTGAATACAACCTTATAAGGCCTACTAGTGTGATTCTAATAACATTACAATCTTATAAGGCCCATTAACGTAATCCTAATAACATTACAATCTTATAAAGCCCACTAGCGTAATCCTAATAACATTACAATCTTATAAAACCCACTAGCGTAATCCTAATAATATTGCAATCTTATAAGGCTCACTAGCGTAATCCTAATAATATTACAATCTTATAAGGCCCATTAGCGTAATCCTAATAACATTACAATCTTATAAAACCCACTAGCGTAATCCTAATAATATTACAATCTTATAAGGCCCACTAGCGTAATCCTAATAATATTACAATCTTATAAGGCCCATTAGCGTAATCCTAATAACATTACAATCTTATAAAGCCCACTAGCGTAATCCTAATAACATTACAATCTTATGAGGCCCAGTAACGTAATCCTATAAAATCTTATAAGGTCCATTGGCGTGATCCTAATAACATTACAATCTTATGAGACCCATTAACGTAATCCTAATAACATTACAATCTTATAAGAGCCATTAGCATGATCCTAAAATAACATTATAATCTATAAGGCATGCTAGCGTGATACTAATAAGTGGGACATAAAGATGAAGTCTTTGGAGAAGAAGTAACAGTCTCACAACACGCACACGTCGATAATAATGAGTTCTTGTTTTAGGAGCATTTCACAGGTGTAGTCATTTGTCATCAAACTGTCTCGAAGTATTGGAAGAGTTGCAACTTCCCCTCCTAATCCCCCTCCCCTCACACAGTGGAAGGAAGAACAAGAGAAAAGAAGTTTTTGCTGCTACTTGTGTGACGTAGTAAAAAAAAAGAGAGAGAGAAAAGACAAAATAAGCTTATGCTGTGAAGTGAATACCACAAGGATAGGATTGAACCGTTGCAGCAAAGCGTAGCGACCCTGCACCTGTCGCTTAGATTCCTAGAATTACAAAGAATGGTTTCAAAAAGGGGTGGAAAGAAATGTTGTGGTGTGTCTTTACAAAATACACGTAATTTTACCCTAAGTACGTGAACTTAAAAACGAATAGTTAAAAGAGAAAAAAGTAGTTTCTAAATTACTTAAGATCACGTAAACTATTTATGAGGAAATCTTAAGAGATCAGGTGATCTGTTTTACGAGGAAATTTTAAGCCTGTGAACGCTTAAAGTTTTCTTTTCATGATCAGAAAGTTCAGAAGTTCAAAGTTTATCAACAACGTTGCCATATCGTCAAATTTTTGGTTGGCTCTAGGCAGTGGCGTAGCACACTTTTGCGGGCCCCCCCGCAAACTATAGAGAAGGGGCCCTAGTTGTAAAGCCGACAGAAGTAAGGTTGAAGTTCTACTTCTTTAAATCTTTATTCATCGCAAGACTTCGGGGCCCCCTATACCTCGGGGCCCCCCCGCACTGCGGGGGTTGCGGGGGCAGCTGCTACGCCACTGGCTCTAGGACGTGAATGAGAATCCAGAGGGTACATTGCTAAGTAATATTTTCCCTACATTTTGACTTGTGAAATAGGTTTCTGATGTTCTAGAACTCCTGGTATATATAACCGAAAACAATGGTTTTTCAACTTACCGCCATATAACATTAGAAAATATACACTCTGAGTAGTCACAGAGAGAAGTAGGTAGATCATAAAGGGAAGGAGACGTGTGAGAAGGAACTGTAAAGAAGTGTTGACAGTATACCTGTAAAAGTAATTACGTATCCATGACTGGTCCACGTGCAAAATCATTGGCGTCCCTGTTTGGCTATCATTACACGCATCCACTTCAAGAAGCTAATCAGAGAGATTACAGTCTTCCCATTCCATGAACCGTCCTCCAATCACGTAGCAGTAAAGTCTAAAGCAGAAGATAGCGTGCTTGTCATTGGCTGCTGATTACTTAATCCTAGAAAGCACTCGGCTGTTGCCACATCACGCCAATAAACGAAACGCGTACAGCTGGGAAATTTCAGGGAGTGTGCTCTAAATTGTAACACAGCATTGACTTTATTTGAGCGAAACCGGTTGTAACAGCGACAGAAGTATAATTCTAACTGGATTGAATTGGCACATGCTAAGATAACAGAGGAGAGAATTGCTTCTCTTGTGTCAAACTTTTTTGGGATCTTTCAGCTTTGAAGTTTCTTATTGGTCAGTAAAAATTAGCCTGCTTGTTCGATTCTTGTTAACGCAAACAAATAACAACAAAAGACATTCCATTCTTCTCCTGTTTATGTCAAGAATAGCGGTTGTATTTACACAAATAATACAATCACTAGCTGAACCTGCGCTCTCTACACAGCGCATCATTCACATATGAGCATAAATCTCCTTCTCATTCCTCACATCTGTACATGTCCCTTTATTAACACAAGTGAAAGACTTCTTAATAAAAATCAGCAAGGGGTACCATAAAGGGGGAGATTTTTTCTATTATTTTTTCAATATCTCGCACTATTTGCAAGATTGAACCTACTTCCGGTTGGAGTTTCTAATTCATGTGATCAGTGTTTTCTTTCTTCTTCCATGTAGTATGTATGAGCAAATCATTATATACACAATTAATTATAATGTCACTGATATATGGTGCTCATTGAAAAAAAAAAAAAAAAACTCCAAACAAAAAAGTTTCACCTTAGATTGGAGCAATGGTTATCCTTCGTTTTTCATTATCATTTGACCATGAAACAAACGACTGAGAGATATGCAACTCCTGCATACAAATATGTGGTGTTGGAATGTATAACTAGCAGGATATGATGCTTTACTTTTCTAAAATTTCAACACATCCAATGTACCCCTAAAAATGTAATATAGAAATAACGGTCATGTAAATATTTAATTAGAACTGGACAATTTACACAAAATTTGGAATTGATAAGCGAAAATGGCACGTTTCTAGCACTTGTAGTTTTCGATGTCTCATTGTCGAAAGAATTGGAGACAAACATATAAACTTATCTTTGGAGACAAATGTATAAACCTTATGGTTTCTGAATCACCTAAATTCTTTATAAAAACATGTATTTATTGGGAGAGAGTTCTCTTACCGAATAGCCATAATACATCCTCCAATTAACTGCCTACTTGAGGTTTACTACGTTATCCTTTTATCATATATTATTATTATTCATGCTATGAAGATCGTAGCCCGTTGTCTCTCGGTAAAAAAAAAAAAAAAAAAAAAAAGGAAAAAACTAACGAGAAAATGAAATGTACTAGGAAGACCAAGATGTACTCAGTGGAAAGAAGAATTTTTCCCTATACTTTCACTGGAGGCCGTAAGCAAAGGTAAACGAAGTATCTGGTTTTAATAACGCAGAATCTGTCCTAATTAAATTATGGCCTGGAGACGATCTACGGTCGGGCAATGTGATGAGATCTATCCTCTCTCTCTTCCCTTCCGTTGTCTCCCACCCCTTCGTCACGGTATCGTTCCCTGAGGGGAGTCAGAGGGGGAGAGACGGTAGGAATCACCAAGAAAAGCCCAACTCAATTTCCTCTCTTAACTGTTCTCTCCTTGGTCTCTATTTTTCTAGTGGGGGAGGGAGCAAGGTACCACATTAAATTGCCAAGTAGGAAGGAACCGATGAAGAAAAAGGAGTTCCATAAGGCAGTGTTCTGGAGCCTCTATTCCGGTAGCGTCACACAGAGAAACCTTGAATACTAAATTTATCTGCGAAATAAAACAATATTAAACATAAACTCGCTGAACCTGCGCTCTCTACACAGCTCATCATTCACATATGAGCATGAATCTCCTTGTCATTCCTTACAACATCTGTACATGTCCCTTTAAAGACACAAAAATCAGCAACGGGTGTCATAGAGGGGAGATTTTTTTTTCCGATTATTTTTCAATATCTCGCACCGTTTGCAGGATTTGAACCTTCTTCCGGTTGGAGTTTCTAATTCATATGATCAGTGTTTTCTTTCTTCTTGCATGCAGTTTGTAATAAGCAAATACATTACATACACAATTAATTATGATGTACGTGATATATGGTGTTCGTTTGGCGAAACACTCTAAACAATAAAGATTTATCTTAGACTGGAGAAATGGTTATCCTTCGTTTTTTATTATCATTTGGCCTTGAAACAAACGCCTGAGAGATATACAACCCCTGTATACAAATATGTGATGGAATGAATAACTCGTAGGATATGATGCATTTTTTTTTTTTTTAAAAAAAACAACCCTTCCAGCGTACTCCTAAAAATGTAATAAAGAAATAGTGTCCATGTTTTTTAAACATTCAATTAGAACTGGACAAGCTACACAAAATTTGCAATCGATCAGTGAAAACGGCATATTTCTAGAGTCTATTTTCCAGAACTCATTGTCGAAAGGATTGGCCACAAACTTATAAACGTTTACAAACACATAAACTTTTCTAGCATTTTAATATATATACTAGCTGAACCTGCGCTCTCTACACAGCGCATCATTCGTATATGAAAATAAATATCCTTCTCATTCCTCACATCTGTACATGTCCCTTTACAGACACAAGTGAAAAAGTCTTGATTTAAAAAAAATCGGCAAGGCGTATCATAAAGGGGACCTCAATATTTCGCACCGTTTGCAAGATTTGAGCCTACTTCCGGTTGGAGTTTCTAATTCATGCATGACCAGTATTTTCTTTCTTCTTCCATGCAGTTTGTAATAAGCAAATACATTACATAGGCAATTAATTATAATTGCAGTTATATATGCTGTTCATTGGGCAAATCACTCCAAAAGTAAAGATTAATCTTACTGGTTAAACTGAAGAAATGGTTATCGTTCCTTTTTCATTATTATTTGGCCATGAAATAAACGCCTGAGACATATGCAACACCTATATACAACAGCGTGGTGTTGGAATGTATAACCCGTAGGATATGGTACTTTAGTTTTTTTTTTTATTTCAACGCTTCCATGCGTACCCTAAAAATGTAATAAAGAAATAACGGGCATGTTTTTATAATATTCAATTAGAACTGGACAATATACGCAAAATTTCCAATCGATCAGTGAAAACGTCATCTTTCTAGAGCCTGTAGTTTCCGAGATCTCATTATCGAAAGGATTGGCCACAAACATATAAATTTCCACAACATATAGTTTAAAAGAACTCGGAAGATGGAAGCACAATTCATGTACATTGATTTTAGAGAAGGCTTATTAAAATACAAAGGCTTTGAACAACAATTTTATATCATAAACTTTATGAAAAAGATCTAGTTAACTGATTTATTTAAAATACTCGTACTTAAAATGTTTGTCTCGGTTAAACGTGAAATCACACATAACTGTAAATGAAAGAGTTTAAAGCCATAGTTATACGTTGGAGCTCGGGCGCTTTTAATTGCTATTGTAGCATTTTAATAGATATATATGAATATATAAGATATATTCATATTCATATAGAATAGATATATATATATAATATTAATAGATGGATTCAAACTAAAAGCCAAATGGTTTTCTCAATTAAATAGTCCACACATATCGAATCGTTTTGGTTCGACAGTAGGAATCTTTCTAATCAGGGGTGTACAGTACAAGAACAAGTGGGATGCGAAATACCGGAACGGATGAAGGTGATTTTCCCCCCATCAATCACAATTTGATCGCTCTCAAAGAAGCTAAATGAAGCGTTCCTACTGGGGATGTTTTGTTGTCCTCACAAGCACAATTTGTGATGGAAAGATTGAGTACCATATTTTATGGACTATAAGCGCACCTTAGTTTTTAATCAATTTTGTGATGCGCGGGGCGGGAGGGAGACAGTGTTAGCAATCCCATGAATCCTCGCAACTCATGTTCGTCGCATCGGTGTAGTGCTGCTGGCAGTTGAATCCAATGTTACCAGATGGAAATGGGTTTCCTACGGCATCAAATATATATGGCCATTTTTAAGACTGGCGGGAATTTTAAATCAAGCACTGGGCATTTTTATATTAATTTCGAGTTTACGACGCACCTGAATTTTGGAGGCAATTTTTCGAAGAAAAAAGTACGTGTTATAGTCAGTAAAATACGGTATATTTTCAAATCCCACTGCATTTTTGTCCTTTTGTGAAATTTCAATCTGCTGGTTTGTTCCGAAATGAAGGGTATAAACTATTCACGTACGGCCTCTTGTAGTTTTAACAGCTACTGCAATTTACACTTTATTTTCCTTTTGTTTTCACCGCTGCCCTGTTTCACTATAGGATGAGGCAAAAGTCCAGCAAAATCCTTTTACTTTTTAAACTGGTTGAGAAAAAATGAGGAAAATTTGGATGTTAGTAATTTGGGGGTAGGAACGCACCAGATGGTGCTACTTAACATCATGGCAGCCATCTTGAAATCCGCCATTTTGAATTCAGGTTCAATATTTAAAATAGGAAGGAGGCATGCGACACATGATTTTAGGCTAGAATTTCTCCAGAAATACGAATCTGAAGTTATTTTTCACCTAATTATGTCTATAGTTACAACTTGCAACAATATCCTCATACTCGTCAGTTCGTCGTTCAAGGTTAATTTGAAGGGTCTAACTACGTATAACGAACTCTTGTATGGATTTGCAAACCGTCCTTAATAAGCTCACCTCTTCCCCCCTACTTTTTGGATTCTAGTGAAGAATATATATATTTTTAATTGTAGAAAATAAGCCAAGTAATATACAGGGTGACCCAAAAGTAATATACAGTCCCGTACTGATCAGCTCACTGCACTTCATGTAATTTCTTATTGTTATCCATCAGGTAGACTAACTTTCTTTATTATTTGTTCTTAATGTCTTTTTACTTATACTTTAAGCTCGGAACAGCTGATGCGAATAAACCCATAAACTAGAATTGTATACTTCATTAATGCAGGGGTGTATACCTACTTTTGGGCTACCCTGTATATATACTATATATAAAACTGTTATATATACTAAAAACGGTTTTCAATGCCTTTCGTAAATAATGTTCTTTGGAGTAACCTATAAATTAGGGAATCCAACAGATGATGTCATAATATGATCACTCAAACCTCTGGTCTACAGGAAAAAGGCCTTGGAGATGGTTAGTAATTTGTTTGAAAGTGTTTTCTGTGCACTACCTGGCTTAATTTCTATATCTTCGGTATTCGTAATTGTCTTTAACTCAATTAATTCACTAAAATTAAAAGAAATAGCGGTGACCTTAGTAAAGAGCCTTAGTCAAGATGATGTAAAGAAGTTTATACACTTTTGTGTGGTTGTGACTGAATCTGTCGAGGTCACGTGTAATTACAAAATGAAACATTCAAGAATGAAACTGAAATGAAAATTTTTCAGTTTTACGTCCCACGGTTATGCCAACTAGGCTCAAGGAGACGGTGATGATGATAATTTAATAAAAATGGTGGAATAAAGAAAGTGGTGGGAAACAGGTGAATCCTGAGAAAACCGACGAACACGGTGTTTGTCCACCACAAGGCCTACTTGGCGCAATCTAGGACCATGGACCCCACGCACCAGAGGTGAACGCTCTACCACCGAGCCACCGTGGACCGAGTTTTAATAAACACATAAAAGACGTAATCCATTTGAGAGACAAGGTTATCGTTTGGGGTTGATGAGTTCTCATTTACTCCCCTGGGCTACACTCCTAATATATTCCAGTATTGTGTGGAAAATTTTGAAGATTTAAAAGTATTCTAAGTCGTGGAAGTGCTAAAAACAGTAACGTCTTTCTAAATGTTGTCTTTTAAAGAGACAAACACAATCCACTTTTCTTTATAGGAGTTTCTAAAACTGTGCAGTCTTTCATATTTTGTTTGATTACTTAAACCTCAAATAAAAATGAAAATGAAATGAAATTTTTCAGTTTAAGAATCTTCATCCCGGCGAAATTAAAATACCGCTAATTTTACAGTAATTATGTGACATCTTCAAATAGATAAATTATAATCGAAATGTGGAACAAGAGCGCCCTAGACAATATTATTTTACATGAGAAACCGTTATCACGACTCACTTATCTGCTTTCGATTTCAAGCCATTTTGAACAATCGGCATTTATTTTCGCGTTTCTAAACAGCTGAAAACGGAAAGCCTCTAGGTGACTTGTGATAACGGCACCTCACGCAAAATAATATTGTCTAGGGCGCTCGTTGTTCCACGTTTCTATTATCTTTTTATCTATTTGAAGATATCACATAATTAATGTAAAATTAGCGGTATTTTAATTTCGCCGGGATGAATACTCTTAACGTTCCGTGTTTATGCCGTTTGGGCTAAGGAGACGATGATGTAGGCTAGTGAGTGATGATGGAAGAATCGATAGAATGAGAATGTTGGAGGAGCTCCTCCGTGGCTAAGCGGTTAGCGTATGCGCCTTTGGCGTGGGAGACCCGGGTTCGATTCCCGGCGGGAGCTCATGTGGTTCGGATTCCACGCTAATCAGTAGGTCCACGTCTCAT
Source organism: Thermobia domestica (assembly GCF_964235325.1). Classification (NCBI taxonomy): domain Eukaryota; kingdom Metazoa; phylum Arthropoda; class Insecta; order Zygentoma; family Lepismatidae; genus Thermobia; species Thermobia domestica. Next base: position 21,953,908 of record NC_137456.1, on the reverse strand, counting down.
ATAGCCTCGCTGCTGAACGGGACGTAAAACTCAAAATCAATCAATCAATGAGAATGTTGGAAGAAACGGAAATACTCCTAGAACATGATGCACTTGTTTCTGGGGTACCTTTTTCGAGAACCGGCCAAGTAAGCTTGTGGTGGACAACATCGTGTCTATGGGATTTCTCGGCGTACTCCCGTTTCCTCTCTCATTCTCATTCTACTAATTCTTCCATCATCATTTATTTGCCTTCATCGTCCATCTTTCTTAGCCTAAAGGGCATAATCATGGGACATGAAACTGAAAAAAAAAAATTTCAATTTTATTTTCATTTCAAATATTTCGGTGTTTTAAATTTTGACTGCCTGGAAATTCTTGATGATTTTGATATGTGAACCTCGCCAAACCCGGACACCGGAAGGGCTGACAAAATAAAAGAGTTTCCTCCCGAGATCGTGATGAATGCTTTATCCTTAATTAGCAACATTGGCATAACTGAGGGGCCCGCAGGACCTGCAGTGCGGGCGGTGGGGCGCAGAGTTTGAGGGCCCACCGCGAAGCAAATATCAAGAACTATAGGCTACAAAAAGTGAGCTGAATACGGAATATCCATTTCCCTTAACAATATTATTTACTTTAGAAAAGAAAAATATGCTCTGGGTGAAAATTCATCCATTCTAGCAATATCAGTTTAAAAGAATCATCTCAGCACTCGAAGGTTAAGGGAAAATAATTTTTGCCTTCTTTGGTGAGTATTAATTTTAATTGTAATTTTATTATATTCCATGGATTTATTAACCATTGTCTTCTACAGGGACAAGTTAATGGGCATGGGAAGGGGGGCCCAAAAATAATCCTGCGGGGGGGGGGCGACATTTTTGCGTTACGCTACTGATTAGGAAAACAATCAGGCTCACCAATTATGATTATAAATTACTGTAATATCATTCATTTCGTACTTTTCGTACCATACAACATGTTTTAGAAATATTTTGCCAAAGTATTTGCCAGAGATCCATTGTAATCCCAAAGATTTTTTTTCTTTTACAGTCACGATAAAGTTGTTTACTGTATTAGTACCTTTTTCTATTAAATTATTGTTGTCAAAAACAAAACGGAAAGGAACCACCACCTTCTTACTACTGTGCATCGAGTCATGATGAAAAGTTACATAAACTCTCTTCGTCTTCTCAGATCTTCTTTTTTGGTTCTCTGTGAAGAAATAAAATAGATTGGAAAAGGAAGAGACATTTGAAGACGGAAAGGCGAAGACACAACCGTAAATTTCCTGTCCTAATACTCTTTCGTCCTCTTTCTTCTTGGAACGCAAAAGAGGTAAAACTTTACTTCTATGGCAATTCGTGTGACGGATAGATCGAGCACAGCGACCTTTTCCGTAACCCCTTCGAGAAAGAAGAAACTTTTCCTTCAGGGGTCCTGCGACGGAAATTATGTGCGAATAAATCTGCACAGAGGTGACATCTTACGGCCAGGATGTGAAGCGTCTGAAATGAACAAGTGACAAGCGTTTTCTCGCAAGATTGACTTTATATATTCTCCTATTTCTTCACCCTCCACTCCGCTATTGCGAGTGTGTCTTTCAGCAATTTGCTGTTCCTGAAAAAAGATCATGAATTAATGTTACAGAGGGGCAATGTGTTTGAATAGGCGAAAATGTTTAGTGCAACTCTCATTACAATTGCACGAAAGTTGGGATAGAAATACTTTATTGCTTTTTCTTCGCATTGCATTTGTAATTGCCCGATATTTTATGGTCCATTACGAATGATTCGTTTTATAACAATTTGTTATTAATCAAACGACATTTAATTTTGTTGTTATTATATTTATTTTTCTAACTTCATTACGTCGTTCATATTGTTTAATATAACTTCTAGTAGGAAAATCGGTTGGCCTAACGTTGGGAAAATGGTGGTGATGCGACATACCAACCTTGGTCCAACGTCAGGTTAGGCCATTTTGGCAACTATTTTGACCCAAACAGTTTCCCATTCATTTCCCAACCAAAAGAGTTGTTCCCTGACTTTAACCAACGCTAAAGTAACGTATTTCTTGGTTGGGAAAACAGTTAATCCTAGTATCGTTGTATGAAGGTAGGAAGAATAGTTGGTTGGCCAACCATACATTTAACCAACGTTAGGCCAACGTAAGTTTTTCCGCTTTAGGCTCGCATCATCACCCACCATTTTTACCAAACTTCACCCAACCCCAACAGTGGGACAACCAACCTTGCTACTAGGAACTTTAGTTTCATAAGGTACAAATAAGTTGAGGCACCGACTGTACTGTTCTGAAATCATGTCATAACCTGGAATATCATTTTCATGTTAAAGAAAAAAGAAAGTAGATGAAAAATAAATATTGTAAATAGAAAATAATCTTACAAATAATTACTTAATTACAAAACCTATTCATTAAATGACTTAAGTAAACTACGTTAAATAACTGAGTTCAGGAAAGTTGGACATAAATTCTATTAAGTTATTTCTACAACCATTGCGTAAAAACAGACTTTTTCTTGAGTAGTTAATGGTAAATAAGAAATAATTTTCCAAATAGTTTATTGCCTCTAAAACCCCAATATGTCATTAAACTATATGTCGTTAATTTTATCTAATCAAACTATATCATCTATAAGTTACAGTAACTAAGTGTAGTTCAATTTCTCATATTTCATAATTTGGACAAAATATTATAAGATTGAAAGATGAAGACAAAGAACTGATTTCCAAGTTAGACTAAATTATAGCAACTGTACTTATCTGATAGAATTCCATGCTTCTACCAAATATCTAGAGGCAAATAGAAGAATGTATCACATTTGAACCGTTTAACTTAGTCTGTGTGAATTAGCTGTGTATAGACATCACATTGTTTTGAACCGTTCAATCAATCTGTGTGAATTAGCTGTGTGTAGGCCTCATATTTGAATCATTTAACTCAATGTATGTGAATTAACTGTGTGTAGGGATCTCATTTGAATAGCTCAATCAATCTGTGTAAGTTAGCTGGATGCAAGCGTTATATTTGAACGCTCAGCACAATCTATGTAAATTAGTTGTCAGTAGATGTCACATTTAACCATTTAACTCAATCTGTTTAAATTAGCTGTCTGTAGGCATTACATTTAAACCGTTCAATCAATTTTGACTTCCGAATTCCGGGATTTTTCAAAATCCGGATTTTTCGGAATTTAGGAATTTTCCGAAATCTGGGAAGTGAAATTTCCGATTCCGGATTTCCGGAATCCGAGAAATTTCGGTCAGTTCTAATTTTGGGCTATCTCTCCTTAACTATATTGTGCATGGTTGATTTGCGTCAGATGGATAGCTTGATGAGAGTACACTTGAACATCAATTTTGTCTTAACAGGTTGACTACCAAGGCATTATCGTGCGCATTGCCCCCAAGGTCACATTACTTTCTTTACATTATCAGTTTCGTTTGACCCCACAGTTGCCAAAAATACACACTTTGGTTAGATATGCAAGTTGATGACGTAATTATCCCCAAGTACCATCTTTGGTATTTATTGCAACCGAGATAAAAATTTGCTCATTTCCCATGAGTACCAAATTTGGTACTCGGGCATAATTACGTCATCCATTTGCATATCCAACCAAAGAATGAGGGGGAGGTGATTTTCAGTTTAACGTCTCGTACAGCAGCGAGGCTATATGAAACGTGGACCCACTGAATCACAAGGTGGAATCCGAACCCCACGAGCTCCCGCTAGGACACGAACCCCAGCCAAAGTATGAATCCCCAAAGACCGACAAGGGGGGAAATTGCATAAAATCAGCAATATTTTTATTTCCAGGTGGGAGGAACAAATTCCCCTTTTGTCCTTCCCTGGGGATTCATTCTTTGGCTGGATATGCAAGTGGATGACGCAATTATGCCCGAGTATCAAATTTGGTACTGATGGGAAAAGAGCAAGTTTTTATCTCGGTTACCATAAGTACTAAAGATGGTACTTGGGGAAAATTTCGTCATCAACTTGCATATCTAACCAAAGTGTGTATTTTTGACAACTGTGGGGTCAAACGAAACTGATAATGTAAAGAAAATAATGTGGTACTTGGGGATAATTACATCAACTTGCATATCTGACCAAAGTCTGATTTTTTTTTCAATTGTGGGGTCAAACGGAACTCAGCATACAGAAAATTTTCATTATAAATCTCAAATCGAGCAATAATATATGGACAGAAAGCTCTTATATCTATAATGCAATAACTTTCTTAAAAATAAAGGTACTTAAATGCTAAAGCTACCGTTTTAAAGCGTGATTTTTACTCTGTCCAAATACACGATAAAATACATGAAATTGAGTACCGATATAGGCCCACGCGAAACAAAGGAAAACAAGTGGCAACTACAAAGTTTTGGTACTCACGGCAACCGTGACGAGTAATGTAAGTACCATTATTGGTACTCATGGCAGTTAAGCAATGCACAAATTTTAAGGTTCACAAAATGTCTTCCTTGATTTTCGAAAACTGCGCATGACAATTTATGTTCACTCATATTTTCTTAACCTCAGTGACATCTATCAACTAATATAAGTCTTATTTTTGGTCACGTTTTTTTTTCTTTCTATTATACGCTAACAACATTGTAGGATTTGTTTTTCTTCAATTATGAGTGTTTCCATAACAATACATTGTTAGTATAAATGATTCATGCGCTTTCAAAAGCCTATATTTTTAAAAGTATTACATGTACAAACACGAGAGATATCCCAAGTTTTCTAGCACTCTTTACATGGCTGTTTTTTTTTTTCGTACTTTATTCTAAAAGCATATTGCACTACTATAATAGATGAATATTACGAAAATTCTAACACAAGAAAACTCTTTTCTTGCTTTACCTCCATTTTGAACAGGTATTAACCTCGTGCTGCCACCTGGAATACACAATACAAACTTGGTGAGTTTGCGGCTATTTTCATGTGTTTCTCGTGTTTGGACGTGTAATATTTCTGAAAGTATAACGAATTAATCATTTATAGTAGCCCTATATTATCTAGTTTTCATGTAGTGTTACCTGAGTGTTTCGTTTTTCCTTTTCTGTGTGTATTGTTTTTATGCTAATACAGTATTTGTTCTGATGTGTGGTAAATATTAGAGTTTTGTTTTTAAAAAAGTTAAAATTTAAAACGAATGGTTTTATTTATCCTTTTACCTGACTAACACAGCATTTGTTCCTCCTTCTTCTTCCAGCATGTGATTGTCATCCTATCGGGGCTTCTGGGAAAACTTGCAACCAGACTACAGGACAATGTCCGTGCAAAGATGGCGTAACTGGAATTACATGTAATCGTTGTGCTAAAGGATACCAGCAGAGCAGATCTCATATTGCACCTTGCATAAGTACGTTTCTTTTTTTAATATATAGTAGAATTACAAACTAAACCAACTTTTCTAATCAGCAGTAAATCTTTCTTAAAGGGCATTAGCGTCCACCTGCGGACCATTAGCCAGTCAAATGTTTATACCTTATAAAGTGTTAGATAAGTATTATGGTCACCAGGAATCAGAAGTATTGATGACTTTTACGTTTGAATAATCCCATCTGTAGATTTTGGCCTTTATGGAAACAAGTTGGTTTTGTTCCGTTTACCCTTATTTCACTAATAGCATGCTACTTTATATTCTTTTATATAACATTATACTGTATTTCACTGTAGCCATATCAGAAGTTGTGTCATAACACTTACTATATAAAGCGTACGTATTTGATGGTGTTAAGGAATTCCTGATTATCTTATCTTCATGACTGAACACTGGATTTCTCAACGCAACTGTATTTTTACTCATAGCGCTTGGATCACGCAGGAGTGCCTTCATTTCAATATGCCGAATTCCATTCTCTACAACAGTTGTCGCTAAAATTATGAAGCTTCTGAGCTACCGTACTGTTTTTAAATCCTACTGTGAGCTACCAACCAAAAGAACTACAAACCTTTTTTTTTTAACTTACATTTGTTTATTGCCTATAAACATACATTTCTAGTAAATATGAAATCAATTTTAATCAAACTGTATATAACAAAATGAAACTGAAATTGAATTGTAGTTAGTAATAAATAACAAATGTAATTACAGATTATTTTCTTTTTTTTTTATCAGACTTGTTAACTTTAATGAGAAGGATGAAATTCTTTTTTTCTTTCTTTTTTTTTTTGGTCATCGATATTTTTTTCTGGAAGTCGAATCCCCTAGATTTACTTTTACCCCAAATCCACTAGAATCCACTTTTAATCCAAATTGACACCACTGATCAAGGTTAGCCAACCGGAACCTTAACGCGATCTACCGAAAATGTCCTCGCGAGCTGCTAGTAGCTCGTGATCGACGGTTTGGTGATCACTGGTCAAACACAATAGGCCATATCTTCCAGCCCTATCTGAAGGTGTTGGACAACTTGTTGTCCGTTTTGGAGACAGAAGTAAATGCTGTCAAATACAGCAGGTTACAAAATATTTGATTTATACTTTGTCATTTGCCAATGTTTCACTTTATAATGGAAAACTCGATCGTCAGTTTCACTTGATAGTGGAATCTACAATAATCTTTCACTTTGTAATGCGAACCGCAATAATCCGTTCCACTTTATAATAGAAACACGATAAGCTGTTTTACTTTATAGTGGAAGCCCGATAATCCTTCCACTTCATAACGCAAACCATGATAATTCAATCCACTTATAATGAACACTGCGGTAATGCGGTTCTGTTTTTATAATACGAATTACGTTTATCCAGTTCAGATTACAATAAAAACTGCAATAAAATTACCGAATTACCTTACCCTCGAATCGCTGCTGAAGCACACAGTGCACTGGTTTCACGTAGTATCGACACCAAACATAGTACCTCAGAGATAAATATTTACAGCAGCTCATAGTTGAATCAGAATGATCTCCTAACAGTGTGAGCAATCTGCTTGGTTACCTACCCATTCCTTATCTCCAGCGTTTTTTAAATTTTGTTTGTATGTGTGGAACGGTACTATTATAAACTCACCTATCATGCTAGAGAAAAACCTACAGACTATAGAAGCTGTGAGAAATTTAGACATCAGACTCATATTTGCTCGTTATTTGTATGTCAACAGATGAAGTCATAAAAATAATATATATATGTGTGAAGGAAAACAGGAGGAACATTAGTATATTACGTATAGTAACTCTAGTTCTAGAGTCAATTAATTAAATCGTGTTATTAATTAGTTTCTTCGTAATGTTAAAGTTGTGTTTTCATTTTAATACTGATATCTTAACTCCAGTGAAACAGAGCTTTGTCATACGAGTTGATTTTGAGTTTAACGTCCATTTCAGCAGCGAGGCTATATGAGACGGGACCTATTGATTAACGTGGAATCCGAACCACATGAGCTCCCGCCGGGAATCGAACCCGGGTCTCCCAAAGGCGTGTACGCTAACTGCTTAGCCACAAAGGAGCTCGCTTTGTCATATGACTAGGTCATATCGGTAGGTTGATATGTTCTACCGATTGTCAATTCTAAATGTGTATGTACTAATGTGGAGACAGAAGTAAATGCTGTCAAATACAACAGGTTACAAAGTATAACAGGGATAAATTGAGCATATTTAAGCCTTAAATAATATATTGCGTTCAAAGCACAAAGCAATCAAGTGATCAAGTCACATTTCTAAAGTTGCGAGGAGAAAGGACAGAAAATTTCTACAGTACGCTTATCATCATTATCATCATCATCATCATAGGTATTCTGCCATTACTGGCAGATAACTTGCCGCAACTGAGAAGCTTCCATGCTCTACGGACTTCTCTAATCTCTTCGTCTTTACGTACGATCCATATTTCTGACCTATACTGCACAATACTCCACACGAAGCATTTTATAAATCTTTTTCTCAACTCTTTATTCAAGGACTCACAAAATATATTTTTCTCCTTCCTGAAGGCTTCTTTTGGCATTCCTATCCTTGCTTTTATTTCACGTTCACACTTCATATCATCTCTAAATGTATTACCCAAGTATCGAAAACTAGTCACCTGTTCTATTTTCTCCTCTCCTACTTCTATATTTGACCCCGATCACTTTGTTCCAATCACCATGGCTTTTGTCTTTCGAACATTTACTTTCATCCTATACTCTTCAAAGCCCTTCCACAACTTTTCTAACATTTTATTGATTTTCTTTCAGATTCTGCCGCAAGTATCATATCATCTAGCAAACCATATACCCTAATCATTCTACTTCCAAGCAAAATGGCATTTTCATTATGTAGGCTCTCTTTCACTATCTATTTATTTCCTCTATTCTGGTCATTTCCTCTCCTATTTTTACACTCATTTGTTGGTTCATATATTTTTCTTACGAATCTTTAATTTTTCAATTCCATCCCAACCTTCTTTAGAACTCTCTACAACAATTCCCAATTCACGTGATAAAACCGTTTTTTTTTTCTAGATCAATAAACACAACATACATTTTTCCCTTTTTCCATGAACCTTACACTGATTATCCTTAATAAGTCAATTGCGTCGTTTGTGCCCTTAACCCTCCTGAATCCAAACGGTTCCTCCACAAGTCTTTCATTTTATCTTCCATACAATCTTCTCTTCAATATTCGATGCAAAATTTTTGCTGCATGCGATATGAGACTAATTCTCACATCTCTCTGGATTCGATTTCTTAGCCATCGGTATTATGATCGTCTTCAGCAAATCTTTTGACCACTTTCCTGTTTCCTATTTCAGAGTCAAAACAATTATTTTTTTGTCTTTGTCCTCTATATTTTTAATGACTTCAATTGGTATAATATAGTCTATCCCGGTAGTCTTTTCATTCCTAATCTCGATTATATCTTTTTCAAACTTATCCTGAAGAATATTAAATCTTTTACCATCCTTGCGTACTTCATTTTCTTAGAAAAGTTCACTTTTTTTTATTGTAAGAGTAATTTACAATATCTAGACATGAATATTTTAAGCTGTGAAAGGAGCTTCAGATAGAGATCTTCAATGTTTTAAACTGTGGAAAGAGCTTTAAATAGAGATCTTCAAAGTTTTAACCTGTGGAAGGAGCTTTGGATAGAGATCTTGAATGTTTTAAGCTGTGAAAGCAGCTTCAGATAGAGATCTTCAAGGTTTTAAGCTATGAAAGGAGATTCACATAGAGATCTTCAATGTTTTAAGCTGTGAAAGAAGATTTACATACAGATTTTCAATGTTTTAAGCTGTGAAAGAAGTTTCAGATAGAGATCTTAAAGATGAAATGAGTACAAAATAACCAAGTTGGTCTTGATTTCCCTGTGCACTGAACGCGCCATATACAAGATGTTTGTGAAATGTGCTCCCTTGATTACAATCAATTGCATTTATTTTTTCTGGCGCGAGTAGCTAGTATTATAACGAAGTTTGAGGAAATTTATACAAAAACGTACCAAAGTCATATAACATCAGAATACCTTCCCTGATATAGATACCTCTTATAGCATGAAGCATCTTTAGGTTAAGGTCAGGATTTAGGGAACGTCAATAACCAATACTTGGCAGCTCAAGCTGCACGAATTTTAGATTTCCAAACTAGAAGTACCGTATGTTATCAATATGTATACGAAATCTTATAGAACTGCTATGTTAGTCCGTTTGTTGACAGGTTGTCAGAGATACAAGATAAGGAATATCAAGAAATGGTCTTCTGATGTGAAACAGAATCCAAAGAAAACGTTCCATCTCCTCCCTTATTCCTGTACTATAGTGACCACAAGGACACGTGAAGCCTGAGCTCTATACCAACCATAGAACTGATTTCCCTCACATGTGGTGCTTCGGAAGAATTCGGTAAGATTCGTGCAGCTGCCTTCCGAACGCACACTTGAGAAAAGGTAAAACATCAGAAGTACCCTAACAGTGTTGCCAAACTAAGGAGTCATGGTGAACGAGCGACAAAAAACAGCACTTAAAGAACTATAAACATGAACATTAACACTTACTTGAATTAAAATATAACAGTAATAATAGCGAAAAATAAAACGACAACAACAACAATAAGAATAAAAATAAACAAAACGAAACTTAGCGGTAATCCAAACACTGTACCTTCTGCAGAAGTTCTCCGTATAAGCGCGAGAGACGACACTGACAAATTTTATGAATAGGGGTTGACGACTGGGACACACACACACACTCTCGCGTTCTATTGGGTGCTGAAATTAGTAGATCTAGGTCAAGCTTCACGACTTGTTGCGATCAGAATAGCTGAAATATCCGTTCTTTGCACGGAGACGAAAATGCACGGAAAATATTTGAAATTCCTTCCACTTAGGATACCCATTTCAATTAAAATATAACGATAATAATCCGAAAGATACTGTACTCATGACATAAATTTGGAACACCCTACCCTCATAGAATACAAACACGCCTTGACGTAGATACTGTGTTCCGAAAGTTATTTTAGGTGACTCAGCCGTTTTCCCGATCTCGAAAACTATTTATTCCATACTATTGTCGGTTGTTTTGAATACTTTATTTTTCATCCTTTCTCATCTATCATCCCGATTGGGCTGAACGTGAAGTTAAACATCATCTGGAGTGTCACTATTCATCGTAGCGATTCCGAAAACTATGGATTCAACACTAATATGGGATTTTTCGATTACTTTTGCTTGTCAGCCCATTTTGACCCCACCTTGGGGTGCTAATTGTTTCTTACCCAGTCTCGGGGCTGATCTTGGGCTTAATGCCGTTGAGAGTGTTAGTATTCACATCAGTAGCCCCCGAAACTATTTATTGGATATTAATATATATTATTTTCGATTATTTTTATGTCACCCTTATGTACGCCTACTCCTAGTAAAGGTAAAAGTGTCTTATTCCGGAGGAAGATTTTTTTCTCAGAGCTTAAATCATACGTGTACCAAGTTCGGTTGAAATAACTCCATGCTGAAATAACTGACTGAGTAAAATTAACAGCGAGACAGCGCCTTGTGCGTTGCACTGTCACAAAATAAAGAACTAAGTAGAATAAATAACGAGAGGCAACGCCTTCAACGTTACCCTATCACAAAGTAAAGTATCTAGTACAATAAACAACGACAGGCAACGCCTTTGTCATTGCCGCTATCACAAAATAAAGTACCGAGTTGTTGGAATGGTACAAATTGGCACAAAGTGTTTTATAAATGTGACACTAGCTGTTTTGAAGCTGAAAATGGTTATGAATATGTGCAAACATAGAGATATATAACATAATAATAATTGATGGTTGGTATGACGAGATTTTGAGGTTGTTGTAAGTACTATAACAAATAAGTATGAATATGTGTGTTAACAGATCTTATTAATGATAATATTATGAATAGGTGGTTCTTGTACAGATTAAGAATAAATGTACTATACCCGATATAAGAATGTAATGTGTTTATGTAGTTTACTGTGTGGATAAGTTGACGTACTCCAAATAAAAGAATTGTTGATATTTCGGCTTGAGCTAACAATTTTGGCGCAGTCGGTAGGATGGCATATAGTAAGCCGAATATGTCGAAACCTTTAACTGTCTCATTATGTTGCGATAATAGAAAGGTGCAGTTTATATTGGATACAGGGGCTGTAGTATCGGCCATAAGTCTGAAGCAACAAAAGAAATGGTTTCCAGGAAACCAAATGATGAAGTTTGAGAATTCACTGAGAAATGCAGATTCTTCGTTCATATCTACGGTAGGCTATGTGGATGTAAAAGTGGATTACCATAGTAAGATTCACAATTTACCTCTGGTGGTTATTGAGAAGGAAATGAGCAGTCCCATTTTAGGTAGAAATTGGTTGGACGTCTTAACTCCCATGTGGAGGCAGCAAAATATAGAGAATTTTAGGAACTTACCAATGGTGGCTTCGATGGTGTCTGATACTAAAGATGCTCGCTATTATCAAAATAAACTATTAACCCAGTTTGAGGCGCTTTTTACGGAGAATATTGATCAACCGGTTAAGGGATATAAAGTGACGATTCCGATGAAAGTGGATCACATTCCTATATTTAGAAAAGCATACGATATTCCGTACGCTCTATTAGCTGAAGTGAAGAAAAAAGTAGATAAGTTGTGTATGTTAAATGTATGGAGGAAGGTGGAGTTTTCCGACTGGGCTACGCCCATGGTAGTGGTTCGTAAGAAAAATGGTGATATAAGGCTATGCTTTGATTTTAAACGGACTCTAAATCAGTATACAGAAAAATGTGCGTATCCTATCCCTAAAATAAGTGACATTCTTAATAAACTTGGGGGAGCTAAATATTTTGTGGTGTTGGACCTGAGTAATGCGTATTTACAGTTGGAGGTGGATGAAATGTCTTCTAAATATTTAGTCATCAATACACCTTGGGGGCTTTATCAACAGTCTAGGTTGCCTTTTGGTTTAAATTGTTCTCCACAAATTTTTCAAAGGTTTATGGATCAGATTCTACACGGCTGTCCTGGAATTGCAACTTATCTAGATGACATTTTAATATGGGGGCAGTCTTTGGAAGAATGTTACGAGAGAACAGTAAAGGTATTGGAAAAATTTAGAGCCTACAATGTGAAAGTTAGACAAGATAAGAGTATCTTTTTTAGTAAAGAAATAACGTATTTAGGATATGATTTAGTGGGCGATAATATTATGCCTGCGAAGGCAAAATTAGAACCTGTAATAACTGCGCCCCCGCCCAAATGTGTGCAAGAGTTGCAATCCTTTCTGGGAATGGTTAATTTTTATCATAGACATTTGCCAGCATTGTCCTTGAAAATTCCCAATCTAAACCATTTGTTGCATAAAGGTGTACGATGGAAATGGGATAAGATACATCAACAGGAGTTTGATAACATTAAAGAAATTTTATCACAGGCGCTAGTTCTCCACCCTTTTGATGAAACGGCTGATATTCTTATCATGACAGACGCCTCTCCCTATGGGGTGGGAGCCGTATTATTTAATAGTTACAATAATAACTTAAGGACGGTGGAATGTGCATCGGCCACGCTTTCAAACGCTGAACGAAATTATTCCCAATTTGAGAGGGAAGCTTTAGCTGTGGTATTTGCGGTGAAGAAATTCCATAAATATCTATACGGACGATCGTTCAAAATTCTAACTGACTCCCAACCCATTAGATGGATTTTTGGAGTGAAAGCACCTCCGTCGACTATTACGCCCCGCTTATTAAGATGGTATTTGTTATTAACCAATTATAATTTTGAAATTGTATATCACAAGGAAGTAAAAGTGGCGGACTTTCTATCAAGATTTCCTATGAATACAGCAACACAAGATGAAGAGGAAACGCAAAATTATATGAGTCAGCTCCAAACGTTTATTCTAACTGAACAGGAAATTGGACAGGAGATGCAGCAAGATATATGGATGCAAACGGTATTAAATTGGACTAAAAAGGGTTGGCCGAAAAAACTACCACTTTCTTTAGATGATAAAGAACATAAATTGTTTTTTAAACATCGATATGAGTTGGAAGTACAAAATAATTTATTATATTGGCAAGGAAAGGTTATTGTACCGGGTAAATTAAGATCCATTTATTTAACTAGGTTGCACGCTCAGCATTTGGGAGTAGATAAGATGATAAATATGGCTAAAAGGCAAGTTTGGTGGCCCGATTTCTTATCCGACATACACAATTTTGTACAGAAATGTCAGTTTTGTCAGGCTATGACCAATGTTCCTGCACAACGACAATATAGTAGTTGGCCATCAACGAACAAGCCATGGCAGAGAGTCCATCTCGATCATTTTTCAATTTTTGGGTTTGTTGTGCTACTCTTAACGGATGTCTTTTCGAAGTGGATTAAGGTGTGGGTAGTGAATAGTACTAATTTTAGGGAAACGATGGAAAAATTAGAGGAAGTATTTCAACTTATGGGTTTTCCCGAGACGTTGGTAACAGATAATGGACCACCCTTTACATCGATTGATTTTAAGAATTTTTGTGTTCAACGAAATATCGAGTTAATGCACACACCGCCGTATCACCCTCAAAGTAACGGAACGGCTGAAAGGGCCGTGCAATCAATTAAAAAACTATTGAAACTAAAATTTATACAAGCCGACTATAGAGTGAATCGAAATATGTTTCAATCATGGATTAGACAAATCAATTACTTATTTTTACATACCAATGGAAAATGGTCAAATAAGACGCCGGCAGAAACAATTCTAACCTTTAAACCTCGTACCTGGTTCTGTATTCCTCGAAGAAAACCCGACCACAGACTAAGGGAGACGGATAATTTACTTGGAAAATCTGTGTGGGTCAAAAATCACAGAGGGTCTATTCCAAAGTTCATAAAAGGGACGTTATTAAAGAAAGTCGGTAGAAATACTTATAAAGTAGAAGTGGATGGGATTACTCGTATGTACCATGCGCATCAAGTTAAATTGGATTTTTGTGATCGAGTCCTAGAAAATGGAAATACATTTAACAAAACATCCAAAGAGAATTGTAGAAGAGATCAGCCCACAGGGAATGGTTCTCAGATACCTCAGGCTCCATGGAGACAATACTCTTCACCTTTAGTTCAGCCATTATTAACCCAGGATAATGTAGTACAGCAAACTCTCCGAAGATCATCGAGAAATAAGAAACCGCCTGATAGGTGGGGATACACTTAAAAAAAACATATTCTTAGATTGGATTTATTTTTATGTTGGAAGAGGGGCAAGATATAAGCTTAATTTTGTAAAGCGGGGAGAAATGTTGGAATGGTACAAATTGGCACAAAGTGTTTTATAAATGTGACACTAGCTGTTTTGAAGCTGAAAATGGTTATGAATATGTGCAAACATAGAGATATATAACATAATAATAATTGATGGTTGGTATGACGAGATTTTGAGGTTGTTGTAAGTACTATAACAAATAAGTATGAATATGTGTGTTAACAGATCTTATTAATGATAATATTATGAATAGGTGGTTCTTGTACAGATTAAGAATAAATGTACTATACCCGATATAAGAATGTAATGTGTTTATGTAGTTTACTGTGTGGATAAGTTGACGTACTCCAAATAAAAGAATTGTTGATATTTCGGCTTGAGCTAACACGAGTAGAATAAATAACGACAGTGTAAAGAGACCATCCTACGGTGATTGTTTTTCCTTCTCTCCTTTAGGATGGTTCTTTCCAAGAAGAAGAAAGAAAGAAAGAAAGAAAGAAACGCCTTTGTCGTTGCCCATATCACAAAGTAAAGTACAGAATGGAATAAATAACGACAGGCAACGCCTTCGTCGTTGCTCTTATCACAAAATTAAGTACCGAGTAGAATAAATAACGACAGGCAACGCCTTTGTCGTAGCCCCTATCAAAAAATAAAGTACCAAGTAGAATAAATAACGAGAGGCAACACCTTCAGCGTTACTCCATCACAAAGTAAAGTATCTAGTATAATAAATAACGACAGGCAACGCCTTCGTCGTTACCTCTATCGCAAAATAAAGTGCCGAGTAGAATAAATAACGACAGACAACGCCTTTGTCATTGCTCCTATCACAAAATAAAGTGCCGAGTAGAATAAATAACGACAGACAACGCCTTTGTCGTTCCCCATATCACAAAGTAAAGTACAGAATGGAATAAATAACGACAGGCAACGCCTTCGTCGTTGCTCTTATCACAAAACTAAGTATCGAGTAGAATAAATAACGACAGGCAACGCCTTTGTCGTTGCTCCTACCTCAAAATAAAGTACCAAGTAGAATAAATAATGAGAGACAACGCCTTCGACCGATGCTAGTATCGGTCGTTTTCGATCAATTTTATGTCTTCCACTTCTCTCTCGGAGTGCTAGAGAGACTTACCGCCACTGGAGGCTGAACTCGAATGTAAACGGCATCGGGACTGCCCCAGTTAGCTTAGCAACACTATAAACTGTTGATACGACACTAACATTGATCGTTTTCAATTATTTCTACGTCACCGTTTCACCACACCCTGAGTGCTAATGGTGGCAAAATTTTTATAGTAACCCTGAAAATTATGAATTCGAGACTAATGTCGATCATTTTTATGTCACCCTCTCCCACTCCCTTCTATGTGTTGCCAGTTTTTTTTTTATCCCAACAGTACTATTTTTTTTAGACTGTAAAAAATAAGTGAACCAAGTTTGGTTAAAATGCTCCAGGCATTCCAGAGTTATGCTTGAACTTACATAAAAGATTTACATCTAAAAGACAAAAGACTACAACCGGAAGATGTAGAAATATACCATTTCCGGTTTCAGTATTGATCAACTTAGATCAGAAACGGTAAGAGATAACGAGATATGTTATTTTGATGTTGACTCAGTGGCGGAAGATGATACGTCATACTTATTCCTCTATTGAAGCCGGAAGTTATAGAAATTAATTAAAACTTCCGGTTTCAATATTAATCCCCTTGAGGGCCATGGTGGCTCAGTGGTAGAGCGATCTTCGCTGATACGTGCACTGAGAAAAATTTGTTATCCTGGCAGCGGTATATTGTACAAATATACGCAATCCATATATTTACCACGGAAATCTGTACACTGTCAGTATCTACATGCTACATATATAATATGTACGGATCTTACATTATCCATATGCTACATCAGCTATTGTGTTATATACGTACATCTGTATATGGGATCCTTACTGCCTATACAGGCCTGTAGGGATGCGCACGAGACAAGATTTGTAGCTGTCTCGTCTCGAAAATGTGCTGTAAAAGTGATGTCTCGACTCGAAAGATGTATATTTCTCTATTGGAAGAGACGTGTCTCGACTCGAATTTTGTCAGGAAAATCCTGTCTCGACTCGTCTCGTGCTCATTCCTACAGGCCTGTAGTCAGCCCAAAAATGTAGGGCGGGCCGGCTGGAGTTAGGGGGGGGGCTAATGCAACCATATTATAGTTCATCGCTATATTATAGTTCATTTGACAGTCTACCGTGAAAATTTTAGGAGGGCAGCGAAAATTTAGGGGGGGACCCGGCCCCCTAGTCCCCCCTGGATACGGGTCTGTGCCTAGGGATGCGCACAAGACGAGTCGAGACACAGCTCTTCCAATAGAGAAATATACATTTTTCGAATCGAGACATCACTTTTACAGCACATTTTCGAGACGAGACAGCCAGAAATCTTGTCTCGTGCGCATCCCTATCTGTGCCTATATACAGTTATACGGAAAGTACGTAGAGATGAAATGAAAAGGAAATGAAATCTTTGAGTTTTACGTCCCACAGTTATGCCGGTTAGACTAAAGGAGATGGTGATGATGAGAAATGAATGAAATGGTGGAATGAAGAAAGTGGGAGGAAACGGAAGAAGCCCGAGTAAACCTACGGTGTTTGTCCACCACAAAGTTCACTTGGCGGGATACGTATACGTTTGCTGCTGGATGTTGTATATAGTCGTATTGTAAGTCCAAAAACTACAGGATTTACGCATGTGACATACGTTTTACGTACGCTACATACTTTTCTTACTCTCTTTGTGAGATCCCTAGTTCGGTCTCTCATCTTGCCAAGTGAGGTTTGTGGCGAACGAACATCGTGTGCGTGGGTTTTCTAGAGGTTCTCCCGTTTCCTCCCACTTTTTCCATGAAACCATTTTATTCATTTCTAATCACTACTGCCTTCTTTAGCCTATATGGCATGATCGTGGAACGTAGAACTAAAAAAAATGAATTTCTTCTCATTTCATTGGTCCCCTTTAGAGCAAGAATTGTAATGGACATAAAGGAACGTTTCTCTAAATATTGATTCAGTGACCCAAGAGTAAGTTTGATCTTTGGCCTTATATTTGAAACCGGAAGTTGTTAATCTACCACTTCCGGTTGTACATATCGAATCCCCATAATTTGGAAATGTACCACAGTTTTGCAATGTGAAACGAATTCGATTGTTTTCATGAAGTGCTGATGTTAACAAAAATCAGCCAAAATAAACATATTTTTTTCAGTAAGCTTTCTTTTTTTAAAAAAGAATAAATCAAAACGTAGCAAATCGTACTAAAAAGTAAAACTGATTTTGTTTTCAAGAAAATTAGTTTTAAAAACATTATTTCTTCCATAGATGGCACTACGTGCGACATGTTTTTGGATTTGGGTGGCCAGAATTTTTTTTTTAATTCGTACTTTTTCGCAATATCTATTTCAGTTTTTTTTTTTTTTTTGTTTCTTCACGTTCTTAGGTTAGTACTTACCTCACTTAGTAATTACATTTTCGTAAGATCAACCCATTCTCCCCGTAAACATTGTGTGTTCCCCCCCCCCTTCCAGCGAAATCCAAAATTATCCCCTACATGCAATGAACGTCTTATTTCCAGTGGCACGATATTTCAGTGCTAGGCCTAAAATTTTTAGATATACCAGTGATGCCAACTTGTGGGGAAAATCCCATATCGTGGGAGTTTTTGACCTTATTTTCTCGGAAAGGGATAATAAGCAGCATATATGGCATTTTTCAAGAAGATCGAAATTTACGGCTTATTCATTTAGTTATTGTAAAAAGTGACTAACACAGAGAAATTTAATTTTTAATATTACAGCATACTTTTAATTAGTATAACGTGGGAAATTCACACGTAAAATGGAATTTTTTTGCCTCTCGACATGGGATTTCATATTGTTTCAGGTTGGTATCACTGGGATATACCCTTGTATTGTTGTATATACCTATAGCTAGTAACATGAAAGTACAGATTACATGGATATCTTTTCCTTTCAGGACTGAATATGAAAAACAAATAACATTTAAAATACATTTGTTGTGTTCTCGTTACAGAAATTCCTAAGGCACCGTCTACAGTACCAACAGTTGGAACTGGCGGAGGTACAGGAGCAGGACGAGGTAGGTTAACATTTAAATTATGGAGGTCACTAATACTGTCATACATAGTAGGAGAGATGATTTTTTTTCTTTTAATTACAATGTATCAAAAGCAGCATGTGCGTCAATGTTTACGAATATGTGTTGTGTTTCACACGTCACAAGACGAGACGAGAAATAAGGTTTTTAGAAGTCTTGTCTCGTCTCGATTCTCGAAAAATGCTTCTCTCGACATGCTTCTCTCGAAAATTTCCTAGCCTCGTTTTGAAAATGTATGTACCAAATTTATGCCCTCTACAGTTTTTATTTTTCGTAATTTCATCTGGAAATTATCAGAACGCTTCAACGTCATAAGAGGCCAACGAAAGGTATGATAGAACAGTATTTAAAACATATTTATTATTGGATCATAATCTGTAATTACTTACTTATCTTTAAACGTAACTAAAATGCTCTTCATTGTCCTCGTACAACCACTAGATTACTCTATAAATTTTACAGTATGAATCATGTAACACCAGGAATGGGCACCTACGGGCCCGCGGGCCACACGCGGCTCGCGAGGTCTTCTCGTACGGCCCTTGAAAAGATAACTGTTAACATTTTTACATGTTTTATTATGTACATAAAAAATTTAAAAAATAATTAAAAAGCAATGATTTGTACTAATACACAAAGATTATGTTTTAGGCGCGGAAACTAAAACTAAATGTAAGCTTAAAATTAGTTAGATTAATGTTTTTAATTTTGTTGATTTGGGTACGTTGGAAATCAAAAAAAAAATTAAGCGTACCATTTTTGTTCATGATGTACCGTGGAAAATAAGTGACTGTGAATACTTTTAAACATCAGTACCAATAGGGCAGATATATGCTTTTACTTGCGATTTAAAATCATTTTTTTGCATTTCATATATAGATGTTTTCATGTTTGAGAAATTATCCAAGATGTTTTCACCCAATCTTCAGAATGTAAGGATATTTTTCGATCTAAAAGAGTTTTATGACTCATTGAAGGGATTTTGTCGTTGAGACTCTGGTAACTCTGAGCCTGAGACTGGTGCCTTTCAACATACTTCAGAATTGCAAGGTGTTTCTTCAAAAATTATATTATTTCGATTTTTTTTTAAGTCAGTGGCACTTCAGTGTAAACAAGAAAAGGAAGATTAGTGATGAAAACCGAAAATTTCAAGATAAGTGGGTAAGTGAATTTAAAGTGTCATATGAAGTTGCGGCCCTCGCCACGTAGAAATTTCTATAATGCGGCCCCTTAGTTCAAAGAAGTTGGCCATCACTGGCGTAACACTAAAACAGTGTTTTAGGCTTAAGGTTTGGGAGAATTTATGTTCCCAAGAAGACTCGTGAATTTCTCGTCTTGTCTCGAAAAGAAATGAAAATGGTCACGTTTGTTGTCTCGTCTCGAATTAAAAATGTATTTCTCGTCTTATTTTTGTCATGAGAAACGGATTGAGACGAGAAATATCTCGTCTCGAAAAGACTTGAGAATGATCACGTTTTGTTGTCTCGTATCGAATTTGAGAAAAAGTTCTCGTTTTCTTTTCGAGACGAGAAACGAAACGAGACGAGATATTTCTCGTCTCGAAAAGAATTTAGAATGGTCGTTTGTCGTCTCGTCTCCAATAAAAAAATACTTTCCGTTTTGTTTTCGAGACGAGATATGAAATGAGAAGAAAAAATTCTCGTCTCGAAAATACTTGAGAATAGTCAAGTTTGTTGTCTCGTCTCGATTTTTTAAAAATTTACTTCTCATTTCGTTTTCGAGACGAGAAACCAAATGAGACTAGATTTTTTGTCTTGAAAAGACTTGAAAATTGGCACGTTTGTTGTCTCGTCTCGAATTAAAAAAATGTAATTCTCGTTTCGTTTTTGAGACGAGAAACGAAATATATCTCGTCTCGTGAATAACACTATTTGTACTTGAGCTCGTACTTTGCTCCGATTACAGAGAAGTTTCATGTCTGCTTCTCGGTATTTAAGTCCTCCTTTAAAAAAGTGTTGTTGGCGTCACTTCTCTTTTTTCTCTCCCTTTTCCTTTTTAAAGACTTCCATTAGAGGAACATTCAGTATATCTACTAATTTACAATGTTATGGTAGTTTGTAACAAAAGATAAGAAGAAAGGAGAAAATGCCATTCCATGCAGTTAACACCATGAAAACAGTGTTGGTTGGGAGATGAGGAGAACTAGAATGTCGGAAGCTCGATAGTGGCAAAATCCTCAAAGCGATCTCCAGGGAACTTCCTCTGGAAACAAAAGGACAGACAAATTTCATCTCCCCCCCTCTTTCTCTCTGTCTGTATTTCTCTCTCAAGAAATAAAAAAGAAAGAAATTTACCCCCGCACGCAAAGCCGTTTTCATCTGTACCAGATCGCTCAACAATCTTCCATTTTTTGTTTCTCTTTCTACAAACCCCCCTCCCCCACGCAACGCTACTTGCTGATGTTTGTGTGGCTACACGCTTACTCAGACATAGAAAATACAGAGGAGATTGCCGCACAAAGCAGTGATACCAGTTCGCTTCCTACAATTAAAAAAAATCCCTCAAAAATTCCCATTGCATTTTGGTCGTCGTTTATTTGATTTTTCGAAAAAAAATATAATTTTGACCAAAATTGGGATGGTGATAGACTTTAACGAGCTTAGTATGCGTGCTAGCTTAATATAAAATATAGAGATTGATTCATTTATGTTGTAGCATACCTCGAAAGAATTTAAAATGTTAGAAAAATTAGGATGAAGTTAATAACAATAAGAACCAGTGATTAGTGAATCAAATGAAAGAATCAAATTATACGAATGGTGATTACAATCTTTTATTGTCATGAATGACAATATTTTATTGAGGACTCAATCAGCTTAAAACGGTCGTATAGTCGATACTTTTTTCAACAACTTAATTATTCAATTGTAAACCTTCAATAGTGTTGAGTCCTTTGTTCAACACTTGACACACTGTGTTTACTTAACTGCATAACAGATAATTTATAAATTCACTCAATGCTAAGCCAATTATAACAGAAATAAGCTAAATATTTAAGTATTAAATTTTTGCCTGTCACTTTTAGAGATCTCCCATTATCATGTCATATGCAAATAGACAGTTTATTTATTTATTTATTTATTTATTTATTTAGAAAACAACACAACAGGCTTAATGCCTAATTATAGTGTCGTATAATACATACATATACATATATACTTTTACCCGTACAATTAATCAATGCACTTCGAGTGTCAGGTACTCGGTAATAATCCTGTTTCTAAATACATATTCTGACATACTGAATATATCTAATACATCAGTTTTATGACTTAATTCATTGTAGGAGTCGCACATTCTCCACAGCGGAGATTTATTGAGAATATTTGTTCGTGCCCTTTCACAGAAAAATATACCAGTATTCCCTGGTCTTGTTCTGCCTGTTGGAACGCTCAGATATATTTTCGTGAGTAGCTCTGGACAGTCAATTTTATTATTTAATACTTTATATAAAAATAGTAAATCAAACATCTTTCGTCGATTCGTCAACGTTAGGAAATTCAAACTCCTTACTAAGTCCACGTAGGGAATCTGTTTGGGATAGAAAGCTGTTTTCTTGTACGTAAGCATTTTTAGAAATTTAAATTGTATGTTTTCTATCGCTTGTAAGTATTTATTTACATTCGGTGTCCAAATAACGCACGCATATTCTAATCGGGACCTTACGTACAAATTATAAAGTTTAATGAATGTTGACTCGTTTCTAAACTCGTTACCCATTCTATAGATAAAACCGAGGTTTCTGAATGCAGCGTTAGAGATTGCATCAATGTGATGAGAGAAGGTCAATTTTGAATCAAAAATTACTCCTAAATCTTTAACTGAATTTGGTTTACACAGAGATATGCCATTAATTATATACAGATGATTGATGGGATTTTCTTTCCTTGAGAACGATAAAGACTTGCATTTAGAGATATTCAATGAAAGTTTGTTTTTGGCACACCATTGCCCAACACCCTGTAAATCCTGCTCGAGTTGTGTGCAGTCATCTATTGTGCTTATTTTAGAATATAATTTGAGATCATCGGCAAACAACAGAAAGTGAGAGTTTTTAACATAGGTTGAGATATCATTAATTACAAGAAGAAATAATAGCGGACCTAAATGGGATCCTTGAGGAACACCTGATAATGTGGTAAATTTCATGGTAATATATCCCTTGTAAGAGACAGCTTGCTCTCGATCGCACAAGTAGGAAGCGAAGTACTCTATTGCTCGTTTAGAAAAATTGAAAGATACCAATTTCTGTAGTAGCACGTCATGGTCATAAGTTCTCTGATGTCATAGGCCTACTTTACCTTATAATAAAGTCTGCTTATTTTCTAGCAGTCAGTGTTCTCTCTTTCTGCATTTGTAAATTCTTAGAGACTTTTCAATTTCGGTGCAGGATGCAGGATGATTTTTATATGAAGTATTGTCCTTCTTTGTTTCAATTATTTTTTTCTTTCTAATTTGCCAAAAGCCATCAAATTGTATTTTAAAATTTACAAAATCTTGGGAAAAGATCTAATGACAAAAATATTATTTAATGATATAAAAATTAAAAGTATTTTCAACTTTAATTTACCTTCAGTTTTTTTCATGAAATGTTAATTACTACTGACAAATACTATGTTATTTTACTACAGGTGATTCTTGACTATTTGCAAACACCTTGCTTCTATTTCCAACGATTTCTTGATTACAAATTCTGTTGTTCTTATGATTTTAAAAATTATGTTATTCACGTATCCAAAACTTAAGATCTTACAAAAATCTTCTTCAGTTTCACACAAGGAATTGACATTATGATTTTTTATGAATAAAATTAATGATTTTTTTCCAGTCTTAGTTCGTAGTTCCATTACAATATTGAGCCGAATTTGAACGTGCCACGTAGAAATGCGACATTACCTACATTAACTTGCTACATAGGGTGGATTTTACTCTCTTTTACTTCCTCTTATACTGAATGGACTACAACCTCAAACAATAGGGTTATTTCTACAAGTGAAAGGAAGACGTAGTTTCATCAAAATCGGATAAGTTTACGAGAGTTATCGTGGACCAGACTAATGGGTTGACACGCAATTGCCAATCGAGTCAATAAATATTTACACCAAATCAATGAAGAGGATTCTTCTTGCTATAGAGAAATTTACTAGATATATGTTAACTTATTTTTATGGTACTCAAAAGCTAATCTTATGTTTAAAGAAGAACATTTGTTTCCTTTTCTGTGTCTTTGCCCGTTAAATACATCCACTCCGTTGGCTTAACACACTTCTAGTTAACTCTAGGAAAGATACGATAGGTTATTTACATTTTTAAAAAGTGCGTATCTGAAAGGAAGCAAGGGAGTTAAAATTTTATAGTCTCAGAAGCTACTGATGTTAGAAATCCCAAATGACTTTACTAAACCACTCAAGTTTGACAACTAAACGATTTTACTAAGCCCCTCAAGTTAGACAACTAAAATGACTTTACTAAGCCCCTCAAGTAAGACAACTAAAACGACTTTATTAAGCCCCTCAAGATAGACAACTAAAATGACTTTTCTAAGCCCCTCAAGTTAGACAACTAAAACGACTTTATTAAGCCCCTCTAGTTAGACATCCCAAACGACTTTACTAAGACCCTCAAGATAGACACCCCAAATGAATTTACTAAGTCCCTCAAGTTAGACAACTAAAACGACTTTATTAAGCCCCTCTAGTTACACATCC
Source organism: Thermobia domestica (assembly GCF_964235325.1). NCBI lineage: Eukaryota > Metazoa > Arthropoda > Insecta > Zygentoma > Lepismatidae > Thermobia > Thermobia domestica. The sequence continues at coordinate 21,929,302 of NC_137456.1, read as the reverse complement.
CAAACGACTTTACTAAACCCCTCAAATTAGACAACCTAAACGACTTTCCTAAGCCCCTCAAGTTAGACAACCCAAACAACTTTACTCAGCCCCTCAAGTTAGACAACCGAAACGACTTTACTAAGCCCCTCAAGTTAGACAACCCAAACGACTTTACTAAGCCCCTCAAGTTAGACAACCCAAACGACTTTACTAAGCCCCTCAAGTTAGACAACCCAAACGACTTTACTAAGCCCCACAATATAGAGAACCCAAATGACTATAAGCTCCTCAAGATAGACAACCTAAACGACTTTACTAAGCCCCTCAAGATAGACACCCCAAATGAATTTACTAAGACCTTCAAGATAGACACCCCAAATGAATTTACTAAGCCCCTCAAGTTAGACAACTAAAACGACTTTATTAAGTCCCTCTAGTTAGACATCCCAAACGACTTTACTAAGCCCCTCAAGTTAGACATCTGAAACGACTTTATTAAGCCTCTCTAGTTAGACACCCGAAACGACTTTACTAAACCTCTCAAGTTAGATACCCCAAACGACTTTACTAAACCCTTCAAGTTAGACAACCCAAACGACTTTACTAAGCCCCTCAAGTTAGACAACCCAAACGACTTTACTAAGCCCCTCAAGTTAGACAACCGAAACGACTTTACTAAGCCCCTCAAGTTAGACAACCCAAACGACTTTACTAAGCCCCTCAAGTTAGACAACCCAAACGACTTTACTAAGCCCCTCAAGTTAGACAACCCAAACGACTTTACTAAGCCCCACAATATAGAGAACCCAAATGACTATAAGCTCCTCAAGATAGATAACCCAAATGACTTTACTAAGCCCCTCAAGATAGAGAAACCAAATGACTATGAGCTCCTCAAGTTAGACAACTAAAACGACTTTATTAAGCCCCTCTAGTTAGACACCCGAAACGACTTTACTAAACTTCTCAAGTTAGACAACCGAAACGACTTTACTAAGCCCCTCAAGATAGAGAACCCAAATGACTATGAGCTCCTCAAGATAGACAACCCAAACGACTTTACTAAGCCCCTCAAGTTAGACAACCGAAACGACTTTACTAAGCCCCTCAAGTTAGACAACGGAAACGACTATAAGCTCCTCAAGACAGACAACCCAAACGACTTTACTAAGCCACTCAAGATAGACACCCCAAATGAATTTACTAAGCCCCTCAAGTTAGACAACTAAAACGATTTTATTAAGCCCCTCTAGTTAGACATCCCAAACGACTTTACTAAGCCCCTCAAATTAGACAACCCAAACGACTTTACTAAGCCCCTCAAGTTAGACAACCCAAACGATTTTATTAAGCCCCTCAAGTTAGACACCCGAAACGACTTTACTAAACTTCTCAAGTTATACAACCGAAACGACTTTACTAAGCCCCTCAAGATAGAGAACAGAAATGACTATAAGCTCCTCAAGATAGACAACCCAAACGACTTTACTAAGCCCCTCAAGATAGACACCCCAAATGAATTTACTAAGTCCCTCAAGTTAGACAACTAAAACGACTTTATTAAGCCCCTCTAGTTAGACATCCCAAACGACTTTACTAAGCCCCTCAAGTTAGACAACTAAAATGACTTTACTAAGCCCCTCAAGTTAGACAACCGAAACTACTTTACTAAGCCCCTCAAGTTAGACAACGGAAACGACTATAAGCTCCTCAAGACAGACAACCCAAACGACTTTACTAAGCCCCTCAAGATAGACACATCAAATGAATTTATTAAGCCCCTCAAGTTAGACAACTAAAACGATTTTATTAAGCCCCTCTAGTTAGACATCCCAAACGACTTTACTAAGCCACTCAAGATAGACACCCCAAATGAATTTACTAAGCCCCTCAAGTTAGACAACTAAAACGATTTTATTAAGCCCCTCTAGTTAGACATCCCAAACGACTTTACTAAGCCCCTCAAATTAGACAACCCAAACGACTTTACTAAGCCCCTCAAGTTAGACAACCCAAACGATTTTATTAAGCCCCTCAAGTTAGACACCCGAAACGACTTTACTAAACTTCTCAAGTTATACAACCGAAACGACTTTACTAAGCCCCTCAAGATAGAGAACAAAAATGACTATAAGCTCCTCAAGATAGACAACCCAAACGACTTTACTAAGCCCCTCAAGATAGACACCCCAAATGAATTTACTAAGTCCCTCAAGTTAGACAACTAAAACGACTTTATTAAGCCCCTCTAGTTAGACATCCCAAACGACTTTACTAAGCCCCTCAAGTTAGACAACTAAAATGACTTTACTAAGCCCCTCAAGTTAGACAACCGAAACTACTTTACTAAGCCCCTCAAGTTAGACAACGGAAACGACTATAAGCTCCTCAAGACAGACAACCCAAACGACTTTACTAAGCCCCTCAAGATAGACACATCAAATGAATTTATTAAGCCCCTCAAGTTAGACAACTAAAACGATTTTATTAAGCCCCTCTAGTTAGACATCCCAAACGACTTTACTAAGCCACTCAAATTAGACAACCCAAACGACTTTACTAAGCCCCTTAAGTTAGACAACCGAAACGACTTTACTAAGCCCCTCAAGATAGAGAACCCAAATGACTATAAGCTCCTCAAGATAGACAACCCAAACGACTTTACTAAGCCCCTCAAGATAGACACCCCAAATGAATTTACTAAGCCCCTCAAGTTAGACAACTAAAACGACTTTATTAAGCCCCTCTAGTTAGACATCCCAAACGACTTTACTAAGCCCCTCAAGTTAGACATCTGAAACGACTTTATTAAGCCTCTCTAGTTAGACACCCGAAACGACTTTACTAAACCTCTCAAGTTAGATACCCCAAACGACTTTACTAAACCCTTCAAGTTAGACATCCCAAACGACTTTACTAAGCCCCTCAAGATAGATAATCCAAACGTCTTTACTAATGCCCTCAAGTTAGAGAACCCAAACGACTTTACTAAGCCAACATATCCACATAGACACGAGATTACTTAGCGTCATGAAGGCGAAAGATGGCTTCCAGCGGTATTATTTGTAAAATTTTGGTCTTGTGAACATTTATGTTACATTAATAAACGAAAGTTAAGAAAAGGTCAACGCAAATTTATTAAAGCCAACTCATATCTCTCTGTTGGTTTGGGTAGTTTTGGTCTGGTAGCGGTCCTTTTGAGCTCCTTATTTTTGGATCAAAAGTACCAATATATTTCAGGCAAAAATTTTCTTGTAGGTCTTATATCAGGAGAACTACATAAATAGTGTAGCCAAACCCAAACTATCACTTAACTCACTTGTCAGTATGATGTGCTTATTCCGTAAAAAATACGAAAACCCGATTTAGAGGCCATTCCCAACATTTTTCTTTCAAATCATCGATCAGTCGTGTTCTTCTTCTTTCCATTCCTCGCTTTCCTTTCATCTTTCTTTCAATGGCGGTATGAAGAAGACAATTTTTTTTCACAAGATGTGTCCAATCCAATTGGACTTTCTACGAAGAATGCTGCTAAAGGCATCCTCTTCTCTCCTATCCGTTTTAAAACATCTTCGTTTGTTACTCTTCCTCTATCCATTTTCTATCTATCTTATCTATTTTCCTCCAACATCACATTTCGAAGCTTTGCAAATATTTTTCTCTAACTTTTGTAGCGTCCAAATCTCTGACTCATATACTTCAATACCCCACATATATATAGCACTTCACCAACTTCTTCCGTAATCCAATATTTAGTCTGCTAGTTAAGAGTGATTTTTTCTTGTTGAATGCTTCTTTAGCTATGGCAATTCTTGATCTAATCTCTTGGGTGCAGTAAGCGTCTCTCGTCAAAATACTTCCCCGATACTTGAAATAATCGACCTCTTCAAGTTCTCTTTGTTCTACTCTGATCCGTAAGGGCGCGTTTCCACTGGATATTCTCATTCGAATTTCATTTTTTCGATGTTGATTTCCATTCCATATAATTTCCCAGTGTCAACTATTTTGTCAATCATCTCCTGTAGTCCTTCTTCAGTTCTAGCTATAATAACCGTATCATCTACGTACTTGCTCTTGTTAATGATCTATCCTCCAATCATGAAACCACCAATTCCTAATAATGCTTCCTTAGGTTCTTCTAATAAGGATGTACTAAACGTAAGCTGCTATCATTTTGTGTTTCTATGGTGAAATTAATGTTTGGATGGCGGCTATTCGGAAAATTTGGCAAGGTTTGTAAGAACTGCTGTCCGTAGGACTAAACTAAGAAAATATCGTCGGCGTATCTATTGAGGTAATTAGACTAGCATTTGTAGTGACGACTGTAAAATTTGATGTTCGAAATTCTTCATAAATAGATTAGTCACGGCAGGCGAGAGTGGTGACCCCATAGCAGCTCCGTTGGTTTCTTATAATATTGTCCATCATAGAGAAAATACATGGAGGTTATCCTTCATTTTTGGATCAAAAGATCCAATATATTTTAGGCAAAAATTATCTTGTTGGCATTATATCCGGAGAACTACATATAATGTAGCCAAACCCAAACTATCAGTTAAATCAGTATGATGTGCTTATTCCGTATATATATATATAAAAAAAAAAAAACAACGAAAACTTGATTTAGGGGCCGTTCAAAAATTTTGTGGCTCCTGATTCTAGAATGCATCAAAAGATCCAATATATTTCAATCAAAAATCTTCTTGTACGCCTTTTATCTGGAGAACTACATACAGTGTAACCAAACCCAAACTATCACTTAAATCAGTATGGTGTGCTTATTCTGTAAAATAATACGAAAACTCGATTTAGAGACCGCTCAAAAATTTTGTGACCCCTGATCCAAAAACTAATTATGGACTAAGATCACAATCTTTTGATGCATTTCTTTGGATCATTCCTAAAATTCTTGTTCTGAAATTTCCCCTTTTTTCCCCCGTCTCAGCAAATTGTTTTCTTTAATTTCCTTGAGCTGTGGAAGCGGTAGCAAAAGTTGTTATGTTAACCCCACCATCACTCCATAAGGTCAAAAATGATGAAAAAAGGAATGATATTGTTTGAGTTTCATTTTTTTTTTTTTTTTTTTTTTGTTCTTCCCTCTTTCTTTTTGTCAGCTGGAAGAGTTGAAAAGCAGTTCCCTCAGGAATCAGCTGTCGGGGAAAGAGATGAGGGTAAAGATCTTACTACTCCTTCCATCTTCGAGGTTACCACCTTGTAAGGTCTTTTCGCCACGTCTTGTAGCAGCTAATGAAATTTTACCTCTGGAAGCTGCAAATTACTCCCAGGCGGATCTTTCTGTGGGCAATATTCTGTGGTCACAGCTATAAGACAATCTGAGATGACCATCACGCATAACGACAAAGAAGGAAAAAAAAAGAAGTTAGAACTCCAAAGACGACGTCTGGATTCCCGAGAAAAAGAAAAGAAAGAAAAGTTATATTTGTTGGATGAAGTTTGGGAGGAGAAGAAGGAGATACAATTTTGATCTTTTGCCTTTCTTTTTCTATCTTTTCTTTCTATTTGTGTCTCGTTCTTCTTCACTTGACTTTCTTTTGTAAGGATAAAACTTGCACGTGACCAGACTTGTGTATTTTGCTTTTTATTTTCTGTTTCAAAAATGATATTGCTCACAAGTATATGTTATTGTATGAGAAAATGAACCGTGCCGACACGAAAACACAACGATGTTACGGTATCTAGGTGTTCCTAGTTGCGGATTTTACAATTGTGATACATGCTTACTCATGAAATTGTAGTGTCACATCAGAAAATAATAAGTTTCTCTATTGAGGGAAAATATAGTCTTTCATTGCTTACTGTTACCTAAGTTCTCATTATTATTATTATTATTATTATTATTATTATTATTATTATTATTATTATTATTATTATTATTATTATTATTATTATTATTATTATTAAATTAGATATTTTACTGATCATTAAATATTTGAGATGCATAAAACGAGATTTTCTTTTGTTCAAACTGGTCTGTGTATAACTTTCTTCTGCACTGTTCGAAAATATGGACCCATTACTCTTAACATAAATTCCCTTCCACCATCCTTCCCTATGAATTATCCGGAAGTTCTGGGAGAATGAAGAAAATCAATTATTTCTTGTTGGATAATCGTGAACATCCATTTTCTAGTTAAAAATTATCTTTCTTCTTTTTCTTTCTGAGAAAGGTTCTTATGAGAAAATAACGAATATTGTTTCTCCTACTCGTGTTTCCCCACAGCAGCAATTAATATGTAATTAAAAACTTACCCTAAACTTCGTTAATTTGTTTATTGCGTAGGGGTGCTTTCCGTGTAGAATGGTGAAATGGCAAAAGGGGAAATGTATATACCAGGAGAAGTTAAAAGAAGAAGTACAGAGTTACAGTACTTGTGTCTCTGTGTATAATTTGATTTATGTTTTCATCTTTCCAAATTGTAATAACAAAATGAAAGTAGATACGTTCAATTGGACCGTTTTGTTACTAGAGGACATTTGACCACTACTAAGTGGAAAACATTTCTAATGTTTTAGCTATTTTAGCTATTTTAGCTATGAGCGCTTTGAACGGTACATTTGACATTTATACCAAATAATAAACAACGTATGATATTTTTTGTAATTTTTTATATAGCTTCGTAAACTTGTAAATTTTTTAATTTACACCAGCAGAGGTGTTCTATCATCTGTTTTCGATGTTCTTACTCTTATTCTTGGTGTTGATTTCAACTCATAAACATCACGTCAAATAATTGATTTAACTATTTTAATTTTTACAATTTACCGTACTCGAAAATTAGATGGAGTTCAAGTAACACCAGACGTGTAAAAAAATTTAGCAGCACAAGTCTGGTAACACTAAGTAATTGTGTTGAATTGACAATTATTTGTCAAAGTTCTCCAGAGTGGACTTCCTGTAGGTGATTGCACGAATATTCTGATACCCCCTCGTATATGAGACATTCTAAGTAGTAAAAGAAAACTCAACATCGGGTCATTTATTTATTTATTTTTACTTTTGGATGGATATTTTTAAACTTAAGGTATATACCCAGGTATAAGATTTCTCATTGGAAAGGTTTCGAATTTTCTTTCTATCTCTGAAAATAAGGATAGTTTCTTAAAGGATATTTTAAAATGAGATTTTCTTGGAAAAACTCCTAATGATTTTGTTTATAATTCATACCTCAATATTTCATTCAGAACTTCATACTGTGGTATAAGTCATTTCTCAGAGAAAAATTCAGAAGCGAAGTTTACTTTTTTTGGGATTGTACTCTTTCTGTACGATTTTCTCAACCATGACCAAGGCTGTAACTTGTTGGGGGCAGGAGACAACTGCCCCCCGAGGAAGGTTCCCCGCCATTCGAGGGGGGCATTTTAACGCAAAATTTTCTTATTCCATATACAATACGAACATGAAATTATAAATGAAGCATCAAACAGGTTCACTGCATTACATAAACAAAACAGCAAGCAAAAGGTAAATAAAACAAAAATGAGTCGTGGGCCCATTTCAGTAAAAAACAAAAATCTACTACTAGGGGTCCAAGAAATAATATATATTCATATGGCTTTGAGATTTGTCAATATTGTCCTGTTACTTAATTTGTCATGTAGGGAACGGGCCCAAAGACGTAAATAACGGCTCTGCAGACATTGCCGTGCTGGAGGGCCCACAGGATCTGGGGGGCTTATAAAGAGTAAGAGACAGATGGAAAGTGGGGACCCAAAAATTAGAAAAACAACTTCTAGGGGGTCCAAATATACGTGTTAAAGCTTCCCCCCCCAGAAAAAATCTAAGTTACGGCGTTGACCATGACTCAATTGATTTTATTCCTACGTCGTAAATAGAAGTTTCATTAAGAATCCGACTATATAGTATAACTCTTTTTTTTTTTTTTTTTTTTTTTTAAAAAGTCACAAGGGGCAGTTTTCTTTTGGTGTGAGATTTTCTCCAAAACAACTTAGACAGTTTTTTGTTCATACATCATAAATAATTATTTCGTTAAGAGCGTTACAATGGTATAACTCATTTGTTCCTAACCAAAATCCACAAGAGATAGTTTGTTCCTAGGGATGATTCTTTTCGGACGATTTTCTCAAAAACGACTCAAGTGATTTTATATATATTTCATAAATAATTGTTACATTAATAATCGTATAACGGAATAAGTTCCTTCTCATGAAGACACCCACAAAGAGTAGTTTACTCTTGGGAGTGGGCTTTCTTTAGGGGTTCTCAACCTGTGGTGGTACGCTGATAGTGATATTTACGATTTATAGTAGTACTGAATAATAATATGGTTCGTTGTTACGCCGGTTCAAAAGATTGAGAAACCCTGCTTCAACAATGTGCTTTTCAAAAATGATTTTTTTTTTCTTTTGGAAATCTTCGTTCGCAGAAAACTAATTCCCCAAAGTAAACTACTAACTGTGACTCTCATTGTAGGGTTATTACTGAAACATTTATTTATGAAATGAAAAAAAAAAAAAAAAAAAAAGATCGCCTGAGTTGTTTTTGTGAGATGGTCCGAAAAGAACTCACTCCCAAGCAGGGACGTACGCTGCAATTTTATTTTGAGGGGGGTCCAAAGCTTTACTGGGTGTCAAATTTCAATGTGAGGATAAGTTATACTAAAATTTGTAAAATTACCCCTAAAATTACACTAAATTTACAGAAAATATGGGATTTCAGAGGGGTCCGAACCCACCCTCTGAGTACATCCATATGCTGAAGAAACTTTTTCTATTTCTTGTGAATTTTTCTCAGGACGAATTACTTATGCTAGATTATCGGGTTATTGTTTTTTTTTTAAGGGTGCGGGAATAGGGTTAACTTTATAATTCTTTATTCATCAATTATTTTATAGGAGCAAAGAAACCTCTACTCCCAGCCATTAGAGGGTTACGCGCTCTCTTTGGCTCGGGTTATTGATGAAACATTTATTTATGAACAAAATCGACTGCGGCATGTTCGAGAAAATCGTCCAGAAAGAATTAACCCTGAAGAACAAACTTCCCTGCTGAATGTTTCCCAGGAAAATAACTTCTACCACAATATATAGTTGTGTTTCATCTTTAAAAATTTGTTCTTTTCTTTATGATATAGGCCTACGATGATTTAGACTGTTGACTTTGGTCGTTAAAAGAATGGCTATTAAATGACAAAATTTAATCTAAACAAAATATGATTTTTTGGGTACAGAATTAATACATAGTACAGTGGTAGCAAATATATTATCCCCTTACGGGATGGCAATTTTCACTATCCTATCCACAGCTCAAACCAATAGGTTAGAAAGGGAAAGACTTACGCTACCATCTTCAGTCCCATTCTTCAAAAGGTCGGATCCTTGTTAGGTTGTACTCTCGGCCGTCGTAGGTTGAAGAGACGTCATGAGATGTGAAGCGATGATAGATGATCCTGCTTCTACTTTTTATTTGACAATTTATCTTTATTGTTCAGTTCTTATCTGGTTCTTAAAAGTCATTTTAATAGTTATTTATCCAATAGGTTTAATTCAGTTCCATACTAGTTTTCGTTTATTGCCAGTCATTTACCTACCTTAAAATATGTTTTTAACACTTAATGATAAAAATTTTTCTTCGTCCTTCCTGGCGGATATATGACAGTTGTTAATGAAGCATTCATGTATGAGATACAATTAAAATCGTTGGAGTCGTTTTTGAGAAAATAGAATTTTTCTACTTACACCCCTCAGTAAAGTACCGTTGTTTTTCTAGGTAGGGAAAAAATTGGAAACCTTTCCCATGAGGTATCTTATAGAAACCTTAAGTTTAAAATCTCATCTCTGATTACAGTTCGAAAACAAAAAAAAAAAAAAAAAAAAAAAAAAAAAAAAAAAAAAAAAAACGGTAGAGTTCGCCCTTACTACCTGGAACGTCTCATACTAACTACTAGTGAACATGTCCACAGGATGTCCCGCAAGTCCCTTATATCTGTAAAACTTTGAGGATAATTGAAATATGTACGGGATTTCCCCTGGAGTTCACGGACAAGATTCAAGTGTCCTGCGACTATTCCGCAAAGAGTCTCGAAATCATTGTTGCCAGACACGGGAAGCGAAATTACACACACTTTCCGTCCAAATTGCACAATTTTACACACAAACTAGAAGACAGCGCACACAAAATTGCACAATACATAACTACCTATCTATAGGCCCTATGTATATTATGTCTGATGATGTACACACCTGTACATACATCGACTAGCCATTGTTCAAAGATTCAGCGTTTGATTTATTATTATTATTATTATTATTATAGTAAAATCGTCTCCTTCTTCTCGTTCAATAAAACACCTCCCATCCCTCTTATTCATTCTGTCCTTCATCATTTTGCATAATGACATTTTCTTGACAAGTGGTGAGAAGACAAAAAAGACTTCTTACTCCTTCCGTCTCATGTTTTGCCCAACATTGAGGATCAATATTAATTCATATTGCCTTGCTTGAACAAAGCAGCTTTGCTTAGGGGGTGCTAATGGTCATGACACCCGCTTCTGAAAAACAAGAAGTGAGGTATCAAGGGAGCGAGATATGTATTAATGAGCCGCCCTGGAGTCAGGCGTTGACGCTCGTAGATTTTAGAAGAAAATTTTCAGAAAAAATGGAAATAATAAATATTTGAATGAAAGGAACTTTGCAAAACTCGTTAATGATCAAAATTTTGAATAAGGCCAAACTACACACAAAATGCACACAGATTGGTATTACACACAAAATGCACACAAAGGACAAAATTGCACACATTTTGTGTAATTACACACACATTGGCAACGCTGCTCGAAATATTACACAGAAAGTCCTTTTTTCGGGATATAAACGGACGTCTTGACATATCCCGTGAAACTTCCTGTATTTCGAGACTAACGTCCACTACAAAGGATGTCTGTGTTATGTGAGTAATTACTTATGTTGATAAAGAATTAGTTTCTATACAAATTAACTTACTTGTTAGTAATCTTAGTATCTTATTTAAGGTGACATTCAACGATTAATAACATGATATGGAGATATTGGTATATACGTTCTGAGTAAGTTATTCATAATTCTGCCCCTCGCTGCAAGATAATGGCAACGTACATTTTTATGAAACAAATTACTTATCCGTGTTTGACAAACATAAGGATAGACTCTGCTAGCCAATATTGTCACGTTTGACTGGTAACAATACCATCCATGATTTCCAAGTGGCACTACAGAACACCGTCTACACAATTTGGGAACAAGACAGTGATAATTCCCAAGTTTCGATGGGCGACGTAAAAAGGAAATGTGTACATCGATCGGAGTCATTCGAATGTGATACCTCAGAAGATATAAATGATTTGGGAGACAACAGTTTGTCATATGAACCATCATGTAGTAACTGTTCACTTGATAATGAAGAAAGGGATGTGTTATTACTTTTCTTTCATATGTTCAGTAAATACATTGGTTTTGCGTGCTACCATTGCATTGGACCAAACATTTCCGTTCTGCCTTGAATACCATTATCTTGCCCCTAAAGTATGTGGCGTTTTTCTTGGATTTTTTAAAAAGATTGTTTCCATGCTCCCAGATGGTATAAATGATTGTTCATCAGGTATTAAGGCAGGGAATCGCCAAATAAAGTCAGAGAAAGTAGAAGAGTGGCAAGTAGATCAGGAACAAACGGAAACGCCTGGGTAACTTGGGTTTGTAATACACATCAACTGCAAAGAGAAAGGTGAATGCAGCCAGGGCCGGATTTAGGGGGGGGTTGCAAAGGTGCACTTGCAACTTCCCCTTCGTTGTAAATATACATTACCTAAAGCGAGAAGCTAGCAGTGAGTTTTGCAAAATCAATAGTTTAAGCCAATTTTCTGAAGGTTGAAGGAAAAGAATTAATCGAGAGCAGACACACAGCATTTCTAAAGGAATTTCTCATTCACATAACAGATTCCTAAAGGCATTTTAAGAAACTCAAATTTAATTCGAATGCACTGCTAGTTATTGGTGCACCTCCCCCTCAGAGAATCCTGAATCCGGCCCTGGATGCAGCTGTTCCTTCTGAAGATTGTAAGTGCACCAGAAAGTGTTCCAACAAGTTGAATACCGAGCACAAAGAAAAATTGTACACCGATTTTTGAAAATTAGGAACTTTTGACTTCCAAAATGCATACCTATGCTCCTATATGCAGCTTATTTCTATTAAGAGACAGAACGTAAAACAGAAAAAATCAAAAAAGAAAAACATCTATAATTTATATTTTGAATAGTTCAGATAGAAACCTTATGATCGTGTGTAAGCAAGCATTTTTGAATATTGCAGGATTGCAAAAGCATTATGGAAGTATAGAAAATTTACAGAAGTTAAAACTCAATAAAGAAACAGCACCGCCTTGAGATAAAAGAGGAAAACATACAACAAATGTAAACGGAGATATCGCTTTACTATAGAACTGCATATAGAACTCTTTCCTGGGTATCGGGGGCACGGTGGCTCAGTGGTAGAGCGTTCACCTCTGGTGCTTGGGGTCCCGGGTTCGATCCCAGCCCCCGCCAAGTGAACTTTGTGGTGGACAAACACCGTGCTCGTGGGTTTTCTCGGGGTACTCCCGTTTCCTCCCACTTTCTTCATTCCACCATTTCACTCATCTCTCATTATCACCGTCTCCTTTAGCCTAACCGGCATAACCGTGGGACGTTAAACTTAAAGATTTCATTTCATTTCATTTTCTTTCCTGGGTATCAGTCTCATTATTATTCAAGGCGTACTGAGAAAATACTTAGGAACTGATCTCTATGCGTGAAAAGTTTATCACTCGTATGTTACAACATGTGCAGAAAATTCAAAAGACCCAATGATCGCCGACAAGTACCAGAGAGTGTTTTCCGATAGCTATAACGTTGGATTGTAAAGAACCCGCTATTGATACGTGCAATTTCTGTGACGAAATAACTATCAAAATCGAACTTGAAGAAAACAAAAGTTAGAAGAAACTCGTAAGTTACATCTTAAAGCTGTAAAGCGTTACAAACTTATTTTTTAAAAAGCAAAGAAACGACACAAAGAAGCTGAAGAATGTGTTAATCCAGATGGTGATCAAGTTATAACTCTAAATCTACAGCAAACCCTTCCCATACCAAAGTTGTATACCAACCTGGCTTATTACAGACGGAAGCTCAGGAGATATAACCTATAAATACATGACTGCGCCTTTAGACAAGGATTTACATACGTTTGGTCTGAAAACATAGCAACAAGGGGTTCATGATTAAATCGCGTCTTGCTTGTTTTAGTTTATTCAGTCGTGACCGTAAAGAGTTGAGTTGATTTTAAGTTTAACGTCCCTTTCAGCAGCGGGGCTGTATGAGACGGGACCTACTGATTAACGTGGAATCTAAACTACACAAGCTCCTGCTGGGGTCTTTCACGCCAAAGGCGCGTATGTGTCCGTAGAGAATCAAAGACCTGTTTCTGTAGGGATGCGCACGAGACAAGATTTGTGGCTGTCTCGTCTCGAAAATGTACTGTAAAAGTGATGTCTTGACTCGAAAAATGTATATTTTTCTATTGGAAGAGCGAGCCATGTCTCGACTCGAATTTTGGCAGGAAAATCTTGTCTCGACTCGTCTCGTGCGCATCCCTATGTACACTTATAATGATAACTGTGCAGGAAAATAAAATCATATTGTTGTCTCGGCTTAGTACATTGATTTTTTTTTTTTTTTTTTTTTTTTTTTTTTTTTTTACACATGCATATTATGCTTCTGGCTGGGCAATACACGTATACCGTGTGATTCAGATGAAGCTGATATCGCGATGCACAGTTCATTTACACTTCCGGTGATTGGTTTAACATCATCGCAACTCAAGGATATTTTATTACATTCTTGTTGCAACTGCTACAGAAAAGAAACTCCTTTATTGTAAAACAGATGTCATAGTTGGATTTGCACAATATTAGTTGGCTCTCAACTTTACAAATTTACAATTACTTGCAAGGACACAACAACTTCATACTGATAATAATTGTACCTGTGTTTCAGGCCTAGAATACTAAAGCATGCTTCTTCGCAAGTGCAACTTCGTCACTATTGCCAGTTCCATATTAAAATGAAACAATCTTGTATTTACTTATGTTTTACAGGCGCCTGGTAATTCTGGAAAATTCTGAGTTTATAGTTCTGTTGTCAAGCGAATCATACAAATATGTTGAGTAACAGAACCGGGGGTGGTCAGAAATTTGGAATCACTTCCAAGGTACTTTGGGGACTCTTTAGTCACTGCATGTGAGGAACACTGGCGCAAATCCCGGGGGAGATGAGTGGGAAATGTCCCCTCCAATCTTGGAACTGGTGACTCCCCCCCCCCCAATAATCCGATTTGAAATATATTTTTGGGAGAGAAATGCGATGATTTGTGTCCGATTGCCACACAGAATAAGCCTCAAATCTGTTCGCCTCCCAATGTTGAAGACAACTCTGCTCCCTTGATCCTCCACAGCATTATTTTTCAACTTCATAAATATTTTGAACATCGCTTAAAAAAGTTATGAGAACGGTCGTACCCCGTACCCCGAATGTTGAAGACAGATTTGCACCGCTGGTGAGGAAGTGCAGTATGACATGGCATGTTTACATTTATCCAAGATGAAGTACATAGCCACCCTCCGTATAGACCGTATTGCCCAATCCGTTAAAACCGGTCAGATAAAGCAAAGACTAGCAGGTTGTGTGCTTCATTCAAAATTATCAGAAAAATACCATAAATCCTTTCAAAGGAAGGGTATGAAATACATCGATAGACTAAAGTTCATCTACTAGTTATACCTACTGGTAGAGGAAGCTCCTCTAGCGAGTAGGCGCTACTAGCATCTACATATTCATATTCCCAAGCTCATATCCTGTACCTATTTTGGTGTTAAGAGGCGTCCTGATACCGCAAGATACCAAATCCCACGCTATGAACACAACCTGGTAGAATGCAATTCGTAATGTGAGAACTTCTTGAAACCAAGGGATACTGAAATGCCAGCTCTACTTAACTCTCATTATATATAAGGTACTCCGCATACTACCAGATGAAATGCCTAATGTAGACCGTCCATTCGGGAATGGAACGAATTTCTCCTTCCCTGCCAGAATGCTCCTACCGATAGACATATCTTTATAAGAAAGTAAGCTCGTGCCAACTATTATAACCTATGATGACCCCCTGAAACTTCATGTAATCAGCAATTGAACGCTAGAGACTATTAAGAGGGTACAGAGAAGTACAATAGTACAACAGATTATCGGAAACAGAAATTAACACTTATTACATTTCAACACAATAAGAAAAATACATAATTTATGTCCATTTTTGACCAAGGGACCAATGCAGTGACTCTAAGCGCGTGTTCTTGTGTTCGATTCTCAACGGGATGCTTTCCTCGGATACAAGCCGAGTAGCAGTTCGTATGCCATATTTAGGACTATGACTTGTCTTATATAGTGTGTTAGAAAATTTGTATTACAGATTTCTAAGGTACTGTAGTAGGTACGAGTAGGAAACACTTGGAATATGGGCCCTTGTCCGAACACACATCGTTTGCTTGCTACTGTATTGTGTATGCAGCCTGCGTTACAAGTAATGGAGTAGTGACGTCATGCGACAAGAATCATCTAATGTTGTGTGTCTTGTATGTCCCAATCCTCACAGATGCTTGGTACTGTGTGTTTTTATACGTGTTGTTAACTGCTTGCAAGTCAATGCGGAATACTCATCTACAAGTGTGGTTACAGCATGATGGTATACTACCGTACTTTTGTACGTGCTGCCCATAACAATCTCAAGCAACATTTCAGGACAGAGGTGGCCGAATTAAATTCAATTGATTTCTTTTCCCGTAGCTATATGTAGAATCAATTTTACGAGATCGCCTCATTGAGTTAAAGGAAGACCTTCCCGTGTAATGCCCGCAGCGGAAGCTATTCAACAAACACGATTGGTGTTCGGGTGTGTGCATCAGAACATGTGTCGCAATTGTAATGTGTGTATTGTTGGTGGTCACCACCGCTTATCCTGCTTCTTAGGTGATTCCAAACGCAATGCAAAAAATAAATAAATAAATAAATAAATAAAATAAATAAAAATAAAAATAAAAATAAAAATAAAAATAAAAATAAAAAAATGACAATCACAAAATTTTTCTTTAGGAGTGATATCAACAGTATTCCTGATTTTCTGTCAGCAGATGTGAATATTTTAGAAACTTATTTTGCTGTTGTTTTTCGATTAGGATTAGGAACTAGATTTCTGGGCTCACGACAACTATGGCCATGTTTGCCCCTCTTGTATGAGGAATGACATACGCCTTCGACGATCATACTGCCCGGAAAATTGGGGAAGAAGAAAGGAATGGAAAATGAAGGAACCGGCCTAGTACTATCCCCGTATTTGTTTGGTGGGAATGAGGAAATCCCAGGAAAACCTCACTCAGAATAATCATCTTGAAAAAGCTGTTATACTTTTTTCGACCGAGTATCTTCACCGGAAATCGAACCCAGGACAACTCGCACCAAAAGCGACTAATATTTTTCGAAAAGCACATGAAGATTATGTCCCTGTTCAAATTAAACTCTGCTTCGTGGCCACTATAAGCTCTGAAAGTGTATAGTAGGAATTTTGTCGCCGTCTATAACTTCGGAATTAAAACGTGACATTAAAGATGTTAAATCAATCAATATACAAACTTAGTGTCGATCTATGCATATTATTATGTGTATTTAGGAGCGCCGTTTTAGGTTCCAAGGGAGCAATTGCCCCTCTGAATTTCAGGTTTATATACATTTCAATCAATACAAGAAAAAATAACATACCAATGAAAAACGTAAAAATCTGTTTATATTGGAGTTTCTCTCCCGAAACACCCCGAAACACAACCTGAAATGACGTTGCTCCTTGTGTTGCACATGATTTGCGTGTATAGGAAGACATTTCTGTATTATCACCAGTGACGACGCCAGGTTTAATTTCTTGGGAGATATTTTTTTTTATTAGAGGCAGCATTTTTCTATATACTGAAAACAATAGTTGTACCTTACTTAACCTTCATTACAATACAATATGTCTAGGGGTAGTCAGGGGAAGGGGCAACCGAAAACAACAAGGGCACCCCCATTGCCCCTTCTAGTGTCATCACTGATTACCACCCATTTCTGTATGACTTGGTGCAGGTTATCTGTACGAGGAACGTATGGATGACCAAAATGTCGATAGAAGTTCAGCGAACTCTCCAATATATTTGCGTTCCTCTTTCCTTTGTTCATCCATTTCACCTCCGTATTTTTATTACCATTTTTTGCGTCGTTTTCTTTACACTAATCCTCCATTTTCTCGTAGCTGTTTATTACTCCTACTTATTTTCCTCTTCGTCGAACGAATTCACTTGAACACACTGGTTTCTCCTTTTATTCTCCGGCAGAAAACACTGAAAACACTCTTGCCATACAAAGAGGGCGAGCGACCCCCAAGAGATTTTCCAAGACCACACTAATTTTCAACAAGAAGGGGGGAAAAATCCTTGCTAATGACCCGAGTTAATTATTCAGTCTGGCAGGGATTACCTTTGTTGGAGATTCTCGTTTGGCTTTGGTGTTACTTTCTCTTTGATTACTTTTATGTGGACTTAAGCCAAAGTGTTTCTGTGTCTCTGCCCTCTATGGTTTCTCTTGGGATTGAACTCAGCCCTTTCCCTCCCCCACTCCCGACCTTTAAAGTGCTCGGTCGAGACACCTCTTTAATTTATTTTCTTTCCTTAAAAAAAAACAAAGGAAAAAAAGCACGAAGCGTTGTTAGTCTACATAAGGTGTCTTAAATGTAATGGTTGTTAAGCACCAAAGACAATGTGTTCGCAATTTGACTGCAAAGAATGTATAAACGTTTCTTGATCACAAGCCAAATTAATAATACTATTCTAAGAAGTGTTTAGCCTCTTAAGGACATATCCCGAGTTCTTTCGTTTTATTTTTTTTTAATTGTAATTATTTTTTCTCCGAGTTATCTCGTTGAGTTTGTAACTTTCTTATTCCTTTATATTTACCACAAAAGAAGGCTGTCTGTTAGTGTTCGAAGTACTTATTTTGCCCAACAGAGGTCTCTAGGGGTATTGTATAGTGTCTAGCAGCTTTGTACTGCAGCGACACTAGTGTATCTGTGTTGAATTTTATGTAGTTGTTCTCTGTATCGAGAATACTAGGGATAAAAATCATGTATATCATTATGTATATCATTTACCAATAAAAATGGTCCCTGCACGAAATATTTTGAACTATGTCTCCATACATTCTTCTTATAGCCCCGACCCTGCACGAATATTTCAACTATATCTATACGTCCCTATACATTCTTCTTATAGCCGCAATCCTGCACGAATATTTCAACTATATCTATACGTCCCTATACATTCTTCTTATAGCCCCGATCCTGCACGAATATTTCAACTATATCTATACGTCCCTATACATTCTTCTTATAGCCCCGATCCTGCACGAATATTTCAACTATATCTATACGTCCCTATACATTCTTCTTATAGCCCCGACCCTGCACGAATATTTCAACTATATCTATACGTCCCTATACATTCTTCTTATAGCCCCGACCCTGCACGAATATTTCAATTATATCTATACATCCCTATACATTCTTCCTATAGCCCCGACCCTGCACGAATATTTCAACTATATCTATACCTTCGTATACATTCTTCTTATAGCCCCGACCCTGCACGAATATTTCAACTATATCTATACGTCCCCATACATTCTTCTTATAGCCCCGACCCTGCACGAATATTTCAACTATATCTATACGTCCCTATTACATTCTTCTTATAGCTCCGACCCTGCACGAATATTTCAACTATATCTATACGTCCCCATACATTCTTCTTATAGCCCCGACCCTGCACGAATATTTCAATTATATCTATACGTCCCTATACATTCTTCCTATAGCCCCGACCCTGCACGAATATTTCAATTATATCTATACGTCCCTATACATTCTTCCTATAGCCCCGACCCTGCACGAATATTTCAACTATATCTATACCTTCCTATACATTCTTCTTATAGCCCCGACCCTGCACGAATATTTCAACTATATCTATACGTCGCTATACATTCTTCTTATAGCCCCGACCCTGCACGAATATTTCAACTAGATCTATACGTCCCTATACATTCTTATACATTAAAAGTATACATTTGCTTTTAAAAACAAACCTCGCTTCTTGAAATAAACTAAACAGTTATAATAATTACAGATGAGCGCAAGAGTCTTGGACTTGTAGTTTTTTCAAGAGTCTTGCATGCAAGACCAAGACCAAGACTAAGACCAGGAATCCCGATGCAAGACCAAGACCAAGACCAAGGGGTGCAAGATCAAGACTAAGACTATACGTGCAACACCAAGACCAAGACCCTTGCGCAAGAGTCTTGCACAAGTACAGCACTGCTTGATTTTTTTAATATAATGTGAAAAAGAAGGAGATGGATTTCTTGGCTTCAGTAAAAATGTTGCTGGAGTGAATGTGTTCCCAGTAGTTTATGCAATCCGTGTGAGTCGATCTAACCCTGTAGCATATAGCTACATTATGTAGTTTTCTGAATTGGTTGTTCGTGTTTTCTGTAGATATTGCTCGTTTTCAAGCCACACAGATGTCATCTTGCGCCATGTGAGCTTTTTTTTTTTTTTTTTTTTGGATGGACAAACACCGTGTGCGTGGATTTTCTCGGCGTTTTTCCGTTTCCTCCCACTTTCTTCATTCCACCATTTCAGTCACTTCTCATCATTACCGGCTCCCTTAGCCTTGGTGCATAATCGTGGGACGTTAAACAGGTTGCTTCATTTCATTTCAAAGCATATTGCAATATCGCAAATTTTTGTATAAAAACCCAAACTATCAATTATATGCAAATTCTTATTGCTTATCATTAATTAAGCTAAAACACACCTGTTACAGTAATTTTACGACAACAGTGTTGCCAGGGGCCGCGTTTTTGTCAAAAAACACCCATTTTTACTGGACTTGTATTAAATAGTCTTTTTATATGGCGGGGCCGCGGTGGCTCAGTGGTAGAGCATTCACCTCTGGTGCTAGGGGTCTCGGGTTCAAACCCTGCTCCCGCCAAGTGAACTTTGTGGTGGACAAACACCGTGTGCGTGGGTTTTCTCGGGGTTCTCCCGTTTCCTCCCACTTTCTTCATTCCACCATTTCATTCATCTCTCATCCTCACCGTCTCCTTTAGCCTAACCGGCATAACCGTGGGACGTAAAACTCAAAAATTTCATTTTCTTTTTATATGGCAACACTGCATCAACATTGTCACATTTTCGCACCAATGGATAAATGTTGATGCATACTGTATATATACACAGGAATTAACCCGCAGGAAATCAGTTTTCTGTAACTGAATGTTGATTTTCTTCATTTTGCACATTTTTATTTTATACTTACACTAATTTCTTTCGTTAATACATAAAAACGTCACAAGTTCCAGAATTGGTCATGATCTCGAAAATATCTACATATAACATGCTTAGATTTGCTTCAAGTCTCAAGTCTTTATCATTTTTAGATCGAAAGATATGCACAATCAAACTTTGGGTTGCGCAATTTTACGGACACACTGTATTTATATAAATTGAGTTTACTCAAAAAGACGTAGATAGTTGAGTCGTTTTCAGTTTTCACTCAAATTATTCTAAAATATTAAGAAGTTTCATTATAATCATTATTATTTTAATTTTTCTCTCCTTTTTGGCCAACATTGTTAAACATACCATCATCATCATCATCATCATAGCTATTCTGCCATTATCGGCAGGTTACTTGCTGCACCTGAGAAGCTTTGACGTTCGGTGGTCCTCAGCTAGTCTCTTCGTCTTGATGTAGCAATTTTCTGTTTTAATACCTTCCTTCAACTAGTCTCCTTCGCTCCCTCCATCTCTTTCCTTCCACAATACCCTCTAGCACGTCCCTCGTATTATAGTTCCTCCTCAGCCAATATCCTAACCAGTTCTTCTTCCTCCTCTTAACAATATTTAAAATTTTTCTTTTTTCTCCTACTGCTAATATTTCTAACACCTTCTCATTCGTTTTCCGTTCAACACAGCTAATTTCCTCCTGTTTTTTCTCCTTGCCCATGTTTCGAAAGCCTGCAATTTTTTCATTGCTTTGCCGTAATGTCAATGTTTCTGCCCCATAGAGTATATATTGGAATCAGTAAAACAAAATCTCAATATTTAATTGGAAGTTTGTTTAAGGATTAGCTAATCGTGGTTGAAAAGAAAAATCTGACACCTTTAGAGTGTAAAAAATAGTTTCCCCAGTTTGGGAACCAGTGAAGTGTTGGATAAATTTTTAAAAAAATGTAAATAGATCACGAAACGTTGTGATTTAGGCATATCTTATAAGTAGTGAAACGTGGGCACCGATTTAAAAAAAATAAAGGTCATCACCTAGGTTGTACTCTAACATCATACTTACACGAAGTTATACTGTGTTACATTTAGAAACATATATTGTATTTCCGTTACTATTGGCACATTATAGAGTTTATTATACCTTATATCCATAATAACATTTACCTATAAAAAGCTTGAGATTTCTTAAATGCAAGACTTGCAAGACTCTTGCAAGCAAGACCAAGACCAAGACCAAGACTGGGTGTGCAAGACCAAGACCAAGACCAAGAACACCCTGAAGCAAAAACACAGGTAGCGACAACTTGTGTTGAATGTGTTACTGATGACGGCCGATTTGAATCACAACTGACAACGATCAATAAAGTATGATAGGCGAAATGAAAGAAAGTAACGTCAAAAAAAAAAAAAAAAAAAAAGAAAAGAAAAAAGAAAAAAATAAAGAAAAGTAGAAAGTACGAAAGAAAGAACAAAAGGACGCAGCTCTTACATGGAATGAAATTTGACAAATACAGTATTATTTCTGAACAAAGAACATAAGAAAATGGAAAGTCAATGACATTCTTAGAAATGGCAAGAAGGATTATTGTCGTACGTGGAATGCCAAAAAATAACAAATTTATTTCGGAGGGAGCTTGAGCCCGATAGCCTCCTAAATACGTCACTGAAGACAATTCTGCTCCCCTGATCCTTCACACAGCATTGCTTTTCAATTGGCAGGTCACTTGCCGCAGCTGAGAAGCTTCCATGCTCCACGGTCCTCCGCTAACCTCTTCGTCTTCGCGTAGTCTCCTTCGCCCCCTCCCTCTCTTTCCCGCCACCATACCTTCTAGGACGTCCCTCATGATACAATCTCTTCTTAGGCAATGTCCCAACCAGTTTCTCTTCCTCTTTCTAATACTATCTAAAAGTGTTCTTTTCTCACCCACCATTTCTAACACTTTCTCATTCGTTTTCCGCTCGACCCAACTAATTCTTTCCATTCTTCTCCACACTCACATTTCGAAGGCTTCCAGTCGACTTTCGTCACCTTTACGTAATGTCCACGTTTCCGCCCCATACAGTAAAACACTCCACACGAAGCATTTTATGAGTCTTTTTCTCAACTCTTTATTCAAGGTCCTACAAAACAGACTTTTCTTCCTCGTAAAGGCTTCTTTCGCCATTCCTATCCTTGCTTTTATTTCACGTTCGCACTTCATGTCATAAATATTTTGAAAATCGCTTATATATACCCCTCCCCGTCCCCCCAATGTTGAAGACAGATTTGTACCGATGGATTTAGCTAAAAATAGGCCAAATTGGCATCACTGCCATCTTGCAAACGATAGCATCACTGCGACGGAACAACAAATTCGTTGCGAAATGGAAGGGCACTATGTCTGTGATCAGTTCGTTGTCAAATGCGGGTTCATTTTAGAATCCATATTCAACTAAATCTACTTTCCACGGAACTAAACAATAATCTGAATAGAACAGAGAATAGACCTAGTAAGAGGGAAGATTCCGGATATTTTACGTCCGGTTTTGAGGTCGTACCAGACAGCGGACAAGGTCAAAGCCGAACTCTGCGGTAAAATACCGGACAATTGGCAACTCTAAGTAGAACATTATGGCACAAAAGCGTGAGAAAATATATTCTGACAACAAAATGTGCTTGTTTTCATCAACGATATCAATAGTCTCTTTTAATTAAGGAAAATAATTATTAGGAATTTAGAAGATCGGAATTTACCAAGTTTGTAGACTCTAAGGCAGACCCGCAACCAGCCACAGAAGTTTTGGGGGGGCGGCATGAATATGTTAGGGGGTCAAGTCATTAAAAATTCTCTTGCACATATCTAAATTATGTTTTTTGTGTTGAGGTCTGGAGGGGCCACGAAAAGTTTAGGTGGGCCAGGCCCCGTAGCCTCCCTCTAGTTGTGGGCTTGCTCTTGAAACTCTGTCAATAGACACACACATTACTTAAGGTAATGAAAGGGTAAGCAAAACTGATTATTCTTTCTTTGAATAAGTTGGGATATTTTAGTTCATGGAAATATAGAAAATGAGATGGCGCAAACTGTTGATATGGGTACAGCTCTTCTTAACTCTAAGTTACTGTCTGGTAACTATTTTGCTGTTAATATTCGTTTTATCTATTTTTTTCAGTAATATAACAGACTAAGCTTCGTATGACTATTCAATTGTTTTAGTAGTTTAGTATGTCATTGTAATGGTAATTCGTGCTTAAAACTTTCTAAAAGTTATTTTATTCATATACACTGAAACCTACTATTTTATTGTTGTAGATATAATTTTTTGCTTAATTTGAGATTAACTTGAGCTTTTATAATAGAAAGTTCAAAGTTCAAACTTTTATTTTCGAAGCTAGTGCTTACGCCACGTGGGTCTTAAATTTTGTCCGGGTCTGGGTCTCTATTCGACCTTGATATTTACCACTCGGACTATATAGTTGTTTGAAAATATATAGTTTCAAACAAGCATATATTTTCTAGAGCATATATACGTATATCAAGGTATGATTCAAACTCGTTAAAAGGGTTAATAGTTTGCAATTTCTGTTAGTTTTAGGTATTTTGTAATTTCAAAAATAGAAAAATAGGATAAACAACGGCAGGACACGCCTTAATACATGAAGCAACGACAGAACAAAACAAAGAAGAACACATACGAGGGAAACCATCTAATCTGGAAATTTTTGTTTTCTCTTCACCACTTCCTTTATTAACTCATGAGTTCTTTGTCTGCTCTTTGTCTATCTATGTGATTTGCTGAGAATACGAGCATCAAATTGTGACGTGATAGAGCATTCAACTGGAGATTACTCTTATGGAGTTAGATAGTCCGTTTTTAGCATCTAGTTATGAAATGGGCTCTGTAGCTCAAAGTAGAATCCAATACAAATGATCTGTCACTGGAAATCGAACCCAGCTCTCTTAAACCGGAGTTTGGCTTAATATATCGCACTCCCGGTGGATGAGCGTTACAACTCAAAAAATGGAAATTTTGAGTTATCATTTTTCTAAAGGGAATAGAGAGAGAGAAAGAGAGAAGCGAGCTCTACCTGGTGGTATTTTCGCAGAAAAGTAACTAAACAAAGTAACCCCTAGATGGCAGAAATACCAGTATTCCAGTGACTGATTTTAATAGAATAACAAACTTTAAAAGTCATGTTTATTCAAATGTGTGTATTTGACTTGAAACAAACATTCTTGCACCGGGTGTGAGATATATCCATAGAAGGAACTCTAAAAGAAGTCATATAAAAGTGTTAAGCTATTAAAATGAAAATAGCTATTATTATTGGAAGTGAATATTATTTTCAATTGTAACTTGTACATTTAGTATCTGTATTGAATTTTCCCCCGATGATGCTTACAAAAAAAAAAAAAAAAAAAAAAAGTGAAATAGTTATTATGGTCAAAATAATTTAATAAACAGGACGTTAAAACCCTCAAATATATTTATTTATTTGAAAACAACTGTACGTAGTTGGGAGTGTGGGATCCGAAGCAGAAATAAAAGAAAGCATCAAGATATGTTTGATGTGACTTGTGCAAATAATGGTCCCACGACAAACATACAAAGAGCATAATTCAATAAAAGATGCGTCAATTCCATTGGGATACACATTGGCTGCTCCCTTCTACTTTCTTGTACCCTGTCTCACAAAATCCCCGAATTTCGGATAATTCAAGTTCTTAGCCCGGGCAAATGATGGATTGGCCTGTTTCTTTTCTCCCCTCTTTTCTGTATTCCTTTGAGGAAATAGCTTAGACCAAAGGTCCCTGCGCATCATTTCCGGTCCTTCGATTCTGTTCTTATTGGGAAGACCAGTAGAAGTTTATGTATAGAAAAGGAAGGGGCGATCATAGTAATATTAACCATTTAATACTTAGGGGTATACAACTAATAGATTTGGAGTTTCCCTACGAGAAAAAGCTGCAATGTCCATTAACAGCTTTACAAGAATTTGCTTTTTGCTTTTCTTTTAGCATATACAGTAAAATCTCTGTTTAATGGTATCAGACGGTGCCTCATTTTGTTTTCCGTGGAGAAAGGTATCCTATCACTAACCGAGGACCTATTGTACTTTTCAACTCTAACTTTATTATAATAATTATGAACGAACATTAACTGAATAACGACATTATTTATAATTGACTTAAGTCGATTTGATTTTAGCTTTTAGAGAGCTCATGAACCTGTTCGGAAAGTAAGATATAATGGGAAAATAAAAATGGAAAACGGTACTGTATGTGAAATGTGTGTATAGAGAAAGTAAATACTGATAAAAATATGTAAATGGAAAGTTGTATGTAAATAGAAATATGGAAATGTAACGTAGGTTAGGCCGCCGCAATCCACGCCCTCTTTAGAGCACGAAAACGGTCTGCCAAAATCAACCAAAAAGATGACGAATCCTCAATGTATCATCATAATTCTAGGTATAGAAATCACATATCAGAACAAATTTCAATCCTCACCCACAATGGTCATTGAAAACAACGTGTCCAAAGAAAATTAAATTTCATCCATGTTGACTGAACTTTCTTCAAAACATCTGAAACTGAATCCCACACAAAGATACATAAACATTTCATGTTATGAATCTTGAAGTGCTTGTGTTCACATAACCTAATCCAATCAGGAATTTAATCAATTTATTGTCATCAAACTCCACACAACTTCATTTACAGTTGGCAAATAGACAAGCGTCCAGAAGGTTTGACTTCTTTCTGAAGAATACAAGATTAGGTATAGCGACTTCAGAACCTAACTCTTACATATCTTCATTAAGATAACCTATTTTATTGCTAGAAATTCTTTTAATTCATGGATCGGTAAATAGGTAACCGACTCGCAACTAAAGAATACGTATCATTGAAGATTGTAATTACGCCACTTGAGATATACCATTATCGCGGCCATTTTGCACTCGTGGACAATTCTATTAGTAGGATCACATTAGTGGGCCTCATAAGCTGTTAATGTTATTAGAATCCTAGCTTAATCTATTTTTCTCATATTTAGCTGCAAATTTTGGTTTCTTAGCGGCTACACAACCTCTTAGACTAACGGACTGTAAAAGAAAAACTTTCAACCATACTACTGAATATTTGCGTTTTGTGTATTTCATTTTAAAGCAGCGATGAGTTATTACGGAGCGGTTAAGAATCGACTCCTTTAAGATAAAACTTTAAAGAATTGTTCCTGCTTCGTTGTGGTGGATTTGAGCCTTCCTATTCAATGTCAGCGTTCATTGGTACGAGTCACCCGTTTCCTAACATCAGTTTGTGATAATCATCTTCGAATTATTTGTGCGCGTGTTCTCAATTTACCGCTTCTTGTAACACTTCCCCATGTAGAGTACAGACACTAGATCCATCCACAAAACAGTGAGAGATTTTAGCAAAACGGAATGAAATGATATCTTTCAGTTAACGTCCCCCAATATGCCCTTTAGGCTAAGAGAGACGATGATTAAGGCAAGTGAATCAGGCCCGTATCCAGGGGGATCTAGGGCGGCCGGGCCTCCCCTAAATTTTTGCTGCCCCCCCGAAAATTTTCACGGTAGGCTTGCAAATGAACTATAATATGGTGATGAACTATAATATTATTAGATCGGACCCCCCTAACTTCATCCGCCCCCCCTAAATTTTTGGGCTGGCTATCGGCCTGAAGTGAATGATGATGGAAGAATTCGTGGAATGAGAAATTGGGAGCAGATAGGATTACCCTGGGAAAACCCACGGCCATAATATTGTCCACCACAAACTTTCTTGGGGCCGCGGTGGCTCAGTGATAGAGCGTCCACCTCTAGTGCATCGGGTCCTTGGTTCGATCCCATCTTGCGCCAAGTGAGCTTAGTGATGCACAAACACCGTGTACGTGGGTTTTTTTTCTCGGGGTTCTACCGTTTCCTCTCACTTTATTTAATTTCATTCATTTATCATCATCACCGTCTCCTTTAGTCAAGCCAGCATAATCATGGGACGTAAAATTTAAAGATTTCGTTTCATTTTTTCACAAACTTACCTCGGCGGGAATTGAACCAGGGACCGTTTGCACCAGAGGTAAGCGCTTTACCCAGAGCAACTGTGGCTCCTTCTAAGTAATTTTGGCCTTTCCACTGTAAATGCACAATATTTTTTATACTGCACTAGCAAAATTTCTTGAAACGCACTGAAGTACAAATGTCCTCTATGTGGGTTTAATATAGCTATTTTCGCCCACGAGTTTTTCGATGCAACTGTCGATACCTGATAAATATTTTTTTTTTTTTTTAAAATGAAATGAAGTCTTTCAGTAACCTTCCACGATTATGCCTTTTTAGGCTAACGGAGACAATGATTAAGGCAAGTGAATGGTGATAGAAGATTTGGTAAAATGAGAATGTAGGAGAAAACGGGAGTACCCCAAGAAAACCCACGGACACGATGTTGTCCACCACAAACTTACTTGGCTCGGGATCGAACGAGGGACCCCATGTACCAGAGGTAAGCGCTCTACCACTGAACCACCATGATTGTGACATAATAGTTGATAGGTGATGATAATAAAAACACACAAATAACCAAAACAAGACAAAATTTAAGATTTCCCAGAAATACGCAAAAGAGCTTCTTGTCTTCGATTTTGCCTTGTGCGGCAACATGAATCAATACAAAAATAAATAACATTTTCCAAAATTGTTCAATGTAATTTACTTTAGACATATAAACATTTGTGACTGCTTCCAAAGTTTTTGGATGGTGGTGTGTAACTTTTCCTAAAGAATTTATTTTTTCTTCTTGAAATAACGAGCTTCCTTGGAAATTGAATTTCGGGTTGCATATTTCTTTACTTCCATATACACCTTCCGTGAGATAATCATTGCTACGCTGTTATCTATCCTACACTTAACAAACTGCATCTTCTTACGTCACTTGGAGTTTGTATGTTCTTCTTAAGGTATTACATTTCTTGTATGTTCAAAAATGAAACTCGAGAACAGGATGGGATGATAGGGCACGAAGATCAGTAAGTTTGTGAATAGGTGTGTGAGAAAGGAGGTGGTGGGGCTTTTTTGAGGGGGGAGGGGGTGAAGAGACCTCAGAGACGGATACGAACGGAAACAAAGATATTGCTGTACAACTATTCTACAGAGTTCTAAATCGATTTTTTTTATGTGTTTGTATGTAATTTCAAGCCGAACTTAGGATTACACTGGAACACTTCTTGAAAATTACTGTTTCCCAATCATTATACCGCAAGATTATATCGACTGAGCTGTAAAATATTAAGTATAAAGTCCTGTAATCCATAAGTACACATTTTTTGTACTTCGTGACGCTTTATAAACGCTACAAGGAAACAAGTGGCGGTTCTTAAGGAAGTTCTTTCAGTAAAATTAAAATTATATATATATATATATTAGTGCAAGGCAAGGGAAGACAATTTAATCATTTCGGAAAGTTATATACTCATAAAATACTTAGTACAAAGGGCTTCAAAAAGTTTTGCATAATGGGCCATAAAGTTTTAAATATTAGCACCAGGACTATGAAATTTTGTGTGCATGTACTTTTATCTTTTGTATACGTACGCATGTTACTCAATATGTCCTTCATCTGTTGTGACACACGTGGGCCACCTGTTCTTGCCGTGCCGTAGGCTGTTACACGACTGTTTCACACGCACAATGAGATCTTTGTCAGTAGCAAACTATCTTACACAAAGTTGGGCCCTCAGACGACCAAACAGAAATAAATCGGACGGGGCCAGATCTGAACTATATGTGGGCTGAAGGACCACTTTCCTTCTATAGTTCTGATTTCTTACTGTGTGTGATAGCCAGAATGGGTTTGTTTCTGTCTCTTTGTGAGTAGGTGTAGCTCCGAACGGGCACAAAGTTTTCTGCAAGCTAAAGACCGTATTAATGTTAGAACACTACCCATAGATAACCCAGTGGGCTTCCATACACTATCGTGTGGTTACGTATCTGTTAATATGGTCTTTGTTAACATCGTTCACTGCAGTTAATAGTCTACCGGACAGTGTTGTTCCAGCAGACTGAAATCACCACTGTGGAACCTTTATATTCATTACTGGATATTGCTGCGATACAATGTCTTATCACCATACACAAGAGGCAATTTGCGTCGGCTGGATGTGGCTGAATAATGGCCTGTCTTGTACAGGACTTATTGACCAACCATTGGCAAGTGTGATTATCTACTTCCTTCTGCATTGCGGGAGTATCTATAAATAGAGGAAGAAAATTTGTTATACAACTCCAGCATGAAGAACACATTAATGGGCACCAAAAAATGGTGCTAGTGCTAGCCATAAAAAAAAGTTATGGCCCATTGTGCAAAACTTTTTGAACGGCCTTTGTATATTAGACAATCTTTCTTCACGTAACCTGTAGCGATAAAAAAAAATAAACTTTTTCCTATGTGCTTTCCCTCAAGACCCATCACTAAAGGTGACGAAAACCATTTAGAGGCTTTCAAAATGTGCATATGGAGAAGAATATAGAAAAACAAATTTCGATCAAGTGGAAGGCTATAGGGACAGAAATAATATTGAACCTATATTAAATATTACAAAAAGGGGAATTTCTACTGTAGGAGATGATAGCTACAATACAAACTCTGTGCACCCTCCCCTGCCTTAGGGACTTGAAAACTAGGCTAGGTGTTATGAGATGATGACTCGAGTAGGGATTGCAAGAACTGGTTCCTGGTGGAACCTTCAGCTCTGAATGGATCCGGTTCCGGAACCGGTTCTGGAAACCGGATATCGGGCGGAAGCGGAACTTTGTGGTCATCCGTACGCTAAACCCGAGCTGCTGGCAGGCTGTGAACAGTGTGCTAGATGAAATGGTGGAAGCGATAGGCAGGCGCCCAGGCGGCGGTGACTTATCTCATTTGGCTAAACAAACCGGGTAACTGGCAAACTCATTGACTAAACAGGCAAACTGCCAAACTCATTTGACTAAACACCCACTGGTGAACCAAAACTTTTTTCTGGGGGGCACAAGCGGGTCTGGGCGGGGAGGGCACAAGCGCGTAGTCTTCTTTGCAGTGTTTTGAAGGTGAACTTTGTGCCTCCTTTATGGGTCTTTGGGGGATTTTAGATCCAGGTCTGGAACTGGTTCCTAAGATCCAATTCTGGAACCTTGTTTTCGTATCCAGGTCTAGTACCGGTTCCTAAGATCCGGTTCTGGAACCGGGTTTTTAGATCCAGGTCTGGAACCGGTTCCGAAACCGGTTCTGAAAACCGGATCTCCATGAACCCTGCCAGAACCGGAACTTTGTGGCCATCCCTACAAGAGTGCTTCAGTTACAAGAGTGGATAACAGACGAATCGCTCCACTGACCAATTATATAGTTGAATTCCCTTCGCCTAACACAGAAATGAGCTCTAATGCACTCACTTACACGTTTCTAGAGGTTCCCGGTTAACATATGCGTCTTTAGCGCGGGAAACCTGGATTCGATTCCCGGAGGAAGCTCATGTGGTTCGAATTACACTTTAAACTGTAGCTTCACGTCTTTATAGCCTCACGGCAACAATTAACGCTAATCTCAAATTTATTAAATGACACGTTTCTGTATAATAATAATAATAATAATAATAATAATAATAATAATAATAATAATAATAATAATAATAATAATAATAATAATAATAATAATAATAATAATAATAATAGCGCTTGGGCTACATTGATAGGCCCGGATTTAGCATTTTGGCGCCCCTAGACCCAATAATTTTTTCCGCTCCCTAGTCTGGTTAAAGTTACTTTTCTAAAAACCTTTATTAAAAAATTACAGCCAGTTCTCCCGTGTTTGATATCAATGTTGTAATGAAGTTGATGCATAATGTTGAAAAATAGTTTAACTTTGCCAACAATTATTTGTTCCAATGAACTTCAAAATCAGAATGCTTTATTAGCCTGATTTTTAAAATCAATTCAAAAAAATATGTTATGGCTATTTATTTTTATTTCTAGATATTTTTTAATTTTTTCTCTCGGCCGTGCGCCCCCTGGGAGGTTGCGCCCATAGGCCCGGGCCTGTTGGGAAATCCGGCCCTGTACATTGACCAAATTTTGCGTGTTAATATTAAAATGAAATGAAATATTTTGAGTTTAACGTCCTGCGATTATTCCCTTCAGGCTAAGGGAGACGATGATTAAAGCAAATGAATGATAATGGAAGAATTGTTGGAATGAGAAAGTGGGAGGAAACGGGAGTATCCCGAGAAAACCCACGATCACAATGTTGTCCATCACAAACTTTACTTTGCAGGGAATCGAAGCAGAGACCCGACGCACCAAATATAAGCGCTTTACTACTGAGTCCTCGTTCTCTCCATGTTGATATTAAGTTGTATTGTAGATGGATTTGAAGCAAGATGGCCATAATTGTCATGTCCTTAAAGAATAATGACAAAAAAACAAAATCTACGCCTTATACACGAAAGTTAAAGTATCCAAAGCTAGTCAGGTCCAGGAGCGGATCCAGGGGGGGCGATCGGGGCAATCGCCTTCCCCCCAGACGGGGAAACTTTCTTATTTTTTAAATATATAAATAAAATCCATCCCAAAGTTTGGAGCCCTTAAAAGTAGCAGTATGACAACCCACCGCCCCCCCAGAAGTCGGTCCTGGATCCGCCCCTGGTCAGGGCAGAACAACTAAACTTCGGTACAGTTCATTGTATTGTGTCGGAAAGTTAGCTAGGGGGGAGGGGAAGAAGGAGATCGAAGGTGTCCCGTATTCTCATGAAAAAAATATGGCAGGCTTAACATTGGAGTTTCAATATAAGTGAAAGCGGAACAGTGGCTCAATGGTAGAGCGCTCATTTCTGCCGCTAGGGACTCTGGTTCGATTTCAGCCTAAGGAGTTTACGGTGTCTTCAAATTTTCTCGAGGTTCTCCTGTTTCTTCTCCCATTTTCGTCCCACGAATTCTTTCATAAATCATTCAGTTTTATTCACCATCCCCCTTCTTGTATCCGGTTGGTGTAGCCGAATGGTCTGAGGCTTTAGGCTGAGAGTGAAGGCCATTCGGGGTTCAAATCCTTCTGCTTTAACTGTCCTCGATATTTCTGTGTTCGTGTTCCTATTGCGTTTGGATTACATCGAAAGTACGTACGTGAAATGTTCATGACGAACAACACCCCACTTGGAGCGAATTAAAAAGAAAATAAAAGGTAGTAGAGCATTCATCTCTTGTGCGTTGGGTCCCTGGTTCGATTCCAATTCATGCCAAGTGGACTCTGTGAAGGATAAACACCATGTGCTTGGGTTTTGCTTGGGATTCTCCCGTTTCCCCCCCCCACTTTATTCGTTCTACCATTGGATTTATTTCTCAGCATCACTCTCTCTTTTAGCCTAGGCAGCATAAGCGTGGGACGTAAAACTGAAAGATTTCATTTCATTTTCTTTCATTTATTCTTTTAGGCGGAAGGGCACGCACGTATAGGAATTCATTTCAGGAGATTCGAAGCTTTTGGGGAGGTCCAAAATTCAGTATGAAGATAATTTATATTAAAATTAGACTAAATTTACAGAAAAGTAAGGATTTCGTACCATCAGGATTCACCCTCTGTGACATTCCTGACTGTTTAATTTAAATGTAGAAATCTTACATGGTGTGATGAAAAAGTACGGTGAGCGTAATTGCACAGCGCCACCTACATTTTATTCATTTCAACAAGTAAGTCCGATAGCCTGAACCTTTGGAATTGGTAGCTTCGAATTTGAACAAATTCTGTCGTGGTCAGTTGGCGTTTTAGAGGCTGAACAATTAGCCATGCTAAGAGTGTTTGTCGCGCGTCAACGTTGTTTTTTCTTAAGCTACAAAATAAATAAATAAATAAACTGCCGAAGAAGCTCCGCAAAATGTTAAAATCAGAGTATGGCGATGAGCGGTGGCATTGAAGACTGTTTACAAATTGTACCATCGATTCAAAAGTGACAAAGAGCCGGTTGAAAACGAGCAACTATCAGGTCGTCCTCCGATGTCTAAAACAGACTAAAACGTCCAAAAAGTTACACAAAAGATTTGTTCAAGCAGGTGAATGACTATTCGAGAGCTTTTCGAAGAAATAAATACATCGTTCGGGTCCTTGAACAGCCTGCCGATTGAATGGGCAAATGACTTTCTCCTTCATTATGAAAACCTACTCTGCCACACATTACTTTTGATCCGCGAGTTTTTGGCCGAAAAACATTTTTGTATGTCCACATCTTCCTTACTCAAAAGAATAAGCACTATGCGAGTTCTGGAACTTCCTAAAAATTAAAACATCGCTTAAAGCAAAATGTTTTGACACCATTCCTGGATTCAACGTTGGAATAAGTGTATTTCTCGCCAAGGACAGTACTTTGAAGGAGATTAAATCAAATTCCATGTAAAGCTTATTATTTTGATTCTAATAAAATTATTCACCGTATATTTTGATCAGACCTCGTACATATCGTCGACAGCGTCACAAACTGTCGTATCTCAGTTTTCTAAACTTTTCAGGAGAGCGATTTTTAGGTTTTCACACAACTTTGAACAGCCATAACTCAAAATCTATTTTACCGAAAGGAGTGAAACTTTACCAAGTTATAACTTAGATCATAAGAAATCACTGTAGAAAGATTTATGGAGTTTGCCTGTAAAACCTTGTGGAAAATTTGGCGGGAAAAAGATACGACAGTTTGTGACGATGGTAATCCTCTCTTGTATGAAAGAT
Organism: Thermobia domestica; assembly: GCF_964235325.1. NCBI lineage: Eukaryota > Metazoa > Arthropoda > Insecta > Zygentoma > Lepismatidae > Thermobia > Thermobia domestica. Next base: position 21,895,112 of record NC_137456.1, on the reverse strand, counting down.
ACGACGCATATTTTTTATACTGAGAACTACATTAATAGATGCACAATCGGAATATATTGCACTTTTATTGAAAATCTTCGTGTTTATTGCACAAAATAATTTACAAACGCTCCCTGAGATTCTTGAAGGTGAAACGAAATTCCTGACAACACAAGAAACACAACATTAAGAGCGTACTAACCATAACATAAAATAATGATATCAAGTTGTCATTGCCAGAATATACCAGGGAAGGAAGAAAGTTCGTGCGCTTTTATACTATGAAAGAAAACTATCAATTACAGGGTTTTAACGGTTTATTTATTCGGCAAAATAGCCTCCATTTGCTTCTACAATCTTCTCCCAGTGCTCAACAAGCTTGTAAATGCCACCTTTGTAGAATATTTGTTCCCGAGACTCGAAAAACTCAGCAACTGCATTTTTGACGTCTTGTTCAGTCTTCAACTGCCTGCCACGCATAAAGAAGTCCATGGCCAAGAATAAATGGTAATCCGAAGGGGCGACATCTGGGGAGTAGCAAAGATGAGGTAGAAGCTCCCAACCAAGTTCTGAGATTACCTCCAGCGTCTGTTTTGTGGTGTGAGGGCGCGCGTTGTCCTGGACATAGAGCACACCTCTTCTGTTAACTAGTGCTGGCTGTTTCTGGGTCAGTTTGGTGGCTACCGTTCTCAGTTGTGATGAGTACACATCTTTGGTAATTGTCTTACCACGTTCCAAGAATTCGTAGTGCACGATACCGTTTGTAGTCCACCAAACACAGAGCAAAACCTTGCGTTGATGGATTTTCGGCTTTGCAGTCAAAGGCTTCGGATCATTCGGTGATAGCCAATGGTATGACAGTATTTATTGTCATACATGACCCACTTCTCGTCACAAGTTAATATACGGTCCAAAATTGGACAGATTTTGTGTCTCGTCAACAAAGATGAACAGATATTGTCTTAGAACTTGGCTCGTAGCGGTCAGCTGGTGAGGGACCTACTGACTCAGTTTTCAGATCTTCTCCAACTGATGCAGACTTACCCGAATGGTTTCCCTGCTTACCTCGAATCGGCGAGCAAGTTTCTCACGTGTTTGACTGCAATCATCTTCAATAGCGGCCTTCAGGTGGCCCATATCCACTGATTTAGGCCTCCCAGAGCGAGGCTTATCTTGCAAGGTCTCGAACCATTTTTGTGCTGTACGTTTACTTATTACACCCTCTCCGAACGCAACACATATTTTTCTAGCTGCTTCTGCACCATTTGTCCCCAATTTAAACTCGTAAAGCAAGCTCTAAAAACTTCATTTGACACTGTCATGATCACGAGCGATTTTTACACACCCCACTAACAAATGCGTTGTTATATTCATCGTGGCTGATGCGTCAATGAATAAGCTTTCCCAAACAGTCAAAACTTTCATGCTACGGTGACAGATGTCGCCGCAGCAGCCAAATGGAAGCGGGAGTGGTTCAAAAGCGCACGTGTTCAAGAGTTTTCGTAAGTTTGAGTTTGAGCGAAGATATTAATAAATGGTGCATAGTTCTTGAGGACCTAAGGCATTTTGGATTTCAAATGGGCTATCGTCAAAAAGGGTTAGATTTCAATCATTGCAAGTTAACTTTCTTGCTTCCCTGGTAAAAACTTCCAAAGTAATTTGCAAATTGCATGCTTTGATATTGCACTTGACAAGGATGGCTAATGTGGTAAGTTTCTGTAAAATTGAATATGTTCAGGGTCTCGAATGATTGGAGTTTGGCCCGGACACAATGATAACGAGTCCTCGTACTTCTCTGGAGATAATTTTTGACAAGTCTGCAAAGTAGGAACTTCCATCTGGTGGATTCAATCTGCATTCTTTTCAGGGAAATAGTTCGGTAAGTCTCCTCAAAATGACTTGTCTTAAACTGAATGCAGTTTGGATAGTCTTTGTTCAATTTCACTTCGCGCATTTCAGTCCAATTGATTGGATCTCCATTTTCGTCACGTCTAACTGACAGAATACAAAGGCATTGGGACAGAGATCCAGTCTCCTACATCGCTTCTATCAACACAATGAACGGTATATGGGTTCTTTTTCCTTACCAGTTTAACAATCGGTTCAAGGTACGAGGGTACAAAATTACTGCCACAGTGCTTAATAGATGTGCTTATAGCACTGTGGACTGAATCTCCCTCATTTTGTCCATGCTGAGATTCAAAGAGTCGGAGAGAAATTTCTCTGATGTTCTTACGTGTTTGCACCGCATACCCCATCATAGCAACCAACCTGAACTCCTACTAGGTCCATTCTGTATTTCTCTAATTCATTCGTTACGGCTTTTAACGCGCCTGCCCTATAAAGACTTCTAATATTCCATGTTCCAAATCTCATGTCCATTTTGTTTTGCTGAGGTCGTGCCAAGTTATCAGTCCTGGTCCGAGGGTCCTGTGAATGTTTCTGAAAAAGTGACTTTTTTTTTTTACAGAATGCGGTTGTTAGCCCCACCCAAACCCCCAAGCTGGAGGACCACTCCTTGTCTGTCCCGACTGCTTATTCACTATCTTCGCAGCTAACGTCTATATCTAAAGGCCTTCTCCTCGATCCGCACCTGAGAACGACCCATACCGTGTAAATATATATGGATACAGCCCCGCATTGATCAAGTATAACATTCTAGCTCATAAGTTTATTTGCTTCGGCTGTTCCGAGCTTAAAATATAAGTAAAAAGACATTAAGAACAAATAATAAAGAAACTAAGTCTACCTGATGGATAACAATACGAAATTATATAGAAAGCAATTAGTTTATCAGTACGGGACTGTATACCTAATTTTGGGCCACTTTGTATATATAAACAAATTGATTTGAATATAGGCGTATTTGTCCAGTTGGATAGGATTTGTTGTTCACAAACTGTCGTAACTCAAGATACGACTGTTTGTGAAAATGGTTTATATGCTTCATCTTAAGATACGACACAGTGACGTCATCACCACCGTCAAAATAACGCACATTACAGATGTGTCGTTTTGGGAAATTGTAGAAGTCAGTGTATGCAACCACATAGTAAAATATCTCAATTTTCGATTTTTTTGAGATACGACACTTTGTGACGCTGTCGACGATATATATAAAAAAGTCTACCCTGTATATGTAACTCCATTATAGTACATAAATGATATGTCTATTAACATTTACATCAAGGACCTAATAGAGATAGAATATTCTAGTGTGTAGGGAGAGATAGGTGAATCTCAGGAAAAAAAATGAGCATGAAAAAGAAACCATCATAAGAGCAACTTCTAACGTAACTATGGTAACGCTGAAGATGTCTTTTCTACGCCCAAGGCTAGGAGAGAAGTTTTCCCAATAAAAGAAGAATATTTTTTTAAAAAAAGATTGAAATATAACTAAGTTTTTTTTTTTTTTTAATACAAAAGTGCTAGAGGCTCAAGAGAGAAGCAATTTTTAACCTTTACTGCGCGACCCCTGTATATTATCAGATTAACTTTAAAAAAAATGAAAGAAAGAAAAAACACAGTATTACAGAAAAGAACTTTAAACGTTATTCTTTTCTTTCTCTTATTATTCGTGAAAAAAAAAGAAGAGATGGATTAGAGATCAAGTGGAGATTGTACCTAACAAAGATTATTCTATAATCTCAGTATAACATCTTTTGAAAATTAAGTAAAAATATTGATATGTGGGGAAAAAAATTGTATTATATAAAACTATGAAAAATCCATCTTTGAGCTATTGAAGATTTCTTGAAAAGATCAAAAAGATGAAAAGCAAATTAGGCATTGACCACAATATCATTACAGCATTACTTGGTGTATCGAAAAGGACTTTACAACGTTGAAAACTCATATTAATTGGTTCAGTTATCTTACAGACATGGTTTTGGTGTCATTTTGTAGCAAAATACATCAAGTTTTGACTCACGTAGTACACTAATTCAGAAACAAGCCACCGCAAGCGCTAGCGGCAGTTGCAGCAGAGATGACTGACTGCCTTTACGGGTTCCGAACGTGCTATAGCTGTGTGTTTTGGTTTGAAGAATCCAAGTCTGCGACACATATGCAATGTAATTTTCGTACAAAGGATGGTAAATATTCTCCCAGTAGGCCTAGTAGTTATCAGTGACATAAGTGTTTTTATTGAAACTGGATGTTCGGTAACACACAACAAATCTTTAGGTCGTCCCTGTACGTCTGAAGACGTTGTAGATAGGGATGGGCACGAGACGAGTCGAGACAGGATTTTCTTGACAAAATTCGAGTCGAGACACGGCTCTTCCAATTGAGAAATATACATTTTTCGAGTCGAGGCATCACGTTTACAGCACATTTTCGAGACGAGACATCCACAAATCTTGTCTCGTGCGCATCGCTAGTTGTAGAGCAAGTGGGACTTCAGATGGAAGCCGCACCTCTAATGGATGCCACATTGAAACTCTTTAGGTATAAGGTAAAATAACTTGATTTATTTTGCTATAAAATGACACCAATACCATGTCTGTAGGACAAATGAATCAGTCAATATGAGTTCTCAAAATTGTAAAGTCCCTTCCATACACCCTGTGTTTTAATGCATAAATACATAGAAATCAACATTCGTGTTTTACGAGGCTTACCCGTTAAGGATATTATGAATTAGAACTGTCTATACTGTCGGGTTCGATTTTCGATGGAAAAACAGTGGTTCAAATTTCATTTTAAAGTGTAACCCTTGTCCTAAATAACCTCACTGCTCACGAAATTCATAAATATAAATCAATCAAATGATATACCAAGTAGGTTGCAGGTTAGGAAGTAATTTCCCATTATTTATTCAGCTTTTAACTCTGTCTCTAGATTTGTTAAGAAGAAATTTACGTTCATCCTATATATATATATATATATATATATATATATATATATATATACAAACTGATATTAAAGAAGAATTTGAAAGCCTGGACGTTACAAACAAATATAATAAATTCGTTACCATGTAATAAATTCTGTCTTATCTTAAGCATCTGTAAATACCATTGGTTTGTTTGTAGCCGTTTTTCTCGTTTAAAAGTTAAGCCATACATTTTCAGGAAATGTCGTCGTTCTTAGCTTCACATAAAAAAAAAAAAAAAAAAAATCATATCCTAACTATAGTCCCAGTTTTCCCCCTTCTTTTAACTTCCATTCTGCTGCTTATTTTAAGTTACCTTTGTGAATTATATTACAGTGTAAGGTATATGGACAAGTCTTCTGCTGAAGACGAACTGGGAATTTATTTAATATCATATTTCTCTTGAGAAACGCTACTATTTACAGGACAACTTCGAACTAGGTTTTTTGTGATAATATACTATGGTTGGTGGTATATAACTTCCATTTTGATGCGTTTTAATACATAGAAAGTAAGATTTATCTTCTACAAAAACAAAATAGGAATTAAAAAGAATACCTTTAAATCTTCAATGTTATCATCACGTAGAATGTTTTACCGTTATTCTTAGATTCAATTAAAAAAAAAATCCGAAAAGTAAATGTTCCCTCTGTTGATATGAATCAAAGCACAATTCAGGATAATAAGGCATTTCAATGGCCAGGTTTTCGGACTTTTGTCATTTTGTTCATGCAGTATTAAATTGTTGCATGCATTGCTGTATGGTAGTTCATTTTTATAAGGATTTAATAAATTGTGACAATCAAGCTCTTGTATGGTGCAGGATTTCATATCATGACCTGCCTTTTACCAGCGATCCCTATAGAGCCAACCCTAGGTAATTTGCTGCTCTGTGCAATGGTATAATTTGCAGAAAGAACAAATCTTAAAAGCCACAATATTAAGTATCCTACTCCACCATAAACAACGAAGAGGAGGGAAAGTGGACTCGCACTCAGGAAGACCTAAACACTACAAATGCAATCTCGTTGTGTCTGTTTTTTCTTTCTTTAAAAATAATGTATTATACTTGTGAAATATAAAGCAAACGCACCTGCAGAGGAAAGGTGGTAATCCTTTTTACAGAATTCAATATCGAGCATCAGTCTCAATATATATGTGTGCAATTCCAGTCCAACTAGCTCTTTTATCTTTATTGCTTGATTTTCCTTCTAGGTCTGTCATTCTTTTCAAAAAACTTGTTTCCACCTTCAGTGATAAGGAACTTGTTTGTGACAAAGATAAAACTTGTTTTCATATCAAAACTGTGATAGCTAACTGGTGTTCGCTGCTGTTCCAGAATGGAATTCTTGTATTTGACAAGAATCAAGCATTTCACACTGGGATTTGTTCGATCATTTGCTATAACACTGTACATGTGGCCTTAAACTAATGCAACCTAAACATGATTTATGAATGTAGTATTCAAATAGATTAACTTAGTAAATTTAACTATCATCATCATGAAGTTTATTTCCAACAAGAAATATTTATTTCAAACAATATAGTTATGGCAGATTTTGCCGCCCTTCCAAACTTGCCGCCCAGTACAAAAACACATATTGCACGTATGATAGAGTCGGTCCTGTCCCTATAAGTACCTGTGCCCAGTTTGTGATTTTTTTGATTACCGGTAATGTTGCTTTATGGCTTAAAGTTACAGGTGTGTAAGTCTTACAGACACATACAACTTTGCAAAGAATAATCACAGGATCCCAAAAGAAATCAATCCCAATTTCCGACGAAATCATTTCTCTATTGTTGATTTGTCAACAAATACAGCACAACTATTGTAAATTGGCACTTAGAACTTGAAAATTCCTCGACACCGACGAGAAAAAAATACCTGCCTTCGTTTTCAATTCTTTTACTTTTTCTGTAACTAAGGTGTGGAATTAATAGAAAAGTCGCAACCTTTAGTCAAGTAGACTACTGCACTATAAATTGTTATTAGATAGATCAATTGTAGGAAAATCAAGAAATGGTTTCCACTAAAATAAATGTGGTCACGACATTAGTCGTAACTAAAATGGCGCGAGGGCATAAACCTGAATTTCCCTTCACTAAACGATATTGTTATAGAGCAAATCCATTGTAGATAAGAAAAATAGTGACACCAATGACGTCCACAGACACTATAAAGATTGAATCCAAAATAAAATAAAGCAAGAAAGTGCATTTGTACTAAACGAAAACATAGTACGAAATGGGATTTTGAGACAGTCCACGAAATCCTGACGCCATGTGGGTTCGAACTGTTCTATTTGAATCACATTTCAATGTGCAATTTTTGTTTACTACTCTTCGCTGTGTTAATAATAACGCATGAAAATAAAAATATGACTATCGAAATAAAAAAAAATCAAAATAATCCTTAAAATCTCGTTACTAGATCCTAATTACATTTATTTTCTAACCTTCCTTCGCGACCCTCACTAGGGGTCCCGATCCCAAGGTTAAGAAGCCGTGATATGCTGCATGAAACGAAAAATCCGTCAGTTTTTGTCATTATTGTATTTTGTATACACTGTATGTAATCTAGAACATTTTGAGAAAACAATGTATAAAATCAAGTGACATTACAACAGATGAGGCCTCACGTCCGCGGGTTCGATCCTCATATCGCCACAACCTCAATTGGAAACCGAGAATTTGCGATACCCTCGTTACCTCGTTATGGAAGGCAGTTTTATCTTTCAAGTGAGTTTCATTGCACAGTGTGAAGCTGCAGTAGACGTCCAAACTATGTGAATTTAATACTCACACTTGAGGTAGTACAGTACGTCTACAACTACTGGTTCCATCAAAGATAAAATCTGTTTCTCGGACGCTGAATCCATATTAAAGAGCCACACTCACTATGACTTACTATTTTTATTCTATGGCGATAAAGGTTAAAACCGGAAGTTGATAATTTGAATCAATTCCGGATTGAATGGATGGTCAAGGGAGGATATAAAATCTACTCTCGGGAAGCTGATTCGATTGCAAACAACTGCATTTCGATATCTCTTACTCGTTTTGCTCTACGAAAATCAGTATTGAAACCGGAAGTAGTAGTAAATTTGAACCACTTTCGGTTTTGATACAGTGTTCAGGATAGTCATGAGACGCTGAATCGTTAATAAAAAGCCGCTGCTCGCTATCTGTTATTTTTTTTTGTGTCCCAATCGATAAAATATGAAACCGGAAATGACAAATTTGAACAACTTCCGGTTTGAATAGAAAGTTAACGGAGGAAATAGAATTTATTCTTGGAACGATTAATCAATTGCAGAAAACCACATCTCAACATATCTGACCGTTTTTGCTCTGATACCTCTCGACAGACAGATGGACAAAGTCGTTTGAGAAGACTTCTGACACTTATGCACAGGGGCGGATCCAGGACCGACTTCTGGGGGGGCGGTGGGTTGTCATACTACTCCTCTTAAGGGCTCCAAACTTTGAGATGGGTTTTATTTATATATAAAAAAATAAGAAAATTTCCTCTTCTGGGGGGGGGGCGACCGCTCCGATCGCCCCCCCTGGATCCGTCCCTGCTTATTCATAACATAGGTTGGAAGTCTAATAACAATAATCATGTATTTTGATTCATAACAGCTCTTATTATCTGCTTATAGTAGTTGTACTTTACACTAGCACATACAACTATTTTAAGAAATGAAATTGTTGATGTTTACGCTATGTTTGTAGTTACACTTTTATTATTATCGCATTACAGTAACAGCACGATTTTAAAATGCTCTGCCTAATTAGAGTATTTAGGTACTTAGTAACATTGAATATAGGAATCCATTCATTCTAAATTAGCAATGAGAATCATGTAGAAAGTAGGAAAATATAGCGCAATACTTCCACGTTTTTTTTTTCTGAGATGCTAACAGATAAATGCACAATGCCCTAAACATGAGGGGAAAGAAACAAACAAATAAAAATGAGGGAAAATATAATAAAATATTTCTTAAAAAAAAAAAAAAAAAACTCGGAACATCTGTTCCCTTGCGGATACTCAGTGGAGCGGAAACGAGTAATTCGTCTACCGCCCGTAATGAAAGACATATAAAGCGTTATCATTTAATTAAAAATTGCCTGGAAGCGTGGTGAGAATTTTCATCTAATTAGTTTTCCAGTGATGTAGGCAAGCAGTCTTTGTGAAAGAAGTACTTAAAAAGCAACCACACGCTCCCTCCCAAGACGAATAGTTTTTTTAATTTTTTTTTTTGCGTCTGTAATTTTTCTTTTCGTTACTTTTTTCTCATGTTTCTTGCCAACACTGAAATGAGGAAAAGAAAAATATAAAGCAATGCAAATTGCGCAATCGACGTTGACAATTTTTTTCCCTCTTTCTCCTCAGAAAATTTTAGTCTGAGCAGAATCTCAAGCGTGTTCTTATTTACTTTTTTTTAAAAAAAGAAGAAGACGAAATGAAAGTTTATCATACAAAGAGTTATTTTTTTAAACTCCTTTTAACTTAGCTGAGCGTGCCAAGCAAGACAATTTAAACTATATTTTCCTTAAATCTCAGTTTTCATATTTCATTTTTGTCTCTTTTTTTCTTTTTCGTTCTAGATCATTGCGGAAAATGCCGAGCTGCAAGTCGGAGATTGAATATTAAAAAGTACTGCAGGAGAGATTATGGTAAGTGGTAAAACACTTTTCTGTTTCTGGCAAAGAAACCTTATTCTATTGGCAAAATTATGATCTGTATCCTAAAATGTACAGTACATCTTAAAACAAATCATTTAACTTTCTTTTTTTTAAAAAAAAATAATAAAGTTCTAGTTCAATTTTTATCCGTAACTATTTTCAAACTTTATTTTAAAATAATAATTATGTAAGAGTTTCATCAACTGACTGAACAAATTGGCTTCATTAGACACTGTAAAATCAAGAGGGAGTTACATCTAAATCAAGACAAACAAACACACACACACACACACACACACACATATATATATATATATATATATATATATATATATATATATATATATATATATATATATATATATATATATATATATATATATCAGGTAGCCCCAGTTCGCATTTAGCGCTCTGATTGGCTCCCTGTCCATGACGTCATGTGGAGGGACTTATACCCATCTTGAAACAGCATACCAGCTAGCGTAATTGCATATGCATTATTTCACTTGTTCTCTTGAACGATACCTCGCGATATCCAAGGATGTTATAAAACAGAGAATCTGTCCATATGTATCTTCATCCTATTAACTGAATGAAGCAAAATAAATAAATAAATAAATAAACTAGCATTGGCACGTCTGATTGGCTACTCTCGTTTCCGCCATACATGTTGGCTCAAAACATTGCGATTTTCATGTGTAGATACGTAGTGTGTTTGCCGTTTATTTATTATTTAAGTCGTTGCTTCATATACTATACAATGGTTACATGCTACACCTATGAGTGTACAAATAGGAGTGAGAAAAAAATACCCGGAATAACCTTTCACAGATAACAAAATCACCAATCATAGGATACGTCTGGCTGTGACGTCTGGCTTCATCATTTTGTGGTACGGACAGATCCTCTATTATATAACATCCTTGGCGATACCTGCACGTGACGTCATCGACCGCAAAGTATCCTGGGGAAAAAATAAGAGCAGAAAGGCTCAATCGACAGTCCCCTGCATCTAAATATAACAGAATCCCAGAAATTTCTTCTCAATGCTGATTGGATGATCAGAACGGACTCAGCCAATCATAACAAAAGTTGACAAAAGGGAAACTAAACACCATAAATACTTTTTCCTACTGGCCCAGTAGAAAACTATGTTACAAATTAAGTATTTGCAATAACTTGCCCCACTTTTCGTCAATTTTAAGTCTTGCATTTCAAATCATAACATAGCCCTGCTCTTTTTTCAATAACACAGACTTGCGCTTCCACTTCCTTATCAACGTTCTTTGTTCGTATCCTAACACTTCCATCTCGCACCAATGTTCCGTGTCTCTTACATGCTTAAAAATTGCATTCTTTTCTCTTTTTAACCTCACATAATCTTTGTGTTGTTTTAACCGTTATTTTAATTTTTTCCCGTTTCACCAATATAACAACACAATCACTGCACTTTACCTTGTACACCACTCCTTTTCTTTCCATTAGCTCCTCTCATCTTTCCTTCTTTCTTCTTCTTCCTCATACGTAACATTTCTAATAGTCACTGACTTCCTTTCCAAAATGTCAAAACGTTTCCTATTCTCTTTAGTGTTCTCTTAATCATCTCAGTGTCTTCTCCCAAACTTTCTATTCCCCACCATGGATTATTTTCTTCCTTTCCATGTTTTTCTTTCTTACCTTCTTCTTCTTCTTCTTCTTACTTTTTTAGTCCTTTCTTCTTATCCTTTCCATCCTTAGCATTCTTTTCTCATATCCGTTGATTGTGAAATTTCTCTATGTCTTCCTCTGCCTTCCTTCTGTCACTACTAATCCATATGATCCTCTCTTCCATATTTTCTATGACGGAGATGATGAAGCACATGATAATCGATCAACATCGCTCAGTGTGGCCATAGTCCTAGCTCTGAAGTGGTCTGAAAAATAGTACCAAAATGAAACAAAAAGGGCTGAATTCATTATTTTATACTAGTGTAAAATATATGGCTCTATAACATGAAAGTGGTAAAGTTCCAGAACACTTCCTCCATCTTCAAGAGTCCAAATTAAGATAGTGCTCTTTTTAAAAATTAGTTTTTGAAAACATCCAAATAGGAAGGCCCCCGAACAAGCGTGGAAGTAAATAAAACTTCTCGCACGTAGCAAGTATAACAGAGGCCGCAAATTAAAAGGGAAATCAGTTACCATCTTCGGTATGTATTGTAAGGAAACCAAACACGCCAGTAGATGGTGGGCACTTGACAACCGGTAGCTGAAAAATCGCCTTTTTTTCCATGGTCTCCTGAGAGCAAGGACTCAATTTTCCACTGTCTCACGATGCGCTATGACCCACGCCCCGTCAGCTCACGATCTTTTACGACCTCTATGTTAGGGGTGTATTCATTCCCTTTTATGAGCACTTTTTAGTGGGTGTATTCATTCCCTTTTATGAGCACATTTTAGGGGGTGTACTCGTTCTCTTTTATGATCACTTTTCCAACCCCTACGAACACATAGAAGAGCAGATAACACATAAGAATACGTAACACACAGCAGAACAGATAACACATAAGAGTACGTAACATAACAAGGGTGTACTCGTTTCAACCCCTATTTTAACATAGGAGATAACACATAAGATTACGAACACATGGAAGAGCAGATAACACATAACACTACGTAACACACAGCAGAACAGATAACACATAAGAGTACGTAACATAACAAGGGTGTACTCGTTCTCTTTTATGAGCATATTTTTCAACCCTTACGAACACATAGAAGAGCAGATAACACATAAGGCTACGTAACACACAGCAGAGCAGATAACACATAGCACTATTTTAACATAGCAGAACATAAGACTATCTAACATAACAAGGGTGTATTCATTCCCTTTTATGAGCATATTTTTCAACCCTTATTTTAACAGCAGAAATTACACTGAGACTATGAACACACAGCAGAACAGATAATACATAGCACAGCTAATAAAAGAGCTTGGCTTATTTTCCAACCCCTATTTTAACATAGCAGAAATTCCACTGAGACTACGCTAACTGAGACTACACTGAGACTAACACACAACAACCTCCATTTTAGGGGTGTACTCGTTCTCTTTTATGAGCATATTTTCCAACCCCTACGAACACATAGCAAAGGTGTATTTGTTTCCAACCCTTTAGCATAAGACTATGTAACACATAGCAGAGCAGATAATAAACACAACAACCTCCATTTTAGGGGGTGTATTCATTCCCTTTTATGAGCATATTTTTCAACCCCTATTATAACATAGCACAGATTACATAGCAGATCTAATACAAGAGTATGGCTTATTTTCCAACCTTTATTTTACCATAACAGAGACTACGAAACATAGCGGACATAGCACAGGGGGTGTATTCATTTTCTCCACCCCTAATTGAACATAGCAGAAATTACACTGAGACTACGAACACACAGCAGACCAGAGAATACATAACATTTTAAAGGGTGTACTCGTTCCAACCCCTATTTTACCATAGCAGAAATTACATAAGATTTTTTTCAACCCCTATTTTAAGACAATGAATACCTATGTAACGTAGCGATTCGATACGCTCTTTGAACCGATTTGGATGAAACTCGGTATATGGGGGTTTTCGGACATGCTGATTACAAATATCATACTTATTTTTATCTGGGTTCTATAGTTTATGTGGCATACGCCCTTTGTATGAATATTTTAACCGATTTGGATGAAACTAAGTATATAGGGGTTTTCGGACATGCTGATTACGAATATCATACCTATTTTTACCTGGGTCTTATAGTTTATGTGGCATACGCTCTTTCTATGATAATTTTAACCGATTTGGATGAAACTCGGCATATGGGGGTTGTCGACCATGCTGAGTACGAATATCATACTTATTTTTACCTGGATCCTATAGTTTATGTGGCATACGCCCTTTTCTATGACAATTTTAACCGATTTGGATGAAACTCGGCATATGGGGTTTTTCGGACATGCTGATTACGAATATCATATTTATTTTTACCTGCGTCTTACAGTTTATGTGGGATACGCCCTTTGTATGACACTTAAAACCCAATTACTCGTAAACGAAACAACATATCGAGGTGCTGTTTCCACATTTAGCAAGAGGTCATCAACTACTACAAGTTCCAAAATAGTGGCCATCGAGGTCAAAGGTCAAAGTACTTAAAACCTAATAACTCGAAAATGGATCCACATATTGAGGTGCTGTTTCCACATTTAGCAAGAGGTCATCAATTAGTACAAGTTCCAAAATAATGATCATCGAGGTCAAAGGTCAACATACTTAAAACCTAATAACTCTAAAATGGATCCACATATTGAGGTGCTGTTTCCACATATAGTAATTGGTCATCAACTACTACAAGTTTCAAAAATAGTGGCCATCGAGGTCAAAGGTCAACATACTTAAAACCTAATAACTCGAAAACTGAGCCACATATTGAGGTGTTGTTGCCACATTTAGTAATTGGTCATCAGGTACTACAAGTTTCAAAATAATGACCATCGAGGTCAAAGCCACATATTGAGATGGTGTTTCCAAATTTAGTAATTGGTCATCAACTACTACGAGTTCCAAAAATAATGAAAGCCCAATGAACCAATGAACGCAAATAACTCTTAAACAGAGCAACGTATTGAGGTGCTGTTTCCAAATCTAGTAATACGTCATCAACTACTACAAGTTCCAAAATCATGATCATCGACGTCAAAGGTCAACATACTTAAAACCTAATAACTCGGCAACTGCGACACATATTGAAGTGCTGTTTCCAAATCTAGTAACTGGTCATCAACTACTACAAGTTTCAAAATAATGACCATCGAGGTCAAAGGTCAAAATACTTTAAACCTAATAACTCGAAAACGGAGCCACATATTGAGATGGTGTTTCCAAATTTAGTAATTGGTCATCAACTACTACAAGTTCCAAAAATAATGAAAGCCCAATGAACCAATGAACGCAAATAACTCTTAAACAGAGCAACGTATTGAGGTGATGTTTCCAAATCTAGTAATACGTCATCAACTACTACAAGTTCCAAAATAATGATCATGGAGGTCAAAGGTCAACATTCTTAAAACCTAATAACTCGACAACTGAGACACATATTGAAGTGCTGTTTCCAAATCTAGTAACTGGTCATCAACTACTACAAGTTTCAAAATAATGACCATCTAGGTCAAAGGTAAAATATTTAAGCTTTAATAACTTTAAACAAAGTCTGTCTGACCTATTCAGTTTGTACCAAGCAGAGAGAAGTGAAGAATGAATAAATATGACTGGCTTACTTCGAGAAAGAAAGCAACGATATACATTTTAACTAGCTGCGTATTTTAAATCATTTTGTACTATTTAAAGAAAGAAACAATCGGATAAATTTAACCGGCTCAGAAGTTCAATACTATTTTGTACTCTTGAGTGAGCTTTCCAATTTTGTAGCAAGAAGTGAAGAATGAATAAATATGACTGGCTTACTTCGAGAAAGAAAACAACGATATACATTTTAACTAGCTGCGTATTCTAATTCATTTTGTACTATTTAAAGAAACAAACAATCGGATAAATTTAACCGACTCAGAAGTTCAATACTATTTTGTACTCTTGAGTGAGCTTTCCAATTTTGTAGCAAGAAGGACCATTTTTTTAAACTAACTCAGAATTTCATTTCATTTTTGTAATACTCAAATTTGGATGAAGTGTTTAGTTTTGTACGAACCAGAAACATTTGATTGGATTATTTCCTTATGTACCAACTGGAAAAAGTGAAGGCCCATTATTCAAATAAACGAAGGAATAGAGTATTTAGTTTTGTACCAACTAGAAAAAAGAAGTGAAGTATGAATAAAATTTAGGTGGACTATTTTCTTTTGTACCAACTGGAAAAGACAAGAAGAGCTACTTTAACTAGCTCATTATGTACTGTTTAACGAAACGAAAATTGACTATTTAACTAGCTCAGAATTTATGTAAGAATAATTTTGATGTTCTACTTTTTATACCAACGAGAAAAAAATGAACTAGCTGAATATTTAAATATACGAAAGAATAAATTTAAGTGACCTATTCAATTTTGTACCAATGAGAAATGGCATTTTAACTGTCTCAGCAAAAGGCGAAGAAGGACTATTTTATATAATTTTACTACTCAAATAAACAATGGAGTATTTAGTTTTGCACCATTTTGGAGTATTCAAATAAACAAAGGACTTATAATTTGTATCAACTCTAAAATCAATTAAACGAAGTAATGCATTTGAGTGAGCTATTTAATTTGAAAAACCGAAGTTGAGTATTTTATACCATTTTGTATTATTTCAACAAACAAAGGAATAAGCAAAAAAAGGATTATTTTATATCATTTTAAACTAGTCTAATAAACGAAGGCATAAATATGAGTGAGCTATTTAATTTTGTAGGTGAGTATTTTAACGAAAGAACAAAATTGTACTAACCAGAAAAAACCGAAGAAGGCCCATTTTAACTAACTGAGAATTTCTGTACCTTTTTGTACTATTTAAACAAACGATGGGATAAATTTGAGTGACCTGTTTTTTGTACTAACCAGAAAAATCGAAGAAGGTACCTTTGTACTAGCCCAATGAACGAAAGAACAAATTTGGGTGTTCTACTTTTTATACCAAACAAAGAAGAACCATTTTGTACTACTCAAATAAACGAAAGAAAAAACGAAAAAAAGACCAATTTAACTAGCTCAGAATTTATATACGTTTTGTTTAGGTGTCCTACTTTTTGTACCAGCGTGAAATGCCATTTTAACCAGCTCAGTAGTATTCAAATAAACAAAAAACCGAAGAAGGATCATTTTAACTAGCTCAGAATTTCTGTACTTTTGTGCCATTCAAACACTAATCAGAAAAAGCGAAGAAGACCCACTTTAACTGAGAATTTCCGTACCTTTTTGTACTATTTAAACAAACGATGAGATAAATTTGAGTGACCTGTTTTTTGTACTAACCAGAAAAATCGAAGAAGGTACCTTTGTACTAGCCCAATGAACGAAAGAACAAATTTGGGTGTTCTACTTTTTTTTATACCAAACAAAGAAGAACCATTTTAACTAGCTCAAACACAATTTTAACTAGCGCAGAATTTCTGTAACGCAAAAATTAATTTGGATGGAGTAACAAGAAAGAAAGCAAAGATATGCCATATTAAATATTTAAATAAACGAAGGGATAAATTTAAGTGATCTATTCCATTTTGTACCAAGGAGAAATGCCATTTTTATCTAGCTTAGAATTTCTAGTGCATATTGTATTATTTAAACAAAACAAAGGGCTAAATTTGAGAAAGTGAACATGAACCATTTTACTCAAATTGGATGGAGTATTTAGCTTTGTATGAACCAGAAAAAAGTGAAGAAGGACCATTTTAACTAACTCAGACTTTTATACCATTTTGTACTACTCCAATAAACGAAATTTTATTTTTGTACCAATCACAAGAAAATCAAAGAATGGTCATTTTAAATAGCCAAGCAAAAAAAAAAGGAAACGAAGGTATAAATTTGTACTGACCAGAAACGGAAGAGATATTTATTGAGGTGTCCTATTTCCTTTTTACCAACAAGAACCATTTCTAACTGGCTTAGAATTTTATACCTTTTTGAAAAATTTTTATCAAATCGAAAAAAGCAAGGAAATACCATTTTAAATAGCTCAGCATGTTATAGCTTTTTGTGTTTTTGGTCTACCCAATTTCTTGACCATGTTGTACTATTTAAACAAACAAAGGAATAAATTTGTGTGACCTATTCACTTTTATAGCAAGCAGAAAAAGCCCCTTTTAGTTTTATACCAACCACGAAGGTCCATTATAACAAGCTCGGTATTTTTATCTTTGTGATGCTACATTTTGTATTATTTTTGTGTCATCCAGAGAACAATTTAAATTGACTCTCCCTGACAATTCAGTTGCCGGTAATTCAGTATTTACATGTGCTAGTCCAATGTTTGTAATATTACAATACTACAAATTGATCCATTTATAAAATAATATAGTTAACTGTTCAAGTTCTATTCTTACACAATCAAATGCATATGCTAGAGTGGGCTCAGTGTTCATTTACAGAATTAAATAATTGTTTATCTTTCTCTAAAAACATTTGTACTATTTTGTTGATATAATAATCACACTCTGTAATGTATTCATATACCAGATTAAATTTTTTCTCCAAAGTATAAGTGTTCTTAATATTGCAACCTTTAAAATGCTTCTTTAAATAAAGTTTATAGGTTTTCTCTCTCATTTCACGTTTAATTAAGACCGTCCACACCTTTTATAATAATTCGTAATCATAATGCAGCAAACAATTGTGATCTTTTTCATTTTCATTATGTTTAGAACATGCTTAACATAATAATACTTAATTTGGTGTATACTCATTAAATAATTGTATAACACATGTATCACTAATACTTTCACTAGTACACTCGCACTCATTAGCTTCCAGTTCAAAACAGGTAATATTTGAAATACTGTCATCATCACTTTCCGGGAGTATTTCATCATTATATCTATTATACCGTCTAAAATAATACACTTCTTCTATTTCCTGTGTTGGATATATGATTGTCACTTTATCACGTAATTCATCTGGCAAATCGGGGTCAGACGGGTGAATTAACAGTATAGGTTTTTCGTTTTCACGCTGAAATTCTTCTCTTGTGATTCAAAATGGACAAGTATGCTGTTATTATTTGTTGTCATTCATCAGTTTTCTTTAGAACGCTAATTGCTATGTAGTCTGTTCTAAAGAATTAAGTTAAAATTCAATGTATATCGCAACTCAGGTTGGTTAAATCTTACGTTCAAATATGTAGTTAATGACCGGAAAAATTGAGACTTCAGTGTAACACCACAAAGGTATAACATTCTGAGCTGTTTTCTTCTGATTGTTACAAAAATGAAATAGAGTAATACAAAATGGTATAAAAATACCGAGCTTGTTATAATGGACCTTCGTGGTTGGTATAAAACTAAAAGGGGCTTTTTCTGCTTGCTATAAAAGTGAATAGGTCACACAAATTTATTCCTTTGTTTGTTTAAATAGTACAACATGGTCAAGAAATTGGGTAGACCAAAAACACAAAAAGCTATAACATGCTGAGCTATTTAAAATGGTATTTCCTTGCTTTTTTCGATTTGATAAAAATTTTTCAAAAAGGTATAAAATTCTAAGCCAGTTAGAAATGGTTCTCGTTGGTAAAAAGGAAATAGGACACCTCAATAAATATCTCTTCCGTTTCTGGTCAGTACAAATTTATACCTTCGTTTCCTTTTTTTTTGCTTGGCTATTTAAAATGACCATTCTTTGATTTTCTTGTGATTGGTACAAAAATAAAATTTCGTTTATTGGAGTAGTACAAAATGGTATAAAAGTCTGAGTTAGTTAAAATGGTCCTTCTTCACTTTTTTCTGGTTCATACAAAGCTAAATACTCCATCCAATTTGAGTAAAATGGTTCATGTTCACTTTCTCAAATTTAGCCCTTTGTTTTGTTTAAATAATACAATATGCACTAGAAATTCTAAGCTAGATAAAAATGGCATTTCTCCTTGGTACAAAATGGAATAGATCACTTAAATTTATCCCTTCGTTTATTTAAATATTTAATATGGCATATCTTTGCTTTTTTTCTTGTTACTCCATCCAAATTAATTTTTGCGTTACAGAAATTCTGCGCTAGTTAAAATTGTGTTTGAGCTAGTTAAAATGGTTCTTCTTTGTTTGGTATAAAAAAAAGTAGAACACCCAAATTTGTTCTTTCGTTCATTGGGCTAGTACAAAGGTACCTTCTTCGATTTTTCTGGTTAATACAAAAAACAGGTCACTCAAATTTATCTCATCGTTTGTTTAAATAGTACAAAAAGGTACGGAAATTCTCAGTTAAAGTGGGTCTTCTTCGCTTTTTCTGATTAGTGTTTGAATGGCACAAAAGTACAGAAATTCTGAGCTAGTTAAAATGATCCTTCTTCGGTTTTTTGTTTATTTGAATACTACTGAGCTGGTTAAAATGGCATTTCACGCTGGTACAAAAAGTAGGACACCTAAACAAAACGTATATAAATTCTGAGCTAGTTAAATTGGTCTTTTTTTCGTTTTTTCTTTCGTTTATTTGAGTAGTACAAAATGGTTCTTCTTTGTTTGGTATAAAAAGTAGAACACCCAAATTTGTTCTTTCGTTCATTGGGCTAGTACAAAGGTACCTTCTTCGATTTTTCTGGTTAGTACAAAAAACAGGTCACTCAAATTTATCCCATCGTTTGTTTAAATAGTACAAAAAGGTACAGAAATTCTCAGTTAGTTAAAATGGGCCTTCTTCGGTTTTTTCTGGTTAGTACAATTTTGTTCTTTCGTTAAAATACTCACCTACAAAATTAAATAGCTCACTCATATTTATGCCTTCGTTTATTAGACTAGTTTAAAATGATATAAAATAATCCTTTTTTTGCTTATTCCTTTGTTTGTTGAAATAATACAAAATGGTATAAAATACTCAACTTCGGTTTTTCAAATTAAATAGCTCACTCAAATGCATTACTTCGTTTAATTGATTTTAGAGTTGATACAAATTATAAGTCCTTTGTTTATTTGAATACTCCAAAATGGTGCAAAACTAAATACTCCATTGTTTATTTGAGTAGTAAAATTATATAAAATAGTCCTTCTTCGCCTTTTGCTGAGACAGTTAAAATGCCATTTCTCATTGGTACAAAATTGAATAGGTCACTTAAATTTATTCTTTCGTATATTTAAATATTCAGCTAGTTCATTTTTTTTCTCGTTGGTATAAAAAGTAGAACATCAAAATTATTCTTACATAAATTCTGAGCTAGTTAAATAGTCAATTTTCGTTTCCTTAAACAGTACATAATGAGCTAGTTAAAGTAGCTCTTCTTGTCTTTTCCAGTTGGTACAAAAGAAAATAGTCCACCTAAATTTAATTCATACTTCACTTCTTTTTTCTAGTTGGTACAAAACTAAATACTTTATTCCTTCGTTTATTTGAATAATGGCCCTTCACTTTTTCCAATTGGTACATAAAGAAATAATCCAATCAAATGTTTCTGGTTCGTACAAAACTAAACATTTCATCCAAATTTGAGTATTACAAAAATGAAATGAAATTCTGAGTTAGTTTAAAAAAATGGTCCTTCTTGCTACAAAATTGGAAAGCTCACTCAAGAGTACAAAATAGTATTGAACTTCTGAGTCGGTTAAATTTATCCGATTGTTTGTTTCTTTAAATAGTACAAAATGATTTAAAATACGCAGCTAGTTAAAATGTATATCGTTGCTTTCTTTCTCGAAGTAAGCCAGTCATATTTATTCATTCTTCACTTCTATCTGCTTGGTACAAACTGAATAGGTCAGACAGACTTTGTTTAAAGTTATTAAAGCTTAAATATTTGACCTTTAATCTCGATGGTCAGTCTTTTCAGAACATGTAGTAGTTGATGACGTATTACTAGATTTGGAAACAGCACCTCAATACGTTGCTCTGTTTAAGAGTTGTTTGCGTTCATTGGTTCATTGGGCTTTCATTTTATTTGAACTTGTAGTAGTTGATGACCAATTACTAAATTTGGAAACATCATCTCAATATGTGGCTCCGTTTTCGAGTTATTAGGTTTTAAGTATGTTGACCTTTGACCTCGATGGCCACTATTTTTGAAACTTGTAGTAGTTGATGACCAATTACTATATGTAAAAACACCATCTCAATATGTGGCTTTAACCTCGATGGTCATTATTTTGAAACTTGTAGTACCTGATGACCAATTACTAAATGTGGCAACAACACCTCAATATATGGCTCAGTTTTCGAGTTATTAGCATTTAAGTATGTTGACCTTTGATCTCGATGGCCACTATTTTTGAAACTTGTAGTAGTTGATGACCAATTACTATATGTGGAAACAGCACCTCAATATGTGGATCCATTTTAGAGTTATTAGGTTTTAAGTATGTTGACCTTTGACCTCGATGATCATTATTTTGGAACTTGTACTAGTTGATGACCTCTTGCTAAATGTGGAAACAGCACCTCAATATGTGGCTCCGTTTTTGAGTTATTAGGTTTTAAGTACTTTGACCTTTGACCTCGATGGCCACTATTTTGGAACTTGTAGTAGTTGATGACCTCTTCCTAAATGTGGAAACAGCACCTCGATATGTTGTTTCGTTTACGAGTAATTGGGTTTTAAGTGTCATACAAAGGGCGTATCCCACATAAACTATAAGACGCAGGTAAAAATAAATATGATATTCGTAATCAGCATGTCTGAAAAACCCCATATGCCGAGTTTCATTCAAATCGGTTAAAATTTTCATAGAAAAGGGCGTATGCCACATAAACTATAGGACCCAGGTAAAAATAAGTATGATATTCGTACTCAGCATGGTCGAAAACCCCCATATGCCGAGTTTCATCCAAATCGGTTAAAATTGTCAGAGAAAAAGCGTATGCCACATAAACTATAAGACCCAGGTAAAAATAGGTATGATATTCGTAATCAGCATGTCCGAAAACCCCTATATACTGAGTTTCATCCAAATCGGTTAAAATTGTCATACAAAGGGTGTATGCCACATAAACTATAGGACCCAGATAAAAATAAGTATGATATTTGTAATCAGCATGTCCGAAAACCCCCATATACCGAGTTTCATCCAAATCGGTTCAAAGAGCGTATCGAATCGCTATGTTACATAGGTATTCATTGTCTTAAAATAGGGGTTGAAAAAAATCTTATGTAATTTCTGCTATGGTAAAATAGGGGTTGGAACGAGTACACCCTTTAAAATGTTATGTATTCTCTGGTCTGCTGTGTGTTCGTAGTCTCAGTGTAATTTCTGCTATGTTCAATTAGGGGTGGAGAAAATGAATACACCCCCTGTGCTATGTCCGCTATGTTTCGTAGTCTCTGTTATGGTAAAATAAAGGTTGGAAAATAAGCCATACTCTTGTATTAGATCTGCTATGTAATCTGTGCTATGTTATAATAGGGGTTGAAAAATATGCTCATAAAAGGGAATGAATACACCCCCTAAAATGGAGGTTGTTGTGTTTATTATCTGCTCTGCTATGTGTTACATAGTCTTATGCTAAAGGGTTGAAAACAAATACACCTTTGCTATGTGTTCGTAGGGGTTGGAAAATATGCTCATAAAAGAGAACGAGTACACCCCTAAAATGGAGGTTGTTGTGTGTTACGTAGTCTCAGTGGAATTTCTGCTATGTTAAAATAGGGGTTGGAAAATAAGCCATGCTCTTTTATTAGCTGTGCTATGTATTATCTGTTCTGCTGTGTGTTCATAGTCTCAGTGTAATTTCTGCTATGTTAAAATAAGGGTTGAAAAATATGCTCATAAAAGGGAATGAATACACCCTTGTTATGTTAGATAGTCTTATGTTCTGCTATGTTAAAATAGTGCTATGTGTTATCTGCTCTGCTGTGTGTTACGTAGCCTTATGTGTTATCTGCTCTTCTATGTGTTCGTAAGGGTTGAAAAATATGCTCATAAAAGAGAACGAGTACACCCTTGTTATGTTACGTACTCTTATGTGTTATCTGTTCTGCTGTGTGTTACGTAGTGTTATGTGTTATCTGCTCTTCCATGTGTTCGTAATCTTATGTGTTATCTCCTATGTTAAAATAGGGGTTGAAACGAGTACACCCTTGTTATGTTACGTACTCTTATGTGTTATCTGTTCTGCTGTGTGTTACGTATTCTTATGTGTTATCTGCTCTTCTATGTGTTCGTAGGGGTTGGAAAAGTGATCATAAAAGAGAACGAGTACACCCCCTAAAAAGTGCTCATAAAAGGGAATGAATACACCCCCTAAAAAGTGCTCATAAAAGGGAACGAATACACCCCTAACATAGAGGTCGTAAAAGATCGTGAGCTGACGGGGCGTGGGTCATAGCGTATCGTGAGACAGTGGAAAATTGAGTCCTTGCTCTCAGGAGACCATGGAAAAAAAGGCGATTTTTCAGCTACCGGTTGTCAAGTGCCCACCATCTACTCACGCCTCTATTTCGAAGTGACCAATAAATCAAAACTGTATTATTGACATATATGAATAAATATATAAAACGAGGAACAAATCAACCATCTCCGAGTTCGTGTGTAAACAGTACTTTATAACAAAATATTAAAATATAAATTATTGCGCCTTTCTAGCGTCATTTGTTTCCCGGTGTAGTTCGAATTACGAATATTTCACAAAGTTCTAGCTTCGTGTGGTGCAACATCACAGAATGAATGTTCAACAGCAGTATGAGTAACGTGAAATGTAGGAAAAGTCTTACTGACACTTTTGAAAATGTGACAAGTATTTGTTAAATGGTGCTGAATTGGGTAGAATTGTACCAAACTTTTTCACAAAAGGGGCTGAAAATGCCAGCCTGGTACCAACGGGCGGATGAATGACAAAAAGGGCTGAATTTGGTACAATTGTGCCAAGTGTGGCAACACTGACATCGCTCCTTTTATGATATAAGTTCGCTGATGCACACTTCTTCTGGAACTATTCTGTGACTAGCTTGTCTCCTTACCTACTTATTTTCATATCTAGAAACACAACGATCTCTTTCTCTATATTTAGATGCAATTCCATCTTGTTTTTACAGTGTCTAATGAAGCCAATATGTACAGTAGTGGACAAAACTGTTATACAGTTATTACTTATAAGTAAACGTAGCTTTGTTCAATAATTTGTATTTTTAGTTATTTAAGGTAGTACAGTAGCGTAGCCAGGATGTATGTTTGGGGGGGGGCAAGTGCTGTTATAGGTACATATAGAAAAATTACAAACAAAAAATATATAGACATAAAAATATATTTTAAAAAATTACAAACATCAAAGTACCAAAGTACATTGTCGGACCTCTTTGGGGGGCGGCCCCTCTGGGCCCTCCTTCCGTACGCCACTGAGGTAGCAAAAGCTAATATGAACCAGTTAACTGTTTTCGCCGAAAAATAATATTTCTTTGAGGAGTTATTTATTAATATGGGGTGTAGAACATTCAAAAAGAATTAACATTACGCCACCAACACAAGCCTACGTGTGGATAAATTTCTGATTGTGCTTTATATATCCGGACCTTAAAGGCAGAGGGGAGTAAGTCATTTTTTTCTGAAAATTACTTATTGCCAGATTTGAAACGCGTGTCCTGATATCTCTTATTCTTAGAAAGCTTGTAGTTGTATTATAAATACTTTATCAAATAGCAACAATAAAATTGGATATAAGTCCGAAGGCACTTAAAGGCAAAAAGAAGTAAGTCACTGTTTTCTGTCTCTTCTGACAATTTAATAAAAATGACTTACTCCCCTCTGCCTTTAAGGTCCGGATATATATAATCTACTTTGGGGATGCTGAATCTTCAATTAAACTATATTTGAATATATCCTCTGTCTATGGAGTCAGGAGAAAAAATGACCTGAAATTAGGGATCTTTGAAATACCGTTTATAACAAATAGTGAAAGTGTCCACACTTGAATATATATCTCTAATACTTTTTATGCAAACTTGAGGACGCTGAACGCAATGTAACTATGTTTAAACAAACGCGTCCATGGTCCTGCCGTGAAAAGTGATCTCACATTCGAAAATATAAGTAATTATAAATATACTAATTTGAAGCAGTTTACCTCATGCCTTCATAAACAAATATCTTTGAAAATAGTTCCATTAGATTTAATGCCCGCAAATTTCTATCAAGAGAACAATTAGAAATAAAAAGCGTGGGTGTTTTATTTTAAATTAGAGGCATTATAGTAAGGTTGCCTCCAACATGTGATCCAAAAAAAAAAAAAAAAAAAAAAACGGTGAATGTTTTTCTTAGCTACATATGTGAACCCCCATGTATTGTTATGAATATGTATTTTATATGTATTTTTCATTGTTATATGTATTGTTATATACATTTTTTTTATGAATGGGCCCCCCAAAGTTACAGAGAAATCGGCGCCCTTGGCAGCAACTTCTGTTGCTACAGCCATTTAACTTAATTTGTCCGATAGCCTGATCCGTTGAGACAGAGAATATCAAGTTGGAACACGTTCTCACTTGTCAGTCAGTGTCCAGAACCGCTAGAGTGAAGTATTCACCGTGTCTATCGTGCATCATGGATTTCGAACAACGCATAAACATGAAGTTCTGTTTTAAGTTGCAAAAAAGGTACCAAAGAAACTCATGAAATGCTGAATTTGGTGTATGGTGATAATGCTGTAGCTCTGAAGACTGTTCACAAGTGACATGAACGATCTAAAAGCGGAAATGAGTCGGTAGAGGACGAGCAACGTTTGGGACGTCTATTCAACCTCAGAAACAGAAGAAAATGTGCAAAAAGTAGCCAAAATTGTTCGCTCAAAGAGGTGAATAATTATTCGAGAACTTATCAAAGAACTTAGCACCTCGTACGGATCCGTGTAAAGCATTTTAATCGATACTTTGCATATGAGACGAGTGAGTGCAAAATTTGTTTCCACATCTCGATTTTGATTCGTGACCTCTTGGACGGAAAAAAATGTTCCTGTTTGTCCATATCCGCCTTACTCACCAGATATAGCATCATGGGACCTCTGGCTTTTCCCATAAATTAAAACCGTGCTAAGAGGAAAAGGTTTTGACACCATTCCTGACATTGAGAGTTCACGACAGCGCAGCTGAACGCCGACGCAAAGGAAACCTTCCAGAAATGCTTCCATTTCATGGATTTAATGTCGCATTTAGTGCAGTGCATTGCAGGCAAGGACAGTACTTTGAAGCAAATTAAATCAAATTCCATGTAAGATTATTGCTTTGTTCCTAATAAAATTATTCACCTGAAAGAGATTAAATCAAATTCCATGTAAGATTATTGCTTTGTTCCTAATAAAATTATTCACCTGAAGGAGATTAAATCAAATTCCATGTAAGATTATTGCTTTGTTCCTAATAAAATTATTCACCTGAAGGAGATTAAATCAAATTCCATGTAAGATTATTGCTTTGTTTCTAATAAAATTATTCACCTGAAGGAGATTAAATCAAATTCCATGTAAGATTATTGCTTTGTTTCTAATAAAATTATTCACCTGAAGGAGATTAAATCAAATTCCATGTAAGATTATTGCTTTGTTTCTAATAAAATTATTCACCTGAAGGAGATTAAATCAAATTCCATGTAAGATTATTGCTTTGTTCCTAATAAAATTATTCACCTGAAGGAGATTAAATCAAATTCCATGTAAGATTATTGCTTTGTTTCTAATAAAATTATTCACCTGAAGGAGATTAAATCAAATTCCATGTAAGATTATTGCTTTGTTCCTAATAAAATTATTCACCTGAAGGAGATTAAATCAAATTCCATGTAAGATTATTGCTTTGTTTCTAATAAAATTATTCACCTGAAGGAGATTAAATCAAATTCCATGTAAGATTATTGCTTTGTTCCTAATAAAATTATTCACCTGAAGGAGATTAAATCAAATTCCATGTAAGATTATTGCTTTGTTTCTAATAAAATTATTCACCTGAAGGAGATTAAATCAGATTCCATGTAAGATTATTGCTTTGTTCCTAATAAAATTATTCACCTGAAGGAGATTAAATCAAATTCCATGTAAGATTATTGCTTTGTTTCTAATAAAATTATTCACCTGAAGGAGATTAAATCAAATTCCATGTAACCTTATTGTTTCTAATAAAATTTTTCACCGTATATTTCAACACACCTCGTATATACGTATATAACTCAAATAAGGTTTTATTTATAGCTCGCTTTTTTTTTTGCACAATTCAATGTCATCCCAGTGATGCCAATCCGTGGTAAAAATGACATTTCGTGAGATTTTTTGACGTTAATTATTCGGAATGGGATAAAGGGGATTTTCATCGAAACTGGCAGCATATATGAGATTTTCCACTGTATGTATAATCACACCAAAAGAAATTCTCTACGAGTGAGAAATAGACATAATAATAAAAGCAGAATTTACTGTCAGAAACAGAAGTTACTTGAATTCATATAAGCAGAATATGCTGATGTAAGGAACAAAAGTTATTTGAAAATGAAATGAAATCTTTGAGTTTTATGTCCCACGGTTATGCCGGTTAGGCTAAAGGAGACGGTGATGATGAGTAATGAATGAAATGGAGGAATGAAGAAAGTGGGAGGAAATGGGAGAACCCCGAGAAAACCCACGCACATGGTGTTTGTCCACCACAAAGTTCACTTGGCGGGGGCTGGGATCGAACCCGAGACCCCAAGCACCAGAGGTGAACGCTCTACCACTGAGTCACCGCGGCCCCAGAAGTTATTTGAATTCATATAAGCAGAATATATTGATGTCAGGAACAGAAGATATTTAAACTAATAAAAGCAGAATATACTAATGTCAGGAACAGAAGATATTTCAACTAATCAGAGCATAATATACTAATATCAGGAACAAAAGTTATTTGAATTAATAAAAGTATAGTATGCTGATGTCAGGAAAGAATATATCTGAATTAATATAAACAGAATATACTGATGTCAGGAAGAGAAGTTATTTGAACTAATAAAAGCAGATTATACTGATGTCAGGAACAGAAGCTACTGTGAACTAATAAAATTAGAATATACTGATGTCAGGAACAGAAGCTACTGTGAACTAATAAAATTAGAATATTCTGATGTCAGGAACAGAAGCTATTGTGAACTAATATAGGCAGTATTCTGATGTCAGGAACAGAAGCTATTGTGAACTAATGAAAGCAAAATATACTGATGTCAAAAACAAAAATTATTTGAATAAAAGCAGAATATACTGATGTAAGGAAAAAAGGTTATTTGAATTAATAAAAGCAGAATATACTGATGTCAGGAACAGAAGCTATTGTGAACTAATATAAGCAGTATTCTGATATCAGGAACAGAAGCTATTGTGAACTAATAAGAGAAGAATATACTGATGTCAGGAACAAAAGTTATTTGAATTAATGAAAGCAGAATATATTGATGTCAGGAAGAGAAGTTATTTGAACTAATAAAAGTAGAATATACTGATGTCAGGAAGAGAAGTTATTTGAATTAATAAAAGTAGAACATACTTATGTTAGGAACAGAAGCTATTATCAACTATGTAAGTTAGACACAAGAACTCAGAAACGTTAGGAACAGAAGCTATTATCAACTATGTAAGTTAGACACAAGAACTCAGAAACATGACTGTAAACGTAACGAAAACATTACAAATAAATTTTATTCCATTGTTAAAATAGTATGCAAGCAAGTATGCAAAAGGTAATAAAGCTTCGTTTTTCACTTAATCTGCAGTAAATGTCTTTGTTATCAAAATGTTGCTGCTCTGAGAAAAATGTTGCTATTATGGGCAATGTGACTATGAAAGGGCTTGTGTGAATGCAAAGTATGAGTAGGAAGGGCGACTAAAGTAATTCGTTTATGAAAGTAGACGATTTTGATCTATGTAGTAAAGTTTGAACTAATTATATATTTTTTTTAAAGTTACAGTTAATCAACCGAATTACTCAATACGACAAAAATATTGTTGACTTCGGCGTTCCTCAAAAAGTGGTGCCGGATTAACTGCTGCTGTTTGTCCGATGCTTTCCATGCTACTACTTGTGTGTGATTAATACTAATGTAATATCAATTATATTGCAATAATTTCAACAGAATTTCCATGTAATTTAATTTCTCAGTATTTGTAATTTGAACACTAAATTGTAGGGATGGCCACAAAAGTTCCGCTTCCATTCTCGGAGATCTTAGGAACCGGTTCTAGACCTGGATATGAAAACCCGGTTCCAGTACCGGATCTTAGGAACCGGTTCCAGACCTGGATCCGAAAACCCGGTTCTAGAACCGGATCTTAGGAACCGGTTCCAAATCTGGATCTGAAAACCCGGTTCCAGAACCGGATCTTAGGAACCGGTTTCAGACCTGGATCCGAAAGCCCCCAAAGACCCGTAAAGGCGGCAAAAAGTTCACCTTCAAAAAAATGCAAAGAGGACCATGCACTTGTGCCCTTCCCGCCCAGACCCGCTTGTGCTCCCAGAAAAATATTTTGGTCCACCAGTGGGTGTTTAGCCAAATGAGTTGGCCAGTTTGCCTGTTTAGCCAATGAGTTTGCCAGTTACCCAGTTTATTTAGCCAAATGAGACAAGCGGCAACCGCCTGGACGCCTGCCTGTAGCTTCCACCATTTCATCTAGCACACTGTTCACAGCCTGCCAGCAGCTCGGGTTTAGCGTAGGGATGGCCACAAAGTTTCGGTTCCAGTGGAACCGGTTTCGCGAGGAACCGGTTCTTGGAGATCCGGTTTTCAGAACCGGTTCCGGAACTGGTTCCATACCTGGATCCGAAGAACCGGTTCCATACCTGGATCCGAAGAACCGGTTCTAGACCTGGGTCCGAAGAACCGGCTCCAAACCTAGATCCGAAGAACCGGTTCCAAACCTGGATCCGAAGAACCGGTTTCAGACCTGGATCCGAAAAACCGGTTCCGGAACCGCATATTCTAGAACCGGATCCGTTCAGACCCGAAAACCGGTTCCACCAGGAACCGGTTCTGGCCATGCTTACTAAATTGTAAGAAATAACATTCATACATTAACACCATCTTAGATAGTCCTGACAATAAACGCTATACACCGAATTTCTGTAATTCAAGTTAACTAGAATCTCGAAAATAGATTACAACGGATTTAGACAAATTTTCAATATTGAAATTCAAAGATGTTTGAGTAGGTTTTCACATCTAACTGCCTCTGGAAAAGACTAAAAGCACAATTAACATACATGTTTTGCGAAGAGTATATGAATTGACCAAGTAGCTAACAGGCATGGTTTCAAGGTTCGCATGGTTCGCATTCTTCTGGGCTCAACTCATGGCGGAAATGCTTGTTCCTGATACAAACAGGAGTAATACTGCATCAAATTCTGTCATTTATAGTTTCTATATTGAAAGCGGACATTAAATTTGAACCAATGAATCAAAGACCAAATTTCTCTTCCAAAAACTTTATTATTCGAAAAAATGAACTATTCTTCTACAAATTAAGTTAGGGGGCAAGCAATCTGCGTCATGGTTTCAACAGATAACAGTTCAATCTTAACCAATTAAAAAAAAAATAACATGGCAGATATGAAAACAAAGAGTGTAAGAAATTACAGTAAAATGTTCGTTATTCCCTTACATTGTAGTTAAAATTATGACTTCCATATATACAGGCTGGCGCACAATATGTCATTTAATTACTTGTTACAGTTTTATGTGAAACATTACAAAATTAACTTAATTAATTGTCTGATCAAAAGTGAGTTAGTGCAGAATGGGTTCAATGTGTCTACCATGTTGTTCCATATTTTCTTGCACGCGAACCTTTGCATTTATCATAACCCTCCAGCGTGAGTTTTCCAAAATTGAACGGCCCAACTAGATGATAGGAACCCTGAGTTGCACTGCATTTACAGGCTTTCTTGCGAATACATTTTCTTCCAATAACATCATAGAAAGAAATCACATGGATTAATATCCAGAATATACGGGATCCACTGTCTCTCACCGTCGTTATGTTCAACACTCAGTCTGTAACGTTTAAAAAAAAATTAAATGTGTGTGATAGAATGGTGTAACATTTTGTGGGCCACCCTGTATTAGACTATAATAGACTATAATAAATTAATGTCAAAACATAATTTTCTTTATTTTCAGCTGTTCTGGCTACCGTTATTGCTCGAGAAACAGCCGATGATTGGGTGAAATTTTCTATCAACGTACAGTCAGTATACAAGAGGACCCGTGATACTCGTCTGCGCAGAGGAACCAATTACTTGTGGGTGCACATGAGAGACCTTGCTTGCAAGTGTCCTAAAGTTAAGATTAACAAGTAAGTAAATAACATAGTCTATTGTCAAAAGGTAAAATTCCTAATTATACGTATACTATTACTTAGAAGGACAATATTTGATAAAATTCTCTTTAACTGGATCTTTATGAGATAAAAGCTTCTGATATCAGACTGAGATTCTTTATAGATAAAAGCTTCTGATATCAGACTGAAATTCTTTATAGATAAAAGCTTCTGATATCAGACTGAGATTCTTTACAGATAAAAGCTTCTGATATCAGACTGAGATTCTTTATAGATAAAAGCTTCTGATATCAAACTGAGATTCTTTACAGATAAAAGCTTCTGATATCAGACTGAGATTCTTTATAGATAAAAGCTTCTGATATCAGACTGAGATTCTTTACAGATAAAAGCTTCTGATATCAGACTGAGATTCTTTATATATAAAAGCTTCTGATATCAGACTGAGATTCTTTACAGATAAAAGCTTCTGATATCAGACTGAGACTCTTTATACATAAAAGCTTCTGATATCAGACTGAGATTCTTTATATATAAAAGCTTCTGATATCAAACTGAGATTCTTTACAGATAAAAGCTTCTGATATCAGACTGAGATTCCTTATAGATAAAAGCTTCTGATATCAGACTGAGATTCTTTATAGATAAAAGCTTCTGATATCAGACTGAGATTCCTTATAGATAAAAGCTTCTGATATCAGACTGAGATTTACTTTCAACAGGTCTTATGTGTTGATTTTGGAGATATTACAAATCTTTTATTAGAACTATATTTGATAAAATTATCTTAAACTGGATTTTATGAGATAAAGAGTTTATATTATCAGACTGAGATTTACTCTCAACTAGATCTATATGTTGATTTTGGAGATATTCCAAGTCTTTTATTATAACTATAGTTGATAAAATTCTCTTAAACTGGATATTATGAGATAAAGATTTTATATTATCAGACTGAGATTTACTCTCAACTAGATCTATACGTTGATTTTGGAGATATTCCAAGTTTTTTACTAGTACTGAACTTGTCTTGAATTCCTTCAAACGTATAATCATCCTTTGGAGAACATTGCGAAAACTATATTTACTTCCATTTATTTCTTTTAAATCTAATCTTAAGCTCTTAAGATACTATGTTATCGGGTTCATTTTACTAATCATTTTAATTTTCAACATGGCGCTGTTTACAGAAAAAATTAAGGTCTTTTGCTAATACTCAGCTTCCTGATTCTTGATTTTCTTCTTGCGTTGTTTTTTCATCCTTTGAGAAACAAAATTGAAAAAATAAACAAACAAACTACTCATATTTCATTTTATTTTCCTTCGATCGGCTCTTGATGTATTGAAAGAGAAATTTATCAATTTTGATTTTTTTCAACATATGTTTATTTCTGGAGGAATTTAAGAGGCCTAATCATTGAGAAATTAAAATACTGCTAATTTTACAGTAATTATGTGATATCTTCAAATAGATAAAAGATAATCGAAATGTGGAACAAAAGCGCGCTAACACTATCATTTTACATGAGATACCATTATAACGAGTCACTTAGTAGCTTTCCGTTTGCAGTTATTTATAAACGCGAAAATAAATGCCGATTTTCTAAATGGCTGGAAATCGAAAGCACATAAGTGAGTCGTGATAACGGTATTTCATGTAAAGTAATATTGTCTAGCGAGCTCTTGTTCCACTTTTCGATTGTCTTTTATCTATTTGAGGATATGACTTAATTACTGTAAAATTAGCTGTATTTTAATTTCGCCGTAATGGAACCTCTTAAGGTATTTTATTGGTACTCAACTTACTGAGTTTTGATATCCCACTAGCGTGTAATGACCATTTGAGAAATAATGCGAGAATTCCTTTTACTTCATTTTTTAAAGATCTTCAACTGAGTTGTGATCTATTAAGAAACTATATTATCAAATTGAGATTTATTTAGTAATCTTGATTTAGATAACTCAGTTTAGATTTAATTTAGTGGAAGTTAAAGTTGATACTTTGTCCCGAAAAAAAATGACAGTCACAAAACCAGATTTAAAATCTGTTAACAGAATATGTGAAGGTTCATTCTGAAAGATGGCAGATTTCAACAAATGACTGTGAAAGTTCTAGTCATAAAGAAAATAGCTATTTTGTCCAAAAAAAAAAAAAAATAGTGTCAGTCAGACAACAAAATATCACTTTCACAATTCTCCCGTCCATTTTTCACCAGTATATTGACTTTCTGAGAAATGATATAGTACACAGTAAGTTTAATTTACTGTACTTTTCATGAACTTGGTCTTAAGTTATTATTAAAGCAACTTTCTTAGTAAGTCTTAATTTCTTTTCAATTGTGAAGTAATTTTGTAGGTATTTTGAGTTTTGTAGTAGTTTTGAGTTTTTGAAATTTTTTTCAGATATATCTTTTAAAACGCAATACAATATAATAGTAATTATTTAACTTTCATTCCTCTTCACCTACTCTTTTTTATGCGTTTAGGAATTATATCAGCAGTACTAGTATTTATCAATACAGAGATATCTAATCTTGAATCTTTTTTTTTCTTTAATTGCTTTGGTCAAGGGTTTAACAGCGTCCATCTTGCAGATTCTAAATGCGCAATTATAATGTAAAATACTTAAATGAAAACTTATTCATATTTATCACGTATAAAGTTCCATTCTGACCATGCACATTCGTTACAAGAATCTGATGAACTGTGTTCAGCGTATCGGAACACCCATTTAAAGACCAATGTTTAGAAATGTTATAGTGAACACAAATTTTACATTCTATCTCTTCACCAAAAATCTCAGCATGTTTTAATTTTTCCTTAAATAAAAATAAAAGCAATGAAACATAATTGTATATTTTTAACGACTACAGATAGGAGTTTTTACAAGAGAATAATGACCCAAAATATAGTAGTTGTCAAAGTATGCAGTGAAAGGTATAAACTGGCATAACAAAGGTGGGTTGGTCAGCACCGTCCCCAGCTGTAAATCGTGTCCGAAAGCTGTGATCGAACACGTAACTAAGTTTCAAAAGAGGCCTACGTACAATTGTTTAGCAGCTCATAAACAATTCATACTACGAATATATACTTTGCCGGAAATGCTCGAAAAACTTGGCAGAAAACAATGTCAATAATAGGGCCGCGGTGGTCAGTGGTAGAGCGTTCACCTCTGGTGCTTGGGGTCCGAGGTTCAAACCCTGCTCCCGCTAAGTGAACTTTTTGGTGGACAAACACCGTGTGCGTTTGTTTTCTCGGGGTTCTTCCGTTTCCTCCCACTTTCTTCATTCCACCATTTCATTCATCTCTCATCATCACCGTCTGCTTTAGCCTAACCGGCATAACAGTGGGACGTAAAACTCAAAGATTTCATTTTTCAAGGTCAATAATAACTAGCTATAAAAAGTAATTTGGCGGGTGAAATTGCCTTCATATGAATATTTTCGGAAAGATATTATTGCAATGATAGTGTCTCTTTGATCCATCTACAGTTGATAAAGACAGCACAGCAATATTTTAATGCAACGATACGCTAATCTTAGTTCTCACCTCGTTTAAAGAGTTGCTTCACCCGCCAATATTTCGGAATCCTACTTTAAGTAAATAAATAAAGTGGCAATCTACGGGCGTGCTATTTGGTACTTATGCTTTGGCTTAGTATACTTCAAGATGCTTACTTTAATTTGTTTGCTTTTGAAATTCTGCCGTGTCCATTCGTTTGCTAATATTCTTATACTGTCTTGAACTGATGAGTTAGTTCCGAAACTCTCATGTATATGTTTGTATGAACAAATATGTATGTTTCCTATTGCATCATTATCAATCAGCACCTGTGTCTAATATTGAAGATCCTCGCTACGAGACTCCTCACAGTGTTCAAGTTTTTCATTAGAAAGAATAGGTCATATTTCAATTTCACATCACATTTGGGAGATGATTGAATAGAAATTGAAAAATGTAATCTTTAAAATTAAGATGTATTTACATGTATGAGAAAATTAAAAATAATTATGTCATTTCATGATTTCTCAAAATTAAGGAAGCTTTTATGCACGAGCAATTTTTATTTTCTTTCTTCTTTTTTCAGACCATATTTGATTTTGGGCAAAGATAAAAACGATGGAAGACCGGGATTGGTGGTAGATCGACGTTCAATTGTCATTGAATGGAAAGATGAGTGGCGTCGACGAATGCGTAGGTTCCAGCGGCGATCCCGGAATTGCAAATAGACTTAGAGAAATGGGTGAAAGAAGAAGAGGAAGAAGATTAAAAAAAGAAAAAGAGAAGTTTCTGTATATTATGTACGTGTGTGTGTGTATGTGTATGAGACACATTCTGAATAGTCCACATCGATTGTGTTACCATTATATTCCTGAAGAAGAATGTACAAAAATTAAGGTGGAGAAGAAGAAGAAGATGATGATACTATACTATAAAAGGTTGTAAGTAGGCAGCTAGCTACGTGATGAATCTCTATTTGCAGACTGATTTACGAAAGAGAAAAAAACAACAGAAATAACTAATTAAGACTAGAATATTTATGTCAATATAAACTTCTAAAAAAAAATATTTAAAAAATGATAAGAACTTTTTGCATAAGTACATAATATAATCCTAAATGGTGAAGAAATTGTACTATGATTTCGTCGCCAAATTTGTATGTATTTGTCGTTTTTGATTGTTCTGCACATATGCGTGTGTGTGTGTGTGTGTATAATTGTAAATGAAAAAGAGAGTGTGTGTGCGTGAGAGAGAGAGAGAGAGAGAGAGAGAGAGAGAGAGAGAGAGAGAGAGGTTGTTCTTGTTGTGAACCTGAATTGTTCTCCCCCTCGCTCTAGTGGTTTCCTCTCCTTAATTCCGTAAAGATAAAATAGTCAAAGCTTTTACAAGACTACTAGTAGAATAAGTAAGT
Source organism: Thermobia domestica (assembly GCF_964235325.1). Taxonomy (NCBI): domain Eukaryota; kingdom Metazoa; phylum Arthropoda; class Insecta; order Zygentoma; family Lepismatidae; genus Thermobia; species Thermobia domestica. Next base: position 21,858,732 of record NC_137456.1, on the reverse strand, counting down.
AAAAAAAAAAACATAATGTTTACTGTTGTATGTAATGCATATGTGTTCTCGATACCTTGTGTCATCTCTTTCTAAAATAATCTGTTTCTAGTTTGTAGAAAATATTTAAATGAAAGCAAAAGAACAACCGACGTTATTTATAAAATAATTGTTCTAATCGCTAATATTATTGTTTCCACAAAAAAATAATTATTGCGAGGTATATATATATATATAGAAGACGTGGTTCTTTTAATTATAAATATACATACACATAAATATAAATATATCTAATAAATTATGGTCATATCATATCTCAAAGCTTGTAACTATTTACGCTGCTTTATATTGTAAGGGTATTAGATTATAAAGACAGTAACAAGTGTGTAAGGTAAAAAAATAATGTGTTTTCTGTAATTGGTTTACGAGCTCTTGTGAGTTGTTCATTTCTGTACTACTTTATTGTCTTGTGTACAGAGTATTTCAAAACAAAATTTAGCATACATATTTATAAGCACATCTTTTTCAATTTGTAAATATATAATAAAGTGAAATTGATAGAGCTGTAAGTATTTATATGAGCATATCGTCGGCATATTGAAAGATATTTAGCTTGTAAATAGATATATCATTGGCGTATAGTAATTTGTCTTCTTTATAGTTCCAGTTACGTGTACATGTTTCAAATGTCAATGTGGCTCTTATACAAAATACTCAGCAAGAACAAAATATTACATTTAATTTTATAAATTGCATATTTGATTTGATTAACTGAAATCAAACTTTAACATTTACAACTTACATAAATAACTCGTAATGTTTTTGTAAATAAGTAAAATAAATTAGCAAAACTGAAGTAGCAGGTCTAGTTTTGGCGCACTACATTTTGGAGGATTTACAGGTAAAACTCAATACTTTGCGTGAAAAAACATGGTTATAAGGAACACATTTCTGCAGGTGACAGAATTAAATACAAAGTAATACAGCTGTATTTTAGGTTTACAAGTGTGGGGTTATTAGTGTAAAATCATTACAAGTGCTTCACGACGGATAAAGTAAGTAAGTGTAGATGAAAGATGGCTCTATTAATGCTATTTTCCACCAGCGAGATATTTCTGCACATTGTACAGAACCTGTATTTTATATTTACAAGTGGAGCGTTACTAGTATGAAAACATGAAAAGTGTTATTATAAGCCGTATTATTATTAAAACCCACTTCTTTCCACTACCCATGCCTTCACGCATACACACCATCGCCTACTCCCTTCGGACACACTCCCGTGCTACCGCGCGGACCCACCAGCTTCGCCCTGCCCTGATTCGTTAGTTAACATTCGTGATTTTTAATGGGCCACCTAGCACAAATTAGTTTTATGTTCTTTGCACTTTAGTTTTTATGCTACACATCCGGAAGCATATTTATGCGCAAAACGTAAAAGATTGAAGGGGTGGATTTCAAAATAGTCTGTCAATTTTGAGATATTGGTTCTATTAAGTTCCCTTTCAGTATCTCCGTATACTGAACATGGTTTCATGCCAAAACTTCATAAATCAAATTAATTGTAGGTAAAAGAAAACAGCATTCTTTTCGAAGGTGTCCTAAGTGAACAATATTCTCCGAAGCTAATTTCTGACTCATGCTTAAAAACACTTATAATACTCTCGCTATAGATGATAATTTCAACGCTATCTTACGAAAAGTAGGCAATTGCAATTTTCTTTGACAGAAATAGAATGATGGAAACCAACACAAAAATGGTGTCCTGCAAAGCTTACTTTATTGACTTAGGCTGTTTTGTAATTGAGCTCTTCTATTGTAATTTTAACAATTACTTACGGTAGCCTTCTTGTATTTTTTCTATGCCAAGTTAGATATTTTCATGTTACCCAGTGGAAACCTTTTAGGGAATAATATGACGGAAATTAGTGAAATAGTTATAATTTTTCAACAATTCTATCTAGTGGCGCGCCAAAAGTAAATCTGTACGAAACTGGAATCAGTGAAGTCAAATTAATTGTGAAAATAATGCAATTTATATTAATATTTAACGATATCAACGCATTCCACATCATTAAGATTAGTAACGTCAGTAATATTTGATGCAAAACTAAACATTCTAGTAACATTACTTGACAGATGTGTTCAAGTTGTGTAAACTAATGCAACTATATTTTCAATTTTGTACAATGAACTTTGCAAGCAAGAAAAGACTGACACAAGTAGCATGCTGTAAAACTTGTATGTTATAAATTAATGTTGATGATGATTCTAAAACAAACTACTCTCAGAAATATTCAAAAATAATGTCGTAAGTCAGAAATCGTCTTAATAGATGATTCTTTGTTGTGAAATTCTTTCCATAGAAATTAATAGTAAACAATTTAAAAATTAAGCAGGTAACAACAATATGTATTAACATTATCCAATATCATTTCATTTATTTGACTATAAAAGTTATTACATTTCACAGATTTAATGCATTTACAAGTTTGGAAGCTAATTTGTTAGGTACATTTCGTGTTTTGTCAGTAAATTTTCGCAGGAAACACATGAAAGAATTTTAGATTTTTCTTATCTTTAGTTGTACATTGAATTATCAATTACCGTGGCAACTTTAATTGTTTTAAGAAAATTATTTCTTAAGGAAAACATGATTTATCCGTCAATACATCATATGCTTTAATATTATAATAAAAAAACAATATAAAATAAGGCAAAGTAAGCATTAATTACAAATAAGTAAACATATCATTGCATAATAGCATTTGCTTTTGAAATACTCTGTACGAGAGTAAAATGCAGTGTTCCTATCGCTATAAATACTATTAATAATAATATTTATTCTGATCCATTAAATCTTAAATGTGCATTATGAAAACAACATCAATTCACTATGCTAGATATAGACTTAACTGACAATATTAAATAATGGTTTTACTAAATAATTAAATTAATGAGAAACTGCTCACTTTTTCATCTCTACTTAAAACTACGAGTGGCATATTAGAATAAGGATATATATCAAACTTGTGATCCCCTTTTTATGGCGTTTACGAGGAAAAATAGAAAATGTAAAAATAAATCTCACGTTCACGGCAGGAATCTCAAAATATGAAGGATCAAAATCTTCAAAGGTTGTTGAAGCAGTCCTAGCATGTTCACTTCCGCCATATTGGTCCGCTCAATTATTAATAATAAAAAAACGTTATTTAAAACAGAGTTGCAATATTTGACACACACATATGTTTCACAACATTGTAATTGATAAATATATCTTATGTCAATACACTTATAGACTTTTAAGATGTTTTTGTACTAAAACACATACTTTGAGCGCACAATGTACTAGTATATCCAATAGCCAATCAGGATTATTGATGCTATATTGTTTCCTTTTTCGAATTCGTTGAACATAATAATTTTGAGTTTATTCTATATATTTCACACTGTGATGAATATTGGTTTATTTATTTACATGAACATGTCGCCAGCATATTAAAAGTGTAAATCAATATATTTTCTGCATAATGTTATCATGGTTTGGTAATGAGAATGATTTGCTGTTATTATTATTTTTGTTTGTATTTAAGTTTTCCAGAAAATTATCAATATGTTTCTTTTAGGCGGTACCAAAAAAGGTATTTCTTAAAGTGTAGCAAAGTTCCACTGCATGATTATAATTAGTTTTTTTTTTTTTTGTTAAATGTTTATTAGGCCTATTAATATTCTACATCCAGATAATATTTCTAATTTACTTTAATTCTGCTGGAGAATAACAATTTCAAACATTTTAAAAACTCTCAGTCATGATATAAACTGTAAAAAAAATTACATATGTTATTACTGTTATTACTATAATATGATCCTCTAATTCTGCATGATATATCTGAATGAGGAAATGATGGTGTACTTTTTAAAAAAAATCTCAGTAAGTATATACGACTGTGTACTTGTAAGTTTTTCAGATAGGAAACAATAGATATTGGTATGCAAATACAGACAAAACACACGAATTTATAAACCATATTCTCGCATATACAAACTACCCGTTAAAAAAGAGCACAGAAAGTTGGAATATAGCGTATATATCCAACAAATATGGATATAGCATAATAAGATAGTGATGAACGTCGCTTTGTAACTTATTTTGCATCACAAAAACTGATTAGTTAAATTCAAATACAGTGATACAGTACAAAGTTTATTTAAAGAAAAACTATCAGATGGTTTGATAAGATTTTAGAAAATATCATTGTGCTACTAGAATGAAACAAATGTGAAACAGAAGTTGCCCAAACTATCGCATTAGCAAGTGTTGTGGACAAACAATAGATAGTGGGTCCTGATTGAGGAAATATACATTAGAAACTATCCACACTTTTATACATAGTGTTTCAAAACAACACCGACAACGTTTGGGATGTGATTCCTGACAGCAAGATAAGACACAAACAATAGACCAACTTGGGTGCACAAATGCTTTCTTTCGGAGTTATAGGCTGCCGAAAAAATAAAGAAAAGAACTTTAAAGGCACATAGTTCCAAAACTATGGGACGTACCGTAGTCGGGTCAAGACTTCACTTAGGAACTAATATGTGCACTATCCAAAAATCTATTTTTCAGAATCCTGCGATACTTCTGCAACAATTTTTATAGAGGTAGTTGGTGAGTACTTCAAATTATATGCCCGTAGCCAAACTCACACTTTGAAAATTATTGCGTGAGTACCTTACGATTCTGCAACATGGATTTTTGGTTAGAGCACATGTAAGTTCCTAAGTAGAACCGAAGTCTTGACCCGACTACGGTAGGTTCCATAGTTTTGTAGCTATGGGCCTTTGAAGTTCATTTTTTCATGTTTTCGGCACCCTATAACTCCGAAAGGAAGCATTTGTGTACCCAGGTTTGTCTATACTTTTTGTTTTATCTTGGTGTCAGGAATCACCTGCGAAATGTTGTCGGTGTTGTTTTGAAACACCCTGTTTATATGAAATATGGTTGATTTCTCGTAACAAAAAAGAAACAACAAAAGAAACATAAATTATTTATATTGTAGTTCTGTTGTCATTAGCTATCACATTTAATCGACGCTTTCATTCTGCTCACCCTTGGGAGTATAGTGTTCACATACACTATGATTTGTGTTTCTTCCCGTTTGATTAGGGGCCCTAGACGTTCTGTTTTAGCCGAGAAAGTCTCGAATTTTAATCATCCGGTACCAAAATGTCCGAAACTACAAATATCCCTGGTTTTCTCCAAAACAGCGGATATAATTCGATTAAAGCTTACCTCAACTCTTCAGACATCAACTTTCCACACCTATGGTACATTAATACAAGAGCGTTAATTATATTCTCAATAAACGCACCATAACAAAAAATAGTTTATTCAAATAGTGAATAAGTGCTTTTAAGCTTTTTGCAAAAAAACTTCTGCCCTGATTACTTATTCACACATAGTTATACAATGTTGTTCATTCCAGATTTTTGTGTTACACACAATAACATATTTTCGGATTTTTGGTTTAAAATGAAACGTAATTTCAATTTTTTTTTTTAAAAAAAAGGTTAACTAACATTATTTTGTTCGGCCAAAAATCTATTTTTAATTTCTGACCGTGAAATCTATCAAATAGCCTACCGAAATAATCAAGTAACGAACAGCACAACGATATTACTACCAAAAATTTGTGTAAAGATTAAATTACCGAAATCCTAAAAATTTGTTGAAAAATCACTGACAAAGAATATTCACTGCTACAGGCAGTAGCGTACGCTGGAATTTATTTCGGGGGGGTCCAAACTCAATATGAGGGTATTTTATATTAAAATTCCTAAAATTGGCCCAAATTTACACAAAAGTCAAAATTTTGGGGGTTTCTGGACTCCCAGGACCCACCCCCTGCGTACGTCCCTGGCTACAGGAACCAACGTGTCTTGTGGTAAACTCAAAGCACTTGTAGCACTAAGTAGCTTCATTGGGAATATTATTGGGAAAACGTATTATTGTTGTTTAGAACTTGTCAAGAAATATGAAAGGAAAGCTTTCGGTGCTGGTGATAAGAAATACAGCAAGATCACATAATGTCCAACTTTGAAAGGCATCTAAAGTATCGTAGATAATTCCAATATGCATAAGTTCCTGTACAAGACAAGTAAACAATACTATTTTCTCTCCATACTCAATCATAGAGACGAATACGAGCTATATGATATTACAATAAAATTGGCGGTAATTGTGAAACTATGCTTTCGCTAATTTGCTTCTACCAATATCCCCGAATGTGTGCAATAGCAGACTAAACAATATTGTCTCATCTGTGTTGGTTGAATAAACTCTCGTTCTAAGAAGCTAAACCAAGTAAGCTTCTTTAAAATTATAACATCATCTATAAGGTACTAACCTATTGGAACGAGGTGTGTGCTTTAATGAGAAAACAGTAATATCAATTTGAAATCATTCTTGCTGGTTGTACAATTTTGTTAAGCGCTTAAATTAAATGCTTAAGGTATGATGTTTCATTTTGTTTTTCGGGAAGAAACCAGAGACGAAGCTACGCTACTGGTACTTTCTAAAGTCTGGACATTTGTCAAAGATTTAGATGCATAGGTCTAACATAATGAAGATGAAAATTTATAAGAACAAAAATTTATGTTTATATTGGAAATAGTATATTCATGTTACATATGAAGGCTGTCCAGAAAGTAAAAGACGTTTTGAAATAAAGTAACAGAATTAACAAACCAAATTGTGTTATATACATTCGGAAGGTACACTCTTAGGCTATTTTTTCCCCACACAATCGCCATGCAAATTAAGGTACTTATCGTACCGTGGTACTTGTTTTCCAATATCGTCGCGGTAGAAATCTTGCCGCCTGCGATTTTAAGCACTGACTTACACGCTGACTGCATGTAGTTTGGCGTCAATATCAAAGTGTTGTGTATTGTTTGTTACATAATCGTGAAACAATGGTTTGCACGAATTTTTTTTTTCGTCGATTTGCCTCACCAGTTCATCATACACAAGGCTAGGTCTTTCACCGCGGTCCTCATCGTGAACACTGAAACCGTCATTTTTAAAATCAATGCACCATTGCTTCACTCGGCCTTTACTCATTATTCCATGACCGTACACTTTACACAATTAGCGATGGATTTAAATTGGCTTCTGGTTTTTTTTACCAACTCAAACCTTATCACAGAACGCACCTCACAGAAAGCACAGTAAGAGTGTCACAGTCCTCACGCTACTATAGCTGGATGCGTACTGAGTGTGGCAACGTTCTGATACCAAGATGGCGACTCTAGCTGCGCCCACTCCCGCGATAGACCGCCGCCTAGTACTTTCTGGAAAGCCCTCGTATACACATAAATTTTTGTTCCTGGAACGTTCCTGCTGATTATATGCAAATAAGATTTTAAAATACATGCTCTAATAATTTTAAGAAATCAAACGTATTATATAAAATAATACTTTTTTTCTAAAATATCAAGTAAAAATAAACATAAGGCTTAGAATGCGAGACTATGGTACAGAAGAATTTCGTAACTGAAGCAAAGCAAAAACTCTGTAATACAAACCGCTGTCAGGTAATGGTTACATAATGCCTGGAACTTCATAACGATACAAAAAAGAACTCTTATGTTATAATTGTAAAATATATGAGTTAAATTTTTGAATTCTTCATACAAATTACATACATTTTGGGGATTACTAGCTACATTTTTCTTACGTAAACATTTATTGTCAGATCTCTCTCCACGTTCGAACCAATATGGCTGCGTTTGACTATTGCTAGGACATTTTGGTTAAGAAAAATATGGTGATATATTTTCAGCCGAATATCCCAACTGTTCATCTAATTACTTATATTCATATACGGATATAGCAAAACCAGAATGTGCAATACATGTTTTTTTTTTAATAATGACACAATAAATATTACTGTTAAGTAAACAAGTCCTAGAGTAATAACTAGAAAACTGATTAATATGTATTGAATTAAACATGTGTGAAATATGTAAATGCATGTTTATTTATTTATCATCAAATTATGGAATTAAAGAGTCCATTCAAAAATGTGAACAGTGTCTATTTTAATTATCTATATAACATGTTTGCCCAATTAACTTTCTCGCCAGTGAAACGTTTCACCACGTAATATCATTGCATGTCATTTAGATAACGGAAAAATGTGTAAAAGTAATGGAAATTTTGCTTCAAAATTTGACAATAAATTACATTAAGGATTCCTATTATTAGTAAGAGTATATTTATAAGGTGCAGATTTATTGTACGGATCCATACATAAATTCGTTGCATAAATACTTCTTTTTCAGCAAATCGATTCTTTATATATATATATCTTAAACAATCATTTTGAGAGTGTAAATTTGCATTCCTCTTTAGGGGGCTTCAGAGTACATACACGATAAAAACTAATGTAAAAAAGACACTAATCAACTTGTGCTAGATGGCCACTAACAGCACCAAGTCAGGACAGGAACACAGCAGGGAGGCTCGAGTAGCAGTGAGAAAGCAGGTGCGTCAGCAAGGAAGGGTATACACAGAAACAAGGATAGCGCAAAACACTGTATATGGCATAAAATTACTTATGTTATGTGATGAATTATGTATTTCTACGTTACTAAAGATGTCATAGGTTATATTCCGATATGTCTCTGCTAAAGACGTTATAGATTATATTCAAATATGCTTCTATTGCTTGCATATTTGTTGTAAAAGTAACATAACGCATTACTGATCTAACATTTTACAATTTTGTGGATTTGCTAAATTTCGGACTCTTAACTCGAAATTTCTGGAGCTGCCAGTCATGCTTTAGCAATTTGAGTTCACTTCACTTCACATTGTATACTGTGATTAGGCCCTACTAGGTACCGTATGGGGAACCTGTGCATAACAGTTTCGACTTTCATCAATGTATTTACGTAGATAGGTATCTCACAAGTAAGACCACAACATCTTTAGATTATTTACACATTAGGCTATTAAAATATTATTACAAATTTGTTCTGTAAACTTTGCAAAAAATAATAGTTGTTTTTAAATAATAGTTGTATTGAGTTTGTAATAAACAAAACAGTTTTAACATACAGTTAGTAAAATTAAATAATAATGTTATTTAAAAAGTAGTTCATAGGATTCTGAAACCACATGATACGTAATCAAATGCAGTTGAGTTCCTTCCTCTAGTCGCTGCCTTAACTTAGATTTTGAGAGAGTTGTTATCCTGACAACACTGTAATTTTTATGGATGGCAACACTGAAAATTCTTCAGATTCATATTTTCTGTTATAGAATTACATTATCTATGATTGTGATTAATCCTTAAGTACTCGCGAGGGGTGTTCACAGATTCCCAACCAGGTAACTTTTGTGTTGCTAGCCAGAAGTCCTGATGAAAAAAAATATTTAAAAAATGTATCAAAACAAGTTCAAAAAAATCTGATGGCAGCAAATACTTTAAAAAGCATATCTAGAGTTACGCTACATTGTCATAATTATTTTTTAAAAAAGTATATTTTTATTGTAATAAAATAATATCAATTTAGGGGTCTACTGGACCCTGCGCAAGTACTAGTGTCACAAAAAGGACGCGAGTACTTACGGGTTAAAGTGCATTTCATTATCTCCTTTGACTTACGCAAAACAAACAAAAGAAAAATGGTAAATTTTGTATTATTTTAACTATGTCAGCGGTGCAAAGCACCCGAGTCCCCATTACGAAGAGGCCTCACCCTCCCACTATTTTCAGGTAATATTATTGGACGAAGCTCGTCTTTATACAACTTAAGCGTTTGTTTGTCCGTATACTCATCCGAGATGGCATAACCATTCTTAACCAAATTTTGAAATGGTGATTCAAGAGCGACCACTGATTGTCAGAAAGGATCGCATTGGACATAACATTGAGGAATAATCACCGAAAAACAGGATATCCATAGATCTAAGGTTCGGAAAAGTATTTGGCGCGAATTCTAACTGTAAACAATGGAAAAAAGAATTGTCAGCATTAGAAATAGGGCAAAACCCTTTACATTTTGTTCTGCGAACACAAATTTCCAAAGCCATTATGCCTTTCGCTGATATGCGAAATTCAACTATTTGCATGTCGTGTTCGTTCACGAAAACAATTGGTGGACTCAGGGGCGTGCCGTGGGGGTGGCGAGCGCGGCGACGGCGCCGGGCGTCGAAGTAACAGGGGCGAAAAAATCGGGAGAAAAAAGGAAAAAAAAGATAGGAAAAATTGCTTGGAATATATGTATGGAGGGCGCCGTCGTATACTCTCGCCCCTGGCGCTGATTTTCCACGGCACGGCCCTGGATGCGCACTAATAAGTTCTATGAATAATCAATAAAGCCGGATGACTTCGCTCCAAATTTCCAGTTATTGCATACCTAGTTTATTTTTGAATATTTAATTATCCCGTTATTATTTTGAACTGAAAATGTAAAAAAATAAAATTTATCAGTTTTACCTTCCATTATGACTTTTAGGCTAAGGGAGACGACGATTAAAGCAAATGAACGAAGATGGAAGAATTGGTGGAATGGGAAAGTGGGAGAAAACCTCACGGACACGATGTTGTCAATCACAAACTTACATTGCCGGGGATCGAACCAGAGTCCCATGGAACCAGAGGTAAGCGCTCTACCACATTTTTTTTCTTTTAAAACTTAACTGATCTACCGAACGTTCCTCAGTAACTTGGCTAAAACTACTTATTACTATTTATAGCTCGTTCTTCCAGTAACCTTTAGCGACAGGGATACGAACACACGAGGAAGTTAAAATTCCAAAGATCCTTCCACCGGGAATCGATCCCGAGACCACGTACACCAAAGTCTCACGCTCTAGCCACTAGACCAGCCGGGAAGGCCTATTACCAAACCGTGTTCCCTTTTATTATTTTGTCTACGAGAGATTTGTATAATATTATAAAATTTCAGATTACTACCAAACTTGTGCTGATTCACTCGGCTCCCGTCGTCAGCAAAAAAAAAAAAAAAAAGTAATGCTCGAAAAGTAAAAATCTTCTAAATATTATTATAGATTAACTAAAATAGTTGTATTGCGTGATACAATATTTTGCCAATAGCCTGCTTAGGCTGTGTCCTTGAGTGTAAAATAGCAAAAGAGCTACTGAAATGAAGGCAAGACCAATTCGGGCCACCCTCAAACACTCTTCTGTACCGGGATCCCAAAGAAATTTGTTACATCACTGCTCCCGCGACAAAAACGGGAACGGACCCACCATATAGCGACTAGGGAGCTAATCAGAATCAAAAATAGTTGTTGAGCATAATTATAAATAATAGGAACAGTGGCGTATTTACGATTTTGTTTTGGGGGGGCTTTGCTTACTTTCGGAGGGGCTTTGCCTGAAAATGTGAAAATTCTGCAAGATATTTTATATACTTTACTATAGTAAGTAAAATTTCGGGGAAGGGGTGGTTAAGCACGGAACACTCCCCCCAAAACAAATACGCCACTGAATAGGAATGTTGAAATAAACACGTTTGGTACTTGATTTAAAGCAAATCAACTGATCAAACAAATTATAAATGAACTTATATAACTAGATTTCAACTGCTTGAATCCAAAAATAACTTTGAAAGAACAATAAATTATAGTAGTAACACATTATGTATTTGGTAGAAAGTATTTGGGCTGTGATGGCTGAAGAGCGTTCACTTCTTGTGGGTGGGGCCCTTGCAGGCCCGTAGCCACCCCAAAAATTTAGGGGGGGGGGGCAGTAGAAGTTAGGGGGGCCCCGACTCAATCATATTACACTTCATCATCATTCATTTGCAAACCTACCGTGAAATTTTATGGGGTCCAGCCAAAATTTAGGGGGACCCGCCCCCTGTTGCCCCCCCAGTGGATACGGGCCTGGGCCCTTGGTATGATCCTCGCTCGCGTCAAATGGGCTTTGTGATGGATAAATAGCGCGTGCATCGTTTTCTCGGCGGCTCTCCCGTTTCCTGCCACTTTCTTCGTCAATTTCTCATAATCAGTCTCTCCTTTAGCCTATACACCATAACGTTAGACGTAAAACTGATTTTTTTTTTCATTTTGTTAGAAAGTATTCATTACGAGTGCGTAATAGATGGCAGGGAAATCTTGAAGTAAAATGATATATGTGTATCATAACATTCTGTAATAAAGAAATATGCTGTCTTTTCAGATATATTTACTGAAATTACTGCTCTTTTATAATTGTCAGAAAATGACTGTTTCACAAAATAAATTTAAAAAAATACTTTTACAAGATTTACACAGTAATAATTTTGTTAATAATAAATTTAAAATTACTTTCTGAACTTAAAGCATTTACATCTGTCTACATATGTTTCAGGAATATCGTCACAATTGTCATTTTCTTAAAATGCATGAAAGATCATACTAACATTGGCTCCTATTGGCCAGTCAGTCTTAAAAATAGATTCTACACAGTGATGCCAACCTGTTGGAAAAATCCCATATCGTGGGAGTTTTTGACCTTATTTTCTTGGAAAGGGATAATAAGGAGCATATATGGGATTTTTCAAGATCAACATTTACGGCTTATTCATTTAGATATTGCAAAAAGTGACTAACACAAAGAAATTTAAATTTTAACATTATAGCATACTTTTAATTAGTATAACGTGGGAAATTCACATGTAAAATGGGATTTTTTGCCTCTCGACATGGGATTTTATATTGTTTCAGGTTGGCATCACTGATTCTATAAAACATTGCAACGAATTTTGGTAAAGCGACTCCAGTCTTACGTTTTTGCTCACTCTTCTCCATAGAGCTCCTTCGTGGCTAAGCAGTTAGCGTACGCGCCTTTGGCGTGGGAGACCCGGGTTCGATTCCCGGTGGGAGCTCATGTGGTTCGGATTCCACATTAATTAGCTGGTCCACGTCTCATATAGCCTCACTGCTGAAAGGGACGTTAAACTAAAAATCAACTCAATTCACTCTTCATCTATAACACAAGCAGGCTTTCGACCATCATTTAGCACTACTGAACAATTGTTAAAAATATCAAGCTATCTTTTAACCATTTCAATAAAAGACTGGCTCAGTGGTAGATGGTTCACCTCTGGTGCATGGGGTCCCTGGTTCGATTTCAGCTCGCGCCAAGTGAACATTGTGGTGGACAAACACCGTGTGCGTGGGTTTCCTCGGGGATTCTCCCATTTCCTCCTATTTTCTTCATTCCACCATTTCATTCATTTCTCATCATCACCGTCTCCTTTACCCTGGTCGGCATAATCATGGGACGAACAACTCAAAGATTTCGTTTTTTTAATAAACGGATGTGATCTGTCCTTCTTTCCTTCGATATTGAGCGCGCATTTGACACGACCTGGCACCAAGAACTTCTCTTCAAAGTACTTCGCATTCTACCGTTATCGTACATTCAATTTATAGCCAACTTTCTTCATACAAATAAATCAGGTACAATCCAATCATTTCACCCTACAGACTGGAATTCCTTAAGGTTCTGCTTTGTCACCACTACTACACATCCTAAATGTTGCTGAAAAGCCAATACTAGAACCATCAATTTATGCACACCAGTTTGCTGATGACACAGCATTTCTCAGTTTATTTTCTTCAGTGAATCAGATAAACGCAACATTACAACCTGTAATCGTTAAACTTTTCAGCTGGTACCTCAAGTCTCAATTTTATCTAAAACATAAATGACGTTATTTGTACTTAAAAGAAACAGGCACTACTTGACACGAAATCGAGAACATTTATACCTTGCATTGCTAGGTTCACCTCTACCATTACAAAATAGCGTGAAGAACCTTGGTGTCTCTTTCGACAAACACCTCTCTTTGAAAGCACACCTCTCCAATTTACAAGCTAATATTTGTCGTCGGATCAACTTGTTACCGAGTTTAAAATGCACTAACTGGGGTCTTAACAGCAATCTCATTCTTTATACATATAAAGTTTTTGTTCGTCCTGCTCTAACACATGGACATGTTGCCTGGTTATCGGCTCCACAGAAGTTTTATGGTAAACTACAAATCCCGGAAGGCTTTTTTTCCTTTTCTTTACACATTGTTTATTCCTTACCACCACCGACGCCAACACAAGAGATCTACCGTCGCACGTCTATACCGGCACTCTTACCACATTTGTATTTTCGTAGCTCTCGTTACATTCAACGCCGTATAGTAGACTCTTATCCCGTTCTCCATGGACTCTTAGACCAGACTCAAGCTCTATCATGTTATGCATATTCACCGTTAGATAACCTTCTTGCTATCCATAAACATGATCAGGCCACCGTTACTATAACCCCCGTTCTCGTATATATTATCACCTTCCATTCATCCATTGCACATAACATCATGAATTCACTCCTTTGTTTTCTAACTAACCGGGTTCCAAGTGCTTGAACCCGCTTTGAGTAGCCCTAGAGCAGAAGATTAACACCCTCGTCACAACCTATATCATAACACGAGGGCCAATTAACAAGAAGATTAACAACCGGTATCACAACACAATGGTTCGAAACCACTGTTCTAGTATGATAAATACGAAATTTCGTAAGATATATTGCTGCTATGCAGAATGGAAAAACGTAACGATACTGATTCCAGCACAATTTTAGGAAAGACTTCCGCAGATGAAAGATTTTCAATCACACGATGGAAGCTGTGTTATTGATGATCATATTCGAGAAGTAAATTGTGATATTATTGATTTGTTCACCAAAGGATCGCATCTTCTTAACATTAGTGTGATTTTCACTACACAAAATGTTTCATCAAAGGAAAGCAAATATAAATGCGAGTTTAAATTCTTCGTAGTTGGTGTTGTTGAAAAATTTACGTGATAAGTCACAAATCAAACATGTAACTTGAACATCATCTATTTCTGTAGCAAAGTTATAGGTAAGGACAATGCGCAAAATCTACATGGCTAATTTACGGATGAATCTGAAACAAGATATACCAGATGAAATGCGATTTCATACAAATATTTTCCCTAACGACTTATATCATTACGTCTACATACCAAGAATTCATGTCTACATTATTGTGAATGTTCAAACAATGACTTAGTTTATCAAGATGCCTCCTACAGTGAAATGCGTTAATCTGCTACGTGTTGTGTGCAAAGTTAAACCAAGATTGCGTAAAACTATAATTGCCAATGCAAACGCTCCATTAACCCCTTGCGTTCCAGGTGTCATTTTCCTATGCGCGCGCTGTAATACCAGGTTTTCATTTACTGTTAAAACATCCTCCGGACCCTGAAGGGCATACTAATTGTGCACACCTGAGGAGAACATTCATATTATTGATAGAAACAATTATTTGCATTGTGGAGCATTTGGACCGAAAAAGGGAAATTTTGATGTTCTGAAGGGATTTTATGCTCCTTCAGATTGACAACATTGACCGGGGATCAAAGACAAAGTTTTTTTTTTCTTTTTCCGATCTCGAAATACTATCGCGAAGTTCCTAAACGTTTATCGTCAAAACAAACTCATGGCTCCCTTAAGTCTGCCATCTGCTGAAACAAAACATTTTTTTCTTTTCTGTCAGTAAGGTGCTGTCACCTAAGGAGAAATAGTAGAACTAACTCACCTCTCTTCCACTAAAAAATTTCATCATCTCCAGAATTAATACAATCCTTAATAAAGGGTACGTTTTATGACATCCCCATGGATGTCACTGGTATTTTGCAACGGAGTATTTTATGACATCCCTATGGATGCCACTGGTATTTTGTAACACTGTATTTTATGACATCCCTATGGATGTCACTGGTATTTTGCAACAGAGTATTTTATGACATCCCTATGGATGTCACTGGTATTTTGCATCAGAGTATTTTGTGATATCCCCATGGATGTCACTGGTATTTTGCAACAGAGTATTTTATGACATCCCATCAGTGGCGGTCGGTGACTTATGGAATGAGGGAAGCAATTGTTATGGTACCTAATACTACAAATAACTGCAATATTTTATAATATTACTCACTTGTCACTTAAATTTTTCCATCGTTTCCTGACAAATTCTTCATTAATTACTCGATTATAAACTTCACCATGTCACCTAAATTTTAAGTCTATTCGTCTTCCTTTCCTGTCAAATTCTTCAATCAATCGCTAAAAAAAAGTCACCACTGTTTAGCACTTCATTTAAATGTTAAGTTTATTTTTCTTCCTTTCTTGTCAAATTGTTCAATTACCCGACCATAAAATTCACTATGTAACTTAAATTTTAGGTCTATTATTTCTTTCATGAAAAACTCTTGAATCAACCTATTATAAAATCCACTACCTCAGTTAAATTTTAAATCTATTCTCCTCCCTTTCTTGTCAAACTCTTCAATCACTCGATTATAAAACTCATCATCACTTTCAGATTGTTGCAATTTCACCAGCTTTTTTTTCAGTAGATATCAAGGATAGATCAGACAGTCTCTCTTGATCTTGAGTGTTTCTGCAGAATGTGTGAATTCGTCTAAGTGCAGAAAAAGAGCGTTCAGCAGTAGAACTTGTAACTGGTATTGTGGCAATCAGACTACAAAGTTTATAGAGTGTTTTTGAAAGCAGACGATGACAATCCAGTCCTTTTCAAATAGATAAGTAGTTTTGGAACACCCATTGGTAGAATATGCAACGCAGAGTTCGCTCCTGAGCCGGGCAAAATCGAAGTATTGGCAATAACTTTCTTTCAGTGAAGAAAATTCTGCATCTGGGAATGGTTTCTGTATGTTTTTTTCATCAAGTAACTAAGAAATGTCAATTTTCCTAAATTACTGAATCTAAGCTCAATCTGGCTGCATGTCATCATATATTTCACAATATAAACGACGATAATGTGTTTTCATATCACTACCGTCATTTGTGCAACGTCTTTTCCTGGGGGGGCGCGGTGGCTCAGTGGTAGAGCGTTCACCTCCGGTGCTTGGGGTCCCTGGTTCGATCCCAGCTCGCGCCGTGTGGACCTTTTGGTGGACAAACACCGTGCTCGTGGGTTTTCTCGGGGTTCTCCCGTTTCCTCCCACTTTCTTCATTCCACCATTTCATTTATTTCTCATAATCACCGTCTCCTTTAGCCTAACCGGCATAACCGTGGGACGTAAAACTTAAAGATTTCATTTCATTTTTTCTTTTCTTGGGAGGGCCTACATTTGCGACACAATTGTTCCATACTGAATCAAAATTATTTCTTTTGACTCAGAATTTCCTCTGTTTCCTTCATTTTTTAATGCAGTAATTTATATCAAGTGACTTGGTCTGGAGTACGTCGTAGAGGGAGCCCGTTAAACAAAATATTTCGTAGCATGAACGTTAGTAACAACAAGTTAAACTCAAAGTCAGAAAGCACAGAATCAAATCCCCGGGCTTCATGATATGTATCTTTATCCCATTCTTGTGGATTATCTAAAATAGTATAGAACAGATTCGTCAACTCATTTCTGTACTCTACTATTGTTTCAATAAGCCTTGAATTGTAATTCCATCTAGTAGGACATATTTTAGGAAATCTCTTAACTTCTGAATCTAAAGATGCCATCCGTTTTGTGGAATTTGAAAAGAAAGAGGCAAAACTACTAAGTGTCATAAAAAAATACATTCTTTGATAGCCGACACTGACTGGGAGAGTACTAAATTAAGTCGGTGTGCTAAACAATGAATAAACAATGCATCAGGATATTTATCCCTAACTTTCTTCTGAAGGGCCAGACGTGACTTTCTTCTAAAGGGCCAGAATTTCGCCAGACATGACTGCAGCACCGTCATAACACTGAGCGACTAGTTTGAAACCACCATCATACTTCTCGAGGGTTTGGAAAACGTATTGTACTAAAGCGCTTGCAGTGCGATTTGATCTGACATCTGTAAAGCCCAGAAATCGTTCAACAACTTCTCCATCGGGAAGAATGTACCTTACAACTGTTGAGAGTTGAGAATGTGATGATATATCACTGGTTTCGTCTAATATCACAGAAATCAAAGATAAATCAGCTATTTCCTTTTTAATTTCATTTATTATGACAGTGACAACGCTTTGAATCAGGTCAATTGTATATGTTTTGACAGTCCCGAAAATACTGTAGCTGTTTGAAAATGGTTGTCTAAAACTTCATCATATTTTCTTAATAACTGAAGTAATTCAATATAGTTCCCCCTGTTAACCTAGTCTTTATCTTCCACGTGGCCTCTGAAACTAAGTTCTTGACAAGCCAAGAATATAACTACATCAATCATTCATCATACAACTTTCCTATTATTTTTCACTTGCTCGTTATACTTAATAGTCTCTTCCTTAAGTTGCTAGTCTAGCTGAAAGTCTATTCGTATTGAGCCAAAAGTTGTGAGACAGATTTGCGATCGAATATGATTTTGTGATTGCTGATGACGTTGCGTGGCTTTCAATAAATTGTTCATGTCATCAAACCCTGACTGATTCCAAATGCCTTTTTCGTTTGAAAATTACAGGCAAGGCCAGCAGTACAATTTTGAAGTTTTCCTACAACCAAATAACCAGTCTGTCTTTTCATATTGTTGCTTATTAAAATGACGAATACAGCGTTTTGTTTTTGTTTGTATATGTGACAGATCGTGTGTATATTGTCCTTATGAAATTATTTCTTTTTTATCTTGAAAACTAAAGGAATTAAATGACCGCCTTTTAAAGTTTCTAGCACGCATACACAATCTTGCATTTCCCCCATCCCGCTCTCCTCACTGGCTTGCGTCGACGCTGCCATAGGTTAAAGCTGATGGAATGCAAGCTGACAGTCATTCCCTTCCTAGCATAGCCGCCACAAGTACTAGGAAAGAGATGCACTTTACAAACCTGCGAAATAATCCAAGTTTTTCTTGAAGAAACCAAGTATAATCCTGAACATCCAAATTTTAACTCATTAAAATAATTATTTACTCCGCGAAACACTTTAGGCTATTTCAATTTGCAGTTCGAAACGAAAAAAATATCGCACAACACCCGCACACACTTGTTTCTACGGAATGCTTACAAAAATGCATTCCCACTCGCAACACCACGGCACGGCAAGGCAATTGAGCCGGCTCGTTCCGACTAGATCGCGCTGCACAAAATGCATCAAAAGAGCTGTGCGTTGGAATGGCTGTATCCATTCCATTAGGGGAATATAGTAACATTGGCTGTATCTACGTTAGCTTCTGGTGTATTTAA
Organism: Thermobia domestica; assembly: GCF_964235325.1. Lineage (NCBI taxonomy): Eukaryota > Metazoa > Arthropoda > Insecta > Zygentoma > Lepismatidae > Thermobia > Thermobia domestica. Next base: position 21,839,526 of record NC_137456.1, on the reverse strand, counting down.
ACTTAGAAATAAGTAAAATAAAAAGGTTTTAACATAAATAATTTGCATTTTGAGTAAACTATTTCAGTACTTTATATTATTTTATACCTATATCACAGGGGAATGATTCATTCCCTTCATTCCATTGAGTGACCGCCTCTGCATCCAATGGATGCCACTGGTATCTTTCAACAGAGTATTTTATGACATCCCCATGGATGTTACTGGTATTTTGCAACGGAGTATTTTATGACATCCACATGGATATCACTGGTATTTTGCAACAGAGTATTTTATGACATCCCCATTGATGTCACTGGTATTTTGCAACAGAGCATTTTATGACATCCCCAGGGATGTCACTGGTATTTTGCATCAGAGTATTTTGTGATTTCCCAATGGATGTCACTGGTATTTTGCAACAGAGTATTTTATGACATCCCTATGGATGTCACTGGTATTTTGCAACAGAGTATTTTATGACATCCCCATGGATGTTACTGGTATTTTGCAACAGAGTATTTTATGATATCCACATGGATGTCACTAGTATTTTGCAATAGAGTATTTTATGATATCCACATGGATGTCACTGGTATTTTGCAACATATTATTTTATGATATCCACATGGATGTTACTGGTATTTTGCAACAGAGATTTTATGATATTCACATGGATGTCACTGGTATTTTGCAACGGAGTATTTTATGACATCCACATGAATGTTACTGGTATTTTGCAACGGAGTATTTTATGACATCCACATGGATGTCACTGGTGTTTTGCAACGGAGTATTTTATGACATCCACATGGATGTCACTGGTATTTTGCAACAGAGTATTTTATGATATTTACATGGATGTCACTGGTATTTTGCAACAGATTATTTTATGATATCTACATGAATGTTACCTGAACGCAAGGGGTTAATCCATAGTATAGTTGCGCATGTTGATATAATCTCCTAAAAGGCAATCTTTCACTGACAAGTGTGCAGAAAGCAAGATTGAAACATTACAAAAGCACGCTCCGCTTCCTCGTGGTGAATACAAAAACGTTGGATAAGAGGAAGAAACATTTAGTACTACACGAAAGATGATTCTTACCAGCACTACTTTCTTCATCTTTTTCAGGTGTTTGTTGTTACTATATCAATTAATGTTTACCATCTGCGAAATGAAAATGAGATCTTTGAGTTTTACGTCCCACAGTTATGCCGGCCAGACTAAAGGAGACGGTAATGATGGGTAATGAAGGAAATGGTGAAATGAAGAAAGTGAGAGGAAACGGGAGAACCCCGAGGAAACCCCCACACACGGTTTACCATCTGTGAGTGCGAGCCAGAACGAACTTTAAAAACATTCTTATTAACTTCTACAAGCTTTACACTAATTGTTCTATGTACTTTATTATTATACTCATTAAACGATTCTTGTAATATTTCTATATCTATCCACTTATAATTTCCTTGAGTACTAAATTTTTTCCACATGTTTTGTTTAAGACTTTTGTTAAAACATTCTACGATATGTTGTTTTATGAAGACACATGCTCAAAATGGAGTGCTCAAAATTGAAAAATTCGCAAAATATCATATCTCTATGACTTACGGTTCCAGAGATACTGCTTCATAAATCTCCCGAAATCCGAACTTTTTTGGGGGCAATATCTGGGGAACGGTGGCTAGTTGACCACTGGACATCGGTTATTATTTGGTACCAAAATGTTCACCACCTTTTAGATATTGATCAACACCAATATGATCTCTCTATGGCTTACGGTTCCTGAGTATGGCTCCTTAAATCTCTCGAAATCGGAACTTTTTGGCCAATATCTCGGGAACAGTAAGAGTGACACGAAAAAATTCCATCACTTCTTTGATATAGCTGTTGATGCTCTATTGAATGGGGAACTCAAAATTGAAAAATTTGCAAATAACAGACACACGTACAGAGAGAGAGAGAAAAATATGGAGAATTCAACAACGAAGTTTTCAAGTTCGTTGAAAAATGAAAGCGGATGTTCAAGGTTCTTCCTCCTCTTCTTTTTTTTAATTTTAAATGTTACTGGACTTCTGCTTAGCCGAATTGATTGCACGCGTGGTTCGATGTGCGTGATACCTCATTCTATTCCCATTGGGAGCACTAAAATTTTCCAGAATTGACCCAGAATGCACAAGTAGAAGTGTGCAGATGCGGATACGTATATTTTGCCCTTGTGTGAATAATTGGATGTAATTTTGCGAATGTTTCTGAAACGATCAGAATTACGTCATCACTCTTCTAAACACTGTTAACTACTGATTTCTTGTATTAACGTGTTATTATCCTTTTGGGCCAAATAACCGCAACAGCAAAGGTGGTTTATCACCTTTTTCATAAAAACCTGTTATCTCCGTTTCTCGTGTGTGTTTTGAATAAAGGAGTACAACACCTAAAGTAATTTTGTTTTGTATGGCGTATTATTTTTCTTAATTAATATTGAAATTCCGGTTTCACTAGAGCAGTACTATTCAACCTGGGGTACGAGTACCCTTGGGGGTACACGAAGATCTTTCTGGGGTACGTAATGCTGCTTCTGGAGGTCTGTTCAAATATCTGTTGACAGTTCACTGCAAATGAAATTCGATAACTTGTGAATTTGTGACTTTTGCATTTATGCTCGAAAAGAGTAGCTCACAATGGAACTAGTGACAGTGAAATTTCAGAGCTTCTTCCATTTCCATCAATATATTCTGTGCATTAACATCAATAAAAACGAAGCACAGGAATTGCTTAAGAGGCCTCATCACTGCGAAATTAAAATACCTCTAATTTTACAGTAATTATGTGATATCTTCAAATAGATAAAAGATAATCAAAACGTGGAACAAAACCTCCCTAGACAATATTATTTTGCGTAAGATACCGTTATCAAGACTCATTTATCTGCTTTTAATTTCCAGCCATTTAGAAAATCGGCATTTATTTACGCGTTTCTAAATAACTGCATACGGAAAGCTACTAGGTGACTTGTGATAATGATACCTCATGCAAAATAACATCGTCTAAGGAGGTCTTGATCCACTTTTCGATTATCTTTTATCTATTTGAAGATATCACATAATTATTGTAAAATTAGAGGTATTTTAATTTCGCAGTGAAAGGAACTCTTAAATCCAGAACCAGCTCTTATTCTCGCACTGTCGAAAATTCGAACAAGAATCGAAGAATTGGCGTCTCTGAAACAAGCTCAGTCATCTCATTAACAGATTAGTTCTAAAGTTACTTTTAATTTTTGAATATTTGACGTTATCGTCAGTATACGAATATCAGGGAAGATGAGGGGAAAATCCTCCTCAGTAGAATTGGATGTTTCCTATATGTTTTGAAATTTCTCTATTATTTTTTTCGGGTATATACTTATCCCACTTGTAAATAGTCTTTTGATTGGCACACAGATTGTCCTTTTGTTGAGTCTCTATTTGCCTTCCCCCCCTTGTTAATCAACAGAACATATCTATTATGTTTAATAAGTTAATTTCAATTTGATTTCTTTTAAATAGCTTCAGGGATACACAATTGGATAGTGAACTGTGTCTACGGGTACGCGAGAAGAAAAAGTTGAATAGCATTGCACTAGAGAGGTTGTATTGGAATGGGGTATATTTTGGGGTTGCTTAATTGGTTGATGAAAACGTCTTCTCGCTTTCTCTTACCGGTTTACCTTTATACCGATCAACATTGAAACAGGAAAAGGTTGATTCTGCCACTTCCTCTGCCACTTCACATTTGCCTCAGAAACATGAACATTACGCAAGGAAGACGAAACGACTGGAAGCTTTCGAAATGTAGGTGTGGAGAAGAATGGAGCAAATTAGCTGGATCGAGCGAAAAACGAATGAGAGGGTGTTAGAGAAAAGAACAGTTTTAGATATTATTAAGAAAAGGAAGATTAACTAGTTGGGACATTGGCTAAGAAGGAACTGTATCTTGAAGAATGTGGTAGAAGGTATGGTGACAGAAGGGGAGGTAAGGGGCGTAGGCAGGGACGTAGCTACGGGGAAGGGGGCACGAGGGAGCACTATACTCCCCAAATCTTGGCTTGGCCCCCTCAAATATTTATTTAAAATTATATGTTACAAATTGTTTTTATCCGACAATAAATGAAAATTTATCCACAGTAAACCGAAATTATTCATACTTCTAAGAAAAGGTTATTTTGTAAACCCATTTACTAAACGTTAAGTGAACGGCAAGGCAACGATCCTGGGAGGGCCGAGGGGGCCCGGTCCCCCCAGCTCATGTGGGCCCCTAGCATTGTATTTATGAATATATCATATTTGGTATAATTTGAATGCAATTTGTCTTTAAATCCCTATATATGCCTTTTGCATCTCGATGTGCCCCCCTTCCCAAATTTACAGAGAAATCGGTGCCCTTGGTGAACGGTAATAAGAGTATAAGATAAATAAGTTTGGGACACTTCGTTAACATTGCGAGGTTCTTCCAACTCTTAGAGTGATTCCAGCCTTGTAGTCGCCTTGTGGTACTTAGGGCTAAAAATCTATGCGAATGCACTTTTTGTAACCAACTAAGACAAATGTGAAAGATCGATTCAACTCAGAGGTTAGGAGGATGCCTCTCCTCCCATTGCTGGGTTTTCCAACATAGTATTTCATATTTTAATTGTTTTACGAGAAGGTGTTGAATACAGATTTACTTTCTTATTTTTATTATGTTCAGCAACGATTCTGGCAAAACAGAGAATAGAATATATATGTCAACTATTTAGACCCTCATTTGTGTCGGCAGGGAACACTGCGGCTGAGGGGAAAAGAGTCCAATTATCGGGAGTACTATATCTATCTATCTATCTATCTATCTATCTATCTATCTATCTATCTATCTATCTATCTATCTATCTATCTATCTATCTATCTATCTATCTATCTATCTATCTATCTATATCTATCTATCTATCTATCTATCTTGTTGTTATCCGGACCAGGGAGTAATCTACACCCCCCCAACACCCCCCTAACACCCCTCCAAATTTCTTTACACACACCCCTGGATGGAAAAGGAATACTCCCCCAAATCCAATTATATCAATCAGTATCTTATAGGTAGGTTGTTTATTACATCAAATTAAAAAAGGTTTAGGGTTTAGGAAAGAAGGCAATATTCTTATTTATTTATTTCACTTCAAAATACGAAGCGACCTCGTTCTTATGTACGGCTTCGAGAACCACATGACCTCATTGTTTCGGGTGGTGTTTCGATTGAAACAATTGACAAAACAGACCGCTGATACCTACCCTCCTGGGCTCCGCGGTCGTTTCCAAGAAAAGAGATTGATGGACAGATGCAGATGACTGAAATTGGCAACGTCTTGAGCGGTCATTCACCTACCTCCTCCTCAATAAGGAAAAATGTGACAATATAGTAATAAGGCTACACCAGATTCAGTTGGTAAGTGCTACTCTGGAACAGGCTCGCAACCAGAAGGGGGCTAAGGAGGGCCTGGCCCTTCCTAAATGTTTCATGTCCAGTCCAGAGCTCAATACAAAAGCACAATTTAGATATTTATAAGAGAAGTTTTAATGAGTTGACCCCTACTAACATATTCATGGACTCCAAAGCTGGTCCGAGCTGTGGCTGGTTTCGAGCCTGCTCTGCAAGTGGTGTATCAACGAACGGACGTTACAAGGGTGTAGTCAAGACGTTTTTAGAAATGAAGAGATCGATCGAAGTAAGAATTATATATTTTTTAGACTGAGTCTCGTGTTATGCAGGAACACATTTGGCGCTAGCTTAATTTTTGTAAAGTATATTTTTATTCACGTAAATTCATTGAGCGGAACAGGGCTCATAGCGAGTCACTTTTTTAAACTAAAATTTACATTTTTTTCCAAGTTGGTCACTAAAAGTTACTTTTTTTCAAATTTGTCATTAAAAGTTACTTTTTTGAGAGGTAAAGTGACTTTTTCGTGTGATTTATGTTTTGCATTGGCAGTTTTTTAAGAAAAATATAAAAACAAATGGAAAAAGGCAGAAATTTCTTACTCATTACTCTTCTGAAAACTTCAGAACTTACTGCCACATGTAAAACAGTCAGCTTTATTCTCACTTCAGCTTTTATTCTTTCTAAAGCACAGTGGACGGTTGGTGGATGCTTAAGCTCTCAAGGTGGGGTTGAGAACTCTTCTGTCTATTCTTTCTTCTATCATAATAATCTTTTAGTTTTCTCTCGTAATAGTTAACGCTCCGTTCAACGTTGTGTGAGTGTGTTTGCGTGGTTCATCATGTTCGTCTTGTGTTATGCTTCTTGTATGTTCTTAAGAGTAGGTGATGAATTTGAATATTTCACGTTTTTGAGCACTCTTAATGCAAAGTTAAATATAATATCTGGGATGAAGAAATTCGGAAATAGGCCAGAACTGGTTCCACTTACTCAGAAGCTTTTTACACCTGCTAAGTCTGCTTACCGTAACTACAAAGCATGCTTTGAAAACCTAAGAAAGGAGGAAGCTCAAAAAGAAATAAAGAAGAAACAAACGAACAAACAAAGAGAAAGGTGATGGAGAAATTGACAAAGGAAAAAAGGGGCATGATTAGATTTTGGTCACTTTTTTGTGTGCTTTTGGTCATTTTTGGTCACTTTTCAACTATTTACAACAGACCAGACCACTATGTGCCCTGGGATTATTAAAATTAGGGTATATTAAAGAAGACAAAACAGAAAGATACAAAATATTTGTAAATTGAAAAACTGGATTTCTGGAAAACAACTAAATCAATGAATAATTTTCTTATGAAAGATATTCAGAGCCAATAATGTAGCCAGGAAGGGGCAGGAACGGGGATTAAGAGATCAAATAATATTACAATTAACGTTAACAACAGGGTTAGAATATTAAATGAAATGAAATTGGAACTATGTACAGTATTAATTACTAGACGAATGTGATTTCAGCGTGGGACGAGGGAATTTTTTCCCAATTAATATATTTTTTTTTTTTTTTGAAAAAAAAAATCACCCACTAAAACTTGCTGGGGTGAATTAATTGAAATAATAGCAGAATTTTGCGAAATAATTAGACTACAATATTTCGTATGTAATCAATTCACATGTAATTACTAGGGAAAATAGTGGAGGTTAATTCCTAATACAGTGGAACCACTTTTAACGGGCTTCTTTCAATAGTGGACATCTTCATAAGAGGACAAACTTTCTTATTCTGCCATGCCATAAATATGTGTGATGTGGTGTTATGAGAGAGAATCCTTCCTTTTAGGGTCACCTCTCATTTACGGACAAATAATCGCTTCCACCGATGTCCGTTTTGTATTACTTAGTTTAATAATAATACTAAATGCTCAAATGTGTGAACTTACTTTATTGAACCTACCACTGCAAAGAGTTGATATTATTATTATTATTATTATTATTATTATTATTATTATTATTATTATTATTATTATTATTATTATTATTATTATTATTATTATTACAGTATAACTTCGTTAACACGAGCTCGCTTAAGCCGAACACTCGGTTAGGACGAACAAAATTTCGGTCCCGGCATCGCTGTACGTTATCTTATAGGAAGTTTTATCGGTTAACACGAATTTCGGTTAGCACGAATTACGAACTAATTTTTAGTCCCTTGAGTCAGTAAATGTTTTCATTTAACACGAACTTTCAATCCTTAGTTTTTTTCCAGATCATTATTCCTATTTTAGATTTCACTCCAGATCAGTTTTTGTCATACAGTATTTATACAGACGAAAATTGCCTTGTAAATAAGAGAAAAACCAGAAATGGGTACCTTTCCCCTCTTATGAAAAGGTTGATTATGTCCTCCGTCAAGCGCTGAACATGCAGGTGCTTGGCAGACGAGCTGGTGACAGCTCGAGACAAAACGTCTTCTCTCCCCTGTAACTCCAAACTGGTGACAGCAGTCATAAATACCTTTCCGTTGCTAGCGGTACCCAACCTGCTAGCGAAATTGTCAATTTTATAACTTGACCTTGATTTTCTGCGTGGAAACTTTTTTTTTTTTTTTTTATTCTTCGAAGATAGGATAATAAGCTTACTGTAGTGTTTTCACTTTTCAGAGAATGGTACCGAGACCGAAACTAGTCACGATCTCGATCTTAACTCGAATTTGAGACCGAGCCGTGCTTTTCGAAATCGAGACCAGACCGAAACTCTCAGTCTCGTCTCGATACAATTCTGTGGATGGTATCAAGACGGAGAATAGTTTTGGTCTCGTCTCGAATTCTGAACCGAGACGAGACCGAAACTACTCAGTCTCGTCTCGATACCATCTCTAGTGTTTTCTATGACATACATAATATACTGTAGTGGTATGTATAGTCTGTATACTGTAGTGCGTATATATGGAGAAAATGTATTCCAATAATAAAATTTGAGTCCCCGGTTAACACGAATTTTTTTAACAGGAACTCCTGATTTTTCAGTCCCTTGGAATTCGTGTTAACGAGGGTTTACTGTATTATTATTATTATTATTATTATTATTATTATTATTATTATTATTATTAGTAATAATAATAATAATAATAATAATAATAATAATAATAATAATAATAATAATAATAATAATAATAATAATAATAATAATAATAATAATAATGCAATAGTTGCGTAACAAAATATACTGTTTTCTTGTTTGAATTTGTTTAAAAATTATATCACTATTCTGAGAGCACACCCCCCCTTTTATTTTGAACACCCCCCTAAGTAAAAATTTCTGGCGTACTTACTGATCCGGACTGCTTTCTGCCACATGAAGTCGAAAAGTCGTGAGTATTCTGTGCTGAAATTGACTATTTCGTACCGATCCTTGTAGTTCCAAATATCACCTCTGGAGCAGCACTGAGCATTCGAACGTGCTAAGCATTAGCATCAATTTCCTTACTTCTGTACTAGATGGCAGAGAAGTATCTAGCATTTAATAAGAGCTCAGAAACCTCTCCTTACTGCTATACAGTGTTCGTAGTTTGAGAGAAATTTCCTAATCTAGGGAAATTTTGTAGGCAAATTCAGCAAAAAGGGGAAAAGGGATTTTTTCGATACAGCGTAAAAATTCAAGGAAATTCTTAGCCTGACTAATTGACTAATGTTATAAATGCATAAGGCTTTATGCAGAGTTGTTTTGACGTATGATTAGCGTCATACTAAAGTTCTTATTAATGCAGGAAACGTTAGTCGAACTCTTTAGTATGGTACTAATCATCCGTCAGAACGACGCTGCATAAGCCCCATAAAGTTTTCTTTTTTCTTCAGAAATAAACCAATACAATAGCAATAAGTAGGCCGGTAGCCAGACCAAAAATGTACGGGGGGGGGGGGGCGGTACCAAATTATAGTTAATTTGCAAGTCTACTGTTAAAATTTTGAGGGGGCGGTAAAAGTTTAAGGGAGGCCCGGTCTTCCATAGACCTCAAGTAGATACGGGCTTGGCAATAGGTTGTTTTTATGTGTGTGTGTGTGATCAAAGTAGCATAATTTGCACCCATTGTTGGTTGGGTGTCTTTTTTGTTAAAAAAAAAAAGTGAAGGAAAAAGTTTTTTAAAAAACGGAAGCAAAAGCAAATGAATGAAACAAGTGTGGTTCACACTTCCTTTAATATAGCTAAATCAGGGGTGGATCCAAGGGGGGACTATCGGGATGATCGTCCCCCCAGTAGAAGAAACTTTCTTATTTTATATATACAGGGTGCGGCACGTAAAACCGGCCCGTCGTAATATTCTGCTATATTGTGTTTTTGGCAACACTTAAATAATCTACCTTCCTACCAAGAGATGGCGTGTCGAGGTCGGGTCGACTTACGTGACCTGCAGCAGTCACGTGCAGCCGCAGTCAGTGAAACTTGTCGAAACCAGTTGAGAAAAAGGCCTCGTTGTGTTAAGCCGGGTGAGTGTCAGTGTGTGATAATGCCGTATTCGATACCCGAGCGTGTTGCCATTGTTGAAGGGTTCATTCTCACTGGATCTTTTGTGAAAACAAAGAATTTGTTTCGGAAGAAATTTCCAGGACGTTCTGTGCCAGCAAAAAGCACCATTCAGGAATTGATTGAAAAATGGCGGCGTATAGGAACTGACAAGGGTATATATGAATCTCCTCAATCGTGCTCACATGTGTGTTGAAGTGGGCGGAGGACACTTTCAGCACCTGCTGTGAAGGCTGCTGTGAAGGTGAGTAGTCATATTCAATACATTACATTTCATTTATGTGTTGTAGTTAATCATATTCAGTACATTACATTTCATTTTATGTGTTCACTTTACGGGCCGGTTTTACGTGCCGCACCCTGTATATATATAAATAAAACCGATCCCAAAGTTCGGAGCCCTTAAAAGTAGCAGTATGACAACACACCGCCCGCCCAGAAGTCGGGCCTGGATCCGCCCCTGAGCTAAAATAATCTGATCACATAACTTCTGTCATAAGAATTGGACACTCAACAATGTAGGGAAAATTTGATAAGGGAAAATTTTTTGTCAGTCGAGGGAAATTTTCTTAAGAAAACCACGAACACTGTTGCCATACCCAGAATAAATTAAATTATGGACAGCACATTAAGAACTGCATCAAGTCCTCTTTTAAGAAATTAAAATTACTGTGACTTTTTTACTTAATAATTAAAAGATAAAAATTGTAAATGCAAACAATAGTAGTAGTAGTCTATGAAAGTAGAAAACTCCCCCAGTTGTCAATAGATGGCTATTTTGCGTGCATTTTATAAATCGTAACATTATTGTGCCACGCAGCCATCTAAGGATTCATTTAATCACTGTTTTTCTAAATAATGTAAATACTTCTAGAAATTAAAGAGAGACAGAAAAACTGCAAAATAAATAAATATCTACATCCATCATAATCTTCCCTTCGCATAAATAAATAGTACTCTTTTTGATTTTATTATACTTTCTTAAACTTGACTACATGAATTAATGTGTTACACACGTTTACAAGTTTTCTTCAGTGTTTATAAATGCTTGCGTTCTAGCTAATTTTGTTAGTTTCCTTAATTTCAGATTAGTGTAACCTAAGGTACTACTTCGTTTCTCTCCCAAATGTGCTAGTAACTCTGGCTCACTTGGTAGTGATTACGGTTTGTAGTTTGTAACTCTGATGACTATAAGTACAGAGTAGACATATGGCATAAAAACTACACTGCATAAAATACGAACCAACTTGTGCTAGGTGGCCACTAAAAAGCACAAATGATAACTAACCAAGTCAGGGCAGGAACACAGCAGAGGGGCCCGAGCGAGAGCGGGTGAGCAGGCACGTCAGTGATGGTGGGTATACGCATAAACGAAGTCGTTTACAACAGCCCAGGAGCCGTCGACGGATTTGGGGGGAGATACTAAATGCCATCCTAACCTTATAATTACAATATCGAAAAGTTTAGTAATGATGGACAGCTGAGACAAGAAGTGCCTTTTAAATTTGAGACGAAACCAACAAAATAAGGATTCTCGAGAGCAACACTGGTTTACCTAAGTCTTAGTCCTCAAACGTTGCTATTTTACTTCATATAACACAGTAAAAAACTTTAAATTAATAAAATGATTGTAGGAACACAATAAAGAACGTTTATCAACGTTTAAAATATATGCTAAACATTACATAATATACTCGAAATGGTTGAAATTATTCTGTATCACATCCTTCGTAGAAGGGAGACATTATGGGTTAGTGGTAGAGCGTTTACCTCTGGTGAATGGGTCCTTGGTTCGATCCACAGCGAAGTAAGTTTGTTGTGGACAACATCGTGTCCGTTGATTTTCTCGGGATATTCTCGTTTCCTCCTTCATTCTCATTCCATCAATTTTTCCAACTAATTCACTTGCCTTAATCGTCGTCTCCCTTAACCGAAAGGACATAATCCTGTGATGTTAAACTGAAATATTTCATTTTCTCGTTACGTGGAAGAGTTCTGGTAACCTCTAGATAATATTAAGAAAGAAAAAAAAAATCGGAGCATAAATGTTGTACATAAATTTATAAAACGTGACGAGACTCCAAAAGCTTCTAGAGAATCGATAGTAGACGAGAAAGAATTCTTCGAAAGATGAGAAAGATGACACTTCTAGAAATATTTACGAGACTAGACAAGAAATCATTATTTTTCGCCTCGTCTCATCTCGTGACCAACACTAAGGTAATTTCGCCCTTTGCTGCAGACGACTCCTAAAAGAAAGAGAAAGAAAGGATTCTGCAAGAGGATCCTTAAGGCTCTACGCTACACTTTTTTGAAGTTTATTCCATAAATTGAAAGAAATAAAGAATATCAACCATTTGGAAAGTGTGAGACAAATAGAATCTACAAAATGTGATCAAATAAAATTATTAATTTTAGGACATTTTTTTTAAAGTCCAAAAGTCGAGATGCGCATTTTTAAGACACTGTGTTAGTCACTCATATTTCTACACTAGACGAAACCTGTGTTTGGTCCTGGCTTCGATTCCCGGTGGGGACACACTGTCGAAAAAGTGTGAAAGCTTTTTCAGGCTAGCCCTCCTGAGTAAGGTTTTGGGCCACGATAGCTCCCTGGTTCGATCCCATGATAAGTAAGTTTGTTGTGGACAATATCGTGTCCGTGGGTTTTCTCGGGGGGTACTTCTTTTTCCTTCCGCATCTCATTCCACCAATTCTTCCATCATCATTTACTTGACTTAGTCATTCGTCCCACTAGTCATTTGTAGGACGATAAACTGAAAGATTTCATATCATTTCATTTCTGAGTGAGGTTTTCCTCAGTCACACTAGGTAAATACCCTGATAGTACCTAATATATAGGCAGGGGTGCTCACAAGGGGGGGGGGTATGACGCAAACTGCGTCATTGAAATATTTGGGTAGTTAAAAATCTATATAAAAATGTTTGAGGGGGTGTAAAAATTAATCGAAAAGATTTTATTTCATGGAAGAACACTTATGGATAGACAATTTGGGGGGAGTGCGTCATGGACATAAGGGGGGGCACTACTGATATAGGTCCCAGGCCGCTTCCTTCCTCCTTTTTCCTCGACGCCAAGTGAACTTTGTGGTGGACAAACACCGTGTGCGTGGGTTTTCTCGGGGTTCTCCCGTTTCCTCCCACTTTCTTCATTCCACCATTTCATTCATTACTCATCATCACCGTCTCCTTTGGCCTAACCGGCGTAACCGCGGGACGTAAAACCCAAAGATTTCATTTCATTTCATTTTTCCTTTTTCCTCGGATAGTGTGATAGCCTAGGAAAGTTATTCCGCATACATGACGGTCTAACATGGCTAGATACAGAAACCCCAGAAATCTAATTCTAATCCTAATCCTAATCATAACGAAATTTGTTGAAGACAATTGGATGCTATTGGATTATTTTTGGTGCGTTTTGTAAACACTATCTCACTTTCTACATTTGTTAAGAGTTTTTCATTGTCTTCATAATATTCACTTTTTTTTTTTTTTTTTTTTTTTAAGTAGAGTCGAACGTAGCGAACTGTACGTAAGGCCATTCATTCCTCTAATTACCAAGAGAATTCGATGCAGGGCAGTAACTTGTGGGAGGGCAGGGGCATCTGCCCCCACTAGGGAAGCTCCCCGCCGTTCGAGGGAGGCCCATTTTAAGACAAAATTTTCTTACTCCATATAACAGCGTTTCCCAACCTTTTTCAACTTGCGGCACACTACAGGTGTAACTTGAATTCTCGCGGCACACTCATAGATATTATTATTATTATTATTATTATTATTATTATTATTATTATTATTATTATTATTATTATTATTATTATTATTATTATTATTATTATTATTATTTGCAAATATAAAATACCATGGTAATTTTTTTCTGTGATACTGATCTCCTTCTCACAGAGATGAAAGCTCAATCACTGGTTTTCCTCTATGCTAATTCATTATGCTTATTTTTTATTCTAATTTTAAAATAAAAAAACAATTGCAATGAAATATAGGACTCATATTTCTAAAAAATACGTTTTCTTTTTCGAAAACTGTATCCAATCTCTCACTAAGAACGAAGATCACTAAATAAGGAATGAACAAACAAATGTCTTGTACTTTTAACTTTGCTGTTTTAACCAAAACCGGTGCATATTATTGCAATCACACAGGTTGCGATGCGTCGAAGTCAAAACACACCTGTTGAACAAAGTGTTGTTCTGTAATTCACGTGCGAATGAGTGTTCTACGAACGTTCATTTCATGCGTACCGTACAAGTGCTTCCATTTGTCGGTGTTATTATGACTCTCAATTGAAGCGTAACATAGCAGCTAACCGTGGAAATGTGTACGAGCCGAAATACTGTCTGCTACACAGTAATAGATGTAGAATAATATATTACAATTACAGTAATTTTTTTCCATGGTAGAAATTCATAGTAATGTGAAATACAAAAATATACATTTTTTCCTGTCTTGCAGTTTGGTTGCTATAGAATTAATAATTTTGTTTCGATTTCCTCGCGGCACACCAGCGGTCCATTCGCGGCACACCAGTGTGCCGCGGCACACCGGTTGGGAAACGCTGCCATATAAGATAGGAACATGAAATTATAAATGAACCATCAAATAGGTTCACTATATTACATAAATAAAACAGCACACTAAAGGTAAATAAAACAAAAATAAGTCGTGGACCTATTTTAGTAAAAAAAAATCTCTACTATTAGGGGGCCTTGAAATAATATTTATTTGTATGGCTTTGAGATTTGTCAATATTGTCCCCTTAATTAATTTGTCGTGTTAGGAAGGGTCCCAGGGGCGTCACTAACGGCCTCGCAGACCTTGCCGTGCGGGAGAGTCTGCAGGCTCTTGGGGTCCATAAAGAGTAAGACAAAAATAGAAAGAGGGGGGTCAAAGAATTAGAAAAACACCTTTTCTCGAGGGCCCAAATACGCATATTTATGCTCTCCCCAAGAAAAAATCTAAGTTACGGCGCTGATTCGATGTCACTGTAAGGTGTAACTCCATGTCTTACATAGATAGTCTCCTCGCTGCCAAAAGGGACGCTCAACTCTTACTCCAACCAACTAATTATCTACTGGGGATGAAATTTTCCATACAAGTTTCCAAACATAGAAGAAACTTTAATTCAGCGCAACTTGCTTAAGGAATTATGGGAATTAAGAATATTCTAAAATATGGTACTGTTTTAACTTTTTTTTTTCCTGAGAAAAACTCTGGGTCTCTTTTTCTCCCTAACTTCTCAAAGCGGTAATATTTTGTTCCTATCTTTGTAGTTCCAAACATCACCACTGCAGCAGCACTCAGCATTCCACGTGCAGCACCTTAGCTTGAATTTTCTTCCTTCTCTACTAGATGGCAGAAGAGTATCAAGTACTCAGAAACATGATTACTGCTATGCTCACGAGAAATTCAACTATGGACACACACTAAACAATAAGCTTGTAGGGAAATCACATATTCAAAGTTAAAAATTGTAAGTGCTTGGTTACATGCACGGAATTAGGAACAGTCCACGATGTAAATAACTTCCTGGGTCTTCAACAGATGACTATTTTATTTATCCTATTCAAGTCATGCCACGACAGTAGATTACCGTCATTGAATGAATAAAATAAAAGTTAGCACTTCTAGAAATTAGAATGACAGAAAAATTGCAAAATTGATATATATTTACTTACACTTAGTTTTCCCTTTCTTCCATGTTATTGTTTTTTCTGGAACTAACTAATTGTGTTTAATTGGATAAATTTTTGTTATTGGAGAAAGATATTACAATTTAAAATTAGGATACCTAAAATTTTACTATCAAACAATGATGCGAAATTGTGGAAAAATTTACGAATTAT
Organism: Thermobia domestica; assembly: GCF_964235325.1. NCBI lineage: Eukaryota > Metazoa > Arthropoda > Insecta > Zygentoma > Lepismatidae > Thermobia > Thermobia domestica. The sequence continues at coordinate 21,823,703 of NC_137456.1, read as the reverse complement.
TCATTTAGATATTGTAAAAAGTGACTAATACAGAGAAATTTCATTTGTAATATTATAGCATACTTTTAATTAGTATAACGTGGGAAATTCACACGTAAAATGGGATTTTTTTTCGTCTCGACATGGGATTTCATATTGTTTCAGGTTAACATCACTGCTATCAAGTGGATGACCAGAGGAAAATTACCCTTTCCTACTAATCGTACTAATTGTTTAACACCATTATATACGAGGGCGATTCAGAAAGTGTCGAATCCATAGTGTTCGGGGTCGCAGAGATGAACAGTGACACTTCCGATGTCGTTTAAATCCAAATTCAGCCCACAATAGTAGGTAACAGATGTCCAAACTCGCGAGCCCGACGCTCGTAAGCTCGGCACTCGCGCTCAACCGGGCTCGCGATCAATAATTGAGCGTGCGCCCGAGTGAGCCCGAGCCCCAATGAAATAAGTGAGGTAAGTGAGCGCGAGCCCCACTGAGCGCGAACCCAATCGAGAGAAGTGAGCGCGAGTCCGAGTGAGCGTGAGCCCAGTTAAGAGAAATGATCGCGAGTGCGAATGAGCGCGAGCCCAATTGAGAGAAGTGATCGCGAACTCGAGTTAGCACGAGCCCAATTGAGGGAAGTGATCGTGAGCCCGAATGAGCGTGAGCCCGAATGAGCGTGAGCCCGGTTGAGAAAAGTGATCGCGAGTGCCAATGAGCGCGAGCCCAGTTAAGAGAAGTGAGTGCGTGCCCGAGTGAGCCAAAGCCCTGTTGAGAGTAATGAGCTCGAGTCCGAGTGAGTGCAAGCTCAGTTGAGGGAATTGAGCGTGAGCTCGAGCTCAATTGAGTGCGAACCCGCGCTCACTTCATACTTACGTGGACTCATTTGGTTCAAAGTCAAAAAGATAGGAAACGCATTCCATGTGCAGAATTGAAAAGGAAGATTGAAACAACTTTAAAAAAACAAAAAGCACATTCTTGAGGTCTGAGCTGTTATTTTATTGTCCAAAGGACTTCAAACACCTTTTGATAGAAAACCGACTTTTTCAAGGTTATTATGTGGGGTGGTATTTGTTTGAGACAGGTATTTGTTTTTGTTTTTTAGTAACAACTTCCATGACCCAAGCTTATTATTATTATTATTATTATTATTATTATTATTATTATTATTATTATTATTATTATTATTATTATTATTATTATTATTATTATTATTATTATTATTATTAAGATCATAGAGTAAGGAAACTGCTTGACCTTGCAAAGTAGGAAATTTATATACTAGCAACTAATGAAGCTGTGCGCCATCGAAGCTTTCACAGTCTTAATATGCATCGTTATATTGATTGTTCCTGTGTGTTTTAAAGCAGTGTTCGCTTAATCAGTACCTATTGTATTACTAAAATATAGCTAAATTAATTTCCGTGAAATGTGGTCTTCCTATCACCACGGCAGGGCGAGGTTGTGGATCAAGGAGAAGGCCTCTAGATACAGAGGTTGGCTACGAATATACTGAAGAAGCAGTCGCGGACAGACGACAAGGGGTGATCCTCCAGATTGGGGATTTGGTGTGGGGCTAACAACCTCATCCTATTAAAAAAAAAAAAAAAGGGGAGTTGTTCAGGTATATTCGCAGAATCCTCAGATCAGAACTGATAACTTGACACGAACTCAGCAAAGTAAAATCGACATGAGATTTGGAATATGGAATATAAGAAGTCTCTTTAGGGCAGGCGCGTTAAAATTTGTAACGAATGAGTTTAGAAATAGAGGATGGACCTAGTGAGGTATTAGGAAGTTCGATGATAAGGAAATGGAGCAGTGAAGTCGGAAATTTTACGTTCTTTTACATGAAACGAATTAAAAATTATCAAACTAGGTACAGGGCTTTTCGTTCACAAACGAATAATATCAGCAATTACATGGGTTAAATTTGTTACTGATAGATTTTCTTTTACTTCTCTTAAGGATCAGTGGTGTAACATTATTCTTTTAAATGCACATACCCTAAAAGAAAATAAGGATGACGATAAAAAGAAGACAGTTTTTAAGAAAGAATAAAACGGACATTTGATATATCCGAATATCTCCCGAAATACCATATGAAAATTCTTTTAGGCGGTTTCAATGCGAAGGTAGGTCGAGAAGGTATTTTCAAACCGATTATAGGGAATAAATGTCTGCATAACGAAAGTTGTGACAACGGCGTTAGATTTGTGAACTTTGCAACATCCAGAAACCTTATCGTGAAGATTACAAAATTCCATTTTGTAAAATCTCCGAATGTTTTACATTATTCGTTTCAACGTTTCCTTCAGTTTTGTTAGTTATCAGTTTTAGTATCTCTACTAAAACTTTATGAAAAAATATCAGGTCGAGGTATTTTGACTTCCATTTTTGTTCTGAGAGAATATTTTTTTTTATCAGCAAAACCATAATAACTTTTATTTTTTAAAAAATGTATTATTATCATTTTAGATTTACACATTAAAGCTCACAGTAATATTTTCTGGTGTTGTATTACTGGTTTCCAGTGTGTTCGGAAAATGATAGAGAAAAGAAAAATAAACACAAAGGAAAAAGAAAACCTAAGAAAGTAAAAGCAAGCTGTGCATCGTGTCAGTTCAATTTGCGAAAACCATTCCATCAGTAGAAAGCATGTCGTATTTCTAAAATATGACAAATAGTTATATTAGCATGTATTTATACATTATATAGTCATACAAGCATGTGTTTATTAGAAGTATATACGATATCAAAAGAATACGAGTTTTCTCTTGTAATACGCCGTAATGTATCATTCACTATCTCTTGCTATATTCTAAGTAATCGAAAACTGTAATTTCGTAAAGAAGAATAAACAAAAATGAACTAAGACATAATCAAATATACATATCGACGAATGTTTAGGATAATATTTCAATTGAAGATATCTCCACTCTCTCTTTCTCTCGGTTAACATGTGCATGATTCTTGCATCTCATCTCTAGATATAGAAATTTGAGCAAAGAGAAGTCATCATACACCTTGCAAGAAATTAAATTTAAAAGTATTAAGTTGACTTTGAGTAGATTTGAACCCATTACCCCCGTATTTCTAACCTACTGCCTATAACTCTTTTTTTTTTTTCTTTTTAATTTCACTTCATAACACATAAAGTACAGTCAGATTACATGAGTATCAGAGAACAGTTCTTGCTTGCTATTAGTAGAGTGACAGAGATCAGAATATACGAGTACACATTGGTAAGACGTCCAAAGGTGAGGACTTAGTTATAATCTTCAACTAGAGCTACATCGAGGAAATTTACGAAGAGGATTTTTCTTCTGGTTGGTGGAAAATGTCTATATCTGGTATACAAGTAATCCTGGTATCCGGTGATACGGCGTAACTCAGGAGTAAGGATATAATGAACAGTAGTCGATATTAACCATAGCACTGAGTTGTGTTTGGAGCTGGGAAAGAGACGGAGATCAGGAAATAAGACTAGATCACTGGTAACAGAAGCTGGCACTGTACGGTGGCCCAAATATGAACTGTATTACAACAGTATGTTAAGCGATGTTCCAAATCATCGACACGACCACACTTGATATAAAGGGCACTGTCACTGAAGTGTAAGCGATATCTTTTAGCACGAGTGTCCACAAGGTCGTTCACCACAGTATACCAAATCGATATTGTCGGTCCACAAAGGTGAGAGTCAAAGATATTGCTCCACACTCTCGGCCATTGTCGTGCAGGGTGCTTTTCATAGAGACGATGAGTGAGGAGAGAGAGTTGGCGAAGTAAATACTTCCACTAGACCAGCGGAGAGGTCGCCACTGAGGCACCACGGCTGTTGCAAAGGTTTAGAGACCAGAGCGTTGAACGTTACTTGCTGCATTAAAAAAGTTTACCGTCCCTCTCAACAACGAAGCTATCCAAGACGTGAACCTACAGTTTAAAATGAATCCTATCCACCTGAGCACCCACTGAGAATCGAATTTGGGTCTCCTGCGTCGAACTAAATCATTGTCTTAATGTAGGTATATTAGTAAAATATATAATTACGAAATATAAAGAAAATAACCTCAAGAACTTTTGGGTAAATAGTTAAAAAAACTCACTTTCAAGAGTAAACAATACGTCAGGGAATTTTTGTGAATAAATGGATTATGCCATATTTCAGATTCTAAATAAAGTATTTGTTTTTTTATTGAATCGGTACAAGATTGCCTGAATCGCTTATGGAAACGAAGATTAAAAGTCATCCCAATATATCCCTTCTTGATTTTTTCAAGAAAAAGTACTTACGACGCATTACAGCCTTAATGAGATATTTTAATTATGAAATATGAATAAAATCGTGTGAGCACTTTTAGAGGAAATTATCCGAGAAAAACCCAGCCTCAAGAGCAAACTATCCTTTCTCATTAGAAATTATTTCTGGAGTAATTTAAGGTTGTTAATTAAATACTGAATTTATGGAATGTGACTAAAGTTCCTCGAACATTTTGTAAGAAAATCATGAAAAAAAATAACTGATTCCTCAATCCACACGTAAACTGTCCAGTGGCGGATCTAGCCCGGGCCGGGGGACCTAGGTCCCCTTAGTTTTTGAGTGACAAAAGTAATTTAAGCTATTATTTATATATTTTTGAAAGTGTATAGTAAGTCTGGGGTCTGACTGCCCCCCCCAATTTTTACCTTCTAGATCCCCCTCTGAAACTGTCCATTGTTAATTTTTCAGGAGAAATAGCTTAAACTATTAAAACTAACTAACTCCAACTAACTGTATGGCCTATCAAACCAAGAGGTTCATTGCTGCGTGCACAAAAGCTCTCCATTGACTTCTCTCCTTAGTCAACTGGATACAGTTTCTACTTTGTATTCCTATTTCTGCGAGATCCATCTTAATTTTGTTCTCCCATCTGCGCCTAGGTCTTCCTAATGGTCGTTTTCCGATTGGATACTCAGTGAAAACTTTGAAAGCATATCTACTTTCTTCCATACTGGCTACATGACCTGTCCACCTAAGCCTCTAAGGTTTGATGGCTTAAACAATGTTTGGTAAACGGTATAAATTATGCAGTTCCCGCCATTCCCGATTCTCTTTCCTCTTGGGTCCGAATATTCGTCTCAGGGAGCTTCTTCGTGGCTAAGCTGTTAGCGTAGCGTTCGATTCCCGGCGGGAGCTCATGCGATAAAGAGTCCACATTAATCAATAGGTCCCGTCTCATATACCCTCGCTGCTGAAAGGGACGTTAGATCCCACACTAAAACAATCAATTCGTCTCAGGATCTTGTTCTCAAATATTTTCAGTCTGTGTTCTTTATTTTTGCAGTAATTTGCAGTATTACGATTCTGGCAAACTTTCATGTATTTACTTTTCTCTGCATTAACTTCCAAACCCATGTCCCTGTAAGCGTTTAATAAGACCTCTGCATTTCTTTCTGTTGTTCTCTTATTATTCCCTATCATATTTACGCCATGAGCATATGCCAGAACCTGGTGAATATCATTCAGCTCTATGCCCAGGTTGTTACCTTTGATTTTCCTTATAGCATACTCGGGAACAAAGTTGAATAATAATGGTGACAACGCATCTTCTTGTTTCAGGCTACTCTCGATGTGAAAGCACATGAAGAGGAATTTTTCTCTTCGGATTTCATTCGGTATTCCAAATTTTGTAAGAATGTTGTACAATATTTCCCTTCTAACCAAGTCGTAGGCGTTTCTGAAATCAATTAATAATGTACCAGCGTATCATATTCATATTTCTTTGTGAGTATTTATCGAATGATAAATATCTGATCGATAGTTCATTTCGCCCAAATCCGTACTGATAATGTCCAATCATTTAATCTACGTGAGGGGTCAATCTTGCTAATAGAATGTAAACTATCCATTGATAATTCTTCACGAGAAATGACTTATGCTGTGTTAGGGCTTATTAATCATGCGTCTATTTGTGAAATATGAACACAATCGCTGGAGTCGTTTTCGAGAAAATTGGATTTGTTTTTCTCGAGAAAAAAGTGTAATTTGTAGACTTCTTAATGAAGCAATTCCTAGAATGTTACTTTTTTCAACTATGGCACACATCAATATTGGTTTACTAAATACAAATGAAATCGTTAGACCCGGTTTTGAAAAAAATATATATAGTAATTTTCTATTTTTAACCTCCAGTAAATTATACTTACTTTTGTGATAGACAACATCATGTCCGTCAAATTTCTTAGAGTGCTCCCATTTCTTCTCACATTCCGGGTTCGATTCCCTGCGGGAGCTCATGTGGCTCGGAGTCCACGTTAATCAGTAGGTCCCATCTCATATAGCCTCGCTGCTGAACGGGACGTTAAACTCAAAATCAATTCAATTCCTCTCACATTATCATTCCATTCCATGAATCATCCTTGCGTTTGAGCCTGCAATATGTGAAATTAGAAATTTCAATTTTATTCTTGCTTTTGGAAGTAGAAGTAAAATACGAGGAGTAAAAATCTGAGTGATCTTACAAAACATTCTGACCTTCTTTAAAATTCGTTTTGGATTCATTGTACTGTGTAGCTTCCATTCATATAAGGCAGTGTTCGAAGTGGAAAAAAACAGAGGTGGTAATATATGATTTTGATTCGACATACCGGCTATCTAAATGAATGTTAAAATACAGTGAGGGCATGCTAGCTAAAAGATTGCATTTCTATTTGCATAATGACTGAAAACCATTGGAACGTTTCTCTGTAGTAACGCGAGGGGGGGGGAGGGAGATATGGACAGATTTTGATCCCCGCCAACAACTTTTTGAAAAAAAATTAAGAACAATAACCCCTTACATTGTATTATAGAGAATGATACACGAAAATGCTCAAAAACCGAATGAGGATATTAACAATTTCCTGCGGGAAAACTCGACTCTGGGGGTATTACAAACCCCCGGAAGGATCGCCCCCTACAGCAGAAAACCCCTAAATCCGCCCATACTCAAAACACGGCACTTATATGCATTAAGGCAGGAAGACACACACACACGCACACATACATAACAAAGATACAATTCAATATGGCACATCAAATTATAAACTACGTGAACTTTTTTGAAAACATCTCATTCGAAACAAAAAGTACGAAAAAGATAACTAAAATGTCGGTGTTATCAACTCAGAAATTATTTCTACATAAGAAATAAAATCTTTTCACGTGCAAAGCTATTCGTCAACTACCGTGTATAAAAATGGATTTATTAAAGGAATTAGCATCTACTCTCCACTGAAGAACCAGAGGCAGTATGCCTTCATCACTGAAAAACCAGAGGTGGTATGACATACGACCACATACCGTCTCACTTCGACCACTGTATGTAGGGTCAAATGTTCAAAACAACGATAAGCTATCAAAATGTAACTTTAAATAGCCTTTTCGGTTTCTGAAGGTTCCATAAAACGCGGCAATCGATGGAGATATCGAATTCGACTTTTGTCACGTCACGATGACGTCCTTGCCTACAGTCGAAAGTAAAACACTCTCAGAACCCTTTCTCATTTTGATCTTGTAGTTCTAGAAATCACCACTAGAGCAGCACTCGTCGTTGAATTGGCAAGAGCTTTACCGTTTCTCCACTAGATGGCAGAGGAATGCTTAACATTTAATCAGAGACTTATTCGTCATGACTTACCACGTTCACTACTATTTCCACAGTAAATTAAGTTATTGACAGCAAAGTAAGAAGTGTATAATACACAAGAAAGTTCTTCTGTTCTAAATTAAAGATAACAGATACATTTTGCATTAACAGTTAAGGCTAATAACTTTCCATTTCAATGTAATATCTTTAAGTGATATTTTTTGGTGAAACAATATATTGAAATCCGTATCGATAAATTGTGCTACATATTAAATTAATACATGTCATGTTGAAGAGTCACTGTTAGTGTCAACATTGCACCAGGAACGCACCGGACCGGAACAACGTTTCCAAAGTTATTTGTCTTATATTTTATGTAGTTCAGTTACAAATTGACTTGTGGACTGTGTGCATTAGGCCTACAGCTGTTTCGACATATATATATATATATATATATATATATATATATATATATATATATATGTACAGTCACCCACAAAAGTACCTAGACCCCTGACTGTTTTAATTCCATTACTTGGGGTCCAAGTACTTATGTGGGTGACTATACATTTCAGCTAAATGACTATATTACCGAAACACTTGATTCACAACATTTGAACAAAATTACGTCCAAAGAAAACTCGCCGAAACAATAAATCACCTTTTCACGATTCTTCAATAACAACTAAAATTTATTATTATTATTATTATTTTAATGGCGAGAAAATTATTAGTCGTTTTTGAGAAAATAATCGGAACTGAACATAGTTATATCCGTAAACTTCTTTAACCGAAATTTGGCAATAAAAACGAGATATTCTAAGGTTATTCAAGAAATATTTAGTTTCTATAAAATACTGCAAATATTCATACTTAAAATATATACATACCAGCAGTGGCGTATTTAGGAGGCCTATCGGGCTCAAGCCCCCCGAAATAAATTTGTTATATGCACGATTTCATTAAACTTTATTGGCACCCAAAAGGCAAAATATGAGTTTATTCACGTGTTGTGCATCCCCCCGAAATACGCCACTGCATACCGGTATATAGAAACTCCGTTCATCACATTACATTAAATAAACATTTATGACGTTTTGAATCTTACAGTGCTTAAAGGCTACATGTTCTAATTTGGACTATAATTATATGTGAATCTCGCTCTTTTTAAAACATCAACAGTTACTGGAAATGGTAAAATATTTATTATAGAGTAAAACACTTCTTTCTGACGTTAGCGTTTGTAAATAAACTAACGACTGGTTCAAATCTATCTTTCATATAACAGTTCGGTTTCTATGTACATTTTACTAAACAGACTGGTACTGTGCAGTGCTGCCATCTACCATCCTTTAAATAATCTAAGTGGACAACGCAACCTGTTCAATGCTCAATGAATTTAAAAGCTTTTTTATTACATTATCTATGTCTGCCTATGTGTGTGTGTGTGTGTGTGTGTGTGTGTATGTGTGTTATTTTCGAATTTTCCTCTTCTGAGTCCTCCATTTAATAGAGCATCAAAAACTATCTCAAAGAAGTGATAGAACTTTTCGTGTCACTCTTACCGTTCCGGAGATATTCGCCAAATTCAAATTTCGGGAGATTTAAGGAGCCATATCTCGGGAACGGAAGTCATAGAGAGATAATGTGAGTGTTGATCACTACCTAAGAGGGTGGTGAACACTTAAGAGGATGGTAGTACCAAATATCAACCGGTAGCCAGTGACCAACTGGCCATCGTTCCCCAAATATTAGTCAAAATGTTCGGATTTCGGTAGATTTAATGAGCTATATCTCGGGAACGGTTAAGTCATAGAGAGATAATGCGAGTGTTGATCAATACCTAAGAGGGTGGTGAAGACTTAAGAGGATGGTAGTGCCAAATAGTAACCGGTGGCCACTGACCAACTGACCACCGTTCCCGAGATATTGGGCAAAAAAGTTCCGATTTCGGAAGATTTAAGAAGCCATATCTCGGGAACGGTAAGTCATACAAAGATAAAGTAAGTGTTGATCAACACCTAAGAGGAAGGTGAACATTTGAGAGGATGGTAGTACCAAATAGCAACCGGTGGCCACTAACCAACTGGCCATCGTTCCCCAAATATTGGTCAAAATGTTCGGATTTCGGTAGATTTAAGGAGCCATATCACGGGAACGGTTAAGTCATAGAGAGCTAATGCGAGTGTTGATCACTACCTAAGAGGGTGGTGAACACTTAAGAAGATGGTAGTACCAAATAGTAACCGGTGGCCACTGACCAACTGGCCACTGTTCCCCAAATATTGGCTAAAATGTTCGGATTTCGGTAGATTTAAGGAGCCATATCTCGAGAACGATAAGTCATAGAGAGATAATGTGATTGCTGATCAATACCTAACAGGGCGGTGAACACTTAAGAGGATGGTAGTACCAAATAGTAACCGGTGGCCACTGACCAACTGGCCACCGTTCCCGAGATATTGGCGAAAGAAGTTCGGATTTCGGGAGATTTTAGGAGCCATATCTCGGGAACGGTAAGCCATAGAGAAATGACATTGTTGTTGATCAATACGTAATAGGATGGTGAACATTTTGGTATCAAATAGTAACCGGTAACTACTGGTTATATCTGTATTTTCAATATATATATATATATATATATATATATATATATATATATATATATATATATATATATATATATATATATATATATATATATATATATACGGTCATAAAATGTTACAGCTGAATATAGCTAATTCAACAGATCCCCTAACATGCAGGTTCCAAATATGTAAGTGTATTAACTATTGAATTTAATCAAATAAACATACAATTTCATATAAGAAAAATCATCTTAAATTTGTTCTGGCAATGTTATTCGAGCATTCTCAACTGGTTTTATGTGCTTAGATAAATATAAAGGAAGCGAAAACTATCTGCATATACAGGTGAGCTCTTCGCGCTTCAGCAAATAAAACCGGGCCTCTTATTGCCATCAAAATCAGTTCAAGAAGAAAAGAATATAGTGCAAGTGCAATATTAGATTAGTGCTTCAATCCAAAGTTACAAAATAAGGATATCAAGTTATTCTTATATATATATAAAAGAGACTGATGTTCTCAGTAATTGATTTTTTTTAAATGTATTTTTTTTCTTAGGAGTCCTTTCAGCGCTAGTGCCCTTAGGCACGTGCCTACTGTGCCTGTGCGTTAATCTGCCACTATGAATGTGAAATTTTGTCTTTTAGGGTAGAACTAAAAGATAGTTTAAGAGATTTTTTAACTCTCCCCAATCAGTTTTTTATTATAAAAGCTTCTTATACACCTCAGTAATAAATATTACAGATAAAATAGAAGTTCCTTTTACACATTCTGGTAGTTTGCTGGTGGAGTTTGTAGGAACACAATGACCAAGCACTAGGGCGATAAGAACCAAGGCTCTTGTGACCAAACTGAGTGTAGATGCCTCTCAGAGACCCGGCGTCGTAGCGAGTAGTAAGGATAAAGGAGCTCTCAGAGACCCGGCGTCCTAGAGAGTGGTAAGGATAAAGAAACTCTCAGAAACCAGGCGTCCTAGAGAGTAGTAAGGATAAAGGAGCTCTCAGAGATCAGGCGTCCTAGAGAGTGGTAAGGATAAAGGAACTCTCAGAAACCAGGCGTCCTAGGGAGTAGTAAGGATAAAGGAGCTCTCAGAGATCAGGCGTCCTAGAGAGTGGTAAGGATAAAGGAACTCTCAGAGGCCAGGCGTCCTAGGGAGTAGTAAGGATAAAGGAACTCTCAGAAACCAGGCGTCCTAGGGAGTAGTAAGGATAAAGGAGCTCTCAGAGATCAGGCGTCCTAGAGAGTGGTAAGGATAAAGGAACTCTCAGAGGCCAGGCGTCCTAGGGAGTAGTAAGGATAAAGGAACTCTCAGAAACCAGGCGTCCTAGGGAGTAGTAAGGATAAAGGAGCTCTCAGAGATCAGGCGTCCTAGAGAGTGGTAAGGATAAAGGAACTCTCAGAAACCAGGCGTCCTAGGGAGTAGTAAGGATAAAGGAGCTCTCAGAGATCAGGCGTCCTAGAGAGGGGTAAGGATAAAGAAACTCTCAGAAACCAGGCGTCCTAGAGAGTAGTAAGGATAAAGGAGCTCTCAGAGATCAGGCGTCCTAGAGAGTGGTAAGGATAAAGGAACTCTCAGAAACCAGGCGTCCTAGAGAGTAGTAAGGATAAAGGAGCTCTCAGAGATCAGGCGTCCTAGAGAGTGGTAAGGATAAAGGAACTCTCAGAGGCCAGGCGTCCTAGGGAGTAGTAAGGATAAAGGAGCTCTCAGAGACCAGACGTCCTAGAGAGTGGTAAGGATAAAGGAACTCTCAGAGGCCAGGCGTCCTAGGGAGTAGTAAGGATAAAGGAACTCTCAGAAACCAGGCGTCCTAGGGAGTAGTAAGGATAAAGGAGCTCTCAGAGATCAGGCGTCCTAGAGAGTGGTAAGGATAAAGGAACTCTCAGAAACCAGGCGTCCTAGGGAGTAGTAAGGATAAAGGAGCTCTCAGAGATCAGGCGTCCTAGAGAGTGGTAAGGATAAAGGAACTCTCAGAAACCAGGCGTCCTAGGGAGTAGTAAGGATAAAGGAGCTCTCAGAGATCAGGCGTCCTAGAGAGTGGTAAGGATAAAGGAACTCTCAGAGGCCAGGCGTCCTAGGGAGTAGTAAGGATAAAGGAGCTCTCAGAGATCAGGCGTCCTAGAGAGTGGTAAGGATAAAGGAACTCTCAGAAACCAGGCGTCCTAGGGAGTAGTAAGGATAAAGGAGCTCTCAGAGATCAGGCGTCCTAGAGAGTGGTAAGGATAAAGAAACTCTCAGAAACCAGGCGTCCTAGAGAGTAGTAAGGATAAAGGAGCTCTCAGAGATCAGGCGTCCTAGAGAGTGGTAAGGATAAAGGAACTCTCAGAAACCAGGCGTCCTAGGGAGTAGTAAGGATAAAGGAGCTCTCAGAGACCAGACGTCCTAGAGAGTGGTAAGGATAAAAGAGCTCTCAGAAACCAAGCGTCTTAGAGAGTGGAGGTGATGAATAGTCGATGGAGATTGATACCTTCTGCGGTGTGTTGGCTTCTTTTATCCTGTAATATCGCTGACTTCGTTGATCTTCGGTATTTAGCTATTGTTGACGATGGTCAACTACGTTTTCTACGTGGTTGTCGTTTGAAGTTTGTTTACAGCAAGCACGTTGAGTTGGGAACACGTGTAGAACCTTACAATACATAGTTCGAACTATGATCTTCCATTTAAGATGATTCATAAACACTTTTAGATATATATCTAGAGTAACTTATATGAAGTGTTTTTTCATTGCGCAAATAAATGTGTTAATACAGTTCTATTGATGAAAACTTTATGAACTTATTAATTGCAATTTATTATATTAGTTACTGATTTACTTACTGGAGTTTTCAATTATTAGAATGACATAGTGAGACTTACTGTATTGTTAGTATGTCCTTTGCTTTGCACGATAACTACTAAATACAGGACATTTTTTGAGTTCTGTTCATCGCAATAGATAGATAGAGCTATTATCTCGGTAGAGTACTTTAACGACATCAAACCGTTAACATAGTAATAGGTAACAGTGACATATGTCCATTCGTTAGTTCACACGATAACTCTTAAAAAGAAAGCAAATTTTGAATTTCCTTTCTTGGCATTAGATAGCTAACTTGGTTATCTCGGCTGAGGTCGTTAATTAATACAATCCATTAATATCTTGACGGGTAACGGCGACTTACTTTGATCCGTTAGTTTTTTCCTTGTTACTTTTGTTTTTTTCTTGCAATAGACAGCTAGAGCTATTACTCGGCCAAGTTCTTTAACACAGTCAATTCATTAATAAAGTAACTATAGTAGCAAGAAAGCTTTCGGCAAGTTGGCGCTTGCTTGGCTTTTGGCTTTCTACGCTTGCACCTGTAACGCATGCTTTCATACAATCTGCTTTTTGTTGTACTTGTAAGCGATGCTTTAGATCCTTTGTAAAGCTTCATAGCATCACTAGCCGTTCATTGGATATTGACTTGACTTGTAAATCGGTTGCGTCAAGCTTGAATAGAACACTGAATGCAAGGTTGCCCCATGTAACTTCGTTACTGGAATCCAACTTGCGGCCTAGCGGATTGTTTCGGTCCAGCAAGGAAAAGGCCAGGTGTCTTTTTTCATTGATGCTCGACGTTGCAACGCTCCATACCGACTGGAACTGCATGGTCTGAGCTGTCTGCCCAGGGTCACTCAAAATCAATACCCTTACTCGTCGCCGAGTACTAGCGGTTTAAAAAGCATGTGTTTCCTCTGTTCCATCCTGTATACTAGGGATGCGCACGAGTCGAGTCGAGACAGAATTTTCCTGAGAAAATTCGAGTCGGGACACAGCTCTTCCAATAGAAAAATATGCGTTTTAAGAGTCGAGACATCACTTTTACAGCACATTTTCGAGAGACAGCCTCAAATCTTGTCTCGTGCACATCCCTACTGTATACTAAATATTTCAATATTTCATAGATACTAGATATATAATGAAAAGCTTTTATGGTGCGTGTTCAGTCGAATCTACACATCCTCCAAAACTAGGTTAGTATACTGGAGAGTGAAAATTAAAAAAATAAATTAATTAAATTTTTTGAAAGTGTCTGACGATTTTTGTTTGTATTTCATAAAAATCAATAAATTATTAACGACTTTATACATAATATAGCCACACATCTTTAAGATTCGAGAAAGGATTGTGTACTTTTGGGAATAATTTATTTCTGGGTGATTTTTATCCGAAACAATTCAAGAGGCCATTTGGTTCACATTTTGAATATAAACTCTGGAAAGGATAACAGAGAGGATGATACTAACTGTATATATGGGATATGGCTAGCCAACGTTACAGTCGGCCGTTAACCGTTATCTGATTGAGTCCATTAACAAGTTCGGCCGAAATATTTACATTAGGTATTTGCTGTAATAAACAGAATTTAAGAAAAATCGTTTGCATAAATGGGATATGGTGTACAAATGGTCACCGTTACAGCCCACGTTATCCGTTAAAACGTTAACATTTTGACTCCATTAACGAACTCAGCTGAGAGAATTGTTCTAGCTATCTGTTATAAGTAAACATAATTCGAAATTTCGATTACATGTATTAGAATGGGATATAGATCGCCACCGTTAAGTCGCCGTTACCCGTTAACTTTATAACGGATTGACTTTATTAACGGACTCAACCGTGATAACTGCAGCAGTAGTTATCTATTACAAAAGGTAGAATTTAATAAATTAACATCCATTCAAGAGTTATTTTGTGGAGTAACAAACGGATGAAGTAGCAACACAATCTTATAAGTTTCATTGCGTGATCCTAATAAATGTTTCATTAACAACCTGACACCAGAGGCGCACTCACGGGGAGTCTATCAGGTCCGGACCCCACCTAAAACTTCGTAACTCGACTAACATTTGTACTTTCTTAAATGAAATTAAGTTTTTTTTCAATTTAACGCCTCATGTTTATGCCTGTTAGGTTAATAGAGACTATGATTAAAGCAAGTAAATGATGATGGAAGAATTGGTAGAATCAGAATCTGGAAGGAAACGGGAGTACTCCGAGAAAACCCACAGATACGATGTTTTCCACCACTAACTTACTTGGCCGGGGACCAAACCAGAAACCCAACGCAGCACAGGTAAGCGCTCTATTACTGAGCCTTTGTGCCTCCCTTCAGGGCCGTGCCGTGGAAAATCAGCGCCCGAGGCGAAAGTATACAACGGCGCACCCATACATATATTCCAAGCAATTTTTCCTTTCTTTTTTTCTTTTTTCTCCCGAATTTTTCGCCCCTTTTACTTCGGCGCCCGGGGCCGTCGCCCCACTCACCCCCCACGGCACGGCCCTGTTCCCCTTACACTGTCTTAACATAATTATTATCTTTTAAAAGAGAAATGACTAATGTAGTAGCCTAAATATTGTATTTTACACCTTCCTTCCTTTATAAAAATAATTTAGTTCTTTCAAATTTTCTGAGAGTAGAGATGGCAGTAATTAACAAGTATTTATTGTCTTTTTGGGTGCAGAATAATACGTGTTTAATACTACATAGACATACTGGATTCTCCGCCCAAGAAAAACTTTCTACCACTCCCAGCAAAAACTTCTGAATGTGCGCTTCCCTGACACTATGCCGTAAAAAGGCTTATTTCTCAGGGAAAGGTCCACAAGAAACTTGTTATAATTTTAACTTACTTGAATCGTCAACCTGTGTACAGATTCATTTGAATTCTAGATAGTTGAGTTCAGTTAACCAGATTTAATTTTATTTATTTATTGATTTATTTGTTTTTTACTGGGATAATAAGATAGAAAATTGTCACGTTAGTAGTTCGCCTCTTATAATGCAAATTATTTGATTTGAAAATGATTTCAATATTATAATTATTTGTTTAACAAGTGGCATAGTGTGTCGTACCTTTTTGAGCTTCAAGATTTTCAGACAAAATGGTCGGAATTCGTATGAAAATTTAGTCACTCATCCTTATATAGTTAACTTTGTTTGTTGAAATATTATTAATTAAATTATAGGTCAATACGCAACAGGAACATATGCAGAGGGTGGTGGGTCACACTCCTTTAAATTCCAACTTTTCAGTAAACTTAGTCTAATTTTAAGGATAATTTTACTAATTTTAATATAATTTATTCTCATATTGAATTTGCAACTTACTCAGAAGCTTTCGTTCACTCCGAAACAAGTTCCTACGTATGTGCCTCATAATTTCCAAAAGTGACTAATACATACAGTATATATATATATATATATATATATATATATATATATATATATATATATATATATACTGTATATATTGTGCATATATAATATATATAATGTATATCGCAAAAAATATGACACTTTATGTTCTGGAGAAAATCTAGAATATTTGGAGTTCTGAACAATTTTTGAGGGAGAGCTCCTTCGTGGCTAAGCAGTTAGCGTACGCGCCTTTAGTTCGGTTCCCAGCGAGAGCTCGTGTAGTTCGAATTCCTCGTTAATCAGTAGATCAACGTCTCATATAGCCTCGCTGCTGAAAAGGACGCTTAAGTTAACTCAACTCAATTTTTGAAGAGACAGAATATGTAAATGCGAGACTTTCCCGGCTAAAGGTGGACTTCTCACAGCTCTAGTTATATCAGATACAATTAATTGATGATCGGTTACTTAGTAAATCTTGATTTATTAGAATATAATAAAATCATAACTTCTTATTTGACTATTAATTGGAATTCTGTAGTCCACATAAAATCAGAAAATAAATTTGATTTAACAATTCTGTAGTTTACTAGTGCCAAGACTTTTAGGAAAGATTCCATATTACCAGAGTAATTAGCAAATTAACCTAACTGATCTATAACTATTTGTTGTAACTACACGTGTATGAGTGTTTCTGAATTTAAGTCGTGTTGCTATATGAATTATCCTCCAATCACGTAGCACTATTGTCACAAGCAGAAGACAGAGTGCTTGTCATTGGCTACTGATGTCCTTGAAAGCACCGTCTGTTGCAACGTTACAGAACTAAGCAAAAGCCGTACAGCCATTACTCACTGGCAAAGTTCAGATGTTGTGTACAAATTGCCACACTGTATAACTCCACGTGCTTCCAGGTCAGTGAGGGTAAATAAGTAGTGTTGGACCAGGCCGGGAGTACTGCAACAGAGGCTGAAGTATAGGTGATTGTGTAGGCTTAATTTAAAACGTGTAAAATAAAAAAAAATAAAAATTACACTAAGATATCATGATCAGTTATATATGATCTTGCATACACGGCCATACACCAGAGCCACTGATATGGAGGAGGCAACTCCAACATTTTTTTTCTTTTTAGGTTTTTTTTTATTCAATTGTAACTTTTTTTTTTCAAGTTTGAAATTCCCGTTGACTTACCTATGGTACGTGGTTAAGTGTAAGGGCAACTTTATCAGCGATACTTTTCTGCAGAAACTGTTTAAATTTTAAATAAATGGAAGAAACACAAGATATTCCAATTTGCAACATCAATATTACATCAAATATCGATTATGACCACGATATTAGAAAGTATGTGCTTCTCAAACTCAGGGGGTTGGCGGTTGCCCTCCTGTTCTCCCCAATTGACGCCCCTGTGTTTGCTACCCTGTATTTGTAATGGATAAAATCATCATGTCATGGTGGGGTTTTCAAAAAAAAAGTCTGAGGGGAGATCCAGGGCTGGATTAACTCCTGTGGAGGTCCGAGCCTAGAAAAAATATGTGGCCCCTGCTAATTTCATTTAATACATTTCTGTGAAAGTACAATAAGAAAGCTAAGAAATATGTTTAATATGTTTGGTCATATTTTATTTTATAATGATGATTGTATCTTTATGATTTCTTTAAGATAGCACGCTGAGATTTTGATCAGAGTGGAGGCTCCTATCTACCTAGAGGCTCAGGATTAAAGCTCCTCCCTAAGCTCCCCCTTAATCCGGCTCTGGGGAGATCTCATTAAAAAATTGTTTGTGTACCATGAAATCTATACTCGACCCTGCCTACACTATGGATGGAATGTAGAGGGTGTATCGAACGACAAAATCAGTAGATTCTTGGTTATTGATTGGAATTTCAGCACCTAGACTACATAAGGGAAGATCAATAGATTATTTTTGTCAACAACACATGTCGTTGCGACACGTACTACGAGCTGGAAAGGAAATACAAGTAACCATAGAAATAAGAAGCTTTCCTGGCGGCGAATATTATAGAGATGTTCTCAGGATACCAGCCAGGTGAAGTCCGACGATAAAGAAGACGTTTCAAGAACTCACATCGTCCTCGTCTTCAGGGTGATTATGCTGAGACCAGTTCGTGTGCACTATATATAAGGGAGTAAGGGAAACTAAGAATCTGTGTCTCTGATTGGATGGTCTATAGCTTGAAGCTGACTGGTCGTATTCGTATATGCTTTTCTTTTATGACTAGTGTCCGTGTCTAGCTGAGTTGAAATGCTGTATCCCTGTTGATATTGTTGGATTCTTGTGGATTCTTGTGGTATGGCAAGAAATTCTTTAAAACATGACGTTGCTCTAGTTTACACATTCGTTGTTGCCAAGGCTGTAGTGCTAAATTTGGGATGCAAGGTGGATGCAAAATGTCCTCGAACCCACAGTTCTTCACTACAGCCTTGGCAACAACAGCCAGGTGGTCTGGAGGATTGTCAGGTACATGTATTACGTGTGCCTAATGAACTGACGCAACAAGACAGGTACAACTAATACGGTTTTTCTTCCATAGATGGCCCTATATGTCATAGACGAGTTATTACCAGTGGCATCATATTTCAGATTCAGGCCGGAATTTTTTGGAAATAACTTCGTATTTTAGTAAGTTTGAAAATTAAAATTAATTTTACCCTCACCATGTAATAAACTTATCATGTCTTATTGTAATACCTTTACTTTAATAATTTCAATAATTTTGTTGTTTCTCATGGCTTAAGACAATTTAGCGTGAGGTGTAAATTCTTAAAATTTAACAACAGTTATGACAATGTGGTTTCTTTAGCCCACAAGTTTAAATTTCAAAATTTTCATAATTTTATTTCCTTTCATTGATTGACAATTTGCCCGGGATATAAATTTCTACGTTTTTTAAAAATAAATGTTTCTTTGCTCCAGGTGTGTAAATTTTCAAATGTTCACAAATTTATTCTTTTTGTACAAAAATTTAGCTTGAGGTGTAAATTTTTGACAAGATGTCTAAAATTTTGGATGAACTTTTTTGTTGTTTTAATGCCTAAATTTCCACCAAATTGTAGACCTTCCTGGCTTCCTGGTGTGTTTTAAGATTTGTCCATTTTCAAAATGAAGTGGGTTATCACATGACTATTTCGGGGTCAAATTTTTTGCCACAATATTTCTCTAGATTGTAACTGAAATATTGTTACCCCTAAATTTTAACAATTTTTGTCAATTGTATCAAAAATTACAAAGAACTAATTTTGAATCCTCTAACGCTGTTTAATAGCACTCGACTTTTCTATGTTCACAAAAATTAGTTCAATCCTTTAGGATTTTTTTTTTCTGAACCTGACTTAGTGCATACTCTGTTGATCTTCTAATGTTAACACGGCACATTTTCGAATTTTATAGCTACAGAGTGTTTCCTTTTAATGTCGAAACTTATGCGATAATTTTCGTTTGACGTATCATTTTTAAATGAAAAAGAAATGTTTTCTGATGAATTTATTCAAAGGCGTATAAAGAATGCTAATTTGTTATAGAGATGTTCTCGGGATATCAGCTAGGTGAAGTCCGACGATAGAGAAGACGTTTCAAGAACTGGGATCGTTCTCGTCTTCAGGGCGATTATGCTGAGACCAGTTCGTGTGTACTATATATAGGAGAAGTAAGGACTATTAAGAATCCGTATCTCTGATTGGATGGTCTATAGCTTGACACTGGTCATATTCAGGGGCGGATTAAGGCTTTTGGGGCCCTGGAACAGACTATTTCAAGGGGGCTCTATGTTACGAATAATTCCACCACATAAATTTTCTTTGCTGCCTTCCATAGCCTCAATGGCTTATCGAAACACCGAGATCTATGCTGTAATGAAAATGAAATGAAATTTTTGAGTTTTACGTCCCACGTTTAAGCCGGTTAGGCTAAAGGAGACGGTGATGATGGCAGATGAATGAAATGGTGGAATGAAGAAAGTGGGAAGAAACGGGTGAACCCCGAGAAACCCACGCACACGGTGTTTGTCCACCAGAAAGTTCACTTGGTGGGAGCAAGGTTTGAACCCGGGACCCCAAACACCAGAGGTGAACGCTCTACCACTGAGACACCGCGTCCCCCAACTAACCTGTAATAACAGTTAAATGCCCATATACTGCAGTGTAATACATAAATGCCAAATACAAGCCAAATGGTCGTCAGTCCCTGTAAAACACTAATAGAGTAAAGGAGTTTTGGAATATCTCCTAGATTTGCTCTAAGTAATGACAGAGATATTTCAAAGGAATTGTCAGAAGCTAACAATTTGCTTTGTACTAGAGGCCTAAAATGGCTCACTCCTTCACAAAATAAGTATCGTGAAGACGCTGGTGGAAGAAGACTTAACTGTAGCGAAACCGAGAGCGTAGCGAGCGGGAAAAAAACATTGGTCTGAAGCCTATAATATAATAAGTTGATTGCTATAGTTTAGTATTAAAGAGAGGGATATTTTGGGGCCCCTGGGCCTGGGCTCCATTGGCTCTTCCCTTAATCCGCTCATGGTCGTATTCATATATGCTTTCTTTATGGCTGGTGTCCATGTCTGGCTGAGTTGAAATCCTGTATCCCGGTTGATATTATTGGGTTCCTGTAGCATGGCAAGAGATTCTTTAATTATCCTATCCCAGTGGTTTGAGCTCTTTGAAATAATTTTAATGTCTGAGAATAAAATTCAATGTCCTTCCGTTATATACACTATGTTCCACTAGGGCTGATTTCTCCAGATGAAACAGCTTGATGTATCTCTCATGCTCCTTGCATCGTGTTCTATTGTTCGTCCTGTTTGTCCTTTGTAAGTTTTCCCGCATACGCAGAGAATGCAGCATACTCCTGGTGTTTTGACACCCAAATCGTCTTTAACTGGACAGAGTAAGTTTCTGATATTTGACGGCAGTCTGTGTATGGTTTAGCTGTTGTGTCTCTTCATGATTCTTTGAATTTTTTGCATATAGTTTCCCAGTGTAGGGCCGGACTGCAATGTTGACTGGATCTTCAGATTCTGTGGTGGCCTTTTTACTGGAAAAGGTCCTTTTTAGGACCAATCGAATGTCATTTTCCTTGTATCGATTCTGCAGTAAGGTCTTATTGAGACGTGCAAGGTAACTCGAGAAGCATTTTGGTCCGAGAAGACTTTTGCTCTAAGCACCAGCGTGCTGATGACTGTACTGCGCTGTAATTTATGGTGAAAGCTGTTACCATTATGATAAAGGTCAGTGTGTTTAGGTTTTCTGTAAACACTGTGGCCCAGATTTCCATCAGGTTCGCGACGAAGTTGTATGTCTAGAAATGGTATGAAGCTTTCTGTTTCTATTTCCGTGGTAAACTTGATGTTGCTGTGTTTATTGTTGAGAAATTCAAGCAACGATTGCAGTGCATTTCCTCCATGAGGCCAGATGAGAAAGGTATCATCAACACGTCTATAGAAACACGATGGTTTTAATGGTGCTGATTGTAGTGCTTTCTGCTCGAAGTTTTCCATGAGAAAGTTTGCCACTGTTGGTGGAAGAGGTGACCCCATGACAACGCCGTCCGTTTGTTCAGAGTACTGTCCGTCGAAGAGGAAATATGTGAAAGTTAATGTGATCTTGAATAAATCAAAAATATCCGACTGGGAGTGCTCACTGAGTAAATGTAACGCGTATTGTACTAGAACTCTGGTAAACAGAGATACCACATCAAAATTAACTAGGATGTCGTCTGGAGAAATGCGTATGGTCTTCAATATTTCCACGATTTCATGTGAGTTCTTGACATGGTGTTCACACTGTCCTACTAGCGGTTGAAGAACAGAGGTGAGGTACTTAGCCAGACGGTAAGTTGGGCTTCCAATCGCACTGACAATGGGTCTCATTGGAATGTCAATCTTGTGTACTTTCGGCAGTCAATACAGTCTCGGTGGTTGGCAATTATGTGGCGTAATTTTCTTGCGTATTTCTTATGGTATGTTGGCTTTCGTTAGAAGGGTAGTAATTCTACGTTCAATACTGGAGGTGGGATCTTTCTTCAGTTGTCTATAGGCCGAGTCGTTGCGTAAATCCGACATCTTCTTCTCGTAGACTTCAGTGGGTATGAGTATTGTGGCGTTGCCTTTCTCCGCTGACAATACGGTTGTGCTGGCTTCTTTACGAAGTTTCTTAAGTCTCTTAAGAAGTTTCTTAAGAAAAGGGCCAGATTGCCAAAACCCAACATTAAAAAACAAGAAAGAACAGCACTTAAAAAACTTCGTACTGTTCGCAGTCTTCTCGGATCAAGAAGGTTCTCCACTGAACTTGCACATCTCAAGAATACCTTACTGCAAAATGGATACAAGGAAGACGACATTCGATTAGTCCCAAACAGGACCTTTTCCAGTAAAAAATAAACACCACAGAATTTGAAAATTCAGTCAACATCGCAGTCCTGCCCTACACTGGGAAACTATCTGCAAAAAATTCCAAAAATCATGAAGAGACACAACAGCAATACCATACACTGACCACCACCAAATATAAGAAACCAACTTCGTTAGTTAAAGACGATTTGGGTCTCAAAACACCAGGAGTATACTGCATTCTCTAGATCGTTGTCATGCAGTAAGCTAGCTCAACGATAGTGACTGATACAAGTGACACCAGTACACAGGGCTGTTGTTGCCAAGGGTGCAGTGAAGAACTGTGGTTCCGAGGATCTTGCATCCCGAATTTAGCACTACAGCCTTGGGAACAACGAATGTGTGAACTGGAGCATTGTCAACCATAATGAGAACTCAACGTGCACGACTGATTCAAATGACTTCAACCCACATTTTTGTTGTTGCTAAGGCTAGTGAAAGACTATGGTTTCGAGAAGATTCAGTACTTACCGTACAGCCTAGATTCAGCACTGTAGCCTTGGCAGCAACAGACGTGTGTGGAACTTTGTTATGCATTAACAGAGCTCAACATAAAGTGACTAATTCAAATGACACCAGTCAACATGGCTTTTGTTGCCAAGGTTGAAATGAAGAACTGTGGCTTCGAGGACATTTAGCACTCACCTTACATCCCAAATTTAGCACTACAGCCTTGGCACAACGAATGTGTGAACTGTAGTGTTGTCATGCAGTAATCGAGCTCAACACACAGTGACTGACACAAGTGACACCAGTCCACATGGCTGTTGTTGCCAAGGCTGCAGTGAAGAATTGTGGCTTCGAGGACATTTAGCATCCATCTTGCATCTCAAATTTAGCACTACAGCCTTGGCAACAACGAACGTGTGTGAACTGAAGCATTATTATGCAGCAACCGAGCTCAACGCACAGCGACTGATTCAAATGACACTAGTTCACATGGATATTGTTGCCATTGCTGCAGTGAAGAACTGTAGCTTCGAGGACATTTAACACCCACCTTGTGTCCCAAATTTAGCACTACAGCCTTGGGAAAAACGAATTTGTGAACTGGAGCATTATCATGCAGTGAGCGAGTTCAAGGTGCACCTATTGAATGAAATGACTGCCTCTAACGAAATGACGCAGCTAGGCAGTTGAAACAGATATATCATTTCTTGGTAGTCTAAAGCCACTACGGGAAGTTTAATAACATATTTCTTTTCTTGTGCGTCTATCTGTTTCAGAACTATCAGAGAAAAACTGGTAAGACATTACAAGACATGGTTTTTTTTTTTTTTTTTTTTAAGATGAATAAAGAGACCTAAAAATAAATTCCCCTATTCGTCTCTATTTCTCCATTGTAACATAATGTGACAAATTTCAGCGCTTCTGGTTTTAGTATTAGATTGCCATAGAATCTAAGGGTCAAAATATAAGCGAGAAATTTTTCTGATGTGAATTCGAAGTCTCAAAAGTAGATTTTCTCCCGGCTCCTGTCCTTGTATTAAAACGTAAGCCGTAGATGTAACCCCTTACGGTTTGAACATTAAATACGTATTCAACAATAAAGAAAAAAGTGGAGGACTCAATGTTGGACCCTCCACAGAGCAAAAATGGCAAGATATTGTTAAAAAATGTTCTTTTTCTCACATGGATTTCGTTCCCGGTCTTATCTTTCTGTTTAAATCCGAAGTTAGCTGTTTGAACAATTCCGGTATCAATATTGAATTCTAGAGGGAGGAAATGGTATAACAATAGCGAGAAATTCTTTCCTCATTTCAATATTGAGTCCTAAATCCCATGTCCTCCCAGCTATTCTAGTGGCTAGCGCGTGCGTCTTTGCAGCACCTACTCCCAGGTTCTATTCCCGGTGGGCGAGAACTAAAATTTAATTTGACAACCATTGAGTTTCGTCAATAATCTATTTGCTTTAGCGTAAAAGACATAATTGTGGGATAAGAAAACGGGAAATTTGTGTCAGTCGAGGGAAATTTTCTTAAGAAAACACCTACCAACACTGATGTTAGTTGACTTCCAGAGGCAGAAGAGTAAGGACGTGTTAAGAGGCCTCATCCCTGCGAAATTAAAATACCGCTAATTTTAGAGTAACTACGTGATATCTTCAAATAGATAAAAGATAACTGAAATGTGGAACAAGAGCGCCCTAGACAATATTATTTTGCATGAGGTACATTTATCACAAGTCACCTAGTGGCTTTCTGTTTTCAGCCGTTTAGAAACTCGAAAATAAATGCCGATTTTCAAAATGGCTCGAAATCGAAAGCAGATAAGTGACTCGTGATAATGGTATCTCATGTAAAATGATATTGTTTAGGGCGCTCTTGTTCCACATTTCGATTATCTTTTATCTATTTGAAGATATCACATAATTACTGTAAAATTAGCGGTATTTTAATTTCGCCGGCATGAAGCCTCTTAAGAGTGTCTGTCACGCGCCAACATTAAGTTTTGTTCTAAGTTGCAAAAGAAAACAAAAGTACCAAAGAAGCTTATGGAGTGTCAAAATCAGTGTATAGTGATGAAGCGGTGTCATTTAAGACTGTCTACTAGTAGTTTGAGCGATTCAAAAGTGGGAGGGTGTTGGATGAAAACGAACAATGATCGAGACATCCTTCGACGTCAGAAACAGATGAAAAGTGCAAAAAGTGGCACAAATTGTTTGTTTAAAGAAGCAAATGACTATTCGAGAGTTTTCCAAAGAACTAAACATCTTATGTAGGTCAGTGAAAAGCATTTTAACCGCGGAATAAATGGTAAATAGCTTTCTTCTTTACTACGAAAACCGCCGTGCTATACCATATTTTTAAATTTCTAGCCGAAAAAAAAAAAATTTCTGTCTGTCTACGTTAGCTGTACACTCAAGATATAGCACCATGACTTCTGGGTCTTCTCAAAAATTAAAACGGTGCTTAAAGGAAGAAGTTTTGACACCATTCCTGACATTGAGAGGGCCAGGACCAAGGATGTTATAAAATAGAGGATCTGCCCTTACAATAAAACCTTGAAGCCATACGTCACAGTTTCGCCCCCCCCCTACTCTGCCCACTCTGCCCAATAGGATCGCAATATTTTGAGTCAACAATTATGGCGGAAAGGAAAGTAGCCAATCAGACAATGGCGGAAACGAGAGTACCCAATCAGACGTGCCGATGCTCGGCTGTTCTTTGGCGTCATTGATTTAATAGGATGAAGATACATATGGGCATATCCTCTATTTTATAACATCCTTGGCCAGGACAAAGCAGCTGAACGCCCTTCCAAAATAAGCCTTCCAGAAATGCTTCCAGCCATGAATTCAACGTTGAGATAAGTATATTGCTAACCAAGGACAGTGCTTTGAAGGAGATTAAATCAAACTCCAAGTAAACTTATAACTTTGTTTTCAATTAAATTATTCACCTTGTTTTGATTACACCTCGTATAAAAAAAATCACTTGTTTTGAACAAAACATATACTGCGCTTCTAGCTTTGCGGGAAGTCTTTCCTTGCCTGTGAGAACTTAATACAAACATAGTTAATTCGCAGAGCGACGTGGTCAACCCATTTGGTCATTTTTTTCTTCCTTTCGTAAAGGAATGTAATTTAGTTTTTGTTGTTATTCTACGCTTCACGTCGCATCATGTTTACATCTAGCAACATATAAACATTTTACCTTCTACTCCTACTATTAACATTACTATTAGTAATAATAGTACTAGTAGTAAGTCGCCACATGACCACAAACTGTCCTTGAAATGA
This sequence comes from Thermobia domestica, assembly GCF_964235325.1. Lineage (NCBI taxonomy): Eukaryota > Metazoa > Arthropoda > Insecta > Zygentoma > Lepismatidae > Thermobia > Thermobia domestica. The sequence continues at coordinate 21,797,215 of NC_137456.1, read as the reverse complement.
AAACAGGACAGGAAGAGAAAAGCCGCGTAATGGAAACAAAAAAAAAAAAAAAAAGGGAGACGAAAACCCGCGAGATCAAGACGGAAACGAGTTAACAGAGTACAACAAATTTTTCTCCTGCTCTCACCATTCTCAAACTTGTTTTATCACCTGGGTATAGGGTTGCCAACTGGCCGTTATTTCACCGACCTGGCCGGGTTTATTTGCTCTTATTTTGATTAAAGGCGGTGACCGGTACAAACTTCTTACCAGCCCCTTTATGACCATTTTTTTTTTTTAAATTTGTATCTAATTCGATGTATAGATTTTAAAAGCAACTTTCATTCTGTAAATCCAAAACTGTCACCTTTCACAATCTATTAACGATTAATATATTTTGTTCATCTGTTTAGATAATTTTAAGGAGATTATAGAGATTGTATGAGGGAAAATTTGAAATTTACTAGTAAGGGATTTTATACATTTATTGAGAGTGGAAAAGGAGTTCTTAAATCAATTTCCTGTAGTTAAAGTATAAGTTTAAAGAATAAATTTCATTTTCCAAAACCAAAATTGTCACGTATGTATACTTTTGTTCATCTGTTTCGATAATTTTAAAGAAGTAGCAGTTACAGGTAAATACAATAAAATGATCAATGCCGATTTCAGTTTCTCGTTTATAGCACAATATATCTGTTAAGCTTATTAGTGGATGTACTAAGGATATGTAGAATACAGGTGCTAATGCAATTTTGTTCACGATAGTACATTTCCATCGCATGGAGGGTCCGAGCAGAAATACTTCACACTTTAGACCTATGTCATAGGGAATTTTGACAGGGTGCCTTTTTTTTTTTATTTTCAAGAATTGGCAACCCTACCTGAGTAAATTGGATAACCCATGAAAAAGAAAAAAAAATGTCATGATAAAATTTAAATTACAGAAAAGAAAGTTCTCACTGCGCAGTTAGAGAAGTAACAAATACTACGTAATATTTGTACTCGTACCAAACAACCTTTTCCTTTGTATTATTTGCTTTGGTTCGTATCACTTCATGTGAAAGCTTTTGATTAACTTCGTGAGAAATGTCACATTATCTCTATCTAACGACGTATACGTACCGACAGCCTATCTAACGTTAATCGAATTATTAATTTTCCAAGAATTCGCTAAAGAGATAGACTGTAAGCATGTAATAATTTTCTTGTCATATCTGTAGTGCTTTTATATACTAGTAGTGGACAAACATTATTTCCTCGTTTTTAAATTACCGGTATTTATAAACACTAAAATAGTCAATGGTTTTGAGTTTACTAAAACTAAGTACATAAGATGGTTTAAACTACTACGTAGATGTACAGATCTGTAACTACAGTCAACTAATTCGTCCTCCACCAAGACTAATCCAATTAGCACACCAGGGGTGCTCAACTCCCAAAGGCAATTTATCATTCTCTTCCCAAATTTGTCATTCTTTCCCCCAAATTTATCATTCTTTCTAAATTTGCCATTTTCCCTCAACATATACCATTATATCCCATATATTTACCATTCTCCCACAACTTTAAGATTCTATTCCCGATAGTTATCATTCTCACTGAAATGTATTATTCTCTCCCCAAATTTATCATTCTCTCCCCAGATTTATCTTTCTCTTCTACACTTATATTCTACTTCTTAAATTTACAATTTTACTCACAAATTCACAATTCTCTTCCCAAAATTTACAATTCTCCTTACAGTTTTTCCATTCTATTACTCATATTTACCATTATTTCCCCAAATTTAGCGTCCAGTCCCTCCACATATTTACCATTCTCTTCCCCTCATTTACCATTCTCACCCTAAGTTAGCATTCTTTTTTCCAAATTTAGATTCCTCTTTCTATATTTACCATTCTTCCCACAAATGTACCATTCTATCCAACACATTTACCATTCCCTCCCCACATTTATCACCCTCTTCCCCAAACTTACAATTCTCACCCAAATTTCCCATTCACATCCAAACTTACCATTCCTTTCTCCAAATTTAGCGTTCTCTTCTCATATTTTCCATTCCCACCACAAATTTACCATTCTATCCTAAACATTACCATTTTCACCCAAATTTATCGTTATCTGTCCCACATTTCTATTCTCTCAACAAATTTACTATTCACCACACAAACTTACTACTTTCATCACAAATTTACCATTCTTTCTTCGAAGTTTAGCGTTCTCTACCCATACTTATAACTCTCTCCACAAATGTACCATTTTACCCCCAAATTTAGCGTTATCTTCCCATATCCACCATTCTCCTCACAAATTTACTATTCCCTCCCAATAATTGAGCGTTATCCTCCCACATTTACTATTCCCCTCATAACTTTACCATTCTCTCCTCCTCATTTTCTATTCTCATCATAATTTACCATTCCACCTTCCAACATTTACCATACTTCCCCCAAAAATTATCATTCTCTCTCTCTCTCCATATTTACCATTCTCCATACAAATTTACCATTTTTCTCGCAAATATACCAATTTCTTTACCAAATTTACTGTTCTCTCTCTAAATTTACCATTTTTCGATTGTAAAATTTATCATTCTCCAGTTTGATTGTTCTATTTCAATGAAAAATTATGTTCCGTCAAAAAAATATTCTCACGTGACAACTTGTTCCATAAAACCCGTCTCTGGCAGCTTTTAGGACTGCATGACCAAGACACGTCTTTCGGATGTGCCACGTGATGCGGAAGAATACTGATAACTTCTAGATGAAACTAAGAGAAAAGTCAAGATATTAATCTTGTACAGTAATTTACAAAATGAGTCCACAAAATATTTTTTTTTTTTGGAGAATTGAGACGACTCTCCTATAAAATTCGCAAGACGAGACAAGACAATCTTATTTCTCGTCTCGTCTTGTGGGGTGATGCATGGGGTCCCTGGATCGTACCCCAGTCAAGTAAGTTTGTGGTAGATAGCATCGTGATCGTGGGTTTTCTTGGGGTACTCGTGTTTCCTCCCACTTTCTCATTCCACCAATTCTTCCATTATCATTCAATTGCCTTAATCATAGTCTCCTTTAGCCTAAAGAGCATGGGAGCATGATGGTTCAGAGGTAGAGCGCTTGCCTCTAGTGTGTGAGGACCCTGGTTCGATCCCCGGCAAACTAAGTGAGGTGGACAACATTGTGCCCGTGGGTTTTCTCAGTGTACTCCCGTCTTATCCCAGTTTCATATTCAACCAATTCTTCCATCACTTACATTAATCATCCGTTTCCCTTAGCCTAACGGAAATCACTTACATTAATCACTTACATTAATCATCCGTTACATTAATCATCCGTTTCCCTTAGCCTAACATCACTTACATTAATCATCCGTTTCCCTTACATTAATCATCCGTAATCATCACTTACATTAATCACTTACATTAATCATCCGTTTCCCTTACATCACTTACATTAATCAGCCGTTTCCCTTAGCCTAACGGGCATAATCATGGGACGTGAAACTAAAAATCATGGGACGTTAAATTAATCACTTACATTAATCATCCGTTTCCCTTAGCCTAACGGGCATAATCATGGGACGTGAAACTCAGAAATTTCATTTCATTTTTCTTCGTTTTGTGGGCAACATTTCCTGTAGTTCGTATGTCTTTCTTCGTTTCACATTGTGAAACGAAACGTTATGTAAAGATAAAGTAAAATATGTCCTTCATGTTTCTAAAAATTTAATTAGATTCTCTGTATTAAATTGCTAGTTTTAATACTTCATGTCAATGGTCTTTGCATTCACGTGATACACAGAGAGATATTACATATCTAGAGTGCCCTTCCACCTTCAACTTGTCAGAGAGTAGTAGAACAAAGAAAAAAATAAATAAAAATAAAAATGAACTATTGCAGTTGAGGAGAAGTGCAACGTGGTAAATTAAACAGAAAAAGTCCCGTGATAGAGATAACGGTATGACATGAATGAAAGTGGAATATGTGTGATAAGCAAAAGTACAGATATTCTGTCTTTCACCATGGTGATAGCTTTGTAAAATTCCCCCTTTCCATCGAGGAAGTTCACAAATACTTGTAGAGTTGTCACCTCTGTAGAATTTCCCTTTCCCTATGAAACACGTGAAGAAAACACTAGTTATAAGATAACAAACACGGGAAGTAATTCCCAACATCATCAGAGAAATAAACTCGTTAAAGGTTTATCAGAAGACATCCAAACGTCCCTGTTTCCCGGGGACAACAGTTGTACTTAAACTATAAATTTAATTTATTTGAAGTTCCATTCCATGGTTTCCCCTGGTATTAAGATTACTTAAATCTTTCTACACTTACCAGGGATTTAAACGAAATCGTAGACTCTCACTTTGACAACTCTGGTGACCCCCCTAATTTTCACAGAGCCATGACTCATACATCGCTTAGAAGCTTATGGAACACACATCACATTGCGTCTCATTTGTAAAATTTCCGCTCTATTCGTAGAAGAATAAGAAAAAGAAACAAAAAAGTCTAGAAAATATTTTTTAAAAATTAGCTTAGCTTGTAGACAAGAATGTAGGGGGGCGCGGTGGTTCAATGGTAGAGCGTTCACCTCCGGTGCTTGGGGTCCTTGCTTCGATCCCAACTCATGCCGTGTGGACTTTGTGGTGGACAAACTCCGTGCTTGTGGGTTTTCTCGGGGTTCTCCCGTTTCTTTCTTCATTCCTACATTTCATTCATTTCTCATCATCATCGTCTCCTTTAGCCTAACCGGCATAACGGTTGGAGTAAAATTTAAAGATTTCATCTCATTTCAAGAATGTAGGGGTAAAAATGTTAGTTATTTTTTTCCTAAAAGAAATTATTGTGAATTATTGTGTTGTATGTGTGTGTTAACGGAAATATAATTTTTGTTTTTACTAAAAAGAAAAGCATGATGAATTTCTTTTATTTAGGAAATATTCTTTTAAAAATTGTTATGCGTAGAAGAAAAATTCACTGAATTTAACATTCCCTTTCCTCCCCCCGACATACGACCATGTTATATAAACATCATTTTTGTTGCACACATCACGTACAGCAGCAACAAGAATTATGAATTATGTTTCTAGACCAATTCAGTGAGTGAAAAGATATCTTGTCTAATGCACAACCGTTCTAGAATAGGCCAAATGTAATTTACATATATATATATATATATATATATATATATATATATATATATATATATATATATATATATATATATATATATATATATATATATATATATATATATATATATATATATATATATAAAAACTGAGACTCAAAGAATTGGCCAAATTTGCCTCCCTCCTCCATCGTACAAGCAACAAGTACACATACAGAGTATTACAATGTAGAGGACTACTTCATTGCTTCATATATCAATTTTTATGAGTGTACCCCTAAGGAGAGGGAATGACCCCCAAGCAAACCTCATGCAAAAAAAAAAAAATATCCTCCCCCTCCGTCGTGGTACCACATAAAGTGCATATCTGGGGAAAGCTTGATCCTTCAGAAATACACTGATACTAAAATTATCTTCCTGGCTTAATTAGGGACTGACCTATTGAGGTTTAAAGCCATGACGCAGCAGTTGCCTCAATGGGCGTTTAAAGGTTCTGTTTGTGTTGGCCATTATCGGTTCTATTGAAAGGTGGCCAATTTACAAAAAAATAGTGTGTTTTAAAGCAAAACTGTTATAGATTGTAACATATGCATTTCGAATGCAGTGAATATTTATTCACGTAAACAACTTTCTAAGTTGTAATTGTTAATATGTTGTAAAAATTACTACAAGAGCAATGAATGCAATAGCTCTACGGTTAGCATACACTCTTTTTATACGGAAGATCTGAGTTCGATTCACGGTGGGATCTTATATGGTTCAGACTGCATGTTAGGCTGTAAGACCGAATCACATATAGCCTTAGTGCTGAGTTAAAAAAAGACGTCGATCGATCTTAGCATCTCATGTGCAAAAAGAGGTGGATCTAGATGGTAAATACTACGGGGGGGGAGGACAGTCAGATAACAGACTATGATAGGTATATCATGAGTTTACTATAAACTTTCAAAAATATATAAATGATAGTTTAAATTATTTTTGTCAAAAACTGGGGGCTGCCCCCGGCCCCGGACTAGATCCACCACTGTCTGCAAACTGATTAAAATGTTGCTATTACTTTCAAGGCTAATTAATATATTTATTATTCTTCTCTTCTTTCCGCCTGTGACAACGGATGCTGATAAGATCGTAACTTCTAATAAATATTCGGAGCATTCAGGTTACTCGACTTTCTATCAAGGGCGCTGATCCTAGCGGGGCCGAGGGGCCTAGGCCCCCCAAAGCTCATGTGGGCCTCCTATTGTATTTATGAATATACAATATTTGGCATAATTTGAGTGCAATTTGCCTTAAAATCTTCACATATATACCTTCTGCATCTGAATGGGCACCCCCAAATTTACAGAGAAATCGGCGCCCTTGCCTTCTATGTAGCGAGAACATTTAATACAGCCCTTGGTCTAGAATTTACAAACAGATGTAATACGCACCTGTAAGTAAGGTTTAACCATAAAATGTGAAAACAAGTTATGTTATCTCTTTCTTGATTTTTACATTATGCGATATGAATCTGATTCTCGTTTGTTGTAGCTACACATAACTTGCAGGTGGTCTTTATAAATCTTGGAAAAAATATAATGACTACTAATTCACTTCTTAAAAGATGACTCTTAAAAATAAAACTTACTTTTACAATTGTATTCAGGAAGTACTTTCGGAATAACACAATGATTTATTATTATTTTTTCTAGAACACAATAAAACCTCCTTTAACTATATATCTTTTGCAATCCTGACGTCAAATCGTTTTATTAAATATCCTATAACATCTATCTTCCGCATTTTCGAATTTCGCTCAGAATATAGAAGTTAATCCTACGAATTGTCTTGTAACAAGCCATATCATTATCACTTCTCTTCATTCCATAGTAAAATAGTTGTCATAACAACAGTTGGTTAAAACTAGAGATCGACGGTTCGGACTCAGATTATCATATCATGTGGTTCGGATTCCACGTTAATCAGTAGGTCCACGTCTCATATAGCCTCGCTGCTGAAAGGGACGCTAAACTAAAATCAATCAATTAATCAGATTATCATAGCGGTTTTCGGTTGCAGATGCAAGGATCAATCGATCGTGGGTTCGAAATGAAATATTTCAGTTTAACGTCCCACGATTATGCCTGTTAAGGTAAGGGAGACGGATCGGATGATTAAAGCAAGTAAATGATGACGGAAGAATTGGTGGAATGAGAAAGTGGAAGAAAAAGGGGAGTACCCCGAGAAAACCCACGGACATGACGTTATCCACCAAAAACTTACTTTGGACGGGGATCGAACTAGGGTCCCTACCCTCCAGAAAGAAGCACTCTATCACTGAGCCACCGTGCCCCACGGTCGTGAGTTTGAGTCCAAGCAAAGAGAGAATGAATGTTTTTTTTTTGTTTAATTGCTCTGCAGATAGAAGGGTTTGTCTCCCTGTTTGAGTAGACAATGGTAAACATGGAATCAGAATAAACACGGTATTTAGAAAACAAAGTGTTGTAGCGTACAACAAGTTATAGGTTAAAAGTTTATAGGACTACACTGTAAACCTTTTTTATTTTTCTCTTAATATTATAATCACAGACCTTAAATTAACATTTAGAACATATGTCATGTACCATCTTTAAATACATTTGTCTAAACAAACAAAAATATGTTTCATATCCAACCCATCTTTTATTAGTTCATTCCATTTATTTTTGTCATCTTCTTTTTTTAATAACTCGGCATGTGCTAAAATTAAACTATTTTCGCCATCGCCAATAACTAACTTCTTGCTTCCAACAACTCCTCCCCCCGTCCATTATTAATCGTACCCCCATCTGTCAGGAGATCTTCTAATTCTTTGGGACCTTCTATAATTAGTAACAATAGGTTCCCCCTGAGACATAACAGAGCTGTTATTATTTCCAGTTTGCTCGTAATCCTGTAATCTTCGGTCGCTTACAATCTGGCGTGTATGTTCTGCAAATCCTCCGTCATTCCTTTGACTCCGTTGATTTTCTGTCGCAACTGAAGGCTCTTGTATTGGTTTATTTTTCTTACTCAACATCACTCTAGGAATTCTCACTTGGTTTCTTTGATATCTACGAATATTTCCATTTACTAACACTTCCAAAATGTTACTACCTAACAATCTTATAAAACGACCTTTAATAAACTTAGGTAGATCGCCTTTATAATTTCTTACCCATACAGACTGCGCCAGTTGTAAACCTTTTTTATTTTTCTCTTAATATTATAATCACAGACCTTAAATTAACATTTAGAACATATGTCATGTACCATCTTTAAATACATTTGTCTAAACAAACAAAAATATGTTTCATATCCAACCCATCTTTTATTAGTTCACTCCATTTATTTTTGTCATCTTCTTTTTTTAATAACTCGGCATGTGCTAAAATTAAACTATTTTCGCCATCGCCAATAACTAACTTCTTGCTTCCAACATACACGTGGGCGAAAATGTTCCTTAAAGTCAGTAACATTACGTAGAGTGTTCTTAGAAAATCGTGTTTATCGCTGTTGAGATTCTTTGGGGAGGAGGGGGGGGGGGGAGAAAATCAGAAAATGGGCATCTTAAATACTGTGACAATGGAGTTCAATGTTTTGTCGGGAATGTATTGATGATATAAGTAAAGAGAAGAAATATTTTATAAATTTACCATACACATCAAAAAAAGAAAAGAACATAATTTAATTAAGACAACAATATGTAATTTTATATAAAATTATGAAATGGAGTAACATTGTTTTATGTTGTAGATTCGAACGTAACGTATACAAAAAATTACTAATTGGAAAGGGGAAAATGGCGGCATAATGTGAAGAGGAGTGTTTGGAGCAAGGATATTATAAAATAGAGGATCTGCCTTTACAACAAATACTTGAAGCCATACGTCACAGTTTCGCCACCCCTACTCTGCCCACTGCGCCCAATAAGATCGCAATGTTTTGAGCCAGCATTCATGCCAGGATCGAAAGTAGCCAATCAGATGATGGCATATAAGAGAATAGCCAATCAGACGTGCCGATGCTCGGTTGTTTTTTGTCTTCATTGAGTTAATGGGATGAAGATACATATGGGCATATCCTCTATTTTATGACATTCTTGGTTTGGAATGTGTACTTGGATTTTTATTAAGTTAATATGGATAATATATAGCAATACAGTAGCACAATTACATTTGTGATGTTCACATTTATTATAACTATTAGCTCTAGGTATTCACTGAGACCTCAAAACGATCAATAATATTGTAACAGTGGAAACTCAATAAAAGTCTAGTGTTTCAGATCAGGAGATTAAACAATATTAAAACAAGAATTGAACCAGTATCGAACATATTATTTTATTAGTAAAACTATTGCTTATAATGAATAGAATACTCGAGAAACAAAACGTATATAAAACTAATAACACTGTTCTGCAAGTTTGAACTTTTTGTTCCTCCCTGCAAATTTTTTGGCTGATTCCTATAGATTTCGAGCTCCTCATGCAGAATCCGGAAACAGTTCTGCTCCATCACCCACCACCAATGTCGACAGAGAATCGTTTAATTTTTGCCAATTTTCCATAGTATTTAAATACGTTCAATAGATGTATCTGTATCAGAACTAGGAAAAATCAATTAAATTTAGAACTCCATTTCCTTCTGAAAGTTAAATTTTAATAAGTCTACATCTCTAGAAGGAAATAGAATACACTTTAATATGAAATTTATACACAAAAATAAAATATTCTACAGCATATGACATGTCTCAATAGCATCATATGGATCAATTGGAATGCAGTGGTTCAGTGTCTCTCGTTTCACAAATAGGCATGTCCAAAACGCTTAGAAAGTAATACTTAATTCTTATTTTGTCGTCTTCTGTCTCTTGTATTGCTGGGGAGATGTGTCACGCAGGATAGTCCAACAGTAGTCAGCTAACATATTCTGAGTACATTTATCGCTGTATCGCTCCTCCATTTCGGCTACTTCTTGATGGACTATCTCACCATGTTCGTCCGACACAGCTCACATATTTTCTTTTAAAAAATCCAAATGAGAATGCAGGAAATGAAGCTTTAACGATATGTTGCACCCCAAAATCCTGTAAGAGGAAATAAGTTCTTCCACTTTTTCGATTTCTTGTTTCCCAGAAAATTCTTGCATATATTTTCAAACTCATCCCATGCTGTTCGTTCCACACCATTTAATATATGCTTGAAATTAGGATCTTTAAATAGCTGCCTTATCTGAGGACCAACAAAGATACCTTCCTTTATTTTCACGTCAGTAATGCTTAGAAAATTTTCTTTCAGGTAAGCAAAACCCTATTCTTCTTTATCAATTGCTTTAACAAACAATTTCATGTTGCCAAGCTGGATATGCAGGGGGAGGTAATATGACTTCAGGTTTCTCAACTAAGGCTGGCTGTACTATATTCTTCTGTCCAGGAATGTTTTCTCCACGAACTGGCCATTCTTTTACAACGTAGTGCTTGTACTTTGCTCGACTGTCCCATTCGCAAATGAAACAACAAAATTTTGTGTACAACAACCTGTTTGCAATACTATCAATAACGCCACAACTTTTAGATCAGCACATATGCTCTACTGATGTTCATCATAATATATTTTTCGCATCATTCTCTGAAGATATTCATATGTCTCCTTCATGTGAAATCCATAGACAATTGTTACTGACGGCAGCTTGTTCTAGTTGTGAAGTAAAACAGCCTTTAGACTAATTTTAGATGCATCAATAAAAAGTCTCCACTGAGCAGGTTTATATATTAGTTTCAGTTCGTTAAACAATCCTCGAATATTGTTAGTATACACTAAATCACCGTCCATTTCATACCACCTTGCAATGGCCGATTTCCTCTTTCTCTACTGTGACACTTTTACTCCACTTTCCAGAAGGTTCCATTGTTGAAGTCTTGAACCGAGCAGTTGAGCCTTCGTTTTAGGTAGATCCAAGTCCCGAACTAGGTCGTTCAACTCAGCTTGTGTTATCAGGTGTGGTGTGGAAGTCTCGAGTGAAGGAAAGTCATCATCATCATCATCTTCCTCCTCTTCGCCATCAACTTTTTTTTCCACCTCTGTCCACGGTGTACTGCTCTGGAGACACTAGCACAGGCATCGAGTCGTCGTGAGGGACAGGTCTCAGCACTGAAGGTATGTTTGTGTACTTCAATTTCTTCTTTGATTTACCAGAAAAACCACTTACGTTCACTAAACAAAAATAAGAGTCGTCCAGATGATTGTGGGGTTCCCTCCATACCATAGGAACAGCAAAAGGCATTGCTTTATGAGTACCCTTTAACCAGCCTAACAAGGTCCTTGAACAGGAACTACAGCTAATTCTAGGTGACCAAACTTTGTCCTGATCACCCATTTTACAGCCAAAGTAAAGCTTATATGCCTTCTTCACGAGTGGTGACAATGGCTTCTGTTGAGTTTTAAGAGTCAAGTCGCCACAGATATAACAAAAACTGTTTGGTTTGTTACGACACGTACGAGATATGATTGAAATTAAGAAACAGAACATTCACTCACACCACCAATTCTGATCGTTCACATTTTTTAACTGTCTTTCATTCCCATCTGACGATGGGCGGACCGTAGAAGATTACGCCTTCTCTTTGGCCAGTGGTTTAGATGAATAATTGATGATTACTGTAGAGATGATATACACGTTTCAATAAGATATGTAGAGCCTAGAATAAAAATGTTAAATTTGATGCGCCTGAGAAAGGTATGTTAAGCTTAGGCTAAAATTCGTGGCCTATGTGGTCGGATCATTATCGATACAGATGTGGATGGGTTTTGTATATATTGCGCTCCGGGTTGTAGTCATGTGAATTTGTAGCTCGTTCGTAAATGGCGAGGAGGTGGTCCAGAGGAGGATATCCAGAACGTGGGAGAACAGGAGTCTGGTCCAAGAGATCTGTGATTGTAAGATGAGGTGTATCTATATGTTGTATGATGGACATGTAGACTGTAGGACATGGATTGGAGGTGACGGAGATGGCATATCGGCGACATATATGATATATAGAAGCGGAGAGAGAACGGATCCTTGTGGCACTCCTGCTCTTAAGAAAAATTTATGCAAGTGTCCCTGGTTTAATTGAAAATTTGCTATCAGACGGACATAATGGAGTGGTAGGAGACGTTTATATATTAATCCCTCATGCCAGACAGTATCGAAGGCACGCTCTGTATCGAAAGAGATAAGCACAGATGGAAGGTACTTATTAAAGTGATTCAGAATAAGTGATGAGAGTTTGAGGAGCTGATTACTGGTTGCGAAAAATGATCGGAATCCTCGTTGAGTAGGTGGAAGGATGTTGTGATGTGCCAGAAAAGGATGGAGTCTTTTAACTAGAATCCTTTCCAGTGTTTTGCTAAATACTGAAGTCAGGCTTATTGGTCTATATGAGAAAACTGATGCCGGATCCTTTTGAGGTTATGGGAAGACTACGAGTTTGGCAAGCTTCCACAGGTTAGGAAAATATCCTGTTGAAAGGATGACGGTGTGAAGAAGGGCGAGCAATGTATGAAAAGTTGGTGGTGCCTGTGAAAGTTGCTGGTAGCTGATAGAATCTGGACCAGGCGCGGTATTAGGTCTGTTATGAAGAACGTTCTGGACATCCTCTGGTGTAATTGGGGCTAGGAGGCCAGCGACATCAGTAAGTGGAGCGCCAAACTGTGCTTTTAGGGTCTGCTGATTTGGAGTACCCTCTAGTTCAATATATCGGTGAGAAGGATGCACAAATATTGGATCGGAGTGAGGGATAAAGACAGTTTCAAAGTATGTTGCAAAGGCAGTTGCCTTCTTGGTATCTGTTTTTGGAACCGTATCATTTACGAGCAGAGGATATTGCGGACCATGTTTCTGAAAAGTCATGCGTTTAAAAAGATTCCAAAATTTGGTCGGATTGCGCTCAGTTTGGAGTTTGTTACAGGAATTCCGCCAAGTAAGACGTTTTCTGGCTATGACATAGTTTTACCATTCTCTGAAACTGCTTATGAAGATGGAAAAAATATGGATCATATGTTATTCGGTACTCGGTAAGGTAAGCGTGGGAGCGATTCAGAAGTGAAAGTGCATATAGAGCTAAATTAGGCCGGAGTGGGTGGCAAGTATGTTTAGGTATGGCATGTTCAGTGCCATCACTAATTGCTTCCGTGAGAGTCTCTGCTAATTGATCTATGGATTCAAAAGTTGTAAAAGTGGGATTAGTTTCGGGGAGTCTGGTCAAATTGTGAGTTTGATACTTGGTCCAGTTGGACTTATGGAAATTGTATTTCGGAGTTGGAGATACTAGAGTTTGGGTGCGAGCGGGTTGTTATATCGTAAGTAGAATCGGAAGATGATCACTCCGAATGGTGCCCAGAACTTCAATAGTAGAGGAAGTCAAAAGGTTATTTGAAAGTATAACTACATCGGGAGTGGTTCCACTTTCGGGTCGAGTGGGATGTGGAATGTCAATGAATGATGTGTTGGTAGTTAGCAGGAAGTCTTGGAAGCGTTCTTTTTGAGCTGCAGTACGAGAATGGTAATTAAGGTCAGCCAGTAGAGTGCATGTTTTAAAATGGAGGTCCAGATATGTAAGGAAACGATATGGCAATGGTTGGGTTGATCGGACATAAACAATTGCGACTGTGATAACGCGGCCTGGAAAATAAAGGGTAGCAACTACGTGTTCCGGATATTGTTCAAAATGAGGTGGAAGAAGTGAACGTTTCGGTAGGGATTACTCGACAGCTAATGCAGCACCGCCTCGGGCTACATTCTGCAGCAAATCGGAACGAAGTAAATGATAATTTGGCATATATGTTTCTTTAAGTGCTATACAGTCGACATTGTGAGCTGCTGCCATCGTTTCCGAAAGTAACCGGTTGGTGTTTAGAGAGCGTACGTTGTTGAACATGATGCGGATGATACTTTTTCGCTGAGTTGGATGATTCATACTGCTGTACCAGAATGGAAGTGAAAATAGGTATATAATCCTGAATGAGTAGCTGTGATATGTTAATGGAAAATATCAAAGGCCGCCTTCTGAATATGTTCGAGAATTCGCTAACGCTTAAATGGAAGGAGATTTTGTAGGACAAGAGTCGTAAAACGAAGTACGTTTTTGATAGTAGGTGGCGGAAGGATTGATGTTTGAGTACTATTGGTTGTGGTTGCAGTATTAAGATCATTATGAACATGGAGCGGAACAACCGTTTCCGGTTTGGCAGGATTTGGTTTCGGTTTGCTGGTATATTTATATGAATAAGTAGGGTGCGTGCCGTCACAAGTATTACAAGTAGACTGTTGGTTAAGTTGAGTACAATTCTTAACTGTGTGAGGTCCTTTGCAATGAGGACAAATAACCTGACTTGTACATTTATGTGTAGAATGATCGTTATATTGCAAGCATTTTGCGCAGCGAAGAGATAGTGGAGGCGATGTGTGAGAGGGTTCTACTCGGTGATAACGACGATAAATGCAGACCCCATTCTCCAAGAGATCGTCTATCAATTCTGGATTGTCTGTCAATAGTCGTATCATATATGTAGGACCAGCATTGTTCTTAATACGAAAGAGCTTCGTTGGATGGACGTTATCAGCTTGCAGTTCTTCGAGAATGTCTTTCTCGGTATAAGCAGGATCGACACCACGAATGACAGCTGATAACAGAGGAGCTCGGCGTGGAGGCGGTTGTAGTTTGGTAGTAGAGGATTTTAATTTCTGCATTCGGGTAGTTGGACCAAAAGATGTCTCACCGACTTTAAAGCACAGATGGTTGTAAAGGGTTTGATTTGTAGTTTTTAGGATGATGCCATTTTCTGTAGGAATAATATGATAGATATCCTCGCGGGTATAATGGCGAAGTAGTTTCTGAAAAAAGTTCTTGGGATGTTTGAGATCTTGAGGTAAATTAGCGAAGAGTATTGCATCGATAGGAGTCGTGTCGGTGGATTGGTGGTCCATAGCAGATTCAACTCAAGGAGCCGGTCGGGTTTTGTCCGGAGATTTAATTGCATCGCTATACTTTGTTTTCTTGGGTGATCGGGAACGATCACGAGAGCCCTGCGAACTGGTCGAGACATTGGAATTGCGACGTAATTGTGAGCGTGCCTCCATGTCACGTTCGGTAGAACTCCTTGAGATGCCGGTGGCAATCCTAGGATTCGTTTTCTGGCGGTCCGTGAGCCCTACATTTGGCGGTGGAGGGGGTTCCATCCCAACCCCAAAATAAGGTTGAACGTGTAGATATGCCAACCGAAGATCATACTTTACCAGGTGTAAGGGCAAACAAGTTATAATTCAGATTTTTGTTAGTAATAGTAAGGCGTACCACTAACACGTGTTGCGCATCGCCTTACTTTTGAGCGGACTTACAAACAGTGTTAGATCAAAAACAAATCAAGAACAGAAGGAATCACCTGTAAACACTGGACAGATAATAATCGAAAGATGATGATCTTTCTCAGTCCTTGAAATAGAATGAGTGCATATGTCTCACAAGTACGTATGCAATATCTGATCACTGTAGTATACACCAAAAACTATAAGCAAAACCAGGATTTTGAATAGTATGATGTTCTTAGTAGCAATAATAAAATTTGTAACATCTCTTACATAAATCTATATGTAACTGAAATCAGCAAGAGATACTGAAATTACTCATATTTATCTTCCCTTTTCATTAGTTTTACAAAACAGCAATGCGTAAGTTTTACTACGTAATACATTATTTTAAACACAATGCAAACTTTCATTCCTTAAGATATGAGACGGAATAAAACTAAATAATTTCAACATTTATGTGCAACGGCATCTATTGACAATATTTGAGTCCCCATAAAAACTGGTTGAAATAAAGATATCCTAAAACGTACTCTCCTTGCAAATTGGTGGGTGATGGAGCAATTTGTCTGTCATATTTGAATTCAATATCCTTGAAAACGTTAGAAACTACTAATTTTATCACAGGGAGGAAATCCGTGCCGAACACTGTAATTTGTGATTTAATATATGAAAATCAGATAATAGCGCATTTTTAAGAGTTATAGGGTGCAAAAATTTAAAAGTAGACCAAAAAGTGGCGTGTCGCCCAATTTGAAATTTTGATGGCAAGGGCATTTTAAAAAAAATAGATTAATCTGCTGCTTGAAGCCCAATCTAGCAATACAGTACATAAGCAAAACTGAGTTTGGAGAGCAAGAATCATACCGGTTTCACACTCACAATACGTGGAAAAAAGCTGTTTTTGGACGAAGGCAGGAAATAACCACAAGTTAGTCAATCCTTCGGGAAACGATACTACGGTTAATTTGGTATCAATCATCTGCTTTATACTTTTCCCCCCGCTACAGTAACAGCTGACAAATCGAATTGTGTGCTTAAGGAATCAGAGAGGGCATACAACACAATAAATGATCAGTGCCTGATTACTCAGTGAAACATTGTTACTTAGAACAAGTATCTCACAACAACGGCGCCGACTTTCCAAAATTTATGTGAGTGCATATCAATGGCGGGGCGTCTTATATATTTTCTGGGATCTCGTTATTTTTTGATTGATTTCCTTTTAGTTAAAATCTTTTATGAACTATCATAAAGGGTTGTGCTCGATTCTATTCATAATCTAGTTCCAGTTTATATTGTAAGGACTGCCTTTGACTAGGCCAGAGCCAAGCAAGGAAGGGAGGAGCGTGCTGCTTGGTTACCTTTGAACAAACATTTTTGAAACAAACAATTGTGTTTTTGAGATTAGAAATTTTAACTCCCATCTCAATGTTTTAAATGCGTATTATTTTTTGATAATGGCAAGTGAGAAATATTTATTTTATTTTGTTTCTATTAAACTAAAAATCTTATGGATGCTGAAGCCACGGAGCACCCACATAGTCGGCGCGCATGTCTCACAGACAGTAATGTTTTTGGTACTGAGTAGCATCAGTTCAGATACTCGATACATCGTCAATGGGCATACAAAAAAAAAAAATAGTTTATGAAGTTATTATACGTGTGGTGGAGGTTACAATAGATGAAACACAGATCATTCACAAATCTTAACCAAAATTCAGGAGAAAAGGTAAATAACAAAACAATAAGACTAGAAAGGAGAGAAATTCAGCCACGCTTGAATCGAAAGAGGCCTCAATAACTGAAGGTAATAAAAAATAACGACAAATATAGGAAGGTACTTACATGAAAGGAGAGCAACGATTATTATTCAGTATACTGCCTTTTGGCCTTCTGGCAGGTTCTGGGAGTAAAGAGTGTTTTTTTCTTCTTATAGTCAGATTCCTCTTTTGACTTCAAATATTTTCTTCTATTTTTCAAATTATCGATCAGTTGTGCTCTTCTTCTTCCTATTCCTCACTTTAATTACATCTTTCGTTCTATGGCGGTATGAAAAAAGACAATTTCTTCGCAAGATGTGTTCAATTTAATTAGGCTTCCTACGCAGAATGCTGGCTAGAAGTGTCCTCTTCTCTGCTATCCGTTTTAAAACATCTTTGCTTGTTGCTCTCTCCAGCAGCGTACTCAGTAATTTATTTCGGAGGGTCCAAACTCCATATGAGGGTATTTTATATTAAAATTCCTAAAATTGACCCTAAAATTAGGCTAAATTTACACAAAGGTTGAAATTTCGGGATGATCCGAGCCCCCAGGACAGACAGAGTGTTCACCTCCGGTGCTTGGGGTCCCTGGTTCGTTCCCAGCTCGCGCCGTGTGGACTTTGTGGTGGACAAACATCGTACTCGTGGGTTTTCTCGGGTTTTTTCCGTTTCCTCCCACTTTCTTCATTCCACCATTTCACTCATCTCTCATCATCACCGTCTCCTTTAGCCTAACCGGCATAACCGTGGGACGTAAAACTTAAAGATTTTTCCAACACCACGTTTGAAAGCTCTCTAAATATTTCTTCTCTAACTTCCGTAATGTTCAAGTCTCTGAACCATACAGTCCAATACTCCATATATAGCATCTGACAGTATGTTCTTCCTTAGTTCAATATTAAGCCTGCTTGTTAAAAGTGATCTTTCGTTGTTGAATGCTTCTTTGGTTATGGTAATTCTTGACCTGATCTCTTTGGCTGAGATAATAGTGGAAGATGTCATGAAAAGCAACACAGAAAATCGTAACTCCAAGAAGAGTTCATATCTAGAAGAGATTATGAATAAACGAACATAAGGAATATACAAAAAGATAGATGAGACTATGAAGAAACAGCAGGAGCTATGGTCAAAGATACTGGAAGATCGAGGACGTAACAGAGGTGATAAACTTAGAATTTTAGAGGTAAGATGATCAAAGAACCTAATGTCATAAAAAGTGGGCGATCCAATGAAACTGATTAACACTTAAGTTTATTGGGTTGTTAGAGTTGCCAACCTGGTACAAATTGTTATGGTTTCAAATAGCACTAGACTCCCACACGAAGTGGGCAACATTGTTACCCAATAACATTACTTTGTGGTTTTTAACATTTAATTACTTTGTTGCTTCAAACGTAAGTTATTCTCATGTGCATTCATTTGCAACGACACAATAACAATTAACCCTAAAATTAGGCCAACCGACATGCAAGAGTTGTGATCTATGAACCATTATTTAGTATTATATGCCGTTAACTGACTTCACACTTGGACGTTTCTCATTCGAAAACGCAAGCTGGACCATGTGTAAGAAAGTTTAAATATCAGCAAGCACATGCTAACTTGTGGACGTCTAGTGCTATTTGAAAACATAACACTTTGTACCAGGTTGGCAACACTGATAACCCATTAACCTCAAATGTTAATTAGTTTCATTCTCTATGTTAGTGTAAAGGTATTGCACATGCATAATTCCACTTGATTGTATTATTCCTGTAATATTGAACATTTGTAGTCACTTTCCTATAGTGAACCATTGTAGGAACTCGACATTTGAACACCCTGTATCTCGGAAACGAAGCGGCATCAGACCTATGTTTATAGGAACATTTTTACTTGTTTGGATGTCCGCAATCACCTCGTTACTTTTGGACATGCATTCATGTTACACCCTATATATATATTAGGGTGTAGAAATATTCGAAGTTTATATTAAATTGTTTTGAAATGAACGAAAGAACAATTTCATAATAGGATAGAGGAATAGAGAAATAGGCCTGGTGTTGTCCATGAGACGCAAAAGTTTCTTTAAAAAAATTAAATCTTTAAGTATAACGTCCCACGGTTATGTCGGTTGGGCTAAAGGAGACGGTGATAATGAGAAAAGAATGAAATGGTGGAACGGAGGAAGTGGGAGGAAACGGAGAACCCCGAGAAAACCAACGAGCACGGTGTTTGTCCAACACAAAGTCCACACAGCGCGAGCTGGGATCGAACCAGGGACCTCAAGCACCGGAGGTGAACACTCTACCACTGAGCCACCGCGCCCCTCCCCCCCAAAAAATTTTCTCATCTCCAGGAGAGATGCGATGTATCTTTTTTAAAATTCAGGGCGAGAAATTTCACAAGCCTTGTGTGCAACACTGGGTCATCCAAGTCTTAGGTCTCAAACGCTGTTTTAGTGTTACAACATTCATAGTAGAGAAAACTACCGGGTGTTCAGAAAGTAACTATGCAGTGCCATGTTGCTAAGTGATGACTGATATGATTGTCAATTAGTAATACAACATTTCGATTGTTAAACACATTTGAACCATATTTGAACCCTATTTGACCAGGTATTTGTATTTGTTCACATGTCCGATTTGATTGAAGACCAACATCTTGTGTGACATCATTGTGATTCAGGTCCTCATACTGACGATTGAACAAAGTGTGTTTCTTGTGGAGCATGTGAGACAAGTTTACCTCAGCAGTAGAAGCTGAATTTGCAGCTGAGTTCCTAGGAGTGAAGATGCCTAACCGCAATGCTGTACGGAACCTTATCACGAAATTTCGAAAGTCCGGAAGCGTTCATAATGCTCCAAAATCAGGTAGGTCATCCGCAGAGAAGGTGCCGGAGGTGCAAGACGTGATGCAACTGTGTCTTCAAGTGCAATATCACTTTCAGCATCTCTTAGAAGTTCCATAACATTAAAGTTTAGCTTCGAATTAATTTCAGTTGTTTAAAGTGATTTATGGAAAATAAAATACGGCAAGGTATGAAGTGCATAGTTACTTCCTGAACACCCGGTATAAATTGATGATGAGGTGATTGTACGAACACAATGAAGAGCAAGTATCAACGTTTGAAGATACGCAAGTCACTACTATCGTTATTTTTGCCAATAACAAATATGGTAACAGTGTTGTTATATTACATCTTTCCTGAACCTATGAAAATGAAATGAAATTTTTGAGTTTTACGTCCCACGATTATGCCGGTTAGGCTAAAGGAGACGGTGATGATGAGAGATGAATGAAATGGTGGAATGAAGAAAGTGGGAGGAAACGGGAGAACCCCGAGGAAACCCACGCACACGGTGTTTGTCCACCACAAAGTTCACTTGGCGGGAGCAGGGTTTGAACCTGGGACCCCAAACACCAGAGGTGAACGCTCTACCACTGAGCCACCGCGGCCCCTTCCTGAACCTATGGTAACGCTGAATGATTCGGATAACTTTTAGATTAATTTAAGACAAAAATAGGGTATCTAATTATATAGATTTTATGCATATAGTTAGGGAATGTCTTATTATAAATTTTGAGAAAAGTTTTTGGAAATCGAGAAGAAACGAGCGAAGAAAGGATTTTTCGAGACTCGAGACAACGCGACTGCTACAAAGTTTAGAGACGAGACTTGAAAGTGTTATAAAAGTATTTTATTTCGTCTTGTCTCGTTTTCAATATAAACTGTGTTACCTATTTTCCTTATTTTACTTTATTTTAGTTTACTTTCCCTTCCTTTTCCATACGAAAATTTTCCCTTAAAAATCCTAACCCTATATATAACAATAGAATGCTATTAAATAATGCAGGCTAATTTGTGAAAGTGGTGAAGTATTTATTATATGTAGAAAAACCACATTATATTTGGAATGACCTTCTTCAAAGAAACTGCTCTGCTTTAATGGAAAAATAAAAGTTTCAAGGAAAACAGTTGGAGAGCAATCCATTTATAAGCACTTTCCCAAACCGCATTCACTTACGTGGAGGAATTTTAAGTAGTAACCACATTGGATGCGTTTTTCAGTATTAGTCAGCGTTGCAAGACAATACCGAGGAACAAGTTCCAGAATGTAATAAAGACTTACAGTGCTATTCCGAACTTCCTCTTGCTAGTAATGCGCTACGAGAAAAGAATATTCGTTAAAATTCTTGAGAGCAAATATTCTTCGCATTATAATATATATATATATATATATATATATTTCAATCAAGGACGCAACTCTGTGTTGTAGTTTAGATTTTAATGAGAACCTCGTCTTTTAGAATTTCTTGTGGTTTTCCGGTTTTCTCTCACATTCTCACTACACTAGTTTCTTTATAAACATTCACTTCAATAATCACGTGTTTCTTTAGAACAAAGGGAATAATGATAGGACAAATTTATTTCATTCGGATTAAAATGTCCAAGTTGACTGGGAAAAGTTTATTTAAACTATATAACTTAATGAACTATACGACTTTTGTATTTTTGAAGAAATAACTTTCTCTCTGCAATACTTTTTTGTTGTTGTTTTATTAGCGTTAAAAACGTACGGGGTTGTATTGGATCACTCTGTAGTTATCCTGTCTGCCTGTGTCTCTGCCCGTCCGACCAGAAACATCTAAAGAACTTCTTAATGGACCACCATCGATTTTGGCCAGGGCGTGAAGAGTCAAATGTTTAGAAATCCAATTAATTAATGAAGACGATCTATTCATAAGAAGTAGCATGCGCGTCGAGTACGTGGGTGCTCCGGGAGTTGAGCACCCAACCCACAAGATTTATAGTTTGATAGAATTAAAATAAAATAAATATTTTTCACTTACCACTATCAAAAATAACAACAGAAGGGCTTTGAAGAATATGGGATGAAAATAAATGTTAGAAAGACAAAAGCCATGGTGATTGGAACAAAGGGGTCTGTGTCAAATATAAAAGTAGGAGGGGAGAAAATAGAACAAGTGAATAGTTTTCGATACCTGGGTAGTGTTCTTAGTAATGACATGAAATGTGAACGTGAAATAAAAGCAAGGATAGGAATGGCGAAAGAAGCCTTTAAAAGAAAGAAAAGTCTGTTTTGTGGGACCTTGAACAAAGAGTTGAGAAAAAGATTCATAAAATGCTTCGTGTGGAGTGTTGTGCTGTATGGGGCGGAAACGTGGACATTGCGTAAGGGTGACGAAAATCGACTGGAAGCCTTCGAAATGTGGGTGTGGAGAAGAATGGAAAGAATTAGTTGGGTCGAGCGCAAAACGAATGAAAGAGTGTTAGAAATGGTGGGTGAGAAAAGAACACTGTTAGATATTATTAGGAAGAGGAAGAGAAACTGGTTGGGACATTGCCTAAGAAGAGATTGTATCATGAGGGACGTCCTAGAGGGTATGGTGGCGGGAAAGAGAGGGAGGGGGCGAAGGAGACTACAATTAATGGATGATATTAAAACAGAAAGATCATACGCGAAGACGAAAAGGTTAGCGGAGGACCGTGGAGCATGGAAGCTTCTCAGCTGCGGCAAGTGACCTGCCAATTAAGGCAGAATACCTATGATGATGATGATTATCAAAAAAATAACAAGCAATTAAAAAGTTGAGATGGAAGTTAAAATTTCTAACCTCTAAAAGTAATTGACCTCTAAAATATATAACGACCACTAAATGTGTATTACTATGAAAAATACCAGTTTGTAATTAGCTTAATGCTTGTTTTAATATTTTATATGTCGTTATAGTCCACAGTCCGTATATTTATATAATCTATGTTACTGTTTTATCAAAATCCATCTAAATACTTCAATTCGATATTACCTTTTTTATTGTAGTACGTAATAAGTTAAACATTTACACTCTTTTAAATATTGTACATGTAGTTTTTACAAGATGGATTCTTTATATATTATATGTTTTTCGTTGCTATGACGACTTACAAAACATGTCATATCACTCAGTATCACAAATAGAATATCAATCATAATAACAGAAAAGAAATTACATATATTACTCTTTATATTTTCTTCCTTTTGAATGGCTTGTGCATATTTTAAAAGCACATTTTGCCCGTAAATACAAGTTATTATATAAAAATTACACAATACCGTTACAAATATGTTTGTGCAAAGGTAACCAACTAACACACTCATGTTAGTCACTTTATAATTTATATTCACACCAAAATCGTGCACAGTTCTTTCTGCAATAGCATTAAAATGATTTGCTTTTATGAAGATTTTTCATTTTAATTTCTATGAATGTGGTATTTTCTTTTAGCAACTTGTTGATAATATCATTGCCTCTTGCAATCATTGTACATCATGTAAGTTGTTTAAAGTATACATTTAATGTTACGTTTACATATGTTGAGAATATTTATTACAGTAACATATTCTTAACCTTGGACCCGGATTTGAACTCGTTTCTCTTGCGTTTAAGTCAGCCGTGTTACCGACTGAGCTAGGACAGTCCCAACTTATCCTTATAGTACTGGCACATTTTACTTTATCACAACACAGCCCTTAATACAAGGCGCCCATCAGGGGGGCAAGGTGGGGCACTCGACCCCCCCTAAGAGAAAATTGTACTTGGGAATATCAAAAACCTAATAGAATTTTTACATTAGTTACAGCAAAATTTGAAATTATATTTGAAACGTCGCTTATACTTGCCCCCCCTTGGAAACCACAACATGGGCGCCCTTGCTTAATAACAGTGTTTATAAAAGATTTTAACTAAAAGGAAATGAAAACATATAACACGTCCTTGCATTGATATGCATCTACATAAATTTTGGAAAGTCGGCGCCGTTGAGAAGTAGTACAAAGCAACCATTTCCTAGTTTTAACGTTGGTCACTATAGAGAAAATTTGGTAATGGGTATTGGGAAGTTGTTTCTTGCTCTCGATTAAGCGTTCCAAAAATACATTTCGTCACCATCCTTAAGGTCTTCACTACAGCGAAATTAAAGTACCGCTAATTTTAGCGTTTTTCTGTAAAATCTTCAAAACAAATAAAAAATATTCGAAAAGCAGAAACGTAGAGAACTAGACAATACGATTTTGCATGTGATAGCTTTACCACAATTCACTTATCTGCTTTTGGTATCCCGCTATTTACAGAAACCGCAAAAAATGCTAAATCTTTCTACAGTTGCAAATCGAAAGCAGATAGATGAGTTGTGATAACGGTATCACATGCAAAATCGTATTATCTAGTTCACTACGTTTCTCCTTTTCGAGAATTTTTATTTGTTTTGAAGATATTGTAGAAAAAAACTAAAATTAGCGGTAGTTTAATTTCGCTGTAGTGAAGACCCTTAACTCTCTACTAAACTCAGAAGTGATAAAAATCCACTACAACTCCCCGTTTCAATATTGATCTACCTAGAGGAAAAAAAAAATCAGAGAAAACCGTTCTTTCTTTCTGTAATAAATTTAACGTTTTAAGAATAGGTACCATCTTCTCTCTGATCCCTCTATTCCAACCAAAAGGGGCAGAAATCAACAATTTCCGGTTTTAACGTTGACAGCTACAGAGTTCAAACGGTAATAGATAGCGAGAAACGGTTTTCTGCAATCAATTAAGGGTCTTCACTACAGCGAAATTAAACTACCGCTAATTTTTTAGAGTTTTTCTGTAATATCTTCAAAACAAATAAAAAAAATACTCAAAAAGCAGAAACGTAGTGAACTAGACAATACGATTTTGCATGTGATACCGTTATCACAACTCATCTATCTACTTTCGATTTGCAACTGTAGATAGATTTAGCATTTTTTTTTTTTTTGCGGGTTCTGTAAATAGCGGCATACCAAAAACAGATAGGTGAATTGTGATAAAGGTATCGCATGAAAAATCGTATTGTCTAGTTCACTACGTTTCTGCTTTTCGAATATTTTTTTTTTTTATCTGTTTTGAAGATATTACGGAAAAAACTCTAAAATTAGCGGAAGTTTAATTTCGCTGTAGTGAAGACCCTTAAGGGTCCCAAGAATATATTCCATCTCCATTCTAATTTCTCTACTAAAACCGGAAGTGGTATAAATCTACTACCGCTTCTGGTTTAAATACTAATTGAAAAAAACATCACTCCACACAACCCAAACTTTTTCACATGGTGTACACGTGCTACTATTATTTGCTTTTCTATGCATGTGGCCCCGTGTAGCGTAGTCGCTAATGCTCTGTCCTTCGGTGCGAGCGGTCCCAGGTTCGATTTCCGGTGGGGATACTCGGTCGAAACGTGTAGAAAGCTTTTTTCAGGTCATTAATCCTGAATGAGGTTTTCCTGGTTTTTCTCATTCACACCAGGCAAATGCCGGAATGGTACCTAACATATACGTAGTAGGCCGCTACCTTTCCTTTCCTCTGATAGTGTGATCTCGGAGGGACGTTATCCCTCATACGTCACGAGGTAACATGGTCGTAGATGCCGAAAGCCCAGAAATCTAAATCCTTAATCCTAACTCCTGCTTTTCTATGCATGTAACGGATGTAACAGTAATTCGTGGAAAATACAAGGATTTTCACTACTTCCTATTCGTATGTTTTGAGGAAGCTGACTGTTTACATTACCATCCAAGTTCAGCGTCTGTGTTCACGATCGAGGTGAGGTCAGGCCTTGGTTTATATGAGAAGTGGATGTTCAACTTAACGTGGGATTTGACTCTCATAAATTCTAACCGAGAATCAATCAGTTTTTGTTTTCAGCACCAAACGTAAGGACATGAAAAACTAGTCATTTGGCCGTGAAGCATCTTTTCAATAACGTACGGTCGAAAATACGTATTATCATTTGACTGATATTTATTGGGATCAGAATTGTACCGGCATCTGAATCAGAAAAAAAACTTTGAAACTTCCTCGGATTTAAAATGTGTGTATTGATGACGCCATAGAGCACTTCCATGCTACTGATCTACAGAAATACTCATACTATAGAACGAATCACTGGCGCAAATCCCGGGAGACGAGGGGGACATGTACCCTCCAATCTTGAAATTGGGGGACTGTCCCCCCGATAATTCGATTTGAAATGTGTTTTTTTTGGGGGGGGGGGGAGAAATGCGATGATTTGTGTCCGATTGCCACAAAGGAAAGTGAGATGAAATTGATGTCCCCCTCCTCCCAAGAACAAGCCTCAAATCTGTCCGCCTCCCATTTTTGAAGACAACTCTGCTCCTCTAATCCTTCACAGCATTGTTTTTCAACTTCATAAATATTTTGAACATCGCTTAAAAAAAAAGTTATGGGAACAGTCTTACCCGTCCCCCTTCCCTATGATGAAGACAAATTTGCACCACTGGAATGAATGAAAGAACAATAGGATTCATTATTATACTAAATATTATATGGAGGGAATAATAAGAATAGTTTTAGTAGATGTATTGTGGTTCTCTAGATGAGCAGCGTAAAGAAACTGTAATCGGTTTGAGAATTAGGATTTTGTGAGCTTCAGAATTTCATTATATGACCATAATTTGTTGTCCATAAATGTTTTAAATAAATCATGATTATTACTCTGAATCCGTGGGTCCTTCCATAAGCGGGATCCTGGGCGGTTGTCCGGTTCACCCTATGTAAAGACTGGCATTGGTAAACAAAGTGCAAACTAACTTCTCAAATATAATTAGGGCTTATTAATAATCTGTGCCACTGTTAGAGAGGGATAAAAAAAACATTACACATACTCAGCAAATACTTTAAGCTGAGCTTACTCGAAAGTGAACTCAAAACTAAGGGTCAAACCAGGCCTATTAAATCGTTCTAGTATAGGTTAACCGTTACAGAATCTTTTCAATAACGTATGGTCGACAATACTTATTTTGTCATCTGACTGATATGTTTTTTTTTTTTTTTTTTTGGAATTACGTAGTAGGTATTATCAGATTGTAAAATTTGCACGTCCGTCCGTTACTCCAACGATAACTTTTGAACGAATGCGAAGTTTTCAAGGCAAGAGCCGAGAAAAAATGAGATAAATTTCTCGTCTCGTGCAACACCATAAGAAAGAATTGGTCGAAAGGGGAAAGAATATATAGTACAAAAAAAAAAAAAAAAAAACTGATTTGGTCATAGTTTTTAAGAAGAAATCATCTCATTTCGGATACAATAAAATATATGGTAGAAGGTAAAAGGGGAGAGAAGAGAAGAGATCATACTTATTACGCGCTATTAAAAGAGATAATACAAGGAAAGTACTTGGGTTCGAACGGATGAATACGCATAAAAAGGAAAGGATATGTAATGTGAGCAACCCGGAAGCAAATAGCGATGTCCGTTTTTCTG
This sequence comes from Thermobia domestica, assembly GCF_964235325.1. Taxonomy (NCBI): domain Eukaryota; kingdom Metazoa; phylum Arthropoda; class Insecta; order Zygentoma; family Lepismatidae; genus Thermobia; species Thermobia domestica. The sequence goes on along the minus strand of NC_137456.1, from coordinate 21,769,710 downwards.
CAAGATCGTGTAAACGTCCGCAAGAGCAGGGTAAAGTAGAGCAAGTTCCATAACAATAGGGCATCTGTAAAGCTGACCCCGGACCATTTTTGCGGAAAAGGTTTGGGTGGATGGAAAAATTGGCGAACATGTACCCCATTATTTTTAGGGGCACACATTGTGAATGAAAAAGTTGTGCCCAAGAGTCCCCCGGAGGGTCCCACACAGGGTCTAACCAAAATGTTCAGGGGGGAGTCAAGTAGTAGATCGTTGAAAAGGTATTGTGAAAAGAATCAAGCTGCAATAAGTCCCGAGTCCGTATGCGCACCCTATGCAAAATGGTGGTCACTGACTCTTTCATGACAACTGTGTGGACATTTTGACTGCCTACCATTTTGTACAGGGTAAGCATAGAGACTCGTGACTTACTACATCTTGTTTCTTTTCACAATACTTTTACAACGATATACTACTTGACCCGCCTCACCATTTGAAAATTTTAGTTCGACCCTGCCTGGAATCCTCTGGGGGACCCTGGTACTAGAGATGCAAAAAAGCCGGCTTTTTTGAATCGATGGTTTTTTTTCACTTAAAAAGCCGGCTTTTTAGGAAAAAAATCGAGAATTTTGGAAATTTTGGCTTTTTTCATTTTCATGATTTTTCAATCTAAATAGCTTTCTTATAGTATATTCTATGCTTAGATAAGAATTCCATGACCTAAATGCGATATTTCGCTCTGAAATTCACCATCAAGATGGATGGAGCACATGTTTTACGAATTAAAGCTAACATGAAGAATGTAGTATTTGAGGACAATTTTTGAGGCTATTCAACGTTTGAGTTATCGACATTTTTTTCTTCTCTAGATCATTATAGTTTGTCATCCGTGTTTCATTTCTAAGAGTTTTTAGTACTCTAGCTTCTAGCGCAAAAGTTAAACTTGCCAACTTGCCCGTTTTTCTATTTATCCGTCAAAGCGTACGTTTTTCAATATATCCGTCAAGCCGTACTTCCACATTTCTGTTATACTGTAGCTGTGAAGTGATTTAGCAATAATTTTCCGAACACAACCTTGAATACCAATTTATACAAATAATCAGTAGCGGATTTAGAAAAGTACTTTAGGAGGGGTTTTTCTGATTGTTTCGTTTCCTAAAAAGTCCTAATTTTATTTGGGAGGTGCTTGAAGTTTATGAGTACAGCCATAACTAATATTTCGTTTCGTTTATATGTTTAGCAATAATCTTCCGGATACAACCTTAAAAATCATTTTATACTGAGAATCAGTGGCGGATTTAGAAAAGTATTTTGGGAAGGGCTTTTCTTACTAATGTTTAGTTTTTCTAAACATTCGTAATTTTTATTTGACGGGAGCTTAAAGTTTATGAGTAAAGGCATAACTAATAGATATTTCGTTTGTTGCAGACATTCCGTAACTTTGGGGAACGGGCTTCAGTCCGAAAGACCGCCCCCGTGACCTTCGCAAAACCGTCACTGCTGGTAATTAGTAATAATAACGATTTAAAAACAATAAGAAAGGAAGTCGGCCAACTCACAGTACACGCACTATTTCTACATTCAGAGATGGAATGAAGAAAATCTTTGTCAGAATGGTCGAATGCTGGTTGAATCCCGGACTTACCGATAGATGCGCAAAAACTAACCACTCAGTCATGTTTGTTGTGCATTTGTATTTAGCTTAACTTAAATATATTCCGTAGTCTTCTTTTTTCGGGGGGGGGGGGGGGGTTCCGTAATGATATGTTGAATCCTTCTTGTTAAAAATTCAGAAAACTTGAGGATTGGGTAAACCGTGATGGTGGTTATACAGCAAAACTTAACTGTAGAATTTCAAGAGTATACAGAACCAAAAGCTCTAGATGTGCAGCCTTTCCAAGTGTATCATATAAATCTAAGTATTTCTCTTATGTTTTATTTTAATTTTATTTTGTTTCAAAAAGAGGGTATGGAATATTTTGAAGTAAAAATACTACATACTATTTTGCTAGTTATTTGTGTATTTTTTAAAAAGAAGTGTTACTTTTAGGGTTGGCTGGTTTACACCAACTTTTTTTAATAACTGGTTTACACCAAAAAAATAAAAAGAATGAAAAATGCGAATCGTGTGAACTTCATGATGACGTTTCCAGATATCAAACCACCTGCAATTGTTTTATTTCCCTTTCACCTTTTAATCAAGGTGCCCCATGTTCAATTCTCGGTCGAACCACAACCCTTCTTTCATGCGTAAACCAAGTAGAGGTTCGGATGTCAGTTTAAGCGAAAGTCTTCTCCTTGATAATCTCGGTATTTCGTAAGGATGTTAAGCCTAAACATGCGAAACGAAACCAAATTGTATATTTCTGCATGCCTAAATGCCTGTTGTTTTATAAAGAAGCCAAGATTGCTTAAATATATTGATAGAAATTGGCAAAATTTATCGATTACCTTCGTAGCTTCCAACATTAGCTTGGATTGGACTTTCAATTATATCTACGTACTAAATTTGTAATTTAATACCTCAGTTTTAGCGTACTGGTTATGATACGTTGACTTTTAAATTTTACATGCGAAGCAATAATAGGATTTTCCCGTTATTGTCTTACATTTCAAGTAATGACGGGATTTTCCCGATGGCTAGGGCGGGAGATTCTCAATTTAAGAAATTTACTGACCGGACTTCTTTAAGCTTATGGGAGTTCTTCCGGCATAACCCCGCTGTTGCATAATAACACCAAGGCGAAACAAACTTATTTCTGTCGATATGTAATATAAATACATAAAGCAAAAAATCTAAATCAAAAAAGCCTGGATTAAACCAAAAAAGCTTGGTTTAAACATCCCCCAAAAAACGGGTTTTTGGCATTTTCAAAAACAACCATGGTTCTTGCCAACTCTGCTTACTTTTGTATATAGGAGGTTAAAAAGTTCTTATTATATACATTGGTTAATCCTGTGGAATTCATAATGTAAATATGTTGAAGAAAAATTGTTTGAAATATCTTTTCGAAATTCATGGTTTATTTTCGAAGTTTTATATTATTATCGACATCAACCACTAATTAAATGACTTTTTGTGTTATAGAGAAGCGAAACAAAGTCTGCTTTATCAATTTAAAGCAGAATTTTAAAAAAAGCCCAAAATTTCCCAAGCAAAAAAGCAAAGCAGAAAAAACCGAGTTTTTTTCAAAAAAGCCGGTTTTTTTTTCGAGCCCTTGCATCTCTACCTGGTACACAACTCTTTTCATTCAAAATGTATGTCCGTAAAAGTAATGAGATACGTGTGCGCCGATTTTCAATCTACTCAGCCCTTTTCCGCAAAAATGGCTCGGGGTCCGACTTTATAATGCCCCATAGTTACGACATGTGTTCTGCTTTTGCCCTGCTCTTGCGGACGTTTACACGATCTTGCAGGAAAACGGCCATCACTGTTTGCTTCCCGGGTGCTCAAATTACACATGCTTTCCTTTTCGTGCGTATTCATCCGTTCGAGCCCAAGTACTTTACTTGTTAGTACAAAATCACAAAGAAAGGCAGTAAAGTACATTGGCTGTCTTAGCTTTTGTGGAGCCTGGGTCAACGGATCCCCGCGAGGCCCTTTACTAGTTGCATATGGTACAATGTAAAAAAAAAAAAAAATGTCGATGTAAGAAGATCGCCCGTCAAAAATCGTAAAGTGAAACGAAACTGAAATCTTTCAGTTTAACGTCCAACGATTATGTCTGTTAGGTTAATGGAGACGATAATTAAGGCAAGTGAATGGTGATGGAAGAATTGGTGGAATGAGAAAGTGGGAGGAAACGGGAACACCCCGAGACAACCCACAAATACGATATTTACCGCCACTAACTTACCTTGCCGAGGTTCGAACCAGGGATCCTACACACCAGAGGTAAACGCTAACCCACCGAGACCCCTCTACAAAACGTAATAAAAAATACAGACTTATTCTCAATTCCAGCTATTTGAGCGCTTAGCGTACGCGCCTATGGCGTGGGAGACCCGGGATCGATTCCCGGCGGAAGCTCGTGTGGTTCGGATTCCACATTAATCAGTAGATCCACGTTTCATATAGCCTTGCTGCTGAATAGGACTAGTGATGAGCGCAAGAGTCTTGGTCTTGCAGTTTTTGCAAGAGTCTTGCATGCAAGACCAAGACCAAGACCAAGACCAAGACCAGAAATCTTGATGCAAGACCAAGACCAAGACCAAGGGGTGCAAGAACAAGACCAAGACCAAGACCATACCTGCAAGACCAAGACCAAGGCCAAGACTCTTGCGCAAGAGTCTTGCACAAGTACCGGTTCTACTTGAATTATTTTATAGAATGTAAAAAAGGGGAAAAGTCATTACATCTTTCACTTGAAGTTCTTGGCTTCAGTAAAAATACCGTTGGAGTGAATGTGTTCCCAGTAGTTTATGCAATCCGTGTGAGTCGATCTGCCCCTGTAGCATATAGCTACAGTATGTCGTTTTCTAAATTGGTTGTTCGCGTTTTCTGTAGATATTGGTCTTTTTCAAACTACACAGGTGTCATCTTGCGCCATGTGTGATTTCTCGGTAGACAAACACTGTGTGTGTGGATTTTCTCGGCCTTTTCCCGTTTCCTCCTACTTTCTTCATTTCACCGTTTCAGTCATTTCTCACCAACACCGTCTCCCTTAGCGTTGGTGCATAATCGTGGGACGTTAAACTAGATATTTCATTTCAATTCAAAGCATATTAGTGGTATTCTTCTTCCAAAACTAAAAACAAATGAGTATTGAACATCGGTAATACCGTACACCTAGGGTCGGCTACATAGGTATGGCCTTGGCTCCGAGACTCAAGCATTCGTTGGAAATTTTTAACGTGTCCTCATAAAATTAATATCGAAATAACATTTTCATGACATTGACAAAAACTTAGTGCATGTGACCGCAAGTTTGATTTCATGGACGGATGCTTGAACGTTGAATAATTGTTTATTAATATAACTTTTTAGCCTCCTCAGGTATACGGCTCATCGAAGATTGAGTGATATAATATACTACAATAAATCTATATTATAAAATTGAGAGTGACTAATTTTGTGACTACTAATCTCTTGAACCACCCGACCGATCTCGATCAAATTTTCAACATAGATAAGGTTTGGGCCTGGGAGTGTTTTCATCATCTTACTTTGACGGTAAAACTTAGGGGACGGGAGAAGGGGGAATTATAAAATAATAAATAAAACTTAATAACCCTTGAACCAAACGACCTATCTTGATAATTTTTTTTTTTAACATAGGTGAGGTTCAAGCCTGGAATGTTATCCGTCAGTTCACTTTGATGGAGCAACGTAGGGGAGAAGGGGGAGATGTATAAAAATCAATATGAACAAAAATAAAAGTGACTAAGTTTGAAACTTAATAAGTCTTAAACTGATCTCAATCAAATTTTTAACATGCATGAGGTTCGGTCCTGGAAAGTTTTTTACAGTTTGTTTCATTTTGATTGTAGAATGTAGGGGAGGAGGATGTGAGGGGGATATATATGAAAGGCCCGACTGATCTTGATCAAATGTTCAACATAGATGAAGTTGAAGCCTGGAGCGATTTTTATAATTTTACTTTGATTGTGCAACGTAGGGGACGGGAAGGAGGGAGATATATGTAAAAAACTAAAAATATAAGTAACTGTCATTGTGACTTCATCACTCTTGGTCCAGCCGATCGATCTCAATAAAATTTTCAACATAGATGAGGTTGTGGTTTTTATCAAATCACTTTGACGGGACTTTGGCTCCCCTAGAACGTAGGAGAGGGGAAGGGAATGGAAAATGTACAAAAATAAATAAAATTTAATAACTCTTGAACCACCCGACTGAACTCGATCTCATTTTCAACATAGATGAGGATCGGACCTGAAATGGTTTCTGTCATGTCACTTTGACAATGCAGCTTAGGGTCGGGGAGGGGAGAGATATTTAAAAATGATTCAAAATGACCGATATTAAAATGAACTCTATATAGTTTTGGGGGTCACTGAGCTAAACAGTGACAATTCCGATGTTGTTTAAATTCAAATTGAGTCCCGTAGTTAGCAAAGGGAAGGGAAGAGATATGAAAATGATCGAACATCACTAATATTAGTGTCGAATCCATAGTTTTCGAGATCGCTGAGTTGAATACTGACCTTCCGATACCGTTTACGACCAAATTCAGCCTTGTGACTTGGGGGAGAGGAAGATACATAATAATGATAAAAAATGATCAAATATTATTGTCGAATACATAGTTTTCGGCGTCGCTAAGGTGAACAGTGATACTTCCTATCCCGTTTAAATGCCAATTCAGCACCGCAGCTTCGGGGAAGAAGGAGCTATATAAAAATTATCAAAAATGACCATTATTAATGTCAAACTCATGGTTATCGAGGTCATTGGGATGAACAATGACACTTCCGATGCCGTGCCTCGCAACATGGGGGAGGAGGAGATATGTAAGTTTATTGAAAATGACCGATATTAGTGCCGAATTCATAGTTTTCGGCGTGTCTGAGACGAACAGTGACACTTCTGCTGCCGTTTAAATCCAAATTCAGCCCCGCAACTTGGGGAGAAGGAGGGGAGAGAAATATAAAAATAATCGAAAATGATCGATATCAGAGAGCGCTTTACTAATAGTAAAAAGTGACTGACTGACGAAATATATTACTATTCTTTTTAGTTTAACCCAACAAAGTGGACAATTGATGCTCGTAATCTATATTCACAAGTGAGATTTCAAATAACTTGTAGTTTGATGACGTTATTTTGTATTTCTAATACAGGTCGAAAGTATTCATATAAATTGAGTTTATACAAGACATAGACAGTTGAGTCATTTTCAGTTTTCACTCCAATTATTCTAAAATATTAAGAGGTTTGATTATAATAATTATTATTTTAATTTTCTCTCTCTTTGTTTTGGTCAGTGTTGCTAAACATGCCATCATCATCATAGCTATTCTGCCATTATTGGCAGGTTACTTGCTGCAACTGAGAAGGTTGGATGTTCGGTGTTCCTCACCTAGTCTCTTCGTCTTGCCGTAGCAATTTTCTATTTTAATACCTTCCTTCAACTACAGTCTCCTTCGCTCCTTTCCAGTCTCCAGTCTCTTTCCTTCCGCAATACCCTCTAGCACGTCCCTCATAATACAGTTCCTCCTCAGCCAATATCCTAACCAGTTCCTCTTTCTCCTCTTAACAACATCTAAAATTCTTCTTTTTGTCCCCCACTGCTAATACGTACTTCTAAAACCTTCTTATTCGTTTTACGTTCAACACAGCTAATTCTTTTTTTTTTCCTCCATGCCCACATTTCGAATACCTGCAATTTTTTAATCGATTTTGCGTAATGTCAATGTTTATGCCCCATAGAGTACATATTGAAATCAGTAAAACAAAATCTCAATATTTAATTGGAAGTTTGTTTAATACAAGGATTAGCTAATCGTGGTTAAAAAGAAAAATCTGATGCCTTTAGAGTGTAAAAATAATTTCGCAATTCATAGTGTTTCAATAATATGTACCGACTTGATTTTCTTTCATGCGTCTCAGGGGTAGCCTCCCCAGTTTGGGAACCAGTGGAGTGTTGGATCTGTTAAAAATATAAACAGATCACGAAACGTTGTGATTTAGGCATATCTTATAAGTAGTGAAGCGTGATCACCCATTAAAAAATAAAGGACATCACCTATGTTGTACACTATCATCATACTTACACCAATCACCATACTTACACCAACTTAACCTATATTACATTTAGAAACATACATTGTATTTCCGTTGCTATTGGCGCATTGTAGACTTGATTATCCCTTATATCCATAGTAAAATTTACCTATGAAAAGCTTGAGATTTCTTAAATGCAAGACTTGCAAGACTCTTGCATGCAAGACCAAGACCAAGACCAAGACTGGGTGTGCAAGACCAAGACCAAGACCAAGACTGGATATGCAAGACCAAGACCAAGACCAAGACCACCCCGGTCTTGGTCTTGGTCTTGCATTTGCTCATCACTAAATAGGACGCAAAACTCAAAATCAACTCAATTCAACTCAATTTCAGCGACGTCTTTGTTTATAAATCGCAATATTACAGAGAGCTTCTTAATATAAGCAATATCTTGTGTACCCAGTACAATTAAGAATAATGGAATAGTATTTAAGTTTTCAAGTACTTTCCGTAAGTATTTCCTTTTGCTTGCCATAAGCTTAATAAACTAATTTCGAATATTTCTTCCAAGATGACTTCTGAATGCTAAATTGTATGAAGCTAGAAACTGAACACTGGCTAATAAAATATCTCTTTAAAATATATTTCCACCCCTGTCGTTTTGCTTGAATTTGAATATAGGATATGCAGTCGATAGTTGTTTCCACATTTCAGTCCTTATCCGAGAGCAAATCAATACTCTTTTGTAATGCTTGTTGGTTAGCGTGTGCATCCTTGCTCCTAGTTTCGATTCCCAGTGGTTTCGATTCTATCTTAAACTGTAGGCGCACGTTTCATACAACTTTGTTACTGAAAAAAGACGGCAAACTTGTACAAACAAGCAAACAAACAACAGCAATCTAACAAAATCAGACATTCACGGTCTGCAGACTCAAAACTAACAAGGAGACTTACGGAAGTGTCACTCACCGATTTGAATGAAACTTTGCATACTTGTAGAACATCGAAAAATAATCGACACGTATTTTTTGTTTTTATTTTTTTGTTTCGGCAATGATGAAGATTTAAGGATAAAAACTACCCTTCGAATATTAGGGGTGGTCTCGAAGCACAGACCGAAAACAACTACTTAATATAGAAGAAACCATACTGCCAGGGGCGTTTTAGAACGGCTGATTCAGATAAATTACAAAATGTCTTCTGATTTGAAATTCTCTGCGCTTAGCCAAGAACAATTATAGTTGGCAGCGGTTACTACGAAAAGGTTGCAGACCGATTTCAAATCCCTTTCTATTGATTTGAAACCCCTTTATTTTAATTGAATGCTTAATTAGCGAGTCTCTGCACCTCTCCCTATTCGGGGTGCTTATGTATAGTGAGTCCCCTTGCCTCTCACTATGTCAGAACTTCACATATCTTGTTATAATTATGAATTTAATGAGAAAACGCCTCACAGTAATATTTCGTTAAAAAAAAAGTTGGCATAAACATTGGAAAACGCTTCACAGTAATGATATTTCGCAAAAGAAATGTTGGCATAACAATGCATAAACATTGTTTACACCAAGCTCACTTTATTCCAGCAATAACTGTGACAAATCGCAAAATGCAACACAATCTTCTTCCAAATAACTGTCTTTGTATCACGCATATCTAATAAGATTTGCTAATCTTGGAGAAGAAAACTGATTATGAATCAGTGATTTGGATCTAAGTATTACGGAGATATAAATTTATGTTATAGTTATAAAGGACAATATCACCCAAAATGTCTCAAGAAGTTTTTCCACGGCCTAAAGGGGAACACATCAAGAGCCTGAATCCTAATAGTTGTTAGTGCAGAATAGTTTCTATTTTGAGATACTCTTTTGTTCGTAAAATAGATTGAAAAGTTGATGAATTGTGACCACTCCACGAATCTAATAACAAAATGGACTTTGCATTAGACGCTGCGAGAAAAACCTCTTGAAACCATGATCTCACAAAGACTTGATGTTATTTTTCCCGAATTTGATGCTTTCACAAGGACATTTTCAGATTAAAAGAGGTTGTTTTGGACCAAAAATGTTCCATTCTTTTCCTGCAAAATAATTAACAACGGTGATAACAGAACACTATTTTCAGAAATTAGAGGCTGTATGGTGTAGCTATGAGTCAGAGATATTTATTGATTATAAAAACAATCAACAAAATATTGATTTACAATACATTGTTTTTACTGAGAAAGGCTTGTTGAGATATCTGTAAAATAGGAAGCGTTTCTTTCTCAACTTATGACAGTGATGCTAACCAAGTTAAGTAAAAATTCCCTCGTGCCGGTCTAAATTTTCTCTCATTTCTTAAAATAATCCCCGAAATAATCCCCAAAAATAGTTTTTTTTTTAAATAGTCTTTACCTTACACGAAGTTTCAATGTACGTTCATAAAAATAAACAATTTTTTCATTCATCAAAGCATTTGGAGTTGGGTTGAATTCCTGGAATACTTTTGTTTAGTACTTTTCTTTTGAGCAAAAAGGAATGATTAACTTCAGGTTAACGTTAAATGAAATTGGGACATGTGTATTGCCGACGCAGTAAAGTATCATATACTATTATACTTGTGTACTACTTTTCGTTTGCCAGAATCTGGTCACCTTAATTTAAAGGTTTACGTAACTTTCAACACCGTGCATCTATGAAGGTAAATCTTTTCAGTTTTATGTCCCAAGGTTATGCCGGTTAGGCTAAAGGGAACGGTTACAACGATAACGTTGTATATAATATTAGCAATCTGTGCCAGCTTATAAAAAGGGATCAGAGGCGAATTATTTGAGCAGTATTATATATAAAGAAAAGAAAGACACATAGAGATATCGAGAGATTATTTTGTAATCGTTAACTAAAAAGAGAGTTGTTGCTATGGCAACGTAGTAAATAGGTGTGTGTATGTATGTAGACATCTTGTTGAATATGCAGAAAGTTGATTATGTACGCTTCTCATGGTTGAGTATTAAAAATCAACTTTCTGCATATTCAACAAGATGTTTACATACATACACACAACTATTTACTACGTTGAGATAGCAACAACTCTCTTTTTAGTTAACGATTACAAAATAATCTCTCGATATCTCTATGTGTCTTTCTTTTCTTTATATATAATACTGCTCAAATAATTCGCCTCTGATCCCTTTTTATAAGCTGGCACAGATTGCTAACATTATATACAACGTTATCGTTGTACGGTGATGATGAGAAATGTATGGAATGGTGGAATGAATAAAGTGGGAGGAAACGGGAGAACTATGAGGAACCCCCGCGCACACGGTGTTTGTCCACCACAAAGTTCACTTGACGCGAGCTGAGATCGAATCAGGGAGCCACGCACCAGAGGCGTCTTAGATCTACAGCTTAATATGAAATCTGAACCGTATGAGCGAGAATCGAACCCATTTTTCAGTGCTAACAACGTACCGGTAGAAAGGAACGAGTTCTGTAAGATTGATGACTCTCACAAGTAGAAAAATAAAACTCGCACTTTTGTCTTATGTTCGCCAGCCAGCGTTTGAAACACTCAACTAAACAGGCTGCGGGCTATGAAAATTGAGAAAGTAATGCAACAAGATTTTGTCAATGATATTACACAAAGAAATACAGGAAGTGGTATACTGTACACTGTTGAGATTATTTTGAATTAATTCCAACATTCGGTTGGTAATACTTCTTTTTTAATCTCATACCAGCTCTGGCTAAACTTCGAAGTTCCTCAGAGTTAAAGAGAGTGTATTGATGAAGCTAGAGAGCAATTCCCTGTCCAGGCCCGTATTCATGGGGGTCTAGGGTGGACCGCCCCCTAAATTTTCACGGTACGCTTGCAAATGAACTATAATAATGTGAAGAACTATCATATGGTTCTATCGGCCCACGTAACTTCAGCCGGGCCCCACCTACATTTTTGTCCTGGCTACGGGCCTGAACTGAAGAGCAATGGGATTCATTAATACACTGAACCTTATATGGAAGGAATAGTGAGAACAGTTTTTAATGGATATATTGGTGTCCTCTAGATGGCCACTTTATAGAACTGTAATCGGTTTGAGTATTCGGAATTTTCTGAACTGTAGAATGTCATTGAATGACCACAGATTGTTGTGAATAAATTTTTCTAATAAATCAGCAGTATTACTTCGAAGCGTATTGACCTTACGTGCGCGTAGCTCCGTGCGATTGCCCGGTTCGCCCTACGGAAAGTGTGGCAGTGGTAAACAACTTAAGCGCAAAGGAGCTTATCAGGCAATAACTCAAATTAACATCACTAAAATATGTTTCGACCAGCAATAGATTTATTTGTAATATCTCAAACGGATTCTTGTTCTCTGTTCAAAGAACACGTTCAATTATTCTGTCACCAGTGGCGGATATAGGAAATAAAAACTGTGGAGGCAGTTAAAGCCCAGACTATATGTACACTCATGTCCAAAATTATTGTCGCATGTCTATAAATATGTTATTGTAGGAATATAATTTGATAATGAATTCACCCGGTATTTCTTATAATGTTAGTATGTGTATAATCGGCAAAGACATCTATGTGGAAAAAATCATGTCAAAAGAGCAGTAAATAAGAACAATAAAACGAAAACAAACCTTTTTTTGTCTATTTAGCAACATTCTGTTTTACTCATTCTAATTTTCGTATTTATAATTTTTTTCCTATGAAATTTACCACAAATATACATTTCCCGATTATACACACAATATTAGTGTTAAAAGTACCCTGCAAAATCATTATCAAATTATATTCTTACAAGAAGACTATTGTAGATATGCGACAATCATTTTGGACATGGGTGTACATCATGAGTTTACTATAAACTCAAAAATATATAAGTGATAGCTTCAATTATATTTGTCACTCAAAAAAACTTGGGGAGGGGGCGCTAAGTCCCGGGCGAGATCCTTTACTGTCTGTCACCGTTATAGAAAAACTAACGGCAATAGATTGAATTTGTTACCTATCAATAAATACATTTTCTTGCACATACACCATACAAATAATCGATCAAATATCCCAGAAGAATAAAAGTTATCAATTACCCGCTTTGCTGGGTTAAATTAAGAAAAAAATAGTAATAGGTTTCGTTAGTCAGTCACTTTTTACCAGCGATCTTTGATATCAGCCATTTTCGATTATTTTTATATATCCTCCTCCTTTCCCCATGTTGCGGAGCACGGCATCGTAAGTGTCATTGTTCATCTCAGCGACACCAAAAACCATGGATTCAACACTAATATCGGTCATTTCCGATCATTTTAAAATCTCTCTCCCCTCCCCCACCTTTAGGTTACAGCGTCTATGACAAAAACATCTCCGGTGAGAACTTTAGCTAAGTTTAAAATTTGATCGAGATCGGTCCTGTGGTTCAAGAGTTTTTAAGTTTTCTTTATTTATATATATATATCTCCCCCTCCTAACCCTTTCCTAAGTTCTACCGTTCCAAGTTCTAATGTTCCAAGGGGAGTTCCAAAGTTACAACCCACTATGGATATTATTGTGTACCCGGAAAGACGAAAAATAATTGTAAAATACTTCCACCTATATTTTCAGAAAAAAAGTGACACAACTAGTTTTGCTGAAAAAATGGATGTTGAATTAACATTTTTTTTAAAACGAATTCCGGAGCAGGTGGACCCCCCGTAGGTCCATCTCTGCCGATGAACAACATACGTTTTAGATCCATAAAAGTTCGTCTTAATCGATTTTCTCAAAGAATACGCACGAGAATAATAGTGGTTGGCACCAAATCCGGATTTTGTGAATTTTCTAAAAGACACTTGTTTTGGAAACCGGTTCCTGTTTCAAAACTGGTTTGGTTTTTCTACTATAAAAATATGTTTTAGTTTTCAAAACCGGCTTCAGCTTTCTGTTTTAAAAAAAAAGTTTCGATGCGAAAACCCAATCAGTTTTTGGAGAAAAACATTTTTATACAAACCAGTTTCAACTTTTTTGTAAAAAAAAAAAAAAAAAAAAAAAAAAAAAAAAAAAAAAAAACCTGCTTTACCCATCACTCGAGAATATACTTAAGCAACTTAATTTGTTGCTGGATCTAATTTATCCATTGATACCTTTGGGCAATATTATAGTCAACGGAAAATTGAAGTTTAAGTCTTAACAATAATTTTGGGCTACATTTCTTTAACCATATTATACATACAGTTGTCTTGCTAGTGTCACAATAAAAAACTTAATCAGAATGTAGCCTACTTTAGTACCAGTTTCATCTTAACAGATGGCGTTCTTATGCGTCCCTGCAGCTGATTCACTTTCCCGCCAGCGCTAGTGCAGGTATTGGCGGGAAAGTGAATCAGCTGCAGCGACAAGCGCCGAGAGGCGTCCGGAGCATATGCCAAATTCAGTACTGGAAAAAATTAAAAGAAATCTTTAAGTTTTACGTCCCACGGCTATGCCGGTTAGGCTAAAGGAGACGGTGATGATGAGAAATGAATGATATGGTGGAATGAAGAAAGTGGGAGGAAACGGGAGAACCCCGAGAAAACCCACGAGCACGGTGTAAATTCAGTACTGGACGCCGATGGGCATTCTCAGCAGCGAATGTGTACAAAACAATCGTTCTTCTCAAACAATTCATCGCCTCTGCGTCTCGAAGAACCGCTATGTGTTAAAACCACAACTTTTCAGAAGCAAAAAAAAAAAAAAAAAAACCATTCCGAACTTCTATAATTTTGCCAAATATACACGGAAACACTTGAAAAATATAATAAAACTGGTTCTGCGTATATTATGCACTGGACATTGTTGTATCTTGCTTCAACAATATTATATTATTTTTGTGTTTATGTATCACCTTTTCCTCCTTCATAAGCACATAGAGGATTTATATACATTAATCAACACGTACGGGATGAGAATCTTAAGCCATAATTTCAATCTTTAATTTCTCATTGTTGTGGAGAAACAATTGAATATTAACTTACCACGTTATAAGGGAAGCTGCCTGGCAGCTTTCGGGTTTATTTCCACGACATAACTCATTTCTGACAAAAATGTTACATAGCGGTTCTTCGAGGCGTAGCGACGTCATGTCCCCTATATCGTTTACAGGGCCGTGCCGTGGAAAATCAGCGCCCGGGGCGAGAGTATACGACGGCGTCCCCTATATTCCAAGCAATCGTTTTCTTCTCCCGAATTTTTCGCCCCCTTACTCCGGCGCCCGGGGCCGTCGCCCCGCTCGCCCCCTCCTCCCAGGTCTCGGCCCTGATCGTTTAGTTCAGCTCAATGATTGATATTTGTTTCATCTTAGCATTTTTTTTTTTTTTTTTTTTTTTTTTTTTTGGCAAATGCTAATGTAGTATTTTTGGGTATGAAATTTGTATCAAACTTAAAGTATGTTCTGGCAACTCTGACGTATCGTTCATTACAAATTCAAAGTTTATTGAACGTGTTGCTTGATTTCTATTCAGTTTCTTTCACTTCTCTATTATCTCCGTATACACACCTATCACTTTCGTACCTGGCGCAAGAATAACGAATACCAATAAATTAAGGGTTAATTGTTGAAACAATGCCGTAACGTCAATCATCATTCCTGCACGGCTGCAATTAAAGGAAACGTTAAACCACACCAGAAGCCTTCATAACAAAAAAACGAAAGGGAAAAACGAAGGAAAGATAAGCGTGAGCCATATTTTCCGAGCCGTATATAAATAGACCAATCACGTTTTATAGAGCTCAATCATCCCATTTTCTTGGAATCGTGTGGCCGTCAACACTTTCCTCAAACATGAAGCTGGTAAGCTAATATTTTTGCCTGTTCAATATAGCGTCACGTCATAGCTGTTATGAAAACAGGTCGTTTATGCATGAGTCTCTGATATGATGAGCCTTTGTTGTGATAGTCTGTTGTTTTCCACTCAGTGTTTTGTTTTCGCATTTCAGAGAATGAACGGGACTAGTCAGGGTTCGAAGATTTAGGAAAATTATGATTTCGAAAAGGGAAACAGGAAGATTGTTTAACATGTATAAAATGTAGGGAAATATGAATGTAAACATTATTTAAGACATATATGTATATATATTACCAGCAGTGATACAACCAGCTATGAGCTCGGGGGGCCCAGGCCCCCTCAGAAATTAATCTAACCTATCTTATACAGCAGTAGCCCTACTGCAGACAAAATTTTGGTGAATTTTCCAATCATTATTGCTGGTCATTAGTCCAGTATCTTTAAAAATATGCCAAACCACACACACACACACACACACACACATACACTGTGCCTGAAGAGTGCTCTTAATCTACATTGAGTCATGTGACGTCACGTATGAAATATCGTCTGAAGGGGGCAGACTACTAAATATTTTTCAAAAACTAAAAATTTTTCATTTCCCAGATTTTTCGTAAATGAAAAGAGATAAGGAAATGTAACTTACCTTAGTAACAGATAATGTTACTCTACACCCGAAAATATGAATCAGAATAATTTTCAGCGTTGCCATCCATAGAAATTACAGTGTTGCCAGAATTTAAATTACCCAAAAATCTAGGTTATGGCAGCGACTAGAAAAATGAACTCAACGGCAACTGATAACGTATCATGCTGTTTGTGTTCCTCGTTAACTACTTTTTAAATAATATTTGTATTTATTTTGTAATAAAGAGTACAAAACAAATAATTTTTAATAAACAGTAGAATTAAAATACAAAGTGGAAGGAAACGGAAGTATCCCAAGAAAACCCAAGAACACGATGTTGTCTACCCAAAAAAAACTTACTTGATCGAGGGTCGAATCAGGGACTCCAGACACTAGAGATAAACACTCTACCACTGAGACACCTTGTCTCCCTCCATTAATGACAAGGATTATTAAATTTCTTGTAATGAGGAGGTTTCAAACATTCAATTTTGTCCGTATTAGATGGTGCAGCACGTCGTTTGCAGATTACTGTACTAGGTAGTCTTGGCCTCTCCCGAAATAAAATTCTGGTTGCACCAGCGACGGATGCAGGGATAGAGACGAGGGGACGACCTCCCCTTCTCAGAGGCTACATTTCCTTTCTAAGATCAGTTAGTTTTTAACAAGTTTTAGCAAAATGCATTTATACATTTTCTCTGTCCGTGTGTCCGTTAGTCCGAAAAATAAAAAGAATCTCAAAAACTACCGTATTTGATGGATCACTGTTAATTTTTACCCAGGATGTATATTGTCAAATATTAGGAATAGACTTCGTTTATTTAGGTAACCCATCCACCGAATGTGATAGAAATCAGCCATTTCCGGTTTAACGGTGATCGCTATAGAGGAAAAAACGGTAATAGATAGCGAGAAGCTGTTTTCTGCAATCAACTAACCGTTTCAAGAATATTTTCCATTTTCACTTTAATCTCTCTACACTACAAACGGAAGTGGTAGAAATGCACTATTACTTCCGGTTTCAATATTGAAATTGAAGTCTATCAGATTAACACCCCAAGTTTATGCCTTTTAGGCTAAGGTAGACGGATGATTCAGGAAAATAAATCATAATGGAAGAATTGGTAGAATGAATTTGTGGGAGGAAACGGGAGTACTCCAAGAAAACCCACAAACACGATGTTGTTCGCCACAATGTTACTTGACCGCAGATTGAACCAAGAACCGCACGTACCAGTGGTAAGTGCACTACCACTGAGCCATCGTGCTTGCCGGATTTCAATATTAATCGAACATATGTCAAGCCGTAACGAACTAAACTCTTTCATGTACCGTACTCGTGTGACACTGTTACTTAATATCATATGGAGGAAACTGCATCGAATCCTGTGTGCTCACTTATATGAACGAGCCTGCTGTACATCCTTCTTAAATATTTTTCTAAACAGATTGAGATCCTTCTATTTAGATCAAACTTTTTTTTTTTGTAAGCACTCGTCATTTTCTGCTCCTCATTCAGAACATCGTCAAGAAAGAGAAGAAAATCTATACGCTATTCTCCGGTATTTATCCTCTATTGTTATGTAAGCCCGCACAAACATGAGGCAATGCAGGTTGCATCAAACACGGCGTTAGCAGAAACAGTAAGAAATGTGCATACGTTTTTCTATATACACATTTTCACTCACCTGAATTCTAACCCACACGCGCCGAAAATTGAGAAAGGGGCTACGTACAGGATTAGATATGTGAAGATTTATCTGTACACAGAATCTGATGGTTCTAGGTCACTCTTTTTTATGGGAGGAGCTGATAAAAAAAAACAGAAACACACACACACATTATTTTATTAATATTAAGAGTGGATTCTCTTACATTTAAATGCTTCCTACTCCACGCCCTCCTCCTTTAAATACATTTAGAATATAGGAATTTAAACTTTTTAGATAACCTATGCTAATTAAGGAAGTCGGTATGTTGATTTGTGGGATGAAAATAGGGCAACTTTTGAGGTTTTTCTTTCATTTTTCTTTCTTTACCATTGGACTTGCTGTTATTGAAATTTTAGTCTAACTTTAATGGTTATATCTAGTTACATTGTTTAGAACAAGGATAAGCACTCCACCCTTCAACATAAATGACGCTCCTTAAATTTCCGTCACGTGTATCCAAGGGTCGGCATAGAATAGCCTGCCGGACAACCGGGCAAATGCCCCCTGTCCCTAAATCTAATTAATAGCTCGAACAAGCAGAGATGAACCGAACTTATAAGTTCTCTACGTACAAAGCTGTGGAACGTAGCATTTGTTGTCGAGTCGAGGCTGGTCATCAAATATGGGGATTTTTAGTTCCTAGGTAATAGGCTACTTGGTCAACGAATTTCTTTCAGATGCGGCCAGTAGTTGCTGAGAAATAAACCACCTCACATAAGACGAGTCGAACCGAACCAAGCCTGTTCTTGGCCTAGAAATAAGTTTATTTAATAATAAAAAAAAAAAACCTAACATAAAAAGACATTTTAAATCATCCATGAATATAATTTATTTTACTTACTTAAAGAAAATGGAAGGAACTCCTTTACGGGCAAAATAAAGTCGTATAACGTAAAACGTGCAAGAAAAATGCAAAATTTACGTGAAAGGCGTATGATCTGGCAACCTATCTATAGAAACACAATACCCACATTTGTGACCAATGCGTATGGCGCCTTCCGAACCATTCCCCCTTTCATAGGATATTCTTGATTAAAAGTGCGTGTTTTATTGTATAAATTCTTGCTTTATAAATTAAGCTAACAAGTAAGATTACTTTTATTTTCAGTTTCGTCGAACACATTGTGAAAATGCAACTTAGGTTCTATTAGTTACCTAACGTACAATTAATTATAACTTGTTTTCTTTTCTTTTTATATAACCTTTTAACTGATAACTAGTTCAAATGTATTTTTGTTTCGCCTGCGGAAAGTTTCAATGACGAACATCTCATCAATACACCTGCGTTGTAGGCATGGATGCCCGCGGAATTATTCCCAGGCAGTAGGAAGAGCAAAAGACCAACACACAAATACGGTTTTAAATATATGCTCCTACATGTATGAATGCACGATAACACTTCATGGAAAACATCAATTATTGACGTGCATTGCGTAACTATTAACTGCAGTAAATAAACAATGGCATCATCCATATATATATTAAATGCTATATAGTGTTGCCTACAAGTTTTATCGCCTAATCTTGTCTCGTAAAATTTTATGTAAGTCCCGTCTTGATTGTCGAGAAAGGCTTTCTCGTAACGTGTCGATTTTTTTCTTATATCGTTTTGTCAATTTATGAACCGATTTTTTCTGAATTTCATATAGAAGCAGGCCCGTAGCCAGCCCGAAAATGAAGGGGGAGCCCGGTGGAAGTTAGGGGGGGGGGCGATCCAAAAATATTAGTTCATCCCATATTATAGTTCATTTACAAACCTACCGTGAAAATTTTAGAGGGAGCCAGTAAAATTCTTGGGGGGGCGGCCCCCGATAGACCCCCCTGGATACGGGCCTGTCTAGAAGTTCTCAGAATCCTGTCGCCTCACAAAAGGTCCACCATGGCTACATTATAACAGCATTTATTATTTGATTTGATTTGGAGTTGAGTTTTCCTTTCAGCAGCGAGACTATATGAGACGAGAAACTACAACTTACTGTGGGATTCGAACCACATGAGCTCCCGTCGGGAATCGAACCCCTGGTATCTCATGCTAAAAGGCGTGTGCGCTAAATGCTTAGCCACGAGGGAGTTCATATTTATTATTGGAGTAAATTGTGTACTGACTTGTGCATTTTTAAACGTTGATATATGCTCTTCATTGCGTTTGTACAATCACTTTATCTATTTTATAGTTTGTATATTATGAATCATGTAAGATTAAAACGGCCTTTGAGATCTGAATTTCGCTGAACTAGTATTGCCTACGAGCAGGGACGGATCCAGGACCGACTTCTGGGGGGGAGGCGGTGGATTGTCATACTGCTACTTTTAAGGGCTCCAAACTTTGGGATGGATTTTATTTATATATATATAATAAGAAAGTTTCCTCTTCTGGGGGGGTGATCGCTACGATCCCCCCTGGATCCGCCCTTACCTGCGAAGCTTGAGAAATTTATCGTCTCGTTTCAAAACGAGACAAGAATTGCCATTTTTTTTTATCTCGAGCCGAATTTAAAAACATATTTCTCGTCTCGACTCTCGTACATTTTTGAGACGAGAAATTTGTGGTCTCGTGGGAAAAACACTAATGCTATAGTATGTGAGTGAGCAAATCTAATATTTCTGACACTCATTTCAAAGGACTTGAGCCCCTTTCCAAACTCCAGGAGTGGGCATTTGCCTCCCTCCTTCCCAGACCTCTAGGCAAACCTGGTTTACAAGGAAGTTTAAAGTTTTATATTATTTACCGTTGCTAGTTGTGTTCCACGTATGTTCTAGTGTTCCAGCGAGTATGAGCACGGTGACTCAGTGGTAGACTGCTTACCCCTGGTTCGTGGGGTCCCTGGTTCATTCCCCGGCCAAATAAGTTTCTGGCGGGACATCAAACTTTCGTGAATTTTGCTCGAAGTACTCTAATTCCGTCTCACATTCTTATTCTACCAATTCTACCATCATCCGAGGTACTCTAATTCCCTCTCACATTCTTATTTTACCAATTCTACCATCATCCGGGATACTCTCATTCCCTCTTACATTCTTATTCTACCAATTCTACCATCATCCGCGGTACTCTCATTCCCTCTCATATTCTTATTCTACCAATTCTACCATCATCCGGGATACTTTCATTCCTCTTACATTCTTATTCTACCAATTCTACCATCATCCGGGATACTCTCATTCCCTCTTACATTTTTATTCTGCCAATTCTACCATCATCCGGGATACTCTCATTCCCTCTTACATTCTTATTCTACCAATTCTACCATCATCCGGGATACTCTCATTCCCTCTTACATTTTTATTCTGCCAATTCTACCATCATCCGGGATACTCTCATTCCCTCTTACATTCTTATTCTACCAATTCTACCATCATCCAAGATACTCTCATTCCCTCTTACATTCTTATTCCACCAATTCTACCATCATCCGGGATACTTTCATTCCTCTTACATTCTTATTCTACCAATTCTACCATCATCCGGGATACTCTCATTCCCTCTTACATTCTTATTCTGCCAATTCTACCATCATCCGGGATACTCTCATTCCCTCTTACATTTTTATTCTGCCAATTCTACCATCATCCGGGATACTCTCATTCCCTCTTACATTCTTATTCTACCAATTCTACCATCATCCGGGATACTCTCATTCCCTCTTACATTTTTATTCTGCCAATTCTACCATCATCCGGGATACTCTCATTCCCTCTTACATTCTTATTCTACCAATTCTACCATCATCCGGGATACTCTCATTCCCTCTTACATTTTTATTCTGCCAATTCTACCATCATCCGGGATACTCTCATTCCCTCTTACATTCTTATTCTGCCAATTCTACCATCATCCGGGATACTCTCATTCCCTCTTACATTTTTATTCTGCCAATTTTACCATCATCCGGGATACTCTCATTCCCTCTTACATTCTTATTCTACCAATTCTACCATCATCCGGGATACTCTCATTCCCTCTTACATTTTTATTCTGCCAATTCTACCATCATCCGGGATACTCTCATTCCCTCTTACAAACTTATTCTACCAATTCTACCATCATCCGGGATACTCTCATTCCCTCTTACATTTTTATTCTGCCAATTCTACCATCATCCGGGATACTCTCATTCCCTCTTACATTCTTATTCTACCAATTCTACCATCATCCAAGATACTCTCATTCCCTCTTACATTCTTATTCCACCAATTCTACCATCATCCGGGATACTTTCATTCCTCTTACATTCTTATTCTACCAATTCTACCATCATTCGGGATACTCTCATTCCCTCTTACATTCTTATTCTGCCAATTCTACCATCATCCGGGATACTCTCATTCCCTCTTACATTCTTATTCTACCAATTCTACCATCATCCGGGATACTTTCATTCCCTCTTACATTCTTATTGCACTAATTCTACCATCATTATTCACTTACTTTAATCATTGTCTTCCTTAGCCTCCAGGGCATATTTGTAGGACGTCAAGCTGAAACCATTCTCTTCATTTCATTTCCAACGTGAGCTCAGGCAGAGACCGATTCCACGGTCATGTAATTAAGCTCTCTTGTAGGCGAGATACTTTTTTGGGGAACGACCTTCACTGTAAATGATCATCGTGCATAGTAGTCTATACACTCACCTACTACACCAGGATGTAACCCTGGTTACGAACCCATGTTAATAGCAAATCCTCTTCTTTGCAACTCTCACTTGTGGGCAACCTTGCTTTACACTACAACAAAGCTTAAGATATACAGGGTGTCCACAAAGTGTGACCTCGGTCTATTTTCTTAGAAACGATTTGGTGTCTCAGATTTTTGCTAACACATAGTGCATGTACTATAGGGATCCACTATTAAATTGGTCGTGATAAGTGACTAACTCCAAGGGCAGGATCAACCCAAAAATTTCAAGTGGAAAAGTCTTATGTTAAATTGGATGGTATTCGAAACTTCGCCCACACGTCGAGAATTGCCTGAATGAAGAACATGCATTGTCGTCATTATTATTCAACTTTGTTCTCGAGTACGCTGTAAGGAAAGAAAAGATAATAACCCGGGCCTAGAGCTGAATGGTATTTAGCAGGTTATGGCGTATGCTATGATACAAATATAATAGGAAATGCAGAGAACAACAGAAAGAAATACAGAAGCTTATTAAACGCTTGCAGGGACATAGTTTTAGAAATAAATGCAGAGAAAACTAAATACATGGAAGTTCCCCCGGGATGTAATACTGCACATTATGGATGCGTTAAAATATCAAAAATACTTTCGATAAAGAGTATACTTTCAAATATCTAGGATCTATATTAACAGGCCAATACCATATCCACGAAGAAATTAAATGTCGACTAAAAGCAGGGAATTCATGTTAAATTATTCATTTGAAAATTTTTTTATCGTCGCGAATTCTGTCAAAGAATTTGAAGTTTAAAATATATAAAACGATAATCATGCCTGTTGTTCTGTATGGTTGCGAAACATGGTCGCTTACTTTGAGGGAAGAACATAGACTGAAAGTATTTGAGAATAAAATCCTGAGGTGAATATTCGGACCCAAGAGAAACGAGAATGGGGAATGGCGGAAATTTCATAACGAGGAACTACATAATTTATGCGGTTTACCGAACATTGTTAAGGTCATCAAATCTAGGAGCCTTAGGTAGGCAGGTCATATAGCCAACATTAATGAAAATAGGGACGCTTTCAATGTCTTAACTTTAAATCCAATCGGAAAATGACCATTAGGAAGACCTAGGCGTAGATAGGAGGACAATATTATGATGGATCTCGCAGAAAAAAAGTATACAAAGTAGAAACTGGATTCAGTTGGCTCAGGACAGAAGGCAATGGAAAGTTTTTTGTGAACGCGGCATTGAACCTAATCCATCGGTCATAGAGTTACTTATTCGAAAGTTCGAAGAAGAACCACAGCGTAAATAACCACATAGTATATTCTAACCGCAGAAGTCTCTACTCAGGAAGTAGTGAATGAATTGCGTCCACATTTCCCTCGGTCTTGTGTAGGTTCCGTCCGAGTGATACGTACCAAGTTCTAATATCAACTTGAATTTGTTTTTGCATTGGTTAATTTCAGAGATACAATAGTAGGAACCGAATCTGGTCGTAAATTTAGCGTTAGTTTAATTTCGCGGTAGGTTAGTGTTGATTTTGAATTTTTGGAGATATAGGCTACTAACATAAAGTGAAAATTATTGAGAACATTAGGGCCATATCGAAACACCAAATGAGTCGTGAGAGACTCGAGATCAAATTATGAGTTCTGTCCTTATGAAAGTGACCCATTCAGAAATTCCCATAGTTTCATCCGTAAGTGCGAAATGCAAGGAGTCTCCAGGGATCACAAGCTTTATCACGAGCATTTCAAATAGTGAGCCTCCACAGCCCATAAACTACGTATGAGCAGAAATCTCCAACTCCGAGCCGTTTCTGAACAAACGACCAGGGGTCAGACTTTGTAGACACCCTGTATACTTCTTTCAACATTGATCGGTATTTTACACGACTTCTTGAATGTTCTACGGCGTACCCCTGGCTGAAAGACTGTGGGATGGTTCATTGTAATACGACAATTAAAAAAAAATTTAAGAGCCATATCAAATAGAAACGAAATTATATTATTTTTAAAAAGGGTCATTTGAAGGTTAAAGGTTAGGAAGCTAATTGTAAGTAAGAGATCCTTCAATCACGTTTAACCTATATTAGTTCTACGATATTCTACGTAAAATATGAAATTTAAAGTGAATTTCGCTTTCATCTTTTTTTTTTCTTTCTTTTCAATTTACGAAAATCCAATTTTCGAATATTACGACGTATACTACTAATCAAATTTATTTGCTTGAAAATGGAGTTAAGGTTACATTTACTGTATTTCCACTTTCGTAGAAATGCATTATGAAAATGCATCGTGTTTTGTTTTATTGTTTTCCTAACGTTCGTACAGTGTGTAACATTTCTTTTTTTTCTTTCTTTACATCATTTCTCCACGTGTTTGACATTTGAGAAATGCTACTCCAATCCGATGCATTGTTTCCTCAATCACACTGGAATGCAAAACTGAAGAACGGGATAGATAAAATAACAGAAAATATTGCCGAGTAGCAGTGGCGGATCTAGCTCGGGGCGGGTGGGGCATAGACCCCCAAATTTTGAGTAACAAAAATAATTTAAATTATCTATATCTGAAATGAAATGAAATCTTTGAGTTTTACGTCCCACGATTATGCCGGCAGGCTAAAGAAGACGGTGATGATCAGAAATGAATGAAACAGTGGAATAAAGGAAATGAAAGGAAAAAAACAGAACCCCGAGAAAACTCACGCACACGATGTTTGTCCACCATAAAGCTCACTTCGCGCGAGCTGGGATCAAGCCAAAGACCACATGCACCAAATGAGACCGCTTTATCTATCTATCTACATCTCTCTCTCTCTCTCTCTCTCTCTCTCTCTCTCTCTCTCTCTCTCTCTCTCTCTCTATATATATATATATATATATATATATATATATATACGAGGGCGAGTCAAAAATTATCTACACTTTTGTCATAACTTTTCTTACATTGCGCACTTTGTCTTCTGCCATCGCATACTTTATTGTTATACTGTTGTGGTAATGATGTGAAAGTGTGATCTTAATTCCTCCACTTTTCTTCCTTCTGTTGCAGATATATCATGGCTGCTCCATTAGAAGTTTGCACTAAAGAGGAACAACGAGCAGTGATCCGATTCCTCTGGTCGGAGGGTGTCAAAGGTTCAGACATTCATCGCAATATGGGAGAAGTACACTACCACGTAGAACTGTTTTCTTTTTTTTTTTTTTTTTTTTGTGGCTGGAGAAGTTTAACAGTGGTCGAACAAGTGTAACGCATGAAGACGGAGCAGGGCGGCCATCAACCACCACTACAGCAAGCTCGTGTATAACAACATTCTGCAAGCTCGAGAGATGGTTCTGGTGAATAGGCGAATCACTATCTATTAAGTAGCAGCTGCTTTGAATATCAGTCATGGCTCTGTCCATCAAATCATCCACGACGAGTCTGTGTACGGGGGTACCAACAAAGCTTACTGCAGAACACAAACTCACTCGTGTTAGAGTCTGTCAACGCTTACTCACTCGCTTCAACAACGAAGGTGATTAATTTTTAAGCAGAATAGTCACCGGCGATGAAACATGGGTTCATCACTATGAGCCAGAATCAAAGCGCCAGAGTATGTAGTGGAAACACCTTGGATTTCCGATGAAGAAAAAATTCAAGACTGAGCCATCCGCAGGAAAGGTTATGTTAACTGTGTTTTGGGACTGACAGGGGATCATAATGGCAGAGTTCATGACAAAGGGAAAGGCGATCAACAGTGAAATGTTGGAAAAGAACCTGAAACCGGCAATTCGCACCAAACGCCGAGGTTTGTTCTCGAAGAAAGTTTTGTTGTTGCATAGCAATGCACGGCCACACACGGCTCATCACATTATTGAAATCATCAACAAGCTGAAATTTGAAAAAATGAAATTTCTCAGTTTTACGTCCCACGGTTATGCCGGTTAGGCTAAAGGAGACGGTGATTATGAGAAATGAATGAAATGGTGGAATGAAGAAAGTGGGAGGAAACGGGAGAACCCCGAGAAAACCCACGTACACGGTGTTTTTTCACCACAAAGTTCACTTGGCGGGGGCTGGGATCGAACCCGGGACCCCAAGCACCAGAGGTGAACGCTCTACCACTGAGCCACCGCGGCCCCAAGCTGAAATTTGAGTTATTGGAACACTCTCCATATAGCCCACACTTATTTCCATCTGACTTTCACTTGTTTGGACCACTCAAGGATGCTTTGCGTGATCGCCGATTTGCCTCAGATTTAGACGTGCAAAATTCGGTGCAAAAGTGGCTTCACGACCAACCGAAAACCTTTTATTTGGAAGGAATATGTAAGCTCGTTGACCGTTAGACCAAGTGCATTGATAAAGAGGGAAATTACGTAGAAAAATTATGTGCATAGTATAACCTTACCTTGAGTAAATAAACTGTAGAATGAAAAGTGAAGATAACTTTTGAATTGCCCTCGTATATATATGTTTCAAAATAAATGAGGTTTAAACCTGGGTTGGTTTTTATCGTTTCACTTTGAAGGTGCTACTCTGGGGAGGAGGTATATATATATATATATATATATATATATATATATATATATATATATATATATATATATATATATATATATATATATAAACGATCGTTGTCGAATTCATAGTTTCGGGGTTGCCGAGACGGACAGAGACAGTTCTGAAGCCGTTTAAATCCACATTCAGCCCCACAACTTAGGGGAGGAGAGAGGAGATATATAAAAATGATCGAAAATGACCAATATTAGTGTCGAATTTATTGTTTTCGGGGTCGCTAAGATTAATAGTGACAGTTTCGATGCCATTTAAAATTAAATTCAGCCTACAATTGTAATGTTTGATTTTTATTTACATTGATGACTTATTATTTTCTATTTTCATTGTAGTTTTTTTCGAAAGTGCTTCACTAATAGTAAATAGTGGCTGACTAACGGAATATATTACTAAAGTTCTTTCGTGTTTTAACCGAGCAAAGCGGGTAATTGAAGCGAAAGTTATATTTTTTAAAGTTTATAGTAAACTCATGATAAATCTATTATAGTCTCCGTATTCTACTGCCTGTCCTCCCCATTTTTACCTTCTAATTCCGCCACTGCGTAGTAGCTGGAAAGTTAGTGAAAACCCGGCAGCATGTTGTCAAATGTCTTCCACCAGTGATGCCAACCTAAAGCATTATAAAATCCCATATCGAGAGGCAGAAATTCCCACTTTGCTCTTAGAGCTCCTCCGTGGCTAAGCGGTTAGCGTACGCGCCTTTGGCGTGGGAGACCCGGGTTCGATTCCCGGCGGGAGCTCATGTGGTTCGGATTCCACGTTAATCAGTAGGTCCACGTCCCATAAAGCCTCGCTGCTGAACGGGACGTTAAACTCAAAATCAACTCAACCACTTTGCTCTTGAATTTCCCACGTTACACTAATTACATTTTTTTTAAAAAAAATATATAAAATATGAAAAAATGAACTATCGAATATCACTCATTTTCTTTAGTATATAAATGAAATATTCGTAAATTTCGATCTTCTGTATTTTATCAAATAGTTTTCCTTCATTGAGGAGACACCGTGTTTAGTGATTAGAGCGTTGGACTCTTTTCCACGTGGTCCCGGGTTCAATTCCCGGCCGGTGCTTCCTCAATTTTTCAGCATTCACCCAGTGTCGTGAGGCAAACTGGGGAGTTATGTGAATAAAAGACATGACGGCTCTTAGGTCTAGTAAGCTTCTGATATGCCTGTTAAATACAGGGCAACTCAATGCTTTGACCACATGATCGTCGCTAGGCGAGACGTAGTTCAATCAGTTGCTAGCAGATGGCGTTGAAGCGGCTCAGGCCCCCCAAAAAGCAAACTGTTACACCAAGTGCTGGTGGTATCAGAAAGTATATAATACTGACCTGCATCAACTACCAGAATAAATTCATTCGCAAATGAAGTGTCGTGAGATTCTTGTTACTGTCTTTACCACAGTTTATTTAATACTGGTTGTAAGAACCTGTCGTGCTGGGTCTTTACTCAGAACCAGGATTAAAAGAGAGGGGAAAATGTCTCTATTCCTTGCATTTATCCTACGCTATTATGTAACCCCATACAATCATGAGTACTGTTGGTTGCATAAGACCAAGGAGTTTTAAAAACCACGAGAAATGTGCATAACTTTTCGCATACATTCATTCCCCCAAATTCGCCCTCCAAGTCGGAAAAAGGGCTTCGTACCGGATTAGATCTGATGAAAATCTATCTGTGCACTAAAGTTGCTGGCTGTAGATCACTCATTTATGTGAGAAAAGCTGATGACACATTATTATTATTATTATTGAAGATTGTCCATAAATTAAAATCTTCTTCTCCTTCCTCTGTCACATTCTCATTTACCGCTTCTATCAAACCTCTATTAAGATTAAGAGGGCACGATGTCTCAGTGGAAGAACGCTTACCTCGGTGCGTGCACTTCTTGGTTCTACCCCGGCCGAATAAGTTTGTGATGAACAACATCGCATTCAAAGCAGTCTTAGTATATATTAAAATCAACAAACTATTATAGGACGCTAATCAATACTTGCGAATTAGTATGAACTGATACTAGATTCTTTCAAAACAAATCATAGTATATTTCACTTTACGGCTTCGAATTATTTTGTATTGAATGAAAACTCAATATTCTTAACTATATGCAGTTATATTTCAGAAAATGTCAACAATGCGATCGTTCACAGAAAGCAACGGAAAGAGAGAAATTGAAACTGCAGCCTGACAACAAGAATAATGCCATATAGACGAACTTTAAGTGAAAGGGAAAAGCGAAGTTTACTATTATTGATAATTTGATTACTGAACTATATAAATGACTGTGCTTTTCAGAGATACCGAATTATAATGTAAGTTGTCTATATATTTATTCATATGGTCCTGGACTAATATTTAGGCATCCATAATTACTAAAGAAGAGTGATTTTCGGGTGGACTAGATCCTTAAGTGACTGAGGAACAAAACACTAGCAGCGAATAGTTCATAGTCCGACACGAGATGGCATTAATAGTACGCAAACTAACTTTGCGCTACTAAACTCGTTTTGCACTCTGTTATCGTTAACTATTAAAATCTACAATACACAGTACGTTCAAAAATATTAAGTCCCTCCAAACAAAAATTTCATTACCCCAACTGTAGTGGTACATTACATGCAGCCCAGAGATGGGGTTAATATATCCTGCCCGTTGCAGCTCAGAAATAGGGTTAATATTTCCTGCCCGTTGCAGCTCGGAGGTTTGGTGGTTAAGAATTACCCTGCCTAATGCAACTGCGTATATAGTAATCTCTTGCCCGTTGCAGCTCAGAGCTAGGGTTAATATATCCTGCGTGTTACAGCTCGGAGATAGAAGAGGAGACGACCAGTTAACAACTGATGTCTTCTGTCTCGAGGTGTCCTTTTATATGGTCAAGCTGTGGAGGGGTTGAAGGGGTCTTCGTGATCCATCGGTGTGACGGCATCCGTCGGTTGCTTGCTGGTATTTGTGCCGAAGCTTGTATCTTTGTTTACTAATACGTAATGCTTCCAATATGAGGGGATATTGCAAATAATATTGTTCAAGATGGGACATACAACACACTAGTCGGTGCGATCTAAAGAAATGAGATGATTCAGACTAAGTTATCATAGATTGTTTTCAAGAGAATAAAAAGATACACTTTTATAGCCCTCAAAAATGTATCGTTCGTTGTGTATAATAATCCATAGTTTTTTTTTTTTTTTTTTTTTTGTATTCTGCTAGAACAGATTATTCAGATCTTGGAAGGAAACTTCTTACGATTATGCAATGGGATTTTAATAGTGTTATATTAGTCCGTTCGTCCGTTACTCGATACAATAATTCTTGAACGGAAGCAATATTTTTTTTAAATTTCTAATGTTTTTGTTTTTTTGTTTATTTTACTTACAGATTCTCAGTATCCTGCTGGTAGCTGTTCTGGCTGTAATCTCGGAAGCTGGTTTTATTGGCGGAGGAATCCCACTCGCCACCAGCTACACAACCAATATTATTCGATACCCAGCTCACGGAATTGGAATCGGATATGGACTGTATGGTGGTGGAATAGGTCTTGGATATGGACGACGTTAAGCTTTTCACTAAAAGAAAAAAAGAAACTAATTTTCAATTCGGGAAGCCTTATGTAGTACAGAAACACAATATATTTAGAACAATTAATTATGTTGTTTTATATTGACTCCTACCTTCATATTAAGAACGTTAGATTTCCACATGCTGCAAATGCATGTACTCTTATGTTTTGAGAGGTAAATACGTGAAATTAAATAAGTAAATAAATATTTAAAAGTGAAAAATGCTTTTATAAAATGACGTAAAAAGTTGAAATTTCGGTGAAAAAATTAATTATTTTTACCTTATTAGTAAAAGTTAGACGCTGTTCTTTATACTCTGTTAAGCGTTGTAGTTATCTTTCAGTGCATTGTTTTGACACATGAAAAACGACACTACTAACGAGGAAGAAAATTTAAGGTTTAGTGAGATTGCAGAGAGGAGAGAGAGAGAGAGAGAGAGAATCGTATTTGTTAGAATTGTGGACTTAGAAAGTAAAAGTTGAAACCGATATTTTAATTTTATGGACATTTTTATATTGATTTCACGCATGTGGATTTCTTAGCTTTCTTTTTTCTATCCCCTTGTTAAAATGTCTAGAAAACCCGATCATTATGTCTACCTAGGTACATATGTGAATTATGTTTTGTGTCTCCGTTGTACGAACTTCCGTGTGTGTAAAACTGTCATGCAATATATTGTAACAAACAGTAAGAACTCCCTACTTACTTATACTGATGAACGTATTTCTCTCTCAAATTGACATTTTTTTTACACACATTGAGATTTTGCATTTCAGTCACAACTGGTAGTACTTTTCGACATTTCAATACTATCTCTTCCGTGGTATACAAACGAAGGTTGTTCTACTTTCGTTCAGTCCGGTCTCTAGTATAGTCATCCGCAACTAACAGATCAACACCTTAACCTTTCAGAGATAAACAGCCGAATTCACACACTAACTCTGAGCTCAACTTATCCTCTGAGAAGTAATATTCTCAATTACCATTTATCCTCATTCTAAGCTGCGTTAGATAAGTAGTGAATATAGTATACTTCGCGTGTAATCTCATTCATCGATATACCAACACGAACCGTTTCCAGATTTATAAGATGGAAGCCATCTCCATTATCAACAGCAAGTTAGTGAGGGAGAGATATGTTTCTTATACACACAAGTTCACTACACTAAATTATACACTGTGCATTTCATAAAAATACACCGAAAGACTATTAAACTCAGGTATAAAATGTACTTCCGTGTCAAGCAATTTATTTCTGCAAAAAGACTAAGACTACCAATACAAGATTAGTAAAGTACGTGTGTCTTTATGGTATTGAATATCATAGTACGATTTTTAAACTCTACCTTCGTCCTATAACAGTACCATTATGGTATGTCGTCAGAATTATATCAGCAGTCTTACTCATACTGCCAATGTACATGGCAATGTTGTCTCTGACTCACACTGAGTCTGTCTGAGACATCGGATCATGGCCTATCTCGGTCATAGGTCGATCAGAGTGACCGATTATGATATATTATGGGTTTGACCGCTTCTGGTTCGTAACTTGTTCCATCACGAAACAATTCCACTATTTTTGAAAACGGTATAGGGTGTGACAACGGGTTGACTGCAGCTCAGTGTTTCTTTATTGTCTCGTCAGGGAAAGTATCCGTTTCTGGATCATAGTGTTTGCGTTTGATGAGATGTTGACTATTTATGCTACAACTCGCTACACAGTTTGCATTGGATAGTAGCATACTTAACCACTCGCAAACAACCAAAAGCGCCACTGCATTAGCAGCAGATTAGAATAAGTTCTGTTCTTGGTGGACTGCTCTGGGTATCGTGTATATCGTGGTCAGCTGATTAATGTAATTATGTAATCAGAGAAAATTAAAAATTGTGCATGAAAAAGCTAGTTACGTTTCACTCTGTGAAACTAAGATAGACATCCAAATAAAGCGAACTCAATATTGAAATTGGTTGTAGTACGGCTATAAATTCCCGTAGATCTAAGGTGAGAAATGGAATTTATTCTTTAAATGGTAAAACCATATTAAAAAGCCATTTCTTGCTATTTCTTATAAAGATTTACGTAAAACTCGAAATGTAGTAGATTTCTACAACTTCCGGTTCCATTAGAGGAAAATAAAGTCCGAGGTGGAACATATTCTTTGGTCGCTCAACTGATTGCAGAAATCAACCTCTCGCTCTTTCTTACACTTTTGCTCTACGAACATTCACAGTAAAACCGGAAGTTGTAGTAAATTTCTACCACTTCCGGTTTTAGTGGAGAAATGGGTTGAAGACGTTGAATTTCTTTGAGACTTTGAATTTATTCCAAAAACCGCTTGTCGCCATCTAGGATCATTTCTGTTCTATCAGGTAACCAAGCAAATTCATGCAGTTTTCGTTACTCGTTAAATTAGATCCACAAAAAAATTAAACATCCGTTTTATTCTTCGAAATAATCGCCATTTGCTTCAATGATATGTTCTCAACGAGATACAAGCTTATAAATAACCTTTCTTTAAAAAAATCCTTTTTTTCTGGAGTCCAAAAATTGTGATACAACCTTTGTGACATCTTCGTGTTTTTGGAACCACTGTTCTCGTAGGTGGTTATCCATGGCCAAAAATAGATAATAGTACGACGGGCCGACGTCCGGGGAATAGGATGGCTGAGGCAGAACTTCCGCGCCTAGTATTTTGATCACCTCTTTGGCTGATATTGCTGTATGAGGTTAGGTACCCCATCAGGAAGTCGCGGTTGGAAAGAGGGATTGCCGCTGTCGACTGTGGCGGGTCGTAGGAGGCAGCCGGCACCTGCCGCGGTGGCACGACGATCTACTTGTTCAAAGTTGCCGACCTTTTGCCGGGAGGCGCAAGCGGTCGAAAATCGTAAAATAAAATGCCCTTTGCCGACTGTTGCCGACCGTCAGATTCGGCAAAACAGTCGAAAAGGCCTCTTTCCTACCCTCTGCCGACTCCTTATGACAGTTTCTTTTCGACGGTGGCGCCGACGTATTTAATGCTCTTCGTCGTAATCGAATATCGCGCGGAAAGGCGTCGGTTTCCGGCGCCGGCAATCCGACCACGGCATCTGGTCGGCGTAGACAAATTGTCCGACTGTAGGCAGCAGGATTCTGATGGAGTAAAATCGTGGACAAGGAGAACTCCTCTTTTGTTGACCAGTGCTGGCTGCTTCTCGAGCAGTGCAGCTGAACTCCTTGTAATTGTGACAAGTAGACCTCGACTGTTATGATTTTTCCGCTTTCTAGATATTCATAGTGGACTACGCCAACGTTGGTACACCAAACACACAGCATTACCTTTTTTTGGTGAATGTCCCGTTTAGCGGCCAATGAGATGGAACCAGAAGTCTACTAATTATGTTCCCTCTTCCGGTTATCATACATGATCCATTTTTGTCCAAATCACATATCAAAGATTTGGTTCAGGAACGAGGATTTATTATGGCGTGACAGCAGCAACAGCAAGTACATGTTTAAGCGTTGAAGCGTGTTTCCCTCGGACAGGACATGAGGAAGCTGCTTAGCTTAGCTTCCTTGATTAGCTTCCATGTCATCCCAAGTTTATGAAGATGTGATCGAATGGTTTTGTCAGATACTTCAAACCTGTGTGCGAGTTTCTGGCAAGTTTGATGTTGATTCTGCTTGATTTCCTGCTTCAGCTGGACTTCTTTGAGGGTGGATGGACCAGATTTGTCTTCAAGGGTATCTTCTCCGAAAGAAAAGCGGCTGAACTTCTGAGCAGTCCGATCACTCACTTACGTCTTTCCAACCGTGGGGCATATTATTCTAGCGGCCTCGGCAACTTTGTTTCCTAATTTATACTCGTAAAGCATAATAGGCCTCAAAATCTCCCTTTCCAACGATATGTTCTTTCCAAGATTGCTCTTCCTACAAAACCAATAGTCCCCATCAGAAAGTCGCGGTCGGAAAGAGGGATTGCCGCCGTCGAAGGTGGCGGGCCGCCGGAGGCAGCCGGCACCCGTCCGTGGCGGCACGACGATCTACTTGTTCAAAGTTGCCGACCTTTTGCCGAGTCGGGAAGCGGTCGAAAATCGTAAAATAGAATATCTTTTGCCGACTCTTTGCCGACTGTTGCCGACCGTCAGAGTCGGCAAAACAGTCGAAGAGGTCTCTTTCCGACCCTCTACCGAATCCTTATGCCGGCCTCTTTTCGACAGTGGCGCCGGTGCATTTAATGCTTATTTCCGGCTGTTTGCCGACTGCTCGGCAAGGCAACTATTCGTCGCGTTCGTAAATCGCGCTGAAAGACGCCGGAGTCCGGCGCCGGCAATCCGATCGCGGCATCTGGTCGGCATGGACAAATTGTCCGACTTTAGGTGGCAGAATCGTGATAGGATGAAACGTGCAATGTACTGAACAACTCTCTACTGAATAAGATTTGAAAAGAATCTAAATATGTGATGCTCTCAGAATCAAGATGATCACACTAACGCGATAAAAGCAACTGTTCTGAAAAACCACACCAACTTTCTTAGTTGCCTGATATTTCGATCAAACGTTGAAATCGAAAATTGTCAATTTCTTCCATTTCTGGTTTAACCAGACAATTAACGAAGGAAACCAAACCCATTTTATTCTGACGCTGAATCGATTTCAAGATCTCTTCTCTGTGTCTCTTACCGTTTTCGCTCTATGTCAATTAACTTTGAAATCGGTAATGGTTACTTTCTTCTACTTTCAATTGTCTTAGGGTTAAAAGGTGGATCAATAGGTGTTCTTGGTGCTATGTTAAACGCTGCTTCAATAGTGTGACGTTGCCTAATAGTGTCGAGTGTTTACTTATGCCAGATAATAAAAATAGTTATCATGGAATTATGCTTGGATACTCACTGGAGAAATTAATTTTCGACCCTTACCGGAATTTACAGCTAAGTTTCGCTTCTCGAACTGCAACACCAGAATTCAGAAATTTTCTTATTGTGACTATCACAGTAAACTACAAATTTGGCAACAACGCATTATGGCGTTCTGCGCAAGTTTCTTCTCAAAATCTATTTCCTTAAATGTATATTAATATTTAAATAAAATGTGAAACGTAACACGAGAAACGGTCAAATAATATATCTATTTCGTAATAAGATTGTTAGTTTAAAAATACTTTACATATACAAATAAACATTACATAAAACTGATCAGTTCTAGCAAGATCTAATAGCAAGTGTCACCTTGTGTGCTCATTGTGAAAGGAATCAAATATTTTGTTTTATTTGTTATCTTTTTTGATATCAGAAGACACAATCAAATGAATCAATGTCTTGTGTTGTAGCTGAAACATAATTCTCTCTTATAGTACAATATTTATAATATGTAACGTTTCATTGCGCGGTAGTTAAGGGAATTAGCTAGAGTACGTACTGGCTTTCGGGTGGTGATCCACCTTAAAACAATGTACCCCGGGGCTATTTTCTGAAACCCTAAATATATATTACAACCTGCTTTTCGTTGTTTCTTACCGTACTTCATGTAATTTAATATTGAAACTAGAAAAAATATATATTTCTGCTACATTTGATGAAAACAGAGGCATATGGGGAACTTACTTGTCCTGTTACCTAATGTAACGATTTTCAACTTTCTAATGCATAAAAGCGTATGAAAGATAAGAAAAAAACATTTGTGGATTGGGAAATATGGTAAAGTAAGACGAATTTAGTCGATCAACTTTAATATTATTTATTAAAATTTCTGACACATAAATTCTAAGTATTTGCTGTTTAGCCTTTGTTTTCATCACGAGTAACATTGTATAAATGCGGCACCTGTTGCTTTATTCTTTGAAAATATTTTTGATCGGGTTGATCTAACGTTGTTATATCATTGCAAGTTGCGGTAGGTAGGTCATTATCGTCCAATAGGCTTTCACATAAATCTTTTATCTTAATTACGTTTAAAATCTGGATAATGGAGTATTAGCACAAATCATAATGTCAACATCAACAAAATTCATTTCCTTAAGAGAGACCAGCAGTGGATACGGATTTAACGGCTCGATTTAACATGAGTGTAAATATTTTTCATTATACGAGAAAGCATCAGAAACTAAGGCATTACTGCTGTATCGCCGGACCAATTTGAAAATAGAAAAAAGTACCAACATGTACTGCCTTCGGTTATATTTGGTTGGATTACATTACGTTACGATAGATTACGTTATTAGGGGTATAGTTTTACTACACGGATCCATAATATAAGTAGTAGTAGTAGTAGTAGGGACGGGTTAGAAGCCCCGCAGGGGTTAGTTGAGTTCTGTTCTCGATATGAAATGGGCAAATTAAAGACTTGCCCCTTTTACAATCTATGGATCCGTATAGTAAGTGTACCTCTCCGCGAAATAGTCCATCCGCCTCCACATACAGTGCCGCTTATAACATCAAAAACAACCAAAAAATACAACCATTTTCTTAACTTTTACTATTCCCCTTACCTGACTTTCACTCATTCTTAGTCACAAACTTAAATAAATTCTCCTATTGACCCGGTAAATTTCCTAAAATTGGTCGGGCAATACAGAAGTTAACCCGAAACTAAGGTTCCAAGACAGATATTTCTGAAGTTTCGTCTGTTATAGGGGAATGAAAGTGTGTGGTAATTTTAATACATGGAGTTGGCAATTGTGCAAAGTTTCAGCCACTTGCCATCTTCGGCGCCAGTTGTAGGTAAACACAAATGGCGACGCGTTTGGAAAACTGATCTCGCGAAGAAATTCGCTAAGTTGTTCGATTTCTGTGAACGCAGGCATGTAGCCAAGGGAGGTCCAGGGGGTCTGGACCCCCCACTTCGAGACCAGAAATGGAAAAACTAAGGAAGGATAAAACAAAATGAAATGAAAAAAAAATAGGGATCAGCCTTAAAAATAAAAACTACAGGAAGCTTTTTGTTACTCTTTCTTATTTATATTACTTGCAATTAATGGTGGCGAGGTGAGCGACATATCCTGGAAAAGTCAGGGAATTTAAAATTTATAGAAAGGTTACGGAATTCTCAGAACTTCTGCTACTAGTCATTGAAATTGCAAGCTTCCGAAAGCATAGTGCCATTGTATAACAGCATGGACATTTTTTATGATAATTTTTCGTCATCGCATCCTTGCAGCAGAGCCGTGCCATGGAAAATCAGCGCCCGGGGCGAGAGTATACGACGGCGCCCTCATACATATATTCCAGGCAATTTTTCCTATATTTTTCCTTTTTTCTTTTGAATTTTTCGCCCCCTTACTTCGACGCCCGGGGCCGTCGCCTCGCTCGCCCTCCTTCCACGGCACGGCCCTGCCTTGCATTATCAAACATGTTATTTTAAAACCAATTTTCTACTGCTCCTTTAAGCTATCATTTGGAACGGACAGTAGTTGATTGAATAATAAAAACAAAAATTCATGTGGAAAGAAAGTTCTGTTAACATTTGATTCAACAGAGAAAGGAACGCAGATATTGTAAAATATTTTACAAGACATTATTAAGTACGTACTTTTTATGATAGTGAATATGTACGTTTTTGTAATAGTTGAGATCATAATGAAAGGAAAATTTGTTGTATTTGAATGAACAGAGGAAGGACGTAAATATTTAAAACCTTTTTGAATGTTTTTTATTATTTTCCTCGAGATTTCTTTATAGTTTGTTATTATAATACATACCAACATATTCACATTTTATTGTCCTAACAAACCGATATATGTTGATAGTAAAGTAATTTAGATTGACAGAGCTCCTGGGCCTTCAGAATTTCATGTCACGCCCCCCACAATTACGA
Organism: Thermobia domestica; assembly: GCF_964235325.1. Classification (NCBI taxonomy): domain Eukaryota; kingdom Metazoa; phylum Arthropoda; class Insecta; order Zygentoma; family Lepismatidae; genus Thermobia; species Thermobia domestica. The sequence goes on along the minus strand of NC_137456.1, from coordinate 21,731,377 downwards.
AATCCTGCCTAAACGAACCAATATATGTTACAGTAAAATAGTCTAGAATGATCGAGACCCTGGTATGATGACCACAGTATTTCATTTCAGGGACCCCCCACCATTCAAGAAATCCTGGCTACGTGCTTGTGTGAACGAAACATGAAACCGCGGCTAAAACTCACCGGCAGCAGGTAGAACTTTACGGAGATACTTCTCAAATTGGGAATGTCGTTCGGAAGGTGGTCGGCACATTGTACAGAAGATCACCACGCTGCTGAAGCAGCTTCGCTGGAGCAACTTCGACCACTCTCCCTACAGCCTGGACCTAACTCCAAGTGACTTTTTTTTTTTTTACCTGTTTCCGCACTTGAAGGAGGCCGTCGTTTCGCATCAGATGGGAAGATGAATCACTTCCTGACAACGTGGCTGAACACGTAAGGACAGGATTTTTACCAGGAAGGAATCTTCAAAGTCATCCCATGATGCAAGTGCCACAACTGATATGGAGACTATTACGAAAAATATCCTAATGTATGACTATCCGTTGCCTGTATTAGTTATATGAAATCATATATACATGTTGCAACCTTACTTTCTGTTCACTCCACGTATGAGTATTTCGAGTCTATGATTTTTTTCTGTTTACTCCTCGTATGAGTATTTCGAGTCTATGATTTTTTTCTGTTCACTCCTCGTATAAGTATTTCGAGTCTATCATTTTTTTCTGTTTACTCCTCGTATGAGTATTTCGAGTCTATGAACTTTTTTCTATTCACTCCTCGTATGAGTATTTCGAATCTATAATTTTTTTTCTGTTCACTTCTCGTATGAGTATTTTGAGTCTATGATTTTTTTGTTCACTCCTCGTATGAGTATTTCGAGTCTATGATTTTTTTCTGTTCACTCCTCGTATAAGTATTTCGAGTCTATGAATTTTTTCTGTTTACTCCTCGTATGAGTATTTCGAGTCTATGATTTTTTTCTATTCACTCCTCATATGAGTATTTCGAGTCTATAATTTTTTTCTGTTCACTTCTCGTATGAGTATTTCGAGTCTATGATTTTTTCTGTTCACTCCCGTATGAGTATTTCGAGTCTATATTTTTTTTCTGTTCACTCCTCGTATGAGTATTTCGAGTCTATGATTTTTTTTCTGTTCACTCCTCGTATGAGTATTTCGAGTCTATGATTTTTTTTCCTGTTCACTGCTCGCATGAGTATTTCTAGTCTATGATTTTTTTCTGTTCACTCCTCGTATGAGTATTTCTAGTCTATGATTTTTTTGTTTACTCCTCGTATGAGTATTTCGAGTCTATGATTTTTTTCTGTTCACTCCTCGTATGAATATTTCGAGTCTATGAATTTTTTCTGTTCACTCCTCGTATGAGTATTTCGAGTCTATGAATTTTTTTCTGTTCATCCCTCGTATGAGTATTTCGAGTCTATGATTTTTTTCTGTTCACTCTTCGTATGAGTATTTCGAGTCTATGAACTTTTTTCTGTTCATCCCTCGTATGAGTATTTCGAGTCTATGATTTTTTTTTCTGTTCACTCCTCGTATGAGTATTTCGAGTCTATGATTGCTTTCTAGAGAAAAACATGTATAGTTCAATGGAAATGACAGATGTGTACTATATTGCCTTAATTACGGTAACATACGACAGAGTTATTCCCTATTTATATGTAATCAAGAAAATTTTCCAGCAACTTTAAGACCGGCTGACTTGGTCTAGTGACGTAAGTTTTTAGGTTGGCAATCACCATAAATCTTTGACACGGTTTCGTATCCCGCCCTCATTAGAACAGGCCAGTAGCTAGGGATTAGTAAGGTGATGACTACTTCCAGCTGTGTAGAAACTTTTATTTTTTTATTGATATTATATATGAATGTAAGATGATATCAAACAACTCTTCCAATAATGATCTTTCTCCTCACCCCTTCTTAGTATTCTGGCAGAGACACAACTACTAATCCAAATTTCCTTTCTATGCGATAGGGTATAGTAAAAATCTCAACATAAAAGTGGTTATATTAAAATCAGAAACTTCTGGCCCCATTGGATTTCATGATCTTCCATAAGCTCAAATCTATTCTTAACGGGGGCGTTTTGAGGTGGTTGTATTAATTCAAGCAAATGTGAGGACGGTGCTGTATAGCATTCCATTAAATGATTTTACTAGACCGTTAAGAGGGTTAATCCCTGCGAAATTAAAATATCGCTAAGTTTACAGTAATTATATGATATCTTCAAATATATATATATATATATATATATATATATATATATATATATATATAAAAAGAATCGAAATGTGGAACAAGAGCGCCCTAGGCAACATTATTTTGCATGAGGTACCGTTATCACGAGTCACCTAGGAGCTTTCCGTTTGCAGTCATTTAAAAACGCGAAAATAAATGTCCATTTTGTAAATGGCTGGAAATCGAAAGCACATAAGTGAGTCGTAATGGCGGTATCTCATGTAAAATAATATTGTCTAGGGCGCTCTTTTTCCACATTTCGATTATCTTTTATTTACTTGAATATATAATATAATTACTGTAAAATTAGCGATATTTTAATTTCGCCGTGATGAGGCCTCTTAAAGAGCCTTTATGACCGGGCCCGCATCATACCACGAGTGTGTGGCACGGAAACGGATGTATGTGAAAGAAAATTAACGTGGATGTAAAAATTTTTCCCATTGTTAAGTATATTGCAATGATTTATTTGGTAGAGTTTAATAAAACTCCGGAATATAAACCCTTCGCCTATTTTATTTATAAAATAAATTTGTATAACAGTTTTACAAAGTTTCTTTGTAAATCTCTAAATGTTTTCAGAATTTAGCAAGTCCTTGGTACACACAATAGTGACTTCGAAAAATAAGGTTCAATATGACTTACGTTATGACGAGAACTCCTTCGCTCATTGCAGCCTCTAGAGATAGGTTTAAAGGAACCCCATAGCCCATTGTGGCTCCAGGAGAAAGGTATTGATAGGTTATTGATCAGCTATTGACTGATGCCTCTGTCCTCTTGCAGTCTTCTTTTATAGACGTCTTTTTGCAGGGAAAGTCCGTGAGGGGAGGTCGGCCATCTTCGGATTTCTTCCTATCCTTCTTCGTATCCGTCTTCCATCGTTTGCTGGTGTTTAGGGTTTGAACACAGTAATACGTGTTCGTGATTGTAGCATGTGTTTATAGTAGTTGCTTACATGTGAGGGTATGGAGGCTCACAATATTATTTCACAGTAGTCCCGGAATTTATTGAACGGACTGTGTATGTCCCATCTTCACGCATGTTTTCGTTATACTGTAGAATTTTCTCTGCTATAATGTGATCTTTATGTGTGGCGGAAGACAGATAGATAGATGGACACACAAACTAAGAAACAAGAACTGCGTCTCAGTATTCCACTTCATTTAGAGTTTTGTCTCCGGCGCAGTGGGAACCAGTCAGAAGCAATCTAAAACTATTTTACCATAGGTTATTAAGCTGAAAGAACTCTGTTGACCCGGAAAGGATAATAAAAGTTTGTGTTTTCCCTGGATCTCCGTCACATCGCAGCGACATCATGTAGAGAGCGACAAATACCCTGAACTAGCTGAATAGAACGTCAGGGGGGTCAATTTGAAGTTCCCTTTCCCTGGAAACTAATATAACGTATATATGAAAGCATCGTTCGTTCTTGATGGAAATCAGTGTCTTTTCATTGTGTTAGGTCATGATTTTTTTTAAAGTACTTGTTTTCTATTAACATTCGTTTGTGTATACTCTGTGTAATGACCTCTCTCAGGTTCCAATTTTCTCTTCAGGGTGTACAATTTTTTTGTAGATAAACATATACCAGTACAAAAACCTTAAAGTAGCACTAAGTAACATTTGTTTAATGATAATGAAGTGCAGTGCGTCGTAATACAATATTAAATTGTGTACCAAGAATATGAACTGTGTACGTGCTGTGACTTTTGACGTAAATAATTATGAAAACGTCCTTACTGTGCTGCTTTTAGTTGACTGATGACTTGAATTTATGTTGTTGACAGTAACGAGGTTATATAGGATAAGATGTGATATTTTTTATTATTTTCATTTAGGTCGTTTCTCAGCAATGAGTCTATAAAGGGCAAGATCTGCAGTTTAACTGATTGATTTGAATTTATTTTATTTGTTAGCAACGAGGCTGTATATAATAAGACTTACAGTTTTATTGTTTGATTTGAATTTATGTTGTTTGTCACAAACGAGGCTATATAGAACAAGACTTGCAGTTTAACTGATTGATTTGAATTTATGTTGTTTGTCAGCAAAGAAGCCATACAAGACAAGACTTACAGTTTAATTAATTGCTTTGAATTTACGTCGTTTGTTAGCAGCAAGGCTATATAGAAGAAGACCGACAGACTAATTGATTGATCTGAATTTACGTCGTTTGTCAGAAATGAGGCTATATATGAGAAGACGTTTTATTGATTGCTTTGATTTTACGTTGTTTGTTAGCAACAAGTCTATATAGGACGTAACCTGCAGATTAACAGGTTGCTTTGAATTTATGTCGTTTGTTAGCAGCGAGGTCATACAAGTCAAAACTTACAGTTTAGTTGATAGATTTGAATTTACGTTGTTTGTTAGCAACAAATCTATGTAGGATAAGACTTTCAGTTTAACTAATTTAATTTACGTCATTGGTCAGCAATGAGGCTACGTGTGACAAGACTTACAGTTTTACTGATTGATTTGAATTTACTTTATTCATCAACAACGAGTTTATATAGGACAGGACCCACAGTTTAACTGATTGATATACATTTATTTTATTTGTTGGTAACGTGGCTATATAGGAGAAGACTTACAGTTAATTGATTGGTTTGAATTTACGTAGTTTGTCAGCAGTGAGGTCGTATAGGACAAGACTTGCAATTTGCTACAGCCATGCCATTTCCATTGCAGTCCAACCAGGTGCAACAGTCAACCAGACCATGGATGACCATGACTTGACGGGAGTTCAAAGTTGATTTTTGTTTAAGATGTCGCTATCACGCTTTCCAGATCTCCTAGATCAGAGGTGTACTGTATTCCGATGATGGCTACAGGAATGTTGTATCTGCAATGACTTCCCCGATTAACAAAGTAACAAATTACCATATTAAAATCCAATGAAATAGGTGTTAGCAAAGCGTTCAACAGTTCCTGTCATCTTAGAAGAGTATCTGCATTTAGGGCCACAGACGTGATCTATTATCGGCAGGGAACTTTACATCAGATTCATTCTAACAAGAGTCAACTGCATGCTCGACAGTACTATAACTAAGTGTATCCTTCCAATATCATCACCACCATGACCAATACCAAATAACATCAACCTAAGCAACTGAAAATACTAATAGCGACTTCAGACAACCTACTCTTCATAGTCAGCAAAGCAGAAATGAAGTAAGATGATGTAATATTCCCATAGTATCTGTATTCAACTGAGGATCCTCAACTACTTATTCAGCCGTTATGGTCATCGTGCAAACAATTCCAAATATACGTACAAAACAAATTGCATTATTAATGTAGATTAAAACGATTTACCTGTTTCCGCAGTAACGTAACTATATCTTACACTCAATACCAAATACAAGGTCACAAATATAATACACACTCACCATATATTTATAACGATAATCTTTTAACACACATTTAAGTTTAAAAATCGTTTTTTCTCAATTGTGTAGAAAATTACGCATGAGCTTTCAGGTTTATAAATAAACCGTTTTTCCTCAATTTTGTAGAAAGCTACTCATGAGCTTTTAGATTTACAAATAAATAGATTTCCCTCAATTGTGTAGAAAATTATGCATGAGCTTTTAGGTTTATAAATAAATCGTTTTTCCTCAATTTTGTAGAAAACTACTCATGAGCTTTTAGGTTTACGAATAATTAGATTTCCCTCAATTGTGTAGAAAATTATACATGAGCTTTTAGGTTTATAAATTAATCATTTTTCCTCAATTTTGTAGAAAGCTACTCAAGAGATTTTAGGTTTACAAATAAATAGATTTCCCTCAATTGTGTAGAAAATTATGCATGAGCTTTTAGGTTTATAAATAAATTGTTTTTCCTCAATTTTGTAGAAAGCTAGGCATAAGCTTTTAGGTTTGAGTCCCAATAAACCTTTCTGAACATCTCAAATGTTTCGTTCAAGTTTTCTATAAGCGCGAGCACAACAGTGCTTGCACTCTTCTTTCCCTTCTTGAAATGGTGCGAAGTGCTTCTAAGATCAAACAAAGAGGTCAACATGATGAAAAACTTCCATACTAAAAATAAGTTTGCAGCAAAAAACGAATCTCATTTCCTAATTGGCGTACTATGTATAGACAAGATTAAACGAATAAAGTTGTCATACGTTGTCGTTAGTGTAATGAGCGCGATAAAAAAAATAGTTTAATGATAGATTTGGACATAGTATCTCAGCTATTGTAAGATTCAATGTACATGACTATTACGTATTGATTGTAGAAGATTATCTAAGAATAATAAAGTAACTTAAAGAGAAATGTATTTTTGTTATTTTAATTTAGTATTAATCGCAGTAGTTCCAAAGAAGACATGAAGTACGAGAGAGTATCAAAAACTAAAGTTATAAGGTCGATATTTCTGGAGTTTCGCTGTTATAGAGAAATGAGGAGTGTACGGTAATTTTAATACATGAAGTTGGCAACTGTGAAGTTTCAGCCACTTGTCACTTGCGGCGTTAGTTGTAAGTAAATGCAAATGGCGATTTGTTTGGAAAACTGGTCTCGCGAAGAAATCTACTCAGTTATTGTATTTCTGTGGGCGAAACACGCAAACACGGGTGAAATTCACCGGCAGCTAGAAAAAGAGGTTTATGGAGAGACTGTAATGTTCTCGTCAGCATGTCGTAGAATGGTGTCAAAAGGTTGCGGCTCATAGAGAACACGTCACCAATGAGAAGCGTAGTGGCGACCCAGCAAGGATTCAGCACATTTGAGCACCCTCCTTACAGCTCAGACCTCGCTCCAAACGACTTTCACCTGTTCCCTCACTTGAAGGAGCACCTAGGAGGCCGTCGCTTCACTTCAGACGAGGAAGTGAAACACTTCGTGACAACGTGGCTGAACACGGAAGGACAGGAATTTTACCAGGAGGGAATCTTCAAACTCATCTCATAATGCAACAAGTGCCTCAACCGATATTTAAACTTTCTTGAAAAATAACCTAATGTATGTACTATCTGTTGGCTGTATTGGTTGTATGAAATAATATATACACGTTTCACTCAGGCTTTGTAACCTTACTTTCTGATTATCCCTCGTATGTAATTTATTACGAATATTTAAAAACAAATAATAAATAGCATGTACTGGAAACGATTTCGTAATGATAACAAATCTTCATTTTTATTTACCACTTGTATGCAGATCGTTGTTTACCACGTCCTTTGTTCTTTTGTGACGGGATATTCCGTCGAGAAAGGGGTGAATGCCCTGGGTTTATGAAGCAGAAAGATTTCTTCCTAGAACAGGTAATCCCTGGTATTTTACCTCTGAAAACCTTACACACACACACATGAATACCACTTGCAGACGTATGAACGTCCACATACGCTCACGAGAGGTTGAGGAAAACTCCCACGCTCATCAAAGGACATGCACTTTTTCCCCCTCCTTTTTTTTGGTACAGAAACATAGAAAAGGCTTCAACAGCCACCGCTACAAAAGCACTTCTCTTTACCTTTTCTTCCGTAAAGATGAAGTGGGAAAGAAAGTGGAAAGAAAAATCTCATTTAAGTTTCTTTCGTGCTCACTAAAGGTGTAATAGATCCACTCATGGACCCATCTTCTTCTAAGACAACCGCGAAAAGCACCAATGAGTGGGAACCTAAACACCAGTTGCTGCAAAAATGTTTTCATTTTTTTTTCTAATATCGTTTTTCTCCCTTTGCATTGTTGTGTTTCGTTTCAGGGCATCGACACCGACAAAACAAAAGATTTCACAAAGGAGCTCAAATTATTTTCCTTAAAGAAAATCTGCTTAAAATTTTTCGCATTGTAGTCGTACCATACTCTGAAATTTCAACAGAAAAAAGTAACGAGAATGATATGACATACTGAACAATCACAATTTCATCGGGATTGTACAGTCTTGTAAAAAAAAACCTGGTTACTCACCTTGCTTTAAAAGGCAATATTCTTATATCAGTAGATAGGAAATTGTAACATTATGACTCTAAATAAAAAAATATAAGGCCAAAGATAATCCACGTTTATTTCAGTTCATTCCGATTGTGGGTAAAAGTACAGGGATTTTCTAAGAGAGGTGGCTGGCGAAGCTGTTTTGATCAAGACTGTGCATACGAGGTGTGGTCAAAAAGTACGGTGAATCATTTTATTATGAACAAAGTAATAAGCTTACATGGAATTTGATTTAATCTCCTTCAAAGTACTATTCTTGACTAGCAATGCACTTATCCCAACGTTGAATCTATCACTGGAAGCATTTCTGGAAGGCTTCTTTTGGATGGGCGTTCAGCTGCTCTCTCCTGGCCAAGGATGTTATAAAATAGAGAATCTGCCCATATGTACCTTCATCCTATTAAATCAATGACGCCAAAGAACAGCCGAGCACGGGCACGTCTGATTGGCTACTCTCGTTTCCGCCATCGTCTGATTGGCTACTTTCCTTTCCGCCATGATTGTTGGCTCAAAATATTGCGATCCTATTGGGCGGAGTGGGCAGAGTAGGGGGTGGCGAAATTGTGACGTATGGCTTCAAGATTTTGTTGTAAGGGCAGATCCTCTTTTTTATAACATCCTTGGTCCTAGCCCTCTCAATGTTAGGAATGGTGTCAAAACTTTTTCCTTTAAGCACGGTTTTAATTTTTGAGAAGAGACAGAAATAGCATGGTGCTAAATTTGATGATTGAGGCGGATGTGGATAGACAGGAGCACTTTTTCCTGCCAAAAAAAATTGCGGATCAAAATCAAGGTGTGGCATGGTGCATTTTCTTAGTGAAGATGGAATCCATTTGTCCATTTAATCAGCGGTTCAGATGCTTTTCACATATCCATAGTGATATTTAGTGTTTCGAAAAGCTCTCGAATAGTCATTCGCCTGTTTCAACAAATCATTTGTGCCACTTTCTGCACGTTTTCATCTGGTTTTGACGTTGAAGGACGTCTTGATCGTTGTTCGTTTTCAGCCGACTCCTTTGCGCTTTTGAATCGCTCATACCATTTGCAAACAGTCTTTAATAAAACCGCTTTATCGCTATACATTGATTTTTACATTTTGTGAGTTTCTTTGGCATTTCTTTGCAGCTTAGAACAAATTTAATGTTGATGCGTGACAGCTTTTGGAACCCAACTTACATGTCACAACTCGTTTAAACTCGACATTGACTGTTCCAAAGGTTTAGGCTACCGGGCTTACTAGTTGAAATGGATACAATGTCAATAGACGACACTGTGCAACTACATTCACTGTACTTTTTGATCACATCTTGTACATTCGTGGGCGCAGCAGCACAATATGGAATAGACATACTTCCAGATGTACCGAGTAGATGGAGTCCCAGACGCAGGAATTTCTTTCAAGAGATGTTCAAATCTTTTTTTGGGGGGAGTCTCAGAATTCAATATGAGGATATATTATATTAAAAATTGTAAAAATTACCACTAAAATTAGATTATATGGGTTGTATACATAGGCGCCGACTTGAAGAAAATATTTGGGGTTCAAACAATGAATACATATATCACCATATTCAGCCGTTTGCTTGATGAAGGCCGTCATCCCCCCCCCCCATCTCCAGATCTCAGTCCACTACTCCGCTGCAAAGTTCACGCTGCATTGATCTTCACTTGTCATGTCAGTGCTGCCAGAGTGTTGGTTGAAGCTTCACCCCTCTATTAAACATCTTTTCCTATCGAATAAGAAGGCTGTTCCTAATATTGAATTAAAGGCACAACGAAGTTTACGACAGAAATTTCTTTTCCTGTTTGTTAATTCTTCCTCGACTGAATTATATTCGGGGGCGAGGACCCCACCTTTAAATATTGAGGGGGCCAAAAGTATTCTGCACCCCAAAGTCGGCGCCTATGGTTGTATACAAACGTAGTGGCAAAAGGTTCCGCAGCTGATAAGGGAATATGAGGCGATGAAGTGTGGCAAGTGTAACTACTAAGAACCAGTGTTCGTAGGTTTCCTTAAGGAAATTTCCTTTGACTGACAGAAAATTTTCCCTTTTCTTACCAAATTTTCCCTAGCTTGTTGAGTGTCTAATTCCTATGACAGAAGTTATGTGGTGACATTAATTTTGCTATGTTAACCCTCCAGTGCAGGACTCTGCCATTTGACTACATTTTATACATCTTACTATAGCCGCAATAGTACAACTCCAAACGGCTATATCATGTATTTAATATGTTCTGCTGTGGTTCTAATTATATTTTTTTCATTAAATCTCGTGTAGTTGAATTTTGGTAGTGCATAAATACTAAATGGTAATATAAAAAGAAAAAAAAATAATTTCAAAAAATTATGCATTGTAGGGTTAAACGAAGTGCCAATCACATTTGTTTTCTTCATTTGCTTTTTGCTTCTTTTTTCTTACTTTATCCTTCACTTTTTTCCTTCAAAAAAAAATACACAAATAGACCCAGCCAACTATGGGTGTAAATTTCGCTGCTTTGGACTCACACACTAACTACAGCTATTGTAATAGTCCATTTCTGAAAAATTTAAGCAATAATATTGATCTATCAGTCAGCGCGAGATTTTCCCTGGATTTCCACGTTTCATCGAAAAAAATCCCTTTTCCCTTTTGCTAAATTTACCTATGAAATTTCCCTAGATTAGGGACATTTCCCTCAAACTACGAAAACGCTAAGAATTATTCATTCGAAAGCAGCTGTTGGAAGCGCCATAGCAACATATTTCGGAGGACGAACAAAATACGTAGATCAAGGGCGAACAAAATACTTGACATGTGCGCAGTGCACAGCAATATTTTCAGGGACTTCGTGACGACTTTTCGCCTAAATGAGGAAACTACTTTACAGGAAGCACTACGACACAAGAGAAACCATTATCCGTGCCACATGGCGATCAAGGGCGCCGATCACGTGGGGCCCAGCCTCCCCCCAAAGCTCATGTGGGCCTCTTTACTGTATTTGTAAATTTACAAAATTTGGCATAATTTGAATGCTATTTGTTTTAAAATCCTCATATATGCTTTCTGCATCTGAATGCCTCCCTTCCAAATTTACTGAGAAATCAGCGCCCTTGATGGCGATCTCTGCGGGACATTGATAAAGGTTGACGCCCTCCACACATGTAGCAGAAGGGTATAGAGATGAGAGATGGTTACACTGAAGGAATGTAACAGGCATTCTTCTGTGCATAAACCTAGGTATGAATTATAACAATGCTTACCATTACTTTTACCCAGCACTTAAATTTAAAGAGAAGAATGTAAATTTAAAGAAAAATAGAGATTTCCGGTGGAGAGTTCCGGACTCCAGGACCCATCGCCTGCGTACGTCCCTGTTCCCAGATATACGAAGTAGATGTACTCTATAGCTGTCCTAGGTTCGGAAGTTAACGTCCCTGTTCGGGCGCCATTCTATAGCGGTCATTGGTTTTCGTCCCAATGAAAGAATGTCGTTCACTTGCGTTGCCTTGTTTGACGCATTTCGCTACTTCCAACATCTAAATACAGACTGGTGGGTGAATGATTGTATGGTGCTTCCGTACCGGTCCTTATTTTGGCTTTAGTGGTTAGGAAGAGTACTGCTCCGTTAGCTTACAAAAGGACACTAATACACCTTGCACTATGGTTTACCTTTCGAGTCTTCCAGCTACACCCCGCCCAAGTCCACCATGCAATAGTACCGTAATTTATTGTATACCGGACCCGTGCACAGATTAACTTAGAGGCACCCACAAAGTTTACATGTTACAACCACCACTTCAGACCTTTTTAACCCAAAGTTCGTAGACCAGAACATGCTCGTGTAACCCTGTGTAAGGGCACAATATTAATCCCTATCAACAATACATATTAAATTAGATTTTGCACAGCTTTCACATCAAATGCACATTTAAAAAAATATTTTGCATGCCCACGGAAATTCACAAAAACATAAAGATATCATGCATAATTATTTATCCAAATATCAATTGAAATGTTTTTATACATTTTATACAAGTATGTTTTATATTAACTGTACGATTTTAAGTTTATTAAAGGCCCTGATTTTGCGCGTCGCAAACTGTTCGTCCCCGGGGAAAAACCCTTTCAACTGTACCTTATCTGAATGAGTAGGCTCCTGTCCATCCTCTTCATATGAAGGCACACTTTTTGGAATTGTTCCTGCTCTTGTCCATTGTACAGTTTTGTGAATTACTTTGTAATTTTCACATTGAAGACTTAAATATGTTGACGCAGTGAGCCACTATCAAAACTGCTTGTTCTGTTCTTCTGATTCCTGCCAGAATGAGTGCACTGTTGCCAGTCCCTTCTCACAGAGGTGCTCCCAGCCACCAACGCAACGCAATGGATAACATAATAGTTAAAAATAGCCAGGAATCACTGTGGTTAAGAATGCAGAGGGAGTATTTTTCCTCTTTGGGTTTCATTTTATAACCATATTTGGAGAAGCGAAATTATTTTCGGCGTCGCAAAGACGCACACATATATATATACTTTTGTCTGTTTGCGAAGAGAAATTTCTCAGAACTGCCTTTATACGAGATTCATTTAAAAAGTTAAAATTTTTCTTAACTAATGATAAATAAGTTATCCTTTAGTGTTACAACTCCCAGATGTACGGAGTAGATGTACTGCAGACCAGACGTATGGAGTAGATGTATTCTCAGATATACATAGTAGATGAACTCCTAGATATACGAAGTGGATGCACTCTAAGATGTACAGGATAGATGTACTCCACATATACGGAGTAGATGCACTCTCAGATGTACAGAGTAGATATACGGAGTAGATGTACTCCTCATATACGGAATAGATATACTTGCAAATACAGAGTAGATGTACTCCTGATATACGGAGTAGATATACTTGCAAATGTACAGAATAGATGTACTCCCAGATGTACAGAGTACTACGGCAAACAACTGGAACGCATTCTTGGCCTACGCGAAGGCGGCTTTTCGTACCGTGCTATTAGTGTGCGTACAAAGCGTTATGACGAAAATTCCTAATGTCACCCTTTCCACCCCACTCTCATCCTTCTCAATGCCATCTGCCGATGGAGGCTGAAATTACAGTTGAACAATATCAGGAATGCCACCACTGATCTCAGCGACAACGAAAACTGTAGGTTGGTCGTTTTCGTTATTTTTACATGTTACCTCTTTACACCATACCATTCATATTCTATGCCGATGGGAGAGTTCCTTCGTGATCAAGCGGTTAGCGTACGTGCCTTCGACGTGGGAGCTCATGTGGCTCGGATTCCACGTTCCCTAACAGCACAATTACATAGCAGGCATATGCCTATCATGTTCCCTCAGGTACATGGGAATGTGTCCAGTATGTGCCTTATATACTTCTGAGAAAGAGATCACATGGATGGCAAGTGATAGTCACAGTCTATGTCCGCCCCTAGGCACATGCCTAACATGTACCTGTGGAACGTGTCTAGTATGTTCTAGGTATGTTCCCCATGCCGTAAGCGTCAATGTACCACAAAATTATTCCCCCAAAATATGTTAAATCGCCTATATGCGTAATGTGTTTAAATCAAGGTGAGTCTCAAAACACTTTAAACAAGTAAAAAAAAATATACCCCAGGGTGGGCGCAAACCACCAACCTTTGGATTACTAGCCGCATGCTCTTCGACTTGACCACAGAGGAGATAAAGGAAACGACGCTTGTAGAGGGATAAATCATTGAGGTCTTTGCATTTGGATAATCAGAGTGCTCCTTTAACCGCATATATTCGACTATAACCGTTTGGGATCAGATAAAATCTACTCGCCATGTAATTTTACAACAAATTAACGAGTATCTATTTACTTTATTTCATGGTTCTTCCATATTCACTTTCAAATGATCGGCGAAAGTTGCCATCTAATAAAGTTGCGTTTACTGCCTTTAGTACACAATGGTTTAGAAAAAAAAGCAACAAATGCATCAAATGTGGAAGATGAATTTAGAACACCTAAATGGCGAATGCTGTTCGGGTATCTGAAACAATGGGTACCTAAAGGACGTACCTAGAACATGACAGATATATGTCCCAAGTGACGACATAAAAACAAATAACTGTTAGAGTGCGAAACTGAGCCAGGTATATAAATGCTATATTTGTGGTACATCGTTGCAAATATGAATTACGTGCAACAAGTACCTAAAACTGTTGGTAGCTGAAGTACATACTTAGCACATGAATATCATATGTGCCAAGTGTCGGGTACCAAAACAGTAACTGGGACACCTAAATGGCACATGAATAGCACATCTTGTGCTCTTAGGGTTAATCTGTAGGTCCCGTCTCTTATAGTCTCGCTGCTGAAAGGGACGTTAAACTCAAAATCGATTCAACTCTATTTCGATGGGGGATAAATTTGAACTTCAATGTCATCAGCAGTGTTACAATTCATCTCAGCTATCCAGGATTATGGATTGGACAATCATATCGGTTTTTTCGATTTTTTTTACAAAAGTTATCCCCTCTCACCCTTACCCCTTATTCCATACCGATTAAACTCACTCGGGATTAATGGTATATATATACTATATGTATATATACAAAAAGCTCATATAACATCTATTAGGGCTGAATTTCTTATTGTTCAAAGAATGATACGTTTGAAACGTTGCTCTATTTTGAAAAGAATGAGGTACGAACCATGATCCTAGGATAAATAGTGATGAACTAATGATGCAATAACTGCTTAACTGAAAGTAAAAAAATTTCCCTTAAAAATCCCATAATCCCAAAAGGGTTAGGGAATGACTTTGGACTTAAACATAGAGTGTGTCACTATTTATGTAAGCGATTCCGAAAACTGGATTGGACACTGATATTGGCCGTTTCCGATGCTACATTTTTCCACCTATCTTTCACCTCCTTAACAACACAATCACATAGCAGGCATATGCCTATCATGTTCCCTCAGGTACATGGGAATGTGTCCAGTATGTGACTTATGTACCTCTGAGAGAGAAATAACATGGATGGCAAGTGATAGTCACAATCTATGTCCGCCCCTAGGCACACGCCTGACATGTACCTGGGGAACGTACCTAGTATGTTCTAGGTATGTTCCCCATGTCATAAGCGTCAATGAGCCAAAAAATTACTCCCCCAAAATATGATAAATCGCCTATATGTGTAATGTGTTTACATTAAGGTGACTCTAAAAAACACTTTAAACAAGTAAAAAAAAATATATACACCAGGGTGGGCGCAAACCACCAACCTTAGGATTACTAGCCGTGTGCTCTACCGACTTCGTCATGGAGACAATGAAGACTACGTCGCTTGTACAGGGATAAATTATTGAGGTTTTTTGAATTTGGTTAATCAGAGTGGTCCATCAACCGCGTATATTCGACGATAACCGTTTGGGATCAGATAAAATCTACTCACCATATAATTTTATAACAAAATGACGAGTGTCTATTTACTTTATTTCATAGTTATTCCATATTCACTTTCAAATGATCAGCGACAGTTGCAATCTAATAAAGTTGACGCGTTTGTTGCTTCTAGTGCACAATCGCTTAGAATAAGAAGCAACAAATGCATCAAATGTGGAAGATGAATTTAGAACACCTAAATATAGCATGCGTAGCACATCTTGTGCTGTTAGGTTATCTGAAATAGTATGTACCTAAAGAACGTACCTAGAACATGACAGATATATTTCCCAAGTGACGACATAAAAACAAATGACCGTTAGAGTGCGAAACTGAGCCAGGTGTATAAATGCTATATTTGTGGTACAAAATTGGAAATATCAATTAGGTGTAACAAGTACCTAAAACTGTAGGTAGCTGAAGCACATACTTAGCACATGAATATCATATAGGTATTTAAGCCTTTTTTTATTGGTCAAGTCAAGGATGGACCAAAGAACATCCCAGGTAAGTTTTGGAGCCGGATGGTTAACTTGGCGGCGAAGTGGGGGCGAAGGGGCGTGTCTTCTTTTCTCAAGGCAAATTTAAAAAAAATCATACCCTTAGTTTTCAAGATATCAGATTGAAACTTTGCATAACGATTGCGTGCACCTTTGAGTATTTCTCAATTTTTTTTAGATCCTTACATGAACCCGGGGTCTGGCCCGAGGGTCAGGGTCCATTACAAACTTACTTGGACAGGGATCGAACCACGAACTCCACATACAAGAGATAAGCACTCCACTACTGAGCTACCGTGCCACGCTCTCTTTCCTGAATGGAACTCAATTGCAAAATATAATGTGAAAAAAGGTTGTAAGGGTGACCCAAGACCTACTTTATCTTATGGACAATGTAATCTTAAAGTTTTGGATCGCGTGATGTAATCTAAAGCATATTCTGAATAATGAATCTCTCGACGAACACAATGTAAGAGCTCAAGTGGTCACGGAACGGACAATAAGTAAGTAAAACACGTAACCAAATTTCAGTTTCTGTCGTTTCAGATTTAATTCATGACATGCCGGCAGTTTCTTAAAGAACGAACGTTACGGAAACAACAAGAAAGTTTCCCCATTCAATTTGTAACACTGACCTTGATCTACTAAGAGTTCTATTATAAGTTTGGCCTCTTTTACTATTCTAGTTAGCTACAAGACATGAAATATAGTCAGCCTCAAATGTTTTCAACCAATGCAATTGAATTTGCATCCATATATTACAACGTACTATGGACTACATGCGTGCGTGTTACATTAAATTTCATTAATATTTATCCCTATATATTTCGTGTTGAGGTTGAGTTATCGCATTAAACTGTTTGATGAAATATGTTCCTAAAATATGATAAAATATGATGATGAAAAATCTATGTAACAAAAGCGAATGTGTGTTTGTGAGTTATCTCATCATGCAACAACGAGGGCACGGCGACTCAGTGGTAGAGTGCTTATCCTTGGTGCGGAGTTCTCTAGTTCGATCCCCAGCCAAGTAAGGTTGTAGTGGACACCATCGTGTCAGTGGGTTTATTCGGGGCACTCCTCATTTTCATTCCACCAATTCTTCCATCGTCATTCATATGCTGTAGGCAACAACTATTGAAAATATTAAAATACCTGCTTGGTATGATTACTGACCTTTTCTCCCTAGAATCTTATGACATTACATGGACAATTTCGGTATGGGACAGCCCTAACAGCACAGGATGTGCTAGTCATGTGCCATTTAGGTGTCCCAGCTACTTTTTAGGTACCTGACACTTGGCACATTTGATATTCATGTGCTAAGTATGTGCTTCAGTTACCTATTAAATACCTATTATGGAACCTAAATAAGGTGTCAAAGACGATACTACGCCATGGTAACAAAAGTTACCATAAATCCTAAGAGGGTTAAAAATGATCGAAAATGACCGGTATTAGTATCGAACCCATAATTTTCTGGATCACTGACAAGGAACCCCTTGAGTGCGAGGTCGCAAGAGCAATTTCTAGTAAGGCTCATTTGAAAGTGTAGTGTGAGCAATGATGACAGGAAAAATATTAGCTGCTAATGACTCACCATGTGTATCAGGAGGGCCACAGAAAACACGTGTCCGGGAGGTGCAGAGATCAACCTTCTATGGGATGTATGTATTACACTTCACAAAATGAACATGGTCGACATTTACGATATGTTCAAAACAGACCATTAACTTCCACCATGAACACCGAGTGTAAAATGACGCGCCACAATGATTACAAATGTTCGCACCATCAAGATCGAAGGCGAACTCCTTGGGAGTTACAAACCATTCAGGACTTTCAGCTAGGTATCCACTCTTGAAGAATGCGTATAGAATTATGTTAGTATAACTGGTGCCATCATATTCTATCAGTTCTTATCTTCCCGTTATACTAATATGATTCTATATGCATTCTTTACGAGTGGATACCTAGCTGAAAGTTCTGAATGGTTTGTAACTCCTAAGGAGTTGGCCTTTGATCTTGATGGTGCGAACGTTTGTGATCATTGTGGTGCCTCATTTTACATTCAGTGTTCATGGTGGAAGTTAATGGTCTGTTTTGAACATACCGTGAATGTCGACCATTTCCATTTTGTGAAGTGTAATACATACATCCCATAGAAGATTGATCTCTGCACCTCCCGGACACGTATTTTCTGTGGGACTCCTGATGCACATGGTGAGTCATTAGTAGCTAATATTTTCCTGTCATTATTGTTCACACTACACTTTCAAATGAGAGTTGCTAGAGACTGCACTTGTGACCTCGCACTCAAGGGGTTCTTCGTGAGATGAATAGTATCCTTTCCGATGCCGGTTAGATCCAATCAGCAACGCAACTTGAGAGAGGGGGAATATATACAAATGATCAAAAATTACCGTTAATAGTGCCAAGTCCATAGTTTTCGGGATCGCTGAGATGAACAGTGACACTCCCGATGCCGGTTAAATTGAAAGTCAGACCTGCAACTTGCAGAAGGGAAGAGATAACTAAAAAAAAAGATGGAAAATGACCAATATTAGTGTCGAATCCATAGTTTCTGAGATCGCTGAGACAAACAGTGACACTTCCGATGCAATTTAAATCCAAATTGAGCCCCTTATGCCCAAAATGAAACGTATTTTTCCCGTGCGAAGAACGAGTATTCTACTAGTAAATAAATAAATAAATAAACGATCTGTTCTAGAAAATCAAAAACTATAAATTATTGTTGCAAACTAAGAGCATATTTTTTTAGCACCATGAGCTCCTCCGTGGCTAAGCGGTTAACATACGCGTCTTTGGCGTAGGAGACACGAGTTCGATTTCCGGCGGGAGCCCACGTGGTTCGGATTCCACGTTAATCAGTACGTCTACGTCTCATATAGCCTCGCTGCTGAAAGGGACGTTAAACTCAATCAATCAACCAACCTTTTAGCATCATGAAAATAACGTTACTCTAATTTCTCTGTAGCTATAAGTGAGAGTTAAGCATGTTACTTTTCCCAAGCTTTACGTCAGCTATTGTTTGATATTGTCTTACTTTTACACAATATATTATATCTAAACAAAAAATTAAGTTTTACAAGTTAATCAGTCATAATTTTGGGTTATATGTCATTAACATCTTTTGATAATGTTACACTGGAAACCATGATGAGAGTGTGTAATACTTCAAAATATCAGTTTCATCCCAATAAATCCTGTAATTTTCTCATCCAGAACCAACTTTTTAATGCTGTTTTCCAACGAGACTTGACATTTTTGGTCTCGTCTCGGAAGAGACGAGAAGTGTCATATTTCCCTCCCTCGAGTCGAATTTGAGCATGTACTTCTCGTCTCGTTTTCCAGCTGAAAAAAATAGTGTTACAAAGTTTAACCTCTCATGATTATGCTCCGATATTAACGAAGACGATGATGATGGTAATGAAAAAAAAATGGTTGATTGAAAAAAAGTGGGAGGAAACGAAAGAATCCAAGTACACATTTTTTGTCCATCACAAAACCCACTTTGCGATATCTGGAGTCAAAAAAAATGAAAAATGAAATGAAATCTTTGAGTTTTACGTCGCACGGTTATGTCGGTTAGGCTAAAGGAGACGGTGAAGGTGAGAAATGAAAGAAATGAAGAAAGTGGGAGACCCCGAGAAAACCCACGCACACGGTGTTTGTCCACCACAAAGTTCACTTGGTGGGGGCTGGGATCGAACCCTGGACCCCAAGCACCAGAGGTGAACGCTCTACCATTGAACCATCGCGGCCCCATCTGGAGTCGAAGTAAGGACCCAGGCAGAAGACGTAAGCACTAGTCCTGAGCCAACACGGTCTCCTTTCATTCCTTTTGTTAAGCGGGCACGGTGGCTTAGTGGTAAAGAGCTTACTTGTGCTTCGTAGGGTTTCTGGTTCGATCCTCGTTCAAGTAAGTTTGTGTTGGACAATATTGTGTCCGTAGGTTTTCTCGGGGGTACTTCCATTTCTTCCTTGCCAGCAATTCTTCCATCATCACTCCAGGGGCGGATCCAGGACGGACTTCTGGGGGGTGGCGGTGGGTTGTAATACTGCCACTTAGAGCTACTTTTAAGAGTTCCAAACTCTGGAATGGGTTTTGTTTATATAAAATAAGAAAGTTTCCTCTTCTGGGGGAGGGGCGATCGCCTCCCATTGGATCCGCCCCTGCATCACTCCCTTGCGTTAATCATCGTCTCCCTTAGCTTAAAGGACATTATCGTGGGACGTTAAATTGAGTTTTACTTGTAACATTACTTTCTTTCATATGCTTGTTTGTTATTTATCATTGATGTGACGACAATACTGTCGCTAGTGGATTTATTTTTTGCAGTTCTTGTTATTTTGATCTTCAATAAGGTTAATTGTATTTCGTAGAAGCCTGCATTTAAAATTTTTTTTAAAAAAAATAAACATTTAAAAGCTAAGACACTGACATTCCGATGTATATAGAAAAAAAAACTATTTTGATATGCTTTCAAATTAAGCATATATTTAGTTTTTAATACATTTAAAATTCAAACTACTTATTCTGTAACAATAGCCTTCTAGGAACAAATTATTATAATACCTATGGACGACAGATTAACACTCTATTTACTAGATTATCAAATGCAATTAGTTTGTCTTTATATAACATCATTACGATTGTAATATTTTTTTAAAAAAATAACACAGCAATTATAAAACATATATTTTTGGAGTTCTCTGAAATCCTTTCAAAACAACAGCTAATTTCTTCTTCTTCCTCTTCTTTTAAAGAACAATTAGAGTTCGTAGTTATGTGTTCAAGAGGATCAGATGTCAAAGGATACTTACAGTATGATGACAGCACGTGAGCAATTTGTCTCTTTAGAATAACATAATGCGTCAATAGCGATGACGTAATACGTTGAGCAGCGTACGTCATTAATTCTCAAATGTATCAACAGTGCGTCCCCTTTTCTCTTTGGAAAACTGATTGGCAGACCCGTATTGAAATGGCGTGACAATGTATTAACATAAACCGTAATTATTACTATTGTTGGCAATAGTTTCAGGATAAGTAAAACACAATAGACTTTCGATTAGCCAGCTCACGACTAACAGGCCTAGTCATGGACGTCTCTAGCATGTTAAAATTGGAGGGGACGGGGACAACTAAAATGCTAGTAGACCACAACTGAAGCTTCGTCAAAATTATGAGTAAACTGAAATCTACTTTACTAAAGGGATCCGATCTTTCTACGTTTACCAACACAATTCATCATAATTTTCTTCCATCATTGGTAGGCTACTTGCCGAAAAAAAATATATATATACAGTATGCAGCAAAACAAACAGTACTGAAATCATATCGTTGACATTTTTTTTTTTTTTTTGTATAACATAATGAAACATAAGAAATGTCAAAAGAATGTCGACTAATTTTTACTCAACACAAATTGTTAATTTAAGAGGAATCTAGCCTGGACATCACGTGTTCAAAATGTTGAAAATTACGTCTAACATTCTTCATAGCCGTTCTGTAGATCGATGAACATGTTAGTGAACACGGCTTGCTGGAACAACAAAACAAATGATCGAATCTTTTCTCTTAACTCCAGTACAATGGTAGGGTATTATCTATTCGGAAAATTGCTTCCTTTAGTATACCCCACATGGAAGTATCTCCACTCATCTCCTGCAGTGAGATGCTGGCCCACACCGTATGAACGGAAATAGTGCTCTAAAATAAACACCTTCTTCTCTGTTGTAACTAACGGGGCCGTGGTGGCTCAGTGGTAGAGCGTTCACCTCTGGTGCATGGGGTCGCGGGTTCAAACCCTGCTCCTGCCAAGTGAACTTTGTGGTGGACAAACACCGTTTGCGTGGGTTTTCTCGGGTTCTCCCGTTTCCTCCCACTTTCTTCATTCCACTATTTCATTCATTTCTCATCTTCACCGTCTCCCTTAGCCTAGCCGGCATAATCGTGGGACGTAAAACTCAAAAATTTCATTTCATTTTCATTTTCTGTTGTAACTAACATTATCTTCGCTCTAAGTGCATACTCCGCTAGTCCACACACAGCTAAGGATACAATATGGCGCTCACAGCTCATACCACATTGCGCCTGCGCGCCATTTGCACGCGAATTTCAGTACTGTTTATTTTCCCGCATACTGTGTAATATGGTTCTTAGGTAATTTCTTAACCTCGACTTTCCTACCGGTGAATTCCCACTCAGTGTTCTTAAATGCATTTGCAGCAGTGTAGTTTTATAGTCCTCCTATATTTCGATTTTTTAGGTAACAAAATCTTAACTTTCTGAAAGAATTCTTACGATGACACTTGATTTCATTGCAAATTTCGAATTTTTGATTTTCATTCTTCTTCTGTATTCTTATTAAACTCAAATGGTGTATTATCTACTTTTTTATTCGTCATTTCGCTGTATATTTTTGAACTTGTCGAATGAACCATCCTCGTTTACTTCACTTTCAGTTTTAATATCTAAAATGAAGGTTATTCCTGCTGTCACGCGGCTCCTCAATGTATTCTTTCCAACTTTTTCAAGCTCAATTCATTCATTAAATACTCAATTCTATCTTTAGTTTCTATATTGTCATAGTAGTTGACTCTTGCTACCCTTCTACAATATTCGCATGAAATTTACCCTCATACATAATATTCAAATTTTTCTATCTTTTTTTAATTCCTATTTTCACCTTCGCTTCTATTGTATATTTCCCTGTCTTTGTAGATTTCCCTTCTTAATTCGCAGATAAACTTTCTATACATCCTTTCCTTCCCTTCTCCAGTCTTCCTTTGTTGTGGAAACCAATTGTTGCTGCTTAAGTCTCTTCATCCCTGCGAAATTAAAATACCGCTAATTTTACAGTAATTATGTGATATCTTCAAATAGATAAAAGATAATCGAAATGTGGAACAATAGCGCCCTAGACAATATTATTTTACATGAGAAACCGTTATCACGACTCACTTATCTGCTTTCGATTTCGAGCCATTTAGAAAATCGGCATTTATTTTCGCGTTTCTAAACAGCTGAAAACGGAAAGCCGCTAGGTGACTCGTACTAACGGTATCTCACGCAAAATAATATTGTCTAGGGCGCTCTTGTTCCATATTTCAATTTTCTTTTATCTATTTGAAGATATCACATAATTACTGTAAAATTAACAGTATTTCAATTTCGCCGGGATGAAGACTCTTAAGCAATGAAAAAGTTGTGTGCCTGCAGCCGAGACTACTTTGACTAACCGAAGAGTGTAATTTAAAAAAAAGTCTTGCTTTGAAAGTAACACACGTCAGGCGGACATTTTAGTCACATTAACTTAATGTTTAACAACAGACATAACTTTAATTTGTTCTACCTATGTTCTTACTTCTTTCATATAAGTTAAATCTAAATACTTTCAGTATTGATTCTTTTATCTCGTACTCAAAATATTTGGGGGGACGCATCCTACCTGTCCCCCCGCCAGAGACCCCCATGGGCCTAGTTAGCCCTTTTTTACACGAATCACTGAGTTGCACCACAAGTATAAATGGAAATATAAACCAGGCAACTGATACCATAGCAGACAGACACCTTTTTTCCTTTTTTTCATGTTTCTACACCGAAGTATTTTTTTTTTCTGTAGTGAGATGGGATTGCCAGGAGATAAGAAAATCATAGAAATGTATAGCACCCATGATATACAGGGTGTCCATACAGTCCGTTTCCACCCCGTGTATCTTCGAATCAACTGCGAATATGAGAAAACGCAAAAAAACACATCCATCACTATTTTAAGGGGCTTGAATTTTGAGTTATAAAAGATCCACCCCAGACACCCCCATGTAGGGGTATATGGAGACAACTTGAAAATTTTAAATGGCAAAGGGGGTCGAGTAATATAACTTTGGAAAGGACTCGACAAGAGAAATATTTTCCCAAAAGTTACAAGTTCCTATGTTGACCCCATCCAAAATGGCAGGGGTTCAGATTTTGTGTACATAAAGTCCATTGCCACCCCGTGTATCTTCGAATCGACTGCGAATATGAGAAAACGCAAAAACACATCCATCATTATTTTAAGGGGCTTGAATTTTGAGTTATAAAAGGTCCACACGAGACACCCCCATGTAGGGGTATGTGGAGACAACTTGAAAATTTTAAATAGCAAAGGGGGTCGAGTAATATAACATTGGAAAGGACTCGACAAGAGAAATATTTCGCCTAAAGTTTTAAATCCCTTTGTTGACCCCATCCAAAATGGCGGGGGTTCATAGTTGTTCGTATCCATAAAGTCCGTTGCCACCCCGTGTATCTTCGAAACAACCGAGAATATGATGAAATGCAAAAACACGACCCCTTGTATCCCTATCTGGGGGTGTCTGGGGTGGACCTTTTATAACTCAAAATTCAAACCCCTTAAAATAATGATGGACTTGTTTCTGCGTTTTCTCATATTCGCAGTCGGTTCCTAGATACACGGAGTGGCAACTGACTTTACGGACACGAAATATGAACCCCCGCCATTTTTGATGAGGTCAACATAGGGATTTGAAACTTTCGGCAAAATATTTCTCTTGTCAAGACCTTTCCAACGCTATACTACTCGACCTCCTTTGCCATTTAAAATTTTCAAGTTGACTCCACGTACCCCTACAGGGGGTGTTACAAGTGGACCTTTGATAGCTCAAATCTCACGCCGCATAAGTTAATGATGGACGTATTTTTGCGTTTTCTTATATTCGCAGTCGTTCCGACGATACACGGGGTGGCAACGGACTTTACGGACTATGTCCGCAAAATCGGGCAAATGGGATTAATTTATTTCTCAAGAATGGCTCGATCGATTTTGTTCAAACTTGAATGTGTGTATAGGTGTATATGAGGGCTTCATCTGTAAAATTTAACAGCTTCCCAACTATTCCCCCCCCCCTCAAAAAATTCGATTCAATATTTTGAGTCTCTTTTGACTTATGATGGTCTGCGAGCACAATTATGAAAAAATAAAGTTTAGATATCGCTTTAACCCTAGAATAACATTTTTTTTTCAAAATTGTATCACGGGGCCGTGCTCAAAATTGGCCAAAACCAACCATACTCCATACATAAAGGGGCAATTGCAAAAAGAACAGCTATCGATGTAGCTTTTGCATATTTGCTATGTGAATGAATGAGTAATCACGTCTGAAAAGTGGCAGTCGTCCTTTCTTGGGTTTCATCTGTCGTCCCGGGATTCATCTGGGGCCATTTCACTATACTTATCCACCCATGCCCTTCGAAGTTTCTAGTTCTGGTTTTTTTTTTTTTTTTTTTTTTTTTTTTTTTAGGATCTGTTAATGCGTGAATAAGTGGATTTACTCTTTTATATAAAGAATAAAGAGTAAAAAAGATAGAAAATGGCTCACATAAGCAAATGCTTGTGTGTGAGCCTGATTCTCGTGTTTTATTTATTTTCTTATCGTAACATATGAGGTTTATTCTTACTTTCAACTAACAATAGTTTTTTTAAAAGCACTTTTTAATTCTTTTAGCCACTGTAAAATTAACCTTTTATATGTTTTTAAATTATTTTCATCTTTGATTCGGAGTGGGAGTTCATTATAGATCTTCGGAGCTCTGTAATATGTTTGGTATTGAGTTATAGATTTACTCGTTGTTCTAATTTCTAAATTTTTGTTTATCACATTTCTGGTTATATACGTATGTTTTATTACTTCCCATTTGTTGCTGTTCTTTTTAACATATATTAATAACTGCAAATATAATTTTGAAAGTGGTAATACTGAGAATTGTTCATAGAGTCTATCTAGTCTACTTTCAAGTCCCTTTTTTAAACATATTCTTACAATACTATTTTGCTGTACAATCAGAGGTTTTAAATGAGTAGGGTAAGCAGCTCCCCAAATTAAAATACCATATGTAAGCATACTATTTACAAGAGCATGATATACAGTTCGTAATATTTTTATGCTTACAATGTTTCGTAATTGAACAAATTTATATAATAATTTTCTTAGTATTGTGGCGATATGTGTAATATGAGAAGACCATTTTAGATGCTTATCAATAAATATACCTAAGTATTTTACTTTATTTTCACTAATAAGAGGACTACAGTTACATTTTTCAGTATTTTGACAATGATGTAATTTTAGTGACATGTTTTCTGGCTGTCCTGTTCAAGTTGGTGAAAACGTTATATACCTGTTTTTTTCAGCATTTAATACTAACTGATGATTATCAAACCATTGTTTTACTTTCTTCGTTTCTGCTTCAGTTTTTATGAATACATCTGTCCATGTTTTACCAGTAAATATAAGTGAGGTGTCATCAGCAAATGATTGTATATGCCCGTCCATTTTTAAATTACACAAATCATTTATATAAATTAAAAATAATATTAGGCCTAATACAGTTCCTTGAGGGACTCCTTGTTTTACATATAAATAATTGCTTTGAAAATTACCTATTTGGACGGCCTGTTTTCTGTCTTTCAAATAACTGTTAAACCAAGATAGCGATATACCCCTTATTCCATATCTTTCTAGTTTATTTAAGAGAATTTTGTGTGATATTGTGCCGAATGCTTTAGCTAGGTCTAGGAAAAATGCAATATACTGAAATATACTCGTACATATACGAGGAGCGTTCAAAAAGTTCCAGGAATTTTGTTGTAACTATTTATTACCACTAAATAGGCACACATTCACAATTTATTACCACTAAATAGGCACACATTCACAATTTATTACCACTAAATAGGCACACATTCACTATTTATTACCACTAAATAGGCACACATTCACTATTTATTACCACTAAATAGGCACACATTCACTATATATTACCACTAAATAGGCACACCTTCACTATTTATTACCACTAAATAGGCACACATTCACTTAATCGCCTTCAAAATAGGCTCCTTGAGAACCATACACACTTGCTCGCAGCTCCTGCAATTGCTGGAAACAACGCTGAAAAGTTTCATCTTGCAGAAGAGCCATAAATCCACTGGTGCTAAACCCGGTGAGTAGGGAAGCTGGTTAGAGAAGGAGAATGTTCGTTGCTGCGAGCCACTTTGTTTCCAGCAATAACAGAAGTGGTGAAACACGTGTTTGTGTTCGTAAAGAGACTATTTTGAAGGCGATTAAATGAATGTGTAGCTATATTGTGGTAATAAACAGTTACAACGAAATTCCTGGAACATTTTGACTGCCCCACTTATAAATACATTATTTCTAGAGAAATATTAATATTATTTTCCTTCTTATCCACCAACAAACATCATAGAACATTATATTCTGCGAAAGTCTAGGATTATCTTTTGCCGTAACTAGATCTTCACATAAACAATGGGAAGTTATAGAAAGAAATAATTTTCATGATAATACAGCTGAAGATGAGACTTGACAAGCGATATTTATGGATTAAACAAAGAAGAGAATAACATAAGACAGCACGTGTGAAGGTCAAGATATAAACAAACAAACAAACAAACAAAAGAAGAGACATTGTTGACTATTTCCGGAATCACAATTAGAAAAAAAAAACATCTCTTTCTCTACATTTGTCAGCGACCAACCCTTTTTCAAGAGAATTTTTGAGGTTCTGGTCGGGAGTCTTTTATGCTAGAAAAACAAAAGAAGAAGGGCCACGAAACATATACACAGAAATGAATGAAGTCAGTACAAGACAAGTTTAAGACTTATTATCTTGTCTGGCTTTTCAGAAGAATTTCTGCCACGCGCTATATAAATATTTTTCTCCCACTCTTCCCCTTTAAAAAAAAGGGGGCTTTCTTTGACATGTTCTGTCATGTAAGAATGGTTGTTGGAATCCATCTAAAAGCGTGGACGAGTTAAGTGTAAAGACGGTTGGAGAAGAAACAAAAAGAGGTTATCCAATCTTGTGAATAAAAGGACAGACACTGGATGTCATTAGGTACGTGCCGCATCCATGCGGAAGAGTTTTATGTTAAGGAAAAACACACGAGAAAGAGCAGAAATATAAGGTCGACTGCTAATGCAATGTTTACACTTCGCAGATTACGCGTAATTTCTTACGTCACTACGAACATTGTTTACCCTCGTCTTAGTAAGTAATAACAAAGTTATTGACGAACATTCTAGTAATAAAAGTGTTTTCTGCTTCATAATGCATGAATGGATAGCACGCTTATCTTTGGTGCATGTAGTTCCCAGATCGGTTCCTGGTGGGTGCAAGATTTAGGGTGTTGACACAATTTCGGAGGGAATAGGAAACTACATACTTAAATTTAGATATAGTAATATTAAGTCTTCAAAAACACAAATTTTAGTAGTGGAGCTCGTTCGATGCTGACCACATATTACCGGTACTCAGTGGCGTATTTATGATTTTGTGTCGGGGGGGCTTTGCAAACTTTATTCTTAGAATTGTGAAAATTCTGCAAGATATTTCATTTATTTTAAAATAGTAAATACCTATGTAAAATTTCGATGGGGGGCCTAAGTCAGGAAGTCCCCATTAAATACGCCACTGCCGGTAGTCTACTTAGAACTTTGTGACCGGTCATAATCTTTCCTAGAATGTAACACCGAGGTGTTTTTGTATTTTCTTGTCCATATCTGGTTAGTTGACCGGGGTTTAACTCTTTTTATTAACACCGACGTTATATAAAACGTAATTTATTGTTTAAAGTAGTATATGCAAATCACTGCTCAGCCTAGCAGAAAGTCAAATACAGAAGGCAATAATCAATACGTCAGCTCTCTTGTCGTTGTGCTCGTGTGAAGCTTTTACCGTTGCGCGCACGCAATATTGCCAAACGTATTTTGAGATGGAAAATATCTATTACTTCGAGTGTACAGTATACTAATTTATATCAGCAATTGGATATTGTGTATTAGCAGGTTATATTTGAATTTACGGGAAAACATCTTTTAGTGGGAGTGCGGACCAGAGATGGGCATCCTCCCTCATTTTGCCCTCATGAGGGCCGCCCTCACCCTTATTTTAGTAGTTGAGGGTGAGGGCGTTGGAGGGTGAGGACGATAAAGTAATTGAGGGTGAGTGTGAGGGAGGGTGTCAGTTGAGTGTGAGTGTGAGGAAGGTGAGGGTAAGGGCGTCAATTGAGGGTGAGGGTAAGGGTTCATAAAATTAATTATCTTGCAATTCTTCATTTCTGGAAAATATGTTAGAAAATGTAATGTAGTTTTTTTCTTAGAATTAATCGTCGTTCACAGAAAATCGTCATATCAATATTTCATCAGTTTCATACGCTTTTCATGCGCGAAGACAAGATGTTTCTCATAGCTTTATTACTTTTCTATATTTATATATTTTCACTTTATAGAAATAATAATTACGAAATATATAAAAATATCTACTGCAAGTTTTTGGCTACCGAAAATTTCAAAGTTTAACGAAAGTAACCCATTAAAAATACTAGAAGTTCTCAGGAAATAATGTTTTTTTTTTTTTCATATATTCGTTCAGAAGACAAACTAATAAATATTCATATATTCATTCATTCTGAAATTGTAACTAAGAAAAAGCTTTATTTCTTCTTCTAAGTAAGAGAAAAATATATATAAGAAAAGTACAAAGCTGCAAGCCGCAATAAATAACTTTATATTTAATTATCAAATAAAAAGATATTTCCTGCTTTTGGCTATATACGTACTTTTAGACTTCCAAACCAGAGATGGTCATCCTTCCTCATTTTGCCCTCATGAGGACCGCCCTCACCCACACCTCACCCTCATTTTAGTAGTTGAGGGTAAGGGCGATAAAGAAATTGAGGGTGAGTGTGAGGGAGGGTGAGTGTGAGGGCGTCAATGGAGGGTAAGTGTGAGGGAGGGTGAGTGTGAGGGCGTCAATGGAGGGTGAGTGTGAGGGAGGATGAGGGGAGGCCGTCAATGGAGGGTGAGTGTGAGGGAGGGTGAGGGAAGGGCGTCGATGGAGGGTGAGGAGCGTGAATTGAGGGTGAGGGTGAGGGACGGTTAGGAAAAATGACCATCTCTGGTGCGGACACTGTGGTACATTTTTTAAAAACTTATAATGATATTATCTGTTATTAATTTACAAGTAATACTATTTATTTAAATATGTTGAAGTATTTAAATCCTGAACGAAACAGTATTGTAAGACTATAAACGTGGTCTTCTCTCATGGCCAGCACGTTTCCTCATTTGATACCATGTGATTTTTTGGTTGTGGAGCATGGTCAAGAATCGTGTGTACGCCAGCAAACATAGCAACTTGGATGACCTGAAGCACCGCAGCACTCACGTCATCGCTGCTATCCTTGTCCAAATGGCCCACCAGAGGGCCATAAATCAATAATGGACAACCTCCATAAATGCATTGTGCGGGATGGGTGCCAAATTGAAACCCTGTAACCAAATCCTTGCCTTGTAATTTCTCGTGAGTAAACCCCCATTTAATGTTAACATCTTTTTGCTTCACCCTATATATATACAGGGTGTAACATAAATACATGGCCAAAAGTGACGAGGTGATTGGGGACATCCAAATAAGTAAAAATGTTCCTTTAAACATGGGCCCAATGCCGCTTTCTTTCCGAGATACAGGGTGTTCAAATGTCGAGTCCCTCTAATGGCTCAGTATGGGAAAGGGAATGAAAACGTTCAATATTACAGGAATAATACAATCAAGTGGAATTACACCTGTGCAAATACATTTACACTAAAATACAGAATGAAACTAATCAACATTTGAGGTTATTGGATTGTCAGTGTTGCCAGCCTAGTACAACCTGGTACTTTTGTTTGCTATTGTGCGCCGTTGATTGACTTCTAACTTGGACGCCTTGTCTTTCGAAAACGAAGCGGAATCGTTTCGATGTTAGCAATGATATGCCAATGTGTGGATGTCTAGTACTATTTGAAAACATAAGACATTGTACCAGGTTGGCAACACTAACCTCAAATGGTGATTAGTTTCATTCTCTATGTTAATGTAAATGTATTTGCACATGTATAATTCTACTTTGTTGTATTATTCCTTTAAGATAGAACATTTCCATTCCTTTTCCCATAGTGAGCCATTTGAGAGACTCGACATTTGAATACCCTGTATCTCGGAAACAAAGCGGCATCGGACCCATGTTTATAGGAACATTGTTACTTATTTGAATGTTCGCAATCACTTTGTTAGCTTTGGCGATGCATTTATGTTGCATTGTATCTTAAGTATTGTTGGGAAGGACTGTTGGACCAGAAAGTAATAATGGGGGGAAGACAGACAGAGAAAGAAAGACAAGAAAGAGCAAAAGGTTTAGGATAGGGACATGGAACATACATACTATGTTACAGGGAGGAAAATTAGAAAATCTTAAAGAAGAAATGAAACAAAATAATTTAGATTTGGTAGGCGTTTGTGAAGTTAGATGGGAAGGTAATGGGGTATTGAACAGCGAAGGATACAGAATGTTTTACTCAGGTAATGAAAAGGGCGGTCATAATGGCGTAGGAATAATTCTTGGAAATCGCTTAAAGGAGAAGGTAGTAAAAGTAGAATTTATTGGTGATAGAGTTATGATGTCAAGACTTAAAGGGAAAACGAAGGATCTAGTGGTGATACAGACATATGTACCGACGACTTCGCATGCAACTGAAGAAGTAGAGGAAAATTATGAGAAAATAGAAGAAATTATAGATAGGGAGAACTAGGGTGCATGCATAATTCTAATGGGAGATTTCAATGCAGTTGTGGGAGAAAAACAGGAAGGTAGTTTTGCAGGCAAATATGGTTTAGGCGAAAGAAATGAAAGCGGAGAGGGACTGGTGAATTTCTGTAGACAGAATTCACTAGTAATTGGGAACACATGGTTCAATCAGCACACAAGAAGAAGATATACATGGAAATCACCAATAGACGGCGGAAGATATCAGATAGACTATGTTATGATTCAGGACAGGTATTGGGATAGCTTAAAGAACAGAAGGTTATATGAAAGAACAAATAAAGAAGTTGAGGAGGAGCAGTTCGGGTTCAGAAGAGGCAAGGGCGCAAGAGATGGAATTGGATTATTAAGGGCGATGGGTGAAAGATTTATAGAAAAAGGGAAAGAGGTATATGTTATATTTATTGATCTAGAAAAGAATTTTGACTGCGTGAATTGGGAATTGTTGTTGGGAGTTCTAACGAAGATAGGGTTGGAATGGAAAGATAGAAGACTCATAAGAAAGTTATACATGAACCAACAAGTAAGTGTTAGGATAGGGGAAGAACTGACGGAAGAGAGTGCAATTGGAAGGGGAGTTCGACAAGGATGCTGCCTCTCGCCAATACTATTTAATGTCTAGAAGATATAGTGAAAAAGAGCCTTTATGATGATGATGGCATTTCGGTAGGAGGTAGAATGATTAGATACATAAGATTTGCAGACGATATGGCGCTTGTTGCAGAATCTGAAAAGAAAATCAATAAAATGTTAGAAAAAATGCGAAAGGGCTTTGAAGAATATGGGTTGAAAATAAATGTTAGAAAAACAAAAGCCATGGTGATTGGAACGAAGGGGTCTATGTTAAATTGTAATATGCCATTACAGTCTAATGAGATGATGTTTTTAATAGGAGGGTGCCCGAAATTTTTTGTACCGACTGTACTTGACGTTTAACAAAAAATTTCTGGCTGTCCATATAATTCGTAATATTGTTTGTTATTCTATTTCAAATTAACATGGAAAACTGTAAAAAAATTTATTAGGAATTATAGTCGTGGGAATCAATACCTTTATTTATATTTTAAATTAGTTATAAGTCTTGTATATGGATATGTAAATGGATTATTACAATTCTTACAGTGTCAGTGCTATCTGAAAACATAGGTCCACTATTGGACGGAACTTTTCAGATCAAATAACCAATCTAAAATTCGACAGAATTTTCAGGACCACCCTTCACCTCTCTTTTAGATACCTAGGTCCTTCTAAAATCTAGTTTAATCCAGATTTTACCAAATTTTATTCGTTTCAAAGCCCCACCGCCAAAATGCTTTGTTTTGATTGGAGGATAAACCCACGCTATGATATTAGGGCGCGATTATTCCATTCCCTGCAAGAATTTCACTGAAGACGCCGGACTAAGATCTTCCCAGCTCAGAAAGTCAAAAAGGAGCTAGAAAAGCTGCAAATAAAGGTAACATTTGGATTTTATTAACATGGAAAATCGCTGGAGGTCTCAAGGAGCCGTAAAACTATTAAATTTTCAGAACAAAACTGGACTAAAAAGCAAAAATAGGAAGCATAATTTAGTAACGCCATGTTGAGCAGATATAATTAGTGATGGACAGGTTCTACGAAGTGCATCAGTTTGCTAGTGGTTCTTAAATATCCACAGACAGTTTCGGAAGAGTAGTGTTTTTTCCCTTTAAATACTTTTATCCTTAAAACTATTCCTGTTAGGCCTGCCCCACTGCCGTTTGTTTTCGTCTATGTAGTGGATGTGATTTCGTTTGTATTTATTCATTAGTAACATGGCGGTATTTAATTTCGTTGTAGTTAAGATAGGTAGAATGATGCACGTGTAAATTTACAGTAAGGGCTCCTATCTGACTCCCAAATTGGGAGTACGGCTTCCAGCGGAATGAGTTGAACATGTAGTTTGTTCCGGGTTCCTGCCCCTTCAGGGCAGGGGTCCTATTGTTAGTCAACACTTCGATATGTCCCCTCGGGGGCATTGATTAAACAGGTTGAGTTAAGAATGTGATTCAGTAAATACAAGGGCTAGTTGGCCCTGTTCCTTTCTTTCCCTTTCCTTTCGAGCCGATTTAAAATGGTAAAATCTGAATGTTTTCTGTGTATATTTATTAGTATAACATGTATTAATGTAGTGTGTAGTATGGATGTGGCATGTATATGTTCGTAAGGTAGTAAACATTTTCTAGTAGTAGTAATTGTGGTAGTTAAGTGATGAAAGAGTGTGTGAGATAATTAAATATGGACAGTGTAGTATTTACTATGCGATAAAATTTTTATTATTCCGTCATTAAATGAACTCATACACAATATTTAAAAGTGAACGTAATATAGTAAAATAATTCCGTGTACAAGGTCACATTCAGTGGTTCAAGGGTTGATTATATCGTCGCTAGCCTCTGGTGTCAAAAGTCAGTACTAACCGTCATTCTCATGTCGACGTTCTTAGTGATTTAGTTTTCATGGAATTGACCTTTCTTTTAGAAATAAAACCTAGAAGGTATAATTCACAGCCCATATGGATGTACAGTTAGGTTAAAGGACCCAAAATTAATATATCCTGAAAATTTCAACATTCTGCTTAGTCTAGAAATCGAAATATTTAAGTAAATAAACAATACGTAATTTCTTAACAGAAGTCGGGCGATATGATGCTAGTTCTTCGCTTTGAAATTATATTAAATGTTCATTTTTTCTTCGTGGCTGCAGAATTTCATTGTTGCTGCAGAATTTCATAAACATTAAATATTATCGCGGATAATTCTATTTTCAGTGAACATACGTAGGATTTTTTTTCGTTCTTAATAAAGCTACCAGGTATTACATAGTATTGTGTGTGTGGTGAAAGAGTCTTGAGTTCGAGTGAGGTTGTTGTGCGGTGATCGGAATGGGAAATGTTTGTAGTGACTATAGATTTTAAAGTGTTATGATGAAATGTGTATATAGGCTGGGCGTAGATAGAGGAGACAGGGTGTTTGTAAAATATAGCGATGTAGTAAATGAAAAAGATGATGATATGAATATTATATGAATATTAATATGAATATGAATATGAAGTATATGAATATTGTAGTAAATGAATATAGAAGATAGGACACCCATATAGTTAAATGTATAGTAGCCCAGTGAATACTTCGCCGCGTGTTGATATATAGATATTGAATAGATACGTGTAGCTACAAACATCTCAGGTTCTGACCCCTGCACCATAATATCACGCGGACCGGAGGGCGATATATAGTCGGACTATGGTAATACTTTGTAGTTTAATGTGTTATAATAATAATCAACCATAGTAATACCATCTGATAGCATGGGTAGCATCATATAATCGCTGACTAGACATATTGAATAATAAATTATGAAAAGACAATAGTAGTTATACAACAGGGCTGTAGTGAATTATATTTTCTGGTCGGTTTTAAAATAGAATATCCTGCTCCGTGAGATTTTTTTTCTTCACGTTACCTACTCGGGCTAGCTTACAATGTTCATGGAGGCGACAGCTCTGACAGGGTTACAGAATCAAAATAATTAGTTATTGAAAATTTATTATAGCGTACCCGGATGTCGACCCCTAGTCCCTTTAAGTATTTTCATTTCTTTTCTTAGTTTAATTAGACGAGGGAAATTAACGACATCCCAGACTGTGGCGTGTCTGCGCAGGGTAGCTATCGGTGATGTTTGGTCATTGAAATCACCGATCCAAAATTCAGTTTATTTAATTTTTTTTTATTTTGGCAAATCATTAATTAGGGATATCTTAGCTATTACTCTAGTTTCATTACTGTCCTTGAACCTTCTTAGTTCTTCTGAGGGGTCGAATATTTATTTTTTTTACTTAGAGATTTCAAAATTGGGGACGCAGTTACCTGGTCCCTTCCCCCTCTCCTTTTATCCTTCTGGTCTGGGCCGGATACGGGGCTCGGATTTCAATCTTACAAACAAACTCTTGTGGGATTGGGATCTGATGGACACAGAACTTGCATCCTTGGCAGCAGGGCCTCCCTCTTAGTTTACGTATTTAAGTAAACCACCCTTTTTCGGCATATGAGAATATTTTTGGCTATGAGTTGTTATATATTTAAATTCGATCACTCTTCTGTGTAGTGAGTAGTACTTTAATCTTTCTTCTTTCGTTGGCGCCGCTTTCTCTCTCTTGTCTCTTCCTTCTTACTTCGAGATTTTTTTTATTTCAACCTCCCCCCCCCGATTTTGAACTTGTCGCTTACGATTTATTTAACGTACAACTCTGATCTGAAATTACCAGCTGAGATGTTGCAATACACAATTCATGGATAGAGTAGATAATGATTGGGTCCTCCATCACATTTTGACCTATCGCCGAAATGAACAAAGACTTCGTAGTTGACGACACTTCGATTACGTTCTTTCACCGTCGTCCCTTTTAAGTTTTTTTTTAATCCATTGGTCACTTTCCTTTCTGTTTTGGTTTTCGTTTACCTTGTAGTTGACCTGGGCCCAGAAATTGTATTTTAGGTTATCTAGTTATATCTTTAGAAATGCTCTGTGTTACGTGCCTGCCTCACAAAGTTTTTTTTTATGATTTAAGCACGAATTGATTATATAAAAGTTGAAATTTATAGACGCGCGGTATCAGGTAAAAAATCAATTTTCTTTTTCATATGTAATGTCGGAAGTCATTTGTTTTCTTGTACTTGCAACCTTTTCGAAAATTATTGTTGGGGTGATTAATTTAAATGTGTGCGCATTTATTATATATATATATATATAGAGAGAGAGAGAGAAATGAATACGTCGAAATGTATATGTACTTAGTATGTGAATATGATTTTAAAGTAAAAGTATGATATTAAATGTATTATATGAATATATGTAAGAGCGCTCGTGTCTGTCCCCCCAAACGTGTATTGGTTGCTATAGTTTACCAGTAAGTTTTCCGACGAGTATAAGAATATAGATTTTGTCAAGAATACCGCCGTGCACTCACGTAATTTTCCTTTTCTTCTGAATAGATGTAAATGATAACCTCTGTAATTATTTAATGGCATGTATTAAAAAGTAACGGCAGGTCTAAACGTAATCCGCATAATAATGAATATTATCCCTGAACTACCAACCTAAAACCATTGTGGAAAGTGTACCTTGAATCCTTCTCACCTGCATATGTATCCTGTGACTTGACCAGTTTTTTTCCTCGATTTAAACCATCATACTCCGTACACCTGTGGAAGATCGTTTCAAATCCGGAACATGTATACATATATACAAAAGTGATCCTAAGGAAAGGTTTCATGACGTGTCCCAGTGTTGAGCAAATAACTTGAAATTATTCGATTAATAAATTTGTGAATGGACTATCTAAGAGGAGAAACATCCTCTGGCGAAAGTGATTTTTTTTTCAAAATCCCGAGATGGGTATAAACGTCGCAGTGTGCGAGTGCAGATATAAACTGCTAAGAGTTACGAACTAAATATAGTCGATGAATGGTTTTTGTAAACCAATAGTTATATATATATATAGATATATATATAAACACAAACTAAGTAATATGGAGCGAAATGTTTTGGACGCTACGAGTAGTGCGTGATTTGTGATTTGAACGCTCAGAATTATTAATATTTTATTTCTCAATGTGAGGTAGAGACTCATATAAGTCCTAATACATCTAAAAGTTTTTTTTACTTTTCTTTCCTCTTTGTCCAAATTTTTTAAAGTGAAATAAGTGTCTCTTTGCGTATGTCGCAAATCATAATTTTGCTTTAGCATGCCTAAGATATAATACATGTAATTATTTTTTTTCCATTTGTCAAGATGATTGAATATATAAAAATTTACTAAAATATAACTCTATGTATTCTATTAATATATAACCAAGAACTTGTGCTTTTAAGATTTTCTTTGTAATTATTTCTTTTTTTTTCACTATGAATGTAATAAACTATTTGTACCTTTGTAGTTAGTTGGTTTCCTTTAAACATATATACACTGTCCTGAGTGAGTGAGCGTGTGAATGCATGATAGATTTAATATAAGTAATTTTAGTGATATCATTTGTTGTATTAACATCTATAATATATGTGTCATGTTTTAATATATGTGTTAAGATAAATAACCAGGTCATGAAGGACCGCTACTAATGGTTTAAATCGGCTCTAAGAGTGAAACGGAGATAACAGGATGAGCCTAAATACGACATCTTTCTTCCAGGAAGTTGAAACAGTTATTGATACGATACATAAATTTATATTGAGTTTATAAGTTTGATTTTTTTTTCTTTCTTTCTTGGCTAATTCATATGTGTGGTCGATCCTAGAGAACAGAGTTCAGATGCTGGATGGTTATCAATCACCGGTTGGAATAACAGTACAAAGAATGATTTCAATTTTCTCCTTTCCTGGTCTAGATCTGGGCAACCCCAAGAGCGTGGTGCCTGGAGCTAGGTCTGGGTGGTATGAGGGAACATGTGTCTATTCCGAAGCATTCCAAAATTGAGTAATCGTTAATAACATTTAGAATGATTCATCTTTCAAGGACTTTCTCGATTTCTTACTATATTTCCGGAATTATCCAGTAATCCGTTTCTTATTAAAATACCCTATTTCTTTTCTTTCTTCTTTTTCCTACCTCCTTCTTTTATCCTTCTACTTTCTTCTCTTTCTTTTCTATTTCTGAATGAAAGAAAACGGAGTCATGACAGAGTAGTCGCTATTGGCACGGTCAATAAGTTGTTTCGATGAGTTTTCTTCGGGAGTCCGATATGGGATAATTAACAATAACAAGAAAGTTTATTGAAATTGACTTTATTGGAAAATAATCATGATTTCAATTAGTAGGTGTTGTTTGGTAATCGCCCTCGTTCAAAGAGAATTAATTTTAGCGACTCCTCTACATCCACTTCTTCTTCGTTCACTACATTATCTTTTTTATTATTTTTACCGTTTTCTTTCAAAATTGGCTAACCGTGACAGGATCTGTTGCCCTGGAAACGGCGGTTTCTATGGCAACGGACAACGTTTTTCTTTCAAATTGGCGACCGTTGACATCGGACAGTTACCATGGAAACAATTGTTTTCCCTGGTAACGAATCTGAAATTATTTATTAAACACTGTTTAGGATCGAGCACATATTGACTTGGCCAAAAAAGGTGAATAAAAAAAAAGTCACAGTGAGATTAAATAATTATAGTCATTGGCTGTTCTGCTATCTTTGTCTCTCTCTGTAGAAAGGGGGAAATGAAGGAATTTGTCAAAGTGAATTCTAAAATTTGAAAATGCTGGAAGTTGACCCAAGGAGGGAATTAGATAGGAGTCCTTTAATTTATGAACAGTACTTGAATAGTAAGTTTTGTTAGTCTGTAAGTATATAATTGCATGTGTTTATATTGTGTCTTTTTGTATGGAAGCTATGGCAACCAATAGAGAAGTTGTATCACACGAGAACGCGGAAGTCTCATGTACACAATGTACATTAGAAAGTAATGAGAAAAGAGCTCGCGTCTCCCGTAGGCTAGTGAGGTGTCACGAGTGTGGGCTGAAATGGATTCATTTCAGTTGTACCAATTTAGAGGATACTGCTGAAAATGCAGAAAAGGTCCGGGCTGGTGAGATAGTTAAATACTGTAAAGAATGTGAGGGGAAGCTCCACCAGTCGCGTGAACCCATGAGTTTATCCTCTGAGAAAGAAAATGAACATCCCGATTCGGACGGTGAGCGAGGGTATAGTACCCCGAAGAACCGAGGCCAAATATCTCCAGTGGAGATATCTGACCTCGATGATGATGAAAGAAATGGGGATTCAATTGGTGATAAAACCAAAGAGCAAAGGAAGACTGTGTCATCTAATAATGACGCTCTCCTCCTTCCATTGCAACAGATGTTACAAAAAATAGATCGGGATAATCAACAGATGAGGTATGAAATAAATGAAAATAGCCTGGAGATGAGACGCGAAATAAATGAAAATAGTCTGAAAATGAGACGCGAAATAAATGAGAAATTTGACACCTCGAACCGAGAAACCGAATCTCGATTCGAGGTACTAACCCAGAAAATCGACAACATATGTTCGGACTTTGCTTCCTCAATAACCACATTGAGAGAGCAAATGTCTACTGAAATTGATCTGGTCAGATGCGAGGCTCAGCAATCTTTAAAGCAATTTCAGCAGGAGACTGAGGGTAAATTTGATCATGTAAATTCTGAATTTGAACAAATAGATACCAAATTACATAAGGTCAACGAAAAACTAGAAACTCAGCAGGCCGAAATTGATAATTTAAAGTCAACCTTGTCAGATTTATCACTGGAAACCAAACTGGAAGTAACTGACCAAAAAATTTCGAAAATTCAGAACGAAATAGTAAATATTCAAAAAGAAATAACGAAACCTAGTCGCGAGAAATCAGAGGTAACCTATCCTTTCCCCGGTAGCGATTCCTCAGAAATATTACCTGCTATAACAACTACCTGTAGCGCAGGAAAAGAAAATTTAATGTCAGTTGATGCACGGGATATTGCGACGCACTACCCCATGCATCGGTCAGAACTAAAGTCGTGGTTCAATTCCAATAGTGTGCCGAATCAGTCGAGTGTTGTGACGACTACGGTCACTAGCGTGAGTGCTCCCTCCTTACATGGAGGTATACAATCACATAGCGTGTTGCCGGGAAGAGGAGATGGGTACCATTCTGAGTCGTTGTTCACGGGTGCGATTGGTCCGGGGATGGAGCCCAACATATTCAATACGACCAATAGAATCCCTTTTAATTATATGGGTAATTATAACACCGCTACAACGTCGTCAGTGGTAAATCCGGTGACTACTCCGATTGTGCAGGATAATATGTTAATTCCCACCAACTATTCCCCTGCTTATGTTAGTATGGGTTCCAAGGTTTCACTGAGGGACATCGAACGTTTTCCCACGTTTGATGGGAATATCACTAATGGACAGCCTCGTGTTTTCCTGCGTAGATTGCAGCAGTGCTTAGAAATGTATCGGCTGACTGATAGGGAACGTTTGCAAATAGTTGAGAAACTTTTAATTGCAGCATCAGGCGCGTGGTTTGCCTCTATTAAATATAGAATCCATACATTTGATGATTTCCTGATCCTTTTTAAGGAAGAATACTGCAATGAACATATAGAAAGGCTTCAAAAACGTAACCTCCAATCTTTAAGGTATGATCGAGCCAAGTATGGGTCCCTTTTGGACTATGCTTGGAAGATCATAGAATTGTACTACCAGATCGCAGAAAATCCATCGCAAGCCGAACTAGTAGACATCATAGTGAACGCTCTTCCACCAGATGAGTCGCGGGCTATTGCTTCCCATTTGTGCCAAACGGTGCGAGAAGTTACGTCACGCCTAGCTGCCCTGTGTGGGAAAGAAACTGGAGGCCCACCAAAGAGGTATTTAGCCCGACAAGCAAAAGTTGTGAAACCCGTGAAAAGCAAGGCAACGGCTAGTTGCCAAACGGACTTTCTGAGTTATACCCAAGCTGGATCTCGTTATCCGAGTGGGTGTGGCTCGGAAAGCAATCAATATAATGGTGGACATCTGTACCGTAACCGACCGATGTTTAACAATCGCCGGGGTTATCGCCCCTAAGACCGCACAATGGGGAAATCGAACCCGAATAGGGACGATAATAGGAGGAACTTTAACGGGGCGTACCGGAGAAGAGAAAACGGTAATGGTCAAGGCAGCAATGTTAATAATAACTGTGCAAGTAGATCTCAGAATTCTGCCCCTTCGCAAATACAAACTAATGGCGGAAATGGAATTCTAGCGAATCGAGGAACTGA
Organism: Thermobia domestica; assembly: GCF_964235325.1. NCBI lineage: Eukaryota > Metazoa > Arthropoda > Insecta > Zygentoma > Lepismatidae > Thermobia > Thermobia domestica. The sequence goes on along the minus strand of NC_137456.1, from coordinate 21,689,768 downwards.
GAGTCGAGAACCTAGATCCTACTGTCATTGGATATGCCAGTCGGCGAGTGAAACCGTATGAGTTGTTTCTTTCAATATCTCAGCTGGAACTCCTGTCCGTCCTGTTCCCTTCTGAACATTTTTAGCAGTTAAATTATTGAAAAATTGCGCTGTAACACTGTCTCATTTGAGTGTATGAGAGTATGAGTGAGTAGTTAGCTTATTAGTATTAATACATGTTAATTCTATTCAACAAAATTTTGTTATTCAAACAAATTTTTTTTAAGGACGCCGGGGAACTGTAATATGCCATTACAGTCTAATGAGATGATGTTTTTAATAGGAGGGTGCCCGAAATTTTTTGTACCGACTGTACTTGACGTTTAACAAAAAATTTCTGGCTGTCCATATAATTCGTAATATTGTTTGTTATTCTATTTCAAATTAACATGGAAAACTGTAAAAAAAATTATTAGGAATTATAGTCGTGGGAATCAATACCTTTATTTATATTTTAAATTAGTTATAAGTCTTGTATATGGATATGTAAATGGATTATTACAATTCTTACAGTGTCAGTGCTATCTGAAAACATAGGTCCACTATTGGACGGAACTTTTCAGATCAAATAACCAATCTAAAATTCGACAGAATTTTCAGGACCACCCTTCACCTCTCTTTTAGATACCTAGGTCCTTCTAAAATCTAGTTTAATCCAGATTTTACCAAATTTTATTCGTTTCAAAGCCCCACTGCCAAAATGCTTTGTTTTGATTGTAGGATAAACCCACGCTATGATATTAGGGCGCGATTATTCCATTCCCTGCAAGAATTTCACTTGACGCCGGACTAAGATCTTCCCAGCTCAGAAAGTCAAAAAGGAGCTAGAAAAGCTGCAAATAAAGGTAACATTTGGATTTTATTAACATGTAAAATTGCTGGAGGTCTCAAGGAGCCGTAAAACTATTAAATTTTCAGAACAAAACTGGACTAAAAAGCAAAAATAGGAAGCATAATTTAGTAACGCCATGTTGAGCAGATATAATTAGTGATGGACAGGTTCTACGAAGTGCATCAGTTTGCTAGTGGTTCTTAAATATCCACAGACAGTTTCGGAAGAGTAGTGTTTTTTCCCTTTAAATACTTTTATCCTTAAAACTATTCCTGTTAGGCCTGCCCCACTGCCGTTTGTTTTCGTCTATGTAGTGGATGTGATTTCGTTTGTATTTATTCATTAGTAACATGGCGGTATTTAATTTCGTTGTAGTTAAGATAGGTAGAATGATGCACGTGTAAATTTACAGTAAGGGCTCCTATCTGACTCCCAAATTGGGAGTACGGCTTCCAGCGGAATGAGTTGAACATGTAGTTTGTTCCGGGTTCCTGCCCCTTCAGGGCAGGGGTCCTATTGTTAGTCAACACTTCGATATGTCCCCTCGGGGGCATTGATTAAACAGGTTGAGTTAAGAATGTGATTCAGTAAATACAAGGGCTAGTTGGCCCTGTTCCTTTCTTTCCCTTTCCTTTCGAGCCGATTTAAAATGGTAAAATCTGAATGTTTTCTGTGTATATTTATTAGTATAACATGTATTAATGTAGTGTGTAGTATGGATGTGGCATGTATATGTTCGTAAGGTAGTAAACATTTTCTAGTAGTAGTAATTGTGGTAGTTAAGTGATGAAAGAGTGTGTGAGATAATTAAATATGGACAGTGTAGTATTTACTATGCGATAAAATTTTTATTATTCCGTCATTAAATGAACTCATACACAATATTTAAAAGTGAACGTAATATAGTAAAATAATTCCGTGTACAAGGTCACATTCAGTGGTTCAAGGGTTGATTATATCGTCGCTAGCCTCTGGTGTCAAAAGTCAGTACTAACCGTCATTCTCATGTCGACGTTCTTAGTGATTTAGTTTTCATGGAATTGACCTTTCTTTTAGAAATAAAACCTAGAAGGTATAATTCACAGCCCATATGGATGTACAGTTAGGTTAAAGGACCCAAAATTAATATATCCTGAAAATTTCAACATTCTGCTTAGTCTAGAAATCGAAATATTTAAGTAAATAAACAATACGTAATTTCTTAACAGAAGTCGGGCGATATGATGCTAGTTCTTCGCTTTGAAATTATATTAAATGTTCATTTTTTCTTCGTGGCTGCAGAATTTCATTGTTGCTGCAGAATTTCATAAACATTAAATATTATCGCGGATAATTCTATTTTCAGTGAACATACGTAGGATTTTTTTTCGTTCTTAATAAAGCTACCAGGTATTACATAGTATTGTGTGTGTGGTGAAAGAGTCTTGAGTTCGAGTGAGGTTGTTGTGCGGTGATCGGAATGGGAAATGTTTGTAGTGACTATAGATTTTAAAGTGTTATGATGAAATGTGTATATAGGCTGGGCGTAGATAGAGGAGACAGGGTGTTTGTAAAATATAGCGATGTAGTAAATGAAAAAGATGATGATATGAATATTATATGAATATTAATATGAATATGAATATGAAGTATATGAATATTGTAGTAAATGAATATAGAAGATAGGACACCCATATAGTTAAATGTATAGTAGCCCAGTGAATACTTCGCCGCGTGTTGATATATAGATATTGAATAGATACGTGTAGCTACAAACATCTCAGGTTCTGACCCCTGCACCATAATATCACGCGGACCGGAGGGCGATATATAGTCGGACTATGGTAATACTTTGTAGTTTAATGTGTTATAATAATAATCAACCATAGTAATACCATCTGATAGCATGGGTAGCATCATATAATCGCTGACTAGACATATTGAATAATAAATTATGAAAAGACAATAGTAGTTATACAACAGGGCTGTAGTGAATTATATTTTCTGGTCGGTTTTAAAATAGAATATCCTGCTCCGTGAGATTTTTTTTCTTCACGTTACCTACTCGGGCTAGCTTACAATGTTCATGGAGGCGACAGCTCTGACAGGGTTACAGAATCAAAATAATTAGTTATTGAAAATTTATTATAGCGTACCCGGATGTCGACCCCTAGTCCCTTTAAGTATTTTCATTTCTTTTCTTAGTTTAATTAGACGAGGGAAATTAACGACATCCCAGACTGTGGCGTGTCTGCGCAGGGTAGCTATCGGTGATGTTTGGTCATTGAAATCACCGATCCAAAATTCAGTTTATTTAATTTTTTTTATTTTGGCAAATCATTAATTAGGGATATCTTAGCTATTACTCTAGTTTCATTACTGTCCTTGAACCTTCTTAGTTCTTCTGAGGGGTCGAATATTTATTTTTTTTACTTAGAGATTTCAAAATTGGGGACGCAGTTACCTGGTCCCTTCCCCCTCTCCTTTTATCCTTCTGGTCTGGGCCGGATACGGGGCTCGGATTTCAATCTTACAAACAAACTCTTGTGGGATTGGGATCTGATGGACACAGAACTTGCATCCTTGGCAGCAGGGCCTCCCTCTTAGTTTACGTATTTAAGTAAACCACCCTTTTTCGGCATATGAGAATATTTTTGGCTATGAGTTGTTATATATTTAAATTCGATCACTCTTCTGTGTAGTGAGTAGTACTTTAATCTTTCTTCTTTCGTTGGCTCCGCTTTCTCTCTCTTGTCTCTTCCTTCTTACTTCGAGATTTTTTTTTATTTCAACCTCCCCCCCCCCCGATTTTGAACTTGTCGCTTACGATTTATTTAACGTACAACTCTGATCTGAAATTACCAGCTGAGATGTTGCAATACACAATTCATGGATAGAGTAGATAATGATTGGGTCCTCCATCACATTTTGACCTATCGCCGAAATGAACAAAGACTTCGTAGTTGACGACACTTCGATTACGTTCTTTCACCGTCGTCCCTTTTAAGTTTTTTTTAATCCATTGGTCACTTTCCTTTCTGTTTTGGTTTTCGTTTACCTCGTAGTTGACCTGGGCCCAGAAATTGTATTTTAGGTTATCTACTTATATCTTTAGGAATGCTCTGTGTTACGTGCCTGCCTCACAAAGTTTTTTTATGATTTAAGCACGAATTGATTATTTAAAAGTTGAAATTTATAGACAAGGTATCAGGTAAAAAATCAATTTTCTTTTTCATATGTAATGTCGGAAGTCATTTGTTTTCTTGTACTTGCAACCTTTTCGAAAATTATTGTTGGGGTGATTAATTTAAATGTGTGCGCATTTATATATATATATATATATATATATATATATATATATATATATATATATATATATATATATATATAGAGAGAGAGAGAGAGAGAGAGAGAGAGAGAAATGAATACGTCGAAATGTATATGTACTTAGTATGTGAATATGATTTTAAAGTAAAAGTATGATATTAAATGTATTATATGAATATATGTAAGAGCGCTCGTGTCTGTCCCCCCAAACGTGTATTGGTTGCTATAGTTTACCAGTAAGTTTTCCGACGAGTATAAGAATATAGATTTTGTCAAGAATACCGCCGTGCACTCACGTAATTTTCCTTTTCTTCTGAATAGATGTAAATGATAACCTCTGTAATTATTTAATGGCATGTATTAAAAAGTAACGGCAGGTCTAAACGTAATCCGCATAATAATGAATATTATCCCTGAACTACCAACCTAAAACCATTGTGGAAAGTGTACCTTGAATCCTTCTCACCTGCATATGTATCCTGTGACTTGACCAGTTTTTTTTTCCTCGATTTAAACCATCATACTCCGTACACCTGTGGAAGATCGTTTCAAATCCGAAACATGTATACATATATACAAAAGTGATCCTAAGGAAAGGTTTCATGACGTGTCCCAGTGTTGAGCAAATAACTTGAAATTATTCGATTAATAAATTTGTGAATGGACTATCTAAGAGGAGAAACATCCTCTGGCGAAAGTGATTTTTTTTTCAAAATCCCGAGATGGGTATAAACGTCGCAGTGTGCGAGTGCAGATATAAACTGCTAAGAGTTACGAACTAAATATAGTCGATGAATGGTTTTTGTAAACCAATAGTTATATATATATAGATATATATATAAACACAAACTAAGTAATATGGAGCGAAATGTTTTGGACGCTACGAGTAGTGCTTGATTTGTGATTTGAACGCTCAGAATTATTAATATTTTATTTCTCAATGTGAGGTAGAGACTCATATAAGTCCTAATACATCTAAAAGTTTTTTTTTACTTTTCTTTCCTCTTTGTCCAAATTTTTTTTAAGTGAAATAAGTGTCTCTTTGCGTATGTCGCAAATCATAATTTTGCTTTAGCATGCCTAAGATATAATACATGTAATTATTTTTTTTTCCATTTGTCAAGATGATTGAATATATAAAAATTTACTAAAATATAACTCTATGTATTCTATTAATATATAACCAAGAACTTGTGCTTTTAAGATTTTCTTTGTAATTATTTCTTTTTTTTCACTATGAATGTAATAAACTATTTGTACCTTTGTAGTTAGTTGGTTTCCTTTAAACATATATACACTGTCCTGAGTGAGTGAGCGTGTGAATGCATGATAGATTTAATATAAGTAATTTTAGTGATATCATTTGTTGTATTAACATCTATAATATATGTGTCATGTTTTAATATATGTGTTAAGATAAATAACCAGGTCATGAAGGACCGCTACTAATGGTTTAAATCGGCTCTAAGAGTGAAACGGAGATAACAGGATGAGCCTAAATACGACATCTTTCTTCCAGGAAGTTGAAACAGTTATTGATACGATACATAAATTTATATTGAGTTTATAAGTTTGATTTTTTTTTCTTTCTTTCTTGGCTAATTCATATGTGTGGTCGATCCTAGAGAACAGAGTTCAGATGCTGGATGGTTATCAATCACCGGTTGGAATAACAGTACAAAGAATGATTTCAATTTTCTCCTTTCCTGGTCTAGATCTGGGCAACCCCATGAGCGTGGTGCCTGGAGCTAGGTCTGGGTGGTATGAGGGAACATGTGTCTATTCCGAAGCATTCCAAAATTGAGTAATCGTTAATAACATTTAGAATGATTCATCTTTCAAGGACTTTCTCGATTTCTTACTATATTTCCGGAATTATCCAGTAATCCGTTTCTTATTAAAATACCCTATTTCTTTTCTTTCTTCTTTTTCCTACCTCCTTCTTTTATCCTTCTACTTTCTTCTCTTTCTTTTCTATTTCTGAATGAAAGAAAACGGAGTCATGACAGAGTAGTCGCTATTGGCACGGTCAATAAGTTGTTTCGATGAGTTTTCTTCGGGAGTCCGATATGGGATAATTAACAATAACAAGAAAGTTTATTGAAATTGACTTTATTGGAAAATAATCATGATTTCAATTAGTAGGTGTTGTTTGGTAATCGCCCTCGTTCAAAGAGAATTAATTTTAGCGACTCCTCTACATCCACTTCTTCTTCGTTTACGTTTTCTTTCAAAATATAAAAGTAGTAGGGGAGAAAATAGAACAAGTGAATAGTTTTCGATATCTGAGTAGTATTCTTAGTAATAACATGAAGTGCGAACGTGAAATAAAAGCAAGGATAGGAATGGCGAAAGAAACCTTTAGGAGGAAGAAAAGTCTGTTTTGTGGGACTTTGAATAAAGAGTTGAGAAAAAGACTCATAAAATGCTTCGTGTGGAGTGTTGTACTGTATGGGGCGGAAACGTGGACATTACGTAAAGGTGATGAAAATCGACTGGAAGCCTTCTAAATGTGGGTGTGGGGAAGAATGGAAAGAATTAGTTGGGTCGAGCGGAAAACGAATGAGAGAATGTTAGAAATGGTGGGTGAGAAAAGAACACTTTTACATATTACTAGGAAGAGGAAGAGAAACTGGTTGGGACATTGCCTAAGAAGAGACTGTATCATGAGGGACGTCCTAGAGGGTAAGGTGGCGGGAAAGAGAAGGAGGGGGCGAAGGAGATTACAATTAATGGATGATATAAAAACAGAAAGATCATACGCGAAGACGAAGAAGTTAGCGGAGGACCGTGGAGCATGGAATATTCTGAGCTGCGACAAGTGACCTGCCAATAAAGGCAGAATACCTATGATAATGATGATGTATCTTAAGTTATCCTGCTACTCTTGTTGCTATTATTTCTCTCTGAATCAAAAACAGTAGTTCTGACTCCTTCAAATCAGATTTCCATGTACTACTTACGCTTATGGGCACACTATTCATGCGGTCAGTACAAAATAAAGGTAAAAAGGGCCTGAGCTGATTCAGTGTGAACTTAGTATCGTCTCGCATTGACTCGTGTGGGGAACAACGTGAAAACCCAGCTTGATTGTAGGTGGTATGGGCCAAGAATCGTATGTCCTTATCACACGATTCCACGCGATCCCTTCCTAACGAAAGTGTGTGAAGCTTGTTTGGCGCCAAAATTTGTTTTGTTTGTTGAGGTTGTTGATTCCGCACTTTCAATTGTTTTGCCCCTTGACCTTGCTCTCTTGTGTTACTTCTGCTTAAGAGTCTTCATCCCGGCGAAATTAAAATACCGCTAATTTTACAGTAATTATGTGATATTTTCAAATAGATAAAAGATAATCGAAATGTGGAACAAGAGCGCCCTAGACAATATTATTTTACATGAGAAACCGTTATCACGATTTACTTATCTGCTTTCGATTTTGAGCCATTTTGATAATCGGCATTTAAATTTTCGCGTTTCTAAACGGCTGAAAACAGAAAACCACTAGGTGACTTGTGATAACAGTACCTCACGCAAAATAATATTGTCTAGGGCGCTCTTGTTCCACATATCGATTATCTTTTATCTATTTGAAGATATCACATAATTACTGTAAAATTAGCGGTATTTTAATTTCGCCGGGATGAAGACTCTTAAGGGATCCAAAATCAACCGCGAGTCCATCCCTCAGTTTAGACGTGCATCTTCTTAGTATCTTTTGTGCTATTTTCACTCTTGTGTTTTCGTGTGGTTGTGCGAAAATGAATAAAGTACGTGTGATAGAAAGTATAACGCGCGTTTCCAATAGGTGAACCCCCAGAACTTTTCAACTTTTAAACATTCCTTCCCGGAAAATGACTTAACAGTTGTATCTTGTTTCTATCCGATGCTGAAGAGAGAAAAGCTCAAATCCGAACTCCCGGCCGCATAGAGCAATGATATTCTTTGCGCAATTAATAACAAAAGTGATTTATTACTATTTCTGCATGACAATGAGTGAACAGATACATTTTCTGAGGTGTCAAAACTGTTGGACACAGTGTTGTTGCCCTATGATTATACTTGATTTGTTGGTAGTATAATAAGATTTTCTGACTGCAATTTCAAGTTTTTTCAGCAATTCACTTAATAATAACAATAAAACTACATTAGTAGTAGTAGTAGTAGTAGTAGGTAGTTATGAGTTATGAGTTAATTTACATGTTTTGCAAAAATATATATTTACACCTTCGGTTACATCTGGCAACACTATATCTTGATTCATTCACAAGTTATAAAATTTTAAAGATTTACTAGCTGAGCCAACCCCACTCTGCATAGTCCATCATTCACATATGATCTCCTTGTCATTCCTCACAACATTTGCACGTCCCTTTACAGACACAAGTCAGAAACGTCTTGATTTAAAAAAAAATCGCCAATATGTATCATAAAGGAGATTTTTATTCGATTATTATTTTTTTAATACCTCGCACCGTTTGCAAGATTTGAGCCTACTTCCAAGGTTGGAGTTTCTAATTCATGTATGAGCAATGTATTCTTTCTTCTTGCATGCAGTATGTAATAAGCAAATACATTACACACACAGTTACTTATAATGCCAATGATATATGGTATTCATTGAGCAAAACAATCCCAACAATAAAGATTCATCTTAGACTATAGAAATACCAGCGAAAACGGCACGTTTCTAGCACTTGTAGTTTTCGAGATTTCATTGTCGAAAGGATTGGAGACAAACATATAGGGGCCTAAACTTTTCTTTTGAGACAAACATATAAACCTAGCATTTTAATATATAGATAAGTAATTTCGTTTGGCCACCGTGTTGACACTGCAATTACAACAGCATACATGTTTACAGTGGCGTATTAAGAGGGGGGTCTTCCGGGCTTAAGCCCCCCCGAAATCTTACTTACTATAGTAAATTATATGAAATATCTTGCAAAGCCCTCCTCTAAGCCGAAAGTTAGCAAAGTCCCCCCGAAACAAAATCGTAAATACGCCACTGCATGTTCAGGAACAAACACCCACGTTTCTTTTCTTCCCTACATATGCAAGAATATATTCCAGTAATCATTTCCTCCTTACAATGATTTGCACAACGAAATGTTGTCAGATGCTTGATTTTCACATTGGTATGTGATGTGATGAGAGTTTCGCTGACGTAATATTGTTTTGTCATTTAGCGTGGATGATTTTATAATGTGCTATTTTGGATTCCTATTTTGGAGACAAAAATGAGAGGAAAATACATCATTTTGCAGAGGAAAAGTGATGTCGAAGCATTTAGTACAACTTCTTAATACATTGAAGATTTCATAATAAAGTAAAGGGAAGGCCAATGCTCATTATTGTTATTATGTACATTTATTTATTACGTAAGAGATTCTCCTGCTTTTAAAAAAGTAATTTTCTTTTACTTTTGTGTTGACATAAAAGGAGCACGTGGAATACGAAAAGGTATTTCTGGCACGTGGTAAGCAATTTACGTTCAGAGATATATTTTCTTTATGTCAATGTTCTCTCTTTTTCTTATTATTAAAGTTGCACAACGAAGAGTAAGGAATTAAGGTATTTTTTTATATTTTTCTTTTCTTCTTCCGAAAGATATTTGATGCCAAATGTCCAGCAAAACTAAAATTGGAGCAAGTTTTGGAATATTGAACTAACAGTAAGTGTTGCCAAATCATACATTATTGTTGTCCAATTACTTATGATGTTATATGGTCATTTTGTATTGGGTCCGTTGTAACATTCGCAATCGGGCTTACTTTCATACAGGCTCGGGCTCACAACACTCAATTTAACTCACGCTCATAAATATTATATTGAGTTCAGGCGCACTTGAATCGCACTAATTGCGTTCTAGGTCGCAAACTCGCGCTTAGTAACGTCTTTGAGAGTACACACAAAAAAGAAAGGTTACTAGTAAACACGAAAGAGGTGGGCAGTAGTGCTCTCAAACGGGTCGGGTCGTGTCAACTTGGATCGGGTTGTCGGGTCGGGTCAGTTGAGTCAGCTAGAGTCGGGTTACGGGTCGGGTCAACTCGGGTCGGGTTGTCGGATCGGGTCAGTCGGGTCAGCTCGGGTCGGGTTGTAGGGTCAAGCTACTCGGGTCGGGTCAATCGGGTCAGCTCGGGTCGGGTCGGGTTGAAGACCGACCCGACCCGACCCGTTGAGAGCACTAGTGGGCAGTAACCAAGTTAGTTTGTCACTGTAGGAACAACAAAGTAATGTGCCCCAGCAATTAAGCCAAAAAGGTTGACGAGAGAAGGTGTAACAACCTTGTGTTACAGGTTAATATTGCTAGATTACCGTGTAATGACTCACAGGTGTACGCTAGCCGATCACGTAGTTACCACTACCGATCATAGCCTGTAACCGGTAACCTAGCTAGCATGTTAGAACAACCGACTGCTCGGTTAACGAAACAGGGTGCGTCAACTTTCTAACCGCATATTTTGATTAATATAACATAATTAATTACAATAATTGGTATTATTCTTTCAATCACACCTCTGGTGATGCGAGAACATAAAAAATGCAATATTAAAATAGGTAACAACTACCTAAGTTTATTGTTCATTTGTACTTATGTAATTTTTTTAAACAAGAGTTTCATCCACCCAATGGATGGGAGGGCCGTAGAAGGCAACACCTTCTCTGTGGCCAGAGATATTTTCAACTTTGTGGATTATGAGACATGGAGAATGGTTTCATATTATATAATAATATGGGTTCAAGTTGGAAAACTAATAACAAAATCAAGTTGATGATAATGTGTCAGAGCTGACTATTGTGATAAAATGCTTCTTGAGTATATGTTTGGAAGTTATGTGCAATATATATGTGGATTTCGGTGGCAGATACGGCAGTCTGGATTATATTGGTCTATGGCTTCGGTACGTTCGTATATACCTAAGAGATGATCCAGTGGTGGGTAGGCATGGCGTGGTATAGCAGGAACTTGGTCTAACAGCTCATGAACGATTGGATGTGCCAATTGGATTCGTGTCGATATGTAGCATTGGCGTAGATGGTAGAGGTGCGGCAAAAGAATTGGAAATTGCCCACGACGATATATTTCAGCAGTGGAAGTATGGAAACCAAGAGAGTAGGCCAGACGTAAGGCGTGTCTTTCGAAAACTTTCAGGAGCTCATAGAAAGTTGGTGCTCCTTATAATCAGGCTAGATGTCCATACATGATTGCAGGGCGTACAAATACTTTATATATTATCAGTAGAAGTTTCGTATTAAGACCCCACGTATTGCTTTTAAGGTTTCGCAAAAGATTCAAACGGCCCCGGGTTATTAGCTTCCAATTGTTTCAGATGAGGCTTCCAAGTAAGATGTTTGTCGAATATTACACCCAGATATTTGAGACTGTTTTGAATTGGTATTGGAGAGTCAGAAAGAGTTAAATGAAGACGTTCTTGGTTGCGACTGATACAGTATTTATTGCGTTTGAGCCCAAAGAGAGTCATTTGAGTCTTATTTGAATTCAGCTTGAGCTTCCATTTCAAGCACTATGTAACGAGTTTGTCCAAAGCTGGTTGTAGGAGTTGATTAATGCGACCAACAAAAGACCCCAACGCTATATAAGCGGTATCATAAGCAAATTGTAAGGCATATCGTGGAGGTTGAAGTTGAGACATGTCAGATACATAAAGAATATATAATAGAGGTGATAAAACAGATCCTTGGGGCACACTGGCGCGGAGTTCAAAGGTGTGTGACTTTGCCATGTGATCTGAACGAAAGCCTGGCGCTGATGAAGAAACTTGGCTATTAATCAGACAAAGCTGTAAGGAAACAGACGTTTGAGCTTATAAATTAAACCCTTGTGCCAAACAGTATCATACGCACATTCAATATCAAAGGAGATCAAAACAGAAGGTAAACGTTTATTAAAATGGTTGACAAGTAGTGTAGAAAGTTTGAGTAACTGGTCAGCAGTGTTATAGAGTGGACGGAATCGAGCTTGAATAGTTGGTAGTTTGTTCTTCACTTGTAGGTAATGACGTAGCCGTTTTACCATAAGGCGTTCTAGTATCTTGCTAAACACGTTAATAAGGCTAATGGGTCTGTAAGGTGACACACCAGATGGATTTTTGGGAGGTTTTGGAAGACCACAATTTTAGCAACTTTCCATTGGGTTGGAAAGTAGCCTGTAGACAAAATAGTTGTATACAAAGAAGCAAGTAAGACTAAAAACGCGACAGTTGACAATACGTAATTGAGTCTGCTCCCGGAGCTGTGTTGCGACGGCATTTTAGAACAGCTATAATATCATCTGATGTTATTGGAGCAATAAGCTAATTGGTGGGATCAAGCTGGTAGTCGAAATCAGGTTTAAATGATGGCTGTGTAAGGGAACCAACGTTTAAGATACGGGTGTCTGTAGGACAAGTGAACAACAGTGTAGTGTGTGAAGCGAAGACTCCCTCGAAAAATGTAGAGAAAGCACTTATGTATTTTTTCTTTTGATCTGTCTTCCCGTTTAAAGGGTTTTGCCCTTTCTTCAGGTAAGTGCTTCATATTGTAATGTTTGGTAGAGTCAAATGATAGACCGGGTGTCTTTTCCCCTTCACCAAGTTTTATTACAAAATATAATATAATAAATACAAGTGTATCTAATTCAATGTCTCTTCCTCAATGACCAAGTGAAGGAATACTAAATGTTTTGCCGGGTGCCCCTTCCACTCATGGCAGTTTCCAGAACACTTTGGCAGGTTGTTGGTTAGGCTTGGATTATAAGTTTAAGATGGATCCCTAGCCCAGTGCGACATAGGGTAAGGAAGAGGTGCTCCTAGTCCACAGCGACATAGGAAGGTAAAGGTTAGGCGATCAGTTGGTCGATTGATGCTGGGTCCCTCGGTGGTCCTTCTTTTATTTGTCCTCCTCGGGTCCTTCCGTGAGGTCCGTCTGCTTTCGGTGTTCCTCGGTGTCTTCCGTGTTGTCTGCTAGGTTGTTTGTAATCATTAGCACGTGTTCAGCTGGCACGTGCATCTGTTGTGATGTGGGGATCCTTGCAATATATAAAGGTTAGATGCATTTGAATGTGGATGGTCTAAGGGGAGTCGCTTATGTAATACCCTTGTATAGGCTACTCATATCATAGTATCTAACAACTAACAGTGAGAATTTGTTTGGGTGTTACTCATCTATAGGGGAAACGGTAGTTGCGTGGTAGAGCCCTTACCTCTAGTGCGTTGGATCCCTGGTTCGAACTCCGGCCAAGTAAGTTTGTGGTGGACAATATCGTGTTCGTGGTTTTTCAGGGTACTTCTGTTTCCTCCCACATTCGCATTCCACCAATTCTTTCATCATCATTCACGTGTTTTAATTCTCCCTTAGCCTAAAGGGCATAATCGTAGGACGTTAAGCTGACAAATTTCATTTTTCATTGATTTTAAACCCTACTTCCGTTGTATTGGCTTAATGAGTTCGAGAAATTGGCTGAAATTTAGGTTCAAGTAGAAAATTTTGTCTAACAGAACAAGACATATTAAACAATATAGCAGTTTGCATCACTGCCATTACAAATAAAATATATATGAGAAGTTAGCAAAACTGGCGGACAGCCAAAATTACAAATGGCCGGGAAATAGTATTCCCTAGAAAGTTCTCGTTCGCTTTTGTAATGACTTTTGCTATTTTTTCATGCCCCTTTTATAACCCCCTCCCTAGAAAAAAAAAAACAAACAAAGAGGAAATATCTATATGAAGGGAATGACAGACCTGGTTTGCATTTGTTGCGTACACGTGGATTCCATCTTAGAGGAATGAACTTGAAAAAAAAAAGAAAAAAAAGAAAAAAGAAACCTAATAGAAAGTGGACGAACAAACAAAGTTGTTTATCAAGTGAAATAACGTATCTTCAAAGTAGAAGTTTTTTTGTAATTAATGATGTTTGTTCGCAACTGATTGACTCGCCAAGATCACACACACACACATACGCATACACATATTACGTCATAGTTTTCCTTTTATTTCTCTCTCTCTCTCTTTCTCTTTGCCTGTATACCGTTTTGTCCTATTTATCTTACTGTTATCATGTCTTCTCTTCCTTGTTTCTTTACCCCTCCTAAAGTAGATTTTTTTTTTTTTGTCAACAGATGCTCTTGTGAAATCAAAGTGTTTTCTTACTCTTAACTATCGACAAAAAAAAGTTGTACATTCATCACCAATGCTTTATTACATATTTCTATAAGATATTATTTGTTTTTCTATTGTTAATAGTACTTTGACACTACACGTGTAGACATGTTTATACAGTGAAGAACTATTTGCGTTGTTATCAGTGGCGTATTTACGATTTTGTTTCAGGGGGGGATTTACTAACTGTCGGGGGAGACTTTGCCGGAAAATGTGAAAATTCTGCCAGATATTTCTTATACTTTACTATAGTAAGTAAGATTTCGGGGGGGGGGGGCTTAAGCCCGGAAGCCACCCCTCTAAATACGCCACTGGTTGTTATTTTTATATACAAATTTTCAACAACCTCTTTTCGAATTTTACATCTGGAATAATGATTATAGTTATTATGCTGATTAAAATTCTTAATAAAGACACACATTCTTTGCTCCTCCATTACTCAGGAAAAGTTCTGTTAAAAGCTATACAGGACTACTTAGGCACAACTAATGATGGGCAGTGGGAATATTCCCGGTGGGAAGGAAAATAAAAAAATGGGAATATTCCCGGGTTTTTTCTCTGGCATATTAATTCCCGGGAAGGAATTTATTTCCCAAATTATAAGAACCATGTATCTAATTACTTTATTTTCATTTATTATTATATATTTATAGGTTTTAAATAATTTGGAGATTAAAAAAATAAAATTCTTTGACAGTACTTTAAATAACTAATAATATGATGTTTAAAGTTTCATTTCCATTTGCACTAAAAAGTAGCAAAGCACTAATTTAAAAATGATGAAAAGGAACCAGTTTGTAAAGTAATGTAGAAATTATGTAGAAATAGAGATGAAGTACTATCAATGCACCCCAAACCACTGTTAGTAATAGGCGTCGGTCTGTCTGCTGGCTCTGACTCGAATTTCTGAAAAGGTGCTCGGACTTCTCTTACACGTGAAATAACGCATGAGATTTCGAGAAATAGGTAGGAAGAAAGATTCTGTGTTTCAATGTTACGTGCTAAATTATAGAACTAGGTCAGTATCTTGCAAATATTGTAAACATAAATATGTATGCGCAAATGTGTCTTCAGAGGCATGGTGAGACATGTGTCTTCTGACAGTTACCCAAGCTAATTTGTGTATAAGATATAAAAAATAATATGTTTATAATACCAATAGTAGAGTCAAGTTTAGAAAATCCACTCACATATAAATTTAAACTATTTAGCGGTATAAAAGTATGTGGACTTACTATACCATTTTTCACATATTTACTTGCGTAGAACATATTGTAAGTAAAAAAAATACATTTATGCGTATTTTCTAAATATAATAAAATAATAATAAAATAACATAATGCCGTTCAGAATATACATTTTGAAGAATCCTTTGGACATAACAGTAAGAATATACGGTGATAAGAAACGAATTTACTTTTGAAATCATAATCTAGTAATAGAATTCAATTTTTTTGTGTGTGTTTGTACATAAATTCCCGACAAGGGAATATTCCCGAAAAATATCTTCCCGGGAGTTTACCCATCACTAGGCACAACCAGAACAAAATTTAGATATTTTGGCATCCTAGGAGAGAAATAGTTCGGCGTCGTCTATGATATTCCAGGTGTCAAACAAACAAAAAATGCTCTCCTGATCTCTCCTGATCATATGTTAATGACATTTCGATTTTAATCAAGTAATTGGTGAAGCTTGCTACCATATATAATAGTAGCTAGCTTTAATGGTTTTACATGGCTTGTAATAGTTGTTCGTCACATTGGTGTTACAAACTCCACAAACCAAAAGAGAGCTGGGTGGCTCAATGGTGGAGCACTTACCTCTGGTGCATGGGGTCCTTAGGTCGATCGATACATTCATTGAATTGATACACTGCAATGCAGGGCCGTGTCGTGGGAGGGGGCCAGCGGGGCGGCGGCCCCGGGCGCCGAAGTAAGTGGGGCGAAAAATTAGAAGAAAAAAGGAAAAAAAAGAGAGGAAAAATTACTTGGAGTATATGAATGGGGGCGCCATCGTATACTCTCGCCCCGGGCGCTGATTTTCCACGGCACGACACTGCTGCAGTGCAGTGCAGATGATGAAAATGTAATCCAATGTTAACAAATACAGTAAGTAAAATACAGTACACATGCTTCCTTTATGCAAATTACACGTTCCATAAAATTTTTGTTATTTTTAAAAATGAATTTGGGTAATACATAATACACTTTTCCAATATATTATTATTGGAATGTAAAATAATATATACTACAACAAAGAAACAGTTTGAAATCTTCCAGATGTGTATGATGCATATTTTTGCATTTCTTGATTTATAGATTTGATCTTTTAAATACTAACAAAAATGGCCAACATTCGTGAAAAGTTCTATATGTCTCAGGGCCTAGAACTCATAATGTGAAGTTATTAATTAAATCTGTAATTGCAGGAAGGAGCTCAATCCATTCTGTATATCTTTGAGGTATTAAAAAAAAAAAAACTATCTAAATCTTTCACTGCCTATCTTTCTGCACTCAGCCTATAATAGAGGCGCGTAGTATCAAATCCGCCACATCCATTCCGCTTAGTTTCAAGTTATCTCCCAAAACGTGCAGTGAAGCTGCATATACAAGCATACAAAGTCCCATATATGAACTAGTTTTTGTTTTAGTGTGAAAAAATTAAGCTTTTAAACAAAATTCTGTTTTCACACAGAGAAAAATCCGTTGTCCGGACAGCGGTATGTTGTACAAACATACGGTATCCTCTTGCTTACTATAGAAATCAGTACGGAGCATACGTTATCCGTATGCTACATAGGCACTGCCCTTAGATGTTACATCATGCAGTTACAGGATGTCTGACATCTAACAGTTTTCCGTATATCACTTATGTTACATTCGTCAGTTATACGTATGTTATAAACGTCCATTTGTATGTGAGATCCTGACCGCCTACATTGTTTCATGCGGAAAGTACGTATAGATGGAACATTTATACAGAAAGTATTATAAAACATGCGTTTTCAGTTATATGTCTGCTGTACGTTAAGTCCAAAAACTATAGGAATTACGCATGTAACCTATCTTTTTAAGTACGCCACCTACAATTTTTTTTTTTTTTTTTTTTTTGTCTCAGTGTATGCAATTCCTTTAGATCAAACATTTAACAAGCGTTATGTAATTCAATTTCGTAAAAAAAAAAAAAAAAAAAAGTTTTGCTGCTTTTGATACTAGGCGCCTCAATTCAAGTTTGTTGTAAAGCCTTCGGCTCGATTCTTTTCTATACAGAAAGTTGCGTTTACCCCTAGAAAATCGGAAAATGTTCATAAAACAATTTCATAAAAATTGATTCAGATCCTTTCTGCAGCCATTGATTTATTTGTTCTCTATCAACTACCGTACCTACATATCCTATTTTGTTATGCATTCTACTGTGGAGTTGGCAAGCGCAGTTTAACATTCAGAAATTCATTGTGATTCAGTATTGTTTTACACTGTGAAATCATGATTTACTTCTAGAACTGATTGCATGTTGAACGTTTGATAATAATAATAATAATAATAATAATAATAATAATAATAATAATAATAATAATAATAATAATAATAATAATAATAATAATAATAATAATAATAATAATAATAAGAAGAAGAAGAAGAAGAAGAAGAAGAAAGTACAAGCAATAATAACCGTAAAAAGACATGTTTTAAAACAATGCTTTTAGAAAATGCACTAAAGAGGGGAAAATACTGTTTCTGGTGGGGTAAAATGAAAAAGTGGGCAGAATGATTGATAACATTGCACATGATTTAATGTTTAACACATTGATCGCCATGTGTATTACAGGTGATACACACAGCGTGTTCTGCCTACGCTTCGTGTATCATTTCTGATACACAACAAACGTTCTTTTCGTTGCCACGTGTATGCGATCTGATACACATGCTGGTATATTTAACACATCTGACCTGTAGTTAGAACACTGGAAAATCATATTGCAGCAGTAATTCTGGCGTCAGTTGAATACTTTTCTTTAAGTAGGTATTCCGCCTACACTTCGTGTATCATTTCTGATACATATAAACTTTTCGCTGACAGTAAAATTTACAAAAAAAAAAAAAAACTCTGGCGATCAATGTGTTAAGTGATGTTCTTCTATATATTTTCTGTATAGAACATTCACTTCTTATTCTTATTAAAGATATAAGTGCTTTGCTATACTGCCAATTATCCATTTTAGTCCTAAGAAAAATATGTTTATGCTTTTAGCAAATTCTATTAATCTCTGATTTACCTTTTACAGAAATAGATTAATCTTTTGAGGCTGGGTATGAATATATATATATATTTGACAAGTAGCAGCTTGGTAAATTGATATTCTGACCTGTGGAGAAACAACATTGTGTTCGTGCATTTTCTCGGAGTACTCTCGCTTTCTTCCACATTTTCATTCTACTGATTCTTCCATCATTATTCACTTGCCTTAATCATCCGTTTTCCTTAGCCTAAAGGGTATAATCGTGGGACGTTAACCTGAAAGAAAGAAAGAAAGAAAGATATCATGACCTACCTCAGGTCATTGTGACTCATTTCAACAAACAATCTACCAGGAATTACATTTACCTACCATCTCGTTAAACAAATATTAATTTAAAAAAAAAAAACAGATACCTACGTCATTCAAACAGACATTGGACGACTGTTTCTGAAGTGTTCATTCAACACGCTTCCTCACCCTTTTCCTTCCCAACCCCTAAACATATGCAGGTAAAAAAAAAAAAAAGTCACTTACATATTATATATATTGGTCTAACATTCGTGTCACTGGATAATGACCCCCCAATGCGTTTACAACAAAAGATATATAATATTCAATAGGCCTCAATGTCACTTTCAGATATGCATTTATGTATATATATATGTATGTATGTACATATGCACGCCTACGGAATGTGTCACTTGTGCGTTGAAGAGGATATCAACATGTGTTCTCTACACGCTCACAGCTTCTGAGCACATCTAAATAGTATTCGGTCCGTGTTTCTGTGTCACTTAAACAACACAATTAATTATAAAACAATAACTTTATGTTTTAAAATAATACAAGTGTAACAGGTTGTAAAACAGTTGGTGCGAGCATTTTGTAACCTTCACTTAATTAAAAATAAACATATATTTAATAATGCGGAAATAATTTCTTATGCTGTTGCAGATCGTTTAAAAATCACAACGTTTAAAGTAATTACAGCTATACTTCCGATTAGGAAGCTATTTGCTCGTATCTGAATTACATTAGATTTATGATTCATACATTACTGAATCAGGTTTTTGAGTAAAACCACACTTATTTATTTATTTATTGAACAAATTCCCAGAAACAGCATAATTTTGCCATTTTACACACGGAAATATTAACAAGCAGGAAAAGAAAAAAAAAGGAAAAGGACGAAAACATTAAAAATAAATAACAACAACAATAAATAACATCAATAATATAAACAAACAGTGCACAAGTAATATTATTTGGCCAGCGTGTGTTTTATTGTTCTTTCAAACACAGGGTAGCTCCAATAAATGCCCACCTCACTAGTTAGATTATTATAGTAGTTCGGTATTCGGTGAAAAAGAGACTATTATATAATTGTCAACCTAGGACGTGCAAGATGGAATAGATGGGTATTCTGGATTTTGCGGAAAGGAACACGTAAGGATAGTTGTTGAATTAGGGTTTTTGATCTTAGGTTCCCATTAACAATCTTATGAAGAAACTTCAGATCAGAGTTATTTCTGCTTACTCCCGGCGTCTGGATATTAAGATATCCCAAATTTCTTCCTTGGGTAATATTTGAAGTGCGGGAGTACGAAAGCGTACTATTGCAATAAAGAAATTGAGAACTGACTCAAGTCTAGAGAGATGTGTAGGTGCGGCCATGACTCATATGGGAGAGCAGTATTCGATTTTCGGCGCTATTACAATTTTATAGAATGTTGCTAATGATGCCACAATGCGTAGTTCAGTGAATCGGTAAAGAATCCCCATCATACGCATTGATTTCTTAAATATTGACGAGATGTAGTCAGAGAACGAGAGTTTCGAATCAAAGATGACACCAAGATCATTATGACTAGCAGAATGCGTTAATAGGGGAATCGTTAATGTGGAATTTGGAAGGAATAGGAGACTTTTTCAGAGTAATTGTAATACTGTCACATTTCTTACTGTTAAGTTTCAATTACCACATTTTACACTAGTCTACAAGATAATTTATGTCTTTCTGTAGTGTAATCGTGCAATGGAAACATGATATTTCTCTATATAATTTGCAATCGTCAGCAAAAAGTAAAAGGCACTAGGATTAGCTGATAAGTGAAACTAGAGGTCGGTCATATACGGGACAAATAGCAGGGGCCCTAGTACGCTTCCCTGAGGCACCCCCGAAATCACAGGTTGAGGGTTAGAATTCGCCCCTGAAAGGACAACTTTCTGTTTACGGGCCTTCAGGTAGCCCTAGCTGGTGATTAAAGAGAGAAATGTATCATGTACATTAAACCTATTGGAAAGCTTGTGAAGAAGAATAATGCGACTGACGGAATCAAAGGGCTTGGAGGAATCAAAATAGATTACATCTAATTGAGTATTGTTATTCATATATTTAACTGCACAGGAAAGAAGGGTACTTAAGTTCGTGAGACTTCAGCTTTTCGGTAGAAAGCTGTGCTGAGAAGTGTGAATGTAAGGTGACGTGAATTTGAGTAGCCTGTCTTTGATTATTTTTTCGCAGATAATAGATATTACAGAAAGAAGAGATATTGGCCTATAGGAGGATACTTGATCTTTAAGTCCTGATTTATATATTGGGGTAACTTGAGCTAGTTTCCAGCTGGTGGCGCAATATCCTTCTTTGAAACATCTATTGAATAGGATGAATAGAGGAACTGAAATTTGCTGTAGAAGTTTTGTTAAGATAGAGAGAACCCAATGCTGTCGGGCCCAAGAGATCTATGTGGAGAAAGCGAGTGCAAGAGAACCAAAACCTTACCCGGGGTGGTAGAGAGATCTGATAAGGTGTTATAGTACAGATGGTGTGGAGAGGAGGAAGATGGGTTGTAGGGGGGGGGAAGGGCGGTAAATGTTTTACAGAAGTAGTTATTAAAAAGGTCGGGTTTTGACCATCACTAGCTTCAATATTCTCGTCATGAACTCTTGCTGGTATGCCAGGAGGTTTCGATCGAGGTTTAATTACAGACCAAAATAGTTTAGGGTTGCTAACAGTAAAATCACCAATTGAGTCCATGTATACAAAGTACTTACGTCGCTGTACCTTCTTAGTAACACTTCTAATTTTAGCGAATTGTTTGTATGTGTAGTCACTCGGATGTGACTTCCATAGATTCCAGGCAAGCTTTTTGGTTTTAAGACCACGCAGCTCATTGTCATACCAGACCGGAAACTTCTTCGATTTTGAGGTTTTTACAGGAACAAAATCCTTTATAGTTGAGTGGACAACAGTTGTGAATAGGTCCACCGCCTCGTCGACAGATACTGCCTCCAACAAACACCAAGGAGAGACTTCAATAGCCCGACAGATGTCACTCCTGTGACCTACTTTTAAGAGGCTGATTTGTAGTATTGGAGGGGAGGAAATTGAATGAAACATCCAAGAAATCGTGATTCGAGCGAAAGAAATTTCTGCATGGAACAATACAACGAGGTTCTAAGCTAGAGAGAACGTAATCTAGATTGCTATTTTTGCGGGTATTATGCATATTGTGCTGACTAAGTTTAAGTCCATGAATAAAATTGTCCATGAAATGTCACATGGTGGAAAGAATCACCCAATAGAATGACGTCACCGTGTGGAAAAGCTTGTAACAGTGAATAACATGTCCCAAACCCACAAATTTGGAGGAAATTTTGAAAATGTTCTTGGAAAAGACTTTCATACGTTAGGGCACTCGTATTGGAAGCCCAGGTTCATGGATCTGCACGAAAGGTACCACACACACACACACACACACACACACAAAAACAACAAAAAAACACTACATTTCTAGAATCAATATTAACAGACGAAAACCATATTCGCGAATAAATTTAATTTAATTTAAAAGCAGGGAATGCGTGTTATTATTCAGTTCAAAATCTCTTGTCGTCGCAAATTCTGTCGAGGAATTTGAAGCTTGAAATATATGAAACGATAATCATGTCTGTTGTTTTGTATGGTTGCGAAACATGGTCATTTACTCTGAGGGAAGAACGTAGACTGAAAGTATTTGAGAACAAGATCCTAAAACGAATATTTGGATCCAAGGGGAGCGGGAATGGGGAAAGGTGGAAACTTCATAACGAGGAACTACATAATTTTCAAGGTTTATCAAACATTGTTAGAGTTATCAAGTCCATGAGGCTTAGGTGGTAAGTCAGGTGGACAGATCATGTAGCCAGGATGGAAGAAATTAGGAACGCTTTGAAAGTCTTAACTGGAAGACCAATCGGAAAACGACCATTAGGAAGACCTAGGCGCAGATGGGAGGACAATATTAAGATAGATCTCGCAGAAATAGGAATACAAAGTAGAAACTGGAACCAGTTGACTAAGGACAGAAGTCAATGGAGAGCTTTCGTAAAAGCGGCATTGAACTTTCGAGTTCCATAGGCCATAGAGTTAGTTATCTTGAGTTATATATTTGTAGAATTTTATTTCTTTATTTATAAATGTTTCAGATTCAGATCCATGTCCATTTTACACTGAAACAATGTATCTACGTATATAGAAATAACAAAAAAAGAAAAAAATTAAAAAGTAACAGAAACTTTAGTTTGTTTTTAAAATGATTCACAGGCAAAAAAAAAAATTCAACATCTGACGATAAACTATTATATAATGATGCAAGACTGAAGTATAAGGAACGTTTTATAGTTGATAGTCTGGGTGTTACATATGTTAGTAGCGTATAGGTGTTATATATGTTAAGGCGAGAAGGTACGCGAAAATTGAGGACGGAGACCGATAATTCGTAGTTAATTTTCCCATTGATAATTTTATGGAGAAACAATAAGTCTGCAACCATGCGTCGAGTAATTGGAGTCTGAATATTAAGTTTGTTTAGGAGTTCTGTTTTATTAAGACTTCGCACTGAAGGAACTCTTTATTTCACAATGGCAGAAAAAGTTAATTGAAATATGGCTGATGGTAGGCAGCGGCCCTAATCTGTCTTCAACATTGGTAGGGGGGATGGGTAAGGACGTTCACATTTATATAGTGCTGTTCAAAATATTTATGGAGTTGGAAAACAATGGTGTGGAGGATCAGAGGAGCAGAGTTGTCTTTAACATTGGGAAGAGGGCATAATTGAGACTTATTCTGGGGGGGGGGGCATCAATTTCATCTCACTTTTCTTTGCGGCAATTGGACACAAATCATCAAATTTCTTCCCAAAAAATACATTTCAAATCGGATTACTGGGGAGACAGTACCTCCAGTTCCAAGATTAGAGAGGACATGTCCCCCTCATCCCCCCGGGATTTGCTCCAGTGCTAATAGCTAATAATAATAATAATACTAACAATAATAATAATAATAATAATAATAATAATAATAATAATAATAATAATAATAATAATAATAATAATAATAAACTTATTAAACTGTTGCTTATACCATAATTATCTTAGATTCATGATTTGTACGTCACAGTCTTCGAAATGAAGCCGAATTCGGAATGACTCCATACGAATGTATCATGACCCATACATTCGAGAAATTTTCCCGAAGTTATCCTGAGAATGATCTTTTTTACAAGTAATTGGGCGTCTCCATCGAAGTACCAGATACCGAAGTACCTACACGAAAGTGATCTGAAAATATGCTGCATGTTATAGGTATATCTATTGGGTAAATTTCATTGACACACAGTTAGGCAGTGGCGGATTTAGTCCGGGGTCTTGGGGGCCTAGACCCCTCTACTTTTTTGAATGACAATAATAATTAAAATTATTATTTTGAAAATTTATAGTAAATGTCGCCTCTTATTCTTTATTTGTAAACTTTTGAACATTAGATGTAGTTACAGTTGTAGGTTTTCTGTTATGTAATGCAAACAATACTTAAGGTCCACAATATCAACACCTAATCTAGCCATAATATCAACATCTAATCTAGCCACAATATCAACATCTAATCTAGCCATAATATCAACATCTAATCTAGCCATAATATCAACATCTAATCTAGCCATAATATCAACATCTAATCTAGCCATAATATCAACATCTAATCTAGCCATAATATCAACATCTAATCTAGCCATAATATCAACATCTAATCTAGCCATAATAGCAACATCTAATCTAGCCATAATATCAACATCTAATCTAGCCATAATATCAACATCTAATCTAGCCATAATATCAACATCTAATCTAGCCATAATATCAACATCTAATCTAGCCATAATATCAACATCTAATCTAGCCATTAGATCAACATCTAATTTAGCCATAACATCCATAGGGAAAGAGTAAAGTAGGAAACTTTTGCAGGTTCCTTGAAAATTTTTAAATCAATTTGCAAACAGCTGCAATCAACTAATTAGTTCTTGAATGGATCATGGTTATGTGTTCTGTCACGATGTGCTACTAATCAAATATAAGAAAATGAAGACAAAAAACAACAAAGATGTGTGGTTTCTCTTATTTTGCACGTTAAGCAAAAATTTGTTGTTACAATTTCTTAATATTCCTTGCAAAGTTTTGCTCATGATATACCTATCATAATCTGGGTTCTAGCTGCGCCCTTCAATTTTTGCTTTCTAGATCCACCACTGCGGTTAGTAAGCGTGAAAATAATAATAAAAAAAGATTTTGAACCAAGTACTTCATTCTCTGTAGCTAGTGAGTGAGAGAGTGTTTTCCTATTTAAATAGTATCGAAAAAAAATCTCGTAATTAAATACATATTAACTGTTTGCGAACTGCCTTTAAAATACTATTTTCTTCCCAGCAGACGGCGGATTTTTGACGGTTTTTTTCTTCAAAAATCTTAGAAAACAATACCTTTAAGTCATTTCAAAGGCATTTCTAAAAACTACAAAGCTTGCTTCTTCAGTATAGATATATAACTTATAATAATTTTTCTAACATTTGGAAATCTTTTTCATTAACACTTTTTGGGAAAGAAATAAATACGACTTTGTATGAGGATTTGTCATACTGGCATTGATAAGAAATAATACACAATAATTTAATATATATATATACAGGGGCGGATCCAGGAAATGATCAAGGAAGAGACTAAACCATATTTTGCCATTTTATCCAATGTAAAGCAGGATTGAAGCTCATTTTATCCTGTGTATACCTGAGCGTCAAGGGGGAAGGCTATAGCCCCTATGGCCCCCCTGGATCCGCCACTGTATATATATAGAAAAGTAAAAATGTGTCCCTCTTCTTCTTTAAGGATTTGCAATCCCCGAAACTTCGTCTTACTGTCAGTCGGGAGTGGAAGGAAAATATTTGTATAAAATTTGAAGGATCTACATTCAACAGTTTCAGGGATCTGGTGAACGCCCCGCCCCGCCCCCGCCCCCGAAATTTTCAAGACTCTACGCCTTATAAATTTGGATATTTAGCGGAAGGACACAAAAAACTATTTAAGATCCACCATTCATCTTTGGGATATGAAATTCGACCATGTTTTCTAAGATCTGGTGAAAACCACAAAAAATCTTTAGCCTCCATCCCACTTAGGATATGCAATCCCACAAAGAAAGGTTTGATTGATTGATTGATTAATGGCTAATGGAGATGTCAGCAACAAGGCTACGTCAACACATAAACTTGCTGGTGACGTCCCCGTTAATCATCACTCAATCAAATAATTATCTAATTTGCAGCTTAGTGTGCAAGAAGAACTTTTATACAAAAGTTTCAAGATTCTGCAACTTATAGTTTCGGAACTCTGGTGAAATCTATCTATCTATCTATCTATCTATCTATCTATCTATCTATCTATCTATCTATCTATATATATATATATATATATATATATATATATATATAGGGTGTTAAGAGTTGAGTTGATTTTGAGTGTAACGTCCCGTTCAGCAGGGAGGCTATATGAGACGTGGACCTACTGATTAGCGTGGAATCCGAACCACATGAGCTCCCACTGGGAATCGAACCCGGGTCTCCCACGTCATAGGCGCGTACACTAACCGCTTAGCCACGAAGGAACCCAGGGTGTTAAGAAACTATACCAACAAGTTGTAAAGGAGTGATTTCTCATACCGAAATAGAAGGAAAAGTTCATATGGACCTGTGGGGAAAAGGGCAGAAGTGCAGAGCTAGGGCTGTTCAAAATTGTGGAAAAGCATGTGGTATTTGAAATTTGAGTTAATGTGGAATGGCTATCCATTTCAGCTTAAGTGAAATTATACATATGCAATCCAGAAATGCATATTTCATCGATGTTCTACAGGTGTGCAAGGGATTCTCCACAGGGTATAATTCCTAGACATCCTCTCAGGGGCGGATCCAGGACGGACTTCTGGAGGGGGCGGTGGGTTCAAATACTGCCACTTAGAGCTACTTTTAAGAGCTTCAAACTCTGTGACGGGTTTTATTTATATATAAATTTTTTTAAAGAAAACTTTCCTCTTCTAGAGGGGGCAATCGCCCCGATCGCCCTCTCTGGATCCGCCACTGCATCCTCTCAATCTAATTCTCAAGAATGTTCTGATTTCAACGTTGAGTCAAAAATAGGAAGAAAGCAAGCCTTGACAGCACTGAACACGGACTACTTCCGTAGAAAGTCGGAAATGTTATGAACAGCCAGTTCCATAGTGCCTTGTGTTCGAAATAACGTGTTCTTTTACGTATTTTGCCATGAGATATTTAACTTTTTTAAAAATGTATAAGCCTAAAACAAAAGAATGCGTTATTTCGGACAAAAGAAACCGTGGACTTTTGCTTACTCAGGACTCGTTTTTGCTTTAGAGCATATCTGAGAATTTTACTGAGAGCGTATCTGTGAATTATACCCGGTAGGGAGTCTTTTGAACACCAATTGCACATTGATGAAATATGCATTTCGGATTGCGTATGTATGACTTCCTTTACAGACCGCCAGTCAACAGTTTCTCAATTTCGAAGTAGTGAGTGTTGAAATTGAGTTCTTTCACGATTTTATTTCCAGCCTAGGGAGCAAGGAGAACATTTATACAAAATTTCTAGGTTCTACATATAATAGTTTCGGACATCTGGCGGACGCCAAATAAATATATAAATAAATAAGCCCTCATTCCCATTTACCATATGCATTTCCCAAAATCTCGCCTTATTTGAAGTCTAGGAGCAAGGTGAATATTCATGTAAATAATTTCCAGATTCTACGCCTTGTAAGTTAGTTTCGGAACTTTGGCAAGCACCCCAAAAACTATATAAGCCCGCCCGTAACCCTTAGGATATGCAATTTCCAAAACCTTGCCTTATTTGCAGCATAGATTCCAAGGGGACATTTAGGGACGACTATCAATCTTTCTTCAGAGACCCCCCCCCTCAAAAAAAGAAAGAAACATCCGAGCCTATGATTGGATATTAAAGGACTTGTTTGACCAATTAGACCCAAATGACACTTATAAATTACACCCACGTTTAGGTGTTGTGTTGATATATCACATCCAGTGGCGTATGTCTGATTTTGTTTCGGGAGGGCTATTCACAACATATGAACAAGCACTTATATTTTTTCTTTTGGATACAGCAAATTTTAATGAAGTTTATACAAATATAACAAATTTATTTCGGGGAGGGCTTAAGCTCGATAGCCACCCCCTTACATACGCCACTGATCACATCCTTCCTCAAGGGATCGATCATCTGAGTGTTTATATGCCATCTTCATCAGTAAAGAATAGGAATGCGCACGAGACAAGATTTGTGGCTGTCTCGTCTCGAAAATGTGCTGTAAAACTGATGTCTCGACTCGAAAAATGTATATTTTTCTATTGGAAGAGCCGTGTCTCTACTCGAATTTTGTTTGGAAAATTCTGTCTCGACTCGTCTCGTGCGCATCCCTAGTAAAGAATTAAAAAAAAAAGAACCAAATGAGAAAGAAAAGGATTTTTAGATAGGTAAAAGAAAATTAAACTAAGAAAACATAAAATGGGACTGAATGGAGACAGCTTTTGTTCCTTCCAAATTACCTAAGCTATAAAGTTTGTTAATTAAGGATTCCCAGTGGGGAAACACAACATTGAA
The DNA here is from genome assembly GCF_964235325.1 of Thermobia domestica. Classification (NCBI taxonomy): domain Eukaryota; kingdom Metazoa; phylum Arthropoda; class Insecta; order Zygentoma; family Lepismatidae; genus Thermobia; species Thermobia domestica. Next base: position 21,661,194 of record NC_137456.1, on the reverse strand, counting down.
ATGTCGATTTTTCTTTCAACCATTAGTAGTCATTTTTCCATTCTGCACATCTTTGAAAGTAAGAAAAGAAAAAAAGTCATAAAAATAAAGACAGCCAATTGCGTCATATAAAAATTTTCGTGAAGGATTACCTTAGTGATGATAGTGGGTAAAGTGCTTGATCTTTCTCTATTTGACCTTCAACACTGCTATAAAATACCGTCTTGAATGGATAGTAAGACTGAAATAGTTGATCATAATTTTTTAATTGACCCTTCCATTACAAATCCAAACTACAGAACGGGATGAAAAGTTAGAGAGAGATGATGTTGGATAAGAAAAAGAAGTGGGAGTATAAATCCCACTTTTGTGTTTGGTAACCTCTTACATTAGAAAGCTTCCATTGTCTACAGATTTCTCTCTTTTTTATTTTAAAGAAATCTTTCTCTGGTGCGCTTCTGTGAACAACTCCCCCTTTTTACGAGTTCCTAGGAAACATATTACTCAGTTCACAGAAAATGCTAGCTGAGCAATTTTGTGTCTTGGAGTGCTCACTGAATCAATAGTGATCATATGAACATAAAAACGTCCGTCCTTGTTATAAGAGCAAAAGGAAAGAGAAACTATGAGCAAGAAAAACGAGATGGACCTTCCTTGATTTTGCGATTCGTTTATGGATGGTGAGTAAAAACAAAAGCATGATGTTCTTTGGAGCCATTTCCGCGTTTTGTTTTTACAGGACCACTTTAGTTGCTCTTAAGACAGATTGGCAAAGGGTCCATTTCCGCATTTTGAAAGGAACGAAACATATTTTAGTGCTATTTAGTAAAGAAGAAGAAGTACTCATCTTGCTGTCGTGTTCAAACAAGTGCGTTTCGTTTAACGTTACGAAGCTACGGGAGACTACAAACTTAGCTAGATATAAGGATCCAATATTGAAGTGAAGCAATATAGCCGACCAACAGAGGATTAAATGTGGAGGTTAAACATATTTGCGGATGCTGAATCTTTGTAAAAACATTTTAAGTTGCACCTTTCCATTTTGGACTTCCAAACTATGCTATCCATATGAATTGGAAGAACGGTTATGCAGTGTTTGTAGTTTTTCTTTATACAATTTCCTCGACTGACAGCAAATTTTCCCTAGTTCGTTGAGTATCAAAATTCCTATGACAGAAATTATTAATTTAGCCAGATGGTGTAGATGGGTTTAAAGAATGATCATTCTCCTCCATTATTATTATTATTATTATTATTATTATTATTATTATTATTATTATTATTATTATTATTATTATTATCTCTTCCCGCTGGTCTAGTGGGTAGCACCTGTGTGTGAGGTCCCGGGTTCGATTATGGGTGGGGGGCGCGGTGGCTCAGTGGTAGAGCGTTCACCTCTGGTGCTTGGGGTCCCGGGTTCGATCCCAGCCCCCGCCAAGTGAACTTTGTGGTGGACAAACACCGTGCTCTTGGGTTTTCTCGGGGTTCTCCCGTTTCCTCCCACTTTCTTCATTCCACCATTTTCATTCATCTCTCATTATCACCGTCTCCTTTAGCCTCACCGGCATAACCGTGGGACGTAAAACTTAAAGATTTCATTTCATTTTTTCGATTATGGGTGGAATATCATTGAAGATATTACTCTAATTCGGATTCCATCTTAGACTGTATGTCCACGTCTTATATAGCCTCAGCGCTGAAAAGGAAAGCTATACTTCAATATGCTGAAAAGGAAAGCTATACTTCAGTATGCTGAAAAGGGAAACTATACTTCAATATGCTGAAAAGGAAACCTATATTTCAATATGCTGAAAAGGAAAGCTATACTTCAATATGCTGAAAAGGAAATCTATATTTCAATATGCTGAAAAGGAAAGCTATACTTCAATATGCTGAAAAGGAAACCTATATTTCAATATGCTGAAAAGGAAACCTATATTTCAATATGCTGAAAAGGAAACCTATATTTCAATATGCTGAAAAGGAAAGCTATACTTCAATATGCTGAAAAGGAAACCTATATTTCAATATGCTGAAAAGGAAAGCTATACTTCAATATGCTGAAAAGGAAACCTATATTTCAATATGCTGAAAAGGAAACCTATATTTCAATATGCTGAAAAGGAAAGCTATACTTCAATATGCTGAAAAGGAAACCTATATTTCAATATGCTGAAAAGGAAACCTATATTTCAATATGCTGAAAAGGAAACCTATATTTCAATATGCTGAAAAGGAAAGCTATACTTCAATATGCTGAAAAGGAAAACTATACTTCAGTATGCTGAAAAGGGAAGCTATACTTCAATATACTGAAAAGGAAAGCTTTACTTCAATAAGAATCAAACAATTATTATTATTATTATTATATAATTTCTATTATAAACTTCTTATTATTTTTGTTTGTTTTATTTAATTTTTAAATAATACTGTGGCGATAAACTTAAAAATATGGTTATCTTTTGCCCTTAATTGAGTAAAGTTGAATTAATGGGTTTTTTCAGACACTTTTGTTCTCTTGGTTTGCTTAGAGTTAGCAACAGGAGAAGGGAAATATGCAAACGATGAAGGCAATTGATATTATCAAACGACGCAATGTTATAGGAAGCTTACTCAGTAAAGATAATTGATAATACAAACACAGGATACCTGATATTGAACCATGACTGCAACAACGCAGTAACATAGGAAATGTAGTCAGTGCTTACGGATGCTTGGACGAATGACATTGCATCATGCGTCGGATATTGTACACGTGTACATGTGTCATCTGTATCGTATCCTGGGTGCGGTAGTTGGTGAGAACTAATGAGAAGGCAAAAAGGGCAATAGGTTTCCATATTTAGGAATCTGAGCAATTTATGGTCTGATCACCACGAGATTTGAGTGTGACCCGATATACTTTAAAAGTCTCAGGATCCTCAGCCCTCGGTGATTCGAGAATCAGCCCTCGGTGGGATTCGAGAGTCAGCCCTCAGGTGTTCCACAGTCAGTGCGACGAACACGGGAGTAACGACTTACTCAGCCTTACGAGAATTCAGTAAGGTACGTAACAAAGATTCTTATAGTACCATTCTCTTGTATTGGGGATGTCATATCAGATTCAACTATGTTTTGTCTCCCTACGATAAAGCTCTCGCGATTAAGAATGTCAGTCGTATAATTGCATTTCGCCGTCTATCCTCAGAGAAATGTTGATAGTAAAACTATAGTGAATACTCAATAACAATCAAAGTAATGAGCTGTATGTTGCTTAATCAATCATGTAAATAAAATTCAATTAATATTAACCTCTTAACTGGGTGAACCGCGTTTAAGCGTCACGGAGAATCTAACCTTTGTTGGGGCAACCGCTATTGTTTCGCGAAAATATCTTATCTTTTTCTATCTGTTTATGCCGCGTATGAGCATTGCATTTTGTGGAAACTTCTTGCGATGCATTGACCACATTCTCCTCTGGGTTTTCCTGCCATCTAGTGCGCATATTTTCAGTGGGCAACTTGTTAGTCATTAGTCGAGAAAAATGGCTGCCTCTGCAAGTTCTGCTGCTGGTTCCTCTCGTAGAAAACGAGTTCATGATGATGATATTGCACCTCTCCTAGATGAATTATCAATCACAAGTGAAAGTTCAAATGATTCCGAAGAATACCAGTCTACTTACAGTGAGAGTGAAACAGAATTCGACAACGATGTGCCGGATAGTTATGTGCAAGTACCAACACAATGGGTAGAATTTGGTAGTGCGAGGCCACCGTTTGTTTGAAACGATCGAGGAAATCCATCTAGGAGAGGTGCAATATCATCATCACGGACCCCTTTTTCTACGAGAGGAACCAGCAGCAGAACTTGTAGAGGCAGCCATTTTTCTCGATAAATGACTAACAAGTTGCCCACTGAAAATATGCTCAATAGATGGCAGGAAAACCCAGAGAAGAATATGGTCAATGCATGGTAAGAAGTTTCTCCAAAATGCAATGCTCATACGCGGCATAAACAGGTAGAAAAAGATAAGATATTTTCGCGAAACAATAGCGGTTGCCCCAACAAAGGTTAGATTCTCCGTGACGCTTAAACGCGGTTCACCCAGTTAAGAGGTTAATATTAATTGAATTTTATTTACATGATTGATTAAGCAACATACAGCTCATTACTTTGTTATTGAGTATTCACTATAGTTTTACATATATATAGTAAAAGATAAGATATTTTCGCGAAACAATAGCGGTTGCCCCAACAAAGGTTAGATTCTTCGTGACGCTACGCAAAGCAACTATTGAAAATTGGCAAACTGACATGTTTGTGATGATGATGATTATGATGGTTATAACAGTGAAATATCTATTGGTTCATGTGGTTTGTATTAGAGTAGGTTCTATTAAAATAAGTTAAAATTTAGTACTATTATTTGTTTCAAAGAGCCTATAAAGCAATATTATAATATAAATCTTCTATCTTAAATTAAGCTTAAAAAATTCCCCAACAGCCTATTGGCCTCAGGTGACAAATTACTCGCTTAAGAGGTTAACAAGAACCTTTATTCAACCCCTAGACTTAAGTTCCCATTATTCCCAAGTAACTCTTGGTGTTACTAATATTTTCTCTTGTGACAACCGCTAAGTGTTTGCGTGAGCAGTTCTCCAAATATATGAGAAAATAACGAGCAAGATGAAACTAGAGAGCTTCCCCATCGTCACAATACGCAATTTCAATAAACTCAAAACGGAACATTCTAGGAACATCTCTTATAAAATATTTCGACTGAATTAATTGAAGAGCATAAGCTGAAGGGTTATGGTATCAAAATAAAATTATGCAATATCTACAACTCAGTGTTACTACTGGAAACTAATCTGTAATTAGTATACACAAATGTAAATTAGAAGTGGTCATAGAAACGGAGATTAATAAAGCAACAATTACAGATAATTTTGTGTACGCGTTCAACTAACTGTAAACTCATATATTGATCTAATAAACACAGTGTTTTGTGATTACAAACTTCGAATTCAATATGCTATGAATATTGAAGTTTACTTAAACATAAATTTCAATTATATTAATCTCCTATGTTTACTTTCTAAGTTCAAAGAAGGATTTCATGTGTAATAATCACCGCAATCATCATCATTAACGTCATAAGTATTCTGTAACCCACTGGCAGGTCAGTTGCGCAAATTGAAATAAAAATAAAAAAAAAACATTCCACCCACTACGGTTTTCAGCTTATCTCTTGGTTTCAACGTATCTGTTGATATATATTCAACTCTGCAAAATCATTCATCAAGGGATTTGTTCATAGGGGACAACAATTCTATGGAATTATTCCGTTCTATTTTTCTTTCCCCATTTCGGACTTTTTTTTTTTGTTCTCAACATTTAATCATGTCGTTTCAGCCTGGGAAATTCATCCATTCCATTTCCTGGAAATTTTATTTCAATCCTCTTACGTTTAAACGTATCATTATAGTTTAGGGAAGTCTTTCTTCTCCTTTTTGAATATTCCTTTTTAGTTTCTACTATTAACCCCTTGAGTTCCTGGTGTCATTATTATAACTGTGACCGTTGCACAAATTTTCGTATTATTTGATAATTTTCAACAACGAAGAATTCATAGAAATAAATGTAAGGCATCGCTGAAACATTTTTCTTACAATTTCCAGCTTCGAAGAAAATTCAATGTATCCACATGGTTACCTTGTTTTCAATAGAATTCCAAATAGGTGACACATTGTTACCAAATGGTTATTTTGCGCATTAATAATTATGAGTCTTGCATTACTAGTTACTTTTCTTGCTCTGTTTCTTCTGTGTAAAGTATTCTTTTGAATTTTACATGGTAAATCAATAGAAATATATAGGACAGTGACGTAACAGAGTGACGGACAGTGACTTTTTTTCTTTTTTTTTCTTTTTTTTTTTTTTACATGGATGACAACGCTTGCTTGTAAAGAACTGAGAAAGCTACACACACACACACACTAAAGGGTGAGAACTTTATTCGTAGGACTTGGCCAACACATTTCCCAAATCTGAGCCCCATCCAGCATGCCTCTGATGTTCTCGGAAGGCGAGTTGCACGGAGGAATTCACAAACACAAAACCCTTCGGTTTTCAAAACTACTCTTAAGGAAGAATAGGAAAACATACCGCAGACTCTCATCAACACTTTCATTAGAAACATGCCAAACAGTTGTCCGAGATGGCTATACTAGTTACTGATAAGATCAGCCCTCTCAGTATTCATAGCAACTTAGATTTTATGTCCTTTCTTTATATTGCTTTGCATCTCCTTTTCTTCATCGATTAAATTTTGTTTTGTTACATGGTATGGAACGCCTGCTACAAAGACCCAGCCAGAGTTTTTCATATGGGTATGACTAATGTAACTAAAGCAAAATGTTTATATGAGTGTGCACAAAGGTAATTAAAGCAAAACTTTTCATTTGAGTGTGCACAAAGGTAATTAAAACAAAACTTTCATATGAGTGTGCACAAAGATAATTAAACAACTTTGCATAGAGTGTGCACAAAGGTAATTAAAACAAAACTTTTCATATGAGTGTGCACAAAGGTAATTAAAACAAAACTTTTCATATGAGTGTGCACAAAGACAATTAAAACAAAACTTTTCATATGAGTGTGCACAAAGGTAAATAAATCATACCTTTGTATTGAGTGTGCACAAAGGCAATTAAACAAAACTTTTATATGATTGTGCACAAAGGCAATTAAACAAAACTTTTATATGATTGTGCACAAAGGTAATTAAAGCAAAACATACATATGAGCTTGCACAACGGATAATAAAGCAAAACTTCTAATATGAATATGCAGAAAGGTAATTAAAGACCACACACCTCTTCACTATATTCTCGTGGTATCATTTTATTGGTTTTAAGTATAGGTCTATTAAAAATAAGAAGAAATATTAGTTTAATGAATTTAAGAATTAATTCAAGAATTATAGATCTCAAAATTTTAGTCAAGTAAAAGAAAAATCACACCATTATTAGAATGTGCACAGGCATACCCAGCACATTAGTGTGTGCTCAGGCATACCCTATGCCCTGCCACAATAAAGCTGGACTAATATTTGTATTAATATATTTGTCATTTTCTGTACCCAGATCATGCTCCCAAAGGATATGATTGAATGTGTTTGTTCCTTGGTAGTTGTCAAGCTGTGGAAAACCTATTGCAGTGACCATCTTTTCCTCAAACAGTTATTTTATCTTCATAATTTGTGGAGTGTTCTGTGAATTTTATTGGATGCGTTTCTCTTCTCTCTTCTCCCCCCCCCCCCTCTCTCTCTCTCTCTATGAATCGACAATTGGACAGCTTGGGACCACTGTAAAATATCTGCTAGTTCAGTATAACCCTTTTCCTGTAGTGCAAATGGTAGGCAACCAACCTTGAAGCAATGCTTTGCTGTAACTGTATAACGTGTAGGATACAGAACACAAGAATTCAGAACAAAAATGTAGTCATGTTCACTGCCGAAACTTTAATAAAAGAAAGTAAAATATGTCTTTCCTTTCTGTGGAGTAGTCTTCAACTATGGTCCGAAAAACTTTCATCTTGGCCACATGAAATAACGTACTTAACGTGAAAACACGATTAAAGCAGTTCTAAATACACAGTACCATCTAGCTTAGTAGTCCAGCAAACGTCATTAAAGTTGTTAATGTGGACGATAAAGGTCTGCACAGGCCGGAATTTTTAGCCCGGGCCTAGTCAGGCCCCTGAAATTATAATGTAAGGCCCGACCCGAGTCCGAAATATGTTTTAGCATTTAGGCTGGAGCCCGGCGCGAGCTCGTGTACTAATCACATGAAACCGAAATAGGGCCTGCGGGCCGCGTGCAGGGTCGGGCTTGGCCCGAGCCCGTGCTGACCTCTAGTGGACGATCACGTTATCAGACGGGTTGGTTGAAGACACCTGATTAACAAAGAAGATTAAAATTTCACTACACGCCAATATTTTGGTACTTTAATAGTATGATTACGAGATACGATCAAAAATAGGATGAATTATTTTATTATAAACAAATTCTCATTCGGCTTCAATGTTGAAAATCGTAGTAAAATCTGAGAAGTTTACAAAAATTATACACTGCAGTATAACATTACACTTGCGTTGAACAGAAGCATTTTTCGAACGCTAGTTATTATAAAGAATTTAATTCCGATTCATTATGTCAACATACAGCTAGCAGTGTAGTAACTTCTTACGATGTCCTCAGCGAGAAATGTTCGCGGATTCCTGGGCAAGAAAAGTTTGTAACGTTTTCTTTTCCTCAAATAGCTAATAATAATAATAATAAATTCTTGAAATCAATCAATCTCAACGATGTTATTAGTGCTAAACAAATGAAAGATTTGTATACTTTTATTATTGCAATGTTAAAGTAAGCTCACTGCCTGTCGCCTATGTTAGTGGCCTAATATTACAAAAATAGATCATAAGTTGGTTTCAAGCTACCATTCTGTAATTTTTATGTAAAGAAATCCGAATTCATAATTGTTCGTATTAACATTTTTAATTATTGAATCGATGGGTCTTTATAAAAGTTAGTGTCAAATTGTATTTAGGCTCATTGGTCTTAAAACGCGACGCCACTGACACAACAAATGCATCGGAACTATTAAATAATAATAATAATAATAATAATAATAATAATAATAATAATAATAATAATAATAATAATAATAATAATAATAATAATAATAATAATAAAATTATTTTCAAATGGTCATGATGTCTTGTTTAATATTAAAAGAAAGCACAAGTTTTTATTATTTCTGAAATAATCATTCTTTCTATTGCTTGTATGCCGATCTTTTAAGAAAGATAAAATATAGAGCACTAACAACGACACTGCCTCTCCGACTCTATTATTTTCTGGTTTTGTCTCTAGCAGGTTTAGTTTCCTAGTGCTTTACGCCGTTGGCAACTCTGTAAAAGTATCTGTTCTACGACATAAACAAAGCGATATTAGTGACCTCAAGGAAAGGGAGTCAGCGCTTGGTAGCGCAGTATGTAATTAACTGTAGACTTTGAGAAGTAGGAAATTTATTTTTTTTTTATATCAAGAACTACTAGAAAGTTGATAAAGATTTCACAAATATCTCCTAGGAAACAGGAATCAAAAATTTCCTCAAGATGAGGAAATACCAGAAGGAAGAGTAAACTTCTCTCCCTTCCTACGTCTCTACAAACGAAGGAAATGTTGTAGATGAGAAACAAAGGTCCAGAAAGCAGAAAAATAAATATCAGGATAAGGAGATACAATGATAAACTAGATGATAACAAGGAAATGCAGTAAAGGAAAAAAAAAAGACTTTTTCAGCCTGGAAAGATATGGTTCAATGTAGAGAATAGGAAACAAAAATCACGGAAGAGGGAGAAAAGATTCTCTGAGACTGAAAAGCACATAGTTAAACTTTGAGAATAGGACAAAAGAAGAAAAAAAAAAGATTTTATCAGGCTGGAAAAACTTGATTATAGGCAGATGATAATAAAGGAAAATCCTGGAAGGAGAGGAGCAGACTTTTCCAGGCTGAAAAGACATTGAATATTGGAAAGACCATTCCAGAATATGGAATAAAAGACTTCTCTAGGCTAAGAAGACATGATTAATCGTAGAAAGTAGGGAAGAAAGGTTCAGAAAGACAAAGAAAATATTTCGTCAGGCTAAAACAAATGATTATACGTAGAAAAGGAGAACGGAATATCCAGAAAGGGTTATAAACGGCTTTTACATGTAGAGAAGGCATAATTGATTGTAGAAAGTGTGAAAGAAAAGTCCAGAAAGAGAAATAAAATTCTTCTCCAGCATAAGGAGACATGGCTAAGTAGAAAATCGGACATGAATGTCCAGAAAGGGGATAAAAGGCTTTTTCAGGATGAGAAGACATGATTAATCCTTGAGTACCAGTGATGTCCATGTGGATGTCATGAAAACGTTTCCCGTATTAAGGATTGTATTAATTATGGAGATGTTGAAATTTGTTAGTGGATGCAAGGCAAAACTTAGTTCTACTATTTCTCCTTAGGTGACAACACCTTACTGAGAGAAAAGACACAAAACTTGTTGTCTCGGTAGATGGCAGGCCTAAAGGAGCATTCAATTACAACACACACAAATGTTTGTTTTGACGATAAACAATTCCCAAATTCGAGATCGAATTCGAGATCGGAAAAGGAAAACTATTGTCTTTGATCTCCGGTCATTGTTGTCAACCTGAAGCAGCAAAAACACTAGGGATGGCCAGAACTGGTTCCTGCTGGAACCGGTTTCCGGGTCTGAACGGATCAGGTTCTAGAAGATCCGGTTCCGGAACCGCTTTTTCGGATTCACGTCTGGAACCGATTCTTCGGATCGAGGTCTGGAAGCGGTTTCCAAGATCCGGTTCTGAAAACCGGGTTTTCGGGTACAGATCCGGAACCGGTTCTGAAAACCGGAACCGAAACTTTGTGGCCATCCCTAGCAAAGACTCCCTTCAGAGATAAAAATTTCCCCTTTTCAGTCCAAATGTTCTACAATGCAAATAATTTGAATGCTCCCCTCGCTCATCTACAATAACTATGTCCTATATAACAGTGTAGACTATCTTTTAACAGTAAATGAGAACTTCCATGTAAAATTCAAAAGAATACTTTACACAGAAGAAACAGAGCAAGAAAAGTAACTAGTAATGCAAGACTCATAATTATTAATGCGCAGAATAACCATTTGGTAACAATGTGTCACCTATTTGGAATTCTATTGAAAACAAGGTAACCATGTGGATACATTGAATTTTCTTCGAAGCTGGAAATTGTAAGAAAAATGTTTCAGCGATGCCTTACATTTATTTCTATGAATTCTTTGTTGTTGAAAATTATCAAATAATACGAAAATTTGTGCAACGGTCACAGTTATAATAATAATAATAATAATAATAATAATAATAATAATAATAATAATAATAATAATAATAATAATAATAATAATAATAATAATAATAATAATAATATAAAAACACCTTTTGTCAACTCCAATGCAGCACCCACGTTTTCCACTTTGTGCTTTTGTAAAGCTGCTTATGCTTGACATGTAGTGGAAGTTCATTCTCGGAATACAAAGATTGCGTTCCTGTAAAGGGCCACAGAGCTTCAGAGCGGTAGTAAAATCAAAGCGAAAGTTCCAGGAAGAGACGGAAAAACTACATATGCACAGTGTTCCTAGTTTGAGGGAAATTTCCCTAATCTAGGAAAATTTCATAGGGAAATTTTAGCGAAAAAGGGAATTTTTCGTTAAAACGTGAAAAATCCAGGGAAATTCTCTCGCTGACTGATTGACCAATATAAAAGCTTAAAAGTTTCTTTGTTCTTCACAAATTAAGCAAAAGAATAGCAATAGTTTATGTATGTATGTATGTATGTATGTATGTATGTATATATATGTGTGTGTATGTGTATATGTGTGTCTGTTAGAGATGCAAAAAAGCCGGCTTTTTTGAATCGATGGTTTTTTCACATAAAAAGCCGGCTTTCTTGGGAAAAAACGAGAATTTTGGAAATTTTGGCTTTTTTCAACTTCATGATTTTTCTATCTAAATAGCTTTCTTATAGTATATTCTATAGTTAGATAAAAATTCCATGACCTGAATGTGATATTTCGCTCTGAAATTCACCATCAAGATGGATGGAGCACATGTTTTACGAATTAAAGCTAACATGAAGAATGTAGTATTTGAGGGTAATTTTAGAGGCTATTTAACTTTATTTTAACTTTCTTTTTTTTGTCATCCGTGTTTCATTTCTAAGAGCTTTTAGTACTCTAGCTTCTAGCGCAAAAGTTAAACGTTTTTCTATATATCCGTCAAAGCGTACGTTTTTCAATATATCCGTCAAACCGTACTTCCACATTTCTGTTATACTGTAGCTGTGAAGTGATTTAGCAATAATTTTCCGGACACAACCTTGAATACCAATTTATACAAATAATCAGTAGCGGATTTAGAAAAGTACTTTAGGAGGGTTTTTTCTGATTGTTTCGTTTCCTAAAAAGTCCTAATTTTATTTGGGAAGTGCTTGAAGTTTATGAGTACACGCATAACTAATATTTCGTTTCGTTTATATGTTTAGCAATAATCTTCCGGATACAACTTTAAAAATCATTTTATACTGAGAATCAGTGGCGGATTTAGAAAAGTATTTTGGGAAGGGTTTCTTACTAATGTTTAGTTTTTTTTAAACATTCGTAATTTTTATTTGACGGGAGCTTAAAGTTTATGAGTAAAGGCATAAATAATAGATATTTCGTTTGTTGCAGACATTCCGTAACTTTGGGAAACGGGCTTCAGTCCGAAAGACCGCCCCCCTAACCTTCGCAAAACCGTCACTGCTGGTAATTAGTAATAATAACGAATTAAAAACAATAAAAAAGGAAGTCGCCCAACTCACAGTACACGCACTATTTCTACATTCACAGATGAAATGAAGAAAAGCTTTGTCAGAATGGTCGAATGCTGGTTGAATCCCGGACTTCCCGATAGAAGCGCAAAAGCTAATCACTCAGTCATGTTTGTTGTGCAGTTGTATTTAGCTTAACTTAAATATATTCCGTAGTCTTTTTTTTGGGGGGGGGGAGCTCCGTAATGATATGTTGAATCCCTCTTGTTAAAAATTCAGAAAACTTGAGGATTGGGTAAACTGTGATGGTGGTTCTATAAAACTTAACTGTAGAATTTCAAGAATATACAGAACCAAAAGCTCTAGATGTGCAGCCTTTAAGTGTATCATATAAATCTAAGTATTTCTCTTATGTTTTATTTTAATTTTATTTTGTTTCAAAAAGAGGGTATGGAATATTTTGAAGTAAAAATACTTCATACTATTTTGCTAGTTATTTGTGTATTCTTTAAAAAGAAGTGTTTACTTTTAGGGTTGGCTGATTTACACCAACTTTTGTTTTAATAACTGGTTTAAACCACAAAAATAAAAAGAATGAAAAATGCGAATCGTGTGAACTTCATGGTAACGTTTCCAGATATCAAACCACCTGCAATAGTTTTATTTCCCTTTCACCTTTTAATCAAGGTGTCCCATGTTCAATTCTCGGTCAAACCACAATCCTTCTTTCATGCGTAACCCAAGTAGCGGTTCGGATGTCAGTTTAAGCGAAAGCCTTCTCCTTGATAACCTCGGTATTTCGTAAGGATGTTAAGCCTAAATATACGAAACAAACCAAATTGTATATTTCTACATGCCTAAATGCGTGTTGTTTTATAAAGAAGCCAATATTGCTTAAATATATTGATAGAAATTGGCAAAATTTATCGATTGCCTACGTTGCTTCCAACATTAGCTTGGATTGGACTTTCAATGATATCTAGGTACCGGTACTAAATTTGCAATTTAATACCTCAGTTTTAGCGTACTGATTATGGTACGTTGACCTTTAAATTTTACATGCAAAGCAATAACAGGATTTTCCCGTTATTGTCTTACATTTAAAGTAATGACGGGATTTTCCCAATGGCTAGGGCGGGAGATTCTCAACTTAAGAAATTTACTGACCGCACTTCTTTAAGCTTATGGGAGTTCTTCCGGCATAACCCCGCTGTTGCATAATAACATCAAGGCGAAACAAACTTAGGCTATTTCTGTGAATATGTAATATAAATACATAAAGCAAAAAATCTAAGTCAAAAAAGAATGGTTTAAACCAAAAAAGCCTGGTTTAAACATCCCCCCAAAAACGGGTTTTTGGCATATTCAAAAACAACCACGGTTCTTGCCAACTCTGCTTACTTTTGTATATAGGAGGTTAAAAATTCTTATTATATACATTGGTTAATCCTGTGGAATTCATAATGTAAATATGTTGAAGAAAATTTGTTTGAAATATTTTTTCGAAATTCATAGTTTATTTTCGATGTTTTATATTATTATCAGCATCAACCACTAATTAAATGATTTTTGTGTTATAGAGTAGCAATACAAAGTCTGTTTTATCAATTTAAAGCAGTATTTTGAAAAAAGCCCAAAATTTCCGAAGCAAAAAAGCAAAGCAGAAAAAACCGAGTTTTTTTCCAAAAAAGCCGTTTTTTTTCCGAGCCCTTGCATCTCTAGTGTCTGTCTGTCTGTCTGAGTGTCTGTCTCTGTTCAAGGTATCATAATTTGCACACCAATTGTTGACTGGGTGTATTTGTGTGTAATTTTGTTTAAAAACAGTGAAAGAAAAGTAAAAAAAAAGAAAAATAGAAGAAATAAACAAGTAAATAAAAGAATGTAGTTGGCAATTCCTATATTATACCTAAAATTAATCTTATCAGATAACTTTTGTTGTAGAAATTGGACTCTCAACAAACTACGGAAAATTTGATAAGAAAAGGGATTTTTTCTGTCAGTCGAGGGAAATTTTCTTAATAAACCCTACCAACGTTGCGTATCCATATGGTAACATGTGCATTAAAAGGTTCATATAAAATATCAATAAGCAGGACAATATGCTACTAAGGTGTATACAAAAAAGCAGTTTTCAGCCGCATGCGGCGTATGAAAATAAATCGCAAATCTGAAAGGGTACTAAGTGATAGTATTTTGTTCCATGTTTTCTTTATTTTTTATTCACTTCGTACGTTGAACTTTAATTTATTGACTTTTAGCAGAAAACAAGGACGAAAATTTAATACAGTATCTTTTTTCTCTTTTGTTGTTCCTGAAACACTAGTAACAATATATTCTGATTTTTTATTTATTTAAATTTTCTCTTGTTCGTCTTATTGATAAAAAATAAAAAACAAACAAACAAACAAAAGAAGGATGAATAATTGAAAGAACAGCATTTCCTACACACAAAAACACAGTAAATCTAGGAAGTTGGAATTTCTCGGATGAGTAGAAAAAATCAATTACCTTGATTTCGCTTAAATTCATGTTGAAAGATGTGAGATGAATGCACAGCGGGTTGAGGAGTGGGAAGGATAAAGTAGCGAATTGTTAAAACAAAGCGGAAAGAAACTTTTAGAAAACGGTAGAACCTAAATGAAAAGAGAGATTTTATATATAAAAAAGAGAAGAAACAGGATCTTATTACAACACAAATGAACAACTGAAAAGAAAGAAAAGAAAATGAAATTAAGATTTCCGCAAATTTAGTTTATATATTGTCTCGGTGAATTAAGAAAAAGTTAGCAAAAAAATTGCTTTCTACTTTTGTAACATAACTTCGGATTAGAATAAGAAAATGGAATATTTTAATCTAAAAAATACTTTGAGTTAAAGGAATTATTTATTTATCTATTGCTGATCTATTATAGAAAAAGAATATTCCTATTTGCAATAGGCTTACATAATTACAGGCTTTATAAATATTAAGACACACAATAAAACAAAAGAGAGAAAGCTAAAAATGAAAATTAAAAACAAACATACAATTAATAGTACAAACATAAGTAAAAACAAGTAAGACATACATCTGTAGTAATTCCACCAACGGCACATAGCCCAGTCAATAAAGGTCAAAAAACATCAAAGTTCGGAAAAAATTTGGGTAAAGCTGATTTTCTCTCAAGTGATAGACCACTATGACAGGAACATTTTCCCAAAAGTCCCCGCCCCTCCCCCTGGAGCTTCTCCCCCCACGCCCCCTCAAAGTTAAAAAATGGGCGTTTTAGAAAAAAGGCCATATCTTCAAAACTAATGAACATATTGACATGCTTCTTTTTTTCTCGTAATCTGTGAAATGTGCTCTACAATTTCGTATTCCTTAAAGTTTTTTCATAAAACTAATGGTTTCTTAGCAATTTTAACCTAAAGAGTAAAAAATGAAAAAAATCGCCCGCGCCATTTTGTTTTTCCTCTTATATTTCCTTAATGAGTTGTGATATGGAAAAATGTTTCAAATAAATCTTAAAGAGCATAAAATTATCTTTCCAACGGTGTATATATTGTGGGGGTTACTCTTAAAATTAGCCATGTAGCGAGGTAAGTTTGAAGACGAGCGGGCTGAAATTTTCGCCTCAAATATCATGGAGGGATAAAATGCATAACACTAAGGAAATGTGTTAAAACAGAAGTGGAGGTGAAACGAACTCCGTTTTGAACATTTAATCCTGAAACTATTCGTATTCTTTCGTATGCCAAAAAAAGTCACCGTAGTGGGCTCTCCAATATTTTTGTGGAAGATTTTAATGACTTGAAAGTTACCAGAGGAATTGAATGTCGAACGGTACACCCCATATTTCCAACGAATGTTTTGTGGATTGCAGGCGCAGATATGCAGCCTGGGTGGAATGGATTCATGACCTCCGTAATGAGAAGAAGAGAAGATTGTGAGGATACATATATATATGGAATTCCCTTTATAAACATGGATCCTAGCAATCCATCAACAATTTTCTCTGCTCTCAGTTATGCTGCAGAACAATATCAGAAGCAACGCCGTGCCTGTATTGTTACGTTCGATCAACCATTGTTTTTAAAGGCGGCTGAAATTGTAGCGTCAGCAAATCCCAACAGTGAAGTGTCAAAAATTATTCTGAGGCTAGGAGGATTCCATCTATTAATGTCTTTTATGGGTGCTATTGGAAAGATAATGGAAGGGAGTGGTTTGGAAGATCTATGGGCTACAGTTTACGGTAAACTGACTGTGAACCACATTTGAATGGTCACGCATACGCAAGAGCCGTCCGAGCATATAGCCTTACTGCTTGTGCGATTGTTAAAGTGATGAAGAGCAGTTTTTCTGAAATAAATGGCTCTCTTGCATATTTGGAAAATATTTCTAAAGATCTTCTTGAGAAGAGTTTTAATTAACAAGATGTTCTAGAAGAACCAGCTGTTAAAGAAGCTTTGAGCAAATTTAACGATTTCTTGCAGGAAATTAGAACTTTAAGCAGAACAATTAAGCTGTGGGTTAAACTCTTTAGGTGCATTGACCTTATAATGCTGTTTATCTTTGCAGAAAGATCAGGAAACTGGGATTTACATCTGAATACAACAATTCAAATGCTCCCATATTTTCATGCTGCCGGACATCTCCCCTATGCTAAATCGGCCCACTTGTATGCACAAGAGATGTGCAAACTTCAATCAAAACTCACAAATCAAGAACTAGTTCTTTTTAAGGAGAAAGGATTCTTCACTATTAGGCGGAAAGGCAAGTACTGGTCAGGAACGTGGTCTGATATGTGCATAGAACAAGATTTGATGCGACCCATGAAATCTGTTGGAGGACTAACACATGGCCGTGGCATTACTGACAATACTTTTTCAAAATGGATACTTGGAACACCATTCTTTCTCAAAGTCCATGAGGCTGTAGAAGATTTTTCGGAACAGCAATGCTGTTTAGTGAACAGCACGTGTAACTACGAGAATCCAGAAAGAAGAAAGACTTGCCAGACTTACAGAAGTTTACAGCTTGGTTACAAGAACACAATCCTTTTACAAAGCTGTCTGGTGAACTGGTCTCTTTGGCCACTGGGTTTGTTTGTGATGATTCAATAAACTGTGATCAAGCATACGATGTCGGTTTGTCTACCATGAACAAAATTAAAGGTAAAAATTTCCAAGAACTCAAACTGCACAGAAAAGGTGAAGACACGGAAGTCAGCAAGAGTAAAATCAAAAGAGGTCAATATCAATTCTCAACAGCTTTTAAATCGGATATTGTGTGCCTGTGATAGCGCCAGCAAATTAAAGACATATTTCGAATATGAATTGGCAGTACGCCCACCAGCTCTCTTTGACGAAGTTTCTCTTCGAAAAGGTACAAAATCATCCTTGATGAAAGTTTTTGAAGAAGGAATCATCGAAGAACTAATGTAAAGGATGCAACATATATTGTAGACGGGGGGTTTCTTCTTCACCATCTGCCATGGCCATAAAATTGTACCTTTGGAGCTGTCTTAGAGAACTATTGTACACATGTTCTTAATAAATATGGTCAAAAATCTATCATTGTTTTTGATGGTTACCCTAGTGAGCCTACCACGAAAAATGAAGAACAAAAAAGCGAAAAAATCTTCACAAGACATAATTTTTTGTCAAAACACAATCTGTGCCACGGGAAAAGACGAGTTCTTAGGTAATAGAAACAATAAGAAGAGATTATCGTTAGCTCTGGGGTCTGAACTCGTGAAACGGGGATTGGCTGTAATTACAGCAGACGAAGACGCAGATGTTGACATTGTAATGACGGCCATTCAACAGTTCAAAACTGCTTCAAAAGTTATTGTTGTAGGATCTGATACTGACCTGGCAGTCTTACTTACTGCTTTGTCTCCTGAGAAAAAAAGTGCTTCTGTTTACTTCTGTAAAGAGAAAGGTGGTGCGACTCCGAACACATGGTACTTCAGGATCGAAACATTGATTGAAAAGTTTGGAGATTGCCGGCAACTACTTTTGTTCTGTCATGCGTTTACAGGATGTGACACGACATCGTGTTTTTATGGTATGGGCAAATTAAAAGTAATAGATATGCTCAAATCACCGGAATTTCAAAACTGGGCCAGAGTGTTTTTGGATATTTCAAAATCTACAGGAGAAATATTATCTACAGGTGAAAAATTAGTTTTGGCTTTGTATGATTTGGGAAAATACTCAAATTTGAATGAAGCCCGATACCACAGATTTTTGTCTTTCACAAAGAAAAGTTCACTAAGATCTAACTTCGACCTGGCTAAACTACCTCCAACTTCTGAAGCGTGTAATTAACATTCGCTCAGAGTAGTTTTGCAGGTACAGAAATGGTTAGGAAATAAACTTCCTGACACAGAATGGGGTTGGAGGATAGAATTAATTAAAGAAAACGGACGCTCCAAAAAGATATTGAAACCTATTCCCACATCCAAGCCATTTGCACCAGACGAGCTTCTGTACATAATATCATGTTCGTGTAAGCAAGGATGTAGAAAATACTGTAAATGTAAAATAACTAAAATAGATTGCTCTTAGGGATGCACGCGAGGCGAGACGAGACGAGAAATGGAAAAGTCTCGTCTCGTCTCGCAGCTTGAAATGTTGGTCTCGTCTCGCGTCTCGTCTCGTCTCGCAAATGTGAAGTCTCGTCTCGCGTCTCGCATAAAATTTTGAGTCTCGTCTCGCGTCTCGCGCGAGACTTTCTCGCATGGTCTCGCAGTCTCGCATATATTCTAATCAAAATTTTGCAATGTGTTATTCTATGGCTGTTAATGAATGATGATGTGATATTCTGTCCGAAGGCAGGTATTTGACCTAAAAGTCCTTTGGCAAGCTGAATCCTTGGTAGTTTGCCATTGCTTTCCATGGGATGAATGTTCATAACATCCTAAGGAGACGGAACCTAAAGTTCAACATGGTATCCAAACTTTTGTCCCCTCCGCTCCAAATTAAAAGAAAAGTTGTGCTCGAATTTGATTCCTGGACCATTAATTTTCGACAAATTAACCCTTTCCGGTACCCGGCTTTTTGGGCTATTTTTTAGACTTTCAGTCAAGCAGCTACCGCATCGTCATTATTTATCCTAGGATCATGGTTCATACCTCATTCTCTTCAGAATGAAGCTGGCTTTCAAATGGTACTACTTGCATGCTCATACCATATACCAGGAGCGGGAAAAATGATGGCAAAGGGAAAATTACGGAGGGAATTTTTTTCTCGCACTTTGGGCCCCTCTGGAGCGGCTCTGTATGAACGTACCCATCTATAAAATCTGATAAATAGTACTTGGTATACTAAATGTGTGTGCGAAATTTTAAGTTTCTATCTTGAATAGTAAGGGCGGAAGAAATTTTATCAGGAATTCCCACTATGCCCCAAATTACCGTAAAACACCATGATCTCAGGTAAAAAAAATTCCTGAGACATCCCTAATTGCCCTAGAGTCATGTTTCGCCCATCATTTTCTTCAGCTTAGGCGGTATGACTCACTTGTCTCCATCATGTATCTAAGGCGAGAAAATCCCGTGAAACGTTTAGCCCCTTTTTCAACGTTTAGCCCCTTTGTACGCCCATGTTTTAACACAGAAGTACGAAAAAATCTCGTAAAAACTCCTCGGTGGACTGAATGTTTGTGCACAATTTCAATCTTCTAGGTTAGGTTAGGTTAGGTTAGGTTAGGTTAGGTTAGGTTAGGTTAGGTTAGGTTAGGTTAGGTTAGGATAAAAATTTGATAAAAATTCCCTGACAATTCCCTAATTACCCTAGGGTCATGTGTCACACATCATTCTCTTCAGAATAGAACTGCCTTTCAGGCGGCCATTCACTTGTTTCCATCATGTATCTAAGGCGGGAAAATGAGGAAAAACGGGATTTTTGGGTAAAAATATCCCTTTTTTCAAATTTTTGACCCTCTGGATCCCCCTGTTTTAACGCAGAAATTTGAAAAAAAAATCTGGTAAATACTACTCGGTGGACTGAATGTTTGTGCAAAATTTTAATCTTCTACGTGTAAAAATAAGCCCGCCAAACAATAATGAACATAGATCGGCCCCGCAATATTAAAAGAAAATATATATTTTAAAATTATGACGTCATCGCCTCCTATGTCTCGACGCAGGAAGGTGTGAAACCATACGTAAGGTCTTCTACAATGCCTCTGGACTTGAAAAAAAACGACGAAAAAGCTCAAATAGGAGAGTTATAACGCAATGTACCATGAAACACCCCGTATGGTACAGATTGTACCATGGGATCCCCAAAGGGTTAATAGCATAATTTACAGCAAAACCAGCATAAATTGTTGCTGGATCGAACATTGTTTTCCAGCTAAGAGGTCTCCAGCTATATTTGGCTCTTCTAAAATATCGTCGCCACTATCAACACTTACACGTTTTGGTCGTTTCCGTGAAGGGTGATTTTCCATTATAAAGATGTTTTTATACCACCAAAAGCGCTTGTAGACAACAAAAGAACTCCTCACAACACAATACGACCCAATTCTTTTGGTTCGTTCGCGCTTGTAGCAATGTTGCATTATCGCATTTTATCAACTTTCGCTTTCAACTTATATAGTGTTGCCAGATCTAGAAAATAAAATTACTAACAGATATAGGGCCATTCCTACCATCTCGCATCAAACCTATAGGGCCATCCTACCAAACCAGTGTTTGAATTAAACTTCCGAACTAGAGGGGGATGTTTTTGATAAATATATAGAAAGAAAATACTTATTCCATGTAAAAATATCATGTTATTTCTGCGAGCCGGACGCGGAATAAACTTTGACGAGAGGGGACTTCCCCGCCATCCCCCAACATAAATCGCTAGTAGTAATGTGAAAAAGACGAAACAACAGAAATATCACATTTTGCAGCAATAGGGAGTCTTATTCGCTTTTCAGACCAAAAAACAGAAGTTCATGTATTCATGCGCGCCCGCGTGTATGTGTTTGTGTCGCAAAATAAAGTCCTAAATCGATGTTGTAATAAATTTCCAAATTACAAAGCTTTTCTTTTTTAATGATGTTTAGAAACTAAAGAAGGCTTTAATTCTGAAAATCAACTTTGAATAATAATAAATCTCATAAAATGTCTATTGCCCCAATCACTTTTTTGTTCCTGGAGGCAGTAACGCTCAACTTAGAATATTCAATAAATGTAAAATCACTAAATATATAATTACATGTAATTTATAAATGTTGCGAGACTGTGAGAAGTCTCGCGAGACTTCTCGTGCGAGACTTAACTGAGTTTCGTCTCGCGTCTCGTCTCGCATGGTTTAGTCTCGTCTCGCGTCTCGCATAAAATTTTAAGTCTCGTCTCGTGTCTCGTCTCGCGTGCATCCCTAATTGCTCTGCAATGTGTGAGCACTGTATGGGCTGTCTTGCCTAAATTCACATTTCTATTCCGAGGAAGAACTTGTAGAATGATCATCCGAAAATTAAATAGTATACTGTATAGCTACTGAAGATTAAGTTGAAAATACTACAGTAAGCATAGGGGACATGTTCAAAATTAAGATGTAAACATAATAAAAAATGTTATAGATATAATTTCATACGCTAATTGACTGAGGAGATCCAAGGCAAAAAATAGGGAAAGGAAGAACAAACAAAATATTTCAAATTTTTATAGTTTATTTGTTTATCTAGAAATTATTAGATTTATAAAAAAAAATAGAAAATAAAATAAAATAATTTTATCACTTTTTAAGAATAAAACAGAATGTGAAAATTATCAGTGTGTTGAATAGTTTTGGAAATAATACCTTTTATAAGAAACGCTTATTTTTAAATTTGGAATGGTAATGGGGATAGAGTAAGGGTTAAAGCTTCACAGGGGAGGCAGGACTAAACAAAAATGCTTTTCTAACAATGCAGTGGTTTATTATTTAAAAAAAGCTTTGTTATTATTATTTTTTTTCTTTCGAAATGAAACATAGTGACTGATATTTGAGGCGAAAATTTGAGCCCGCTCGTCTTCAAACTTACCTCACTACATGGCTAATTTTAAGAGTAACCTCCACAATATATACACCGTTGGAAAGATAATTTTATGCTCTTTAAGATTTATTTGAAACATTTTTCCATATCACAACTCATTAAGGAAATATAAGAGGAAAAACAAAATGGCGCGGGCGATTTTTTTCATTTTTTACTCTTTAGGTTAAAATTGCTAAGAAACCATTAGTTTTATGAAAAAACTTTAAGGAATACGAAATTGTAGAGCACATTTCACAGATTACGAGAAAAAAAGAAGCATGTCAATATGTTCATTAGTTTTGAAGATATGGCCTTTTTTTCTAAAACTCCCATTTTTTAACTTTGAGGGGGCGTGGGGGAGAAGCTCCAGGGGGAGGGGCGGGGACTTTTGGGAAAATGTTCCTCTCATAGTGGTCTATCACTTGAGAGAAAATCAGCTTTACCCAAATTTTTTCCTTGCAAAAACCTTTATTGACTGGGCTAACATGCAAATATGCAAATAGAACCTAGGAAAGACTTTACATACATCCTCTTATGTACTAAATGAAAGAAAAACAATCAGAATATAACCAATTCCTGACATTAATCAGGTAAGAACTTATACAATATAATAATTCTTTGAATACGAAAACGTAACCAGACCAGCGTATGGATTTATGCAATCTATTAAAAGTAAGTTCTATATTGTATATATCAAATTCATAATCCTCAATCAAAAATAAAGGAAACAGTCAAAATATATCGACTACATACATAACAGTTTAATATTCAAAATTTAAATCTTTATATATGTAAAAATGTACGTATATAGTCTACTATATGTATGGATATGTATATGTTCCAGCATAACTCTAGAATATCTGTAGCATTTTTTTTTTTTTTTACCAAACGTGATACACATATTACTTATAGCCTGGAAAAGAATACTGTTGGCGTAATACCCCCTAGCTCAACTAGAGGGGAGTGGGAGAGGAAGACATATAACAATGTCGAAAATAACCTATATTAGTGTCGAATTCGTAGTTTTCGGAGTCCCTATGTTGATTGGTGACAGTTTTGGAGTCCCTTAAAGTTCAAGTTCAACTCTCAGTTCGGGCAAGATCCCGTTTGAAATGAGTCTTGGAACATAGTTCCTGCCTGAAGGTTTTTTTTATCATGTCACATGGATTAAAGGGCGTTTCCTAGGAAGTAGAGGGAGTTCAAAATTTTTGTTAAGAATATAATATCTTATGGATTTTTATAATTAGACTTTCATTAAAGTTTATTTCATAAGGAAAAAGAGAATTCAAATATTTCCCATAAATTTATTCCTCCCGTGCGAAGAACGTGCACTTCAGCGTGTTTAAATATGATTTAGGACAAAAGAAAAATCCATAAATCTCAGGGACAAACGTTTCAATACAATTGAAATATTCTCTTATTCAAAGCAACACAATCAATGTGGAGTTGAAATTAAAATTCCCTTATAATCAATTATTAAGAGATTTTACATAAATTGAATAAGGCATAGCATAATCTAAATCTACATTTCCTGTACCATTTTGTTGTATAATCGATAAACTCTTATAATAATAATAATAATAATAATAATAATAATAATAATAATAATAATAATAATAATAATAATAATAATAATAATAATAATAATAATAATAATAATAATAATCACAGGTCTTCTGCCATTATTGGCAGGTCTCTTGCCGCAGGTGAAAAGTTTCGATGCTGCACTGTCTTCCGCTAACTTCTTCGTCTTCAGTACGATATTTCTGTAATGATATCCTTCAATTGTAGTCTCCTTCGTCCCCTCCCTTTCTTTTCTGCCACTATACCCTCTAGCACGTCCCTCATGATACGGTTCCTTCTTAGCCAATGTCCCAACCAGTTTCTCTTCTTCTTTTTAATAATATCTAAAGATTGTTCTGTTCTCTCCCACCATTTATAACACCCTCACATTCGTTTTCCGCTCAACCCGGCTAACTCTCTCCATTGTTCTCTACACCTACATTTCGAAAACTTCCAGTCGTTTTTCACCATTTTTGCGTAATGTCCATGTTTCTGACCCATACAGTCCAACACTCCACAAGAAGGGTTTTGTGAGTCTTTTTAACTCTTATAATATGCGAATTTGAATGTGCAAAATTTTTTTGCCTGTTGCAAAAAAAAAAAAAAAAAAAAAAAGGTATCGTCATAAATCATAATATTATATTAGATCTAGCTACTCATGGCGCAAACACAATATGTTATTATTATTTTTTTTTTTTTATTTGTGCTAAGACAGTTCAATTTGTGATATATCTGCAGCATAACTCATAAATAAAAACAACTGTTTGTAGCTCTACTAAGATAGATACTAAAAAAATCAAAATGATTAATGAGTCAAACTGGCAGCTAGCTCATTACCGACTGCACTTTTTAAGTGAGATGTAAATAGTATTTTATTCAATACTTATAAGTACCTTAATTTCTTTCAATCAAACATTTCTCTATTGAGATAAAACATGTAATTAGTTCTAATTAATTTCTAGGCTCATTAAAGCAGCGACATTTCTTTTTGTGTTGTTCGCGTTTTGTAATGGTAAAGGAAATGTTTTAATCAGAATGCTATTCTATACGCGTCAATGATATCACGATTTAAAGAGCGTCTGATCAAAGGAGTCTGTTCGCGTCACATGGTTTCGAGTATTTGTCTTTTGTGTGGATTTGTCGTTAATTGCGGCAGAAAAAATCTCTCTTATTTGAGAAGCTAATAAGTTCAAAGTCAAACAAAAAGCGGCAGTTCTTTTTATTTTTGAAAATTACATAAAATGCCGTTTAAAATCAAATAATTTTGAACAAAACATCACTCACGTGGTGGTTTCTATTTCATACAAAACGCGAAGCTGATACAGAATGCACGCTGTGTTGCTACAATCGACTTCCTATTCTCTAAACTCTGACAAAAAGAAACAATGTTCTCCAGACCCCAACATGGCGTATACTGAAAATAACACATATACCACTAGTTTGACAACATGTTTCACACCATTGCATTGTTGCCACAGTCCTAGCTTCGGAGTGGGCTGAAAAATAGTACCAAATTGAAACAAAAAGGGATGAATTCATTATTTATACCAGATGGCTCTATAACATGGAACTAAAAGAGGTAAAGTTCTAGAGCAATCCTCTCCCTTCTTCCAAGAGTTCAAATCAAGAAAGTGCTCTTTTTTTAAAAAATTACTATTTAAAAACATCCAAATAGGAGGACCCCGAACGACCGTGGAAGTCGATTAAACTTTTCTGCATTTAGGAAGTATAACGAAGGCCAGAAATTAAAAGGGAAAACAGTTATCATCTTCGGTACGTATTGTAAGGAAACCAAACGCGCCTCTATTTCAAAGTGACCAATAAACCAAAATGGTATTATGGCCATATATGAAAAATATATAAAACGAGGAACAAATCAATCATCTCCGAGTTCGTGTCTAAACAGTACGTTATAATAAAATATAAATTATTGCACCTCATTCTCGCTTATTTCACGACAGAAGGAGGGTAATAGACTGTAAGAAGAATATTATGCTTCTTTTTGATTTTTTGTTTCTTCTTTTTGTTCAAGCTAAAATTTCCACCACACTGCTTCTTTCTCGTCTCCTTCATGTGCAGCGCGGATGCGCCCATCTAGCGTCATTTGTTCCCCTGTTTGTTATTTCGAATTACGAATTTTCCACACAAAGTTCCTAGCGTAACATCACAGTGCGGTGTAATATCACAGAATGAATGTTCAACAGCATTTTTTAAAGTCGAACACACAGTATGAGTAACGTGAGATGTAGGAAAAGTGTTACTGACGTTTTCAAAAGTGTGACAAGTATTTGTAAAATGGTGCTGAATTGGGTAGAATTGTACTAACTTTTTCACAAAAGGGGCTGAAAATGCCAGCGTGGTACCAACGGGCCGATGAATGACAAAAGGGGCTGAATTTGGTACAATTGTACCAAGTGTGGCAACACTGCACCATTGTACAAGTTCTACAGTCAAAACTCTAGTGATCGCGACGACTGCTCTGCCTCACGTGTGATACATCGGAAGAATTCGGTACGATTCGTGGTACGATTCCGCACATATACTTGAAACAGCAGAAGTAAACCAACAACGTTGCCAAACTGAGAGGTCATGGCAAAGAGAGAGAAAAAAAGCGCTTAAATAAATATAACAGGAACGCTAACAATTATTCAAATTAAATTGTAAGAACAATAATAGCAAAAATATAAAACAACAACAAAAATAAACAAGACTAAACTTACCGGCCATCCGAGAACACTATACTTTCCGAAGATGTTATCCGTAGAGCATGAGAGACAACATTGGCAAAATTTCGTGTTTGGGGATTGATGAACAGGACACATCCTCGCGTTTTATTGGGTAATGAAACCGGTAAACCTAGGTCAAGCTTCACAACTTCTCGCGATCAACTATAGACCCGACCCAAATTAAAGGGTTCTTGGGTGCGAGAGAACGGCAAACTGGCAAGTGGTGGGAACGGTGTTGTCGTGGCATTTTGAGAATATACCACAGGATGGCCGGGAAAATATTGTGCCTCGTTTTCTGTTGCGGAGTGTTTTTTTTAATGGGTCTCTGTTAGCAACGCAGCGTGCATTTCGTGATTAGTATCAATAATGGAAACCACCACTTCAATGATGTTTTGTTCGAAACACATTCATTTAAAACGGAATTGGTTTTGAATTTTTTAGCATCTTAAATAAGGTAGATCTTTCTGCCATAGCATCTTGATTTCTTTGCTATCTAAGACCACATAGCGCAACTTGTCCACGGGACTCCTTTTGGAAATCCCACATGTCTCACACTGTCCTGGGATTTTTAGGCTTTAAGTACAAACTCTGAGAATAACGAACCTGCCTGCAGTCTTTTTCTTGAGTTTCATGATATGTGATACGTGTGCCTATCGCGGACATCATTTGGATGTAGAAAAGTTGTCATGTGACAACCACGCAAAGAGCTCAGAAGTGTATCACAGGAATTCTGCAAGAGTTTCCGCTTCCAGGACATAAGCGGACATCTGAACATCCAAGATCTTACGTTCCTTGGACATCCAAGGGGCATATTTGTACAATGTGGGAGAAATTTGTGTGACTTCAAAATAAGTGCATTTTATGACGTAATATATAGGCTGTAGTGATAGCCAAGGAAGCACTATTATCGCCTTCATCAGGAAAGAAGAATGACTTAAAAAAACAACCAAATTCCCTTACAGCATCCATTCCCTTAAAAGCACAAGGTCGATAACAATGCCATGTGAAAATATATTGACTTACAAACCAACCGCAGTATAATGTACAGTATATGTATAAGTAGAATATAAAGTATTCAACTAAAGAATAACATTACTTCATTGACAACATACCTCTTTAAGGACTGCTACTATAGTGCGAGTATCGTTTTGAAAAGGGAGGCGCGGAGGCTCAGTGGTAGAGCGTTCACCTGCGGTGCTTGTGGTCCCTGGTTCGATCCTCGCTCGCGCCGTGTGGACTTTGTGGTGGACAAACACCGTGCTCGTGGGTTTTCTCGGAGTTCTCCCGTTTCTTCTCACTTTCTTCATTCCACCATTTCATTCATTTCTCATAATCACCGTCTCCTTTAGCCTAACCGGCATTACCGTGGGACGTAAAACTCAAAGATTTCATTTAATTTCTTTCGTTTTGAAAAAACAGGTTTCTTCAAGCCAAATTTATTTTTACATGAAAGAGCACACCTTAAGCTATTTCTCGACATAGTTTCCACCAATATTCTCGACTTAGAGCGGGTGATCAACTTGTTTAAATCTTCCTCAACGAAATATTCCGTCTAGGAAAAACTTAGGAAAAAATATGTCAAATTTACACTGGATAGAACTGCATTCTGAATTTCAAGTTTTTTTTTAAAAAAAAAAAATCATTCATTTTTTAAAAATAAATAAGATAGACATCTTCGGAATTTATTTTTTTAGTTCAGCTTGATAGTTTCAAATAAAATACTTAATTTACAACTTATAGTAGATACATGATTATTGCGAAGACAGTATTTATGCACGCGTTATAAAATATCAAAGTGTAATCAGAATCTTGTGGTCTATTTCCACACTTAGCACGCTAGACAGGCGTGTTGAGGCTATTTGACCTAAGTTTTGGACCGGCTTCGCTAGATTCATCCGGTCCATAGTTTCTAAGATCCATGTGCACGTAGTGCGCCGTCAAGATTTATCCCTTGGCCTTAACTTGCAAATTAAGATGTTACCCCTATTCTCTAAGGGAGTTGGATACGCCCACTGCATGGTCAGACCGAAGTCCTGAGTGACTACCAGTTAGCTTACTCTTTGAAGCGGTCCTCCTACGGAGTCATGTCCTCCCATGATCTACAGGCATGGTGCCCTACCGTTAAGGCGAGGTCATCTCCCATCCATGTTTCCTGTTACTTAGATTCTTGGGATAAGTTCACACAGGCTACCGAATCCTACGGTATGACCATCAGAGTCCAACCCAATCCTAGAGCTCCAAGCATGCGAAAATGCTTGTTCAATTCCCGCCCTTTATACGTTCCATAGCAACCGCCTTGGCGTGAAGAGGTACCACGCACACCGAGATACTCCGTATCTCATCCCGGATCCAAAGATACGTGTTAAATCACCATTTGAATTTGGTGCCAGTTCATAAGCTGTCGAGGAATGATGTACCATTGCAAATATTTTACTCTACATAAGGTAAGAAAACACGTTCAGATTTTCAGGATACGCCACTGTAGCAAGCATTCAGTAATGGTTTAAAAGACATGGTAATCTCGCCTTGCACTTCAATGCACACTTACATATAGTACAAAGGAAAAGTAGAACGTGCATGAGTTGCAGCATGCATCACAGTATTTTACTGACGTCTCTCCCACAAATACCTCAATCACTGCTTGACAGGGAAATCTTTCTTAATGACCAAGCAGAGCAGCTTGCGGTTGAGTATTTCATTCGCATCGTAGACTCCAGATTTCTTCCATCATAGTATGCAATCCTTGGCTAAGAGATTTATTTATTTATACATATTTCTGATAATTATCAGCATCTATGGCCTTAAACATGTCTCTCAGCGAGCACACTATCCGGGAAAGAGGAAGAGAAAGAAAGGAATGAGGAAGCGGCCTGGGTTCTATATGCAGGTACTGTACTATCAAAGTATTTTGCTGGTGTGAAACCCAGAGGAAACCTCACTCAGGATGGCCGTTCTAAAATACTCCTTTTCGAGCAAGTGTCCCCACCCGGAAATCGAAAACATTTTTATAGTTCCATGATTCGTATTAATCTTCTAGATCACTTTGATATTTAATATTCATGATGATGATGATGATGATATCAAACCCCCGTATAGTAACCCTAACAGCACAAGTACATAGCAGGCATATGCCTATCATGTTCCCTCAGGTACATGGGAATGTGCCCAGTATGTGTCTTATGTACCTATGAGAGAGAAATCACATGGATGGCAAGTGATAGTCACAGTCTATGTCTGCCTACAACGATACTTGTATTTTTTTAACATCTTTATTTGTATGTATGGGCAAAATATACTTTTAAAATATGCACAAGCTATTCAAGAAAAGGAAGAAGAAGAATATGAAAAGAGAAATAGAAGTAATTTCTTTTCGGTTGTTATGCGATAATATTTTGTTATGAGAGTGTTTTGACGATGTGAGTTTAGTTGTCATAGCAACGAAAAAAATAATATATAAAAACGAAGGATCCATCTCGTGGCAACTGTATGTACATTTTTTAAAAAAGTGTGTAAATGTTTAACTGTTACGTATTACAATAAAAAGGTAATATCATAATGCAGTGTTTAGATGCATTTTGAAACATCAGTAACCTTGGTTACATAAATATACAAACTGCGGACTTTACGTCACAAATAGGCGTTATCTTTACCAGGATATCGTCATACGCCCCTAGGCACATGCCTGACATGTACCTGTGGAACGTGCCTAGTATGTTCTAGGTATGTTCCCCATGCCGTAAGCGTCAGTGAACCACAAAATTACTCCCCCAAAATATGTTAAATCGCCTATATGCGTAATGTGTTTACATTAAGGTGAGTCTAACAAACACTTTAAACAAGTGAAACAATTTACTCCAGGGTAGGGTGGGGTGGGGGCGAACCACCAATCTTTGGATTACTAGCTGCATGCTCTTCCGACTTGGCCATGGAGCCGATGAAGACAATGCCTCTTGTAGAGGGATAGATTGTTGAGGTCTTTTGAATTTGACTAATCAGAGTGCTCCTTTAACCGCGTATTTGGACGATGACCGTTTGGAATCAGATAAAATCTGCTCGCCATGTAATTTTATAACAAAGTGACGAGTGTCTGTCTATTTACTTTATTTCATGTTTCTTCCATATTCACTTTCATATGATCGGCGACAGTTGTCATCTAATAAAGTTGATGCGTTTGTTGCTTCTAGTACACAATCGCTTAGAAAAAGAAGCAACAAATGCATCAAATATAGGAGATGAATTTAGAACGCCTAAATGTAGCATGCCTAGCACATTTTGTGTTGTTATGGTATCTGAAACAGTATGTACCTAAAGGACGTACCTAGAACATGACAGATATTTGTCCCAAATGACGACATAAAAAAAAATGACTGTTAGAGTGTGAAACTGAGCCAGGCATATAAATGCTTTATTTGTGGTACATACTTACAAATATCAATTAGGTGTAACAAATACCTAAAACTGTAGGTAGCTGCAGTATATACTTAACACATGAATATCATATGTGCTAAGTGTCGGGTACCTAAAAAGTAGCTGGGACACCTAAATGGCACATGCCTAGCACGTCTTGTGCTGTTAAGGAAGATAAACACAACACCAATAAAACATACCATCTCTAGAGAAGGAATGAAAGAATAACGTGGTCAACAAGGCATAGTAAAGAATGCTTTAAGAGTGTTTGATGGCAGGTCCTTTTCCAAATGTCTTATTAGTAGCATGTTTGTCGAAATGTGTGATTGGTGTCTGAGCTCTGTAAAATTTCTTCTTAAGAGGTCTAATCACTGTGAAATTAAAATACCGCTAATTTTACAGTAGTTATGTGATATCTTCAAATAGATAAAAAAAAAAAATAAAATAAACGAAATGTGGAACAAAAACACGCTAGACAATGTTATTTTGCATGATATACCGTTATCACGAGTCACCTAGTAGCTTTTCGTTTGCAGCCATTTAGAAACGCGAAAATAAATACCAATTTTCTAAATGACTGGAAATCGAAAGCAGATAAGAGAGTGGTGATAACGATATATCATGTAAAATAATATTGTCTAGTGTGCTCTTGAACCACTTTTCGATTATCTACTATCAATTTGGAGATATATATGAATGTAAAATTAGCGTTATTTTAATTTCAGCGTGATGGAACCTCTTAATACTTGAAGTCAGTGCCATCATTGAAATAGGCTTTGCGTGTGGTATTACTCAATAAAGAACAGATTAAGATAAAAAGTACGAAAGTCAGTGAACCTAGTAAGTACTCTTCTTTTGCTCATTTTCCAAAGAATCTCTTTCCACAGCATTTCACATTTAGTTTGGTTTCTTTTGGTTCAATTATGCACATAGTTGAGCGTGTCTGTGTCTGTGATTGTATATTTGTGCATGCATGGTTCGTTGCCCTGTGCCCTTAGCCTTGAGAAATCCTGTTATCTCTTTTGATCTTTTACAATAGAGATAAGAAAAGGAATCTATTTCTGTAGGGAATTAGGTCAGCATTTCAGCAACAGAAAGTTCATGCAACCCAGCACTATCTCTCTCAAAATCTCCTAAGCTATCTCAGTTCCTTCACCTCCAAACTTTTCTACCCACTTTTCTCTCTTCGATGTCTTACTACACAAGGGGAGACTTTTCGTTTTCAGTGTTGCAGCTTATGGTTATTTTTAAAAAAAAAAAACTTTCATTTTCCTTTTCTTTCTTTGTATGTAAATACTTGAAGAAATTATTCCGAATAGCCGTTTAGAAATATTTGCGCTTAGGTCAATGATTTTAATATTATCCACACAAGAAAATCTTGCTTTCTACGGATTCCCGAAGTTCACAGGTTACAGCTCTGGACAAGGAGTTTACGAGTTGTGGTCGTATCGTTGTTAAGAAAATGTGTGCCATGTTTCACCGTTAAGATAAGAGAAAAACAATACAAACAATCCTTTAGTTAGCACGTACAATACGTAAGTACGAGAGCTGTCCAGAAAGTAACAGACGTTTTGAAATAAAGAAGTAACAGAATGAACAAACCAAAGAAATAACAGAATGAACAAACCAAAGAAGTAACAGAATGAACAACCCAAAGAAGTAACAGAATGAACAACCCAAAGAAGTAACAGAATGAACAAACCAAAGAAGTAATAGAATGAACAAACCAAAGATATAACAGAATGAACAAACCAAAGAAGTAACAGAATGAAAAAACAAAAAAGTAACAGAATGAACAAACCAAAGAAGTAACAGAATGAACAAACCAAAGAAGTAACAGAATGAACAAACCAAAGAAGTAACAGAATGAACAAACCAAATTGTGTTATGAAGGGTACGCTCTTAAGCTATTTTCCCACATAATCGTCATGCAAATTAAGGCACTTATCATATCGTGGCACTGATTTTTCAATAACGTCGTGGTAGAAATCTGCCACTTGCAATTTCAACCACTGGCATGTAGTTCGGCGTCAGTATCAAAGCGTTGTGTAGCGAGCCATGTCTTCATCGTTGGGGAGAAATGGTAGTCGCTCGGCGTCAAATCCAGGCTGTATGGTGAGTGATGGAACACCTCCCTTTCGAGACCATCGAAGAGCTCTCTGGTACACTTGATCGTGTTGTGGGCGTGCGTTGTCGTGAAAAAGCACGGCCTTCACTCATTTCATGTCCGTACACTTCACACAGTTGTCGATGGATTTCAATCGGCTTTTTTTTTTTTTTTTTTTTGCGAACCAAACCCTAATCACAGAATGCACCTCACAAGAGACGGGATTTTCTATTGCAGCATACATTAAAACACGTCACAAAAAGCACAGTAAGAGCGTCACAGTCCTCACGTTACCACAGCTGGATGCGTATGGACATCCCTCGTAATTAAACAAATTGTTACAGCAGAATAAAAACCCTTAATGATAAAGCACAACATACTTTTAATACCAAAAAAACTTTTTTCCTTGTTTTCTAAAAAAAAAAAAAAAAAAAGCTATAAATGAAAATTTACCATCCTTGCATTTCATTTTGTTCTGATCAGTCTCAACTATCGAAGTCTTGTCTTTGTAAGTTTTATGAGTTTGTGAGTTTGAAATCTTTGAAAATGAAATCCTTCCATTTAACTTCTCAAGATTATGCCCCTTTAGACTAAGGCAGAGGGATAATCAAGGCAAGTGAATGATGATGGAAGAATTAGTGGAATGAGAGTGTGGGAGGAAACTGGAGTACCCTGAGAAAATCCACAGACACAATGTTGTTCATCACAAACTTACGTTGGCCGGGGATCGAACCAGAGATCCCACGTGGCTGATGTACTTTTCTTTTAATTTTGACTGTACATTAAATGTATCTAATTTATTCTAATAATAAACGGGAAACTTCTCGGTCTGTGCGTAACGATAATCATAATAATAAACCAATCACGCTAATTGTTGCTGCTAGTTACACTTTGGTCTGCCTGTATAGCGAAATCCTTGAGTAATTACATAAATATGGAAACGTGTTTGAGGGCTTATTGGACAAATTCATTGAAAACATAAGTGAACTCGTTAAATTTAAATAATTAGAGCTTTCAATTAAGCAGGATTTTTAACCTATAGTGTATACAACGGGAAGAAGGCTCGGGTGGAATACAGACATAATAATAAGTACATATATTCTTGAAATAAATCTTAATGCGGAACAGGCCCGTATCCAGCGCTGTTTTAGGGAAAGCCTGCCCCCCCTAAATTTTTGCTGCCCCCCCTAAAATTTTCACTGTAGGCTTGCAAATGAACTAGAATATGGTGTTGAACTATAATATGGTTGGATCGCCCTCCCTAACTTCAGGCGGGCCCCCCTACATTTTCGGGCTGGCTACCAGCCCGATGCGGAACCTTATGAAATTCTATCAATAAATCAGGGGCGTCATTTCAGACTTCGCTTGGGGGGGCAAGAGCACCACCGACATAAGACTTTCACGTTTTGTACTAGTATATTAGTAGGCAATCTATTAAGGTATATGTATTCCTCAAACTCTTGGGGGGGCAATTGCCCCCTCCTGCCCCCCCCCTAAATGACGCCCCTGCAATAAATGCCTGCTTACGATTCTATGTTGTCATTACTCCCTGAAACATTTCAATGTGAGTTTGATTGTTACTATTAGGCCTCCAAACTAACCTATTCATACTTATAGGAGGTCTTATAACACGGTTAAACGTTAGTTCACACATGACACGTGCTGGGTCTGTACTATTCTCATGCTACACTACGACAGGCAGCCCTTTCTAATTTTGTTCAATTGCTCTTGCCTCGTTTCGTTGACATAACCTAGCCATTACTACCAGTTTGCTGTGTATAAATCTTACTTTGTGATTATGATCACAATAGGGTACGCAAATAAGACTATTTTTTTGATTTCATTTATTTATTTTGCTAAATGATAACAATAATGATCGAATTGTTGCTTTTAACCAACAAAAGAAAGTCAGTGTTAAATTATTACTTCATCCGTACATTTTGAATAGCAACCCGTATAGTAAGGAACGTGAGTGTATCCGATGTCACCTGGTCACAGAAACACCATGGAGCGAAGAGCCAATATTAAATTTTGTTTCAAGCTAGGTAAAACATTTACACAAACATTGGAAATGATGAAACAAGTGTACAGTGATGAGTGCTTATGTCGCACACGTGTGTTTGAGTAGTATACACATTTCTGGGAGTCCTTGGAAGATGACCCAATGCCAGGTAGAACAAAAACACAAAAATCCGATGAGTTGATGGAACAAATGCGTGAAATGATCGCCCACGATGCTAATTCGACTATGAGGTGAATTGCAGACGAATTAAATACCACGCAAGGCATGATTTACGAAATTTTGACAAAGGATTTTTAAAGAAACGGAAAGTCTGTGCTCAATTTGTTACGCACACATTAACTGACGAAAAAAAAACATTGCTCGCGTTGAACATTGCAAGGACCTGATTAAAACAGCCTGATGGAACAGAACATTCCTGGAATCGATTGTAACTGGTGATAAGACTTGGTTAAAACAGCCTGATGGAACAGAACATTCTTTTAATCGACTGTAACTGGTGATAAGACTTGGTTAAACAGCCTGATGGAACAGAACATACCTGGAATCGACTGCAACTGGTGATGAGACTTGGTTAAAACAGCCTGATGGAACAGAACATTCCTGGAATCTACTGTAACTAGTGATGAGACTTGGTGCTTCATGTACGAACCGCAAACAAAACATCAAAGCGCTATTTGGAAGTCCTCAGGTTCTGCAAAAGCGAAAAAAAAATTGCGTTTTCAAAAGTCACATGAGAAGACAACGTTGATATCCCAAAGATATTATATTTCGGGAATTAGTTCCACAGGGTAAAACTGTTAATGGTGAATATTAACTGGGTATTATAGAGCGTTTGTGGAAGCGAATCGTTCACGTAAGGCCCGAGTATCGAGCGCCAGTCAGTTGATCTTTATTACACGACAATGGTCCATGTCACATAACCGTCTCATTTCGTGACTGTTTGGCTAAAAAACAAATTTATGAGTTTTCACATCCTATTTATTCGCCTGATTTATCACTGTGTGACTATTTAATATTCCCAAAATTAAAATGGCTATGAAAGGAATATTTTATGACAATGTTACACACATCCAGCCCGCCGTGACGAGGATCAAGGTGGCGATTCCAAACAAGGACATTAAAAACGCTATACGAAGGGATGTATTTTGAAAAAAGAAACTTCATTTGGTAAATTACCTAATTCTTTTTTTTTTTTAACTTAAGAAGTTCCGTTATTTTTCGGACATACTGTATATGTAACTCTGGTGATCTCAAAAATAGAAAAAGGAAGTAATAATGAGAGTTGGCAATACTGAATAGCAGCCTGGAAGAAGATGAAAGCTAAATACTGATTCTTCT
Organism: Thermobia domestica; assembly: GCF_964235325.1. Taxonomy (NCBI): domain Eukaryota; kingdom Metazoa; phylum Arthropoda; class Insecta; order Zygentoma; family Lepismatidae; genus Thermobia; species Thermobia domestica. Next base: position 21,624,655 of record NC_137456.1, on the reverse strand, counting down.
CATGTTAAGATGCTGCTGTCGTCGCTTTGCCCTCTAAATATAGCCGTCCTTGACCCAAAATGGTAGCAAAAAAACTTACATTTTTCTTTTTCTTTCTTTTTTTTGGTTATCGTAAACCAATATCACAGATTTGTTTTTTTTTTTCTGTTTGCTAAAAAAGAAATAAAAAGAAAAAAGAAATTTAGCGACTTCCCATGTAAAAGAAAGCTGACACGCTTTAATTTCGTAATGTAAACGACCCCGATGCAGATGAACTCTATTAAACCAACCAAAGGGAAAGAAAATATATATATATATATATATATATATATATATATATATATATATATATATATAAGGTTGACGAACGAAACCTATTTATTTTTGGGGGAGGAGGAGGAAGGGAGACATAGGAAAATAAATTCTCCCTTTAATATTAAAGTTAAATATGGTTGTGTTAAAAAAAAAAAAAAAGAAAATGACTTTCAGATGTGTCGTCAAAGAATATTGATAATGGATTTTTGTACCTCTTGAATTTTGAATATAAATAAAATCATTGCCATAATCATAAGCGTTCTGGCATTACTGCCAGGTAATTAAGCGCCAATTATGAAGTTCGATTCACGAAGATCCTCTGCTAATTTCTTCGTCTTTAAACAGCAATCAGTCTTATGCCATTAATTAGTGATGGTCTCTTCCTTCCCTTCAGGCTTTCCTTCCACTATGCTTTGCTTGGTTGAGTAAATTGGAGCATAGGCGTTCTTTGCCAGCGCCGAGATTACACGAGGTGTGGTCCTATAATATAAAGTGGATTCCTAACCACCGAAATGCGTTCAAGATTCAAGGCATTCCGAAGGGAATCGAACAAGGCATCCTGTGCACCAAAGGCTTGCGCTTTGCCTTAAGATCAGCGGGAAGGTTTCTACTATATTTTATATCATATATTATACCTCAGGATAGTTTTTTTTGGTCAGATACGATTTATTTTCCTTATTTTAATTATTTTAATTACTCTACTCTCTCCTATTCTTCAATAGTAATTCGCTCTGTGATTTTTGCCTAAGCTAATTTTCATCATTCTTCTCCATACTCACATTTTATACTCCATACTGACTCCTCACTGCATCAGAGCTCGCACGCGATTACCGCCCGGTGCATTGCTTAGCTTAGACCCTCACCACAAATCCACCGTCGGGAAGCGCTGTGCTGGCTAGTCTCATTATTTTGCGGAAAAACCTTATATAATTGGTACAGTGGCACAGGAGACTAATGCTAGAACGCTTATCTCTAGTGCGACTGAGTCCATGGTTCGATCCCCATCCAAGTGAATTTGTTGTGCACAACATCGTATTCATGGGTTTTCCCAAGATTCTCCAATTTCCTTTTACCTTCTCATTCCACCAATGCTTTTATAATTAAGGATGGTCGAAACCGGTTCCTGGTGGAACCGCTTTTTGGCTCTGAACGAATCCGGTTCGGGAACCGGGTTTTCGGATCCAAGTCTGGAACAGGTTCCTGAGATCCGGTTCCGGATCCGGTTCTGAATTTATGTACGATGTCATCTCGTAGAAACGTGTGAACGTAATCGAACAGGAATTTTTTTTTGTGTGTGTTAAGCTACAACTGATTTTATTTTTCGTAAATGAGTTCTGAAACAAATTCTGTAATACTAAATCACTAATGAACATAAATAGCTCGAACTCATTCCAGCCTTCACTACTCAAGTAACTTCTACTTTTCCTGTGTGCATTTAAGTATTTCTGATGAAAAATTACCACAAGAATGTGTCTACGTACAATTTCAAATCCCTGTAAATTCTAAATATACTGCAATGCAAAGGCAAAATTAAAGCTACAGAAAAAAAACCTAGTCATATTTTGTTTTCTCTAGAAATGGCCGGAACCGGTTTTTTGTCTCTGAACGGATCCGGTTCCGGAACCGGGTTTTCGGATCTAGGTCTGGAACCGATTCTCAAGATCCGGTTCCGGAACCGGGTTTTCAGATCCAAGTCTAGAACCTGTTCCTAAGATTCGGTTTTGGAGCCTGTTTTTTCGGATCCAGGTCTGAAACCGGTTCTGATAACCGGATCTCCAAGAATCGGTTTCTCGCCGAACCGGTTCAGCCGGAACCGGAACTTTGTGGCCATCTCTATTTATAAATACCGATTTTTATTGATCTCCCGTCTTCTTTAGTTCAAAAGACATAGCTGTGAGCCGCGAAACTAGATACCAAATTTCACTATAATTAATACAAACAACTTCTTGGCAATGGTATTTTTCTTTTTTAAATGTTTTATAATAATACTTAATGAAATGAATTTATACTGTGATTGGACAAGAGTGTTATAGAATTTGCATAAGCCAGAGAAGCAGAAGAAAGGAAAACAAAATATTATGTTTACCGGATATGATACCAATAAATTGAAAATTGAAGGTCATATTATTTTTTTATATAAAATAAATTCTGTTATCGTTTCTAGGAAAATATTGTTGTTGTCAACTTGTTTACAATACGTGGTACCATCATATTGCATTACTAGAAAATGAAATATAGGTCATGTTGTCACTAAAACCCAGCGAGATGCATTATGAATGCTAATAAGATGTAACAATTATTTGGTAAAGAGCACTAAAAGGTTTCAGAATTAATTTGCAACTTCTGTTATGACTAAGTGTGATTATAGAAGCTCTGGAAGAAAATCGAATTTTCATCACCAAAGTTACGTCGTACTTATAGACTTCGAAACTGCGTTATACATAACTATAGAGTATCATATACGAAGTGCACACAAAAAGTACGTGCCTCTTCGTTCTAATTTCCAAAACAGGGAAATAAAAGGGAATTAATATGTGTTTGTTTCTCAACAAACTCTTCCTCTTTATTGATATAAAGTTGCCATTGCTCCGTCCATTTTGTGTAGCATGTAGCATAGTCATTTTTGGGAGTACGTTTCAGACACTGAAAAAAAAAAGTTACTGATAGAATGGCGTCCGCGAAGAGAATCATTGAGGTTTGAGGACAACCAGAAGTCACCTGGGGTTAAATCTGATGAGTACAGTAGGTGTGGAAGAAGTTTAACACCACGGGCACCAAAGAATGAGGTCATAACATTAGTACGGTGTGGCAGTGCACTGTCTATGCCGAAGTTGAAATTGCCATTTGTCAATTATGGTCATTTCTCAGTCAATCGTGTCAAAAATTCTGTGTTCGAAAGTGTACGACAATACTCGAATGTAACTATAGGGCAAAATGGTCTTTCGGAAGAAGGTGGGATAATGTTACTGCCTGGGAATACCACAAGATAGTGTACAGCACATTCTTATTGAATGCCATGTGACGAATATTTTCTTTTCGAGGGAGGAGTGAAGCTGTGTGTTTCTATTGTATCGACCGCCTTTTAGTTTCTAGGTTGAATAATCTGTGATTCGTCAATTTCACAACTCTTTCCAAGAAATTGCGCGCCCTCTCTTCTGAAACGTCTCAAATTTGCAACACTTGATTGAATCCTTGCCTCTTTTTGATGGTTATTAAGCACTCGGCTAACCTTGCGAGAAGAAACTTTCCTTTTGCCCAGTTCTTCTGTAATTGTTCGTTCTACTGTCCCCAGCCCCAGTGTATCACAGATCTCGAATATGGTGACACGCCTATCTTCCATGAAAAAAATTTCAACACGGTCAACGTTAGAGTCAATCGATACTGTTTTTGGACTTCTAGACCTCTTCTAATCTGTAACACTCGTACTTCCTGCTTTGAACTTACTCACCTCCTTACTAACAGTGTTTCCTGCACTATCACCACACACACACATCCTCCAATTGGCGATGAATATCGGCTGCACAATCTCCAGCTGCGATGAGGAATTTCACAATTACCTGTTGCTCTTCAACCGAAAATTCCATTTCCCTAGGCAGTATAGAAACTTACTAGTTCAGGCACTGTGACTCAACTACTGCCAACTTGTAAACAAAACCGACACTACTTAAAAACAAAAGATGGACATCTGCCGATGCCGTAGTTGGTTTCCTGAAATGACAAGGAAATGTGGACTTTAAAATAAAATAGCACCAAGGACGCCGATTTCTCTGTAAATTTTGGGGGGGGGGGCATTCAGATGCAGAAGGCAAATATATGAGGTCTTTAAGACAAATTGCACTCAAATTATGCCAAATTATTGTATATGTTCATAAATACAATATGGGGGCACACATAAGTTTTTTTGGGGGCCCTCGGCTCCCCAGGATCGGCGCCCTTGAATAGCACGTACTTTTGTTGTGCACCTCGTATATCGGAACCGCGCCCTGTCCATCCGCCTATCTGTGCAAAAGTATAAGAGTAAAATCAGTATTAGATAATGTGTTAGGTCTTCGGATATGAATTCAGCGTCTCAAGAAAATGTTCAATCTCCGGTGGTGCTCTATTTTAAGTCCATATAAATTTGTAAAATTTACGCGAGGAATAGTCTAAAGATACAGCCTAATCTTTTTTCGCAAGAGCAATGTATAAATAATCAAAATATTTTAGAATCTTACGTGTAGCAGGCAGGGCCGTGCCGTGGGGGGGAGCGAGTGGGGCGACGGCCCCGAGCGCCGAAGTAAGGGGCGCAAAAATCGGGAGAAAATGGGCAAAAGAAAGGAAAAATTACTTGGAATATATGTATGGGGGTGCTGTTGTATACTCTCGCCCCGGACGCTGATTTTCCACGGCACAGCACTGGTGGCAGGCGTAATAATGTTACAAACCATAATACAAACTGAATGCTGTAATGCTATGTAAGGAATCCATGATGGACTAAATATTTTATGAAGATAATGTTCTACTACGAAGAAACTTCTTAGTTTCTTCTCATTTCTGACAGCGAGTTTTTAAAATGTACATGAGAAATATGTAATCTTTTTCCGACATGCTTCGGTAGAACAAAAAAAAAAAAAAAAAAAAAAAGAAAAAAAGAAAAAAGAAAAAAAAGAAAAAGAAAAAGAAAAAAGAAAATTAAAAATCTCATCTGGAGAATTTTACGAAAGCCTTAAGTTCAAAATTCGGTGCAGACGTCTTGAATGATACGAGCGAAAAGAAATGCAAAGAAAATCTGAGTTTTACCTCCCACGGTTATGTCGTGTAGTTTAAAGTAGAAAGTGATGATGAAAAATAAATGAAATGGTGGAGTGAAGAAAGCGGGAGGAAACGGGAAAACTCCAAGAAAACCCACGCACACGGTTTTGTCTACCACAAACCCCACTTTGCACAAACTAGGATCGAACCAGGAACCCACGTACAAACCATATGAGACATTTACAACCGGACGAACAGAAGGACATGCATTAAAAAAATAACTTTTTTTTGGGATTGTAAGGATCATGAAACGTGTAAATCCTTTAAATCTTGGGTATGATTTTTTTCAAGATCACCATACTTTCTTCTCTCCTATAGCTTGAAAGTAAAAGAAAGAAAAAAAAATCTGAAAAGCAAATTAACTCCCTTAAATCAGATAGTCCCGCTGTACTGAAGAGTAGAGCAGGTTTCATACAGCGCAGGCGTCCATCGATCTTGAAATTCGAAGAAAGAGCTTTTCCGCACTTGCAAATGCATATTTACTAATTTCCGAGTATAGCAAATCCAAAATACATCTTACCAGGTATACAGCATACTAGAAGTGTTTCAATAATAGAATTAAGTTGATTAAGCTAATAACAGCTTTAATAGTAAATTGTTCTTCCAATGAAATAATGATCTTTTCCTGTAATTGCTTTAAAATTATGCTTTAAAAAGGCACGAACCACTAAACTTTTTCGTTACAATTTCTTAAATTAAATCATGTTAGGCAGAAGTTATTGCTGAAACATGTATTTATGAAATACTAAAGTCAATTACCCGCTTAAGAAAAATTAGTATATATATACTGCTCAAAACAATTAGGGGATCAGATGGATAAGGGTGTGTTTGACTCATATACATATATCATACAAGAAGGAATGCTTTAAGATACACTAGAAAAATGGGGCACACACTGGTGTTGGGGCACGAAAAACCTTGTTCACATGGCGTATGAAACAAGACGGTTATGTGTGCACCTCTCGAACTGCTCACAAACTGGCAAGACAACAACACTGATTGTTCCTTAATATGGCGTATGATCACCTCGAACAGCCAACACAGCCTCACACCCGCATGGGATGGATTCAATCAGATTATCAATGAGTTCTTGGGGGATGTTGTGAAATTCATCTAGAAGAGCGACTTCTAACTCTGGAATGGTTGTTGGAGGTACTGCCAAGCATATCCCAGACATGGTCAATTGAATTGAGATCCGGAGAGCATGCTTGCCACTTCATCCGCGCGATACACTCAGCTTCCAGCATCTCATCCACTAACCGAGCTCTGTGAGGACAAGCATTGTCATCTATGAAAAGGAACGAATCACCAATGGCACCAGCATTATCCGTAAGACGTTTTGCATAAGTTTTTATCTGATTCCCTAATTTTTTTACTAGTACATATATATCCCATTAGTCAGTCACTCTTTACTGTTACTGAAGCATTCTGTGATATTCGTCATTTCGATCATTTTTATATATCTCCCCTTTCGTGCCCAAGTTGCGGGGATGAATACACATTTAAACGGCATCGGAAGTGTCAGTGTTTGTCTCAGCGATCCCAAAAACAGCGATTTTGGATTCAGTCAGGGGATTCGGCACTGATATCGGTCATTTTCGATCATTTTTAAATACTCCTCCTCCTCTATGTTGTACAGTCAAAGTGAAATGATGATAATCATTCCGAACCTCATCTATGTTGAAAATTTGATGGACATCGGTCGGATGGTTCAAAAGATACGAAGTCATAAACATGATTACTTTCATTTACATCTATCTATCTATCTATCTATCTATCTATCTACCTATCTATCTATCTATCTATCTATCTATCTATCTATCTATCTATCTATCTATCTATCTATCTATCTATCTATGAATAAATAAATAAATATATACATACATACATACATACATACATACATACATACATACATACACACATATATATATATATAGGGTGAGTCAAAAGTCCTTGGACACCTGCATAAGTTTGAAAATCGACGGGAAAAAGTAAAGAGTGATGATGGGAACACAGGTTTGATGAGAAGCCGCAACTTTTTGGGTGTATGTAATTCATGGCCGCCATCTTGAAATCCACCATTTTGGATTCAATTCAATATTTTTAAATGGCAAGGGGGTGTATGACACATCAAATAACACTAACTTGAGCTCAAAATTTAGTGGTGTAGTTTGTTTTTTTCTATCTTGTACAGTTTAGAAGTTATTAATGTTCAAAGCTGGAAAATTATCTTGATACTGAATGCTACAACACATGTTCTACGTGTTGTCCATCCCGTGCAATGCACAACTGTAGTCGCCGCAACCACTCTGACTGCACACGGAGAAGAATGTCTCCTGAAATTTGGTCACAGGCTTGTTGGATGCTTTCCCCCAGGTGTCTCAAATCATGAATTGTCTCAGTATACACTATCTGCTTAAGAAGTCCCCATAGATAAAAATCAAGGAACGTTAAGTCAGGGGATCTGGGTTGCCACTCCACGGAACCACGGCGACCAATCCACTGACAGCTGTTCATCCAACCATTTACGGACACCAAGTCCATAGTGTGGAGGGGCTCCATCGTGCTGAAAATAAGATGGGAAAATGCCGTCAGCGTTCAGTATGGCAGGGAACACAAGGTCCTGCAGCAGCATCAACTACTGTGGTGCAGTTAAGGTGTTGTAAATGAAAAATGGCCCAATGATGCGGGTGTCATATATGCCACACGACACCATCACCTCTGCTGGACTATGTTCTCGACTCGGGTCAACCCAGTTCGGATTTGCGTCACACCAGTAGCGACAATTATGTCGGTAAACCTCCCAGTTCAAAGTGAAATATGCCTCGTTGCTGAACTTGGCAAACGCAGGACCCAGTTCGTGTTGTTCAGTAGCCCACATGCAGAACTCCAACCGGCGATCAGGGTCATCCTCGTTCAGTTTATGTTGCATGTGCAGCTTGTAAGGATGTCACTGATTGGCGTGCAATATCCGGACAACGGAGAATTGGCTTATTGCACATGCTAGGGACACACGACGGGTACTTCGTTTAGGGCTTTTTACAAATGACGCTACAACCGCCGTTGCAGTTTCCTCATTGGTGACAGTCTTTGGTCGTCAACTACGTGCCCTATCTTGAACAGAGCCCAGAATTTGGTGATCACGTGAGCCACCGTGCTGTGCGATACCGGTTCTCTGTCGGTGCCGTCTGTTGTAGTCAGCTGCTATTGTTCGGTAGCTGCGTTCCCCTGATATAAGGATGATTTCGATCTTCTGTTCACATCTCAGACCCATTTTAGATCACCTGGAGCAAAGAGAGAACTGGGTCAGTATCAAGGTAATTTCCCACCTTTGAACATTAATAACTTCTAAACTGTACAATATAGACACAAAAAAAAACACCACTAAATTCCTCAGCTCAAGATAGTGTTATTTGATGTGTCATACACCCCCTTCCCATTTAAAAAATTGACTTGAATCCAAAATGGCGGATTTCAAGATAGCGGCCATGAATGACATACACTCCAAAAGTTGCGGCCCCTCATCAAACCTCTGTTCCCATCATCACATTTTACTTTTCCCTTCGATTTTCAAACTTATGCAGGTGTCATCCAAGGACTTTTGACTCACTCTGTATATATATATATAAGTATAAATTAGTTTTGGAGAAATTCATTCGAAAAGGACTTATGCAAAGAGTAAAGTGTAATCTTTTTTCAAAAAAGGAGAAATGAGTTACGCCAGATTGTGGCGTTATTAATGAAGGATTTGTGTATGAAATATGAACAAAATAATGTGATATCTCAGATAAAATTGTCCAGAAATAACTCACCCCTTTTTGAATGTTCCCAGAGAAATAAGTTACATACTATAGTGTAGGGTAATAATAAAACATTGATGTATGAAAAATTAACGAAATTGTTAGATTTATTTTTTTAAATAAAGGTACTGTAATTTTTATTTTCAGCATTTATTTGGGAGTAGGGAGAAAAGTCAGCTCTCTATGGATTCTTACAGTAAGACTGACATTTAAATTTGTTGCTGATATGTTGAATGCTATAGCCTGCAGACGAATGTACCTACAAATCAGGACGAATAAACGGATTGCTAATCAAAATGATTTCTTTAGCACGTCGAGTCATGAAAAGTGTAAATTGGTTGACATCTCAAACTAATTTTTCCAGATCTCTCTCTCGATATATATATATATATATATATATATATATATATATATATATATATATATATATATATAAAGAAGTTCTGGCTGTGAGTGATTCTCTAACACGAAGGCCAAACTGCTCAAGCAAGAGACTTGAAATTTGAAGAGAGCATAGGATTTGTGATGGATGGTCCCACTAGAAAAAGATTACTGGAAATTCTACTGTTTTTTGAAATTTCCTCCACGAAGAAAGCAAAAACAGGCTGGAAGGAAAAAAGGTTGAAGTTATAGTAGTTATAACAGGATAATCGTATTTCGAAATCCTTTAAGCTAGGACACATGAATTTTAGTATTTAGACTTCTCGTTTGAAATAATTAAAGATGTATTTCAGCTTTTTAAAAACATTTCCCCTAGAAGGGGAGAAAAAAGAGTGAGGGCTGCAGTTGTTTTAATAAGATGGCCGCTTATCGAGATCCCGTAAGATTAGAGTTATATTAGCGATATGGGAAGCAGGAGACCATAGGCGGAACAAATACTGGAGTTTGGGGATGGATTCCTCAGCTAGCTCAAGGCTAGTTTGATAAGTGGTGAGAAATTAAAAAGATGTTTAAAATAAGCCTTACAACATTAGATCAGAGACATCTAGTGATATCGTTGAAAAAGTGTATACTTGAACATGTCAGTCACGCATTTAATACGGTGAACGAAAATTAATAAGGATACTTAGTATTGTTTCATAGCGAGTTGTTTATTTGCTTAAAATTCTGAATATCTAACAAATAATAATAATAATAATAATAATAATAATAATAATAATAATAATAATAATAATAATAATAATAATAATAATAATAATAATAATAATAATAATAATAATAATAATAATAATAATAATAATAATAATAATAATAATAATAATAATAATAATAATAATAGTAAGCTCTCAACACCATGGATGCCCCACGCAACACCTCAGGGTGTCTCGACACACAAGTTGCGAAGCTCTGCTCTAAATTACCAACTTTAAAGTAATCTATTATTTATTGGCATCTTCATTCCAGCCCTTTACAGGTAGTTCCTGTTTTACAATGAAATAATGAATAAAAATTAACCAATTTTTATACAATCTGCTTAATGATGCCTTGTTGAAACTCACTGAATTGTCGAATGAGCTAAGTTGTTCTTGTATTGGTAATTTCTATCCATCTTATGGCTATCCACAATAGTCTTCATTACCGCAGAGATGGTGAGCCATTCTTACATTCAATAGCAACTATATAGTTTGTGACATTCTCTATCAATCGCAGCGGCGGGGTGGCTCAGTGGTAGAGCGTTCACCTCCGGTGCTTGGCGTCCGTGGTTCGATCCTATCTCGCGCCGTGTGGACTTTGTGGTGGACAAACATTGTGCTCGTGGGTTTTCTCGGAGTTCTCCCGTTTCCTCCCACTTTCTTCATTCCACCATTTCATTTATTTGTCATAATCACCGCCTCCTTTAGCCTTGCCGGCATAAGCGAGGGACGTAAAACTCACAGATTTCATTTCTTTTTTTCTATCAATCGCAAGTAGATCAAGCCACTTATAACAACTAAACTGCAACTTTAAAAATGTTAGATGTACTGCAGCAGTGAGACTCATCGCTTCCCTGTTTCTCGAGCTCGCCCAGTAACCAAGGGCTGCCAAGTTTTGAACTCTGATCACCCGTACATTCACAGCTTGAGTCCTCCAAATTCAATTTCATCAAATTAGAACCTTATTTCAGTTAAACACCTCCATGTATGTTTTTTTTTTAATTCTATATTCAGCAATGTTCGTTAGAGAAACAAAATAAAGTTGATTGGAAACTGTAATCAACATTTATTTCTCAATAGACTTATACTTGTTTCCATTTTTTAGAATCTTACTTTGTGATTCTGATCACAATAGGGTACGCATATAAGACTATTTTTTTATTTCATTTATTTATTTTGCTAAATGATAACAATAATGATCGAATCATTGCTTTTAACCAATAAAAGAAAAAAATCTTTGAGTTTTACGTCCCACGATTATGCCGGTGAAGCTAAAGGAGACGGTGATGATGAGTAATGAATGAAACGGTGGAAATACGAAAGTGGGAGGAAACGGGAGAACCCCGAGGGAACCCACGCACACGGTGTTTGTCCACCACAAACTTCACTTGGCGGAGGCTGGGATCGAACCCGGGACCCCAATCACAAGGGGTGAACGCTCTACCACTGAGCCACTAATAAAAGAAAGTCAGTGTCAAAATTATTAGATCACCTGTCAGGCACGTAGCCAAGGGGGGGTACGGGGGGTCCGGACCCCCTCCTTCGACACCAGAAATGAAAAAATTAAAGAAGGATGAAACAAAATGAAATGAGAAAAAGAAGGATCAGCGTTAAAAATTTAAAAAAAAAGTATAGAAACTTTTGATTACTCTTCCTTATGAAGAGATTTGTATTACTTGCAATACATGGTGGCGAGGTTTCGACATATCCTGGAAGAGTCAGGGAATTTGAAATTTCTAGGAAAGTTACAGAATTCTCAGGATTTCTGCTACTAGTCAGGGACATTTCAAGCTTCCGAAAGCATAGTGCCGTTGTGTAACAGCGTGGACATTTTTATCATAATTTTTCGTCATCGCATCCTTGCAGTATCAAACATGTTATTAAAAAAATAATTTACTACTGCTTCTTTAACCTGTCATTTGGAACAGACAGTAGATGACGGAATAATGAAAACAAAAATTTATGTGGAAAGAAAGTGCTGTTAACGTTTGGTTCAACAGAGAAGGGAAAGCAGATATCGTAAATTATTTTACAAGCCATTATTGAGTATGTACTTTTTATATGAAGTGAATATGTACTTTTTTTTATAAAAGTTGAGGTCATAATGAAAGAAAAATTGTTATATTTGAATAAACAGACGAAGGACGTAAATATTATTTAATCTTTTTCAATACGATTTTTTTTTAAATTTTACTCGAGATCTCTTCATAGTTCGTTATTAAAATACTTACCAACATATCCTCATTTTATTGTCCTAACAAACCAATGTATATTGATAGTTAAAGCGAATAATCACTTTAGCCCTAATTCGTTTATATTTATTTAAATCACCAAGTTATTATAATAAACATATCAACTAATAGCTACTGACCATTTTTTAGTTCTTCGAAAATACCTGAATCGTGTCAGATATCGTTAATTTATTCTTCTGTTTATACATACATTACAGATCAACAACAACCATATCTTTGTGTACGCATCCTGTAAATAATAATGTTTTTTCTTTTAACTATATATATATATATATATGTTTGATTATTGTGCCTCTGATCATTTATTGACAAAATAGGTACAGATTGACAATACCATTATAATAAGAATATATCGTTGTATAAAATGTCGCCCAGAACGGGAACTCCGTAACAGTATTACAGTGTAGGAAAGAACCCTGGATATTTTCAAAACATTCACTTTTTGAATAGCCCTCGTATTAATTATTATTACATCAACCCTCGTATTAATTATTGTTACATCAATATAAGTATTTTTCTTCTCTTTTCCTTCTCCACATATATATATATATTAATTCATTCATAACAATATTTTATTTTATTACTAATCACATTTCAGAAAAACGTCGATTCAAAAAAATCCTTTATGGGTCTATCCAAAATTATAACTAACTGATGACCTACGCAGAGTTACTAGTTAATTGTTCCTTTTTACATCGAGCGATAACATTCATATACAAATAACATTATTTATAATTAAGATCGTCATCATATCAAAACGACAACAAGATCAGAAGGCAATAATTACATTTAGAAGCTTCAATTTAAGATCAATGTCATAAATTTCAATTTAACACAATCAAATCTCTTTTGAACACGTAAGGTAAAATAAAGATAAACATAACACTCAAAGTTATTACAAAGATAAAATAAATTAATCACATCATAACATGTTGCACATATATAAAGTCCAAATGAAGTACTCATAACACAACTCGTAACATCCAAGAGAATAGATTAAAAATTGTTATCCAAGTTTAGTTTAGTTAACACATCAAGGTTGACTAAAGTTTCAACTAGCTTTAGCCATTTCCAACTTTAATCTGATACTTATTTTCCTGTTCTTGTTCTACCTTTTCATTACGTTGCTGAAACTTCTGATGAAGTCCAACTCTAGGTGGATCTACAATAACAAATATCTTCTTTCCAGCTACTTTCTCCACTACGGTGGGCAAAATATCTTCAGTCCGTCCGACAAAATATTCGCTGTTTGTGATGACATTCTTTACAGCATTGGCTCTTGTATCTTCAATTGCCTGGCTCGACATTTCTATGCCAAGAATTTGAGCACACTTCTTAGCAAGAGAAAATCCAATTCCTCCAGTGGCACAACACGCATCTATCAAGGAAGTTTCTTCGTCAACTTCAATCATTCCCGCAATGGAAGTATAAAGCTGCTCGGCTCCCGAAGTATTCACTTGAAAATAAGAATCTGGAGATAATCGGAAACTCATGTCACAGATAGTTTCTTTCACACATTCTAACAGCTGCAGTGGTGGAGGTTTCTCACCTTCTTCCTTTTCAGTGAAGATCTGGAAATAGAGCGATGTTACATTCAAGCTGTTTCCTTCTCTGTTTTGGAAATAATAATCTTTCAAATCATCCTTAATTTTTCCTATAGGCAAACGCCTCAGAAAATCTGCAAGTCCTTCATTCTTCTCTTTTCTTTCTTCTGTCCAACCTGCTAAATCCAGATTTCTTCTCAGCAACAAATCCGTCAGTCGCGTGAGTGAAGATTTTATTTCTTCAGTCTTCTTCTTCAACTGTTCTCCATAAGTAACATCCCACAAAGGTATTGTAGCCTGTTTTATTCTATCTTCTACAAGTAACTCAACTTTCGCCTTTTTAGAATCCTTATCATCAGACTTTTCCAATTTTCGCTTACGTTGATCAGTTCCGGCAACTTTGGCTGAAAGAACTCGCTTCTTCCTACTGTATCCATTCAAGGTCTTTACTGCCTTCTGTTGGTCTTCTTCAGTTTTGAAGATCAAATAAATCCAAGAACTCGCTCTTTTCGGTGACCTAATAGTATGGCTTCCCAACTTCAAATCGTCTGTCAACAATTTCTTCAATTCCCCTAACCTGTATAATCTCGGCAGACCTTTCACTTCAATTTTGAATACGCCTGTAGTAGTGATGGTGGTGATCTCCTTGTCCGAAGATGGTGGTTCTTCTTTAATTGCAGCATCTTCCGCATCCCCATTCACCACAGATTCAGTTGTTTCGTTTACATCCTGTTCTTCAATATTTTCATTTCGTTCATCGACCTTCTTCTGATCTTCTTCCGGTTCTACTTTCATGTTCACACCAGTACCATTCACTTTTTCAATCAATACTTGTAAGTCCTCTTTCAAATTACGCTGTAGTCGATCGAAATTTTCATGGATACCCTGAACTTTATCTGCAAGAGACTTGTGTTGGGTCAATATTTGCTCGAACTTTTCATCATTCGATTTCTTCATATGCTCCAGCATCTCATCATTCGATTTCTGTATCGATTTCTGTATCTGTTCTAGCTTTTTATTGTGTTGTTCGAATTTAGCATCTAGTAGTTGACTAATCATATCAATAAGATTAGAATGGGAACGTTCGGACACAGTTACGGCATTTCCAGACATGGTTTCATCTAAAGTACAGGGCACTTCTTCAATCTCCGAATCCTGCATAATGCCAGTTCTTTGGATTTTCTTTCCACTTCTCAAAGTAGTGAAACTCATAAAAGGTAAAATATGCACATAAACTCCGTTCTTACTATCCTTCGGAACTAAAGGTTTTCGGTATAGTTTCGGGTCTACGGCACCAGATAAAGCGAATAATCACTTTAGCCCTAATTCGTTTATATTTATTTAAATCACCAAGTTATTATAATAAACATATCAACTAATAGCTACTGACCATTTTTTAGTTCTTCGAAAACACCTGAATCGTGTCAGATATCGTTAATTTATTCTTCTGTTTATACATACATTACAGATCAACAACAACCATATCTTTATGTACGCATCCTATAAATAATAATGTTTTTTCTTTTAACTATATATATATATGTTTGATTATTGCGCCTCTGATCATTTATTGACAAAATAGGTACAGATTGACAATACCATTATAATAAGAATATATCGTTGTATAGTAAAGTAGTTTCGATTGATCGAGCTCCAGGGCCTTTAGTATTTCATGTTACGCTCCCCCCCTCCGTTACGAAATCCTGGTTAAACGAACCAATGTTCCAGTAAAACAGTTTAGAATGATCAATACCCTTGTGTGATGGCCACAGTATTTCATGTCACGGACCCCCCCCCCCCGTTCACGAAATCCTGGCTACGTGCCTGCATCCGTACATTTTGAATAGCAACCAGTATCTGAGTTGTTAAGGTGGATCACTAGGTGTTCTCGGCGCTATGCAAAACACAGCTTGAATTGTGCGATGTTGCCAGGTAGTGTCGTGTTTTCACTGGTGCCAGATAGTAAAAAGAAATAATAATGGAATTGTGCGTGGATACTTACTGGAGAAATTAGTTGTCGACCCTTACTGCAATTCACAGCTAAGTTCCGCTTCTCGAACTGCAACGCTAGAATCCAGGAATTAAACGTACAAATTTGGCAACAACGCATTATGGCGTTCTGCGTAAGTTTCTTCTCAAAATCTATTTCTTTAAATATAAATTAATATTTAAATAAAATGTGAAACAACATTAAGAAAGGTCAAACAATATATTTATTTCGTAATAAGATCGTTACTTTTAAAGTACTTTACACATTCAAATAAAGATTTCATAAAATTGAGCACTTCTAGTAAGATCTACAGCAAGTGCCATCTTGTGTGCTTATTGTAAAACGAACCAAATATTTTCTTCTGTTTGTTACATTCTTCGATATCAGAAGACACAACCAAATGAATCAGTGTCTTGTGTTGTAGCTGAACCATAACTTTATCTTATAGTACAATACTTATAATATGTAACGTTTCATTACGTAGTGGTTAAGGAAATGAGCTAAAATATGTACTGACTTCCGGGTGGTGATCCAGTGAAACGTATACAGTTGGCAGCCATGCCAGTAACTGCGGTGAACACAAAACTGGCGCCCTTGTTCAAAATCAGCACTGCGATTATGGTATGGTAATACTAAAAATAGTGGTATTGTTTATTGCAGACCCTAATTGTGTTGTGGGAAGTGTAGTAAACACTACATAATACTAATTCTGAATAAGACTGTATGCTGTTCAAAGTATTACCAATATTTGATAAGGTTTTATATATACAAAATTAATGACTTTCCATTACTCTATTTATGTTTGGTTGGGAGCATAACCGATACACTCAATTTAACATACTTGTTTTATAACTAAGGACAAAAGAAGATATCTGCCACGTGTTTGAAGAAAGGCCAAGTAGGTCATTGCACGACTAAACGTATACCAGATTCTGGAAAATCCACTCCCGACAAGCCACGAGTGAAAAAAGAGGTACTAAAACCATGCTTTTGCAAATTGAACAAGCATCAAACCCCTGCCATCTTTCACCGTCACAAATTGAGGGTAAAACGATTTGGACTATTTCCAGAAGATGCGGAAGAAGATATCGTTTCTTTCTACCTTCTCCTCCTCCTGCTTTCTTGGCCCTGTCAATTTCGTTTATAGCGGTTTCTCTTGTTGATGAGTTCATTGGATGTAGAACCACCCATCTCTGATGCCTTCTTATCTCCATCCTACGAGATGTATTAGAGCTCTTTAGAGAGCAATGAAGCGTACTCTGAAATGAATAAGCTCTAACATTTCTTCTCTTTAGAACAAACTAAGTGCTTGCCATTCAGAAAGAAACTTCTCAAGATTTTTTTCTCTTAAAGATCTTGTCTTTTCGGGAAGCTCTTGCATAAAAGCGACAAACGTGGGTTTCTGGAAAAGACGGGAAAACAAAGAAATTTAGGTTGAAATATATTAAAACTGTGTGACGAATGGAGAGTAAGGAATTAGCCAGTACTCTATAAGAGGTTTTTGGGGGAGCTGCGGTGTCTGAGTGGTAGAGCGTTCACCTCTGGTGCATGAAGTTCTTAGTTCGATCCCAGCTCGTGCCAAGTTGAGCTTTGTGGTCTACAAACACCGTGTTGGTAGGTTTTCTCGGGTTTCTCCCGCTTCCTCCAACGCTTTTCACTCTACCATTTCATTAATTTCTCATCATTACCGTCTTCTTTATCCTAGCCGGCATAATTGTGGAACGTACAGCTTAAAGATTTCATTTTTCTATAGAGGGTTTTACACAGTTGAATGCAAGGCCGACTCTATCATATCTGCAGCATATGCATTTACACGGAGCGGTAAGTTTCGAGGAGCGCCAAAATCTGTAATAACTATATTATTTAAAATACGTAAATATTTCTTGTTGGAAACAGATTCCATGATGATGATAGTTAAATTTACTAAGCTGATCTCCTATTTGAATACTACATTCATAGATCAAATTTAGGTAGCATTAGTTTAAGGTCGCATGGACAGTGCTAAGCAAATGGTCAAATAAATCCCAGCATGAATTGCTTGATTGTTGTCAAATACAAGAACTCAATTCTCGAACAGTAGCAAACACCTGTTCCATTTAGTTAGTTATCACAATTTTGATATAAAAACTAGTCTTGTCTTTTCTACAACCAGATCGTTATCATTGAAAGGGGAAACAAGTTCTTTATTTATTTTTTAAGAAGGAAAATCAAGAAATAAAAATAAAAGAGCTAGTTCTGCTGATATTTCAAACTGATACATTGAGATAGCTCGATATTGAATTCTATAAAAATGATTACCATCTTTCAGGTGTGTTTGCTTTATCTTTCACTAACATAATTGATTATTATTTAAAGAAAGAAAAAAGACACAACGAGATTATATTTGTATTGGTTAGGCCATTCTGAGTGCGAGTGCTTTTCCACTTTCTGCACTCTACCTTAATCAACCATATCATGTTCACCGTCTCCTTTAGCCACGGTGCATAATCCTTGAACGTTAAATTTTTAGTCGAATTTTACGTAGAAGCTTTTATCATATACAAACAAAGTTCCTTTTATTTTTAGCTCTTGTTCCTTGAGAGTCTACTTTACTAAAAATAATACAAAATTAACCATTTTTCTTTTGTTTGTTTTTCATAAGTGAAAGGAGAAATGAAATACAACTTACCACAATCATTGATAATGTTATTCTACAACGGAAAATATGAACCTCAAGAATTTTTACTGTTGCCATCCATATAAATTACAGTGTTGCCAGAATAGCATTTGCCCCAAAATCTAAGTTAAGGCAGAGACTAGAGGAACAAACTCAATTACATGTATCATATAGTCTTGGAATCCTGTAAACTACTTTTTTAAATCATAGTTGTATTTAGTTTGTAATAAATAAAATAGTTTTAACGCACAGTTATTAAAGTTAAGTAATAACGTTATTTAAAAAGTAATTCATAAGATACCAAAACAACATGATACATAGTCAAATGCAGTTGAGTTCGTTCCTCTAGTCCCTGCCTTAACTCAGATTTTAGGGGATTTATTATTCTGGCAACACTGTAATTTCTATAGATAGCAACACTGAAATTTCTTCAGGTTCATATTTTCTGTTGTATAATAACAAGGTGACCAGAATTGTTACTTGCAAAAACGGGACGCATACGAATCGGCGACGGGGGGTAGATATCTGACTTCCAGGTTGCATTTTTGGGACTCACTAGTGTTTTCAATTATAAAATACATAAGTAAGAGTATCGTTTCTAACTTAAGTACTTTTAACTACTAATAAACTACTTACCTCATTATTGAACATCCGTTATTCTTTACTATATCATCTAGTGTAACTTTCACTGGTGTTTTTGGGATGACTGGATCCTCTTTGACAGTTCTTTGTTTCCATTCAACAGTTTGTAGAAATTAATACAAGACTGATCAAAATTAATCTTACTGATCAGCACAGCTTTCAAAGTATCTATAGACAGTTTGGTTTACTCACTTGTCCATGAAACATTCATGTGCGAGAATACACGTTCAGTTGGATCATTAGTCCTGGGTAAACAGAGAAGGGACTCCATAGCTTTTAGAAGACTTGAGTACGGTACGTTAGAACAGAAATGCGAAAATACTTCTACCCAGAACTTGTCAGGAGATACTCTATTTGAGTTTCAGTTAGTAATGCTGGTGTCAAGTATTCTTTTAAATACACGCAGTCGTCGTAAAGAGCAGTATCATCAATCTGAACGAGAGGACTATTTTCTTGAATAAAGTCTACAGTTTTTGTATATCCTGCCAACATGGTATACCTTTAAGCGTAATCTAAATTGCTTCAAAAGTTTCAAGGTCTTTTATTCACTTATCTAAATATTCAACTACAGTTTGATAGAAAGTATGATCATACTGACGAATCTTAGCTCCTTCAGAAATAAAACTTCCCCTATCCAAATTCTCAAGGGTCTTCCTCCCAGCTACTGAAGTGAAGCAATCTTGAGATTTTGAAGCTAAATTTTTCTTTAAATTATATAAAACAGAAATTACCTCAAAAACTGTAAATGTTTGATCTTGTATTTTTTTCTACTGCGAATTGGAAAGTTGATGACTGATGAAGTAAACCCATGCTCGGAACATTCAGAAGATCCAGACACAGCTGAACCTTCCCAATGAGAGTTGGTACGGAAGAGTGTAGAATTTGAATTGACCATTTATATTTTGAATAATAATTACAGGATACCTGGGTCACTTTTGCTTAAAAACGGAACATTTAGGCGTCCCGTTTGAGAATTAAAAAAAAACGGGACAGCGGTTGGAAAAAGGGACTGTCCCGGCTAATACGGGACGTCTGGTCACCTTGAGAATAACTTATCTATGATTGTGGTAAGTTGTATTTCATTATCTGCTTTCACTTATGAAGAAACAAGCAAAAGAAAAATAGTAAATTTTGTATTATTTTTAGTATAGCAGGCTCTTAAATGCCATCTACATCGTTTCGGCTGCATTGTCATAGGTAGTCCACCTTACTTTACAGTAAATTTTGATCAGAACTGCCAACCCCAGAGAACAAAATTATCGATTTTCGTCTTTAAAATTATCGTATATTACTAAAACTTGACACATATTCATTACACATTTGATAGTTGTTGAAAAAAAGTATATCAGTTTCCACAGATGATGACCTGTACCGTGACAGTACTGATGATGTATAATGTTCCTTATTCATGTTCCTGTTTACATTATTCATCTTTTACGTTCATTTACATCATTTACATCTTTTACGTTCATTTACTGCTGTGCATTGTTTTTGTCAACATACAGATGGGGTTGGAGGCCAAAGTGGCTTAAATTAGCATTATTTACCATTTTAGATACTAGTGTTTTATTAGAATAAATAAAGGTAATTCTACAAACTTATAAGCTTATACCTACATAATGAATCTTGACAGATAAACGTCTAGTTATACGTAGATGGATAAAAATCTATAATACTTGTAGAATTTTTTGTATTTATTTTAATATGAATCTCAACCAACACCATCCTCATATCTATAGATAATACCTTTATTGCACTACATGCTGGCATTTCCGATACTTGGACACACCATCACTATAACTGAGAAGCTTTTGCTTGCATCTCCTCTATAATAGCACCCTGTATCCAACCACAATAATTCTCTCCTATTACTAAAATCACCACTCTGGCCATAGAGACGGCATCACCGTCTGAGGCCCGCCCATCGTTTGATGGGAATGAAAGACAGAGGAAAAAAAAAAAAAAAAAAAAAAAATGACCAGCACGACCTTTTCTTCCAACTCCGGTTATGTGCTATTTCGCTGAAAATACATGCACTCTTTGTAGACACTGCATTTTCCGAGTTGGTTACATACCTTAGGAACATAAAGGATTCACAATAAAACTGTACTTTTATAGCAAATTATAATACAATATTTTTTGCTGTTACCCCAAACTGAGAGATGTGCGCAAAGCTTAGCTTTGAAACTGAATATTGATTCCGCTCTGCTGAAGGAAGGAGCTTTGGTCTACGGCAACTGGTTTGTTTCATTCTCCAGATCCGTTCACTGTGAACAATCGCGCATAAGATTTGAAATTTATCCTTAAAGTCTCAATTATGGCTGTTCCTAATTCCGGAATTCCGGATTTTTTCGGAACGGAAATTCCAATTCCGGAATCAGAACACAGTTTCAAGACGTTCCGGAATTCCGGAACGTTCCGGAATTTCAGAACGTTTCGAAATTCCGGAACTTCGAAACGTTCCGGAATTAGATGAATTCCGAATTCCGGAATACGAAATCGAGTTCCGAACACCCCTACCAACGACTCATATAAGATTATAATATCATTATGATCACGCTAGTGGGCCTTATAAGACTGTAAGTTATTAGAATCACGCTAGTGAGTCTTATAAATTTGTAATGTTATTAGGATCACGCTAGTGGAACTTATCAGATTGTAATATTATTAGGAATACGCTAGTAGTTCTTATACGATTGCAATATTATTAGCATCGTGCTAGAGGGCCTCAAAAGATTGTAATGTTATTAGGATCACGCTAGTGGAAATTATCTATAATCAATATAATCTGAGCACTAATAAGCACTAAATCTTAACATAAAAATTTGCTATTTCTGATAATGTGATTTGGTCAACTTCACGTGACTAATTCTCCAACAAAATGACACAAACTCGGAGTAGAAATTTGTAGCTTTAATTCTGTTTAGAAATTTTAATTCTTAATATAATTAAAACTTAATTTAATAAAAATCGAAAGAGAAAAGTATCATTTTTTTAAAAATAAATTCACATTCCACTACCCTTAGCCTTACTGGTTAATTCTCTGAAGTGTAAACACAAAGTTAGGTTAACATTTAAATCTAGGCCATAGTTTTCAATTTCCCTTACTTATATTTTATATTTTTAATAGGGTTTATTACTTTGTTACGTTTTGATTTTGTGTTTAGATGCCCTTTTTCTTTAAAATTGTTGGGTGTTGACCCGGGTGCCACCGCTGCATACATATGATATGATATACTCTAAATTCTAAGCTAGAAATACCTGGTAAAATGGGGAACTGCGATTCTGTTCCAAGGACTCCAGAAAAATCACACTACTTTTAAAAATATTTCATTTAGTTTTATTAGACATCCTCCTGATGTCAAAGAAGAATATTTCTTCAAATCACGGAATGCATCCAGAATCTTTCACAAGGTGTCATATTTCATATTATGAAGTGTGGCGAAATTCAGGATGATGCGAAATTAGGAAAACTTGCCATATTGTGTTGGGATTATAATTAAAAATCACTTTCTAGCAAGAAAACAGTACTTTCATTACAGTTCATGCAAATTGTAAGGAAACAAATAAAAATCGAAAGATAAGAAATTATCATTCAGTTTTTTTCTTTTTCAACACACGCTCTTCTTTCTTTAAGCTCACTGGTCAGTTCCCTGGAGTGTAAACACAAAAACAGGCAGGTTGTAACCATTCTGAAGTGCCAATGACGTTATTGGCCACGATTTCATTGGTGCAGTTGGTTCATGATTTATATACAAGCGCAAATAAAAACATATACAGATGCATGTAAAACACTCTTCGGAGTTTTCCATATTAGTATAGAAACCCACGTATTCTAGGCAAATTCATAAAACGTGTCTGATACGACGTTCTTTCTTTCATTTTCACTGCATTAGAAGACAATTAAGAACCCATTTTACAAAGAGAAAAACGCAATAAATATACATTCTTTTTGTTTATTTGTTTGAAAATCTAGTTGTGTTGAAAGAAGATATACGCACAAGATCTCGACGTTATTTTTTCAATGAGAAAAAATGTTACATCACGATTTCTTGAAATCTCCCAACTGACTAGCACGTGAGGACTTCACGTGGCCTAAGGTAATTTCTCCTCACGTGCCCCTTCAAGTGACGGTGCATTTGTTGAGAAACAGAGACTAAGACAATCGCGCTTCCGTCATTTGTAGAAGACATTCTAAGGCTGTCTGTGTCTTCCACTACTTAGGAGGTCTCTCGGGAAGATCCTGGTGGGAGGCAGGAGTCTTAGATCACCTGATGCTCACAAGGCTTTTAAAACGTGTCTCTTCTTCGGATAAAATCCTTAAAGGTTTCTTAAGAATATGCAACGTACACCTGATTGTTTGCTATCGGCTTTAAAGATGTTAAATTCACTTTCGTTGCGAAACAAAAAATATTGACATTGTGAATGTCGTGCACATGAATTAGGAAACATTTTTAATTTTATCGTGTTCATGAACGGAGGAAATATAAATTAATTACTATAATGAACTGTAGACAGCGAAACCTATCTGTATTGGCCAGCATGAGTTACATTAAAAAATGGCCACTATCTAGACCATAGGCTTTTAAAATTTATTTGATTTATATTCTAAGGGGGAGGAGTTGGGTTCAAAAGGGTAGACATAACTGACAATTTATGCAAAAATAAATAAATAAAATAAAAATAAAATAAAAAAATAAAATAAAATAAATATTTTACTAGCTCCTCATGTTTGGAAGACAAAACTTGATACGTAAACTCATTAGTGGACATACCCAATCAGGATTTTTAAAAAAATACACATACGAATTGCAATAAAGATAAAAAAGATACTGTAAGAATAAGACACCCTAGCAACCCTAGGAAGTGGTAAGAGGATGATAGTAAAAATAACTCATATTATTGTAAAATCCATAGTTTTCATGATCGCTCAGATGAAAAGTGACTTTCCGCCTAAATACAAGTTTAGCCTCCATCCTCATGGGACGAGAAGAGGTGAAAACTGGCTAAGATTAATGTCCAATTCATAGTTTCTGGGCTCGCTAAGCTGATTGATAACAGTTCCGATGGCATTTAGGCTCAAATATGATTAAGAAAATTGGTGTCAGCTGGCCAGTATTTATTATACTACTAGTTCTTTGTTTTGCGATAGGGATAATGCCGAAGATGTTGATGGTTGTTAGTTCTTTACTTCTAAATACGTCCATTAACCTACTCTTCCAGTGCAACACCAGGTATTTCAGCTAGTCTTATCTACAAAAGTGAATATCTGTTCATTTGTTTCTCCGGTATACAAATCTAAATCGTTTGCTTACCATACTTCAAAGTAAACGGAGAGACCGTAGTCTGGGAGAGACTGTAGGCTACTTAACTTTTCTTCTTATGTATATCCTAAAGGGAAACAAAGAGGAAGAATTAGCTTATATATAAGAATGAATATTAGTCTGTTTATTTGCCCGGTATACAAATTCTCTCTCCGTTTGCTTGGAAAATTCAACTAGAGGAAAATTACAAGTGAAAATTACCTACAATATGAAGAATTGAAAAAATTATATATATATTGTATACCTCTCGGGTCCTTGTCTGAAGACGCAAATTGCACTATGTGGCAAAGTCGCAGAACAATAGAGTAGATGTACCAATCCATCATTCATAGTTACATCGATTCTTTCAAGATGGAAGTTGATAGGCATTGACACTAGCACCACCTATTAGTGTGACAGTCGAACTATTTGATGGATTCGTAGAGTAAGGCTAATAGTTCCAAGTTAATCTGCGTGAGATTTTATTTCCCCGTAGGGGTTGAAGGAGGCCCCGGAGGGAATATCATTATACAGCGTTTTTCCTTTATTTTGACCTGAAGAATAGTGTTCTGTTGTCCGTGGGCGTCATTCTTAGAAAACACACACACAAACGCGCACACACACACACACACACAGAAAAAAAAACAAAATATGGTAGCACAAAGAACGTCGTAAATTCAAATTCACGATGACCCTGCACGGCAAAGTGGCATAAGTCAGACAACACTTGATAAGAACCACTTTACAAAGGGCCTCGAGTCATCAGCAAGCTAAAGAAAGACATAATTGACTTGTTGCCATTTATACCACTTATTCATCATCACTACTTGTCTTTAAAGGCCAGTGACCAGCATGGAGATGATGATGATGGCGTGTACTGTGACATTATTGATGATGTGTAATGTTGCAGTATGCCTTCCTTATTCATGTTCCTGTTTCTGATCTTTACAATAACTCCCTGATTGGGGGTACAAATACCCTCCTCTATTGTGGCCAACTCGCTGATTGAGGTTGTGCCAAAAAATAACCTTTTGCGCCGGGACCCCGAAGAGAATTATTACGGCGTTGAGTTCTCTTCTCTCTTGACAGAAATGAAACGTTCACTCAGAAGAGGATGCCATTTTGACAGCAGGGATGACGTCATTACTGAAGTTGAGATGTGGTTTCAAAGTCAAACTGCGAATTTATACAAAACAGGCTTAAATAATGTAAAGAACCGCTGACAAAAATGTGTCGCTAGGCACGGTGACTACGTAGAGAAATACCAAAACTTTTATACTGTCAGAGTTCTCCAGAGTAGATTTCTTCTAGGTCGTTGCACGAACTTTTTGACATCTCCTCGTACGTTATATGCAATGCTCGAAGTGGATCATATAAAATGGTATGATATACTCCGACACTTCTTTTTTTCCATTAGCTTTCATCTTTCAGAAAGAGGTTGTAAATGTAAAGTTTCTAATTGGATAGTACACATAAAAATTCAGGAATTTCAGAAATAATCACCGCAATTATAATCGAAATAACAATTATGGTAATTTTGCACAAAATCGATTCATAGGTGGTAGTATTTATAATAAAAGAAATCCAAATTCTGTGTTTACATGCAATCAATCCGATTCTATTCAAGAATGCGGAATACAGTGTGATATAATAGAACCATTTAATCATCAAAAAATTGGATGGACTTAGTCAAAACTGTAGTCCCTCCTGAGATTATAAGTAAAGTTAATATAAATAATGTCTAAAAGAGGGGACTTAATCTCAAATGAGATAAACGCCGCATTTCATAGTTACATAACTTAGTTATTGTATTTTTCTTTATGTTATTTTATCTTTAATTCTTCATCTAGTATAGCAATTATTTCTTTTAAATATGGAACAAAATCTATATTTTGTCTTTCCCGTGGTTCCTAATAAATATCGCTTGAGCCACAATACATATATATATATATAAAAGAACATTAAAACGTAAATATTATTTATTTTTACCTTCGTTTAGTGTTCAGGATACAACTTTTTAATTGAGGTATGTCCTCAAAACAGATAACGCATTCCAAGTCTGTTGAATAATAGGCTGGCATAATGGAAACCACATAATCACAACGTCCGGTCGGTTAACTGAGTATTATCGTGACGTAATAGATAGAGATTGAGTTTAACTTTAGATTGATGCGAGAAGTTAACCACCAGCAGCAAGGAGTATATAATAGGTTATGTTGTATTTCTATGTTCAATTTAACAAATAATTTTCTGAGTAATATTATTCCAATACGAATAAACCAATTCCTGAGATAGTAGGATTCTATTAAACAAAATTGTGATACATCAATAATCATATAAAGATAATATAGAGCATGAAAAGGTAATTATATACAAGATTTATTCACAAATGAGCAGCAATGAAGAAAGAATGAAACATAGGTTAGATTTAGTTTAGTTAGGTTGTCTGTAGAATTAGTAAGATTGGACAATAAAAGTTGTCTTGCACCAGTAATCAATATAAGCTTTCTTCATGCGTAGAATACCATGGGCATTTAGTTGAAAAAATTGTCGGGTTACAAAATGAACCTTAATATTGGCGTTATTCATGGCACGAAGAAACACATCACTCCGAAATTATCCACCGTTATCACACAAGATATGCTCTATAGGCCCGCAGTGTGGTATATATACATTTAGGATACGATGAACTATTGCTGATGAAGTGGCTTTACGTAGTGGGTAGGCTACTACATATCGCGTAAAATATCCAATACAGTAAGAAGATATGTTTCACCAGATGCTGCTCTCGGAAGTGGCCCATACAGATCTATAGAAATGAAGGAATGTGGACACTCCGGTATTATTGACAACATAGGCTTAATTCTCATACATTCCTCGCAATCTTTAATATAGTTTTTAATTTGAGATCTAAGCGATTTCCAATAAAGATATTTATTAATTAATGAATACACTTTTGAATATCCAAAGTGTCCAAAATTATCGTGATAAGCTTTTAATATTAAAGGAACCAATTTTGGAGGTACACAAATTTTAGTTCTATGATCATATTTGAAGTCTTTAATTACCAACACATTATTAGAAATTCGATACAAGGTATTCCATGAATGGGGACAATCACATCCTTTCAAACATGTCAAATGTTGTATAATGCTTGCATAAGGTTCGTGATCCCGTTGAGATTTTTGTAAATCATCCAATGAAATGTTAGAAATTTCTTCCTGTAAAACCTTAAAAGCATTTATTGTTAGTATATGATGGTTTTCACTAGGGAATAGTCTAGATAATGTATCTACTGGGATGTTCTCTCTTCCTTTTATATGTTTAACTTCAAAATCGAAAGATTGTAATTCCAGCGACCATCTTAATAAGCGACTATTGTAGCCTTGTATTTTTCTTAAATGGCATAATGAACTATGGTCGGTAAGGATTGTAAAGTGACATCCAGTCAGATAAGGTGCAAATTTCTGTAATGAAAACCTCACAGCAAGTAGTTCAATTTCTGTGATCGTATATCCCTTTTCCGCATTTTTCAGAGTACGACTTACACAGTGAATTACCGATGGTTCACTAGAATCAAGTGCTGGCTGCCAAAGGATTCCCGAAACTCCAGAGAGAGCGCCATCAGACTGAACGAAGAAAGGACGTTCATAGTCTGGATGATTTAAACGTATATTTCTCATTATACAAAATTTCAAATGTTGAAAACTTTGTTCTTGAGAATCCCCCCAATGCCATAAAGTTCCTTTCTTTGTTATAGAAAATAGTGGTTCAGCTAGTTCCGCAAATTTAGGAATTGATCTTCTAAACCAGTTAAACCAGTTAAAGAGTCCGAGTACTTGCCGAGTTTCCTTTAAATTAGTGGGGGTTGGTAAATCTCGAATCGCTTGAACTTTGGCTTCACTGTAACACAGACCATTGTTAAAATAAATAGAAAGATGATAGGTAGAAGATTAGGAAGTTCTCAGAACAATTGATGTTAAAAGAATTAAAAGTTTGTATCCTGAACACTAAACGAAGGTAAAAATAAATAATATTTACGTTTTAATGTTCTTTTATATATATATATTGTGGCTCAAGCGATATTTATTAGGAACCACGCGAAAGACAAAATATAGATTTTGTTCCAACGACAACCCGACCCGAGATGACCCGATTGGCCCGACCCGATCCGTAACCCGACCTGTTTGAGAGCACTATGGTCACGACACTGGGTGAACGACAAAATGCACTCCCATTGGGAATTAAACCCGGACCACGTGTACCGAAGCCTTACACGTTAACCACTAGCTAGATCAAGCGGGGGATTTGTATATGCATCTTAATGAATATTTGGCACTTTTGAGGTTTGGTTATTTCTTTATATAACTGATACCAATGTCCGACGTGGGAGAAATTTATTTTTTCTTGCTTTAGTTTTATGTGACGAAATTTTTCTTCAAGGTCAGTGTTCTCACCTGCTCGGACGGCAGGGTGTCTTCTCGGAAGGCAGTAGCAAGAGTCTCTTGGCGGAAACAAAAGGAAATCGTTTAACTACAATGATAAGGGTTGAGGAAACGGGAGAACACCTGTGATTTTTTCCAACCCTTCAACTTTCATTCCAAAATAAGTTCTTATGATTCTGGACCCTTGCCACTTTGATTTTTCTTTCTCGGTAATTAAAACGTATTTTACAGTATATATAGTTGCAAGTAAGAAGATACATAATATGAATTTTGTAATTTAAAATTTAAAAATACAGTATGATAATTAATTATAAAGTACTAATTTTATTTCATCACTTTCAGCACAACAAATGAAATTCAAACAATTTGCACCCTGGGTCTTGGTCATCAATACTGTGTCTTATTCTTTGTCTTGCACAGTCAAATCTTGGTCCTGCATTTCGTAGTCTTGGTAGTCTTTCATGCTATACAAGAGCCAAGAATGCTCGCCTCATTGGTACAAATGAAGACCAAATGTGATTTTGATTATGGTCTTTCATACTATACGGAAAGCAAGAAAATATGCTCATCGCTACTTGGTGATCACCAAAACAGGGCCAAGAGCAAGATTACTATGCACTTTGTCTTCCATATCCAATCTTTATCTTATTCTTGTATCGATGTTCTTGGGCTTGGTGAAATAAAATGAAATATTCAGTTTAAGTTCCCTCGATTCTGCACCGAGGCTAAGGGATATGGTGACTATGAGAAATGAATGCAATGGTGGAATGAAGAAAGTGGGAGGAAACAGGAGAACCTCGAGAAAACCCGCTACACGGCGTTTCTCTACCACAAAGCCCACTTAGCACAAGCTGGGATCGAACCATAGACACCATGCACCAGAGATGAATTCTCTACCACTGAGCCACTGCGGCCCTGCTTGGGCTTGGTCGTCCATATCCAATCGTTCTTTTGGCCTTGCTTAAACAACTTCTAGTTTTGTTCTAAATCCAGACTCCATATTGACGTGGATATTAATATTACACTCGATTGGTAAAATCAATCTTCCACAGTTAAAAATTAAAATACACACAAGTACAAAAATAAGCATTTACCTTAAAAACACTAGCTGCAAGTGTTGAAAATAGGAAATAAAATCAATTAAAAATTGCTATTTTTAATTAGGCAGCTAGTAAAAACAGCAGCTTTCGACTCCAGCCGAGTTTAAGCTCAACCTAAATTCAGTTGACCAAAGTGAACTGACCCGACCCGACAATCCGACCCGAGCTGACCCGACCCGACCCGTTTGAGAGTACTACTAAAAACAGAATACTTAATAATAACAATAATAACAACTGTAAAATACTCCCTGATTCAGAGTCAACATCAAATATTCTGTAAATCACTAGGAGCCAAACCCGATATGACAAGCGATCTATATATTCAACTATGTCGTAAAGTTCAATTTAAATTACACAGTTGAATACAGTTTAAAATGTAATCTTTACATCTGTCTTTTGGCTGATAACATATTATAAAGAATGTAATCTTCTGGAGAAGACTTCATATTTCACAGGAGCATTGACCGTACGTTTGAAAAGTTAACATCAAACGTTGTAGTACAAAGGATTTCATAGCATATTCTCTTCATTTGTGCCACATTCAGTGGTTTTGATTATGCATAAAGACCAATCATAGACGTGTATAGCTTCCACGTCAGGTTCTACGGAACTAACAAGGAACAGAAATTACTCAAAGGCAGAGAGTTTCAGAATATTTATCACTTGACTAAAACTACTGCACAGACGTGGGTGTTATATAGAAGAAGTGAATGGGAAGCATGTTATGTATGTGCTGAGTTATACAAACATTGCATGCAAAGCTTTCGAGTGAAGAATTCCATTTCTATGACATAATTCTTTTTTGGATTTTGTCTAACACAAGCTTAAAGTGAACATTTCAAATGACTAATTTCAATGGAGATTCATAAATAGGTTTGTTACAATTGATGGAATAATTAATTTGGTACGGAAAATATTTAAGATATTCATTAAATAAAGGTAACCAAGAAAGTTTTGTCGCTTTTTCACCCACCACCTTCGAACATTGATATATCACCTAAGACGTACCTGGAAGATCAAGAATAGTTCCCGTCAGCATCGACAATCTTCTGCCAACGCTCTGGAAGGCCATGGATTCCATCGCGGTAGAACTTGGTGGGCCGTGAAGCGAAGAAGATATCAAGTGCATTTTGCATGTCTACTGGGGATTTGAACTGGCATTCTCTCAGGTGATTGTCCAAGGAATGGAACTGGTAATAATCGACGGTGCAATGTCCGAGGAGTATGGTGGATGTAATAGTGTTTCCCATCCAAGGCATAGAATGCTGTCTCGGGTCATCCTAGCCACGTGGGGCTTAGCGTTGTCCTGTAACAGGAGGACCCATTTGCGATTCAGAAGTGGTGGCTCTAGAGTTTTGAGTTTTTCTTGAACACGACTCAACTACTAACAGTACACAGTTGCATTGATGCTCTGATCTGTAGGTAGCAGTTCCCGATGCACAAGGAGGACTGTTTTCTGGTACAGTGCTGGTTTCAGCTGTTTTGGAACAGGTTCATAGGATGCTAACCAATAATGACGACGGCGTGGAGCTTTGTACAGGATCCATTTCTCATTACATGTCAACACTCTGTCGCTCCACGGCACAAATAGCTCCTTCCTCAGACAAGACAGCAAAGAAACACAGGTGTCTGTTCGTGTTGCCTTCTGGCCCATAGTCAAAGCATGTGGGTCTCATTGACCCAACTTGCATGGCTTCCCAGGTTGATGGAGGTGCTACCGAATGATTCCTCCACTCACACTGAATTGTTGTCCCAGGTCCTTACAAGTCTGGAAACTGTTCGCTTCAATTGCTGCCTGAAGATCTTTATTTTGTACATGTGTTAATCTTCCTGCACGTGGTGCGTCTTCGAGTGTTTTGTCAACACCTTTAAACTTGTTCAACCACCACTGTACTGTCCGCGTAGTCACGACACCCTCATTAAAAGCCTGGCATATCTTTTGCCCCGCTGCAGCGACATTTCACCTGAGTTTGAACTTGTACAGCATACACGCCCTTATGACGCTCTGTATATGTCCCACGTTCACTCTGTCCTTACTTAAGTTCACGGTGTAGCTGAACTGCCACAACCAGACAGTATGTTGGATATACAAACACCATCAACTGACTTCGCCTTATCACCATTCGCATCCAACTCACAGTGTGAGGTCCAATTGAACATAGACCTCCACAAAAAGCGACAGAACTATCTTGGTTATCTTTATAGAGTGATCCATTTTACAATATTATTAGAATTTAAAGATAAATATATCCAAAGATGAGTCAATTGAAAGGTCTAAATGGGCTTATTGTTAAGTGTTCAAGACAGTCGAGATAAATGAATATGCATTTAAACCTAAAAATTTTTGATTAACAATAACAATGCTATCTGTTATGATGAAACTGATTCTAAAGTATACTGTCATCAGAATTTTCATAATGATACTATCAAGACGATAATATATATTGTAATATATTTTGCATATAACGGCGCTCCACTTGTTAAACAATAATGACAACAAAGCAAACAACAAAAATCAACAAACAGCATGTAAGCCAGAAAAAGACAAACATCATCATCACCCTGTGGTTCTATAAGAATCTTCCCTACCTTCCTTCAGCCACACTGTGTCTTAAAAGCTACCTTCTCCTGTCTTGGCTGCAACTGGGTTCTGAAATAAATTTATCCTTTTCTCTTAGCTGCGACCAAACCCTAAAAATGTCTTATCACTCTCTTGGTCCTTAAAAACTCCGCATATTTGCTTCAACTGAACCCTGATGTCATAGGCCGAGCTATGGGGGCATAGGGGGGCATTGCCCCCCAACTTTTCGACAAAAAACAAAAATGCTACTTATAAGATCCTTCATTTCTGATTTGTATTAACCGTGCCCCCCCAGCAACTAATTCCTAACTCCGCCTATGCCTGATGTTCCCTTGTCATAATCATCCGTCACGCTTAGTCTAGAGGGGGCATTCGTGGGACGTAAAAGTGAAAAAGTTGATTTCATTTCGGAACATTATTCACATATTAGATATAAAATTCTGATATATTTTCATTAATTACACGTTGTGCTTCTAATATAACATAATTTTACACATCTATGGCTGACTAATGTAAAAAAAAGTCTCCAAGAAAATATGAAAATAAATGTGGAAGTCCGATATTCATCCACCATCTTTCATAGATATCCATCATTTTTTTTATGATTTTCTTAATTAAAATTAGTATATAACAGAACACTTATATAAAACAAATCTAAGTGACACAGGTGACTAAGACTTACGTCTGTAGCTGAGGATATAAATTCTCATTTTAGGTAATGAAGGAAGGAGAATGTATGGTTATGTGGGACATAGAGTAAATATTGTTATATGAACAGTGATGTGGGATATATAAACAGGTAATAAAATAACATAAATTGTAGTTCACAGTAATTGATCAATTTACTTAGTGACAAGTCAAACATTTAACAAACTAGAGTTGACTTCGTTTTATGTAGTTCCATTTGCAGAGGTTGGGTGTATTCTAACACCAAGTAGGTATGGAACTACAGGGTAGAATGAAAACTAATCATACTTTCACTGCAGGTTGAATTTGGGTTGCCCAGTTGGTAGATACTTGTTGAGTACACCACCTTGACTATACATAGCAATGTATGTACCATTCTTATTAGTCTTAAGAAATTTTAATATATCTTATGTATATCTCATATATCTCATATGAATTACCTGTAGATTTACTTTTGGGGCACTACTCGAAATAATTGTTGAAAAAATATAACACTAATTTCTTGCTTATTGTCCCCTAAAAGATTTGCGATGAGTGACATGAAAATATTTCACTTGGCACAGATAAACTTCAAGGGGGCCGACAGAAATATTTATTGAAAAATTACAATTCGTTTAAGATTTGTGTATAAATACGGATTCCGAATGTATAACATAAAAACTACAGTACAAAAAACACAAACCAACCTGTGCTAGGCGGCTACTAAAATGCAAGAATGCTATATAACCGAGTGAGGGCAGGGCGAAGTTGGTCGCCCAAATGCGATAGCGTGGGGGTGCGTCAGAAGGAAGCAGGGGTATATGTATGAGAGAGGGTAGTAAAAAGACGTGGGTTTAGGAAATGATACGAGTTTCAGTAGCACTTGTCACAGTTTCGTACTAGTTACACTTCAATTGTAAACATAAATACAGCCTCTGTATACCGTGCAGAAATACATTACCGGTGGTAAATTAGCATCTGATAGAGTCATATTTCATATGCCCTCACTTATTTTATCTGTCATAATGCACTTGTAATGATTTTACACTAGTAATCCTACACTTGTAAACCTAAAATACAACTGTATTACCTTGTATTTAATTCTGTTGCCTACAGAAAATTATTCCTTCTAAATATATGTTTTCATGCAAAGTATTCAATTTAACCTATATATCTTCCAAAATATGGTGCGCTAAATCTACACCAGCACCTGAAATCATAGTTATTGTTAAAGATGAGTGCCAAATATTAATTGTGTAAAATATGTATTCATTTTCACGATTTTCCAAGAAAGTAGAGGCGGATTTAGTTTAGTTTGGTTAAATTAGGTTGGTTTAGATTCGGTTACAGGAGGACAAACACCATTTTATGAATACTTTACCATAATGAGTATAAATACTTCGTCCGGATACCATAAAACGACAATGCAAAAAAGGTATCAATAAAACTGTGCTAAATGGTCACTAAAAAGGAAGAATTGTACGTAACCTTTATAAGAATCGGACGAAGCAGGTGGGCCTGAACTGTAGCCTGAGAGTGGGTACGTAGGAATCAGGCGAGTTAGTGACGGTGAGTATCACGTAAGCAAAGATAATGGAAAAACACTGTGTTCTTCATATTAGTCATCAAGTAACATGAAGAACACAGTGTTTTTCCATTATCTTTGCTTACGTGATACTCACCGTGACCTTTATCCTTACGGACTCTGAACTAACACAATGTACTAACATAGGAATGAAATCAATCATGGCTTCTTTATTGAGTATTACGTCGTCAAAAGAATATGCTTTCGATTATTTTTTTAAACATTATAACATTTGTCCGAGGTAAGATCCGCATGTACAGTTTTATAATAAAACATATTTCCTAATAAGAACAAAATGAAAACCTATTAAACCGTTACATTTCTTCCGTACAGTTTACTAATTTTGGCTACTTCTTGCCCCCCCCCCCCCTATTCCTTCTGAAACACTTAACCCAAAACTTAATTTTATAGTCCAGTTTGATTGCAAGTTTCCTTAAGAAGCAATGAAATAATTACTGTTAGTAGTTGGTATTGTAATATTTTCCAGGATTGGGTATTGTAATTGTTTAAAACGGTAGCTTTTATTTTAGACTCGGTAAAATTCTGCCTCACTTGAATCTTAATTGCCCTTTTATGAGTGTGTCTAGAAGAGTACGTGTGAGTAAGGTACAGGAATTTTACATAGATATGCATGCGAATGCTTCTTTGTCTCCCTGACGTCATGTGATAATTTATCTCAAAAGAACCTTTTTCCACTGGTTTAAAAAAAATTAACAGGATTCCGCAGAACGAGTAATTGTCGGTTGGAAAACTCAAAATATGCACAAAATATATGTTGTTCAGGAAAACGGGATGTAATTCATCAAATGACGTTGTTAAGTGTTTAAGAGTGCTTTACTAAAAATAATACAAAATTTACCATTTTTCTTTTGCTTGTTTATTCATCAGTGAAAGGAGATAATGAAATGCAAGTCACCACAATCATAGATAAAGCTATTCTACAACAGAAAATATGAACCTGAAGAATGTTAAGTGTTGCCATTCATAGAAATTACAGTGTTGCTAGAATAACAATTTCCCTGAAACCTAAGTTAAGGCAGCGAACGAACTCAACTGAATTTGATTATGTATCATGTTGTTTTGGTTTCCTGTGAACTACTTTTTAAATAATAATTGTATTTATTTTGTAATAAACAAAATAGTTTTAACATACAGTTATTAAAACTAAATAATAATGTTAATTAAAAAGTAGTTCACAAGAAACCAAAACAACATGATACGTAATCAAATGCAATTGAGTTCATTCCTCTACCCGCTATCTTAACTTAGATTTTAGGGAAATTGTTTTTCTGGCAACACTGTAATTTCTATGGATGGCAACATTGAACATTCTTCAGATTCATATTTTCTGTTGTAGAATAGCATTAGCTATGATTGTGGTAACTTGCATTTCATTATCCTCGTTCACTGATGAATAATCAAGCAAAAGAAAATGGTAAATTTCGTATTATTTTTAGTAAGGCAGGCTCTTAATACGTGTGCTTTCTGTGTGAGAGAGTGATCGACTCGGATAAGAATCTGTGTCTTAATTCGGATATTCCTTGAAGCAGTGGCTCAAGTTTTACGTATATAACCTCAGCACTGATATTATATAGTAAGATCAGCATCCGCCGTCGGAAAAATTTTCATTAGTGGATGCCACAGCATCTACCAGGTGTGCACCAAAGAAGAACAGCGTTCTGTCATCCGTTTTTTGTAGTGTGAAGGTCTACCCGGAGCGGAAATTCATAGAAGACTTTCAGCATAATACGGGGACAATGTGTTAAAATAGTGAAGTGTTTACCAGTGTATTGAACAATTCAAAAGTGGTCAAAAGAATGTGAATGAGGAGGAAAGAGCAGGGCGTCCAGCTACAGAAACAACTGATAACATTATTGAAAGAGTCGTGCCTTGATTCTGAATAACAGACGTGAGCCTGTTGATGAAGTGGCAACACATATGCAGATTAGTCATGGTTCTGCATATGACATCATGCATAACAGGTTCAGGTTCTGCATATGACGTTATCCATAACAGGCTCAACTTTCACAAAGCCTGTGCGAGATGGATTCCGAAAAACCTTGAAAAGTACCTACAAACTGCTATCCTAACGAAGGTGAAGCGTTTCTCAGGCGAATCATCACTATAGATCAAACGTGGATTTATCACTTTGGACGAGAGAGGAAATGCCAGAGCATGGAAAGAAAGGTCCCTGGATCTCCCGTCAAAAAGAAAGTCAAGAGTCAACCTTCTGCAGAGAAAGTGATGCTTACAATGTTTTGGGACTCAAAAAGTTCAATCCTCCAAAACTACCTGGCAAAGGGATCAACAGTAAACAATAAAAAGTACAGTGATATGCTGGTAAGCAAGTTGAAGCCAGCAATTCTCGATAAACACAGAGATCGATTGTCGGAAGGCATTCTTCTGTTGCATGATAATGGACGTCCACATCCTGCCGCCCATACCGCTCAAACTCTTCAGACGCTGCGTTCCGAGGTGTTGAAGCACCCTGAATACAGTTCGGATCTCACCTGTCGGATTACCATCTGTTTGGTCCACTTAAAGATGTTCTCAAAGGCCGTCGATTCAACTGCAATCAACAGGTAAAGGAAGCGGTGTACTCGTGGCTTGCTTCACAGCCGAAAATCTTTTTTTGTAGAGAGTATCGGAAAGCTTATGCAACGGTGGACCAGATTTATTATTACCACTGGCGTATTTAGGATTTTGTTTCAGAGGGGGCTATGCACAACACTTGAATAAGCACTTATTTTTTTCCTTTCCACCCTTTAAAACCCAAACACACAAGGGCATCATTGGAAGAGCAGGGGGGAGGCAATTTTTGACCCTCCCCCTGAGTTTTACCTGAGTTTTAGAATTAAATATAGTATTTCAATCGATTGTCTACTAATATATTAGGGAAAAACGTGCAACTTGTATGTCCCTGGAGTATCTTACAACCCAGGCAAATCTGAAATGACGATCCTGCAAACACACACATTGAATATTTGTAATCTCGTTTCAACTTAACTGATTTCATTTTAGAAAAAAATGGAAATATTCAGTTTTATCTGTGTATCTTTTTACCCGAAAGAAAATGTTTAGACAAGCTGAAGCTGAAATATACAGATTGCAGTTTTAATGGCAAGAAATACACTGCTCCACAAAACTTAAGCTACTCGAAGAAAGTGGCAGAAAATAAAGAGACACGATTACTGCACCAGTATATGAACAAACAGACGGTCCAGATGCACAATGCAACAGAAGTGAAGACGAACAATACAGTTAGGATGTTATAACGACTCACCAAGGGTAGTCGTCAACCTGGTCCGTCTAAGTAAGATATACAAATATTGAGTGGTAGTATTAGTTTGCATGTAAAAATTATCTTTAATAATTATATAGCATTATTCTCACCTTTTCTATTAGAATGATAACGTCGATGAACGTTGCTAAAATGGTTTATTAGCTGATATACTTTATAATATATTTTCCTTCAAACTGTCAAGCACACAAACTTGCTGACTAGGTATCCATAAAACATTTACATAGCAACAACTATCCCATAATAATAATTTTTACATATCTTGAAAAACATTCTTCTTTTGTTATTATTAAATTAACATTCTATTAAGTATAGTGCACATGTATTAGCACTTTCTGCCTAAGGTACAGGTAATTAATAATCTATCCAAAGTATTTCGTTATATAAAATGTCGCCCGACAATTGGACTGAATATAAAAGTCATAAGTGAGCTTGGCTTTTATCTTCAAGAACCACTGGTCCGTTTACAATAATGGTCGTACACTACTTATGCCTTTCAC
Organism: Thermobia domestica; assembly: GCF_964235325.1. Classification (NCBI taxonomy): domain Eukaryota; kingdom Metazoa; phylum Arthropoda; class Insecta; order Zygentoma; family Lepismatidae; genus Thermobia; species Thermobia domestica. The sequence continues at coordinate 21,586,069 of NC_137456.1, read as the reverse complement.
ATTTTGATCGCCCCTCGCATGTATCCTTATTACATATTATAGGTATAGATACATTTATAACAAAGCTTTCACTTCATTAATACTTATTTTTCATTACATTAATTATATTTATTTTATTATCATTCATTACATTATTATCAAAAACATCGTCGCTTATTAATATAATTAACGAGGGTGAAACACAAATTACTATGATTAATAGTTTTGATCATTATTAAAACAGTGATGTTATAAATAATGTTTAATCTTTCAGGGCGCATTAAATAACAAATAAGTTAGATGTTGCATTCTAATGTATACATCGTGGCACTAAGAGGTCATAATAAAGAAGAATCTTGTTCGGATAATATATAGGATAACTCATAAAAACAGTCGTCGAATAATTAGTTTTATAGAATAGATCTTCTTCTTAACATAATCTTTGACAGTTAAGTTTTCAACATAAAATCAATCTAATATAAATAACCTTTGCTTTTAATCATTTATGAATCGAATTATAATTCTTCACATTAACAAGAGAGAATTAAAATCATTTGAAAATTAACTTTCCAGTCTATCTAAAACTATATCTAAGCACTTCAAGTATTCATAAGAGTCGTTTTCATTATCAACATTAACTCATAAAATTGAAAATAAAAGTTCACAAGAATCTATAACTGATATGGCTTTAACCTAATTTCATTAACGGTAATCAGGTTACGTTCGTACTTGCATACGATTCTAATAAAGTACATTGTACTGCACAATCATGATTATGTTCCGTATTATTGTTCTGTACAGAAATTACTTCAATACCTGGATCTTGATGCGAAGTGCCATCTCTTGTCCTCCCATTACGTCTATCCACGTAGTTCGCTGTATTCCTAGAATTTCGCCATACATTTCGTCTATTTTTAAACCTATTTTGATTATATGGTCTAACATATGGATTACTACGATTAATTAGGTTAGGCGGATTCCTACATAACTTTGTCTATTTTGCTCATTTTGATGGCTAGAGTATGCTCGGCTTAGGTTATGTTCCGTATTATTCACACTTCGGATATTTAAATTCCGAACAGGCACCAAATGATCTGAATTATTCTTATTTTTACCCATTCCTGCTTGTTGATTCATGGCATGGTATTGAGTTTCATAGCATTGGACAAGCATTAATAAATGGTTGAAACTCATACACTGTGTGGAAAATAAGATCTGTTGTAATTTAAATGGGAGCAAATTTCGAATCGATGCTATTATTCTCGATTCCGATTGCAATGGATTAACGACCTTTAATTCGTTGTATGTATTTACAACAAACTCTACAATAGATTTATGCAATCGAGGATTGAAGTGTTGATTTCTAATGGTGGCATCTCTATTCGCAAGCAAAAAGTCATTTTCATAATTTGCGATCAGTGCCGCTTTGAATTCATCATATGTATTGATGTGATCACGTACTGCTTTAAACCATAATGAACAAGGTGGGAGTAATACATGAGGAATTAATTTCATATATTGTGATCTATCTATACACATAATATTGCATTCGTCCTGGAATTTCTCTAAGAAAGAAGTAGCATTCTCGTTACACTTACCACTGAATTTGCTCATAGCTCGAATTTCACTCATCTTAACACTTAATTTTACCTTCCTTTTATCATTCCGTGTACTTATTGGGTGATAGTTCCTATCCATGACGTGATGTGTCGTTACACCATCTATGTTTCGCCCATCTGTACTCTTCGGATGTATTTCTTCCAATATAATATCATCATCAGACACCGGCGAAGGCGAGTTCATCTCTGGTGAGTGGGGAAACTCCAAGCGATCACTACACATGTTATTACGGTATGTGTTGTCCTTAACCTGTAGCATTCTAATTTCTTCCTGTAACGTAGCTATCGACTGCGTATTTGCTCGTATGTTGTTAGCATTATTGATGACCTGGATCTTTTGTTGTTGAACAGAAGATTCGGTTACTTCTAAATCCTTTTTTATATCACTGATTTCTTGGCTCAGGTGGTTGTGATTACCCTGGCATTCCTCCGATATTCCTTTTAACTTTTCCTCGAATTGCGAGGTAATATCGCTCATCGTCTGGATAATTAATTGTTTCGTTTCATCCGACTTCTGTTCCATCTTCTGTTCTATCGTCTGCTTTAATTCTTCGTATTGCTTGTTGGATTCACCAGACTTCTGTTCTATTCGTCTACTTAATTCTTCAGAATTATGCTTCATCGTCTGCTTTAATTCTTCGTATTGCTTGCTGGATTCTTCAGAGTTATGTTCTATCGTCTGCTTTAATTCGGTAGACATCTGACTCAATTGCCTCTGTAAGACTAACAAGATTCGGTCTTCCGATGTCATTCTTGATGTTACACTAGGTTCACCGTTGTCACTATTAGTGGATTCATTCTCCATTATTTCAGTGTCCATTTTCCTTATGATTATTCTACCACTTCTCAATATGGTCAAATTTGTATTCATTAACTTAATTGTAAAAGTAAATTCACCCTTACTTTGCTTCGGGGTATAGAATTTATGAAAAGTCCCGGGTTCCGGCACCAAAATATTTATAACGACTCACCAAGGGTAGTCGTCAACCTGTCCGTCTAAGTAAGATATACAAATATTGAGTGGTAGTATTAGTTTGCATGTAAAAATTATCTTTAATAATTATATAGCATTATTCTCACCTTTTCTATTAGAATGATAACGTCGATGAACGTTGCTAAAATGGTTTATTAGCTGATATACTTTATAATATATTTTCCTTCAAACTGTCAAGCACACAAACTTGCTGACTAGGTATCCATAAAACATTTACATAGCAACAACTATCCCATAATAATAATTTTTACATATCTTGAAAAACATTCTTCTTTTGTTATTATTAAATTAACATTCTATTAAGTATAGTGCACATGTATTAGCACTTTCTGCCTAAGGTACAGGTAATTAATAATCTATCCAAAGTATTTCGTTATAATGTACAGAGTGACCAAAAAGTTCAGCACAACGATACCTCAACAGGTGAAGCTGGATTGTGTGAGGGCATAGGCAGTCAATATGGCGTGTGACCATCACAAACAGCTATACAGGCACGACATCTGGCCTCCATGCTGCAAATCAGAGAGTTGATCATGACTTGCTGTAGATGTTGCCACTCCTCGAGGAGAGCTGTTTGTAGGTCAGAGAGAGTGCGTGCTGGAGGACTGCGCTGCGCTATTCGCCGCCCAAGAGCATCCCACACATGCTCGATGGGATTCAAGTCCGGCGAATATGCAGGCTATGCAATACGCGTAATGTCTTCGCTCTCCAGATACTTGGACACAAAATGTGCACGGTGTGGGCGGGCATTGTCATCCATGAACAGGAAGTCCGAGCCAAATGCTCCGCGGAAATTGCGCACATGTGTATTGAGAATTTCCTCTCCGTACCGTTGTGCTGTGAAAGTGCCATGTTGCACAATATGAAGATCCGTTTTCCCATTCAGCATAATTCCACCCCACACCTTAATGGAACCACCGCCATAGGACGGCCGTTGAGCAATGAAGTTTGGAAGATTGCGTGTTCCTGGCTTTCTCCACACTAAAGTCCGACCAGAATCAGACGACAGGCTGAATCTCGAGTCATTGGAGAACATGACACGCGCCCACTGGTGTTCCCCCCATGCAACATGTTCCTGACACCATGTGTAACGCGCACGTTTGTGCTCCAGTTTCAATGGCACACACAGCACATACCTTCTTGCATACCGTCCTTCTCTATTGAGCCGCCGACGAACAGTTGCACGACTCATGCGTTGTACTGTAGCCTGATACAATTCATTGGCCAGTTGAGAGCATGAAGTTTGATGGTTACTTTTGGCAGAAATTTTGATTTGTTCACGTTGAATTCCTGCGCCACTTCCACTTGCGATCGGCCAAATTCCAACTTCCCAATTATTCGCCCGCAGTCAAAGTCACTCAAATGTCGTCTACCAGCCATTGCAAGGTGTGTACCCCACACAAGAACCACTAACTCAATGCTTGGAGCCTCGGACACTACTGGGCTGTGGTGTACGCCTCATGGCATAATTTGTTCATCGCGCTTGCAACGGTGCTGCTTACGCGATAGAGTGGGTGCTTGCCTTGCCTGTGTGTCTCTGTGTATGTGCATGCCACTAACCAGTGTTGAAAGGGCCCCACACGTAACTTATACCCCGTTCTCTTGGGTTGCTTAAGTTTTGTGGAGCAGTGTACATACTGGTGAATATTACGTGATATGATACACACAAATATTTAGCAGTGAATCTAACATTTTGTTCTATTCATAGAATTAAAAGGAAGCAACTTCTTGACCGGGCTACTTTTTCCTCCCTCTTAATTTTATTTAATTCAAACAATTACCTTCCTTTATGACTAAATGATGTAAATATTCCTTTGCTATGATAACTAAAGTCTCGTTATATTGATGTTCATGCAAGTAGGTGCGGAATACCGTTTCGCTTATCAGCTCCTCTTAGTTTTGGTGTTACTGACAACGGCTGACGTGAATCACAACTAACAATGGGCGAAAGTATGATAGGAGAAACGAAAGAAAGTAACAACTTAGAAAAAGAAACAGAAGAGTAGAGTGGATGAAAAAAAGAAAGAAGAATGTAGTTCTTACATGGAATGAAATTTGACAAATATAGTATTATTTTTGAACAAAGAACATAAGAAAATGGAAAGTCAATGAAATGTTTAGAAATGGTAAGAAGAAGGATTATTGTTGTGCGTAGAAAGTGAAAAACTAACAAATTTATTTTGGGAGCCCGATAGCCCACCCCTAAATACGCCACTGACCAGATGCATTAAAAATCAGGGTGACTATGCTAAAAGAATGATATGAATAAAAACATTGTACTCTTGTGGTAATAAATAATAAATATTGATTGCAGACTTACCCTCATATATACAAAATACATTAATGTATGTTAAAAAGATCAGAGATAAAACCAGTGAAATTAAACATGTACACGGAACTAGAAATGTAACACTAAAATTTGGAAGAAATTGAAACCAGAATTGTCTGTAAATCAATATCAAACATACATCAGAGCTCCGAAGATTTATAATGATCTCCCAGTCCAAATAGTGAAAGAAAGCAACATTAAAATATACAACACATTAATTTTACAATGGATAAATGGATAAAAGTATTTAAAGATATGTAAATTAAAAAGAAATAAAAAGTAGGGTAATAAATTTTATATAGTAGGGTAAAAAAAAAGAGATAACACGAGAATCAGAGTCACACAAAAGTACTTACTTATGTGAGTCATTTTTCTTTCTCTTATCTTTGCCGGTAATTTCTTTGTGAAGAATAGGAGGCCTATTTTGAATCGCCAGGACGATATATCTTCTGAAATTCCATAAAGCATCATCATCTCTGGAATGGGATAACCCATTATTTATATTTTCATCTTTTAAAAAATAATTTTCTCTCCAGGCACTTCTATTAAGTTTCTCCTCTTTTAAGATCTTTACTTTCCTTAATTTTTGAACGGCTGATACCGAATTGATTCCGAAACGGACGAGTTGATTCCCATTAGCTGACAGTGGATTTACCCCTAGCGCATGAGTTGATTCCCATCTGGTGAGTGCGTATTTACCCTTACCGTACGAGTTGATTCCCATACCGTGCGATTCCGATTTCGCATACCGTACCGATTCATGTGTGCCAACCACATCTTGGCTGCTTGTGAAGTTGTAGTTAAGCAAACTATCCAAGAATACTTCCAACTTTTGAATAACTCACTTGACAGATGCAAGTTGCAATATAAATTTGAGAAATTTCATACAGTGAACAAACTTACAGAAAAAGAGGAAAATTACTTTTGACTGACCATTTCCGCTACTTGGAAGATGCTGCAGTAAATATGTCAACTTCATTTGCATCACTAAGCACACACTAAAATATGATATTTTCAATCACTGAACTCAGTCATTCACTAAACACACTCAGGAAACACAATTACTAGCAAAGATGCCGCGGACCACCAAAGATGCCCGGACTAAATATTCTGTGTTAAGTGTTGTGTTCATTTCTCTTCGTTTTTTTTTTCGTAATAGTATTCTATTAAATAAGTATAGTGTTATTTAATCCAGTGTGTTTTCGTTGTTTGTGTGAATGATATTTGTGTGCGTTATGGTCTGGATGACCGTCTGATCGTCCGTGAGGTTTTCGGGACGATACATCCGAACCTCTCGGCGCCTAATGCTCATCTTATCATTGAGACCAACGAGCGATTTTGAAACAATCGGCAATCCTTTCTTGGAGAGGTCCTTCAACGTCCTACCCAGGTAAGTCTAGGTCTCCAGGAGAATACTTATTGGTAGGACAACGAACAGCGACACTGATCAATTACAAATAAATGGCAGTCCGAACAGCGACCCGATCCCCGGGTGGTTACAAATAAATGGCCGCCCGAACAGCGACCCGATATCTGGTCGGTTATAAACAAATGTCCGCCCGAACTGAGACCTCGAATTGGTTATAGTAGCGACACCTGCAGGAACTGTGTGAAAGCAGCCCGGGAATCAACACGGACAGTGAGGGTTCGTAGTGTAGGGAATCAACTCGGATGTTATCGTCAGACAAATTTGTCGAATGCGGGAATCAATTCGTACACTAGCAAAACCCCAAGGGACACAAAACGGCAGCAGCGTTTTGAACAATCTCTTAAAGTTATATAATTATATTTGGAGTATGGTGTCTTAAACTGCCGAGGAAAAGTGTTTTAATAAATTCTGAAGAGCGGAGGTTAAAGCAGGAATTGTCATATTGGTATACAGTATAACCTTGTTCTATATTCACATGTATTTTTTCAATTTTTGAGGCATTAACATTTAATAATGCTTAAAATAATATTTAAAATAAACTGCATACATTGGAAATCCTATGTAGATAAATTGTGTAGTTTTTTCTTCTAAATAAATAATAAAATAAATTTTCTCCATCATATCCAATTGGTACTATAATATCACATTCGACCGGGATATCAACTACCCATGCATGCGATCTTCCTACCCCTATAGGAAGCAATTTGCAAGTTGTAGGACGCCATTATCTTCAACTCCTCCCAACTAATTGCATATATATTGCAAAATGCGTACCTTTTGACCACGACACTGTGTTGGGCACCCAATGAAACCCCCTGATACAAAAAAAAAAAAAAAAAAAAATGAAGCTTTTATCTCAAAAAATGGTTACTTCAATTTTTTTTGCAAAATTTGTTCATTTTTGAACTTTTAATGCTCGTAATTCAAACACGTTTGCGATCGAGGATTTCTCCGATTTCCTAATTGTTTCATATGTATAAAGGAGTCGAATGAGCATAGTATCGATATGAAGTCAGAGTGATACCCCACGCCCTTCCCTAGTTAGATCAAAATTACTTTCAACATTTATTGCTGGTATCGTATTGTGCCCAATGTATAAAAGTATACCCTACAATACTATTTTAAGAATATCGCTTCCTTATTCGCTATTTCATGCCAAGTTTCTTGAATTGTGTGTGAACTAGCTTAATTTTTAGCATGATTGTGTTGTTAATTTTGGGTCTAGTGTTGCAAATTCGATTCAGTGTGATTTATATGTTTTTTTCTTTTAAACTTAAAATAAGCTGATCTAACCTAAACTAACCGGCAAATAAACATCTTTTATGCAGTGAACCACACTGGACCCATTCTGTAACATAAAGTTCCTAGGTCGACAACATCTTCTTTGCGAGTTTTCTCAAAGTTTTCTCGTTCCCTCTCACATTCTCATTCCACTAATTCTGTCATTATCATCTACATTCATTAATCATGTGTTTTTTATCCTAAAACATATAAGTATGGGACGTAAAACAAAAAAAATCATTAAAATAATAATAATACGACAGAGCAGATATGGCGTGGGTCAATGAAAACTTTACCCAAGACCCACCACCTACCGTGACTCACTCTCACTACGACCCACTATGATCCACTACCCACAAAAAACTACTCTGACTTACTCCAAACCACCATCCAACAAAACCCATCGCCATCAACTGTGACCTGTGACACACTCCTCCCCACTGACTAAAGAGGTTACACTTAAGGGTGTGAAATTATCACTAATCGGAGTTTTGAATTTCTACAATCACTCGCTCAAGCACCGCTTTGTTATAGGGATGGGCAAAACCGGTTTTGTATAAAAACCGGAAACCAGTTTCCAGAAAAAGCGAAACCCGAAAAACCGACATTTCGGTTTTCTCAAAAATTGGTTCGGTTTTCTCCAAAACCGGTTTCGATTTTCTTCAAAACCGGTTTGGTTTTTCACCGAGACTGGTTTAGGTGAAAACTTTAGGAAAACACACAAAATTATTTCCACGGAAACGGAATCGCTTTCCGGAGAACAACGAAACACTATTCTGGTCAGAAATAGAACAAATTTTGATAAAAACCGAAACCGGTTTTGGAGAAAGACGATAATCGGTTTCGGTGAAAAACCAAACCGGTTTTTGGAGAAAACCGAAACCATTTTTTTAAATTTTCGAAAACCGGTTTCGTTTTTTTTCGAACCCGAAAAACCCACCACTACTTTGCTACAATGCCGGTGGATCTGACCTTTATGATATAAAATGGTAGGTAATGTGTTTATTACGAGAAATATTACAATGAATTTCAATTTAATTATTATTTTCTTGATGAATTACAGATACTTTTTAGTGGAAAATGGGATGAAATTTAAAAGCCTCAAGTCAAGGTAAAGTAGGGCAACTTAAAGGGGAAAAAAGTGTAAAATTCGACTTTGCCTCAAAAGCCAAGGATTAAGTCCTATTGCTATTATTACAATTACGAACACCAATATCCAAGAGTGCTTTTTACACTTAGATATACTCAACTCATATAAATAAATAGAAACATATGAAATAAGAAGAAAAATTGAGGCCTTGAAAGTAAAAAGGTAGACAAATTCACTAGTGCTCAGAAGATACTGTCTTACTCCGAGCAGAGTGGGTCGGTGAATCAGAGTAATTCACATCTTGTTGACCCAGACCCACTGATCCACTCACAGATCTTGACCCACTTGATCCACGACCTACTGACCAACTCCATCTCTGATACAGAAGTGTCAGTTTCTATATTATGAATGACACATCATCCCTCTCAAAAATCACCTGCTGACATTTTCACCACAAAGTTACACAAATTTCGAAATTACACACTGGTTTTGACTTCTACATTCCTTCTCTCCATCCAACCATTGAAAACTGATCAAAATACCTTTTCTTTGTATAAAATTCGTGCACGTCCATGTCCATTTGGCTAATGGGCATGTTTTCCGTGCAAACTGTGTTTGTTCAATTTTCGGTGGGAGTGGTTGCCTCGGATAAGAAGCTTTGTCATAAATAGTGATGGGTAAATTCCCGGGAAGATATTTTTCGGGAATATTCCCTGGGAATATTCCCGGGAAGATTCCCAAAATGGAAATTTATCCGGGAATTTATGTTCAATCAGAAAGAAAATTGCATTCTATTACTATATTATGATTTCAAAGTTGAATTAAGTTTTATATCACAGCATATTATTACTGTTGTACACAGAGGATTCTTTAAAATGTATATTCTGAACGGTATCGTGTTACTTTATTAGCACTTTATTATATTTAGAAAGTACGAATAAATGTATGTTCATTTCTAATATGTTCTATCAATTAAATATGTGTGAAAAAAATATATAGTAAATTATATAGTAACAGTTTAAATTTATATGTAAGTGGATTTGCTCAACTTGACTCTGTACTGACATTATAAACACATTAAATTTATAAATGTTATAAACCAATTTGATTGGGTAAATGCTAGAAGATACATGTCTCACCAATTTATCAACATTTGCGCATACATATTTATGTTCACAAAATTTGCAAGATACTTACTTATCTTTATATTTTAGCACGTAACATTGCCATACACGACCTTTCATTCTACCTATTTCTCGAAATTCCATACGCAAGCGTTAATTCACGTGTAAAAGAAGTCCGAGTACTTTTTCAGAAATTGGAATCAGAGTGAGGAGACAGACCGACGTCTATTACTAATGGTGGATAAGGGTTTATTAATAGTACTTCATCTCTATTTCTACATAATTCTAAATTACTTTACAAAATGGTTCCTTTTCATTATTTGTAAATTAGTACTATTCTAATTTTGCCTGTTCTTTAGCATTGGTGGCCAGATTTGCACCTACTTTTTGCGATATTCTATACCGAAGAGTTTGTTTTATGGTTTTATACGTTAAATTACGTTACCAACATTAAATTCAGACAGCATTGCAGAGCGAGCGTTAGCGAATGAAGGTGGGTTAGAGCCCCGTATGGCACGTTGTTTTCTATCTTCGTTACCAACAATTCATTTTGTTTTCTCACATAAATCACTTCCACTTACCTTTCCGTTTTGTATAAATTCCCTACTGCCCTAAAAACATGTGATCGATACTTTCTTGACTACTTGAACATCACCATCAATTAATTTCTTCCGTAAATCATTCTATTTTTTGCTAGTTTTGGCCCCCCATTCTAAACAATTACCTTACTTTTTAGTGCAAATGAAAATGGAACAAAAAATATATTATTAGTTATATAAAGTACAATCAAAGAATTTTAAATTTTTTTAACCTCCAAATTCTTTAAAACCTAGAACTAAATCAAAATATATTAAAATAAAGTAATTAGTCATATTGTTCTTATAATTTGGAAGATAAAGTAAAGAAATGGAAATAAATTCCTTCCCGGGAATTTATAGGCCAGGGAAAAAACCCCGGGAATATTCCCATTTTTAAATTCCTTCCCACCGGGAATATTCCCACTGCCCATCACTAGTCATAAATAGCCTCGCTGCTAACGTTCCCATTAACCTTTTCGGGAGTGATAACATATTGTTTTAAAACGCTCATTTAACATCGATTACTACTAGATTTGTTTATTGTTCAGTCGTAAATGCATTGTGAAACAGGTCACATGTGTTTTGAGAAGGAACTCGTCAAGTTAGTGGGGATCATGACGTCACCTGTTTAGCCTTCAAGAGTACATCGTAAAAGGCTTATTTTGTTCTCTTGTAAATGCTATCGGTAAAGATTTTATGGGGTCCAATAATACTAAATATGTGTCGTCCACATGCTGATCCGACAGAGTACACGCACTATGGCTGATTTCCTTCTTCTTCTTTCCCCTTCCCTCTCTAAAATTTTCTTATCATTGTTTACTTTAAGTTTTAAATAACACTGGTCTTCAGTTTAAAACCTTCCCCAGTTTCCTCAAATTTCCCCTTTGAGGTATATGATACGGACATGCGAATGGTACCGTTTGGAAGGTTGCTTTGTTCGGGAGAGAATGAGGTACGAACTAAAGTCTTAGCATAAATAGTGATGATGCTGTAGATGGTTAACTGAAGGTCTAAAATTTACTTTTAAACAATCTCAAAATCCCAAAAGGGTTAAACTTGAACCAATCAAAAAAATAGGATGTAAATCATGTAAGTGTCCGAGGAAAAAATTATAATACGTCGTCCTGTGGTTATGCACTTTAGGCTAGAAGAACGGACGATTGATGAAACTGGATGATTTTGGAAAAATCGGTAAAATGAAAAAGTTGCGGGGTAACGGGAGGAGAACCCCACAAATCCATGTTGTCCACCATAAAGTCAGATTATCTGGTATCGAAACAGTGATCTCTCACATCCATGGTGACCACTCTACCACTGAACCATCTTATCTTGTATCCCGAGTGCAGGTTTGGATCGTAATTTAAACGATAGGTTTGGCCTCATTCACGTTTTATGTGTAAAGGAACGTTAAATCCATCAAATTTCGTATAAATTATAATATTTCTACATAATTGCAGAAGTTCTAATATTTTTAAACGTTTTAACTACAGTAGACCCTCGAGTATCCGGCTCTTGACTATCCGGTCTAGTTTTCTAATTTTTTTATCGTAATTAAATGAGAATGGCAAGACGTTGCATTGGCAACATTGCCAAGGTACTGGAAGCGGGAGGCATATTTTCGAGTTGATGAGTTGATTTTTAGTTTAACGTCCCGTTCAGCAGCGAGGCTATATGAGACGTGGACCTACTGATTAACGTGGAATCCGAACCACATGAGCTCCCGCCGCATATTTTCGAAATACACTCAGCCCTAGCCAGAAGGCATTAGGTTTGGCAACATCGCACGGAAACAAATGAATGCTGAATTGCATTCTAACCCATTCCTACTACTATTACTACTACTACTACTACTATTATTATTGTTATTATTATTATTATTATTATTATTATTATTATTATTATTATTATTATTATTATTATTATTATTATTATTATTATTATTATTATAACTGTACAGCACGGACAGTACTATATTCGTAAATTTTCCTATTGGTATGCTCGATGTTCATAAAGAAATGAGTTCATAGAACTTCGGCCTATCCGGGTTTTTAAATTTTTTTTTAATGCTATTCCGCCACATTTAGGCCGGATACTCGGAGTCTACTGTATTTTTCTGGACTTCTCCTAAAGTTTCAACGACGCATGTCTCTTGTTGGAACTTTTTGTTATTTGGTATTAGTTCACAAATAAAATTTGCTTATTATTTTCGTTCCTATGCGAAAGTTATCAAAGGCTCAAATAAAACCTATACATAATTTTGCTTTTTGCGAATGTGTTCCATACGTCACAGTGAGTTAGTGAAAAGTACATTTTATAAAATGGGGATAAAACGCGTACATGCAAGCAACTGTGTGCTTAGTGAGCCACACAAGATAGCACACGTACGGTATAGATACATATAATCAATGTTTTGTAAACAAAAACATTTTCTCACATATTTTTACCAGCCAATAATAACGTCGGAGCTACGCCATATATATTTTGCAGCTGCCACGCAATCTTTCTCACAGTTAATTACGTTCTCAGCATGAAGGTGGGAGAAGCATCTACCAACAAGAGAGCAACAGCATTCCTTTCCTAGCGACATATAACCTATGATATAAAGGATCGATTTCTATGAAGGAAAATTATGTAATCATTTCTGAAACTTTTATGTTTTTAACTGTTGTTAGGAATAGGAACAGGAATTAGATTTCTGCGCTTTCGGCATTTCTGGCCACGTTAGCCGTCTTTTATGAGGGATGACGTCCCTTGTTGTTAACACTACTCCTAGGAATTTGGGACAAACAAAGGATTAAGCGGTCTGGGCCCGTTATGTGATGTATCATCCCGGCATTTGCCTGGTGTGAATAAGAAAAGCCCAACTCAGGATGGCTGGGGCCTCAAAAAGCTTTTACACTTTTTCAACCGAGTGTCCCCATCGGGAATCGAACCTGGCAATGAGTGTCATGTTCGGAGTTTGTGTCTCTGTTAGGAACATATGTCTCGGGTGTATAAATATATATGACACTGTTAGAAATATATGTATGTCACCGTTAGAATTACATTGTGACAGTGCTAGAAATATGTGTGTATTACCGTTAGATTTACATTGTGACGGTGTTAGAAGTATATGTGCGTCACCGTTAGAATTATGTTGTGACGGTGTTAGAAGTATATGTGTGTCACCGTTAGAATTACATTGTGGCAGTGCTAGAAGTATATGCGTGTCACCGTTAGAATTACGTTGTGACAGTGCTAGAAGTATATGTGTGTCACCGTTAGAATTACATTGTGACAGTGCTAGAAGTATATGTGTGTCACCGTTAAAAGTACATTGTGACAGTGCTAGAAGTATATATGTGTCACCGTTAAAATACATTGTGACAGTGCTAGAAGTATATGTGTGTCACCGTTAGAATTACATTGTGACAGTGCTAGAAGTATATGTGTGTCACCGTTAGAACTACATTGTGACAGTGCTAGAAGTATATGTGTGTCACCGTTAGAATTACATTGTGACAGTGCTAGAAGTGTATGTGTGTCACTGTTAGAATTACATTGTGACAGTGCTAAAAGTGAAAAATGAAATGAAATCTTTAAGTTTTACGTCCCACAGTTATGCCGGTTAGGTTAAAGGAGACGGTGATGATGAGAGATGGATGAAATTGTGGAATGAAGAAAATAGGAGATATCCGAGAAAACCCACGAGCACGGTGTTTGTCCACCACAAAGTCCACACGGCGCGGGCTGGGATCGAACCAGGGACCCCAAGCACCGGAGGTGAACGCTCTACCAGTGAGCCACCGCGTCCCCACTACAGTGCTAGAAGTATATGTATGTCACCGTTAGAAGTATGTGTGTCACTGTTAGGAGTACGTTCATGTTAGGAATTTGTGTAAATGTTGTGAATATGTGTAACTGTTGGGAATATGTATCTCACTAACATACAGTCTCTGTCTTTCTATCCGGTTACTATAGGACTAGTGCTCATACGGGGTCTGCCACCCTTACATGCTCAAAGCGCTATCTATCTTCTTTGGACAACATTATATAGGAGCGCTAAATAGCGCATCAACGTCATCTGTTTCCTGCACTGGTATTAATGTAGCGCTTAACGAAGGAATAGCCTGTTGTCATAGTCAAAAATTATTACAAATGTGGTGCAGAGGCTGGTGAATATTTGGTGATAACGATCATATGTTATTCGGCGTTCCATGACTAGTAACCACAAAGATAAGAGATGGAAATCCTGTAACATTCAGTGTTATCAACTTACTAGACCATTGAGCAATTCAATAGTTACATTCTTTATGGGACACCCTGTAGTGAATTAAAAATTAAAATTTAAGAGTTAATCGTAATTTGGACGATATCTGATGACTCATTGACTGAACTGTCGTCTTGCTAGTGTCACAATGAAAAGCTTGAAGACTATGTACACTCATGTCTAAAATGATTGTCGCATATCTTTAACTGTCTTCTTGTAAGAATATAACTTGATAATGATTTTGCAGGGTACTTTTAATACTGATACTATGTGTATAATCGGTAAATGTATATTTGTGGTAAATTTCATAGGAAAAGAAATATAAATACGAAAATTAGAATGAGTAAAACAAAATGTTGCTGAATGGACAAGAAAGCTTTATTTTCGTTTTATTGTTCTTATTTACTGCTCTTTTGACATGAAATTTGCCACATTCATGTGTTTGTCGATTATGGACATACTAACATTGTGAGAAATACCGGGCGAATTCGTTATCAAATTATATTTGTACAACAACATATTTACAGACATGTGACTATAATTTTGAACATGAGTGTACATTAATATCTGTTTCATTTTAATAGGTATAGCGCCCGAAAGCCACTTAGGATTTTTCCCAAGGGGGGTGGATGCAGGCAAAAGACCGACACATTATCACACATAAAACTTCGTGCAAAACAATTATTATTGATGAACATTGTGTAACTTGACTAACTATAGTAAATATACTAATTATTCTAGTAGGTGAGTAAGCAAATCTAATATTTTGACACGTATTTCGAAGAACCGAACCTCTTCTTAAAATCCAGGGGAAGGAAATTGCACCTTCTCTTGCTTCCCGCTGGGGGCGCAAATGGTTATAGTACAGTACGAAAACGTGGTTATAGTAGAGACCTGCACGGGCCGAATTTTTCGGCCCGAGCCCAATCCAGCCCGAATGTACCTAGGCCCGGCCCAGCTCTGGCCCGAAAAGTTTTGAAGATTTCCGGCCCGATCCTGGCCCGGCCCGATAAGTTTTTTAAAATTCTTGGCCCAAGCCCGGCCCCGGGCCCGATAAATTTTTAAAGTTTCATTTTGTAACATTCTTCAACGTTTGCCTTTATTCTAATTATCGTTTAACGAAAGTCAGTATTATTAAAGAATTGCAATTAATTGGCCCCGAAGAGAAATCAGTGTCGGCCCGCCCAAGTCCGGCCCGGCCCAAAGAAATAACAGAGTCGGCCCGCCCAAACCCGGCTCCAGGGCCGGGCCGAGCTTCAGACTTCGGGCCGAGCTCGGCCCGTGCAGGTCTCTAGGTTATAGTACAGTATTAATTTTTAAGTTTACTAGGAAATTCGTGTTTCTCTTGAACTGCACAACTCAATGAAATCTCTTGATTAGTATAAATCTTAGTGCTAGTTTACCACATTTTGGAATATTTACAGCTATAACTCAATATTTTCTAAGAAAAGACAAATTTATAAAGAACAAAATTTCTGCAAGCGATATAATTAAATACAAAGTTATACATCTGTATTTTATGTTTACAAGTGTAAGGTTACTAGTGTAAAATCATTACAAGCGCTTCACAACGGATAAAATAAGTGAGTGCATATGAAAGATGACTGTATTAGAAAGCTATTTTCCACCGGCGATGTATTTCTGCACAGTGTACAGGGCTTGGATTTTAAGTTTACAAGTGGAGCGTTACTAATATGAAACCGTGACGAGTGCTATTAAAACTCTCTTCATTACCAAAAAAACACTCGTTTTCACTACCCTCACTTACGAGTATATCTACCTTCGCCGACGTTCGCTAACGCTCGGGCCCCCCAACTTTGCCTTGCCCTGACTGGGTTAGATAGCATTCGTGCTTTTCAGTGGCCACCTAGCACCAGGCCCTTATCCACTGGGGGCATGGGGGCCGTCCCCCCCTAAACTTTGTCTGGCCCCCATAAAATTTCACGGTAGGCTTGAAAATGAACTATAATACGGTGATGAAGTATAATATGATTGGGTCGGCCCCCCTAACTTCTACCGGTCCCCCCTAAATTTTGAAGGTGGCTACGGGCCTGCCTAGCACAGCTTGGTTTGTGTTTTTTGCACTATAATTTTTATCCATACGTTCATAAGCCGTATTTATTCTCAAATCGAAAATGAATTGTAATTTGTCTACAATTGCGTATGCTGGCCACCTTGAATTTTATCTAGGGGCCGCGGTGGCTCAGTGGCAGAGCGTTCACCTTCTGGTGCATGGGGTGCATGGTTCGATATCAGCTCGCGTCAAGTGAGCTTTGTTGTGGACAAACACCGTGTGCATGGTTTTTCTCGGGGTTCTCCCGTTTCCTCCCATTTTCTTCATTCCACCATTCCATTCATTTCTCATCATCACCGTCTCCTTTAGCCTAGCTGGCATAAGCGTGGGACGTAAAACTTAAAGATTTCATTTCATTTCATTTTGAATTTTTATCTATACCATGTAAGATATTTTCATGTCACCTAGTGCAAATCATTTACGAAACAATAAGAAGGAAAATATTGAAACAATTATAATTTTTGTACAATTATTTCGAGTTGTGCGCTAAAAGTAAACCTGCGCGTATATCTTATCTTTTCACTCTCTTTTCCTGATACATCAATAATATTGTGGAAATATACAAATTAATTTTATTTCTGCTCAGTAGAGAGGGTAGATTTAATTGAAAAAAATTACTGGTCAAAATGTTTAGAGAGAATACAATATAAGATATAGATGGTAATAGCATTTATTGTATTAACAAATGACAATTGCAAAACTATTATTATTTCACATATAGATTTGTGGTGTAACTGAATGTTGTTCTAACACGTACATTTCCACTGTTACAGCGTGAAAGTGAAAATATAAGTAGAACAAACTAACAAGAGGACTCCAATATATGTTAAATAGAGGTAAATGACGTTTCTTGGTAGCTAGATAACGTTGGAACCTCGAAGTGACTGCTTGTTGATAATATTAGTTCTTATTCTGCCAGCTGTGCCCTGAATAACTAACGGACTTCCTAAATAAGAACATTTATACTGGAGAAAATTGAAAAATGCCGAAAGTAGTGTCGCATAGCACTGTGTGTTCTGATGTCAAAGCTCAAGAAGAGTACGCTGAAGATAAACCATTACATACATATTACTGTTTATGTGGCTTGATGACATTAATATTAGATCGTCCAATTGAGAAGCTTCCACTAAGACGCCGAGATGGTGCTCGTGTAATTGATGGGAGTCAGCATACGTACAAAATGATATGTGACCAGGATGAGACAGTGTACCTGAAAAGGCCAGAAGGAATTGAGAAACAATTTCGAATGAAGTGCAAGAAATGTGGGCTATTACTTTACTACAAACATGACTTGAAGCGCAACGTAAATTTCATTGTAAAGGGATCTGTGAAGAGTCGAGGTGAACGTCCGATGACTAACATTTATAACCAAGTAACCATTGAGAACCCGAAGAAGATAATAGTGACTAAACACACGAAGAACATGGGAAAATTTAGCTCTGTAACGGTCTCCACAATCGACGAAGAAGAAGATGAAATTGAAGCTCGAGAAGTTGCAGATTCCTACGCCAACAATGCCCGAATCATTGAGAAATTGTTGGAGAGAAAAGGGATGAACAAGCGAAAGCTAGAAGAGCAACAGGTTCATGCAGAAGTAGAAGCCAAGCGTAGTCGAATTCGAGGAACATTGATAGAGAAGTGAGCATCTGATCAGACATGTTTTTGTTTTGGATCTGCCAATTGTTGATAGTTCCAGAAATATTGGTCGATAAGTGAATAAATGGTTTTACTTGTTTTTGTTTGAAGCTTGCCAGGTTTTGCTAGTGCAAGGAAAATTGGATGATAAGTGAATAAATGGTCTTATTTGTTTTTGTTTCAAGTTTGCTAGTTCTTGCTAGTGCAAGGAATATTAGGTAATAAGTTAATAAATTGTCTTGTTTATATTTGTTTCAAGTTTGTGAAATCTTGCTAGTGCAAGGAACATTAGACAATAAATGAAGAGAACCTAAGAACAGTTTGCTCATTGCTGCAGTTCAATGTATATTGATACAATCTTATTTGTATTTGTTTCAAATTTAGTCAGTTGTTATTAGTTCTGGGAACATCGGTAGATAACTAAATGTACGATTTTATTTGTTTTTTGTCTCAAGTTTAGCAATCGTTTCTAATACAAGGAACATTGATAAATAAATGAACGTACAATATGATTTGTTTTTGTGCCAACTTTGTCAAATGCTGCTATTTGAAGGCAATTAGTAAATAAGTAAACAACCTTACTTATTTTTGTTTCAAGTTTGCCACTTGCTGCTAACTCAAGGAATATTGGTAGTTAAGTAAATGTATCATTTTACTTGCTTTGATTTCAAGTTTGTCAATTGCTATTAGTGCAAGGAACATTAATAGGTAAGTAAAATGACCATTTGAACTGATTTGTACTCGTTTTAAATTTGTTATTTGTTGCATCCTTTTTATTCATGAGTTCAAGTGAAGTATAACAAAGTAAAATAATAAAAATTTCGACCCATTACTCAGTTTCAAAGCACGAGTGACATGTATCGGCTCATAATTTGATCCATGTAAAAAGTAAGTAAAATACATAAAAAATAAAAAGTGTAAATTACTATTAGTCGTTTTGTGCTAATTAATGTATTCTGGCTTTCTGATAAAATAAAAAAATCCTTTTGGCAAATTGAAGCACTATATCAACACGAAACCGTTTCATAGTTTATTTATCAAAAGGACGGATTAGGGTACTGTTATAGTGAAATTTTCCTATTTTATTTTCCCTTCACAATTATTCTATGTCAAATTATCCTTCTTAAAACAGCGTGTTTATACCGAGTTTAGCGATCAATTTTCCTCACTCAGAGGCAAATTAGTGTTGGCAGCAAAAACATTGTTTTTAACATTTAGATACAAATAATAATGAGTTACAAGTAACATCCAAAAGGAAACCTTGAAAGCTTAACACACACCAAAGAAAAAAATCTTAAATATGGCACGATTTTTACACACTGAAAATTCCGGATCCCCTGTGTGTCCACTCTCTTGTAATATTTTTGGGTGTAGATTGAGGATAGAGCGTCAAGTTAAAAAAATAATTTTCATTTCACTTTCATGGTTTTAGTTCAGATTAGATTGAGTTAGTAGAGTAAAATGTTAGGTTAGTCAGATAGATACGTAAGGAGCCCAGTGGGTCAGTGGTAGAACGCTTATCTCTGGTACGTGGAGTTCTTACTTCAATCCTCGGTCAAGTAAGTTAGTTCTTGGTCGACAACAGTGTCGGTGAGTTTTCTCAGGGTACTGCCGTTTCCTTCCACATTCTATTCCACCAATTATTTGCATCACTTATTTGCCTTAATAATCTGTTTCCCTTAGCCTAATGGGCTTAAACATGGGACGTTAAACTGAAGAGGTATATACAGTAGGTTATGTTATATTAACACGTTCGCTGCGGCAATGTAAAACTGAGTTTGGGTCTTAATACTTAATGAGTCACCTTGTAACTCATTGAAGGGTTCTCCGTCGATGCTAGTAATATTAAAAATCTATACAAACGAAAATACCACAAATGTTTAGAGGTAATACAATGCATAGAACAGCACTGCAATGAAATGAAGTGTCGCACGAGCCAGCGGTGACTCGTAACGCAGCGAACGTGTTAATGGATAGAGTAAGTTTGGTCAGTATGGTAGAGCTGTTTAGGTTAGTAGAGTAGGTTAAGTTGGTTTCCTAGACTACATTAAGTGAAGTTAGTACGGCACATAAGTTTGGATTAGTAGAGTAGGTAAGGTTAGTATAAGGTAGATTAAGGTAGTGGCGTTAATTAGATTATGTTACTAGGGTAGCTTAGGTTACTATGGTAGGGTAGGTTATATTGGGTTTGTAAAGTGTTTTAGGGTAGGTTAGAAAGGTAGGTTATATTCGATCAGTAGAATAGAGTAGATTAGGCTAGTAGAGCATGCTACATTAATTTAATGCATGTATGCTGTATTTACAAATACTTTTTATGTGATTTTCGCAGTGAAACGAGTACTTATAATGCTTGTAATGGTTCAATACTCATAACACTACACTTGAAAATAGAAGTCAACTTACACCTCCTTTTGAGAGTAATACGTCTACGAACAACTTTTGTAAGCATTTATCTATCGACTTACAAACAATATTTCGAGACACTAACACTCACAAACGTGCCTGTACCAACAGTATTACGTATTTAGGAGTGCTCTTGCGTGTTTGTCGTAAATATTATGTTAGAATTCTCTATTAAAAAGTACTTTCTGTTTTTTCTTTTGTACTTTTTATTAGAACGCATCTGTTTCAATTTAGTATTACTTATTAGTTTTACAAAAATATTGTTATTTTCATTATATATTCTTCATACCCGAAAACCTCTTTAAAAGGTTTAAAAAAAATACATACCGTACCTGCTTCAGTGATTAGAACGGATTAATTGTATTTACATTAGTTTCAATGGAAAAATGATTTCGATTTACGCACATTTCGTTTTACAAACACCATTACGGAACGAATTAATTTCGTTACCTGTGGGTTCACTGTAGATCTTTATCGAAGGTACAGGGTAAGTGTTCGCAGAAAATAATGCAACTATAAATTCTTCATCTCAGTTACTTGTCCTACAGTATGTTGAAACGATCTTTTTCTTCAATATGCTGCGCGGAGGATCCGTGTTTGATTCCCGGTTGAAGCTCATGCAGTACGAATTCTACGTTAAGATGTAGATCTCATTATCGTATAGCCTTCGAGCTGAAAATTTACGTTAAGGGGGCAGACTACTAAATATTTTTGAAAAACTAATAATAATTTTTCTTTTGCCCGTTTTTCGTAAGTGGAAAGAGGCAATAAAATGTAACTTACCACAATAATAGATAATGCTATTCTACACCCGAAAATACGGATCGAAAGAATTTTCAGTGTTGCCATCCATAGAAATAACAGTGTGACCAGAATTTGAATTACTCAAAAATCTAGGTAAAGGCAGCGACTAGAAAAATGAACTCAACGGTAATTGATGACTTGTCATACTGTCTATCTTTCTTGTTTACTACTTTTTAAATAATATTTCTATTTACTTTATGAACCTTACATAAATTCTTACAAAATAAATAAGTCATTACAAAATAAATAGAAACATTATTTAAAAAGTAATAAACAAGGAACATAGACAGCATGAGAAGTCATCAACTACCGTTGAATTCATTTTTATAGTAGCTGCCTTTACCTAGACTTTTGAGTAATTCAAATTCTGGTCACACTATAATTTCTATGGATGGCACCACTGAAAATTCTTCCGATTTGTATTTTCAGGTGTAGAATAACATTATCTATTATTGTGGTAAGTTACATTTTATTACCACTTTCCACTTACGAGAAACGGGCAAAAGAAAAATTATTAATTTTTCAAAAATATTTAGTAGTCTGTAGCCTTAAGCTCCAAATTTAATCAACAAATCTATTTTTGATAATAATGCTGTATATAGCAACAGTGTATGTACCCTGAGTGAACAAAATTGAGACCCATTTTATTTTATTTTATTATTCTTAATATATATTGTATTATATATGTTGATGCTACATTTCCGATAAATATGTTTGTTAAGAACTGTACTAAAATAAGTACATTATTTATTAAATAGTGTGATGTAATGGTAGAGACTGTACACGAGTTTGTTTCTTTTCCACTCCTTTTTGTTACAAAAGGTTCTATACAAGTAACACACTACAAATAAGTAGTTTCGTCTATAATAGTTCTTCTGCCCGAAGCAGTGCGGAGGTAGGTTGGTATTTTCTGCCCAGTTCAGCGCGGAGACGAAAAGAATCTCCTCCCCGAAGCAGCGTGAAAAGCAGGTTGAGTCTCTTGCCAGAGCAGCGCGGAGACGATAGAAACTTTCTGCCCAATGCATCTAGGAGATAAGGTAATATCTCCTGTCCGGTGCAGCGCGGAAATAGGATAGGTACCTCTTCCCTGAGCAGCGCAGAGATGAGGTTAGGGATTCATTCCTGCACAGGGCAGCGCGAAGAGGAAGGTAGAAGTGATCAGTTGGAACTGATGTTTTCTTGATCTCGATATGCTCTTTTAAAAGTGTCTATAATAGGGATTGTCAGAGTCCTTCATGTTTTCCCGTGTCCATCTTCGTACTTCTTTGTGGGTGGATTCTGTCGACTCCTTGAAGATCATCTTGTAGATGCATATGCTACGAGGAGGCAAATATGAGAGGATATTACAATAGACAAAAGTTACTACATTTTACATAAATTAATACAAAGGTTTTTCTTTTAATGTGCGTAGTACAGCTTTGATAACGATTGTCCAAACATTTTCGAATGATACCATATCTTGACTATATATATCATCCATATACAAATTACAAATATTATCAGATAGCCTGCGCTTACAATTTTTCAAAACAGAAATCAATACAATAGCTTATGTCAGAATATACATTGAGTAAAAAAATCCACATGGTGTACGTAAAAACGTAGGTTACATTCGTAAATCCTGTAGTTCCTGGACTTGACATACAACCCTATGTAATATCCTGCAACGGACGTGGAAATGAAAATGTATGTTTTATACGTACATCCCGTATAAGTGTTTCAAATAAACGTACAAAATAAAGAACTCAGGCCGTCAGGATCACACATACAGATGCTTGTATATAACATATAGTTGACGTATGTAACTTACGTATACTTATGAAATATACGGAAGACTGTTATATGTCAGACATCCTGCACTGCCTGTGACATGATATAACACCTAAACAGGAAAAGTGCAGTACGTAAGTAGCATACGGGTAATGTATGCTCCATACAGATTTCCGTAGTAAATTTATGAATTCTGTATAATTGTACAATATACTGCTTTCCGGACAACAGATTTTTCTCAGTGTATGTGATATATAAATATACATGCTAGAAAATTGCTAGTATACGTTAAACAATAAACAATTTCAAAGATATAGTGCAGGTAGCTTTTTTTTTTTAATTACATCCAATGAAAACATAAAAAATGTTTTTAAAACGATCCTAAAATACCTGTGGTTTATAATAGTAGCAATATTCTTATTTACATTTTTCTGTTTTCCGAGAATCTATATTTATATTTAGAATAAAATAAACAGAAAATACAAACAAGATTATTCTTCCGTAATAAGTACAAAAAAAAAAAAAAATGTCGCACTGACTGTGTTGCAACAACAAATTTTATGTTGAAACCTCAAAACTTTTCTCTTTATATTTTATATGCAACGCAGAGCACGTATGTGTACTTTGCAAAAGATCGACTCCCATTTCAATTAGAGTAAACGCAACACGTGTCTTTGTAACAAAAAGGATCGATTGTCATCTATATATAGCTTGCATGCTCAGTACTTTTAATTATAGATTAGATTTTTTTTTTAAAAAAAAGTTCTGATATTTCAAATAATAATTTAATATCAAAATTAAATCCAATTAGTCTGGACTCAGTTTTAAATTATAGTAAAAGCTTTAGTTTGATTACTCTATTTATTTAAACAATTCATTTTTATATTTTCTCTTGTAATCTGGATATATGTATATCTGTTTTACTTACATGTGTATATAAAGGGTGTTCCAAAAGTAATGGTAAAAAAATAAAACCATGGATTCCTGGCACCAAAATAAGAAAAAAGTTTACATGACCTATAGTCCGGAAGTGGACAGGGGCGGAGATAGACAGTTTCGAATGTGGGGGGAATAGAACTTCACACCTACCAGCGGAATAATGGTAGGAGCTAGGAAGGGGGTTCATACATGCATAAAGATTATTTTGATTTTGCCTGTTGAAAGGCATGTAACATAACTGCACCAGAGATTCTCCATACGTCATTTAGAGATTCACCGAATGTCTGTACGGCAGGTGGAATGAAATGGTGCAGAAAAGATAGAAACCATACAGAAAAAAAAGTTGTTATCCGTGGCACGATTGCACGCACATCTACAATGAGAGTCAAAGCAAAGACTACTTAGCATGATTGCATAATATCAAGGGGCAATGGGAAGTGGTATGGCAGATAGAAACTTGCAGATAGAGGCAGGAAATAAGAACAAGTATAAGTAATCGTGTAATATAATGAAATAAGAGGCAGAATACACAACAACCTACTTTATTTGGAACGTAGTATTTTACACAGAGTAGCACCACAACTACGAGGTCATACGTGCTAACAAGAAACGCACCTACAGAAGATGTTCAAAGTGCTGTCCTCCCGCGTCTATGCAACGTGCTAATCGTGAGTTTCGAATGCATTTCATCCGTAACTGTTGACACGCATCTTCAATGCGGTTTTGTAAGTCGGCAAGTTACTTTTCCTAAATGTGAAGTTACCTTCCCCCCACATCAAAGCTATCTAGTCCGCCCCTGTCCATTTCCGGTCCGGACTATAGGTCATATAAACTTTTTTTTTTTTTTTTTACTTTTTTTGGTGCCAGGAATCTGTGGTTTCATTTTTTACCATTACTTTTGGTTCACCCTCTATAGTACATGTAGCTTGTCAAACACAACCTTAAGAGTCTTTTTCCTGGCGAAATTAAAATATCGCTAATTTTACAGTAATTATGTCATATCTTCAAATAGATAAAAGATAATTGAAATGTGGAACAAGAGCGCCCTAGACAATATTATTTTGCGTGAGGTACCGTTATCACAAGTCACCTAGTATCTTTATGTTTTCAGCTGTTTAGAAACGCGAAAATAAATGCCGATTTTTAAAATGGCTCGAAATCGAAAGCAGATAAGTGAGTCGTGATAACGGTTTCTCATGTAAAATGATATTGTCTAGGGCGCTCTTGTTCCACATTTCGATTATCTTTTATCTATTTGAAGATATCACATAATTAAAGTAAAATTAGCGGTGTTTTAATTTCGCCGGAATGAAGACTCTTAAAACAGACAGTAACTAGCAAATACCCAAACGTATTATTGCTGACATAATATTTTGTGTTCCTCTTTCTGTAATTGGAGGGCAGGGTGGCTCAGTGGTACAGTGCTTACCTCTGGTGTGTGGGATTCCTGGTTCGTTCTCCGGCCAAATAAGTTTGTTGTGGACAAGATCATGCTCGTGAGTTTTTTCTGGGTACTCCAGTTTCCTCCCACTTTCTCATTCTACCATTTCCTCCATCATCATTCACTTGAATTAATCATCGTCTCCCTTAGCCTAGAGGACATAATCGTGGGACGCAGTGGCGTATTTAGGTGGGTGGCTATCGGGCTCATGTCCCACACCGAAATTCCAAGTACAACAATAATCCTTCTTACTATTTCTAAGGAGAAATATAACTGCTTATTCATGTGTTGTGCATAGCCCCCCCAAAACGAAATCCTAAATACGCCACTGGCGGGACCTGAAACTCACAAACATCGTTTCAGTTTTTTTTTTTTTGGTAACTTGATAGAATTCCACTGAACTTCAAATCTTAAACGAAAATTTGAATATGGGACCGCGGTGGCTAAGTGGTAGAACGGTTATCTCTGGCACATCGTGTCTCTGGTTCGATCTCAACTTCCGTCAAGTGAGTTTTGTGGTAAACAAACACCGTGTGTGTAAATTTTCTCGCAGTTCTCTCGTTTCCTCCCACATTCATCATTACACCATTTTCACACTTCTCATCATTGGCATCTCCTTCAGTCTCGTTACAGAATCGTGGGACGTAAACTCAAAAAGAACAAAGAAAGGAAACAAGAATATGATGAACATGTCTTACGTGCGTCTTACTGAACCGCTCCTACCCACTGGGAGACCAGGGTTCGATTCGCGGCCGGAGCTCATGTGGTTTGGATTCCACGTTAATCAGTAGGTCCACGTCTCATATATAGCTTCGCTGCTGAACGGGACGTTAAACTCAAAATCAACTCCCTTAGCCTAGAGGACATAATCGTGGGATGCAGTGGCGTATTTAGGTGGGCGGCTATCGGACTCAAGCCCCACACCGAAATTCCAAGTACAACAATAATCCTTCTTACTATTTCTAAGGAAAAATATAACTGCTTATTCACGTGTTGTGCATAGCCCCCCCCAAAACAAAAATAGGTGTTTAAGTAGGTTTAAATAGGTGTTTAAGTATTTCATATGATAACTCGTGGGAGCTGAACTTGGACTTAAACTGCATCGAGACTGTCACTATTCATCTCAACAACCCCGTAAGCTATGGATTCGACACTAATGTTTTCGATCATTTTAACATGTCACTCATTTCCCATCCCCACTTTTAGTAGTACTAAAGATGTCTTCCACAAAAGTTTTTTTTTTTTTAGATTGTAAACCATGCATGTAAAATTTTTGGTGGCAATTGCTCCAGGCATTCCAGAGTTATGCGGGAACATACATACATAACATGTTTATAATATATGTAGTTGATTTCAATAATAGTACAATTCTAACTTATGCTCGAGTGGTGGAAATTGCACGACAATCAAAGCTCAATTTTTGTCTCCATAATATGAATATTTAGTGTTTCAACACAGAATCTAGGGTTGCCTACAAGACAAAAATTGAGTATGTCTCGTCTCGGAAATGTGATGTAATGATAGAGATGTCTCGTCTCTGAAAATGTAAAGAACACTGTCTCATTTTACATGTAGTTACAAAATTTCTGTCTCATCTCCTAGTCAATTATAGCAGAGCAAGTACGCACCCAGAAATTTGCAAGGGGTGGGTCCTTGGGGTTCGGCCCCCCTCCCCCGAAAATTCGATTTTTGTATAAATTTAGCCTAATTTTAGGGTCAATTTTAGGAATTGTAATTAAAATACCCTCATGTTGAGTTTGAACCCCCCGAAATAAATTCCTGCGTACGCCACTGGGTCCAAGCTTTCAGAATTCCAATAACCCAAGCCCCTATGTCTATGTAGTATTGAACGGGTATTATTCCGCACCCAAAAAAATATAAGTAATTGTAAAACACTTCCATCTAGCTTTCTCTTTTAAAAATGATAGAACTAGATTGTTTTTGTAAACGAAAGAGTATAGATGAAGTGTAAGATCAAATTTTCATGCTACAGTAAGAGGCCTTATCATTGCGAAATTAAAATACCGCTAATTTTGCAGTAATTATGTGATATTTTCAAATATATAAAAGATAATTGAAATGTGAAACAAGAACGCCCTAGACAATATTATTTTGCATGTGGCATCGTTATTACGAGTCACCTAGTAGCTTCCCGTTTGCAGCCATTTAGAAACGCGAAAATAAATGACGATTTTCAAAACGGCTGGAAATTGAAAGCAGATAAGTGAGTCGTGATAACGGTATCTCATGTAAGATAGTATTGCCTAGGGCGTTCTTGTTCTATATTTCGATTATCTTTTATCAATTTGAAGATACCACATAATTTCTGTAAAATTAGCGGTATTTTAATTTCGCCGTGATAGGGCCTCTTAATAATTTCACTATCAATCAAGTAAAGTTTTATTGAAAAAGTATCCAAATGCATGTTGAGTTACGAAGTTTTTTCGGGAGGGTACGTATCCGCTGGACTCATCCCCGCGATTGCGTCCCTGTAGCAGAGTCAAATTAATTTCCAAAGTTAATATTGTGAAATGTGTACTGTATCAATGTGATCTTTATATGTCGGGTGTCCTAAAACTTGCACACGTGTTCAGCTGGTAGTGATAGTAAGAAACAAAAGGAAAATTAAATAACATAATATGACCTTTCCTTCCTGGAATTTTGTTTCAGTGGCAAGGTCTATTATATACAGGGTGTTTCAAAACAATACCGACAACGTTTGGGAGGTGATTCCTGACACCAAGATAAGACAAAAAGTATAGACCAACCTGGGTGCACCAATGCTTCCTTTCGGAGCTATAGGCTGCCAAAAACGTGAAAAAAAAGGAACTTTAAATGTCCATAAATTCAAAAGTATGGGACCTACAGTAGTCGGGTCAAGACTTCACTTAGGAACTAATATGTGCAATATCGAAAAATACGTTTCAGAATTCTAAGGTACTCCCGCAACAATTTTTATAGAGGCAATTTTTCTACGGCCATATAATTTGAAGTACTCACCACCTACCTCTATAAAAAATCTTACAGAAGTACCGCAGGATTCTGAAACATGGATATTTGGATAGGGCACATACTAGTTCATAAGTGAAGTCTTGGCCCGACCAGGATATGTCTTATAGTTTTGGAGCTATGAACCTTTGAATTTCAGTTTTTCTTGTTTTCGACAGCCTATAACTCCGAAAGAAAACATTTGTGCACCCAGGTTAGTCTATACTTTTCGTCTTATCTTAGTGTCAGTAATTATCTCTCAAACGTTGTCGGTATTGTTTTGAAACACTCCATATAAGACAATGTGGCAACATTTTATGATATATGTTGAGTAAAAGGTGTGTAAGAGGAAGAGATCATCGCTGATTGGCGCGGAGTAAGGAAAACGTGTGTGATTGGCAAACGAATTGTGATGGTGGCTTTCTGTGAAATACTTTTCTTGTCAGGTGCCGTGCGTTGTTGTCACATCGTCTTGTCTTGAATTGGGCCTTATCACCGAAACAAGGTCCCGGAGGGCAAAAATTAAATCATATTTTTCGTTTTACCTCTACGATCACTAACTACCCGCTGAGCACAGTCGCGAGTTTTAGAACACCTAATATAAAATTTTATTTCTTCACATTGGTAAAAAACAACACTCTCTGGGACTTGAACTCAGCTCCTGCTGATTACAAAGAAAGAACATAGACTGTTCCCGCAGCGCCCACTAGGCAAATAATTAGATAAAAATCAATTACATTATTTTAGGTATTACAAACTGTATATGTGTTTGTTTCGTAAGTTGATAGTACAACACGTGATCATGTCCAGTATTGGGATGCCCTACTTTCTCAATGAAAACCTCTGGAAATGCAATGTAACTGGAGACAAATTAATTACGACATAACTTTCGATCCGTTAGAATGATCTGGAAACTGCAAGATTCCAGTGTTTTTGTGTTATGAATAACGCCCACTCTCACGCCTTCAAACAAAGCAAGGAAACTGGAAAGCAAAAGTTGGTGGTGTTTTCTTTTTGTCTATCATTTTCTTTAATCTTTCAGGTATTAGAACATTTTATCTTCGTCTAAGCCTCAGAAAGACATTAGTTGACGCAAATGTGCTCCCCACAAATACAACACTGCATTCGGGTTGTTTAATTGAATTTCGCAAGGGTAGATGGATTTCTGAGTGGACGTTGTGTCACCAGGAAAAGAAAAACTAGTCACAAAATCGAATCGAGTTGTCCTGTGTAATGAAGTCCATTTCGGTGGAGAATCAGGTGAGGTTGACAAATGGAAAGTGGAAATTCTAGCCTAGATTCCAGAAATAGCTTGCAATTCAGGTTACAATTGTAAATAGCAATCCTATTAAAACAATGAAGAGAAAAGGAAATGCATTTATTTCAGTAAACCACAAACTGATGAAAGTATATCACGCTTTTTTAACAAAACAAATTGAAATGTACAGGAAACTGTAGTCTTAACGAAACTCTATTTATATTACAGTGTAACTTCTCTTCAACGGAATTCAATTTCAGTACACTTCCCACTTGTCTAGTGGTACCACGCACGCCTTTGGTACATTAGATCCTGTGTTCAATTCTTTGGGGTGGGAGATACTTGAAATTTAAAACGGATTGTGATGGTTCGGAATCCATCTTTAACTGTAAGTCTAAGTCTTATGTAGCCTTGGTGCTGCAAGACACGCTAAAACTATAATTGTTTAACAGAGAAATAATTGTAGCATAAAAAAATGACCTTACACTTCATCTCTACTCTTTCTCTTATAACATTCTAGTTCTTTTTTCCGACAATATAGGTGCAAGTATTTTACAATTAGTATTTTCGGGTGCGGAATAATATCTGTTCAATACTACATACACGTAGTAGCTCTTAGTATTGGACCGCCCCCCCCCCCAACAAAAAATTCTGGACGTCATCACTCATATGTGACGGGCTTGAGCCATGGGCGCCCGAAGGGAGAACAGGAGGGACTGGCACACGAAAATGTATAGTAATATAGCAAACCACCTATATTAAATACCAGACGTAATATAGCAACCATGGAGAAGGATCCCCTTGAAAATTTTTTTCGGGCGCCCCTGGCTTCAGGCCATATATATGTTGATAATGCCCAAAAATATGTATAAATAAATACACAGAGTGGTTAAATGATAGAGCGCTTACTTCTGGCGCTTGGGATCCCTAGTTCTATCCTCGACCAAATAAGTGTGTGGTGAATACCATCGTGACCAGTGGCGTATTTAGGATTTTGTTTCGGGGAGGGCTTTCCTAACTTTCGTGGGGGAGGGGCTTTGCCTGAAAATGTGAAAATTCTGCAAGATATTTCATATACTTTACTATAATAAGTAAGATTTCGGGGGGGGACTTAAGCCCGGAAGCCCCCCTAAGTACGCCACTGATCGTGACCATGAGCTCTCTGGGGGTGCTCCAGTTTCCCGCATTATTATTACGCTAATTCTTTAATCATGATTCACTTGCCTTAATCATCCGTCTATCTTAGCCTAAAGGACGTAAACGTGGGACGTTAAACGAAATGATTTCATTTAAAACCAACAACGCTTTAAAACAAAAGTGAGAGCTGTATCTCCGAGATATACAGTATGCGGCAAAACAAACAGTACTAAAATTCGCGTATGGATGGCGCACAGATGCAAAGTGATATGAGCTGTGAGTGCCACACGTTGTACTCAGTCGTGTGTGGACTAGCGTAGTGTGCAATTGTCGCAAAGATAATGTTACTTACAACAGAGGAGAAGGTGTTCACTCACGAGCACTACGTATTTCCGCTCATACGGTGTGGATCAGCTTCTCACTGGAGAAGATAAGCGCTCACGTCTACTGTATTGCTCTGGAGCTATGACATATGAACATGACGTCTCGATTACTAACATATGGTTCAGTGATGAAAAACTGTGTACCTTGATCGCTACATCGACCGAGAGTTGATTATTGATCAATTATTGCATCATTTGCGCGGTTTTTGCCGCAGCAAAAATCTGTAGTTACAATAACGATGGATGCAGCAAGAAGGGGCTACTGCCCATATTGCAACTCACTTGTCTTTCTGCCCACGAGAGTTTGGACATCACTTGATTTCCCGTGAAGTGGATTTTCCATACTCTTCCCACTCCCCTGACCTCAGGGCTCCAGACACCTACATGTGGGGTATGCTGAAGCAGGCCCGTATCCACGGAGGGGCTAGGGGGGCCGGGCCTCCCCTAACTTTGGCTGGCCCCCTAAAAGTTTCACGGCGGGTTTGCAAATGAACTATAATATCGCGATGAAGTATAATATGATTGGGTCGCCTCCCCTAAATTTTTGGGCTGGCTACGGGCCTGTGCTGAAGGAAGCAATTTTCCGAACAGATAACCCCCTACCAGTATACCGTAGAAGAGAGAATAATCGGTCATTGTTCTGTCGTTCCAGTAACCCGTGTTCACTAGCATGTCCATCGATCTATAGAACCTCTATGAAGAATGTGCGCAATGTAATGGTCAACGTTTTAAACACATGATGTGCAGGCACGAGTCTTCTTAAATTTATAATGTGTTGAGTAACGTTTAGTTGACATCCATTTGACAACATTTATTACATTTCATTATGTTATACAATAAATAAATAAATAAATAAATAAATGTCAACGATGTGATTTCAGTACTGTTTGTTTTGCCGCATACTGTATTATTCTCTGTGACACAAGGCATCGTAGTTGAACCTGAGCGTAAATAATCGAAGATTTGAAAGTAAAATTTTTGTACATAAACCACAGGCAACCCATTAACAGCAAGGAAAAGGAAACAGTTGATTTGCTGTGGTTGTGAAGTGTAATCGATAAACTCGATGTATCCGGTTTCCAAGTGAGCTTTGAAGCCTGCGATCGTAAACAGGGAAAAGGATATTCATTTTTTTTTACAATCATTTCTTTCATCTTTAATATGTGTTTCATAATTAAATTTCATATTTTACATGATCTTAAACCTAGTATTATTTACTATAAACATTTAGATTAATTTATAGCACATTAACAGCATTAGCATAGATTACATTACTATTTTAGTGTGCAATGGACCGAAGAAAAACATTCTTTCAGTATGTTATTATTATTATTATTATTATTATTATTTATTATTATTATTATTATTATTATTATTATTATTATTTTTTTTTTTTTTTTTTTTTTTTTTTTTTTTTTGAAAAATCATATTTCGATATCTTTCTTACAAATTTAATTTTCACTTCGTCGTAAAGAGCTGTAAAGAATATACGCGGGCTGTCCAGAAAGTTATAGACGTTCTGAAATAACAAAAAGTAACAGAATGAATAAACCAAGTTAAATTATATACATTTGAAAGGTACACTCTTAAGCTATTTTTCCACATAATCGCCATGCAAATTAAGGCATTTATCATACCGTGGCACAAGTTTTTCAATACTGTCGCGGTAGAAACCTGTCATCTGCGTTTTCAACCACTGGTTTACACCGGTATGCAGTTCGACGTCAGTATAAAAGTGGAAGCCATGTTTTCATCGCTCAGAAGAGCTGATACTTGCTCGGCGCCAAATTCGTGCTGTATGGTGGGTGATGAAACACCTCCCACCCAAAAATCACCCAAGAGATTTCGGGTACGCTTAGCCGTGTGTGGACTCGGCCTTCACTCATTATTTCAAGTCAGTACACTTCACACAGTTGACGATGGATTTCAATTGGCTTGTGGTTTTTTGCCAACAAAACTCTCTAATCACAGAACGCACCTCACAAGAGGCGGGATTTTCTATTGCAGTGCACATTGTAACATATCACAGAAAACACAGTAAGAGCGTCACAGTGCTCACGCTACCACAGCTGGATGCGTAATGAGCATGGAAACGTTCTGACACCAAGATGGCGACTCTAGCCTCGCCCACTGCCGCGGTAGGCCAAGACATATGGTGCTTTCTGGACAGTCATCGTATTAGATTCATCGTTACAATTAGAATAAGAACTTTTAGTTGCTTCTCCTTTTCTTTTAGAAAAAAGTTCTCATAAATTACTTGTTTTACTGGGTCGGAATATATATATATATTTATATATATATTTATATATATACAGGGTGGTAGGTAACTCCACCGACAAACTTTGGGAGGCGATTCCTTATACGAAATGAAAGAAAAAAGTTCTAACAAATATGGGCCGAAAAATGCCTCCTTTCAGAGTTATGATCCATTAAATATTCGAAAAATCATTTTTCAAAACTCCCTAACTTAGAAACTATAGAACCTATCCCAAGCGGTTTAAGGAATTACACAGGAACTGGGATACGCTCTATCTAAATATCGATGTTTCAGAATTCATCAGTACCAGCGAAACGAACGCACCACTAGTACTTAAGAGTCTTCATCAAGGAAAAATTAAAATACCGCTAATTTTACAGTAATTATGTTATATCTTCAAATAGATAAACTATAATCGAAATGTGGAACAAGAGCACCCTAGACAATATCATTTTATATGAGAAACCGTTATCAAGACACACTTATCTGCTTCCGATTTCGAGCCATTTTGAAATTCGGCATTTATTTTCGCGTTTCTAAACAGCTGAAAACGGAAAGCCACTAGGTGACTTGTGATGACGGTACCTCACGCAACATAATATTGTCTAGGGCGCACTTGTTCCATATTTCAATTATCTTTTATCTATTTGAAGATATCACATAATTACTGTAAAATTAGCAGTATTTTAATTTCGCCGGGATGAAGACTCTTAACGGAGTATTCCTATACTTCAACTTCCTTTGTACAATTCCTTTCACCGATAACGGAGGATGGTATTTAGATAGAGAACATACTAGTTCCTGTGTAATTCCTTAAACCGCTTGGGATATGTCCTATAGTTTCTAAGTTAGGGAGTTTTGAAAAATGATTTTTCGAATATTTAATGGATCATAACTCTGAAAGGAGGCATTTTTCGGCCCATATTTGTTAGAACTTTTTTCTTTCATTTCGTATAAGGAATCGTCTCCCAAAGTTTGTCGGTGGAGTTACCTACCACCCTGTATATATATATGCAACTTGTCTTTCCTTTTTGGACCCCTTATCCCGTTAGCCCCTTTAAAACTCTTTTGCCCTTCATTAGGGATGCGCACGAGACAAGATTTGAGACTGTCTCGACTCGAAAATGGTCTGTAAAAGTGATGTCTCGACTCGAAAAATATATTTTTTTCTATAGGAAGAGCTGTGTCTCGACTCGAATTTTGTCAGGAAAATTCTGTCTCGACTCGACTCGAACGCATCCCTACCCTTCATCTGCTCCTATTCCCATTCTCTCTTCTTTCACTGCTGTATTTTAAAATATTCAAGAAACAATTACGACAACCTCTATTATGAATCGTCTTGTGGAGGGGGGAGGCACGGTGGCTCAGTGGTAGAGCGCTTACATCTGGTTCGATCCACGACCAAGTAAGCTTGTGGTGGACAATATCGTGTCCGTAGATTTTCAAGGGGTACTCCAGTTTCCTCCCAGTTTCTCATGCCACCAATTGTTTCATCATCATCCCTTAATCTTAATCATCCCTTAGCCTTAATCAACACTTTGCCTTAATCTTCCCTTAGCCTTAGTCATCCCTTTGCCTTAATCATCCCTTAGCCTTAATCTTCCCTTAGCCTTAATCATCCCTTTGCCTTAATCATCTCTTAGCCTTAACCATCCCTTAGCCTAAAAGACATTATCTTGGGACGTTAAACTGAAATATTTCGTTTCATTTCACATGAATCATCTTTAAACAACTCGTTTTTTTTTAAAGAAATTTACAAGAACTTAATACAGAATTGTTTGCCAACTAGATAGTGTAAACCACCAATCTTAAAATAATTTCTCGAAAAATTCACACGAATGCCAGTGCCGGTAAGAGTACTCTAAGAAAATACTGTATTGAACCACGAAACCATACAAAGAATTATGCAGAAAGTATCGGTCTCCGATGGGGCAGTCATACTACACTGACAAACAAAGGGCGCAATATCGAGACTCGAATTGCGCAATAAGAGTTACATATACTGAAAGAGCATCAGGTAGTTAGTAAGTTACCAAATTATTAGCTGCAGTCCGCCAGTAGGGAAAACGTTATGGGACTGTAAAATTTAGAGCCTGGCGTACGAAGACCACACAAAACTT
The DNA here is from genome assembly GCF_964235325.1 of Thermobia domestica. NCBI lineage: Eukaryota > Metazoa > Arthropoda > Insecta > Zygentoma > Lepismatidae > Thermobia > Thermobia domestica. Next base: position 21,550,188 of record NC_137456.1, on the reverse strand, counting down.
AGCATTTGGCTTGTTCCTCTTTGTATTGACAAGAGATAATGAATTCTAACGTATTCCCATCACAGAACATGATGTTTGACATAAGAAAATCTGTATGAGGAGAATTGTCAGTGTTGCCATCCATAGAAATTACAGTATTGTCCGAATAAGAATACAGCGAAAAGCTTGGTTTGCAGCGAATGAAAGAGTGAACGCAATGGTGTTTTGCGATATCGAAATCGCAGCTGTCGGAGCTTTATAACAAAGTATTCTGGGATAGCATTCCCAACAACAGGAAGAAAATCTATCTCTTGCTGGACTCGTGGACCCCAAACAAAGACGACGAGCTTTCCGATAAATTTGTTCCTGTAAATGTCACATTCAGGAAGCATTTGATCCCGGCTAGATGTACAGGACTGGTGCAGCCCTTAGACGTGTACTTTTTCCGTCCTTACAAAAACTCTGTCAAGTTCGTCACTGACACAATTGTCTTGTCGCAGGAAACGAACATCTAGCACCGTGACAATTTCCTGCGTCTCCAGTCGTTCACGCCGCAGCAATTCTGCGCTTCCCTGTTCCACAACATGATTCGCTTTGCTTTCTATAAAGCGGGATACCTGGACATCGCACCGGAAGCATTCCAGTCACCAATTCAGTCCCTTACCACAGAAATGTGTTATTACTGCGCGTCGCTGGCTATCGTCCGATGTGCATATTGTACTAACTGTTTTTGTTTGGATCACTCGATACTTTCTGCTCTTCATATCAATTGTGTGGCTTAACACTGTCATTTACATAGCTATCTCCCCTTCCCAAACAAATACCATTTCTTATTGCACACACAAACAGGTTATTCCTTCTGTTTCCATAGTCTCTCATGTTCACTTTGCAGCCCCATAATTTTGCCCTACTTGCGGACTGCAGCTAATAACGTGGTCACTTCATGATTGATGCTCTTTCAGAATATACTTTATAATCCGTATTGTGCAACACAAGTCCCGATCACGTATTATTTGTTTGCAAGCTTTTCGAGGTATTCTTATTCGGACAACACTGTAATTTCTATGGATGGCAACACTGACAATTCTTCTCATACAGATTTTCTTATGTCAAACATCATGTTCTGTGATGGGAATACGTTAGAATTCATTATCTCTTGTCAATACAAAGAGGAACAAGCCAAATGCTAAGTTTTGTGTGGTATTCGTACGCCAGGCTCTGAACTTTACAGTCCCATAACTTTTTCCCTACTGGCGGACTGCAGCTAATAATTTGCCAACTTACTAACTACCTGATGCTCTTCCAGTGTATGTAACTCTTATTGCGCAATTCGAGTCTCGATATCGCGCCCCTTGCTTGTGAGAAAAAAAGGTAAGCGCAGTACGTAAACACGTAGGTTACATACGTATAGTTTTTGGACTTTTACACTATGTGTATTTTTCATGTTTTGTTGTTACAAACGGGTATAAATTTGTATTTCATTATATTAAAAATGGCTTCTCTTGATTTCCTGAAACCCGGGCTGAATTAACCCATCTGGAGGAACAGGGCTAGAAAAAATATGTGGCCCCAGCTGACTTTATCTAATCCTAATACATTTTATGATGATTGTATTTTCATGGTTCTTTTTCGATAGCCAGTTGATATTTTGATCAGAGTGGAGACCCCTATCTACTTGGAGGCCCGGGGTTATAGTCCCCCTAAGCCCCCTTAATCCAACCCTGCTGAAACCTTTTAACTGATCGATTTTATTCTCAAAAGAGATGGTTCAAGTATGCTGCTACGTTCATGCATTTTAAGTAAGATGCAAGTAAACAAAAATATCTTTATGGAACGTTCTACCAACAACATGTATGACGAACAAAAGTATACGTACTTTAATGCAATAAAGTAAACAGTTTTCCGTCAGTATAGTATTATTTGTTTTATGTAACGTTTCAAACGCAGTAACTGTATTTAACATCAAAATTGTACCAACTCAAGAAATTATTGCGCACTTATTTTGAAATATACAAAACGTATACTTAGTGTGGAAAGTGAAGTATAAGAACTTACATAATGAATAAAAGATATGACGTCCCAAATCTAAATACTAAAAACGATGTACTTTAAACGTTCCCGCTGGATTTATGGCTAGCGCGTACTCCTTTGGTACACACAGTCCCGAGCTTGATTCCCGATAGATCACAAAAAATTAATTTCACAATAATTCACTTTGGTTAATCATCTGTCTAAATTAGCCTAAAGAGTAAAACTCTGGGACGTAAATGTAAAATTGAAGACTTTGGGGCAAAAACAGGTTAAGTCCAAAAAATGAAAATGTAAAAACAGGTAGCTTCACAACGGTTTCCACTCATATCAATTTTCTTCAAACTTGGCACATATATAGTAAACCGAAAATAAATTGACACGTTTTTTTTGTTTCTTTCGGAAAATAAGTTAAGGGGGACAAAGGCCCCCTTTTCAAAAGTGGGCTCTCTTGATTAAAAGGGCCACATTAAAGAAACGAAACTCTGCCGATGCAAAGATGACTTCAAAGTAGGAAATACGGGTTTTGTCGTTTTTGCGAGAAAAGAATTTAAGGGGGCAATGGTTCTCTTCGAAATGACAAAGGACCCGCACAATCTTTATGGAAATTAGATTTCGGAGGAATTGCTTAAAATCGTGATATGTTGTGGATATTGTGTACCTGAGAAAAAAGTCTCAATGGGCACAACCGAAAATCACTGGCCGTTTGGCCATTACAGGACCACTTTTTTGAAAAGAGCCGAGGATAACGATATTCTGGATTTCAGTAAAAATAACTGAAACCGTGATATATTGTAGATATTTTGATCCTGTTAAAAATTCTTAACGGACATAACCTCTAATCTCTGGTCGTTTGGCCACTGCAGGGCCACTTTTTTGAAAGTGAGCTCCTTCTAGGCTAAGCGGTTAGCGTACGCGCCTTTGGCGTGGAAGACCCGGGTTCGATTCCCGGCAGAAGCTCAGGTGGTTCGGATTCCACATTAATCAGTAGGTCCACGTCTCATATAGCCTCGCTGCTGAAAGGGACGCTAAACTAAAATCAACTCAACTCAACTTTTTTGAAAGCAATCGAAGATTACGATATCTTGGATTTTGTGAAAATGACTGAAACTGTGATATGTTGTAGACATTAAGATCCTGAGAAAAAGGCTCAATAGGCACAGCCACCAATCACTGGCCGTTTGGCCACTACAGGGCCACTTTTTTACAGGGCGGATAGGGATTTCAAGAAAATCATAGACCTTTACGTTGACATCCCTAGTACCCCTTCTAAATGTCACAGGGACTTGAACTATACCTCGTTTTAAAGGTTATGAAACGCAGATTGCAACGTGCTAACTTTTGTGCCCCTCATTTTAAACTTGTAGAAGAAGAAGACTAAATTTTTGAAGAAAATGAGATATTTTGTTTGAGGAAATTTGTCAAAAGCTGGCAACACTGTTACTTGTCGTACGCAGGGAAAATATTTTCACATGTACACCAGTCATTGGGTACAATCACGCAAAAAGTGAAGGGCGAAAGTTCAATACCAAGTGAGAAAAAATTCCGAATATGTTTTGTACGAGAATCACACTGTACATATTTTTCGAAATATTTTGGTTTACCCTGACGTCCCTAATTTGGCACAGAGATATAAGCCATACCTCATTTGAAAGCTTGTGAGACACAGATTTAAACGAGGTAACTTCTGTGCCCCCTGTGCCCAACCCGTAAAAGAAGTTGAAAAATAACTTCAAAAAAAAATTGAAATAAAAAATACATTTTCATGAAGTTGGCAACACTGTTTTGTCTTTCGCAATAATGGCCATACACAGGGTATTATTAGTCAGGATGTTTATTTATATTTATTGATACCATCTTTATGCTTGTAGCTCCTTTGGAGGGAGAATCTCCCTCCCCCAAATGCTGAGGTGGAGAGGAAATTTGTACATCCAACTTCTCTCCCTACCCTTCCACTGCTGGACTCCCGATGTAGACGAAGTGCACACCGTTGGAAAGTTTCATCCTTCCTAAAGAGATAGACACCTAAATTATCTCTTTAGGTTAATTAGGTGCGAAGTGATGGAGGTTTAAACTGCTGGCTCAACTCTTGAGTCGTTCGTCCTGTAAAAGTTACATGAGCAGAAGGTAACGGTATTTTGGATTTCGATGTAATTGCTTGAAACTGTTATATGTTGCTGACTTTTTGGCCACTAAGAGCCCACTTTTTTGGGTAACAGTAGAAGGTAACTATATTCTAAATTTCGGTGGAATTGCTTCAAGCCATAATATGTTGTTAATATTTTATCCTGAGAAAAGTTTCAATGGGCACAACCACCCATCACTGACCGTTTGACCACTTAAGGATCACGTTTTTTGACAACAGCAGAAGGTAGGTCTGGATTTCGGTGGAATTGGTTGAAACCGTGATATATTGTAGATATTGTGATCCTGAGAAAACGTCCCAATGGACACAATCACAAATCACTGACCATTTGGCAACTACAGGACCACATTTCTTAAAACAGCAGAAGATAAGGATATTCTGGAATTTTGGTGGAATTGTATGAAGCCACGAAAAGTCGTATCCAACAACCCGGTAAAGGGATGGGGAGAATAGCGTGTAACATCATTTAGGCATAGACAACATTCCGATGTTCATCTTGAGGGGCAAAGGAAAACCCTGGAAAGTACTAGACAATTCTTCTCAGGATCATGACATCTACAACGTATCACAGTTTTATTCATTTTCACCGTAATCAAAAATATCGTTATACCCGGCTGTTTTCAAAAATCTGGACCTGTAGTGGCCATACGGTCAACAATTGATGGTTGTGTCCAATAAGACTTTCTCTCACGATGAGAAGATCTACAACATTTCACAAATTTCCTCAGTCTTACAGAAACCCAGAACATTGTTATACTTGGCTGTTTTCAAGAAAGTAACCCTGTGGTGACCAAACGATTAGTGACTTCTGGTTGTGCCCATTAAGACGTTTTCTCAAGATCACAATATCTACAACATATCGCAGTTTCAAGCAATTCCACCGAAATTCAGAATACCGTTACCTTCTGCTCTTTTTATTTTTTTTAAAATTAAAAGCTCTGAAGTGGCCAAACGGTCAGTGATGGATGGTTGTACAAATTGAGACTTTTTCTCAGGATCACAATATCTACAACACATCACCGTTTCAATCATTTTTACGAAAATCCAGAATATCGTTACCTTCTCTGTTTTCAAAAATGTGGCCAAACGGTCAGTGATTGGTGGCTGTGCCTATTGAGACTTTTTCTCAAGTACATAATATCTACAACATATCACGATTTTAAGCAATTCCTCCGAGATCTAATTGCCGTAAAGATATTGCGGGTCCTTTTGACATTTCGAAGGAAGCCATTGCCCCCTTAAATTCTTTCTCGGAAAAACGACAAAACCCGTATTTCCTACTTTGAAGTCATCTTTGCATCGGCAGAGTTTCGTTTCTTTAATGTGGCCCTTTTAATCAAGAGAGCCCATTTTTGAAAAGGGGGCCTTTGTCCCCCTTAACTTATTTTCCGAAAGAAACAAAAAAAACGTGTCAATTTATTTTCGGTTTACTATATATGTGCCAAGTTTGAAGGAAATCGGATGAGTGGAAACTGTTGTGAAGCTACCTCCTTTACATTTTCATTTTTTGGACTTAACCTGTTTTAGCCCCAAAGTCTTCAATTACATTTTATTTCAAAATATATTTTATATGACAGGAAGCGTCCGAGAACTTATATGATAAACAAAAATGTAATTCGCATGAAAAGTGAGAAACAAGAACGCAACAAATATATCTATCTATATTTATATAATTATCTATATCTGTCTATACTAGCGAGCGTTGATTGCCCACTTCGCTGGGTTAAAATAAAAAACTTTAAATGCAAAACTCCATATGTCGTCTGTTTGATAAAAATGACAGTAAAAATTAAATATTACTATTGTGGGTTGAATTTGAATTTAAACGGCATTGAAAGTATCACTCTTCATTTCAGCGACTCCGAAAACTATGAACTCTTCACTAACATCGGTGATTTTTTGTCATTTTATGTATCTCTCGCTCCTCCTGCCCTAAGTTGCACTAGCAAAGTGAAATAATAAAAAACACTCCCAGGCCAAAACCTCTTCTATGTTGAAAATTTGATGCAGATTAGTCGGGTGGTTCAAGAGTTATTAAGTCACAAAGGTAGTTACCTTCATTGTTACGTATTTTTTCTATATCTCCTTCTTCCCCTCCCTTAAGTAGCACCGTCAAGGTGAAATGACAAAAATCATCCCAGACCCGAATCTCATCTATGTAGTAAATTTGATCGAGACCGGGTGGGTGGTTCAAGGAGTACGAAGTCCAAAACATAGTCACATCGAAGAAATACAGGTATTGTATAACAAAAATATATTTTGTATCCAAAATGAGCTACAAAACCTTACATAATAAACAAAAATTTAATATATGTGGCACGTAATGTCTAAGAATGTAAATAATTAAAACATAAAGTGTGTGGCAAAAATGTGTTAACATTAAATGTGTGTTCTTTTTGTTTTTGTTTTCCACATTGAACCATGGCGTGCCGATATTCCATTGAGAAACAAAGGAAAATAGCTGCCTGGAGGGAGGGTTTGAAGTCCCCAAGCATCATATAACAAAAAGTCACAGCCTGAACCGGACGGAATGCACCTTCTGCTTGACAATTGGTAGGATCTAGAAGTTTGTACGAATGGGGTCCGTTCAAGACGATTGCAAGGGAAACAGTGGTAGAAAGAGATCTGTCCGAACTGAAGAGAACATCATCCTCGTCGTGGGCGCGATGGTAGCCCGCCCAACCAAGGTCAGTGGTTAGAATTTTAGACCATGATTTAGGAATGAAGCCATACCACTTGCTGATTGTGCAGCATCTCACAAACGCGGACAAGCAAGCACGTGTGAATGCTGTTCAAATTATCTTGGAAATGGTGCGTATCGAGACGGATATTGTGTTCATGTTGTTTCCACATGAGCGGTCGTGTGAACAAACACAACTGTGTCATCTGGGCGACCCGAGCACTCAGACCATTGCTGCTATCCCTGTCCAAATCACCCAGAGAGCATACAATCAACAATGGACAGACTGCATAAGTTCATTGAGCAGGATGGGTGCCAAATTGAAACCCTGCAACCAAATCCTTGCCTTGTAATTTCTCGTGAGTAAACACCCATTTAATGTTCACATCTTTTTTTGCCTCGCCCTATACATTGTATGATACATGACGTACACTAAATTATATGATATACAAAAAAAAAAAAACTTTGTATGGAAAACGACCTGGAAGAACATCCATATGAAACGAAAAGTATACCTGGTATGACACGTGACGTCCAAGAACTTGTTTAATAAACAAAAAAATATATTTTGAATTGAAAGTCAGAACAAGAGTTCTCAAATTTATTTGCAGAGAAAAGTTATTGAGATTTCAGACAAGATGGAATAAGGAATGCTCATTAACAATTGGGATGGACAGAAATTTTTTTTTGTACCGTCGCGTCGTTCTGAAGCAAGCTGAAGATAAATTCTAATTTGTGTGTTTCTTTTAAATATGACAAAAATAAATTTAACCCCAATTCGCAGCTCAGTTATGATGCATTGCTTTAATTTGATACTGATGGAATAACAAGAAAACCAAGCCACTTGCGTACAAAGGAAATTCTTTTAAGAAATTTTCGAGGGAAAAATGAAGGGTCATCAACCTCCAATGCCTAATCGTTCTCGCCTTCCAAAACTTTTGTCACCTCATTTTTTCTCTTAAAGAAAAGCTTTCGTGGCATCCAGTTAATGATAAATGTTTGCGAGAGAGAAAACGAGGAACATTAAACGAGATACGAAGACAAAATAGTTCCTCTTCAAGGAATGATGTTAAATCATGGATTTCCGTTTGAAAGAGAAAAATGTAACAGTCAATACGACCCGTAATCCCAGGCTAGAGGGTAATGACCTCATGGGATTTTCTCACATCTTCTTCTTCTTCTTTTATTACTTTTTCGTCTTAAATATTTCCTTCCGCTTTCCTTGGAACTACTGGTGGCTCATGAGGTAAGTTAGAGCGATGAAAAAATAAGTTTTTTTAAGCTTCTTACTAAGGGAATTAAACTTACTTATTGTACTAAATTGCTTATATAGAATAAGAACATTAGGTAAATTTTCTTCCCTTAGTTTCAAGTGATAAGAGTTTAATTTTTTATGATGGCACTTCATGAGACGTCATTGCTTGGACCTATCATATTGTAATAATGGTAAACAGACTCGGGTTTCCCTTACCTTTTTTAATTACAAAAGTTTCAGTACAGTCTTACACAATACATTACAAATAAGCAATGTCTCTAATAATCCTTTCCTCTAATAAGTTGGACCTCCTGCCCATAGCTGTGCGGAAGTTAAGAATTGTTGGTTAGAAACGACCCTGCCCGATGCAGTTTGGTGTAAAGGAAGCTCTTGCCCGAAGCAGCGCAGAGGTAGGGTAATATCTCCTGCGCATTAAAGCACGGAGATGGGAATGGAACCTCTTGCACGAAGCAAAGCAGAGATAGGGTAGTATATCTTGCCTATTGAAGCACGGAGATTGGAAAGAAAAATCTTGCCCGAAGCAGCCCAGAGGTAGGGTAGTATCTCTTGCCCATTGAAGCACGGAGATGGGAAAGAAAAATCTTGCCCGAAGCAGCGCAGAAGTAGGGTAGTATCTCTTGCCCATTGAAGCACGGAGATGGGAATGGAACCTCTTGCACGAAGCAACGCAGAGATAGGGTAGTATCTACTGTCCATTGAAGCACGGAGATGGGAAAGAAATTTCTTGCCTGCGCAGAGATAGAGTAGTATCTCCTAAACATTTAAGCACGGAGATGGGAAAAGAACTTCTTTCACGAAGCAGCGAAGAAGTAGGGTAGTATCTTTTGCCAATTGAAGCACGGAGATGGGAAAGGAACCTCTTGCCCGAAGCAGCGCAAAGATAGGGTAGTATCTCTTGCCTGTTGAAGCACGGAGATGGGAATGGAACCTCTTGCACGAAGCAGCGCAGAGATAGGGTAGTATCTCTTGCCTATTGAAGCACGGAGATGGGAATGGAACCTCTTGCACGAAGCAGCGCAGAGATAGGGTAGTATCTCTTGCCTATTGAAGCACGGAGATGGGAATGGAACCTCTTTCACGAAGCAACGCAGAGGTAGGGTAGTATCTCTTGCCTATTGAAGCACGGAGATGGGAATGGAACCTCTTGCACGAAGCAGCGCAGAGATAGGGTAGTATCTCTTGCCTATTGAAGCACGGAGATTGGAAAGAAAAATCTTGCCCGAAGCAGCCCAGAGGTAGGGTAGTATCTCTTGCCCATTGAAGCACGGAGATGGAAAAGGCGCCTCTTTCACGAAGCAACGCAGAGATAGGGTAGTATCTACTGTCCATTGAAGCACGGAGATGGGAAAGAAATTGCTTGCCTGCGCAGAGATAGAGTAGTATCTCAACATTTAAGCACGGAAATGGGAAAAGAACTTCTTTCACGAAGCAGCGAAGAAGTAGGGTAGTATCTCTTGCCCATTGAAGCACGGAGATGGGAAAGAAACCTCTTTCACGAAGCAACGCAGAGATAGGGTAGTATCTCCTGTCCATTGAAGCACGGAGGTGGGAAAGAAATTTTTTGCCTGCGCAGAGATAGAGTAGTATCTCCTAAACATTTAAGCACGGAGATGGGAAAAGAACTTCTTTCACGAAGCAGCGAAGAAGTAGGGTAGTATCTCTTGCCCATTGCAGCACGGAGATGGGAAAGAAACCTCTTTCACGAAGCAACGCAGAGGTAGGGTAGTATCTCCTGTCCATTGAAGCACGGAGATGGGAAAGAAATTTCTTGCCTGCGCAGAGATAGAGTAGTATCTCCTAAACATTTAAGCACGGAGATGGGAAAAGAACTTCTTCCACGAAGCAGCGAAGAAGTAGGGTAGTATCTTTAGCCAATTGAAGCACGGAGATGGGAAAGGAACCTCTTGCCCGAAGCAGCGCAGAGGTAGGGTAGTATCTCTTGCCCATTGAAGCACGGAGATGGGAAAGAAACCTCTTTCACGAAGCAACGCAGAGGTAGGGTAGTATCTCCTGTCCATTGAAGCACGGAGATGGGAAACAAAACTCTTGCCTGAAGCAGCGCAGAGATAGGGTTGTAGTCTATAAGCATATTTTTAATATATCTTCTGAAATCTGTCAAATTCATTACATGCGTAGAATGAGGGAGCAAATTAAATAGTTTTATACCATTATATTTATAACTTTGTTGTGTCTTACATAATGTAACATGTGGAGTATCAATGCTAAACTTACGACCTAGTATTATATTCATGTATATTTACATTTACACTAAACAAATCAGGGTTCTCTTTTACGAACATTAAACAGTTGTAAACATATATAGATGGTACAGTCATGATTCGATATTTTTTAAACAGTTCCCTAGAGGACACTGTGTCTGGTAAGCCTTCAATACACCTAACCACTCTCTTTTGGCATTTGAAAATAGAATGATCTCCAGTAGAGTTACTCCACAATAAATTCCTATATAGTAAGTGGGGATGAAAGAAAGCATAGTATGATGTTATCATTAGTTCATGTCCCGCAGAGGTAAGGTTAAGGAAGTCTCTTCCGCCCAGAGTAACTTGGGGAGACAGATAGGGTGTGATCCGTTGGTGACTGATGTCTTTTCTCTCTATGTGTCCTCTCTTACAGCCAGTCTTTAGAAGCGGAGCTTGTGGAGAGGTTGAAGGAATATTCTTTGTGACTCTTCGTATTTCATCGGAGACGGCATCCGTTGGTTGCTTGGTGGTGCTTGTGCTAAAACACGTGGTATTATTTGTTAATATGAGAGGATATTGCAATATTCTTTTCTTCTCATAATGCGAATGCTCTATCAAAAAATTAGGCTCAATTTTGAAGATAAATTATAGTTTCCCAAACTATTAGAATACGAAACCTTATACAAAGAAAAGATAAATTGAATCGGTAAGTAGGAAAAAGGAGAATATTCTAAAAATAAAGTAGACCATTCCGGGATAGTAATTTCTATGTAACTAACCTAATCTTATTACTTTTGTGGTATTTTGGAAAATGCGTGGTCTTAACATACACTAGAAATGCTCACAAACATATTTTAGTATAAGCTACGATTTCTTCGATATGCACTTTTGTTTTTCGTTTTCCAAAAGCAAGTTGTTGTAGAAGTACTGCTTTTCCGACACAACGATTCGATTAAGCAATAAATCTAATCGAACCCATCAAATATCATGCTTGACGGTGAATTCTTAAACGTAGTTTAAAAAAAAACAATCTGTATAATTTTTAAGAACTTTGATTCATTTTTTAAATATTTCCCTTGTATGTATGAGTATGTGTTCGTCCATATGGAAGAGTAAAAATATGCACCAGTACGCCCATCCCAGAGACAAAAATCTAAAAAAAAAAAAAAAAAAAAAAAAAAGCTACTTGGTAGATCACAATCAATTTTGGCCAAAACTTAGATAGTCAAAGGTTAGAAAATGAATTCATTGATCTAGACGATTCAACCCCCCGGAAGTGGTTCAAATCAACGATTTATTGTTTTAACATTGCTCACTATAGATAGCGAGAAGGTTTGATTGCTGCAAACTATTAAGAGTCCCAAGTATACATTTGACCGTCAGTCTTAACTCTAAACTAAATTTTAAGAAATGACAGAAATCAACTGCAACTTCCGGTTTCAATATTGATTTACGGGACCTTTAGCTTACACTGTAATTTCAGTTACTATTCACAGTTTGTATGCAATTCACGTACCCCCACGGAAGTTTCAACTCAGAAACAAGCATATGGAAGGCACATGCTTTATCCGTTTGGCCACAAAGATAAAGTACGCTTAGCAACAAAAGTACGCTTAGCAACAAAAGTACGCTTAGCAACAAAAGTACGCTTAGCAACAAAAGTACGCTTGGTCAGATGTTGAGTTTGATGAAATTGAAAATCTTTCAATTTTACGTCCAACGATTATGCCCTTTAGTCTAAGGAAGACGGGTGATTATAGCAAGTGATTGATGATGGATGAATTTATGGAATGGGAATGTGGGAGGAAACGGGAGTACCCTGAGAACACTCATGAACACGATGTGTCCAACACAAGCTTACTTGGCCGCAGATCGAACCAGGACTCCACGCACCAGAGGTAAGCGCTCTACTACTGAGCCAGCATACTCCCCTAACAGCACAAGATGTGCTAGGCATGTGCCATTTAGATGTCCCAGTTACTTTTTAGGTACTCGACATTTGGCATATGTGATATTCATGTGTTAAGTATGTACTTCAGTTACCTACAGTTTTAGGTACTTGTTACACCTAATTGATATTTGCAACTATGTACCACAAATATAGCATTTATATACCTGGCTCAGTTTCGCACTTCAACAGTCATTTGCTTTCATGTCGTCACTTGAGACATATATCTGTCATGTTCTAGGTACGTCCTTTAGGTACATACTGTTTTAGATACCCTAACAGAACAAGATGTGCTAGGTATTCGCCATTTAGGTATTCTAAATTCATCTTCCACATTTGATGAATTTGTTGCTTCTTTTTCTAAACGATTGTGTACTAGAAGCAACAAAGCATCAACTTATTTAGATGCCAACTGTCGCCGGTGATTTGAAGTGAATATGGGAGAACCATGAAATAAAGTAAAAAGACAATCGTCAATTTGTTATAAGATTACGTGGGGAGCAGATTTTATCTGATCCCAAACGGTTATAGTCGAAATATGCGGATAAAGAAGCACACTGATTAGCCGAATTCAAAAGACCTCAATAATTTATTCCTCTATAAACGACGTTCTCTTCGTCGTCTCTGTGGCAAAATCTGAAGAGCACGCGGGTAGTAATCCAAAGGTTGGTGGTTCGCGCCCACCCTAGGGTAGCCACAAATTTTCCTTACTTGTTTAAAGTATTGTTTAGACTCAACTTAATGTAAACACATATACACATATAGGCGATTTAACATACTTTGGGAAGTAATTTTGTGGTTCATTGACGCTTATGGCATGGGGAACATACCTAGAACATACTAGGCACGTTCCCCAGGTACATGTCAGGCGTATGTCTAGGGCGGACATACACTGTGACTATCACTTGCCATCCATGTGATTTCTTTCTCAGAAGTATATAAGGCACATACTGGACACATTCCCGGAACATGATAGGCATATACCTGCTATGTAATTGTGCTGTTAGGATCCCCTGTTGATGAAATTTGAAATGTCCGATTGTATGTATTGTAGTAACACATAAACGTTAGTTTTCCCGATATCACATGCTTCACCTTAGGTAATCTATGCAAATTTTATCACGGAGGAGGGACTCCTAATATCATATTATTTCAAGATTTTTCCATATATTTCTTGATATGAAAAGTGTTTATTTTGATACAATATATTGTTTAAGAAGAGGTAATCTCTCCCCTTGGCACACCATTGATCACGTTACAATTTTGTGCCACTTTTTTAAAATTAAAATTTAAGTTTTACTTTCGTTAATCTTCAGACATTTACTGATAAATATGTTCTTTTTCCTGTTCACTTCAACCATAGATTGTTGGACAACATGGAGATTTAAAAACTTTTCTCTCTCTTGGGAGAACTGTTTTATACTTTGACAAGGTGTCTTCTTCGTAACTGCATCTAGGTATTCTAACCTTGGTCTTCCTCTTCCTGGTTTTCCTTATGCCTTTCCCTCTATAAACACGGTGATTGAATCGGAGTGCCGAACAAGATGACTAAGCATGCTGTTTCTTCTTTTTCCTATTAAATCTAAATGTTCTGTCGTCCTTCATTAGCTTCCTTTAGTACATCTTCATTCCTCTTCGTTTCGGTCCATGAAATGCGCAGCATTCTGCGTCAATACCACAATTCAAATGCTTCCAGCTTGAATATTTCAGCTTTTCTCAATGTTCACGTCTCTGATCCCTTAAGCGCCACGCTCCATATCAGGGTCTTACCCAGGGTTGTTTACAAGCATCCAACGACACATTTCTTGATGTTAGCAGTCCTTTTTTCCTATTGACTGCTTGTTTAGCCTTATTGGTTGTAAGCCATTAAAAAAAAATATTATTTAAGTGATTTTGAATATGTTCATTATTAAGATTTTTTTACCTTCCGTATTGCCTACATTTATGATTATAATTGGTCTTAAAAGTTCTTCCAACAGTGTGGAAAGAGAAATAGGAATAATGCATGATCAAGTTGTCAGAAAGTATTGTTCTTATTATTTTCAAAAATAACGTTTCTAGAAAATGCATTAAAACATTCTTGAATTAACTTATTTATTTTTAGAATGGTAACATGAACGCGTGTGGTTGAAACCATTCTTTTTTTAAAGGTGAGAGCTAAAGTTTTATTTTTTGGATGTTAAGAAAAGAAGTTCGCTTGCGCATAGTGCTTTTAACCAGTTCCTTTATTTAACCTCACACACACATACACAAAAAACTCCTTTTCATCGCATTTCTTAAAAATGTTTCTTTATAGATAATTTTACGGTTATCATGTTTTAAAAACTTCTTTTAGTTTTTATTCCATATTTTAGTTGCATTCTGATAATACAATACGAAAAACAAATGTTGATATGACGTCAACAGAACGCCTAGTTGACTGCAACCTGGGCAAACTTCGGTGCGGGTTTGGGTTGTATAATTGACAGGTGTCCGGTTATTATTATTATTATTATTATTATTATTATTATTATTATTATTATTATTATTATTATTATTATTATTATTATTATTTCTGACTAGCAAATGGCATCTTTGCACTTTTTATATAGAATAGGTTTGAGCTCGAAATTTTACACAAAATTCAAACATCTTGTATGGGCATCTTACAAAGGAGCTCGTAATCAGCCACACCGCCCCCTTTTCTTTTCTGTAGATCAAACATGTAAAAACGCTGAAAGAGGAGATTAATCATTTTAAATAGAAACTTTAAATACAAAGTTTTAAGTCTCGAACTTCAACAAGAGTTCCTTCGTGGCTAAAGGTTAGCCTACACCGCTTTTGCGTGCTATGAACGGATTCGATTCCCGGTGGGAGTTCATGTGGCTCGGTACCCACGTTAAGCTGTTGATCAACGTCTCATATAGCCTCGCTGTTGAAAGGGACGCTAAAATAAAAATCAAATCGAACTTGAACAAACTCCTAGATACTGACATCATATAATAACACTAATAATAATAATAATAATAATAATAATAATAATAATAATAATAATAATAATAATAATAATAATCCCTTCCTCTTCTTTCTACTTTACTAGATTAAATATTGAAAAGCTGCTAAAACACGCATCTAATTAATTTGTACATAAGAAACTTAAATATTAAATTACATGTCTTTAACCATAAGAGTTTCCGAGATATTCCAATTTTATTACAGTATAATAATTGTGATCACCGCCTTTTTTAATCCCACCCATTTTCTTCCCTTCTAGACAGAATATTTAAACAAAAAAGCTGAAGCACGGGTCTATTTTTTTAATAATAAGCCCTTTTCCCAAATTTTATGTCTGTAACTTTCAGAAATTCGGACATTTTACTATTTTAATTGCATCCTCTATTTTCCTCCCTTATTCGTTGATTTTTTCCGAAAAATTCTTCGTTAGTGGTACCTTACGTCATAAGTTCTATGCCTCTCCGAATTTTAAGTTTCTATCTTAAGCGTTTTGACCTGGCCGTTGATCAGTCTTCAGTCACTCTCTCACTCAGATAATAATAATAATAATAATACTCACTCAGGGATGATTCTTTAATATGTAAATATTAATTAATTTTATTTTGTTTAAATAACACGATAAGCTCTACAGCAGTAGTTACGTAAAAATAATGTATTGGCACCGCATTTGACATGCCTGTTCAAACTTTTAAAGCCCTTGTTATCGTAGGAATTTGTGAAATTTCCTCTAGCAAATAAATATCTGGTAAAAATATCTCGTTAGTTATATATAGTTACGGGTTGAGTTGAGTTTGAGTTTAACGTCCCTTTCAGCAGCGAGGCTATATGAGACGCGACGTACTGACTAACGTGGAATCCGAACCACATGAGCTCCCGCCGGGAATCGAACCCGAACCCGAACGCTAACCGCTTAGTCACGAAGGAGCTCTGATATATAGTTACTTCAAACCATAACTAACCAATAACATGACAGACCTTATGGGCCAGAGGCGCTCCAACGCCATCTGTTAACAGCCGGCTAAACTAAGTCCAGTCTAGGGGTGAACACGTGGACAGCACGCTACGTCACCAAGTCTCTAACAGGCGTATCAAAAGCTTTCTAGACGTAGTGACGTCACGTCTTTTATTCACGTGACTCCGCAGTTTACCTCACGACGCTGAGTGAGCACCGAAAATTGGGAATTACCAGCGGGAATCGAACCCGGGACCAGATGGATGTAATTCCTACGCTGTAACCAAACCAATAGACCAGGGGCGTCATTTCAGACTTCGTTTGAGGGGAGCACCACCGACATAAGACTTTCCCGTTTTGTACTAGTATATTAGTAGACAATCGATTAAAGTATATGCATTCCTCAAAATCTTGGGGGGGGAACAGCCCCCTCCTGCCCTCCCTAAATGGCGCCCCTACAGTAGATTACAGTACTTCAAACCATAAACAAGATTTAATTTAACGCGAATGCAAAAAAAAAAAAAGAAAAAAAGAAAGAAAAAAGAAAAAAGAAAGAAAAGAAAAAAGAAAATATAAAACATATCTCCTTGCGTCATTGTACCTACATACTGACCTTTCAACCCATTGGTAGTCACTCACTATTTCGACATACCGCACGTAATGGACAATATATATAAATAACATTTTAAAAATACACAGGATAAATACATGTCCCACACTGAAATAAGAGAATTTGACCTTTGGATTCGTGTTGTAGTTCAGAGACAGGGAAATATCAATGAGATTTGTAAATAAATGTTGTCTCCTACACAACACAAACCCAAAATCGTATTTCTCACATTTTAGAGATTATATTGTAATCCTCAACCACATTACATGCTGTAATCCAATATGCAGGGGAATATCTAATTAGCCTCTTGATTATCACGAGAAACAGAAAGAAAATGCGTGTTGCTATTGCAGTATCGGATATTGCGCCGCAATACTATCTGTTTTGCACCACAAAGCAATTCTGTGGTTGGAAACAGGGTCACGAACACGGTCTGGCCTCGACCGTTTGTTCTTCGAGATACAACGTGCTTTTAATAATCTGTTGATCACGTTAAACAGATATCAGCAGATCCAAGGACTGAGATTTGTGTGTGTTGTATATGAGTAAATGCTTGTGTATTAGGAGAAATCATTCAAAGATTAGTCGCAGTACAAGTAACAAATCCTTGATGGCTTGATTCAATCAATGTATAGGTTACTAGTGAATGGGTTAATGACAAGCTTATGTCGTTCGTTATTGGATGGATGCATTAAGGTCTTAGAGTGTGTGTTTCAGAGCAAATATTTCTACTTTAGCTGCAAAACAACGAACTCACCTTGACTTGATAATAGAAGTGTATTATAACCCAAATTTCCCGTTCCGCGCGACCTAGTTAGAACCGTATCCAGGTACAAACTTCGGTGAGGAAGAGAGTTATGCAGATACCATGATTAAAATGTAGTATTTTACTTAAGGTTGGTGTAAAGAGACAAGTTTTGCCAATAGATGTCACTACCGTCTTCGTATCTCTCTCATGCATTTTTTACCTTTCACGAAAATTTACAATTTCTCTTACAAATTTCAACCTAGAGGTTTCAAATTTTTAAAGAATTAACTTCGTAACATATTAAAGGAAACAATCCGTGCCGATTTTTTATTTAGAATTTTCTTCATTGTTGAAACAGTTATATTGTTAAAGATTTGGATATCCGTGTCAACAAACAAACCATTTCAACAATGAAGACAATTCTAAATTTAAAAAAATCGGTACGGATTGTTGTCTTCGATAGGTTACGAGGTTCCATCTCTAAGAATATGAAGTTTCTAGGTTGAAATTTCTAAGAGAAATCGTGAATTTTCGAGAAAGGTAAAATATACATGAGAGAGATACGAAGACTGTAGTGACATCTATTGGCAAAACTTGTCCCTTTAAACTAACCTTAAGTGTTTTTCTATAAAATGAAAATTACTACAAGAGTTTTTAGACATTTAGAGGAAGACATAAAGAGAAAGTAGGGCATTATACGTGGGTCGTTCAATACGTAAGTTTCCCTAAACTGTTAAGATAAATTTGTAAATTAATACATGTGTAAGTGGATCCTTCCTCACCTCTCCACACAGGGGCGTCATTTAGGGGAGCAGGAGGGGGCAATTGCTCCCCCACCCAAGAGTTTGAGGAATACGTATACTTTAATCGATTGTCTACCAATATACTAATACAAAACGTGGAAGTCTTATGTTGGTGGTGCTGTTGCCCCCCTCAAGCGAAGTCTGGAATGACGCCCCTGTCTCCACATAATGCCTATCGGGATTGAGACATTTGTTTCACAATTAGACCAATTTGTCAAAACACTTTGGCTATCTAACATTCTCCTCACATCCCGTTTTACTTCTTTATCGCCAGTTGACGCGAGACTAGATGACTTATGTTGAGCCTGAACTCTTCTTCAAGGAAACGCAATTCGACATAAGCGACCTGGTCTCTTTTTCTTCACGATAACGCCCACACCCACTCAGCACGCAAACAAGAAGCAAAATTGAATATTAACGGTGGAAACGTCTATCCCACTCTCCATACAGCCACAGTTTAGCTTTGAGTTACTTCCATTTTTTTCGGTGTTAAAGTCTGCTTTGCAAGGTGAACGTTGTGAAACAGATGAAAGGTGAAGCAAAATGTGAGGAGAGCACTGAACAGCCAGAAGCCTGATTTTTTGCAAAAGGTTTGGGCAAATTGATGCAAAGGTGAAACAAATGTCTGAATCTCAATGGGGATTATGTTAAGAGGTGGGGAACTACCCATCTACACATGTATGTATAGTTTAAAAATGTATCCCAGATTTTTTTTTTAAATTACAGGTTAGGGAAACTTATACAGGGTAACTTTTTTTTTTTTTTTTTTTTTTTTTTTATAGAACTCACGGATTTCATTTGGGTCTAGAATCTCTCGATAACTGAGGTTCGATTTTGATGCGGTTTGTAGCAAATGATCAGGAAGGATGGGAAATTTATGGAACTCCATTTACTGGCTTAAGTCCGTCCAGGATATCAGCCACGCCTCAAGAAAAACAGCAAATATTCGCCACTCTACTTTAACAATTGGAATGAGTTGCGGTGTGGAGATTTGAGCTTTCTTTTTTAGATGGCAACCTCACCAAGATAAATAAGAAACAGGAAACTGGGACATTGTATTGGGGATTGTGCTGTACAGTTTTGTGCTACTGTGTATGATCAGGACACAGTGACATTAGTGTGTGTGCTCTTTGGAAATGAAATTTTGAGTTTTACGTCCCACGGTTATGCCGGTTAGGCTAAAGGAGACGGCGATGATGAGTAATGAATGAAGTGGTGGAATGAAAAAAGTGGGAGGAAACGGGAGAACCCCGAGAAAACACACGCACACGGTGTTTGTCCACCACAAAGTTCACTTGGCGGGAGCAGGGTTTGAACCCGAGACCCCTAGCACCAGAGGTGAACGCTCTACCACTGAGCCACCGCGGACCTAAGTATATTGACGGTTTAGTTTTTTTTTTTTCCTTTTTATAGGAGTATGGTTTCCCTAAAAGTTCTTTATGTATTTACTCTGCCTGTCCGTGTGTCCGCCCGAGAGATACAAAACATCAAAAGAACCACTTCAAAACGGATCAAGAAATAGAGAGTCAAAACTTCGAGGGTGAGTTCATTGACGTACGTGAACAATCCACCGAAATCAGGAGAAATCGATTAAGGGTTCCGAAGATTATATTCCATTCTGGTTCTAACCTGGGGAGAAGGGGGGGACACGGTAGCACAGCGGTAGTGCACTTACCTCTGGTGCATAGGACCTCTGGTTCGATCTCCGGCAAAGTAAGCTTGTGGTAGCTAATGTCGTGTTCATGGGTTTCCTCTGAAGTAGCCCGCTTCTCTTCCACATTATCATTCTATCAACACTTCCATCATTATTTCACTTAATCATAATCTCCCTTAGCCTAAAGGGAATACGCGTGGGACGTTAAACTAAAAGATTTCATTTCACGTTCTAACTCGTTCATGTTGTCTTTTCTTCTATTTTATAACAGGGGTGCCCACAAAGGGAGGGGGGCTATGACGCAAACTGCGTCATTGAAATATTTGGGGGGGTTAAAAATCTATATAAATATGTTTGAGGGTGTGTAAAAATTAATCGAAAAGATTTTTTTTTCATGGAAAAACACCTACGGATAGACAATTGAGGGGGGTGCGTCATGAACATGAGGGGGGGTGGGCACCACTGTTTATAATATCGTTTTTCTCTGTCTTCTGTTTTCACCATTATTTCCTGATCAATTGGAAATATGGCGCGAAAGTTTGGAATTAGAAAAAAAAAGTTTTACTATTCAATAAACCTATAAGTGTAGAGTTTATATAATGTATTGTATTTTTACCACGAACACTAATAAGTTGAAATTAATTTTGAGACAACCGTTACCAGTCTACTTCTGCAATAGCAGAAACAATGCTTAATCCTAGACATAATTCGTAAGTACTTTGAGACTCTAAGTGGTTCACATTTTACATCACTTACGTCTACCCACTTCAACACGTGCCTCCGTCCCACACTACCTGGCGTACTACAGACGATAACCCAGAATATCTGTAACAATGGAACACGCTATACAAAAATTCTCCGCGTTGTTCACATCATACAGATACAGACCAATGGATGTTTCTACTGTTTTCTTTTTAATTTTATTTAATTTGATATAGTACTTAGACTCGTAACGGTTGTGGTGTAATACAATAAAAAAGTAATCCTGCTTAAATATACCGGTACCTAAAATATTTCTAATGATAGAACATTACAAATGACCTTTAACGTATTTTAAGCTAGGAGGTCTTATTAAACCAAGAGGTCTCTGTATCTACGTCTATATACAGTAAAGTTTTACTTATTTGGACACTTTTCCTTTCACTATTCCACTAAATTTATTTGTAATTTATAGAAAGAAACCGCAATATGAAAAGATTCCCTGAATCTTTCCATACGGCTCAGAGAGGGATAGCGAAATATGACGTCAAGCCCAAACACCTATTTTGTTGACGTGACGTAAGCAGTTCATTTTTGCATTGCTTGAAGCGTTGCATCTCAGTAATGAAGAAACATTTTCCTGAGATTTTTGGTATGTGGTTATATAGAAGACTAGTTCTAGATGATGATGTATTTAAATTACAACCATTGGTTAGTAGGGAAATGTCCATTAAATGGAAATGCTTGAAAAAATGCAACTTTCCAAATTAATACGGTATTTGACCACATTACGCCCTCAAAATAAGTCTGCGACGTGGTATAGAACCATGGAGGTCGTAAATCGTAGCAAATGGAATATTACACAGAAGCACGGCGGTTCTGAGTGACAATCTTCTATTCTTTTTTAGCGCTCGCCTGGTATTTTCCTCTGACCATTGTTTCTTTTCTATAATAGTGTTATAGGTCGTCATCAAACTAGACACACATTCAACACACTTACAACTTTCATACTCGCACTACATAAAATCAACGATTTGTCCTCTTTGGAAATCAGAATGGTTGCCCATTTTATAGCATCTTCGTGTGCTCCGTTCACTGCACACTGCCGTTCTCGCATTCCTCACACAGTACGGAGCCCGCTCCTGCGGTAGCTGCCTGACCGTTGCCAACCCAGACGGACATGTTTCTAATTGCAAAGGTTTCTACTAAAGTGAATAGAATCTGTATATCTTACGTGTTCCAAAATTCAGGAGTTTCCATTTATTTGGTTAACATTTATGTGCAAAGGTGATTCAGAAAGTAATGCCTCAAAACCCACTACTTGGCCAATAGTATTGCAAGCATTCTGAACTGTTCATTATTAACGTACTAATGTTTAAGCTATAGGGTGTTGCTGGTTTCACCTTCCTATCTTTTCTTGCTCCAGAGTAATGGTGCAATTCATGGCATCCAGTGGTGACGACCGGTTGAAACAGCAGGGTGTCATGAATTTCTGACTGCGGAAAGTTGTGCGCCCAGGAACATTCATCGCCGGTGATGAGTCATGGATACATCATTATGACCTGCAAACGAAGCGTTAGTAGATAGAGTACCGACACATGTCCTTTACTCTGCCAAAAAATTCAAAGTAGTCTCATCTGTTGACATTCTGCCTCATTCTAACTACAGTCCGGATCTTGCGCCCTGAGACTTTAGGATCACCTTAAGTGCCAATGCTTCAGTTGTGACGCGGAGGTGGAAGCAGCAGTTCGGCCATGGTATCGCCAGCAGCCACCACAATTCTTCGATGACGGCATCAAAAACCTTGTTTCGTGTTGGCACAAGTGTGTTGCCCGTAATGGGGACTATGTTGAAAAATGATGCCCTCATTTGTAGCTGACATTGCAAGCTTTCCACTGATACTCGTATCAGTGCTATCTGTCAAACATAAATAAAGGTATCACTTGGAGGCATTACTTTCTGAATTGCCCTCGTATGTATTTAGGTTGAATGTGCTTTTTAAAATTTCCTTTGAACATTTAAGGATCTGTAAATATCATGAATATTACGGCGTCTTTGATATGAAAATGTTAATAAATTCATTAAATTCTCCACAATGATTGGAGCAAGGTTTTTCGACCTGAGGGGTCGCAACTCCTAGGAAGGTCGCGAGAGAAAAATGAAATGAAATTTTTGAGTTTTACGTCCCACGGTTATGCCGGTTAGGCTAAAGGAAAGGTGAATGAAATGGTGGAATGAAGAAAGTGGGAGGAAACGGGAGAACCCCGAGAAAACCTACGCACACGGTGTTTGTCCAGCACAAAGTTCACTTGGCGGGAGCAGGGTTTGAACCCAGGACCCCAAGCACCAGATGTGAACGCTCTACCACTGAGACACCGCGGCCCCAAGGTCGCGAGACAGTTTCATGGAGTTGCTAAGATAAGTGGAAGAGATAAATATAATTAGACTCGAATACCGGAAAATATTTTTAAATATTATTTTGAATTTTGTTCTGATAGGTATAGGGTCATTTGTTCAAAGACGAGACCCTTAAGGAATTTGTTCCTAAACAACAAGAAAATATAAATTTTGAAGAAAAAGCAATTTAATGATTAACACTATTGTTATTTAGGTTATCGGTAAATACAGGTTTTATTCACTAAGCAGTCATCCTGTGTACACAATAAATCAAAATAGCAGGTAGTGGAAAGTTTTTACTAATATGTGTCAAAGTCGGCCTACCGATAAAAAAGTTGATTGTACTAAGATGGATCCCCTTAAATTGTACTCCGATATATATATATATATATATATATATATATATATATATATATATATATATATATATATATATATATATATATATATATATATATATATATATATATTGTTTCAGATAAAACGTCCAGTGCTTATAAATCCGAAACGGCTGAGAATAAAAATATGAAACACAAACTGAGATAGGAAAATGTCATAGGGCGCATCACATGGTGTTGTTGGGGTGACCCCCAGGGCCCTCCTTCAAGGGGGCCCAGGGGCCAACTTCAAATTTTCAAATGGGAACATGTATTAAATCATACCTCATTCAATAGTACTTGAAAAACGAAACAACTTTTGTAGGAAACAATTTTCGATTTGGGCCACCGTTTTCAAAATGGCCGCAAAAAGTGGATCCTATATCAGATAAAACGTCCAGTGCTTATAAATTCGAAATGGCTGAGAATAAAAAGATGAAACAAAAACTGAGATAGGAAAATGTCATAGGGCGCATCACATGGTGTTGTTGTGGTGACCCCCAGGGCCCTGCTTCAAGGGGGCCCAGGGGCCAACTTCAAATTTTCAAATGGGAACATGTATTGAATCATACCTCATTCAATAGACCTTGAAATACGAAACAACTTTTGTAGGAAACAATTTTCGATTTGGGGCACCGTTTTCAAAATGGCCGCAAAAAGTCCTGTATCAGTTTGAAGTTGGCACCTGGGCTCCCTTCACGGAGTTTTCTGAGGGTCATCACAACAACACCACTTGATATGCTTTATCATCGTTTCTATTTCAGTTTTTGTTTCATCTTTTTATTCTCAGCCGTTTTTGATTTAGACATATAAGCACTGGACGTTTTATCTGATACAGGACCCACTTTTTGCGGCCATTTTGAAAACGGTGGCCCAAATCGAAAATTGTTTCCTACAAAAGTTGTTTCGTTTTTCAAGTACTATTGAATGAGGTATGATTCAATACGTGTTTCCATTTGAAAATTTGAAGTTGGCCCCTGGGCTCCCTTGAAGGAGGGCCCTGGGGGTCTCCAGAACAACACCATGTGATGCGCCTTATGACATTTTCCTATCTCAGTTTTTGTTTCATCTTTTTATTCTCAGCCATTTCGGATTTTTAAGCACTGGACGTTTTATCTGATATAGGACCCACTTTTTGCGGCCATTTAAAAACGGTGGCCCAAATCGAAAATTGTTTCCTACAAAAGTTGTTTCGTTTTTCAAGTACTATTGGGTGAGGTATGATTTAATACATGTTCCCATTTGAAAATTTGAAGTTGGCCCCTGGGCCCCCTTGAAGGAGGGCCCTGGGGGTCACCACAACAGCACCATGTGATGCGCCTTATGACATTTTCCTATCTCAGTTTTTGTTTCATCTTTATATTGTCAGCCATTTCGGATTTATAAGCGCTGGACGTTTTATCTGAAACACCCTGTATATATATATAAACCTAATGTAATAAACAAATGAAATATAAAACTTCAGTATGTGTATTCCACATTCCATACCCACTATAAACCATCACTAATCACCACTAAGAGCACATATTCGAACCTGAAGTTTATCTCATCCAAAACAGTCCACATGGAACCAACCCTTGCAGTCGTTACACTTGAACTAATTCTTCCTATAAAATGCATTGTAATAATAACCGCCACACGTATAGCAATGGTTTGTACTACGTTCACTTGAGGTTCCTTTCCCTCGATCTTCAACACTCTCTTGCGCCTAAGTACCTTCTTTTCTTGACTGTCTATTTCTTTCTCTTGCTTTCTATACGTATTCAAGGGATGTACACCTGCGTTTTATCGTGTGCCCAGCAGTATCAAAACGTTGTACCTCCATTTAATCTGCTTGCATGCACAGTCGTTGTCCCATGAGATGTTGAACGGGGGGATCGAATGTGGGGATTGAGACAGGTGAGTTAGGTCTAAATCTGACTGGATATTGATCAAGGCCAACATCGGTATTAGGACCAGTGGATGGAGTAGTTGCACTTATAGAGGAGGCTGTGACATAGTCTTCGGTGGCCCTAGGTCTGTCAGTAGAATCAGCAATGTTGAAGTAATGTGGTGAAATTGCGTATCTGTTCACACGGTTTAGTGCTCGAGCACCGGAAACAGCCATGCATACACTGGACTTTTGTTTCACTTTTGAAATATTAAATATTTCCCCAAATGAAAGCTTACGTATATGCCAGTGCATGCTCACGACTAAACCATCTAATGACAGCTATTACCTGCGTTATGTTATGTGCATTCATGAAAATGGAACATGGAGGCGAGCCTTGTAACTCTTGTACTAATATCATTGCAAGACACATATTTATTAATCTAAATTCACGACATATGCTACAGGCATAATATTATTTGCGGGGGCTGTCTTACCTCACATGGCTTATGCACAGAAGTGGCCGCCTTACCTTAACGCCTATCACGCAGTGAAAACAACGAACGACACGCTTGTACGTTGTTGCATTCAAACTAAGAAACAACGCTGTATGCTCGACACCTCATCTAATACTGCTATACACTTACTTTTATATAACTACGTATTCGCTTGTGTATCGTGATTTTTTCGTTAAGCAAAGAGTTATATCAGTCATTTTGATAGTGGTATTTTTATCAGTTAACTTTTGTATTTAGGTGTATGCAGCTATATATTTCCTTTTACCAACATGGCACTTACGTCACTCAATTTCAGAAAGCGTCACTGCGTTTTGGAACAGATTTAACTCCAAATTTCGACACACACGTCGCTACGAAACACAACGTTGCGGATTGGCTGTCTTTAACAAATGTCCATCTTTGAACAAATGACCCTATTTTTATTTTTATACATACTGTTAAGAACAACAACAACAAAAAAAAGGTCTACTGAACATTTTGAACAGGTGCAGAGTTGTTTAAAATCAATTAAAATCAAAGAGGTATGATATGAAACTAAAGAGAACTGCATATTGAAATACCAGAAAAATACAAATACAACAAAACTAGCATATTGAAATAAAATTATAATTGAAAGCTAATGAGGTACCTGAGCCTAGTGTGATTTCCCTAGTGCGGCAATGTTCGGTTCATTCTATGTGATACACATTATGAAGTCATTTAAAATACTCAATAACTTTTTTTAACAACTGTCCACGTTTTTAAAACGAAAATTATGAATCATATGACCCAAAGTTAAGGAAGTTATGAAGTTTTAAAATTTTCAAACGGTCTCTATTTTGGAACAGTATGACGGATCGGATTCGATATTTGTAATATGAATGAACTGACCAAATTTTGTTTTAATCTATTTGCTTTTAGAGAAGTTACTATATCCACTATACAAAACAAATGGATTCCACTGTTACAGAAATAAATTGATATCGCGAGATCTCCGCAACAGGTATATTAAAAATCCCACACAAGCTAATTACAAACTAGAAATTGTAAGAAGTTCGCTGGTAAGAAGATGTGATAAAATCGGGGTTGTGATAGGAATTAGATTGAGAACCACTGTCTTGGAGGTACTACTTTCTGAATCACCCTCGTATATAGGATATAAGAGACGGATGACGGATAAAATGATGTAAAGGTGATATTTTGTTACTCAGCGGTTAAAATAAGGAAAAAATAAATTGCAATGCTAAGCTGTAATGTGGTTTGTTGTTTCCTTTAAATAATACTTTCCAAGTACTAGAACGTTCTATCCTCTTTAATAAAGGCCTGAGAAGAGCGATCTTTCTATCTTCCTTTAAAGAAACCAAAAGAAAGTGTTATCAATCCATCATTTTGAAAGGGAATGTCTTTATATTGGCTTAGGTCTTCCAAGATTCTTTCCCTCGTTCGTTTCTAATAAGGAAGTGAATGTAGCGCGGAATACGACTCATAAATCAATTTGTGAGGTGCATTTACCGCTGGAGTTGAAATGGTTTGCTTCGTTCCTTGGAATAATATTTAATGTAGCAATTTGTTCTTTCCAACTTCCAGGTCATTACCTTTGCGGTTATGTTCAGATTTTTTTTCTCTCACTGTTATGATTCGGCTCCATTTCCGTGTTTGCTCAACATCATTATAAAAGCGAAGTGCTCTTAAGCCACTCGAACATTTTTCTCTCCAAATACAAAAGTAAATAAAAGAACGTAAAACGTTTACAAATATTTGTATTTTCTTGGGGTAAGTGCACTTTTCATCATTCAAACACCCTATGTGTAGGTTCCTTTATAGTAATTTACTAGCAAAAATAAAAATTTTAATTCTTTTAAAAAGATATTTCAAATTGGTGACAAAAATACTATCAGGTTAAGGTTGTTAAGTTGGAATGAATAATTTGCCACAAATATCTTATGGTATCTCTGGTGTCTAAATTACAAGAAATTATTGAACAAAGAACATGTATCATATCGTTAAATTACAATCCAGTAAAACTGCCGCAGTTTTAATGTTATACAGTGCACAAGTAAGCCATGGTTCGAAGCATTTCCGGTGTGGAAGGTCCAGATTATATGCCAGATGTATGATCTGTCAGGAAAGTAAATGTACACCTATTTTTCGAGTCTGGCATTCCTGCTCTCCATCCGTGGAGAGTATGAGAATTAAATCAATCAAATATTTACTGAGGGGCAAAAAGAAAAGTTTAATCTGAATAAGACATTGCAGAGGGACACAAACTGTGAATACGAATAGTGCATAATGTAAATAAAGGACGACACCGAAAGAGAAAGCCAGAAACAGCTGTTAAACTTAGAAAAAAGACTAAAAATTGTTGAAGTGGGAACATAAAACACAAATACAACAAATACGCCGAAAACTAAATATTCACCATGCTATGATGTTGGTGTAGTGGCTAGGGTGCTGGCTTACAAATGCAAAGGTCGCCAGTTCGAATCTTCGGTGAGGACATTTTTAAAAATTTTTGTTTATAATACATGCAGCTCATGAGAGATAGTAAAAGAGATCGTATTTAGTCTTTCGTAGCAATTATTATTGGTAAGGTTTAGTACTGATAATACTTTTTGTCTTTGCGTATTGCTTTTATTCTTTTCTTCATTTCAAAAGAGAAAAATATCCGAACAAATGCCACCAAAATTCTTCATATTTTGAATGTAAACGCTATTTGCAATTAGTAAAGAATAAAAATTGAACGTTCCGATGTAGCTGCAAAAAGTAAAAAGAAAAACATGGAAGTAAACCATACTCATGGTTA
Organism: Thermobia domestica; assembly: GCF_964235325.1. Lineage (NCBI taxonomy): Eukaryota > Metazoa > Arthropoda > Insecta > Zygentoma > Lepismatidae > Thermobia > Thermobia domestica. The sequence goes on along the minus strand of NC_137456.1, from coordinate 21,521,526 downwards.
TTAAAAATACAATTTCTACATGCCTTACACCTCCCGACCACGTTTCTACGTTAGCAAGTAAGAGGTTTGTGTTTAGGTCAGGCTGGTCAATACGTTTTACAAAAGGGCCCTGTTTAGCTCTGACGCACCACAGGTGTGAGAAGGGAGCAAAACACTTTTTCTCTCTCCCTCTGTGTGTCTGTTTATCTATCTATCTATCTATCTATCTATCTATCTATCTATCTATCTATCTATCTATCTATATATATATATATATATATATATATATATATATATATATATATATATATATATATATATATATATATATAACGCTATTTGTGAATGCCGTAACCACCCTAATTTTCAGCGGATTGAGATGAAACTTGGCACAAACATTAATTGTTGAAATATCTTCAGTTCGTTAACCAGAATAATCAGACGAAAATGTTCAAAATGGCGGCCCTTTAAACTCTTAAAAACTTCGAAGGGAACCAAATTTCCCTCATAAAAGGGTATTCAGAAAGTTTGAATAACTTTTCCTCTTTTACTGAAATATTTGTGTGCAGAGACTTATTGAAATATTGGACCCGATTAATCGCATAAAGAATGTTCACGCCCTTTCGCTACGGTCAGGCTTTTTTTTTTTTTTTTTTTTTTTTGCAGGAGAGGGTTATTTTCGTATCGGAACAAGATGATTGCTAGTGATGATATGAAATTACACATTGAAAGTGAAGTAACTTGTGAAACGTGTTATTTGAAAGAATAATATAATAAATGTGCTTTCCTCTAACACAGAGAGAGTGTGAATAGCGAGGAGTGTTATTTGGTTTGCTTTTTAGTAACACATTGCATTGGAAATAAAGGTAGGCAACATTAGTGGTAAGTAAAACAACAACAATAATAATAATAATAATAATAATAATAATAATAATAATAATAATAATAATAATAATAATAATAATAATAATAATAATAATAATAATAATAATAGGTGTTGTTTGTGGCAAGGCAATATCTTCCTCAATTCTTCTTCAAACGTAATGATTGTAACGCCATATCTCCCTTACAAACAAAATATTAGCAATTTATATCGAGAGAACGGGAAACTGTTGAGTGATGGGAGCAACGTTGGACAGTATGCACTCATAGTACTCAGAAAAATAAGCGATTTCAATGAAAAATGAACGAAGAGTCATTGCCGTGGGTAGTCATGGACCCAAGCAGATCCCTCATTAGGCAAAATGTCGATAACTTATATCGAGAGAACAGGAGATGATAGTGAGATGGGACCAACGTTGGACACCGTGGACCCATAAGGCGCATCGAAAAAATTAGGGGGGCTGGCGCCAGCCAGCCTTACTTATTTCTACATAATAATATAAAATTATATTGTCGAAATACACATACGAGTTAGCTAGTAATATTTCATATTATTATTATTATTATTATTATTATTATCGACAGCGCCTTTTCATTACGTGTGCATGTTTGACATGAAGCCAAAGAGAAGATCCATCATTCGTAGAAAGAATAAGAATAGCCAGTTACTTTAATTGTGAACGACGGCGAAAAATACGAAAAGAGACAACCTTAGCGAAAAGAAACAATACTTTCTCTCAAATGGATAAACAAATCCAGCCGAGATAGATTCGAACTTGCATGGACGGCGCGAACAGCCAGTTCATTGTCCACTTTTTTTTTTTTTTTAACTGACTCACCGAATGTGTTTTAGTAACTTACTTATTGCTAATTTTACTTGCTTCACTCGTTTAACTTGCTTTTTCTAAGAACTTATAACGACAGGGAAACGAACACAGAAACATCGAGGACAGTTAAAAATCATAAATGCTCTCCCGCCGGGAATCGAACCCGGGACATCATGCACCAAAGGCGCACGTGCTAGCCACTAGACCAGCGGGCAGGGCAATGTTCACTCTCTGTGTCGTTAGGGATTACGATCACTGTATTGCCAGCTATCACTTCTGTGGGTTGTATACTATGATCACATGTTTCTTCTTTGCTGGAAGAGTTAAACCTACATTCTATGTAATACATGAGGTATTTAGATCTACATGCTCTTCATATAATGTAATAAAAGTGTCATGCTGGGAATAAGAAAAAGAACATTCCTTGGACAAAACGGAAACTATTGGCATCAGAAATATTTATCTACGAGGCATGCGCAGTAGTATATTTCAGAATAGTTACTGTTTAGTTCAGTAAACGAAGAAAGGGGTATAAAAAAGCAAATATGTCGAGTCAACGAGATCGACCAGAGTTGACAGAGGCGAAGTAGTAATACAACAACTTCGTTAAATTGATAATTGGTTCTTTATTCTGTAGTAGATCGTATCACAACTTTACGGGAGAGCAGAGAAAGACTTACTAACGCTGTTCTATAGTATGCATTAATAACACGATCATACAGACACAAATGGATGTAACTGTGAGTACTACAACTTGGATTTAACGAAAGCCGTTTAGATATTCAGTGGTTTGCAGGGTTGTATAAGACACAAAAAGTTAAGACACAATACAATTCTTCATACCTCAGCTTCCAGTAACTAGATACATGCAATTTCAGGATAGATACTGAAACTGCTGTCGGATTTTAATACATGACGTATTGCAGGATACAAAATGCTTTGCATTACTTTTTTGTTTGTAGACAGCTACAAGCTTAGTGTTCTGAAAGGTTGTGTATAAACTAGAGATAGCCAATTCCGGAATATTACTTTCCGGACTCCCGAAAGTAAAACCGGACAAATTCCGGAATTCGGAAAATTCCGATTTTGGAATAATTCCGGAATTCGGAAAAATCCCGAATTTAGAAATTTCTGATTTCGTTTACATTCCGGAATTCGGAACAATCCGGATTTTTTTCGAAATCCGGAATTTTTCTCAATTCCGGAATTATCTAAATTCCGGATTCTTCCCAAGTTCCGGAGTGCTTCTGAATTATGGAGTTTAACTGAATTCCATAATTTTCCGAAATCCGGAAAGTGAAAGTTCCGCTTCCAAAAAATGAATTTATTTTGGTTAATATGAATCATGGTGGAAATAAGTCTTTGACCAGGTAATGACGACTGCTTTGAAAGAAATAGAGAGTATGAGAATTCAATCTGTCATATTTGTAGTTTCGTGTGGATAAAATACAAACTTGTGAACCAATGGTTTAAGGAAAACTCAAGTTATTAATGTAAACTTTTCGGACATCATAAAAGAAATACGAAAGACATTTTGAATCGAAGAAATATAACATACAAGTTTGCAAGCGGAGACAAAGAAACCTAACGTAACCAGACTAAAGACGAATCGTTTACCGCGTAGCGATCAAGGTCGAGCTGTTTTCCAGGGCGAGTTTCGAGTTGAGTCGAGTTTGATAATGGCTCGCTCGCTCGTTCAGCTCGTTTTAACTTTTTTAAATAATGGCCTGATTAGACTGGAAAGCGAAAGCCATGAGAAATGTAAGCAATAATATGGAATACTTTTTAGTGCTGCTCACGACAGGGGTGCGTCTTGTCTCGTAATTTTAGTGCATCTCGTGGGGCAATTTTTGTGTCTCTCGTCTCGTCTAGATAACGAGAAGACAAGGTTTTTTTTTTATTATTACGAGACAGCCTCAAGTGTCGTACTGTTGTTCTTAAAATCAAGGCTGAGACCTGCACTGTCGAATTTTTGAGCCCAAGCAGAAGACCAACTCGGGTAGCGATATCAACCGACTCTGCTCGTATCAACTGAGCGAACATCTCGAGTCGGCTCGGTTGGGATGAGCCGATGACCCGATCCGGCTCAGTTGGAACGAGCCATCGACTCAGCTCAATTGAGCCGATGGCTCGAGCTTTCTCGGTTGGGATGGGTACCCTACTCGGCTCATGTAAACCGGTTCAAGCCAGCTAAGTTGAAATTAGTCCATCGGCACGTTTCGATTCAGCTCAACTAAGCCGATGGCTCAAATCGGCTCGGTTGGGTGAGCTGTTGGCTCGGCTCACTTCTTGGTTCGGTTCGATAGTGAATGAGCTGTAAGCCGAGCCGCTCGACCCGTTGATAAGCCTAAACCCGGTCCCAGCTGTTTTGAACATGTTTGGCTGAAGCCTATAACTCTTAACAATTTTTGGCTCGAGCCCGAAAACTTGCCCCTTCAGAACTCAAATCCAGAACGTGACCGATGTCCTTCCCTCCTGAAGATTTCTCGACGACCGAGATCGACAGTCAATTAGCTTTTACTATTCAGATACAAACCGTATATCTTTTAAAGATTATACACGGTGTTGATATAATAATAATAATAAAAGCTTTAAACTTGCCGTTGAAATTTGGCAAAACTTACTTAAAAGTAGAGATTTCGGGGAAAGGGTTCAGTACCTTCAAGACAGTGGCGTAGGGAAGGGGGCCCGGAGGGGCCGGCCCCCCCAAAGTGGTCCGATAATGTACTTTGGTACTTTGATGATTGTAATTTTTTATATATTTTTATGTTTATATATTTTTTTTTGTAATTTTTCTATATGTGCCTGTAACAGCACTTGCCCCCCCCTAAACACACATCCTGGCTACACTACTGCTTCAAGACACACCTCTGCGACTACCAACATTTTAAACTACAACGTTCCATTGAAGTTTCATGTAGAAAGTATTCTACTGTATGTTTTAAGGAAAATAACTGTAATAAATATAACTGAATATCACGCAACACTAAGGCATATAATAAACTAATTTTTAGGATATGCAGAGGTAAATATAAAAGCTTTGCTACAAAATACCTACACATAGCATAATTCAATGAGCTCTGAAATATAATGTAACGAAATAGCCTATGAGATTCAGTCTACAGAGCAATTGTTACTTAAAGAATGGACATACACTATTTCGATAATCGAGAAAAGAAGGGAAATGTTTACGATACTTTTCGTCTCGTCTCGATTCTCATCTCCAAAGAGAGACGAAAATTTTGAGTTGTCTTGACCCGTCTCGAATGTAAAATGTTAATTCTCATGTTATATTATTTGTTTTAGCAACGAGATGAGAAAGTCCTCTTCTCGTGAGCAACATTAAACCAAACCGAAATATTCTTTCCAAATGTCACGCTTCTGCTTGTAATGGTATGACCTGAGCGATAATTAGCTCCTAGCTTTTAATCTTCTACGAGATAATAATAATAATAATAATAATTATTATTATTATTATTATTATTATTATTATTCCTGAAGATTTGATAGTTCAAATATTGCATCCGAGTATTCAAATATCTGAATATAATAAAACATATGTTATCGCCGATCAATCGCCATCAAAAATCCTAAAGTAAAAAAAAAAAAAGACATTACAATGTGCATTCGCAAAAGCACCTTGACCACTCAACCGCGATCGCTATGCGGTAAAAGATTCGTTTTTAGTTTGATTACGTAAGGTTTCTTTGTCTCCGCTTGCAAACTTGTATGTTATATTTCTTCGGTTCAAAATTTCTTTCGTATTTTTTTATGAAGTCGGAAAAGTTTACATTAATAACTTGAGTTGTTCTTAAACCGCTGGTTCACAAGTTTGTTTTTTCTCTACACGAAACTATAAATATGACAGATTGAATTCTCATACACCCAATTTCTTTCAAAGAAGTCGCCATTACCTGGTCAAAGACTTATTTCCGCCACGATTCATATTAACCAAAATAAATTCATTTTTCGGAAGCGGAACTTTCACTTTCCGGATTTCGGAAAATTATGAAATTCAGTTAAACATCGGAATTCAGAATAATTTCGGAACTCGGAAACAATCCGGAATTTAGAAAATTCCGGAATTGAGAAAGACTCCGGATTTCGAAAAAAATCCGGATTGTTCCGAATTCCGGAATGTAAACGAAATCAGAAATTTCTAAATTCGGGATTTTTCCGAATTCCGGAATTATTCCAAAATCGGAATTTTCCGAATTCCGGAATTTGTCCGGTTTTACTTTCGGGAGTCCGGAAAGTAATATTCCGGAATTGGCTATCTCTAGTTTATACACAACCTTTCAGAACACTAAGCTTGTAGCTGTCTACAAACAAAAAAGTAATGCAAAGCATTTTGTATCCTGCAATACGTCATGTATTAAAATCCGACAGCAGTTTCAGTATCTATCCTGAAATTGCATGTATCTAGTTACTGGAAGCTGAGGTATGAAGAATTGTATTGTGTCTTAACTTTTTGTGTCTTATACAACCCTGCAAACCACTGAATATCTAAACGGCTTTCGTTAAATCCAAGTTGTAGTACTCACAGTTACATCCATTTGTGTCTGTATGATCGTGTTATTAATGCATACTATAGAACAGCGTTAGTAAGTCTTTCTCTGCTCTCCCGTAAAGTTGTGATACGATCTACTACAGAATAAAGAACCAATTATCAATTTAACGAAGTTGTTGTATTACTACTTCGCCTCTGTCAACTCTGGTCGATCTCGTTGACTCGACATATTTGCTTTTTTATACCCCTTTCTTCGTTTACTGAACTAAACAGTAACTATTCTGAAATATACTACTGCGCATGCCTCGTAGATAAATATTTCTGATGCCAATAGTTTCCGTTTTGTCCAAGGAATGTTCTTTTTCTTATTCCCAGCATGACACTTTTATTACATTATATGAAGAGCATGTAGGTCTAAATACCTCATGTATTACATAGAATGTAGGTTTAACTCTTCCAGCAAAGAAGAAACATGTGATCATAGTATACAACCCACAGAAGTGATAGCTGGCAATACAGTGATCGTAATCCCTAACGACACAGAGAGTGAACATTGCCCTGCCCGCTGGTCTAGTGGCTAGCACGTGCGCCTTTGGTGCATGATGTCCCGGGTTCGATTCCCGGCGGGAGAGCATTTATGATTTTTAACTGTCCTCGATGTTTCTGTGTTCGTGTCCCTGTCGTTATATGTTCTTAGAAAAAGCAAGTTAAACGAGTGAAACAAGTAAAATTAGCAATAAGTAAGTTACTAAAACACATTCGGTGAGTCAGTTAAAAAAAAAAAAAAAAGTGGACAATGAACTGGCTGTTCGCGCCGTCCATGCAAGTTCGAATCTATCTCGGCTGGATTTGTTTATCCATTTGAGAGAAAGTATTGTTTCTTTTCGCTAAGGTTGTCTCTTTTCGTATTTTTCGCCGTCGTTCACAATTAAAGTAACTGGCTATTCTTATTCTTTCTACGAATGATGGATCTTCTCTTTGGCTTCATGTCAAACATGCACACGTAATGAAAAGGCGCTGTCGATAATAATAATAATAATAATAATAATAATATGAAATATTACTAGCTAACTCGTATGTGTATTTCGACAATATAATTTATATTATTATGTGGAAATAAGTAAGGCTGGCTGGCCCCCGGCCCCCTAATTTTTTCGATGCGCCTTATGGGTCCACGGTGTCCAACGTTGGTCCCATCTCACTATCACCTCCTGTTCTCTCGATATAAGTTATCGACATTTTGCCTAAAGAGGGCTCTGCTTGGCTCCATGACTACCCACGGCAATGACTCTTCGTTCATTTTTCGTTGAAGTCGCTTATTTTTCTGAGTACTATGAGTGCATACTGTCCAACGTTGCTCCACCACTCAACAGTTTCCCGTTCTCTCGATATAAATTGCTAATATTTTGTTTGTAAGGGAGATATGGCGTTACAATTATTACGTTTGAAGAAGAATTGAGGAAGGTATTGCCTTGCCACAAACAACACCTATTATTATTATTATTATTATTATTATTATTATTATTATTATTATTATTATTATTATTATTATTATTATTATTATTGTTGTTTTACTTACTACTAATGTTGCCTACCTTTATTTCCAATGCAATGTGTTACTAAAAAGCAAACCAAATAACAATCCTCGCCATTCACGCTCTCTCTGTGTTAGAGGAAAGCACATTTATTATATTATTCTTTCAAATAACACGTTTCACAAGTTACTTCACTTTCAATGTGTAATTTCATATCATCACTAGCAATCATCTTGTTCCGATACGAAAATAACCCCCTCCTGCAAAAAAAAAAAAAAAGAAAAAAAAGAAAAAAAGCCTGACCGTAGCGAAAGGGCGTGAACATTCTTTATGCGATTAATCGGGTCCAATATTTCAATAAGTCTCTGCACACAAATATTTCAGTAAAAGAGGAAAAGTTATTCAAACTTTCTGAATACCCTTTTATGGGGGAAATTTGGTTCCCTTCGAAGTTTTTAAGAGTTTAAAGGGCCGCCATTTTGAACATTTTCGTCTGATTATTCTGGTTAACGAACTGAAGATATTTCAACAATTAATGTTTGTGCCAAGTTTCATCTCAATCCGCTGAAAATTAGGGTGGTTACGGCATTCACAAATAGCGTTATATATATATATATATATATATATATATATATATATATATATATACAGATAGATAGATAAACAGACACACAGAGGGAGAGAGAAAAAGTGTTTTGCTCCCTTCTCGCACCTGTGGTGCGTCAGAGCTAAACAGGGCCCCTTTGTAAAACGTATTGACCAGCCTGACCTAAACACAAACCTCTTACTTGCTAACGTAGAAACGTGGTCGGGAGGTGTAAGGCATGTAGAAATTGTATTTTTAATAACCATGAGTATGGTTTACTCCCATGTTTTTCTTTTTACTTTTTGCAGCTACATCGGAACGTTCAATTTTTATTCTTTACTAATTGCAAATAGCGTTTACATTCAAAATATGAAGAATTTTGGTGGCATTTGTTCGGATATTTTTCTCTTTTGAAATGAAGAAAAGAATAAAAGCAATACGCAAAGACAAAAAGTATTATCAGTACTAAACCTTACCAATAATAATTGCTACGAAAGACTAAATACGATCTCTTTTACTATCTCTCATGAGCTGCATGTATTATAAACAAAAATTTTTAAAAATGTCCTCACCGAAGATTCGAACTGGCGACCTTTGCATTTGTAAGCCAGCACCCTAGCCACTACACCAACATCATAGCATGGTGAATATTTAGTTTTCGGCGTATTTGTTGTATTTGTGTTTTATGTTCCCACTTCAACAATTTTTAGTCTTTTTTCTAAGTTTAACAGCTGTTTCTGGCTTTCTCTTTCGGTGTCGTCCTTTATTTACATTATGCACTATTCGTATTCACAGTTTGTGTCCCTCTGCAATGTCTTATTCAGATTAAACTTTTCTTTTTGCCCCTCAGTAAATATTTGATTGATTTAATTCTCATACTCTCCACGGATGGAGCGCAGGAATGCCAGACTCGAAAAATAGGTGTACATTTACTTTCCTGACAGATCATACCATCAGTTCAAATTCTCAAGTCTCTGGAGTTTATATCGGGCCTTTGTACAGGTATGATAATAAAAGTGGAACCACTTCCTTCTTATCTCTGGTCAGTTTCTCTTGAACAAATATCTGTTGAATTTGTAATATGTGAAGCACTCTCATTTTGGTTTGTTTCTCGATTGTATCTTTATGAACTCCACAATCTTACTAACTTCGCCGTGGCCGGTATCAAGCTCGTGTTGTAAAAAGAGGAGTGTCTTCGTTTGTAGTTCCGCTTTTGTAAGGTAAGTATCAAATGGGTGAGCTAGAACAGAATTTCCTTCCCAAAATGCCTTGCACATCTTAGTAGTGTAGGATAAGCATATTAGAAGAATGTTCTACCCTAACGGGAAAGAAGAGGATTCTTCCGTCTTTCAAGTAATCTCTGCCCGGTTGTGGCCATATGTGAGATTCAGTCACTTGAGGTGATTGGGCATCAAAAGTAGAATATGTTGTCGCGTCATCGCCCCGGGCCCAACGCTGGAGATGCCAGTAAACGACTATTCCCTAGGGAAATTTCCTCCATCAGTAGATATAACTGGGAGGAGGTCTTAGAACATTACGGAATTGGCATATTCCGTTACCCTTGGGCGCTGATATGAATGTAAGGAATGGTGGAATACTTGCTTGAGCTATTTTAGTGAGGTCAAGGTATTACGATGCCACCAGTGAGGCTGAGAAAGGACATTTTTCTCCGCGTATTTGGCATATTCTGATTATCCTCTTTAATGATTGACTTATGACCATCGCAGAGCTCCTTCGTGGCTAAACGAATAGCGTACGCTCCTTTGGCGTGTGAGACCCGGACGGGAGCTCATGTGGTTAGTTAATCAGTTGGTCCCGTCTCATACAGTCTCGCTGCTGAAAGGTATGTTAAACTCAAAATCAACTCAACTTATGGCCATTGCGTGAAGTTGCAACGTGTGAAGCCAAAGAAAGCATGGTGATGGCAAATTCCTATGAAATAACAAGGAAAGAAGGTATCCACCGTTCAAATTTAGAGTCAACCCATGAGAGGTGCAGTGGTTTGCATCATTTCAACTGCTTTAAATGAGGAATAGAGGAAAATAATAAAAAAAAAGTTGAAAATACAGTGAGATGTGCAAACGTGAATCAAGGGTAGCAACCGATCAGAGAAAAACGAAATGAAATCTTTAAGTCTTATCCAACGGTTATGACGGCTAAGCTGAAGGAAACAGCGATGATAAGAAATAAATCAAATGTGTAATGAAGAAATTGGGAGGAAACGGGAAAACTCCGAGAAAACACGCGCACACGGTGTTCGTAAACCACAAAGCTTACTTGACGCGAGCTGGGATCGGATCAAGAACCACCGATCTAACGAGGTACACCAGAGGTGAACGCTCCGCCACTGAGCCAACGCGGCTCCTACCTATCAGAAAAGTAATACGTATTTTTAATTTAGAAATTTCGTGTAAAGGAATAACTATAGGGCCTACTGTACTTTTATGTGAGGCGTTTTATTCGATAATGAAAATATTGCTCCATGAAAGCTGACAACGTCACATAAATCGAACTACAAGAAATAGAAAATTGAAATCAAAGCAATGTTGAGATGAAAAAAAAATCCTGTGCTAAATTCCCTTAAACAAGTTTTCCCTCAAGATGGACAACTGCCCATGTGCACGATAATCGTATGGTCTAGTGGCGTAACTAAAGGTTTGGGGGCCTCCCCGCAGACAACGTGGAGTGGGGCCTCTTCTCTACTTCTCACTTCATTATTTGGGGTTCCCTGATGACCTGAGGCCCCCGCAATGCGGGGTCTGTGGGGCCCTTATTTACGCCCCTGATATAGTCTAGGACATTTGGCAAAACAGGAATTGGTAAACTAGGAAGAGATATTAAGTGTATTAGTAGTAACTTGCATAGAGGACAGAACTTCATTTTCTTTATAGAATAAGTAGGAAAAAAATGAAGTCGAAAATGTAAGATTCAATTTGACTAATGATACTGTGTGTCCACAGAACAATGTTATTCGCTCTTAAGATAAACACTCGACTGCACAAAGTGAATTTCCCAATAAAGAACAGCATCATCTTCAGTATAATTAGTTGAACCTACCGTGTACCATTTAAAAAAGAACAATTCCCAGAAATTCACAGTGAAAGTGTATAACAAAATATAAATGACAGGCAGCGTATTGTGCAACTGTCAAAAATAAGGCCAGTGTGTAGACTTCTGTAACTATTCGTTTCTGATAAGGAGTAACCTACATGGAATAGAAACATAGAAATAATCACAGCGATACAATTTCCTGATGAAATATTCTGTGCCACCTACTGTTATATCTTAGAAAGACAGATTCTTTCCACACACTTTTCTCGCAGAACAATAATACGATCTCTACACTGAGAAAAAAAATCCATTATCGGGACAGCGCTATATTGTACAAATATACGAAATCCATTTGTTTGGTACGGAAACCGTACGGAGCATACATTATCCCTATGCTATGCAATGTACTAAATATTTTCCCCTTAGATGTTACATCATTCAGCTGCAGGTTGCCTGACATTTAACAATCTACCTTATATCTCACACGTATACGTATGTTACATGTCAGCTATAGGTTCATCTGTATATGAGACCTTACCAGCCATATACAGTCATACGGAAAGTACGTATAGATGGAACACACATACAGATTAGGGATGTCCAGAACCGGTTCCTGGTGGAACCGATTTTCGGGTATGAACGGATCCGATTCTAGAAGATCCGGTTCCGGAACCTGTTTTTCGGATCCAGGACTGGAACCGGTTTTTCGGATCTAGGTCTGGAACCGGTTCCGGAACCGGTTCTGAAAACCAGATCTCCAAGAACCGGTTCCCCCGGAACCGGAACTTTGTGGCCATCCCTAATACAGATAGTATTATAAAACATATGTTTTCAGTTATACATTCGCTACAGGATGTTATATATACTCGTACTTTTAGTCCCAAGAACTACAGGATTTACGCATGTAACATTTGTTTTTACGTGTGCCTCACATTATTATAGACATACCCTTGAAAAGGACAAAATTATTAGTCAAATACTGGAAGGTATTCATGAACTAAACAAAAGTATTTCATTAAGAAAAATAAATTAAATTTTACAGCTACTTTATTGACATTCAAAATTAATTAACTTTCTTTTACACGAAAAAAAAAAAGCTGAAAAGAAAATCTGTAATGTTATTAACATATATCAAAACAAGTCCAAAGTTGAAACAGATATTGATCAATAGATTTCAACATGCTAAAGATAATGATATCGATGACTGCAAATCCTCATGCGCAGTTTTTGAGAAAAACGACAAAAATGAGATTTTTCTGTAAATTGATAAATTGTAAATTTATAAATTGATGCTGCGCTATAACCATGTTACTTATTACAATAAAAAGGCTAATTGCTGTATCGCCGGACCAACTTTTGGAAATTTGCCGGGTGAATTGGAGAATTTATTTAGGCTTGTGAGGAAGATTGAGTGAAAATCAAATGAAGGGAATAGTAGAAGTTTTAAAAAAAGTGGTTGTTGCAGGCTGTTTTTAATGATGTAAGCGGCATTGTATGTGGAGACGGAAAGGACTATTTGGGGGCAAGGTACACTTGTTATGATTTAATGGCAGGAAAGCCAGTGTGAAAATGGCGCGTATTTGTCAAGATTGTGACATATCGTGTTTGAATTTTATAGAATTATATAAAAATAACGAGCGTCACTTGTTGAAATAGTGTGAAAGACACGGTGTACTGTTTACAAGTAGGACGTTACTAGTATGAAACCATAGCAAGTGCTACTGAAACTTGTATAATTACCAGAAACCTTCTTTTTCACTGCCCTCGTTCATGGGCATACTCACTAGGGTGGTCCGAATTTTTTTTTTTCAGATATTCAGGATTGAGTAGTTATCAAAAGTTGTGTATTGGTACGAAATGAAGCCATGTCAAATATGTTGATTTTAAAACAATATTTAACCGGGCCCCCGAGGCTTTAAAGTTCCTAATTTTTTGTTGAAGTAAAATGATTTTAGGTAATAAGAACATTTTTCCAGACAATACTATTAATACATAAAACATGAAATACATGGTTTTAATATACGCAAGTAGCTATTGAGACCTTAATTAACTTTCATAACTACCATATTAACCACGAAAAACCTTCGTGTTGAGCCCAGCTCAGAACTCTCAAACTTTAAGAGAATATCGCTTTTTCGCATGTGGATGCAAAATGCACAACACTGGCTTTCCGAAGGCGGCGCTTACATTGATGAATTCAAATAAACTAGAAACGATATGGCCGCGAGTCTCTCTTCCTGTATTGTCTTGCCTTCGAATTAAGGATATGATTTTGAATTACAAGTCAAAATGCTAAACGATCATTAACCCCATTAAGAAATAAGATACCACCATTAAGAGCCAAATTAAAGAAATTTAAGAACGGTGCTCAGAAGTTATTTGATATTTTCTCTTGCACATGCTGCGATAGAGTGACCTGTAAGTGTGATAAATCAAATTAAATACCGCCGTGGGAGCTCATATTAGATCAGAGAAATTAGATACAAATGACGAGTTGCAATGTAGATAAAGCAGAAACCCATAGGCTCAAAAGAAAGCATGACACACAGATCGATTATGATGCTGCGGTACCAAATACAAGAGGGTTACAATCGTTAGCCTCAATCACGCACTTGGAACATACATTAAGAGCTTCCACCCCGAATTCAGACGATGAAGAGTTCGTATGGAGTATCGTTTAGAGAATAAAATCTAAAGTAAACCTAAATAAACAATAGTGAGCCCTAAACAAATGAGTACCGCCAAAGATTTAACAGGTGTCTCGAATAAGTCGGCTGCTAAAATTGTATCCGCTGTTTTAAAAGATATTAATTTACTAAACAAAACTAACCAAGACAAGGTAGTAGATAAAACCAGAATCCATAGGAAACTAGCAAAAAAAAAGAAAAAAAGAGAAAAAACCGTCTACAGTGTAAAGTTGCTAATTTTAAGGGTCTATTTTGATGGCTATACCAAACTATAGTTCTAATTGACAATTGCAGTGGGCAAAGCACTGAAGAATATTCGGATTATATCGGTTTGATCGATTGGTCAGAAGTAATAGTAACGAAACCTCCAATTTTGGCTAACTTATCAACAGAAGAACTAACCGAAATAATTGTGGAAAAGAGGAGGTATCACAGTTTGTCACGTTCCCCTTCCACACACAGGCTTTGGAGAGGTGTGTAAAGGTAGTAACAGAACCTTCTTCAGAAGTATGCGGTAGTGTTGCACGAGACGGTTATATTCGCGCAAAACTGGAAGCACGAAAGTATCTACCAAGCTTCGAACATAAATCTCAATATTTTGTTCCAAGATTCAACTAAGGAGCTTTAAGTAAGAGGAAGGTGGGTGGGAGGAACTCGCTGTGTAGCCATCTCCACGTGGTGAGTTCTGGGCTGGTTTGGTGTTTGTTGGTCAATTTTTCAATCTTACCTTATGTATTTGTGTCCGTACTATTATATCTACTAAACACCAATCAGACGAAGAGCTGCACATCAGATCAGAACATTTAAAATCCTGGGGTCAAGTTTAAGTATTAGGAATCTTAACAAATTTTCTATACATACTTAAAATAATGGTATATATTTTAAAAAAAAACAACAACAAAATAACACTTTTCGGACCCGCAGGTCCTGGTGAAATATTTTTATCTGCCTCTGTTTTGGAGAAGAAACATAACATTATACAACTTTTGCACGGTACTCAAACTTAATTTTCTGAAAACAAATATTTCAATAATATTTTCACTACTCACAACCATATTTTTTCAGCATTAACGTTCTTTCGGGCTCGCGGGGCGCGGTTAAATATCTTTTTATCAGGCTCTGTTTTGGTGAGGAAACATGACATTATAAATTTTGCACGGTACTCAAACTTAACTTTCTAAAAAAACATATTTCAATAATATTTTCACTATTTACAACTATCTTTTTTTTTTAATAAACGTTCTTTAGGGCCCACGGGGCCCGGTTAAATAACTTAGAAACTTTACTTTCTAAATATATATTTTAATAATATTTTCATTGGTCGCTACTTTTTTTTCAAAATTACTGCTCGTTCGGGCCCCTGGGGCCCGGTTAAATATCTTTTTATCCGGCTCTATTTTGATGAAGACACATAACATAATATTATACAACTTTTGCATGGTACTCAAACTTATCTTTCTAAAAAAAAAAAAAAAAAAAAAAAATCGGCCGTTTTCGGCCCACCCTAATACTCACCTTCGATGACAGCTACTCTCTTCCGACGAATCTCATCACTAACGCGCCGGCCCACCAACTTCGCCCTGACCAGACTCAGTTAGATAGTATTCGTATTTCTAATGTCCACCTATTACAGGTTAGTTTGTGATCTTTTGCACAGTAGTGTTTATGTCATACATCCGTGCTTATAGAAAAATAGCAATTTCTATTCCAAATTTTATTAAACGCAACTGATTTGTAACTGAACTTAACTTAGCCTAATATAACGTAACCTAACGTAAAGTTATGTAAGATAATGTAATATAAGTTCTTTTTGGTCCTATTTTCGATTTTCGTGTTGTCTGGCGATGCAGCACTACTTCCGAATAAAACATATTGAAGAAAGTATACCTTCATCAGTTTTCCATTATAACACTTGCAAGAAGAGGATTTGCTCATAGCTATAGATTTGTTACCCTTCGGACGAGCAATGCGGAGTATATGACGCGTTTGTGACACTAGTGCAAAGTCTATTGCTCGTATTAAGGTCCTGAGGATGGAGGGTTGGTTAAGTTCCGAAGTTGGTCGTCCGTTTGTATCAAAACTTAGAAAATTTACCGGGAAGAAATGGATAATTTGCTCGTTTATGTGCTTGATAATACGTAAGGACAGTGGAAGTTGTGTTTATCTCTTTTATAAGCGGTTATAAATATTGGACTATTTGGTAAGCGTAAGGAACTACTTCGCGCAAAATTACCACATGATTGGATTCTGGAAAAGTAAGAAGCATTTGTATTCTAAACATGACTGCAGGTGTACAGAAACGCTCCATTTGGTATCGTTATATGTGCAGATGAAGAATTACATTCTATTAATTTTAACAAAATAGATCAAACTTCCATAACCCTAAGCTAACTCTACCCTACTTTGTTATATCCTTTTAAAGAGGCCCTAAAAATTGATGATTTTTTAAATTCCGTAGCTGTTATTACGTTTTTGTGGAAATCCAGGCGGACGACCAACTTCAGAATAAATGGATGGAGGACAGGATGCAAACTATCGAAGACATCTACTATCGTTGGTTCTTTCACGGTACCGTTGAAAGAAAAGTGGAAGACCGCTTAAATGTAAGTACACTTTGAGTCCCTCGTCTATAACTGGATGATAAGAAGTCCTCTCCCAAGTCAATTGCTAAGTTATTCTAACGAAGAACTATGCAACGAGTTTGTAATTACCACGATCTATTCTCACAATGGATGAAACGTTTCCTCTACGATTCAGAAATAAAAAAAGTGATGAAACCGATGAAAATATTACTTCTTCATATTCTGTAAAGATGCCTTCCAATGAGAAACTTCTTTATGCCACTTTTTGTACAAAACATAACTAAATTTTATTGACTTGGTTGTAACGGAACAGACAACCATTGGGCAGCACATTGTTTAATTTTAGGATGCTATTTATAATATGCAAGGAGTGGGAGTTGTGTTTATTATTTTTATAAGCGATTATAAACATGGAACTATTTGGCAAGTGAAAGAAACTACTTCGCGCAATGTTAACGCAACGTTGGATTGTGGAAAAGTGACGAGATTTGTATTTTGACATAGCTGCGGGTGTACAGAAACCTCCATTTGTTATCGTTATACGCACAATCCAACGGTGACTTACATTCTATTAATTTTAACAAAATCTGTTCAGACCTCTCTAATCCTAAGCTAACCTGACCCTACCCTACTCTACGTACCCCTACCTTACTCTGGTTTACCCTACTCTGCTCTATTATACCCTTTTAAAGCGATCCTAAAAATTGTTGAAGCTGTTATTACGCTTTTTGTCGAAAACCAGGCGGATCCCGAACATCGGAATAAATGCCTACAGTATAGCAACCTCGAGAAAAACTATCACAATCAGGTCTTGATCTGATCTCCACTAGAACCTCTTTCGTTCAGAATTGCAATTGCGTCTCTGCATTATAATGAGTTGAAAGTGCTTCCACACCCGCTTTACTTGGCTGATCTTCTTCTAGTCACTTCTGGCTACTATCAAACTTGCATGGGTTCACCGACGAACATTTTATGAAACTGGAAATCTTAACGCATAGGATTAGTACCGAACACTTACTTGTACAGGGGTTTGTTCAGGAAGTAGTAGGACTAAGTTTTTCCCTCCAAAACGTAGTGAAGGAGGAAGATGTTACTGCGCTGTTTGGATGGGGAGTGTACCAGCGCACCAGGGAGGATACCAGCGCACCAGTCACCAATTGTTTCCAAACCTTCACGAAGTATAAATCCTGTTTAAGGCGAACAAGTTTCAAGGTGCCTTGTCATCTTGACAATGAATCATTTGTTGGGTGTGAAGTTTTGCTTCAAACTGGGTAAATTTGCGGGTGAGACCCATAACATGATCAAGACTCCCGCGACAAAGTGAGAAAGGTCTGAATGGCACATCCTCGCCTCACCTCGCCCAAGAAAGACCTTCATGAGCAAGTCGAAAATGAATTTAATGTTGATAATCGTTTTTGATTGCAAAGGAGTGGTTTCACAGAGAGTTTGTACAGGCTGGTTGGACTGTAAATGCTGTATTCTACGTGCAAGTACTTAAAAGACTCCGAAAACGAGTAGCCCGCGTCCATCCAGCAATTGCTAGATCATGGAAACTTTATCACGACAATGCTCCGAGGCACACAGCCTTTGCTGTCATAGACTTCCGGACCAAACATGGCATCACACAGCTTCTCCGGCCACCCTACAGCCCAGATGTCGCCCCCTGCACACTTCTTCCTGTTCTTACGACTAAAAAGGGTCATGAAAGGACGGCATCACGGATCGGTCCAGGCCATTCAAGAGACCGTAACAAGGGAGCTGAAGAGCATTCTAGTTTCTGCGTTCCAGGGAGCCTTTAGTGATTGACAGAGTCATGAAAGAATGGCACCACGGCTCGGTCCAGGCCATCCAAGAGGCCGTAACGAGGGAGCTGAAGGGCATTCCAGTTTCTGCGTTCCAGGGAGCCTTTAGTGATTGGCACAGTCGATGGAAACGCTGTGTTAATGTAGAAGAGGTATATTTTGAAAACTATTAAGTCAGTGTGTCAAAAGTGTGAATACATCTTTCTTTTTTTTTTAAAAAAAAAACAGTCCTATTACTTTTCGGTAATTCTTTGTGTAGTTTTCTTTTTATTCCATTTTACAACATTTTTAATAATGATTAATAATAATGACTTGCCCTGAATTGTTCAGTCGCACAACACCATAGAAATGATTAATAAAATCATTTCTTTAAAGTCAAGGCCAAATCGCATCAATTTAAGCTGAAGATGGCTAACCAAATACTTTATCTGAAAGGACGTAGCGTAAATACCCTGCAATTCATCTTGTATAGACATCTGGGAATAGGCCTAGAAAAAATAGCAACGACCAATTCACACGAACTCAACGCCGTTCAAAAAAGTCAAGTAAGAAATTATTTTCAGCAATTACCAACAGTTGTTCGTACCGAATTGTTGAGTTCGATATTAAATCCTCATCCGGAGATGTTAAAGATATTCCGATTATTTCCTTGCCTACGTCGACCAACCATAAGCTACAGACTAAAATTGTTGTTAGAGATTTTGTGGTCTAATGGAATGCATTTGATTTACAACGATTTTTCAATACAAGAAGACTTTGAAGGGCTTCTTCAGTTTCTTGTTAAGAATGCCAATGAATTGAGTGAGTTGGGCTTTCCTTACTCACAGAACTACAAGAAATCTCCAAAACTCCATTGTCTCTTTTCGGAAATATTAACTAATAATAAGTACTTAAAAGAGTTAAATCTTTGTAATCATGCTACTGACGAGATCATGCTAATAATTGGAAGAAATTGTCACCAACTGCAGGTTTTAAACATTTCTCATTCTTCAGTGAGCAACAATGGGATTCAATTTCTTACCCAAACATCTGAATGTCGAGTAGGGAGTGACACCGGAAGCAATGACGAAATAGTTCCAGATGAATTTTGCCTACAATATGCTACGAGAAGATTCACAAACACATGCAGCACATCTCTAAATCTGAACCACATATGCAAGTACATGTGGTATAAAACTAAACTTTGCAACACACTTAAAGTTATACGTTTACGAGCTTCGAAAGTAAATCTACTTGGTGCGTGTATAATACTATCTTTTGTTAAAAATCTTGAAGACATAGATATATGTAGTGACCAAATATTCGACATGGTACACGGGGAGCTTCAGCAGAACTTAGAAGAACTTGAAACAGATCCATGCCATTTGACATCGTTTAGTGTCAACGAACTTTCATCAAGTCGTCTTAAGGTACTGTCAATAATCGCCAAGTCGAAGAATATTAGAAAGCTAAAAATCGATTATTACAAGTCAAAATTCCCGGATCTAGACCAGAAAGATCTTATTGAGTACTTCGTAAATCATGGGATTTATTTAGTTAGTTTGGAACTACTCTACTCAGATCCCACTACCACCATAGATCTAGCTTTACTGAAACACTGTCCGAATTTAATTACAGTAATAATCCATCATGGAACTTGGGTGTGGATGAACAAGGAACAAATAACGTTTCCGAACCTCCAGTTCGCCTACTTCGATACACACATGTCTGTGGAAGTTGCCGTGATCATCTTGGAAAGCTCTCCAGCTTTGAAGCAAATACATTTCGGTCAGATAGACGACGAAAATTTCCTTCCAATACTTTGCCGCAAAAATATTTCAAAAGACCTCAGCGTATTTTGTGTTAGACTCTTTGGCGATAAAGCCTTAAGTAATCCACGGAATATATCCTTATTTTGGCAACATAACCAGAACATACGGTACATTGGAAATGTTGGCTTCAATGTTGAAGACCTTGGATTAGGTAACAAGATTGATTTGAATTTAAGTTGTAACATTACATCGTATAAATTGGAACTCTTTTAGGAGAATTTGCAGCTGTGGTAAGTTTCATATACACATAAAATTTCTGATAATTATCGAAATACAATTTGAATAATACGATAAATGTTTAACAGAATTTTAATAAAACTGTAAGTTGTGCTTAATCAAGTGTTTTCTTCTTCAAGAAAGCTTTAGCATACATACTTTGCTTACTCTCTGTTCAGACATTAGTAAGTATAACGCCTTGGAAAATCAAAATAAGAAAAACATTCATATTATATGAAACAAATAGGGAATAGTGCTTACTGACACATTGCTATTTATT
Source organism: Thermobia domestica (assembly GCF_964235325.1). Classification (NCBI taxonomy): domain Eukaryota; kingdom Metazoa; phylum Arthropoda; class Insecta; order Zygentoma; family Lepismatidae; genus Thermobia; species Thermobia domestica. The sequence goes on along the minus strand of NC_137456.1, from coordinate 21,500,778 downwards.
TTGCGAGTAACGCTGTCGTACGGTAGTTACCTAGAATTATAATGCTTTTGAGACAGGCTGCGTTTCATGCATTGTGTTAGCCATATACAGGGTGACCTACAATTATGTATATAGTGTTTGACTGACTGTGGTATTTGTAATTCTGGACGAAGAGTTTCGATATGGCAACACTGTGTACACTGAGAGAAGGGATAACGATCACTGGACTTAGAACCGTTAGCGTATGCCATACAAAATGGCGGAACGGTTGTCTCTAGAATAGTATATGCGTTGTTTTGCGATTCTGCAACAAATAATTATGCTGAAGTGAGACGGGGGATGGCAATCCTGACTTTTGACACCACCTGCCTTTTTTCTTATGGGGTATTTTAAAGGACAAAGTGTATCAACATCTCATACGCCATTTGACAGAACTACAGGAAGCTATCATAAAAGAGTTCCACAAGATACCAGTATGGATCTCTGTCAAGTTGCTTGTGACAACGTTACTCTTTGTCTCCAGGCATGTATCAATTCGCATAGTACATTGGCGGACCATGCAATGGAGAAAAGATATTAAAATTTTTGTAATAAGAGGTATGTGAGTAATGCATTTATGTTCAGGTTATGTTGCTAGTTTCTTTACTACAGTCTTCGAAACATCATATGGGAATGGGCCACCGTGAATAATACCAGGTTCTATTAGTGAACAAATGTGATATAACGTGTTACTCTCGCAAAAATTACACACATTCCAAAATCATAATATATATATATATATATATATATATATATATATATATATATATATATATATATATATATATATATATATATATTACACACTGTCTATATTATTCTCAAAACACGTCCATTCACAGAATGATTCTTGGCGTTAAACTTATCGCAGAAATACAGAATGGATGAGCAAGGACGCCGATGAACTAGCAGAGCTCTCTTGTTGTCGTGTAATTAGTGTACGCGTCTTCAGTAAGAGAGGCCAACTTCGATTCCCGCTGGAAGCTCATATGGTTCGTATCCCACGTTATGCTGATGGTGGACATCTCATATAGCCTCCCCGCTGAAAGGGACGCTAAATTCGAATGAAAATCACCACCAAAATCAAATATTAGGCCTAATGTTATCCATTTATCATCAACTTCTTCTTCCAAGGTGTCCAGTTTTTGGCACTTCAATGCTTTCATTTTTATATTATGATTTAATTATCTAAGCGGAAGTTTTCTCTGTCTTTTTGAGTTGCTATAAAAGATAGACCTACTCCATGATTTGCTAAATATCTGCAGATGGAAATGATTATGTCATGGTTATCTCTCTCATTTTTGCGTTAGTAAAAATACCTGTAGCACATATTCATTAGAAATTTTCAGTTTTAGGTATTAAAACGGGAATATCAGAAATTAAGCTTCTTCTTCTTCTTTTCACTCCGAGAATCATAAATTAATGAGGCAATGAGGCATCGGTTAAATGCGAGAGCCATCCATACGTTTATTTGGTGACCTAGAACCAATTCTACAGATGGGGCAATCACAGTGCTAGTAAAACGTTCGGATGAGCTGTCCTTTCTGTATTGAGTAAGTATGGAGGTTGAATCAATGCTAGATTGTGTTCTCAGACATTGAAATGACCGAAATGTGCTATTCATAGGAAGCAGCTTGGTCTTCTGACGTCTGGTATTCCTCTTTTGGACGATAATACGAGACCATACTTGTTTGGAAGTATCTTTCTAGACCGCTCCCTATATATCCACCTTACAGTCAGAACCTTGCACCAAGTGCCTTGTACAGTGGACAGATGACGAGAAGAACCCTAGCAGAAGCAGTATGACGTAGGTATGGGCTCGCGCACTTTTCGCACGGGGTTTCAAATGACACCACGGAATAGCACACATATAACTTTACCCGGAGTAGCAGACGACATCTAAGTATAGACCGCACCTCAAAAATCGAAAATGGACTTGACCGTGTCGTTGACCTTTCCCCGCTTCCCCTGTTTTAGGGTTCTTCTCGTCATCTGTCAGCAATATCTTTTTCTGGCATTAAAAAAGTTCTGAACGGAAAGTTCTTGAAAACAAATGATGAAATGAAGACCACCACGAGGAAGGTTTTCCGCATGGAGCACAAACAGTTTATCCAAGAAGAGTTTTCAAGCCTTGTAAATCGGTATGACATAACTATCTACGTCTTTGGTTGTTATGTGGAAAGATAAAGTAAGCTTTGTTTATTACTTTTACTGTATAAATTTATCACGCCTAAACTCCTCTATCCTCAGCCGGTAGGAGTAACTTATTTTCGGACTTACTTTTGCATAGGTTTTTACTTTTTAAAAACACAAAGCTTTTGTATCCAAACTAACTCGGCATTCTTCTAATGTCTTCAGAAGATGTATTAACTTTTCCTACTATATTATAACCGCTACCAGGTTATAGAAGTATTTTTTGTGGACGCTCTGTATATTTCGTAAAGACAGTGATTATTATTTTCGATTTATACTTCATTCTGCGATGCAAATAAGTTCTTTCTTGAGGGAGTTGCCACCGTGAGGGAGGAGTGGACAACTATAACTCCTGGAAAGGAATCCTAGGCATTTACACTCTCCTAGGCAGTTAGACAAATGAAGCTCGACATCTTATCGCGTAAGCCATTAACTTTCTCGGTCCGCCAGGTATGGGATGGCCGGTGACCTTGTGGGAAATAGTGTTATATTACACATGTTCATCATTCAGCTATGTAGAAGAAAAATGTTGAAATATTAAACAATTAATTTTCTTAATATTCACCTCTGGTAGAGATGGACTATAATTGAAAAAAAAAATGTAATCACTGTACATTTACATACGTAGGGGAGAGGAAGGGAATGGCGATCAGTTGGGAATGGCGATAAGCCCACTTTGCCCTCTTGCGTGACCTGAGGAGATGTCAAACTAGTGCTGCCATCTGCCTCTTGTAACAAGGTGTCTTGTGTATTGTCGAGGAAGTTGTCAGAGAAGACTGAAGTCTACAGCGTGCTGAAACTTGTTTTTGTTGATTTTCTTATAAGGATCTGCATATTTCAACTCATGATACGTACAATTTTAAGTTGTAAGATCTTGAAGTTACTAAGATTCATAAAAAGTTATATTTATGTCTAATGCACGACACATAGTTATATTTCAAATAAACTACGTTTTACAGTATAACCAGCTCAATTTTCAAAATGAATCAATGTTGGGAATGCCGATCAACGTGATCAGTTTACTATCATGGTAATCGCCATTCCTAACAAACATTTGGAATACTTCTCCAGCCAAAAATTATAAAAGAGGCTAGACCTAAGATAGGTAATATGCCTACTTGAGTCAAACACTGAAACTTTGGTATCGGTGTAACCTTTGTGGATCGTGAGTGCATGCTGACTGTACTGTTGTAGACTCACTGACCACATGGATATATCTGTGACGTGTCTTTGAAAAAAACGTCAGTTGACGTTTCTCAGTCTTTCGAAGGCGCAGTGTAGAAAAAAAAAAAACTTGAACTGCCTATGAAACTATGTGTGCTTACTAAGCTTGTACTGTAATCGCCATTACCAACATGTGATGAGAATGACGACCAAAGTAGCAATTTGAGCTTTTTCCATCGTGTTCTCGAACTGAAAGAATGATTCTCTTTTTATTTTACACACTTATTGTAGAAGAATTGGAGTACGTATTTACAAATTTGTTTCAATATATTTTGCAAATGAAACTACATAATAACCCATTTTTCTTAGGTGATCGCCATTGCCCATCTCTCCCCTATATCAACGACGAAAGAAATGATTCATTATTTTAAATGACAAGTATAAATACCAAATTCCCTTTTCCTAAACTTAAGGAATTCCCAGATACGGATATCTTTATACTTTTAATCGAAGGCCTTAGTTTTATTTGTAACTCGCAAGAGATTGTTTTGAAGATGGTAGAATCATGCCAAGCAGTGGTGTATTTACGATTTTGTTTCGGGGGGCTTTGCCTGATAATGTGAAAATTCTGCAAGATATTTCATATATTTTACTATAGTAAGTAAGATTTCAGGGGGGGGGGCTTAAGCCCGGAAGTCCCCCTAAATACGCTACTGATGCCAAGCATACATTAAAAAGATTATGTTTCTAGACGTACTCCTTGACAACAGAGATTTGTTTATATTAAGTGTGTCTGTAGACGATCTACTGAATTCTACGTTGTCTTCGGAGCGCGTCTAAAGACACGTTCCGTATTAAATGAGTTGAAATAACAATTTTAACATTATTCTTTGTTCTATTCACCTTTTTCCTTTACTATTATATCAAATATCGCAACACGCTTAAATCTTAATATTGCATTTCATGTCAGGAAGCATAAAGGTTTCCGAGATATGGATTGTTTATTATAACAAGTGCAACCTTCGTTATCTGTTTCCACGTCGAATTTCGAAAAATCTTCCTTGTTGGTAATTTACTTCACAACTGTTCCAATTTCAAGGTTTATGCAGTTTGGTCAAGGTATTGACCAATCAGCTAGTCAGTCAGAACTTCTTATATGCATAGCGAAAGAAAGAGAGAGAGATTATAATATAGCTCCTAAGTAAATTAGTTATCTTGTGTGCCTAGTGGAGAAGTGCGAGATGTTGGAAAAACAGTGCTTTCAGCGAGATCAATGGAAAATAATTCCAGATGCGTTAGGGATTTCGATGAGGCTAATCTAACGAAAACTATTACTCCAGTATAAGAGTTGCAAATTTGCAGATTTAATTGGAGAAATTTGATATGGTTATTGCGTTTGTAATATGAGACTCAGTTACATATGTATGCAAACGGATTCAATTACCAATCAAAATTTGTAAAGTTGTCAATTTTTGCCAAGGGAACTGATATTGCAGCGGCGCTTTTTCCTCACAGCATAGTTTTTTTAATGCAAACATTTTTTTAACTTTTAGTATTAGGAAACAGTGCTAAAGTTCTACTAAGTACATGTGAATAACGAAGCAGTGTGAAAGATTTAGGGCTAAATACAAATAAATTGCTCACTAGTTAGATTGTCAATCCGACAAAACAATATAAAAAAATCAGATCGCGATGCAGACTCCATATTTCGTAATTTTGGAACTGTAAATTGAAAATGAAATGAAATGAAATATTTGAGTTTTACGTCTCACGGTTATGCCAGTTAGGCTAAAGGAGCCGGTGATGATGAGAAATGAATGAAATGGTGGAATGAAGAAAGTAGAAGGAAACGGGAGAACCCTGAGAAAACCCACGAGCACGGTGTTTGTCCACCACGAACTGTAAATTGATATGTGAGTGTGTGTGCACGTATATATGTTCAAGTATAACTCTATAACGACTTGAACAATTTCAACTAAACTTGGTACACTTATTATTTACAACTATGGAAAGAAAACTGTGAGGGTAACACCCCCAAGAACACCTGAGGGAGGGAGTCATATAAAAATCAATAGTAGTGTCAAATCAATAATTTTCAGAGTCATTGAACTCAATAGTGACACTATCAATCCCGCTTAAGTTCATGTTCAGGTATCATTAGCACTCCAAGGAGGTGGGAAGAGAGTGATATCTAAAAGTAATCCAAAAGGAATTTAAGGTTGAAATTTTAGATATCTGGGCTCTCGTATCTATGGTCATGTCAGCCCTTCAAGTTTGAGGGATGACATCCCTCTGCGAGCACAATTTCTGGGGAAAAGGCAGGAAGAATGGATTGAAGAAGGAAGGAAGAGACCTGGGACCTATATGTTAGGTATTACCCCGGTCAGGGCGCCTTAAACAATAAGTGGAGGAACTGCTGTAGTACTGTGTTTCCTCCGCACAGCGGCGCTAGCTCCGTTTGGTCTGAACTTTTCCTCGGAACAACAATTGCCAATGTAAAGAACGCTAATTTGATCGAAGTTTTAACAAAAAATAGCACAATACACATGAACAATATTTGAATAAACACTAATCAAAAAACAGTGTTCGAATTAATCTTCCGAACGAGGGTAGATGTGTGTGTATTTTCAGTATATATAAGAGAGAAATGGTCATCCCTGCCAGGTATGAAATGTTATTTCTGTGATACGAGCCGGTTATAAACTTTTACAAGAGATTGATTTCCCCGCCATCCCCCGTTAATTTGAACACTTTCAATAAATATGCATTAAACAGAAAATTCAACTTAAAGATTTTTTTAAAAAAAAGCAAAAACATGCGTTAAAATAGTAAACTTACCTTTAATGGGAAGCTACTTTCATTAATTTCCTCGCGCTTTGTGCAATGGATTTTGATCTCAATTCCTTTGAAATCTTCTTGGCATGAAAAATGAAACGGCACTTTATGTAGTGGAAAACCAGTTTAGGCAGATACAGGAGCACGTGATCTTCGGAACATCCTAAATTTCTGCTTGCTGGGAGTTTGTACAACATGTCTATACAGTCTGAAAATATATTTCCCCATAGTGCGTTCTCTTTTTGTATTTTATTTTCTACTGCCAAATCAACCCGTTTCATGGTATCGAAAAAGGCAAGAGAAAGGTACTTCAGATATTTTTGTTCATTACCGCCGAAGTCTCGCAATTTGCATAGAAGTTCCACGTTGGTGAGAACAACACCGTCTAATTGAGAATGGCTTTCCAATAATTGCACACACTCGCTGCAATCAACAAGGTTTTTACTTGCTGTATGAAGTACGTACCCGCACAAGTAATACACAATATTATCATTTGCTCTCGTTGTATTTCCACTAACTGACAGATCTAGAGGATTTAACTCAGGCTCTAAATCTGTCAACGTGATAGTGTCTTTTATTTTGCTCTCTACACTCTCCTTGATGGTCTTACTTTTAGTGACTTCTACTCGAGCTAGAGATCGCATTTGTTTTGTAAAGGAAGTGAGTCTTTCGTCAACTTCATCTACACAGTTGGCTGTAGAGGAAAGCACACCTTTAACTGGCACGTATATTGATTGAAGTAAATGTAACTGAAGGAAGTCGATAGAAGTTGGATGATCATCACTGCTTAAACCTCGGATAAGTCCAAAGTGCCTTTCCGCAGGATCTTGATTCAGTTTTGCGGTCAAGATGTATTTGTATCCTGCTTCCCAGAGAGATTCTGACAAGACATCCCCAATGAATATTAGGAGCGTGAAGAGGTAGAAAAGTCTGAGATGGTCGAGATTAGGTTCGAATTCATCGGGGTTCATCGTCGATCACTGTGTTTTCGGAACCGCTAATTTGTAACGTGGCAAGAACAGGCATGTCAGCTAACTCGAGAATTTACAGAGACAAAACTGTACAAGTTTAGGCGAGAAAAGGCATGCCAGCTGACTCGAAAATTTACAGGGACAAAAATGTACAAGTTTAGGCGAAAAAAGGCATACCAGCTGACTCGAGAATTTACAAAGGCAAGAACGGGCAAGTTTAGGGAATAACTGACATATCAGCTGACTCGAAAATGTACAAAGACAAGAACGGACAAGTTAAGCAACAACGGGTATGCAAGATGACTCGAGAATTTACAGAGACAAGAACGAGAAAGTTTAGGCAAGAATGTCATGCCAGTTGATTTGAGAATTTACAGAGGCGAAAACGGGCTTGTCAACTGACTTGAGAATTTACAGAAAAAACATCTGGCAAGTTTAGCAAGAACTAAAGTATCAGCTGATTTGAAAATTTACAGAGGCAAGAACGGGCATGTCAGCTGATTCGAGAATTTACAGAGGCAAGAATGATCAAGTTTAGGCAAGAAAAGGTATGTCATTTGACTCGAGTATTTACAGAGGCAAGAACAGGCATGTCGCCTGAGACAGAGGCAAGAACAGGCAAGTTTAGGCAAAATAGGGTGTGTCAACTGACTACAGAATTTACAGAGGCAAGAAGGTGTAAGTTTAGGCAAGAAACGGCATGTCAGTTGACTAGAGAATTTACAGATTCCAGAACGGGTAAGTTTAAGCAAAAAAGGCATGTCAGTTGACTCGAGAATTTATAGATGCAAGAACGGGCAAGTTTAGGTAAGAAAAGACATATCAGCTGACTAGAGAATTTACAGAGGCAAGAAGGGGCAAGGAAAGGCATATCAACTGACTAGAGAATTTACAGAGACAAGAACGGGCAAGGTTTTGCAAGGAAAGGCATGTCAGTTGTCTCAAAAATTTACAAAGAACGGGTAAGTTTGGGGTTGGGGATTCTCCCCTACCCAGAGCAGCTTGGAGAGAAAAATAGAAATGATCAGCTGGAACTGATGTCTTCTACCTCTTGACATGCTTTTTTATAGCCAAATTTGGAAGCGGAGCCTGTGGAGGGGTTGTAGGGGTCCTCTTCGTGACTCTTCGTGTCCTTGTCGTATTTCTTCGTAGACGGCGTCTATCGGCTGTTTGATGATCCTCGTGGAGAAGCACGTGACATTGTTCGTAAATATGAAGGGATATTGCAATATTTAAGATTTGTTAAAAATCAATCTTTGTCTCCCTTGAGTATGATTCGTTTCTATGAGACTATGATGACCTCATGTTACAGTGACTCCTAATGAAATATTTGGTTTATTATGAAATAAGTGACAACTATACTTGAAAGCATCGTGTTTAAGAGTAACACTGTGTTGAATACCATTATTTTAACCTGGCAAGGACATTTTTTTTTGTTTTTTTTTTTGTCTGCTGAAGAGAAACTTATTGGTTTACATAATTAATTTACAATATCTAAACTAGGGAGGGGCAAAACCGGTTTTTATAAAAAAACATACACCGGTTTCTAGAAAAACCGAAACCCGAAAAACCGACATTTCGGTTTTCTCCAAAAACGTTTGGAAAACACAAAACTATTTCTGTGGAAACGGGATCGGTTTCCGGAGAACAACGAAACACTATTTTGGCAAGAAATAGAACAAATTTTGGAAAAAAACCGAAACCGGTTTTGAAGAAAACCGAAACCGGATCTGGTTAAATAAACCGAATCGGTTTTGGAGAAAACCGATAACCGATTTCGGTGAAAACCAAACCGGTTTTGAAGAAAACCGAAACAGGTTTTTTTTTTTTTGAAAATTTTCAACGAAAAACCTGCTTTTGTGCCCACAACTAATTTAAACCTGCCTTTTTTAAAGTTTGAAGAGGCCCTCAGCTGGACATCTTAAAGATAAAACATGTTCAAAATAACCAAAAAAGTAGACTTGATTTGCTTGTGATGAACGCACCATTTGTTAGAATCGATTTTTCAAATGATATATTATAAATATTTTTAATTGGAAATTAAAATTAGTATACATTTTTTTAATATAATACTAAAATCAACTATCCCTTAAGGAATCTGGGGCTTTTGGGGTATTTTTTAGACTCAGTCAAGCAGCTACTGCATCGTCACTATTCATCCTAGGATCATGGTTCATACCTCATTCTCTTCAGAATGTAGCTGGCTTTCAAACGTACAACTTGTATGCTCATACCATATACCAGGAGAGGGAAAAATGATGTCAAAAAGAAAAATTCGGGGGAAATTTTTTTCACACTTTGGGCCCCTCTGGAGCAACCCTGTGTAAACGTAGAGATCTCAAAAAAATCTGATAAATAGTGCATGGTATACTAAATGTGTGTGCCAAATATCAAGTTTCTACCTTGAATACTAAGGGCGGGAGAAATTTTATCAAGAATTCCCACAATGCCCCAAATTACCGCAAAACACCATGATCTCAGGTAAAAAAATTCCTGAGACATCTCTATTTACCCTAAGACTATAATCCGCCAATCATTCTCTTCAGAATAGAACTGCCTTTAAGACGGTATCATTCACATATCTTCATCATGTATCTAAGGCGGGAAAATCCCGAAAAAAGGGATTTTTTGGTCTAAATATCCCTCTTTTCAACTTTTAGCCCCTCTGGACCCCCCTGTTTTAACGCAGAAATCTAAAAAAAATCAGTTAAATTACTCGGTAGACTGAATGTTTGTGCACAATTTCAATCTTCTAGATGCAAAAATAAGCTCGCCAAAAAAAAAAAAAAAAAAAATACCAATAATGTCCCATATTCCCTTATACAGAAGTATATTTTGATAAAAATTCCCTGACACATCGCTAATTACCCTAGGTCATGTTTCGCCCATCATTCTCTTCAGAATAGAACTGCCTTTCAGACAGTATGACTCACGTGTCTCCGTCATGTATCTAAGGCGGGGAAATCCCGAAAAAGGGAATTTTTGGTCTAAATATCCCTTTTTTCAACTTTTTGCCCCTCCGGACCCCCCCCTGTGTTAACGCAGAAATTTGAAAAAATCTGGTAAATACTACTCGGTTGACTGAATGCTTGTGCAAAATTTCAATCTTCTACCTGCAAAAATAAGCCCGCCAAAAAATAATGAACATAGGCTTAATAAAAGAAAATATATATTTTAGAATTATGACGTCATCACCTCCTATGTCTCGACGCAGGAAGGTGTGAAACTGTACGTAAGGTCTTCTACAATGCCTCTGGATTTGAAAAAAAAACCGGACGAAAAAGCTCAAATAGGAGAGTTATAACGCAATGTACCATGAAACAGCCGTACCATCGGATCCCCAAAGGGCTGGCTTGCAACTCTCTGCTAGAATATTTTGATTTTCACCGAAATCTTTTATTTTATTTTGTTCTTAGTTTTGAAGGTACAAAAATCTTTAATCCCGTGAATAGAAAGAAAGAAATGGAAACAGTAATTCCAAACTTTTTTGGTGATGTAATAAGATCTTCCTATAATTATGATTTTCTTTAAAAGTTTTTACTTAGAAATTCTAAAAAATTTGCGAATGTAAATATTTCTTCCTTTTTTTTTTTTTTACTTAAATATACGAAAAAGAAAGTTATATCTAAAGTTCAGAGTCGTTTAATAAAGTTTTCAATGTAATTATGGCTTTGACAGACTTCTTGCTAATAAATAATTAAATCTCATAACATTAGTTAACTACTACGGATGGTTTCTTCTCTATTCTACAAGGTACTTTCTTTTCTCTACAAGGTAAGATGGTTTTCTTCTCTAACAGGATAAACAAACTTAGGATATAAACACAAGCTGCTTCACAGAGAGCGATTTCTAAAATTCTTCTGTTTTCTAAGAAACTGTATTTGTTAAAGAGCCAAAAACAAATTATAAACTATTTCCCACTTCCATTAATTTAATTTGATACGACATTGATTTCCCAAACATGAAGTAAATCTTTGCAATTCCGAATCGATCAAACCAACATGACTTTAATTATCTTGTCTTGTATCCTCTAGCGAGAAATATGAGTTGCGGCTTAAGTAAGTCCAGTTGACTATGTCAAATATTGTTAAAAATGAAAATTGTTTTTATAAAATGGCCCATCTAATATGGAGGAATGAAACCAACATGTAATGTCGGTATTGTTTTAACAATAGCTATGCCACTTGAACAAAACAATTCCCAACTTTTATCGACGCATCGAGATAAAAGGCTAACGAGGGAAGGGCGTGATGTCACTCAGAGATAATTGCCCCAAATTTGTTGCAATAGGTATAGGAACGAACGTGTGGAAGCATTCGTTTTCGCAGGCGTTCGAAATCGGAAATAATGGGCCCTACAGTTCTGGAGAAGTATGGCCTGTCAATCAGATATGAATGCGGCGGATCATTTGTTCGCTCTTGCGGCCAATGTAGAAGAAGTTAAACAAAGTAGAATGAAAACAGAAAAGATGAGCTGAAACGAAAATGTGCTAATGGCCGCCCTCATTCCCACCAGTCCAATGCCGGGATACTAATTCTACCAACTGTCCTTGCCACTACTCACCTTAACCGCTTAACGGTTTTACCCGAATTATTACGTTCAAGGGTAATATGTAAATCTTGATTATCCCGAGTTATTACGTTGAAACTATATTTTTCCGTTCGAATCTGTATTTAAGCGAAATGTTTCGTTGTGAGAAGAAAAGGTGCAGGCAGCAAATCTTAACAAGCAAATTAACCGTCTTTTGTTTTGGTTTATTGACTTTTACACCAGGCGGCAGTGTATTACTCCTGCAGTGCCCGAAATATTTCGGGATAATCCCGATTGAATGTTTTCACGTTTTAAATAGCCTCAACTTATAAGACGATAGAAATTTTGCCATGATTGTGTTTAGGACTAAGCAGATAAAGCTTTTGTTTAAATAAAACATATTTTTTCAGCACGTAAATTCATTTAATCTTACAATTATTTTATTTTCAACTGTGCGCGAAAAAACTCTGGATAATCCAGAAGCAGTATTTTAAGGGGTTATAACTTTCGAAATTTGGTTCTGAATGACAATTAAAATAGATCGTGTTAGCACGCATTTATGATAGATTTAAAATATGAAATAAAAAAATATGACCTTTTTGGAACGTTTCTCTAAAATAAATTCGACCGTTAAGCGGGTAACTCTTGTCCGTTGGGTATGCATCATTAGTTAGTCTAGATCGATGTCACGAAATGCTCATGTTCACTTTGTGTTCACACTATTAAAGTGCAGTATTTATGAAACATACGTGAGTTATATTTGAAGTCTTGAACGAAGTTGTTGTTACGAGGCTGTTTCTATTCAATACATTTTGCTGCTTTGTAGTTGTGCGTAAACCAAATTCAAATATTTCCTTTATCCTTTGCGTTAACATAGTTCTGTTAATGAACAGTCTTGTATGTATTCAAACGGTTATTTTTGTCATGGCCGTTCACAGTCGTTCCTATTTTAAACATCATTAATTCCGAAATATATATATATATTAAATTTTCTACACAACCGCACAGTACTTTAATTTTGATAGGTGCCACATCGTAGGTATCAAAAACCCGTACAAATGCATTCAGATAATATTGGTGAGCTCAAACATTTAATACTTGCGTACTGACAGCATCTTGCAGTGTGAAGAAATACAGCAACTTCCATTAAATCCTTCTCTGGAGAACTTCTGGCGACGCCCATGATTAATTTATGTGTATATTTTCTTTATTTTCTTAATATAATTTCATTAAGCTAACTAGTGATGCATATCCAATGGGTAATAGCAAGGATAGTTGGATAGATTTAGTATCCCGGTATTCGCCTGTTGTAACTGAGGGCGGATATTGGTGCATTTTCTGTTCAGCTCATGTTTTTTTTGTTTTCATTCTACTTTGTTTAACTTCTTCTGCATTGGCCGCAACAGCGACAAAGGCTCCATCCTATAAATATCTGATTGATAGGCCAAACTTCGCAAGAACTGTAGGGCCCATTATTTATGATTCCGAATTCCTGCGAAACGAATGCTTCCACACGTTCGTTTCTATTCCCACTACCTACTCCTACACCGAATATGGTGTAGTTATCCCTGAGTGACATTGAGTCCTTCCCTCGTAAGAAGTAAGAAGTGCTCCGCTACTATGTCATCATCAGGAGAAGAGGAGGGACAACAGATGAAATCAGTTAGTTGGTCATATATTACAAGTACTTTACAAATATAATGTAATCACCAAGGATCATTACGAGAAAAAATTGGGGGAATGAAGAAAAGGTTATAGTTTTAAAAAATCATTAAACAAGACTCCTCCATTCTTCTGAAAGCTACAAAATAGCATTTGGAAAATACCTTTAACTATATTGAAGAACGGAAGAGAGCCAAAAATAAACTCTCTACGTTTAATTTGGCAATAGAACCAGAAATTGAGGACAGAAAGCATTAATCAAACTTCGGATTTCTAGGTCACGGGTGGATTTTTTCTGAAAACGGAAGAAGATGCTATTCAGTTACCAGCAAGTATCTTGTTAACGAAATCTAACGTGAGGATCGACTCTCCATGGGATAGAATGTCATTCTGCTAGCCTTAACTTCTGATGACTCCTAAGTGATAAGGGTCTGACTTCCAACTCGAGAGAGCCAGTCCGCCAAGTGAACTTTGCGGTGGACAAACACCGTGTGTGTGGGTTTTCTTGGGGTTCTCCCGTTTCCTCCCACTTTCTTCATTCCACCATTTCATTCATTACTCATCATCACCGTCTCCTTTAACCTAACCGGCATAACCGTGGGACGTAAAACTCAAAAATTTCATTTCATTTCATTTCGCGAGAGGTCAATCCTTCACCTAGAGGGGAGAAGTCGAGTAGCGAAGATTAACAAGAACGACATTGATTTCTAATACACACGAAAACGAAACTCCAGTGATGTGTATCAATCATAACGGCCATAGACACGTCTTCAGAGATCCCGGTTCGAGTCGAGAGAAATCCTCTAGATATAACAGCCACCGTCACTCTCCGCACAGATTGGAGCCGCGGTGGCTCAGTGGTAGAGCGTTCACCTCTGGTGCATGGGGTCCCGGGTTCAAACCCTGCTCCCGCCAAGTGAACTTTGTGGCAGACAAACACCGTGTGCGTGGTTTTCTCGGAGTTCTCCCGTTTCCTCCCACTTTCTTCATTCCACCATTTCATTCATTACTCATCATCACCGTCTCCTTTAACCTAACCGGCATAACTGTGGGACGTAAAACTCAAAAATTTCATTTCATTTCATTTCGCGAGAGATCAGTCCTTCACCTAGAGGGGAGAACTCGAGTAGCGAAGATTAACAAGAACGGCATTGATTTCTAATACACACGATAACGAAGCTCCAGTGATGTGTATCAATCATAACGGCCATAGACACGTTCTTCAGAGATCCGGGTTCGAGTCGAGAGAAATCCGCTAGATATAGCAGCCACCATCGTTCTCCGCAGAAATCCTGGGATCAATTCAGTCATCCTAACAACCACACAAAGAGGCACGTTGTGAGCAGAGACTTAACTTCAACGCAATCCATAAAGAGAAGTCATTTTCAAGAGGAAAGAGTGGTGTTACAAGTAATACCAATCAGGCCCGTAGCCAGCCCAAAAATTTAGGGGGGGCCCGGTAGACGTTAGGGGGCGCCCGACCCAATTATATTATACTTCATCACCATATTATAGTTCATTTGCAAGCCTACCGCGAAACTTTTAGGGGGCCAGCCAAAGTTTAGGGGGTCCCGGCCCCCCCGTGGATACGGGCCTGATACCAATGAATTTCATTAAGTGTTTGATACATGTTAATTCGTGTGCTAGTGAAATGGAAGAGAAACTGTATCCTAGAAAAAGGTCAAGAATATGTAAGTAGCCCAGCTATGTAAGTTAGTGTACTATAATCATAAATTCACTCATAAGGTAGTTCTGAAACGAATTAGCCCAAGGATTATCGTATACCCGACATAAACAAACATAAACACAATATACTTTTGTCAATTAAAATAATTAATCTCTGTAGAATTAACCTTTGTTATATTCATAGTTTATCTAGATTCGCTAGTATTGACCTTCAATTAGAATTTGACGTTAGTCCAGTATATCCACTGCATAAGAGATATCATTTAAATTGATCTGTAGATTCTCCTTGGTATGTGTATAGCCTTGGAAGTAAACAATCATGGTCAATTTTATATTATTGTTTCTCATTTCCTTGTAACAATTCTCAATAAGGTTTATGAAAGATTAGTGAACGAGTTGTATTTAACGAAAGTTCACCCAGTAATAGTAAAACAAACCGCTTATTTGTGGTAGAATTGCGTTGGTTTAGCGTGCAACGTTTTTGGAAGAAGAAACAGATTGCATTGCAGGTAACATATCTTTTAGGGAAATCGAAGTCACTAATAAATTCATCCTGGCCACGTGCTACCAGATCACATGGTCACATGCACATTTTCCAGCAGATTAAAAATTAACAATTATTTGACAACTACCTTTTTCAGAACCTCATTTCGATCGATTTTCTCGAAAAATATGCATAGGAAATAATCTAAAGTTTTATAATAAGAATTTAAGAGTTATTTGGGACTAAATGAGATACGCGAGGATGATAAAGGGTGTAAGTTATCTTCGAGATAAGTTTAAAGAAGCTATATTCGAGATTAACCTTTCCGGTACCCGGTTTTTTGGGCTATTTTTTAGACTTTCAGTCAAGCAGCTACTGCATCGCACTATTTATCCTAGAATCATGGTTCATACCTCATTCTCTTCAGAATGGAGCTGGCTTTCAAATGATACCACTTGCATGCTCATACCATATACCAGGAGCGGAAAAAATGATGTCAAAGGGAAAATTTCGGAGGGAAAATTTTTTCTCGCACTTTGGACTCCTCTGGAGCGACCCTGTGTGAACGTAGCCATCTAAACAAAATCTGATAAATAGCACTTGGTATACTGAATGTGTGTGCCAAATTTCAAGTTTCTATCTTGAATACCAAGGGCGGGAGAAATTTTATCAGGAATTCCCACCATGCCCCAAATTACCGTAAAACACCATGATCTCAGGTAAAAACAAATTTCCTGAGACATCTCTAATTCGTCTAGGGTCATGTTTCATCCGTCATTCTTTTCAGAATAGAACTGCCTTTCATGCGGTATGACTCACGTGTCTCCATCTTGTATCTAAGGCGGGAAAATGAGGAAAAACGGGATTTTTTGGGTCTAAATATCCTTTTTTCAACTTTTACCCCCCTGGACCTCCCTGTTTTAACGCAGAGATCTTTAAAAAATCTGGTAAATACTACTCGGTGGGCTGAATGTTTATGCACAATTCCAATTTTCCAGGTGCAAAAGTAAGCCCGCCAAAAAAAATATACCGACAATGTCCCATATTCCCGTATACAGAGGGAAAGTTTTAAACATTCCCTGAGACATCCCTAATTACCCTAGGGTCATGTTTCGCCCATCATTCTCTTCAGAATAGAACTGCCTTTCAGGCGGTACCATTCACTTGTCCCCATCATGTATGTAAGGCGGGAAAATCCCGTGAAAGGGAGTTTTTGGTAAAAATTTCCCTTTTTCAACGTTTAGCCCCTCTGTACCCCCCTGTTTTAACGCAGAAATCTGAAAAAAATCTGGTAGATACTACTCGGTAGACTGAATGTTTGTGCACAATTTCAATCTTTTAGGTGCAAAAATAAGCCCGCAAAAAATAATACCGAAAATGTGCAAAATTCCCCTATACAGAAGTATATTTTGATAAAAATTCCCTGACACTTCTCTAATTACTTTAGGGCCATGTGTCGCACATCATTCTCTTCAGAATAGAACTGCCTTTCAGGTGGTACCATTCACTTGTCTCCATCATGTATCTAAGGCGGGAAAATGAGGAAAAAGGGGATTTTTGGGTAAAAATATCCCTTTTTTCAACTTTTTGACCCTCTGGATCCCCCCTGTTTTAACGCAGAAATCTGAAGAAAAAATCTGGTAAATACTACTTGGCGGACTGCATGTTTGTGCAAAATTTCAATCTTCTATGTGCAAAAATAAGCCCGCCAAAAATACTTTACATAAACCCCCCAAAAAGTATTACACGAAAATATAAATTTTAGACTTACGATGTCATCACCTCCTATGTCTCGACGCAGGAAGGTGTGAAACCATACGTAATGTCTTCTACAATGCCTCTGGACTTGAAAAACAAAGAAAAAAAACAAAAAAAAAAAACCGGACGAAAAAGCTCAAATAGGTGAGTTATAACGCAATGTACCATGAAACACCCCGTATGGTACAAATTGTACCATGGGATCTCCAAAGAATGGAATGGTAGCCGGGATAGATAATAAAAATACTAGTCGAATTCATTAAAAATATGGGAGAAAAGGGCAAGAAAGAATTGTTCCGACTCTGCAGTGAAATATATGAAACATGAGAGTAGTCAAAAGACTTTCCACAGACGAACATCATAGCGATAGCTAAGAAATCGAACCCAGAGAGCTGTGAGGATTATAGAGCTATTAGTTTTATATCGCATGCAGCAAAAATTTAGCTTCAAATTCTGAACGGAAGTTGAGAAGGAATAAACAAAATAAGTTCAGAAGGAACAGTTATCTTAGTTGTCATAGTTGTCTTCTTGTCTTCAACATTAATCAAATGTAGTCCATTCAATGTCAATTTTAATTCGAGAAAGAGAATAAATTCGTCGGGATTCCAGTCAGATACACTAAGAAAAATCCGTTATCCAGAGCGATATATTGAACAAATATACGGAATCCTTATGTTTACTACGGAAATCTGTACGGAGCATACGTTATCTCTCTACTGCCCTTTTCCTGCTTAGATGTTACGTCATGCTGCTGGAGGATGTCTGACATATAACAGTCTTACGTATATTACATACGTATACGTATGTTACATACGTCAGCTATATGATATATACGTACATTTATATATATATATGAGATTCTGACCGCCTATATAAAATTCTTTGTGTCGTACGGAAAGTACGTTTATTCGGAACACTTACACGTAAAGAACTTATAAAACATACGTTTTCAGTTATATGATTCAGCTGCAGGATGTGAGATAGGGTTATACGTTAAGTCCGAATACTACAAGATTTAGGTACGTTTTTACGTGTATGCCACATTCTTTTTTTTTTTCCTGTGTAATTATGTGACGATATAAATGTATCAAGTCACGAGCTTTCTCCTCAATTTCATTAACATTGTTTGATATACGTCCACTCCTTGAGTCATCACTAAATTCTCCCTTTCTGTTGCAAAATTCATCATAACTCTGTCGCCCAGGAGATAAGAAATATCTCGTCTTGAAAACGAAACTAGAAACATGACAACTCTTGTCCAGTTTTTCGATAAGAAAATTTTCACTAGTCTCATTGGGCAACACTAGTTCACTGATACTCTTAGACCTCATTGTTGTGGTCTTATATGATTCATAGCATACCTACTATAAATCGATAAAGTAATTATATGATATAATGAAAAACATTTGTAGGCATTCAATGATACGCAAGTTATTATGTAATATACACTCCAATAACAACATGGTTTAAATGTTGTTATATCACACCCTCCATGGACGTCTTGTGACGCAATATGATTCTGGTAACTTCTAGATGAAATCTTTAAAAAAAGCATAGATTTTCTAAATAAATTTACAAAAGGACACGAGAAGAATTTTTCGAAAATGATAATGATACTAGAAAATACCATTCAATACTCGAGACGAGACAAACTCATTTCTCGTCTCGTCTCTTCTCGTAAGCAACACTGATCATATTTATTTATTTATTTTTATTTATTTATTTATTTTTATTTATTTATTTATTTATTTTTATTTATTTATTTGCCAAAGTTCCAGATACATCAAGGCAGCCATTTTACACTGAAACTATATAACATAGAATATAAAATTAACAATAACAAGTGTAAACAAAAAGCTATATAAAGGTCCATAAGTGTAGCAATAACAAATTGAAAGAAAACTAAGGTTCTATACAAGGGTCTTATAAAGTAGAGGATCTGCCCTTACAACAAAATCTTGAAGCCATACGTCACAGTTTCGCCACTCCTACTCTCCCCATTCCGCCCAATAGAATCGCAACGTTTTGAGCCAACAATCATGGCGGAAACGAAAGTAGCCAATCAGATGATGGCGGAAACGAGAGTAGCCAATCAGACGTGCCGATGCTCGGTTGCTTTTTGGCTTTATTTATTTTATTGGATGAAGATACATATGGGCAGATCCTCTATTTTATAAGATCCTTGGTTCTATACGTGTAGCAATAATTTTCCGTCGGAATACATTCTCAGATTTAAAAATATCCACGTCAGAAGCAATGGAGTTAAATTCAGAAGCCAGTCTATGGAACAAAGAACGAGGAATAATTGATAATCGAGGCGTGTTGCAATGAAGTAGTTCACTATTTCTAGTTCTTCTTGCAGGTACCCGAATATTAAATTTAGAGATTAATTCTTCAGTTCTAAGTTTCCCATTTAGAATTCTATGAAGAAACACCATATCAAGTATCATGCGACGAAATGAACGTGTACGGATGCCAAGAACAGTCAACAATTCAGGTTTACTTAAACAGCGTACAGAAGGTATTCTTTTCCTGACAATGCCAAGAAAGAAATTTAGAACTGAGTCAATGCGAGAGAGATTTGATACGCTAGCCATTCGAACACAAAACTACGGGATAGGGCATTATCTCAGTAAACATTTCGAATACTTTTGTCGATGTTTGTTGCTGATTTCCCTAACTTGCAGAAAAAAATTGGAGTTCATTCTCTGTTCCACGTAGGAATACATGTCACTGGAACCAGATCTCCTTTGGTTAGAGATATTCACGACTCGACAGACTTTTTTTTTTTGTTTTGTTTTTCAAGTATGTATGTAGCTTTCAAAAGGGAGAAAGATATAGTTACAATTTTATATATATACACAGCATATTTTCGTCCTTAACAGAATAATGTCAACAGTCCTAAAATGTTATTGTCAGACCTTGTAAAAAGCTATTGTTCGTAACCGAAGTCGATCATTTCGAAGATGGTTACTTGAACTTCAGTCTCATTCTGATAGAGAAACTAAAATCCGCAAAACACCTTGATGTCATAAAACAAACAGAGATGTGATTGGGTTACTGAGAACGATGAGCAAATGAAAATACAGGTCAACGTCTATATTTTATAGCTTTGGTTGTTTGATGAGGAGTAAGTCACACGCAAAATAAATACTCGTAATAATTGGTTCGTGATGGATTTTGACTTTCACTCTCACTTACGAAGATTATATTATATTATATTATATTATATATATATATATATATATATATATATATATATATATATATATATATATATATATATATATATATATATATGTGTGTGTGTGTGTGTGTGTAGTAATTATAAAATAAGTTTCTCTTGATTAACTTATGAACATCTAAGCCAAACTGCTTAAGCTGGAAACTTGAGTTTTTGCCAATATATACGATTTGTAACATAAGGTACTCTTAAGAAAGTTTTTTTTTTTTTTTTGCAAATTCGACGTGGAATTATCTAAGAACTCCGTAATTTTGAAACCCTTAAACACTGAACTTTACTTTTAAAATACACTGAATGCTCACTGAATTGCGACCACCTACCTAATACTTTGTTGATCCATCGTTTGCTCAGAGGAATGTCTGCACATGGCGTGGTATCGATTCTGATAGTTGCTGATATGTTTCCACTGAAATTTGATACCATATATTCCTGATGGCATCTCACAATGAACCCATAGATGTTGGTGTGGGACTCATGATGGGAAAATTTCGTTCCACAACGTCCCATAAATATTCTATATTATTAAGGTCCTGTGACATAAGGGACCTATTCATTCGCTGCAGCTCAGTGGCATGTTCCTGAAGCTAAGTAAATAGAGTTCTGGCTTGGTAGCGCTGTGCATTGTCGTCCTGGAAAATGCCGTCTTCGTCTGGGAACAAGTGTGGCATTGTAGGGTGTTCGTGATTCTCTAACATGTGTAGGTACACAACGGATGTCTCGCTGTGGTCCATGCACACCAACAGTCCCAATTAATGCCAACAGAAGCATCTTCAAACCATACAGCCGCCCTCACCTGTCTGTACAGTTCACACCGTGCACAAAGGATCAATAGCATTTTCCAATCATCCACGGTCTAATTAGCGTGTTCCTGTGACCGAGCGCCATGAAGTCGACGGTGACGAGTCGAGTAGGTGGCGAGTGTGTCATCTACTGTGGAACTGCATGCTTGCCAGTGTACGCCGTATAGTTGCGTGGAACATGAGTGTTGTGCATCCACCATTGTATTGGTCAAGTAATTCCCGGACCTGATGATTCGTTTGGCTGTCACGAGCTATTTGACGCGACGCTTGCTCCACGTTTTGAACTCCCGTACACCCCTGTAGTTCCGTCTCTTGGTGACCGTTACCCTATTTGCTTCCCACTCCGTGTACACCTTCACTATAAAGGATGGGGCCCATCCGACAAGTATTGCTGTCTGGGTTATTGACGCATCTATTACTCGAGTTTCCACAGTCATGTCCTGTTAAAATGCGATAAATCATTCACACCTTCCCATTATAACAGTGTGTTGTCTGCCAATATGTAGCCTCGAGTGTGTTCTTTCTCTGCAATACTACCAGTTCGGGGTGATCATATAATCAGCTCGGCTGTTGGCCATACATGTAGTTTCTTGTATGGAGGGATGGTCGCAACTCAGTAAGTACTTAGTATAATCAAACATATCTTTAAGCGCCTATTTTTTATTTGGCCTAATAGGGAAGAACAAAGGCTTGGGATTTTCGCTAGAAACTACAGAAGCGAAATTTTCTACTAAAACTTTTCTTTAAGAATAATTAAACTCTTGTTTCTGTGTTCATTTAACTTAATTAAACAAGTATTTCTACAGTCACTTAAAATAATTAAAGATGTGTTCCGAGTGGGTTTGATATTTGACCTAGAAGTTAAACAAAAAGCGTGAAGATGATTCACTTGAATGTGCATACCAGTGGCGGATCTACTCCGGGGCCGGAGAGGTCTAGGTACCTTCTTCCCAGTTATTTGAGTGACAATAATTATTTAAGCTGTTATTTATATATTTTTGAATATTTATAGTAAACTCTTGATATACTTATCATAGTATGGGTTCTGGCCCGCCCCCTAGTTTTTACCTTATAGATCCGCCAATGGTCCATATGGTGTTCGAATTTTGTGTGAAACTTTGAATTTAGATAAATACTATATGAAAGCAGAAAGAAAGTGAAATATCATTTCCAGCAAGACGTGGAGATATTCCATAATAAAAGGAATATAATAAATGAGAGAATATTATCTAGATGGTGATGTTTCAGTAATGCCGGAGGTAATACTGGAGTTTTCTATCCAGACACTGTAAGTGATCCAGCTGGAAAAATAAATAAGTTGACTTGTTTTATTTTTTTCCTTTCACATAAGTATTTAATTAGCTAAAAATCTGTTCAATAGTATACGTACTGAAGATGTGATATCATATTAACCCAGGACTTTTATCAACTAGTCTTAAAATTATAAGAAGATTTATAAGGACACGAGAGTGATGGTAGGCTATATCGTAAGAGCCGTAACTACGGGAGGGCGAGTGAGGCTGTCGCCCCGGGCGTTAATAGAAAAGGGCACCGAACAAGCAAACCGAAAGAAAAAGTATTGGAAAAGAGTAAACTACGCGGCGACAGGGGGGAAGACACGGCCGAAAAAATGTAAAAGTTTTTTTTTTTTTTTTTTTTTTTGGACAGCCATCCGGAATGACGTTTTCCTGAGTTTTCCCCATTCACACCAAGCAAATATCGGGATGGTACCTAGCATACAAGTCCCAGGCTGCTTCTATCCTTTCTTACTCTCCTTTCCTTGGATAGCATGATGCCAAGGGACGTCATCCCTCATATATGACGGGCTTCCATGCCCATAAATGCCAAAAGCCCAGAAATCTAATTAGGGATGCGCTCGAGTCGAGACATGTCTCGAATCTCGACTCGACTCGACTCGAATTCGAGTCGAGATTCGAGTCGAGACACACTTTGTAAAATTCGAGACGAGTCGAGACAAACGTATTTCTCCACTCGAATTTTCGAGTCGAGACACGAGTCGAGTCGAGATGGCTCTTAAAAATCTCGACTCGACTCGAATGTCTCGAAAATCTTTCTATAATTTTTAATATTATTTTGAAGAAAGTATTCACTCAGAAACAACCTTGAAACCAATTCCAGCTTTTATTCCTTTAGAAAGGTACAGAACGCATAAAATTAATAGTTAATCTTTAAAGATCAAGATTTAATTTTCAGCTCAATTCAGTTAATTAGAACTAATAGTTAATGTCGTTGTATTTGGTTGTACTGTAAATATAATGATAATAATAATAATAATAATTGATTATCTAGTTTGTATAAAACTATTATCCGTAGTCTAAATCTAGTTTGTATAAAACTATTGCGATAGAGTGAACTTCATAAATTCTCTGAATGAGCAGTTGGTAGTCTATAGTAATTTAGCATAGTTATAATTATTGTGTTTTCGTTCCCATGAACGCAATAGGGTTACGTAACTTCTGGATTATTCGCTTGCCCAACTATTCTGAGGCTTTAATATGTTGCAGCATATCACGAGCTACGGATAATATATAATGTAACATTTGTTGTACATCACATATTATGATACGAGACTATTTTACATAGTATATCTTATCTAATATAAATAAAATAAAGAGTTTGTTTGTGTGTTTGTCTATCTGTCTGTGCGACCTGGGGACCAGACGAGTGGACCGAGAGTTCCCAAAATTTGGTCACGGGTACCTTAGTCCAGGCCCCAGATCAAGACGAAGCGTTTTTTTTTTAATTTCGAACCAGGGGGGTCTCGGGGGGGGGACGTTTACTGGGACCGACCTGGGGACCAGACAAGTTGACCGAGAGTTACCAAATTTTGGTCACGGATACCTTGGTCCAGGTCCCAGTCTAAGGCGAAGCGTTTTTGTCAAAATTGGAACCAGGGGGTCTCAGGGGGGCGTTTAGCGAGACATGTAGTAAAAGTAATCCAAATTGATCGACATTAGTGTCAAATCCATAGTTTTCACGGTCGCTGAGATCAATGGTGACACTTCCATCAGCGATGACTTGCAAATTCAGCTACTACTGTATGCGGGCCAGGTGTCAGCGGGTGAGGAATACCGAGATATGTATAAATAGCCCATATTGATTGATACTAGTGTCAAATCCTTAGTTTTCGCGGTCACTGAAATGAATGGTGATACTTCCACAGGTGTTGACTTCCAAATACAGCCCCCACGCGAAGAATGGGTATATTAAGCTAGTATTACAATAAATGGACTGCTTGGATGCCAAGAACTAGTACAGATAAGTACCATCCACTTCTATGAATAGGTATTTTTTAAAAGGATTTTTGTAAACACTAAGTTATAAAACAATGAACTACATACAGTAGTTATGGTTTTGGTTCCCAACATAAAAGAAATATGGATTGTTCATGAAATATTGAACTTCAACTTTCACTCCTGGAAAATTTCAATTTTGGAGTTAGGCCACTTGGCATCAAAGCAGTTCACTGTAAGATAAATACATTCCGCACATTAGTAGCATAGTTGTTCAGGGACCTTCGATTTCCATCCTCTCAAATGAAAGCTGAATGATTGCTTGATACATGCTGACTATATAGGAGAAATAGTGTATTAAGTTTTCGAGCTTTGGTGCGTATCCGTATTTACACTCTGATATAACTTTAAGTTCACACTCAAATCGAGCTAATTGTTTAATGCATTTCGAAAGCTTTTGTTTTTATGCAGCTCATTAAGGAAAATCTATTTCATAATCGTAACATTTATGTACTAAGAAACAATGAACGTAAAGTGGACTCGACCTAGCCCCGTGACCGCTGTGACTCAGTGGCACAGCTCTCACCCTTAGTGTGTGAGGACTCTGATTCTGTGTGTGTGTGTGAACTCCGCGGCTAGTGTATGCGTACAGAGTCGGAAGCGGTATGTATTGTTTATACTACTTACAACGTTACCCCCCACATAAAATATAAATTCACCCTTTCTCCCTTCTCTTTTTCAAATACAATGAACCGACTCTTTTGCTGAAGAACGATGCTAAAAGAAAAGTGAAACATCTGTGTCTAAACTTTCTTTGAAGCGCAGTCTTTTGTATTTGTAAGGTTTTGCGAGTGTTTTCGAGATAGCCAAATTTTTACCATGGACTCCTGCTGCGAACTGACCGTGAGTAAACACCCGATCTCGCTGTGCTCAATTTCTCTCGCACACGTGAAATGGGTTTGTTGTTTCCAAAACAAATAGGAAGTTACCTTGTGCTTTTGCATTTCTGCACGCACACAGGTACCATTGTTGTTTTAATGATCAGAAGAAATATCAAAACCATCCGATATATATGATACAAAACAGCTAACAGAGGGAGGCAAAGATAAAAGTAGGCCTATACCAAGTTTTCCGCGTGGTACCATTATGTAGAATAAATATTTGATAAAGTCACGTAGATGCGCTTAAACCTATTCCATCTGTCCTTATATTTTTTCTGGTCTCATCAATTTCTCAGGAGAATACGTACAACATATGTCCAAATTCCATATATACTCTTTCTAAACTAATGAGTAAACTCATTAAGAACACCAACTGATATCAATAAACAAGAAAGAAAACAATACTTTATACTTCTATCATTTGGTACACATCTCTATGAAGCACAGCTTGTTTCTTTTTGAAATAGCTCCTTCGTGTCACAGCTGTGGTTAGTTTTGTTTTGTGTTAGGATGAAAGAGAGAAATGCAACATTTGCTTCGAGGTGAAGTTATATATATTATTAAGATGAGCGGTGATAAGCGAGGTTTAACAAAGAGTGCCTTTCGGATGCACAATTTAACGGGTAGTTGCAGTCCGTGTTGAGAATCGAACGCTATGTAAGACATGTAAGACATGTTAATATTGAGCTCTTTTGTGGTAAAAGTGAACTTCAGAAACACACAAAAGACTTGAAACATTAAGCTAATGTAAAGCAATTGAAAAATAGCCTACCTATCGCTGCATCTTTTGTTTGTTTGTAGAAGCGTCACAAAAGTGGCGCAAAAGAACGTTGCCACTGTCTTTGAAAAGACTTATCGGCAATTTACAAAGGTAATTGAACGTGTAAAATGTAATGATTTGATTAGTAGACAAATGAGAAAAGAAATAAGATGAGTACAAAGGTATAGGACATATACAAAGTAATAAGTATGATAAAGTAAAAAAGACGTGAAAAAAAGTAATGTCACAATCGGGAAAAAGTCAAATCGGGAGAGAAGTACGACACAATAGGGTAAAGGTCAAAATCGGGAGAGAAGTTCGAACAGTTAAAGAGGGCTGAAGGCCAAGATGGACAGGGCAAAAGATAGAGAAAAGTGGGAGTGTAAAATGAAGGGAAAAAAGTGTTGAAGAAGGGAATGTATGAACGTGTAAATGGAAAAAAGAATGTAAGTGTAGTGTATATGTATAGAAAGGCCCACTCAACTCTCGTCCTCACAGAGCACACAAATCACGATGCACTCGCCGTAACGGCCACTGACGAACTCCTCCGCTGCATCTTTTCTGTGGCTAGAAACATGCGGTGTGTAGCAACAAGAATCGTGTTAAGGACTTTTTTTCGAACATAACATTCCCTTCCACACCATAAAAGACAATATAATGTTTGTTAAAAGAAAGTGCACATAATATTTTTAAATTTTGTTTGTGATCCTATCATGCATAATTATAAATAATGCCTTTCATACTACGAGAATGAGTTCAACTATACGTCATGGCCCCTCTAAAGCGGGGCCGCGGTGGCTCAGTGGTAGATCGTTCACCTCTGGTGCTTGGGGACCCTGGTTCGATCCCAGCTCGTACCAAGTGAACTTTGTGGTGGACAAACACCGTGTGCGTGGGTTTCCTCGGGGTTCTTCCGTTCCTCCCACTTTCTTCATTCCACGATTTCACTAATTTCTCATCATCACCCCTCTCCTTTAGCCTAACCAGCATAAGCGTGGGACGTAAAACTCAAAGATTTCACTTCATTTTTTCCCTCGAAAGCGATATCTTTCAAAATTATTTATTGTTAGATATTGTAAATTTACGGTATCTATTTTAGTGCACGGGAAATTTTGCATCTAATCAGATAATTTCATGGCTTCTAACAGGAATTCGCAGTTACGAAATTTGCATCACTGTCTTTTGAAAGGATGCCTAGAAAAAATACTACTAGAAAATAACTGAAAACACAAAATGGATCTGATAGCCAAATTCACGTCATCTTGGTGCGTCATCATTTTTCTTTTCTTTCTTTAGTGTCCCTTTCAGCATCAAGGCTATATGAGACGTGAACTTACAAATTAACGTGGGTTCAGAACCACAGGAGTTCCCATCGGAAATCGAACCTAGGTCTCCCGCACCAAAGACGCGTACGCTAATCATATGGACAAAGACGCGTACGCTAATCATTCGATATTTAGTAATGTGTACATAAAGTTGTGAAATTGTGCTTGTATAATGGAATGCAATTCCTTCTACTGACATAAACCTTCACAATACTTAGCTGGACAAAGTATCTTTAAAAAGAAAATGTCACTCTTTATGTTTCAGTTCCTGGTTCGACTGAAGGATGGAACAAATTGTAATGAGCGTTTTTGGATCCTACTTTGTGTAGTTGATTCATCATAAACTTGATATTTGATACGGATATGAACTATTACACTTATTTGGTGTTTATTTCTAAATAATAAGTCCTAATACAATTTCATAAAGTTGTAATTCTTCTTTAGTTTGTATCACTTTACACAATGACAAATCCAAAAGGTGTGTTGTATCGGTGCAGTACCAGTTTTTCACGTTTTTCAAAATATTCCAAAACCCAAAGAATAATCTTTAATTTCTGATATTTTAGTCGTCACAAATTACAATTTTATAATGTAGTCAATGTTTATAATTACTGGGCAGTTGGGCGTTTAAACTAATGACATCATAATAAAGTCAAAACCCTAATTTTGAGTTGAATTGATTCTGATTTTAACGTCCCGTTCAGCAGCGAGGCTATGTGAGACGTGGACCTACTGATTAACGTGGAATCCGAACCTCATGAACTCCCACCGGGAATCAAGCCCAGGTTTCCCACGCCAAAGGCAAGTATGCTAACCGTTAGCCACGAAGGAGCTCCACCATAATTTTAGTGGGCGATAAGAAATATCTCGCCAGTGCTTTTACAATAAATAAAATTTTATAAGTATTAAAGAATAGTGGTAAGAGATTTTATAATAGCTCTTTTATTTATGAGATATGAGTATTTTGAAAAAAAAACAACTAAAGAATAGGTTGGCGGAACCACAAAAGACTCGTAAAATAAACTTTCTTATAAATACATACGCACCTTACTCACCTTTTATAATTGCTATGCTTACGTTCTCCATAAAAACAGAAATTCTCTTTTAGTGATACTTTACACAAGATCATGAAGTGGGTTCAAATTTAATTAAAGGCAAAATACAATACAATAATCCACAAATATTGCCTCAAGTGAGTTTAAAGATTTCTAAACACTAGAGCGAAACCGGGCTCTGCCGTTGCGATCGATTTACAGGTCTTGAGACGAAAGTAAGAAGGGTCTTACGCACACAGTAAGTAAAAACAATTAATATGCCGGTAACTTTCCCCCAAATGGGTGTATCTTAAAACTAACCTCACCATTATTTTTCTAATTAAATTCTAGCCCGAAATTATGTATCATATTACCCTATTCCCATTTTGAAAACTTGACCTTAATTCAAAATGGTGGATTTCAAGTAGGCTGCCATCAAGGTCATATCTACCATACAACTTTCCCCCAGGACTTATATGTATCCACATGTTTTTTCTTCACTTTTCTTCATTAACGCTCCGTTTACAAAGGGTAGTAAGGGACTTCTGTAGTAATCTCTAATAACCACATCACAACTCTTAAAAGTTATTAAAAAAAAATAGAAAACATGCACCATGGCAAAAATTTGTCATCACAAGTAATGATGCATACATGCCTTCTATCAGCAAAAAAGTTTCATTGAAATTGGAGCCGGACATTTGAGTGATGTCCCTTGTGGGATGTGATTGAACGTGACGTCAGAACACATCGCCCCCCTTCCCGGAATTTACGGGAATTAGGTGACTGAGTGAGTACATGTGGTGCCAGCTCTCTCCAGCGACCTATCAAGGATCATTGCGTGTATGCCAAGACGTGTCGCCGTTTTTATCCATGCCAAAAGTCGACATACTGACAATTAGGTAGGTAGTCATGATGGTCTGGCTGATGTGTGCGTATATTTTAACTCGTACATTTTGTCTCGACTCGAATTTCGAGACGTCTCGACTCGAATTCGAGTCGAGTCGAGACAGAGACTGTCGAGTCGAGACACGAGTCGAGACAGAAACATATTTTCGAGTCGAGACACGAGTCGAGACAACATTTTCTCGAGACGAGTCGAGACAGGCTTAAATCTCGACTCGACTCGACTCGAATGCATCCCTAAATCTAATGCTGATCAATTTCAGCTGTACACGCAATTAAAGAGACTGCTATTATGCTCAATTAGAAGTTTCAAAAGAAAATCTAGAATGATACTTTTGGACGTGGATAAACTAGGCAATAAAAACTGATAAACGTTCACTACTCACCTTTATTGATTAGATGCAGCATTATACACCATCCGGGCACATCATAGTTACAAAATTCACTTAAATTTCCTGATCAATATCATGTAAGGTATACACATATTACACGTGATATTTCTGCACAAAACTGTTAATAAATACCAAACAATGATCTGTGATCACGTATTGTATTTATTCAGGCTATGCAAATTGCATTCGATTGCATTTCTCGGCATTAAAAGAATTATCTGCAACGACTGTGAAAAGAACATAATATGAGTTGCAAAATCAAGCAAGGATAGTTGGTATTTTTTTAATTCATCCGTTACCAGTTACATTTAATGGTTTTGAAATACATATTTCTAACTTCTAATACGTAAGCAAATTCCAAATCTGATTGTAGGAAATGAACATGCACATTGCACAAGCGTGCGGTCAGCTACAGAACTTTGGAGGAACTATAAATATGTTAGGCTAGGCCAAAGGTAAAAGTTGATCTGAAAAGGTAGCAGTGTGCTTGACGTCACGCAGTGCCCCGTGCATTATCTTCGCCCATTGTAGTTTCTTTAGAAACTGGGGTGACACCATAGATATTTTTTGGAAGTCAAGGGACGACGTCCGCCCGCGTTCCCCCACACTTTTAACCCTGGAGTGGGCGCAAAAACGTTAAAAATTCTAAACCGTTCTATACCAATAATTATTAAGACCTTAAATGCATGGTAACCATATATCTCATTACATTTCTACAGCCTAACCCCCTACTATAATAATAATAATAATAATAATAATAATAATAATAATAATAATAATAATAATAATAATAATAATAATAATAATAATAATAATAATAATAATAATAATAATGGATGTATCATTATACATACGTAAATTTCATTTAATTGTCACAGTATATACATTAATCTAATATTCTTTTCCAGTTAATTTTGTCAAATTGTTATATAATACATTTTGTTATGTTTTGTTTTAATTTTGTAAACTTCGGGTATCAACGGTAGCTGAGAATAATTGACTTACCTTTCGAGAGTCCCATCTAATTTATGCAGGCCTACCATCTTCCTTATACGCTTTTCCAGGTCAATAACCTGGTGGCGACTCCAACGGGCCAATTAAAGGGTTAAACTCAGCTAACCTCAAATCAGCGGTTTATCCACGCTGTGTGAGGAAGTCAATTACAGATGAATGAATTCAGCCCTATGGACTTGATGTTTCTGAATGGCTAAAGAATACACCTCTCTTCCAGACAAGTAAACAGTCAAAATTCGTAATGTAATTCTTCAGTTGGGCTTATCAAATCATCGTTCCACAAACTTTCTGCTATCGAACCAAACTTCATTTTCAAGGTATAAAATGCTAATTTTAGTACAGAATAGCTGGTTGACAATATCTTTACTTTATAACAGTGGATCTCAACCTATTTCCTAACACGAATCTCATTTTATCACATCCCCTTGCCAGCGACCCCCTTATAATTTCTGGTTTGTAATAAGCTTGTGTGGGATTTTTAAAATACCTATTGCGGAGATCTCACGATATCCATCTATTTCTATAATAGTAGCATCTATTTCTTGTATATAGTGGATACAGCAACTTCCCTAAAAGCGAATGGAAAATGAATTAAAACCAAATTTAGTCAGTTCATTCATATTACAAATATCGAATCCGATCCGTCATACTGTTCCAAAATAGAGACCGTTTGAAAATTTTAAAACTTCGTAACTACCTTAATTTTGGGTTATATGATAAAAAAAATTAAATGACTTCTAATTTTGGTTTTAAAAAGTTGTACGGTTGTTAGAAAAGTTATTGAGTATTTTAAATGTCTTAATAATGTGCGTCACCAAAGTTGAACCACACTAGTGAAATCACACCATGCTCAGGTATATCATTAGCTTTCAATTTTAATTGTATTTCAATATGTAGGTTTTGTTGCACTGGTATTGTTCTGGTATTTCAATATGCAGTTCTCATCAGTTTGATATCGTACCGGTACCTCTTTCATTTAATTTTTTTTAAACAGCTCTGGACCTGTTGAAAATATTTAGTAGATCTATTTTTTGTTCTTCTTAACAGAGTGTATAAAAATAAAAAATATGCCTATCAGAACAAAATTCAAAATAATATTTAAAAATATTTTCCGGTATTAGATCCTAATTATATTTATTTCTTCCGCTTATCTTCGCTACCCGTATGAAACTCACTCATGACCCACTAGGGATCGCGACCTCTAGGTTGAGAAACCCTATAAGAACATAGTAAATCATATGACTTCCTATCTACTCCATTTCTTGTTTTGACGTTTAGCATGTATTGCGATTTTACGATATGTCTTTATTAAATTCGATATTACGATGAAGTATAAACATAATTTTAAAACACGATAATATATATTCCGTAAAATGGAATACCTAAATAAATAAACAACAAATAAAAGTAATAAGCAAACATTTATTTAATACTATACAAGTAAAACGACAGGATGTCCATATTCTCTTGGGTCAAATTTATACAGGTGACAGAGGGGTCCAATATACGTATTTTGAGATAGGAAACCGAAGGTCGAAAGCGGCTAGTTGAAGCGTCCGCCATCTTGAAGTTACAGCAATTTGTAGAAACAAGTACGACGTTTCAATAATAAAAAAAAAAAAATCTGTTTATCAAGTCTATGTAACTGCTTTATTGTGCATAACACTACATTTGAGTAGGTAAGGTTTAGTACAAACAATCTTCTGCTGCACTGTAGTACCAAAAACTCAAAGTAACTGCACAATGTGACGACCACCAACCTCGACGCACGTAGCACAACGCCCAAGGAAATTTTGTCTCATTCGCCCAAATATCCCCGACGTCTCTTGCACAATCAGACAGGCAGCTAGGACTCTTGTAAATAAGTCCTCCTCGGATTCTACTGGCGATTCATACACCAAGGACTTGATGTTGAGTCCTCAAAGGAAAAAGTCGAGAGGGTTGAGATCCTGGGAGCGCGCTGGCCACCAGATGGAACCTCCTCTTTCAGTCTAACGATTAGGGAAGGTTGTATCCAAATAATGGCGAACATTGTAACGGACCGTCTCTAACGATCCGTTTACAGAGTTCTTAATGTTCATTTTTATTTCAATTTTTTAATGTTGGCTGATTTAATTTTATTTGTTATTTGCCGACATTATATCAATCTGTACGTGTTTGTTAATTATGTTGGAAAGAACTTTGTAATAGTCTAAATTTTCGTACTTCATCTTCTCATGTTTGGCGTTTTTTCCGAAATAGGAAACCTCTTGATTCCATATCCTCATACGGTACCTTGAAGAATGTAGATAAATGGGGACCTCTATTTCATACAAAATTAACTCCTCCATATACTAACAATTCCCGGAATGTCATAATCCAATATATGACTGGAAAGGAATCAACTAAACTCGAGGATCCTTTTACATTAGATGAATTAAATCATGTATTAGGAACTTTGAAGAAAAAATCTACACCAGGTTTAGACAAAATACGGTACACACACTTAATACACTTATCTCATAAAGGAAAAAGTCGTCTGTGTGAAATTTTTAATTATATTTGGAACACGTCTCGAAATTATATTATATTATAGTCGTCTGTGTGAAATTATATTATATACCGTACCTAATATTTGGAAAAATTATGGCATTGTCCCTATAAAAAGAAAACTCAAAAGCCTATAGGCTCTGCAGATAGTTATCGTCCCATCACATTAGCGTCATGCGTTCAAAAAGTATTTGAACAGCTACTTTTAAACAGATTAACTTGGTTCATTGAACACAATCAACTATTTCCTAAAACCATAGGTGGATTTAGAAAAAACTTATCAACATTAGATGCACTTGGAAATGTAATAATAGATATTTGGTCTGCCTTCCAAACACGTCAATATCTAATATTATTATCAATAGATTTTTCGGCTGCATATGATACTATTATACTTGAAAATTTAGTTTTTTACATGAATAAATTCAACATCCCTCCCAAAAATTTATTCGTATAGTCCATAATCTCCTCATAAACAGAAGGATTTACATAAAAATTGGAAATTATATTAGTACACCCAGAGAAACTTCACGGGGGATCCCTCAGGGCAGTAAATTAAGCCTCACGCTATATACATTCTAAATTTAATTAATACTCTAAGTCAAGAAACACACCTCCAATTCAATATCTTTGCAGATGACCTGATTATTTTCGTCAAAACACATGACATCCAATCAGGTCTTCAACACCTGCAAAAGGAACTTAAAATTGTAACTACCTGGAGTGATCAAAATGGTCTTTCGATAAATTGGCAGAAATCCAGTCTCATTAACTTTACACGAAAAAAATATAATCCTCCCATTCATCTTCAATTAAATGATACTATTATTAAACAAACACATCATATTTATCAAATATTTAGGTTTACATTTACAGGAAAAGCTAAAATGGCAACTTCATATAGAACATCTTAACAATGAGGCTTCAAAATTCTTTAAACTATTTATTGGCCTAAATTCCAAAAAATGGGGTGTCCACCCATCAATTTTATACACAATATATAAGCAGTGTTTAGAAACGAAATTAATGTATGGTTCGATCTTTTTATCCCCCACACCACAAGATAATATTAACTCGTTAACTGACATTCAGTACAAAGGTCTTAAATTAATTTTCTCACAACCAAGTTTCTGCCCAAAATATGCATTACTAGAAGAAGCCAACACCATCCCAATAGATTTACAAATAAGGCAACAAGCCTATAAATTTATTCTTTCACGACTTGCAGTAACAGGATTACCGCTCATAGAAAAACTACAACAGATGTTAAATGATAATGAATCAAAAAACTTACCATATTATAAAAGGCTCCTGTGGATTTATGAGGCCCATATGGATTTAAGACATCTACAAGATCAAATATCAAAAGTACCGTTATTACCCTGCTTCTGTATTTCATACAACAATGTCTCATCAAGAATAGTATCCATTATCCCGTGGTATCTTACCAAATTATCGCATGATCTTTCCTCCAAGATAGTACCAGCAATTTTTGGCAAGCATACATTGACAGACTTCCAGCAAATACT
The DNA here is from genome assembly GCF_964235325.1 of Thermobia domestica. Taxonomy (NCBI): domain Eukaryota; kingdom Metazoa; phylum Arthropoda; class Insecta; order Zygentoma; family Lepismatidae; genus Thermobia; species Thermobia domestica. The sequence continues at coordinate 21,465,752 of NC_137456.1, read as the reverse complement.
ATGATAATCTGTACTGACGGTTTAAAAACTCAGAACATGGTGGGTACAGCTATTTACATACCACAAGAACAAAAAACTATAAAATATAAACTTCCGACATACACATCTATTTATGAAGCAGAAACATTTGCTATCAGGCAAGCCTTACTTTATGTAAAATCGAACCGATTTAATAAAGCTTGTATTTGCTCTGATGCTCTTAGTGTTTTGCACAGCTTATCCTCCATACATTGAAATAAACAATCAACTTGGCTTCAATTACAAATTAAAAGTATCATACTCTCCCTCAACTCTGATGGAGTAGAAATTCAATTTATATACACGAAAGCTCATAATAACATAATTTTTAATGAACTAACTGACACAGCATCCAAACAGGCAGCTCGAGACGGGTTATCTGCAAACATAAAACTCCCATACCACAATTTTGTGCCTATTATCAAAGAAAAATTTAAAATGTACTTAGATCAATATAGACAAAAAAATCAGGATGGGGCCCGGTATATATTATTGGAACATTACAGATACACAAATTACTAAACCGTGGGATCAAATTAAACACTGGAAACGCTCAGAAATAATAAATCTTTTTAAGGTTCGGCTACATACGGAACTAACCCCAGCTCAATTATATAAAATTAATAAAAAAGACACCCCTGGATGTTGGTGTGGGGATGAAAAGGGCGATATAGATCATATTATCTTTAACTGCTCTTCCACCAATAAACATAGAAACATTCTAATTGATGTAATCACGAAATATCAAGGAATTGGCCCTCATAAGATTCAAAATCTTTTGTCATTAAATAATGCAAAAATCAATAAAACTATATCATCTTTCTTACAAATTAGTAATGTCAATATATAAAAAAATGATTGAAAAGATTGGAAACTACAATAAAAACATATAAACTTAATCTTTATGTACATTATACTTGGTGTAAATTTCATTCCGGTGTAAAAAAAAGTAATCATTTTGAAATTTATATATAACCGAATAATATTTCAACCACAAATCTATGGTGACAATCCTATAATTAGTTATAACAATATGATGTAATTATTTCACCGGATACTTAACAAGTGTGGAAATTTTGATCAACTTAGTGGAAGCACCTATCTAGTGTTGTTGGCGAGACGGATTTAACATCTGTGCCAGTATAAAACACCTCTTTGGAGGTGAACTTCAAGACTTCAAGAATAATCTTGGAAAATAATTATATGTAGTTTAGACACCAAAATACTAATTTTAGAAAATAAATTACGGATATAGTATACATGAAGCTGCATCAGTTCCCGAAGGAGCAGGACGCTCATACTTTTAGGCATTATTCATTGAGTATGTACGAACTTACAAAGGGGGTAACAAAGCGACTTTTATTTACTTATCGACTGATACGAAAATAAAAAAAAAAAAGAACGTAGCTGTACTTTATATCTGCATGTATACTATTACCTAAATTACAATTATTTGTTTATCTGGTTTTCTAGTTTGGTAAAAGGGATTTGTCGCAAGGAAGTTTAATAAGAAAATGAAGTATATATAAACCAACGTTCTCCGGAATCCATAGTTATTTTACTATTCACAGATGGCTCAAAAAAAAAAAAAAAAAAAAAATAGGAATTTTACTGCAGAAACGTATACTAAGCACAAAGAAATTTAACGTAATTTAAATGTTTGTTTGTCGAAAACCAAACCCAGGTAACACTTGACTATTGCTAATTTAATGATTTGGAATTTTGATATCAATTGAAATGAAATGAAATCTTTGAGTTTTACGTTCCACGATTATCCCGGTTAGGCTAAAAGAGACGGTGATTTTGAGAAATGAATGAAATGGTGGAATGAAGAAAGTGGGAGGAAACGGAAGAACCCTGAGAAAACCCACGTACACGTGTTTGTCCACCAGAAAGTTCACTTGGCAGGGGCTGGGATTGAACCCAGAACCCCAACCACCAGAGGCGAACGCTCTACCACTGAGCCACCGTCTCATAATGTTTAAAATGCTCAAACCACTCGAAAACTTGTGTACGCTTATAGCATCCTTCTTGAAAGTCTATTAAAGCATTTGCTAAGCTTCCGCTGCAAGCAAGAAGCAGATTTTCTAATATACTTTCTGTTTCTTTAAATTAACTAATAATTATTATTTCGCAGACGGCAAACGAGAACGGTTGACGAAAACAACACTACAATCAATCAACCTCCTACGTAGACACCGTTTGGGAAATTGATTTGGGAATGTCTCTACTAGACCTACCTAGCGGAAGAACTCTCTACTACGCCTAGGAACGACCGCGCACCTTCAGTCCGGTTTTTGTTAGTCTCCCCTCGTCGTTCAGTCAGATAAGTCATCGTTTACCTCATTTCATTTCCACGTACATCGTATGGTCCAGATGTTGTTTCCGGACTATGGCGCTATATTCCTTGTATATCCTACTGTCCAGATCTTGTTTCCGGACAATGACGCCATATTCCATGTCCATCTTATGGTCCAGATTTTGTTTCCGGACAATGACCCCATATTCCATGCATATCCTACGGTCGAGATGTTGTTTCCGGAAAATGACGCAATATTCCATGTACATTGTATGGTCCAGATGTTGTTTCCGAACAATGACGCAACATTCCATGCACATCCAATAGTCCAGTTGTTGTTTCCTTACAATGACTCCATGTATATCTTTTGGTCCAAATGTGTTTCCTGTTAATGACGCCATATTCGGTTATGAAAAATTTCCTGCTCACTTAATTGGAGCTGTTGAAAGATGTCGGGACGAAATTTAACTTCCCTGTCCAAACCAATCCCCAGGCCTGGGTATTATTAAGCATCTGTGGTCCATTGTCCTGTGGTCCTGTGAACATCTGTGGTCCATTTTGAACACATGAATTCGACTCATATTTCCACATTCATCTTCTCACACAGAACTGAGTGATCCACTACATGCGGAATATTACGAGAGTTATTTCAAAAGGCTTGCATGCGCGACCTTTGAAGGGGTGTGATCAAGTTCAATTTTATGTCAGTTGTGAGTCAGAGTTTGGGCTTGACGGTTGTGTCTGTGTTTGCTGGTTCACGTGATTGTGTTGTGAAAAATACAGTGCTGAAATGGAAGTCGAAACTCAACATAGTGACCAGCGTTCCGACATCAACTTCGAAACTCTACGTCCAAAGAGTTCAATTGAAATTTACAATGGTTTTTGATAGGTTTGTGAAGTGGTGGATAGTAACATTGTATCACGGAGGTCAGCTCGTTTCCGTGAAGATCGTGAAAGCACCGCGGAAAACAGACTACCAGGGGGTCGCGTTGGCTCAGTGGTAGAGCGTTCACCTCTGGTGCTTGCGGTCCCGGGTTCGATCCCAGCCCCCGCCAAGTGGACTTTGTGGTGGACAAACACCGTGCTCGTGGGTTTTCTCGGGGTTCTCCCGTTTCCTCCCACTTTCTTCATTCCACCATTTCATTCATTACTTACTCATCATCACCGTCTCCTTTAGCCTAACCGGCATAACCGTGGGACGTAAAACTTAAAGATTTCATTTTCAACAGACTACCACCTCTGAGATTATTGTGAATGACATTTTGAGGAAGTATTGACGAAATACATGTGAGGAAATTGCCTATGAGGCCAGAATGTCTGCCACTTCAATTTACAGAATCATCACTGGAAAGTTAAAGATGAGAAAAATCGCTGCCAGATGGGTTCCGCATGATCTATGAATGGGATGACAAAATATGAATAGAAATACTTCCCCACCGACCATATAGTCCTCATTTGAGCCCACAAGACTTTGATTTGTTTTCCAAATTGAAGGAACCACTCCGTTGAAGATGTTTCGATACAAATGATGAAGCTTCCAGTGTGGTGACCCGAATGATCAGACAGTTTATCAATGAAGGTGCTCTGTCCGGAACACAGAATTTACCAAAACATTGGGAAGCTGTCACAAGCAAGAATGGAGATTATATTGAAGGCCTGTAAACGTATTTTATACAATAAACTATTTACTTCCGTAATATGTTTCCGTCTGCAGAACTTTTGAAATTACTCTTGTATGTACTACAAGCAGTTGTAATATTCAAGTTGCTACCATGCCTGACCACTGTAAGTAAATTCCAGAGTTGTTTTGAGGTCAAAACATTGTCGTATGAGTACTAATCTGGTAAGTTGCACTTTTCTTAGATGTTTGAGGATTTTTGAAGTGTTTTCCTTGTATTTATATATGCTTACAAGCAGGCACGTAGCCAGGATTTCGTGAAGGGGGGGAGGGTCCGTGACATGAAATACTGTGGTCATCACACCAGGCTCGATCATTCTAAACTATTTTACTGGAACATATGTTGGTTCGTTTAGCCACGATATCGTAAACGGGGAGGAGGGAGGCGTGACATGAAATTCTGAAGGTCCAGGAGCTCGATCAATCTAAACTACTTTATATCAACATTTGTTTGGTTTGTGAGGATATGTTGGTAACTATTTTAATAAACTATGAAGAAGTCTCGAGTAAAATTTAAAAAAAAAAAACTTATTGAAAAAGATTTTCAATATTTACGTTCCTTTCTTTGTTCATTCAAATATAACAATTTTCCTTTCATTGTTACCTAAACTATTATAAAAAGTACATATTCACTAAAATAAAAAGTACATACTCAATAATGTCTTGTAAAATATTTTTACAATATCTGGGTTCCTTTTTCTGTTGAATCAAATGTTAACAGAACTTTTTTCCACATATATTTTTGTTTTATTATTCCGTCAATTACCGTCTGTTTCAAATGACAGGTTAAAGGAGCAGTTGAAAATTGTTTTTGAAAGAACATGTTTGATATTGCAAGGATACGATGACGAAAAATTATGATAAAAAATGTCCACGCTGTTACACAACGACACTACGGTTTCGGAAGCTTGAAATCTCCCTGACTAGTAGCAGAAATTCTGAGAATTCCGCAACTTTTCTAGAAATTTCAAATTCCCTGACTCTTCCAGGATATATCGCTCACCTCGCAACCATGTATTGCAAGTAATACAAATTTCCTCATAAGAAAGAGTAACCAAAAGCTTCCTGTAGTTTATTTTTAACGCTGATCCTTCCTTAATTTTTCATTTCTGGTCTCAAAGAGGGGGTCCGGACCCCCGGACTCCCCCTTGGCTACGTGGCTGTTACAAGTGTCAAAGAGAGAGAGAGAGAGAGAGAGAGAGAGAGATTACAGAAAATTCTTCCAAGATTTTATATATCAAACTTAACCTTCTTTCAATAAATGCGATTTTATTCAATTAATTTGCAGTTTAGTGTAGAGTTCAATACATTGTCAAGTGTGCATTCATTCGAAATTTATCATCTTTTGCACTGAGTTCACTCAGTACATCGAAATATTGTTCCATTTGTGTATACAATAGAATTCTGCTGTTCATTAAATGCATATAATTCTATCTATCAATCACACTTAAAATTAAGACATACTTGTGATGCAAATATTCATTCTTTTTATAGTAACGTATCGCGATTATGCTTCACAGCTAAAGGAGATGGTGACAATAATAACATAACCACACACACACACAAACAGTGGCGTATTTAGGGAGGGCTTCCAGGCTTAAGCCCCCCCCCCCCGAAATCTTACTTACTGTAGTAAATTATATGAAATATCTTGCAGAATTTTCACATTTTTAGGGCAAAGTCCCCCCCCCGAAACAAAATCGTAAATACGCCACTGTACACAAATAAAAGTTCTGTGCAACGGAACAGAGCATATGGATTCGATATATTTTGTTACACAAAATCCAAATTTCGAAACCCCAAGACGATCGAACGTGTCAATTTCTTTTATGGGGGAAAAACTTGAGCGATTTTAGATAGGCAGGATACACGTAAAACAGCCATACAAAAAAAAAAAAAAAAAAAAAAGTTCTGTTCAACGTACCCCAGAGTATGAATTCAATATATTTTGGTACACAGTACCCAAATTTCAAAACCACAGTACGATTGAGCGTGTGAATTTTGTTTTATGGGCGAAAAACGTATGTGCTATCTTAGTACCAAAATTTAATGAAGTTTTTGGTCCATAAAAAAATTGACACGGTCGATTGTTCTGGGGTTTCGAAATTTGGATTTTGTGTAACAAAATACATCGAATCCACACCCCGGGGACTACTGCACGGAAATTTACTTTTTGAGTATGTGACTGTCTAATCAAAGAACTACACTGTAAAAAAAAATGTGGTGTTGAAACATCACAAAATGAATATCACTTTAGCGTGTTACTTGTGTATTAATTCAGCACCAAGCACATCGCCTTCTAAGCATATCAGTAATAACTCGTTACTACCTGAGAGAATTTGCATTGGTATTTATCGTTTAATATGAGCAAAGCTTTGCGAAATATATTTAGCACTTGTGCCAAGTAACGAATAATGTTCTATGTTTCCTGTTATCGATCACAATAATATTGTTGTAAACCAGTGAATCGTCTGACAACAGTTACATAATAAGCAACAGTTCTGCCATCTTCTGTTCATACGTGCTAAGACACAAGAATAACAAATAAAGAAAATAGATGGAAGAACTGCTATCTCTGTAACTGTTGTCAGATGATTCACAGGCTTACAACAATATTATTGTGACCGATTACAGAAAACATAGAATGTTATACACGTAAGTCACTTACCATAAATGCGAAATGTATTTCGCAAAACTTGACTCATACCAAACAGTAAAAAAAGGATGCAAATACTCACACCCAGTAACAAGGTATTTTTGATGTGCTCTGAAGGCGATGTCTTGGTGTCTACGTCGATACTCCTCTTCAGCATTTCATGACCTTCTATCATTTACAACTAGATGATGCTGCAGTGGATCCCGAAATCTTTCACATCTATGAACCACGTGAGCTTTCATCATTCATCTACCCATCATATGCACCGTAACTACCTATTAACATGGGCTTCCTCTTTCTTCATCAGTTCCTGAATCGCCCCAGGAACAGAAGATAACTTGCATTCGTCAGTACTAACAAAACCCTGTGATGTGGCGTTCAGAGCACTGTATTCCATCTTAATCTACTTCTCTGCCCACTGCATCCTGCACTATAATCATTCAGTTTTGCTTCGCCATAATTCAGCACGGCATGCTAATAAATGTATTATTTTCTACAATATTATTGTGACACACTTGGCCTCCCATCATATTATGTTTGATCCTCATTATTTGTTATTTTTCACCCTTCAATCTCCTTTCTGTATGTATGTGTACTCAATAAATGTATAAATATTAAGTATGTACAACTCTTAGACCAACCATATTAAAGTGCAATCAGCTTTTCTATACATGAAGCAGTTACCCGAAGAAAGGGTAAAACCCTTTAAACGGGACGAAGGACAAAAAAAAAATCTTGGTTCGAATTGACACACAAGTGACACACTAAAGTGGTAGTCATTTTGTGTTGTGTAGAGGAATAGGAAAACTGGAAGCAAACGGGAAAACCCGAAGAAATCCTTCGCATATGGTGTTAATTTGTCCACCACAAAGCCCACTTGATGCAATCTGGAATTAAATCGGAGAACATTTTAAAATTTTATTTTTATTCCAATCATCTCTCTTTGAAATGAAAAATTGAGTAATAGTATTTGCTACAATATGGTTTCTCAATTAACGTGATTTGTAATGACGACTTATACCTTTAATGAGATACTTTTATTAACAATAAAATCCACGTGACATTGTTGAACTATATAGTTACATGGTGACATATCTGAAAATGAAATAGCAGAAAATTATCTGGTAATTATCTTGCATATAGCTTCAAAATGGACTGGAGGATCCTTTGTCTACGACAACGTCACGTAAAGACCTTACAACAAATAATGTGCACACAATTGAAAGCAACTCTAGTGCAATTTTCAAAAGAAGAACTCACTGTCTTTGAAAGAAGCCAATTGCGAGAGTACTTTCAACCACTTCCGTTAACTATTCGCACCGAAATCATGAGCTTGATAATGTATCCTCATCCAGAATTGACTGCCCTGTCTCATTTGTACTATTTTCAAGATGAACGAGAGCTTCCTGATAATTTATCCTTTGTACTGGAAATATTGTGGTCCCATGGAATGTCTTGTGTTTATACTGAGTTCTTTATATACGATCATGAATATTTTCTACATCTGCTTCAATTTCTCATTAAGAACACAAGCAGTCTGAAAGAATTGGGTTTCCCGTACTTAGAAGACATAGAAATACCACCTGTAATCCAAACACTTATCTCGGATCTGATCATAGCTAATAGGAACAACTTAAATACGTTGATTCTTCGTAGGCATGCAAGTGACGAAATGATGAATGTAGTTGGGGAAAATTGTCACCAGCTTGAAGTTTTAGACGTTGCAGAATCTTTAGTGTCTAACATTGGACTTCGACATCTTCTTCTACTCTGTGAATGTCGAGCAGGGAACAGCTCCTACTACACTGATCAAATAGAGTGTCTGCGTAATGTGACCAGAGGTGTAACTAATTCATGCAGTTTATATAGCACAGAGCTTAACCATATATGCGAATACGCATGGTACAGAAGGGATCTTTGCCACACACTCAGAAAAGTGAATATTCGATTTACAAGGGTTAACAAACATGGAGCTATTATGTTAATGAAATGTGCAGAGAAAGTTGAGGACATTGGAATGCCACTTGAAGAAATTTTTGACATTTTACCCAACCCAAATGTTTTCGATCTCACTCAATGGAATTTAAACGTCGTGAGAATAGATTATATTAATAAGAGCCGTCTCGATGTGCTATCAAAGATATCCTCAATAAAACCTATAGTTAAGTTGGATATAGGATACCACAGCATACAAAGACTAGGATACGTGGATTTCCTGAATTTCTTTAAAGATTATGGGAAAAATTTAGTATTTCTACAAGTTACGTACCTTGATATAGAGTTCAAACCGGATTTAAGAAACTTACTACAACACTGTCCAAATTTAATTACCCTGGATGTATATTTTAATCATGTTGTGTGGGAAGAAAGGAAACCTCTTTATTTGCCGCAGCTGAAATTTGCTGAATTTTGCAGTCCCGTCTCTTCAGAAATTGCTACCCTGTTCTTGGAGAGTACTCCCGCTCTCAGATCAGTAATATTCACCCGCATAGATGATGAAAATTTTCTTCCAACTTTGTGCAACAGAAATATATCAAATGACCTCAAAGTATTTTTTATCTTAGATGAAGACGTAACTGTATGTAAGGCGTTAAGTAACCCACAAAATATATCCTTATTTTGGCGATGCAATCAAAATATAGAGTACATTGGAGATGTGGATTGCGAGATAGAAGATCTTGGGCTGAATAGTGATATTGATTTAAAATTGAGCTGCAAAATTGATGATTTCTGAAAAGAATCCAGTGAACCATAACGTTATTCACTAAATCTTTGAAAATAGCGAAACCATTCGAAATAGAATTTGTGTATGTGAAATAAATTGTAAATCTTAAACATTAAATGAAGTTAAAGCATTCGAAATAAAGATTGTGTATGTGAAAAAAATTGTAAATCTTAAATATTAAATGAAACTGGAAATTCGATTCCTTTCTTGATTTCATTGTACCTAGGTTGTTTAGATATTGTATATTCTTTTACGAACTTTACATCAATTTGCACGAAACATTTGTAACGCGTTCTTACAAGACCCTGCTTATGAAGTAAAACAACCTTTACTAAACTTACACTGCATACAGGCACGTAGCGAGGATTTCGTAATAGGGGGGTTAGTGACATAAAATATAGTAGTTATGACACCAGGAGCTCGATCAATCTAAACTATTTTACTGGCAACATATATTGGTTTGTAAGGACAATAAAATGAGGATATGTTATAGTAGAGAAGCTATAACGTCGTTGGCTTCCCGCGAAAAGTTGTAGTGACGTTTACGGGGAGTGGCCAGCTTGGTTACTTGTGGCTCGCTGAGCGCGGTGATTGACCAGTGGTGATTGGCTATCCTCTTACCACATCCCCAGTGACGAGCACATACAAGCGCGGGAAGCCAACGACATTATAGCTTCTAGAGTTTAGTAAGTATTTTAATAAACTATGAAGAAATCTCGAGTAAAAGAGTATTTAAAAAAAAGTATTGAAAAAATTTACAATATCTACGTTCCTTCCTCCTTTCATTCAAATGTAACAATTTTCCTTTCATTATGCCCACAACAACTATAAAAATTACGTATCCTTTATTTATAAAAAGCACATATCCAATAATGTCTTGTAAACTATTTTACAATATCTGTGTTCCTTTCATCGTTGAATCAAATGTTAACAGAACTTTCTTTCCACGTAACTTTTTGTTTTTATTATTCCGTCAACTACTGGCTGTTCCAAATAACACGTCAATGGACCAATAGAAGACTGTTTCTGAAATAACATGTTTGATACGGCAGAGAAGCGATGACGAAAAATTATGAAAAAAAAAAAATGTCCACACTATTACAGAACGGCACTATATTTTGGAAATCTTGAAATTTCCCTGACTAGTAGCAGAAATTCTGAGAATTTGATAACTATTCTAGAAATTTCAAACTCCCTGAATTTTCCATTGTGGGCATTACTTAAGTTCTACCTGAGAGTCTATCTGATAGAACCGCTTTATCGATCGTCATTTGTAGTCGATAGGATTGCCATGGAGCTAGATGGAATAGAATGTTCCGTTACAATAATATCCATTTTTAATCTGATCCTCCCGTTTCCTCCACACAAAGCATCTCATAGGAAAGAGGAGCAACTAAACTCTTGCTGTGGCTTTCTATTTTTAACGCCGATTCTTCTTTCTTTTCGATTCATCCTTCCTTATTTTTTTTTTTTTCATTTCTGGTTTCGAAAGGGGGTCCGGACATGGTCGCCGATTTCTCTGTGAATTTTGGGGGGTGGAATTCTGATGCAGATATGAGGATTTTAAGACAAATTGCATTCAAATTATGCCAGATATTGTATAGACCCTATTCATAAATACAGTAGGGTGCCCACATGAGCTTGGGGGTCCGGGTCCCTCGGCCCCCAGGATCGGCGCCCTTGTGTCCGGATCCCTCCTTGGCTATGTGCCTTTGCATGGATCCTGTATAAGTTTCTTACATTTTATTGAGATATTAGGTAGTTGAGATTGAAATGTCCAACTGATGGGTTCAACTTGTAAGGACTGAACTTAGTAAAAATTACAATTCCTAGTTAGTCAAAGTAATAGTCAGCTGCAACTACAACACACTTTCGCCATCGTGTAGCGAGAAGAACTTTCACTGCCTGGTCATCAGGTGAGTTCTTTCCTGCTAAGAAATGAACAAAAAGCTGGAGGAGGTGGTTAACCAGTGGGTGAGACGTTCGGAAAGCATGGTGTGTGGGGAAATGATTCATACTATCACTCATGGAGAATCTATAACGTCTTTTGAACAAAATACTGGCGTTTGTTGTCGTACAATATGATGGCATGATATCTAATCACCATTGCTGTAAGTTTGCTAACACGTTTATGGTGTGTTTCACTGAGTTTACTAATGAGTTGAGGTTGATTTTGAGTTTAACGTCCAGTTCAGCAGCGAGGCTATATGAGACGTGGACCTACTGATTAACGTGGAATCTGAACCACGTGAGCTCCCGCTGGGAATCGAACCCGGGTCTCCCACACCAAAGGCGCGTACGCTAACCAACGATCTTAAATGGTGAGTTTGCCACAATAAAAAAGATATATGAGTAACACCATTGATCACTAGACTAGGAACATCGTAATCTGCGGAAGGAGAGATAGTTACAGAAAACAATTTGGATGTTTACCACGATACAACCCTAGGGTCAAGTGGGGCTATTTTCAGACAAAAAATAAAACTTTTACCATTACTCCTTTATTATGCTAGGGGAACAAAAAGAAAGAATATAGCAAATTGAGATCTTTATTAGATTTCATCACTTGAATGTCATATCTCAAAAGGGATTCTGTATAATAAAATAAAAACTGTGTATCATAATAGCCACGTACTTGAAGCTATTATGATACAATGGTGAGGTTATTATAGACTATGCTTATTACTAAGGCCTAAGTTGTCATGCGAATGTGTGATAGTTATTGTAAAACAGTCGCATCCTTTGTCAGTAAACGAAGTTTCTGACTCTCTGATGGATAATTTTTTTATAGTGTTATTTCAAAATCAATACTACGAGAATCTAGAAAATGATGGAAATCTTAACTGCATGTAGTTTTTGTCATTTTTTAAAAATATGACCTTCTGCTTATTTAAGTACTTAATTCACAGTGGGTTCTTTGTTTCTGCTAGGTTTCTAATTTTAAAAATGAAAATTAAGATGATAAACACGCAAAGCTTTGAAGAATTGGCGAGATATTATTGACAATACATTAATTAGTTGCTTTATTATGATGTTATTTAATTAAATAACGATACACTTTTGATCTTTTGTAATAAGAAGAACAAAAATTAGTACATAAACTTAAAGAGCAGTGCATTTCAATTATTACAATAGTTGTCTCACATCAACCCCGGGAACTGTCTCATAATAACCCCATGTCTTTGACAAATCCTAGCTTCACAGTAGAGACCTGCACGGCCCGAATTTTTCGGCCCAAGCCCAATCCAGCCCGAATGTACCTAGGCCAGGCCCATCCCGGGCCCGAAAAGTTTTGGAGATTTTCGGCCCGATGAATTTTTTTTTTAATTCTTGGCCCAAGCCCGGCCCGGGCCCGATAAATTTTAAAAGTTTTGGGCCCGCACCCGGCCCAATAAATTTTTTTATAAATTTAGCTCGAGCCCCAATCTTTCTCAAAATTTAGTATTAAACTTGACCTAACGCTCAGAAACATTTTCTAAATCCTGGTTCACAACCTGACGCTTCCCTCCCGAATGGTACCATTGCCTCCTAGAACTTTGTCTGTCATCGAGAGAACAGAAACTCCACTTCCTGTAACAAAAATCTAACTTAATTGATTTTTAGCATAAAGTGATGATGGCAATATTGTTTAGCGGCAGACAAAACATTCCCACCCCTTCTTGTCATATTTTAGGTTTAGAGAAGGTCAAGGTCAGAGCTCAATTTACCGCGCAATGCCTGCAATTCTCTATAGTGAAAGTGGAACCGCTAAGCAACACATACTGTAAATAGCTATTGCATTCCTTGTAACATTTTTCACGGGCACAGTTCTTCAACGTTTGGCTTTATTCCAATTATCGTTTAACGAAAGTCAATAATTATTAAAGAATTGCAATTAATCGGCCCCAGTACGGTCCGACCTGAAGAGAAATCAGTATCGGCCCGCCCAAGCCCGGCCCGTGCAGGTCTCTACTCCACACAGGGTACTTGACATATGGAAATTGTCAGTGATTCTGCTACTTCTTAATGCCTACTACCTGCTAATATCTTGAATTTTGGATTACCATGTCTAGTTGAAGAGTTATAATAAAAGTTACCTGACGAAAACAAAAATATTTTTGTCACAAAATGGAGGGTTTTGGGAGAGAACTTTTCTTTTACCATTAGTCAGTGCTCAAGAATGTTTTTCATACATAGACATAACAGACCACTCAGCGGGTCAATCCTTAATACTTTTTAGAAGTCTCTAGTATACATCGTTTTAATTCTGTACCAGTGTCTCATAATAGCCTCCCTTTTTTTGGAGATCTCACAATAGCCCCACCTGTCCCTATCGTAAACGTTTATAATTGTTTTGGCATATCCGTGTTTCATCGCAATTGACAATCTAATGTAGAAAACTTCCATAGTTACTCCGTTCATTCAGTGAACTGCATAATTCTAGAATGTAATGTTTGTTTGTCTGTCTCAAATCATGTAACTTCCGTGTTGTTTAAATTTCTCACTTTTTTGATCGTACAAAATCTGCTTCCATGGTGTTATCGAGGAATGGATTAAAAAATGCTGTTTTTCCGTGGTCATGCGACTTATTTTTCAACATCATGTCACCGCTATAAAAGTTTCAAAATTACTGGTGTTTGATACTATCATTCAATACTCTTGGTGGGGCCGCGGTGGTTCAGTGGTAGAGCGTTTACCTCTGATGGACAAACACTGTGTGGATGGGTTTTCTCGGGGTTTTTTCGTTTCCTTCCACTTTCTTTATTTCACCATTTCATTCATTTCTCATAATCACCGTCCCCTTTAGCCTATCCGGCATAACCGTGGGACTCTACAATGTGAGTTATTGGTTAGCAGTTTAAAATCTAGTCTCTTTTTTTGCATAATTTATTTCATTCCGGTGTATTTATTTCATTTTAATATTTATCATATTTAATAGTAATAACATTTAATGAAAATAATCTTAATTTTATATATACACAAGGTGTGATCGAAAGGTATGTGAATGTAGTTGCAGAGCGCCATCTATCTTTGTCTTATCTATCTCAACAAGTAATTCTGAGATTCTTATTATTCCTGAAGGCCATCTAGCCGATTTTCCTTAGAGGTTGTTGGCAATACTGCACAAATGTAACATTAGGGGAAGTTTTTTACCTACAGTAGCACAATCTTCTATTACGGTAATTTATTTCATTTCAATTTACTTGATTTTTACTCAAACATACATATGTCTACATGTATAAATAACAAATAACGCCTTAGTTTCGCATCTAGAGACAAGTAAAAAACAACACATGTTCACATTTAGCCTACTTAAAATAATGGTCTTTTGTTTTTGATATTTAGTAATGCCTTTGAAAAAAAGATTGTTTCGAGTTGAATTCGGTTCATTGGACCAAACAAAAAATCACAGAACAAAGAAGAAACAAAGCAGAAAATGTAACAGAATATTGAGTGAATAAAGTATTTTACGGTACTGGAGTTTCGAAAAAAATTCCGTTTCCAGTATTAGAAAGATATATCCATGCATAAAGATCAGCACATGAATAATGGTTGAAATTTTTCTGCTGGAAAATAGGATATTTACTAACCTTTCTGTTTATGTTATTGTATGCAAAACAATAAGATACTAGCGTTTTTCATTACCAGAGAAGAAAGCTAGATGGATTTAAACTTTTCAGTTATAAATGTAATCTTTCTCAACAGGAAACATTTTTGATTAACGCTGGTAGAATAAATGCACCATGCTTGTTTCTCAGCCCGATTTATACAGGCAAGTATTTTCCTGCTTCCTTTGAGATGAACTGGAATTATAATCTTTCTAATTTTTCCTGATTAAAATACAGGGTGTTTCAAAACAACACCGATGTATGGGAGGTGATTCCTGACACCAAGATGAGACAAAAAGTATAGACCAACCTGGGTGCACAAATGCTTCCTTTCGGACTTATAGGCTGCCGAAAACATGAAAAAATAAACTTTAAAGGTCCATAGCTTCAATACTATGGGACCTACCATAGTCGGGTAAAGACTTTATTTAGGAACTACTATGTGTCCTACCCAAATATCCAAATTTCAGAATCCTGCAGTGCTTCTGCAACAATTTTTATGGAGGTAGTTGGTGAGTACTTCAAATTAAATGCCCGTAGCGAAACTCCCTCTATAAAAATTGCTTCGTGAGTATCTTAGGAGTCTGAAACGTGTATTTTTTGGATAGTGCACATATTAGTTCCTAAGTGAAATCTTGACCCCACTACGGTAGGTCCCATAGTTTCAGAGCTATGGACCTTTCAATTTCATTTTTTCATGTTTTCGGCAGCCTATAACTCTGAAAGGAAGCATTTGTGCATCCAAGTTGGTCTATACTTTTTGTCTTATCTTGGTGTCAGGAATCATTTCCCAAACGTTGTCGGTGTTGTTTTGAAATAACCTGTATATCCCTTACTTCATGATAATTTGTAGATTTTGTTAGATTTGTAGATTTCAATTTTGTTAGAAATAATTATCATACTTAATAGTAATAAGATTTAATGAAAATAATCTTAATTATATATATACACAAGGTGTCATCGAAAAGTATGTGAATGTAGTTGCACAGCGCCATCTACAGTTGTCTTATCTATCTCAACAAGTAATTCTGATAGCCTGAACCGTTGGGATAATCAGTTTCGAGTTGGATCGAATTGTAACAGTTCAGTTGTATTTTAGAGGCAGAATAGTGAGGACGTATTAACCCTCCTATGGCCTTGGGGTCAATATGACCCCAAGAGATACCTATTTGTTAAATAATTTATTTGTACGATGTTTTCAGTTACTTATTATTTTTGTATTCCTCGGCCTAGACTTGTTCTTAATATAATCCAAATATTACCAGTTAATTATTTTAAAGAACGTTGTTTAAATAAAAAGGTAACACATCAGACCTTGGGGTCATATTGACCCTAATGTCTAATCCTATTAGTTTATTTTACTTTTGCATTATGTTTTCGGTTACTCATTATTATTTTAGTATTCCTCTAGTATTACTGAACTCCTCTAGTATTAACAACTAGTATTACTGAAAAGTTATCAATTACATTTAATTTCAGTTACAATTTGCATTTACATATATTGCTGGAACGAAAACTTTTGACATCAACATTATAAGTAGACCAAAAACTATGAAAAACGTCGTTTTTTGAAAACATTCTTGCACCATAAAACAAATTACGTGTAATTTTAAAATACTTTACAGTTTAGCTACGTTATTTGCCCTATATTTAGAATAATATTTAGCAATTTCTTTAGGTTCGCAACATTGCGTAAAATAATGTAACTAATTAAAACCACGAAAACCTACTGTTGTAATATTATAGTAACAAAAGAAAGCAACAATCATTATTAAAAAATTAACACAAATACGTCATTTTAAGCAGTATAACAATCACTACCCACGTGTTTGGTATCTCTGAAACAATCTGAAATAACAATTGTTGTAAATAGCATTATGATCATTTAAGTCTTTTGGAAGCATTTACATGATGAATCGTGATATGTCAGCACGTTTTCGAAGTTAAGTCTTTACAAAAGGTTAAATTTTCAATTTCTTTTAACTTTCTTCCTTCATTCATTCGAAATATACTATACCATGATTAATATTTGACACTAAGATACAATTCATGTGCATTGAACCGTCCATGCCATTTGAGTTACTAGAGACCTCCAAAATGGTGATATTAGTGATACTGTATTGTCCTTTGTTACATTGAATAATGTATGTGGTATTGTGGTTTTATTTAATATTTAAATTAGAAATATGTAATAACTTACGTGGTGCCATTTGAGAAAATACAATTTGATATTGGCAACACTGTTTGCTTATCTAGTGGTATTGCAGAGTACCCAGAAGAATTTCCATTTCAATATTTCACACATCGTACTAAATTTTAGCATTATTAATATGTATACAGGGTATTTCAAAACAACACCGACAACATTTGGAAAGTGATTCCTGACACCAAGATAAGACAAAAACTATAGACCAACCTGGGTGCACAAATGCTTCCTTTCGGAGTTATAGGCTGCCGAAAACGTGAAAAAAAAAATGAAATTTAGAGGTCCATAGCTCCAAAACTCTAGGCTCTACCGTACTCAGGTCAAGACTTTACTAAGAAACTAATATGTGCTCTATCCAAAAATACATGTTTCAGAATTCTGCAGTACTTCCGTAACCATTTTTATAGAGGTAGTTAGTGAGTACTTCAGATTATATACCCGTAACCAAACTGCCTGCACAAAAATTGTTGTGTGGGTACCTTAGGATTCTGAAACATGTATTCCCCCCCTTTTTTTACGCTCAGGTATACACAGGATAAAATATACTTCAATCCTGCTTTACACAGGATAAAGCGGCAAATTATGGTTTAGCCCCTCCCTTGATCAAACCCTAGATCCATCACTATATATATATATATATATATATATATATATATATATATATATATATATATACAGGGTGTTAATGAACTATAGCCACAAACTGTAAGACGTAATTCCTCATATCAAAATAAGAGAAAAAGTTCATATAGACCTATGGTGAAAAGTTCATGGTTTCAGAGCTAGGGCTGTCCAAAATTGCGAAAAAGCCAAATTTCAAAAGGCCCTATTTCGAATTTGAGAGACTATCGATTGTGGTCCTTATCAGCGTAAAGGAAGTCATGCATACGCAATCCAAAAATGCATATCTCATGAATGTCCAATGGGTGTACAGATTATTCCCTGCAGGGTGAAATTCCCAGACATTTCATCAATCGAATTTTGAGATATGCTCTGACTCTATGATTGGTCCAAAGTAGGCAAACGATAAGCCTTGATAGCAGTGAACACGGAATTGTTTGGCGCGATATCGGGGGTGTTACGGATCGTCAGCAGCACGGTCTCTCGTACTCTGGAAAACGCATGGTGCGATGTTTTCTTTCACGCTTATAAGTGAAGAAAACGTGAAATATACTGTGACGAAATACATCGCATCACACGTTATTGCGACCACAAAGAAACATGGAGCTGCCGGTTTCTAACACTTCTGTCTTCCCTCCGAAGCATTGGATGTTCATTGTTGTCAAGGTTTACCTCCTGCCTACTTTGGACCTTTCTTGAAATCAGGGTATATCTAAAAGCTCTATTGAAAACATATCTGAGAATTACACCCTGTAGGGAATACCTCTACACCTATTGACAATTGATGATATATGCACTTTTGAATTGTGTATGCGTGTCTTCCTTTACGCTGATAAGAACCACTATCCACGATTTCTCGAATTGAAATTTAGCTTTTTCGCGATTTTGGACAGCCCTAGCTCTAACACTATGCAATTTTCGTCATAGGTCTATATGAACTTTTTCTCTCATTTTGATGTGAGGAATCATCTCTTACAATTTGTCGCTATAGTTCATTAACACTCTGTATACACACACACACACACACACACACACACACACACATATATATATATATATATATATATATATATATATATATATATATATATATATATATATATATATAGAGAGAGAGAGAGAGAGAGAGAGAAGGCTACATACTTGAGCAGTGGGTTTTTCGGGAGAAGCTTGAGAAACGGATAAAGAACACCTGTGTTTCACGTAAAATGCGAAAAAATGAACACAAATTTATTTAGACAGGGGCTTGAGCCCGATAACCACCCCATAAATACAACACTGTACATCAGTCAACCGTTCCCATAGACCCTATTATCTAACACAGCAAAGAAACACATTTTGAGTTAAGGCAATTTTAATAGCTATCAATATTCGAGACGAGACCGAGACTTTCGAGAGTGATCTGTCTCGTCTCGGTATATAAAAGTCTGTCTCGGTATATAAAAGTCCGTCTCGGTCTCGGTACCTTCCCTACAGGCAATAAATAAATAAGCAAAATAAAAATTTCAAAATAAACTTCAATATAGTTTTCGGGTGGATAAAGAAACCAACTGCAATTTTTAAAATTTCTAGCACACTTACTGCAATTCTCCAGATAATACGTTTCTCTATAAAGGTTCCCGTTCTTATTCATATTCTAACAAATTCCTTGCATCAATGACGATTTTAGTCATAATTCAAGTGTTCCATCGGAATCTCTTTTTCATTTATTATCAGAATCTGGCAGTTCTAATGTTTCTTTTGAATGTTTTCATTTTGGAACCAACTTTTTAATTGTCAGAATCTGTGAAGATCACAATTTAGCAGTGAAGACTCGTGCCTCCTCATTCGTCCACATTTAGTTCCTCTTCAAACTTTTCAGTTATTTCTTGCACGTTTGTATGAATAGTAGGTGAGCTTAGGTCAGTACCTATAATCAGTTGCCAGAAACTGTAGACATTTTTTCAAGCGAGTATACTTTCAGATAATAAGCTATTTTTGTAATGTCGCTGTTATGTTATATCATCTTGACCTCCAATTGTTATTAAATTGTTATGTTATCAAATTGTTAAAATGTTTCAGTGTAAAATGGCCTAGTGCTGTATCTGAAACCTGTTCTAAATAAATAATTAAATAAATAAAACAGATGTCGTGCTCCCCATCTCCGTCCGTAGTGTTTTTGCTGTGTATCTGAATCTATGTTAATTAATTAGAACATTTCACATCCTTTTGTTTATACATAGCTCATTAAAACAAATCATATTTAGTAGTACAGCAGACTGGCAATTACCCGAAGTACTAATTGGGACCGATCCTAACTAGGATACAGAGAAACTCGAACAATACGGAGATCAGCTGTTATTAGGTATAGTAATACGTGTTGAAAATGAGCAGAAAAAACAATTTTATACAGAAATTGTTTATCACAGTATATTTAAATTTATAAAAGACAATATTTTTTGCAGACACAATTTTTTTAAAAGGTTAGTGCTTGTTTTCTGGGGAATATTTTGTCTTCTCTTGGACGCTGCGATGTTATAGTTCTACACGATGACAGACGACTGAGCACAAAGTTTTGGGACTTAGCAAGCAGTATGGTAACAGTCAATATACGCGCCACCTCTCACAACAACTTTATTTTTTTATTTTATTTTATTTTTTTTACTGCCTCGGTTATTTCAGAGGCTCAGTTAATTAGAATTCAGATAATCTTGAGTTTACTGTAATAGCGTTATACACTACTCAGCTATCTCTCCTCCAAAATAATAACAATAATAATAATAATAATAATAATAATAATAATAATAATAATAATAATAATAATAATAATAATAATAATAAAAATAATAATAATAATAATTCGGTCTTAGTATTCTATTTACGGGCCTGACTATTTAATTGTAACTAATGAAATGAATGTAAAGATGACGTTCTGTAATTCTTTCGAAGACCTGTAGCGTACTCATTTAATATGACGTCATCACGCTAGAAATTTGCCTTACATGGATATACGTCTCTTCGTCATATATGCAATCTAATACAGTTGGCACTTACGCCTTAATTACTTATAACTTTATTAATACATGAATGAATGACTGAATTGCGGTTTACGTTCTAAACAAACTGGGAGCTTGTAAGGACGTGACATACAGATTTTGGTAAAGTAGATTCTGAACCATTCTGTTTAATAGTCTCCGGTGGGAACTGAACCCGTACCTACGCTCTCAAAAACTGAGCGCACTAATCCATTGGCCTCCCCAAGATCTATTAATACATGACTGAAGTTTCTTATTTTAACGTCGATTTTTATAAATGTTTTGAGTTTATTTATTTATTTATTTATTAGGTAGTCGTATAAATTGCCGATACAAAGGAATTTAAGAATTGATATAAAATAAAGTTGACATTACTAACACAACTACAAATAATACATTTTGATTATGTAATCAAAGTACAAATTCAGTTGACAGTTTTTAAATAAGTGTATTTCAGATTTTATTAATAGTTTTGAAAAATTGTAAATGAAAGTAATAATGCTGAAATATTGATGAGATGCCTTTGCCCTTCTTTATAATTGAGGAAGGTCATGATAAAATTTCTGACACGGTTTGATAAAATGTTTGACACGGTTGATAAAATTTTCGACAACCGTAACAAGTTTTGTCACGATTGAGAGGTGCTAGTCCTGCGCACGGATGCATTTAATCATTATATTTCTCGACCGATATTTGTGGACACATTAAGTTGTGACAGTGTGTGTTTCAGTGCGCCAAGTGTATTCCTTCTTAGCGATAGCTTCTTATAATGTTGACTGATGTGACTTGTTTTTTATGAAAATCTCCGATAAGTCCTCTTTGGCCACCATTACCTCCCAGACCAACGTCCAATCTACTTTAATGCCATAGTCAAATTCTCTCAGAGATTTAATACATATACTTTTCGAAATACTCTTATAGTCTTTAAAAATCTCCAACTTCCACTGAGTGCACATGGTGTGGTGGCCCACGACGAACCATGCACTAGTAATTGATTGAACTGTAGATGTACTTGGAACCGCCAATTCTCAACAATTAGTATTATGTGCAAACTTCTTACGTGGAGAAGGACAGATTTCTAATTCTTCAGAAGAAGCCGATGGGTGGTTACTGCAGTTGTCAATGTTGGCCATATGGTTGAAGCACAATCAACATTTTACATAGAGAATATTTTAATATTCACATTTACAGTTTAAGTATTCACATTCCTGTATGTACGGTAGGTCACTATCAGAATCATCACTCTCAGGTAATTGAATACTTTCTTCTTCATCTTCACAATTACCACCACGTTCGTTCTTATTTTCATCTTCACACTGACTGTCCCTTTGATTCTTATCTTCTGAGTTTATTTATTTATTTATTTATTTTATTTTCTGTATGTTCGCAGTTGCTGTTTTCTTCAAAACACTGAGGGGGACATATATAGATTCTGACTCGGTCTGTTCTCGTGCAGGATTCTGTGCTGAATATTCAGTTTCACTCACAGTTTCATAGTCAGGGCCGTAACCTGTGGGGGGGGGGGCAGGGAGCAAATGCCCCTCCAGGGAAGCTCCCGCCCTTCGAGGTGGGCCCATTTTAAGACAAAATTTTCTTACTCAATATACGATACGAACATAAAATTATAAATGAAGCATCAAACAGGTTCACTACATTACACAAGAAAAAAACAGCACACAAAAGATCAATAAAATAACAATGAGTCATGGGCTCATTTCAGTAAAAATGTCTACTATAGGGACCCTAGAAATAATATTTATTCGTATGACTTTAAGATTTGTCAGTATTGTCCCGTTAATTAAATTTGTCATGTATGGTACGGGCCCAGGTACATAACTAACGGCCCCGCAGACCTTGCCGTGCGGGAGGGCCCACAGTCTCCGGGGGCCCATAAAGAGGAAGAGGAAGATTGAAAGAGGGGGCCCGAAAATTAGAAAACAACTTCTACAGGGGGACCAAATACACGTAGCTATTAATGCTTGCTCCTCCCCCCCCCCCCAAGAAAAGAATCTAAGTTACGGCGCTGTCCATAGTAATATATTTTTTCTGGCAGCCGATACATTTTAATTTTAACTTCTTGCATAATTCATTGTTATCAACAGTTTCAATATCTTTGGATGATACAACATTCAAGGAGGCACATTCTCACTTCACTAACAGACTTCGTTGTTCAGTAACAAGTAGAGAAAAACAACGCATGGTTAATTCTTGACTGTCCCTGCTCGAATGTGTTTATGCTGTATCTGACTGCAAGTGTTCCCGGATTATTATATTATTGTCTGTAATAGCCGGCTTTACAAAGACTTTAGTAACAACCAAGGTCGCCCATGTTATGGTTCCCAGGGTGGGGCAAGAATATGCGACATTTCTAATGTAGTCTCAAATTTTGCGGTAACTATTCTAAAAAATCTATTAGGTGTTTGATCTTCCAAAGTACAATTATCTCTAGTGGGACCTAGCGCCATACCTTGCTCCCCTTATGGGCGCCCTTGATAACAACCATCAAATGATACCGCATAAAAAGCGGCATTGTCATTGAATAAAACTCAGTCTCAGTAGCATTTATTGCATAGCGCCAGGGAACGTAACGACCAATTACACATTTTACATGATGGAAAGGCGTAAGCGACACGAACGGCGCTTACGTCTTTACATAAAATAATAGTCGATACAAGAGTGTCGTTTATGCCAGTTGAACATTTCTTACTGGCAAGGGCGTCGATTTGTCTGTAAATTGGGGGAGGGGAGCATTTAGATGCAGAATGTATATAAATATGAAGATTTTAAGACAAATTGCACTCAAATTATGAAAAATAATGTATATTCATAAATACAATAGGGGGCCTACATGAGCTTTGCCCCCCCGGATAGCGCCCTTGCTTGCTGGAGAAAAAAAATATTAGAGATAGAGTTACGCCACTTCGTCAGATGATAGAGTAAGGTTTCAAGAGTCTTCAGTTGAAGTATCTAATTAAAAAAAAAAATGGCGCTTACGTCTCTACGTCATATAAGCGACGTATTATAACACAAAGAGTTGTTTCAGTAGGGAAGGGGGGCATTCTGTGCCGCTTTGTGATTTCTCCAATGTCTTTGACTTTAGTGTAGAGTTTGCGGCAACTCTTGCAACGTACAAACGTAGTTTTTGCACAAGTCACGTTTTATTTTACGTCAAATAACTAATGTAAAACAGTTTGAATCAATGAAATGTTGGGGGTTGGAATGACTGTTAATAGTACATAATAATAATAATAATAATAATAATAATAATAATAATAATAATAATAATAATAATAATAATAATAATAATAATAATAATAATAATACAGTAATAGAATTCAGGGTTGGCTGGTTTAAACAAAAAAAAAGAACGAAAAATGCTTTAAATCGTGTGAACTTCATGGTGACGTTTCCTCATACCAAACCATCTGCATTACGTTTATCTACTTTTCACCTTTTTTCAAGGGGTCACGTGTTCAATTCTCGGTCGAATCGCAACCCATCTTTCAAGTGTAAACTAAATAGCGATTCGAGGTGTACCTTTAAGCGAAAGTCTTCTCCGTGATAACTTTGGTATTTCATAAAGATGTTAAGCCTGAACATACGAAACGAAACCAAATTATATATTTCTACTTGCCTGAATGCCTGTTGTTTTATAAAGAAGCCAAGGTTGCTTAAATATATTGATAGAAGTTGGCAAAATTTATCAACTGCCTACGTAGCTTTCAACATCAGTGTGAATCTGACTTTGTTTTAATTTTATTGAATGATATCTACATACCAAATTTGTAATCTAATACCTCAGTTTTAGCGTAGTGATTATTATATGTTGACCTTAAGATTTTACATACAAAACATTTAAAGTAATAATATTATTTTCCCAATGGCTGAGGCGGGAGTTTGCCGATTTATATATAATTCTGTATAATGTTTTTACTTGTGTAACTGTTTGTGTTTTTGTCCTTCGGAAATGACTCTTGACAATTACCAGTATATTAACAAGTAGTCCTATGTAAAGATCAGTACAACGTATTTTATCAGGAGTCCTTCGTGAGTGAGTCGGCAATCGCATTTGTGACCAATTACTCCCGGTTTCGTGTCCAAATGGACAATTTGTTTTGGATGTAAGTCGAGAAGCGGTTTGGATTCCGCTTTAAGCTTCTGTGACTCCTTACAGCATAACCTTGTTGTTGCATAATAACACCAAGACGAAACAAATTTCTGTACATATCTAATATAAATACATAGAGTAAATTATTTAAACCAAAAAAAAAAAACTATTAATAGTTTAACCCTCCCCGCAAAAAACAGATTTAAACCAAGAAAACCTGTTTTTTTGTTTTTTCAATAAAAAAACATGGTTTTTGCCAACCCTGATAGAATTACAATAACAACTACGTGAACAATGATGTTTCATGAAGAAAATTAATTGACATAGTGGGATTCAAATTAGGGTCCGTCACTTTGCAGTTTCGTTCTATACCACTGCGTTACAAGTCCTTCATGTAAAGTTTACATATTGAACGAGTAGTTACGCAAGACAAACGTTTGCTAAGTATATGTTAGCTACTTTTAAAATATCTCGAAACCAAATTAATATTCCTTCATGTCTTGATACAATTTAACATAACATCTGCCATCTTCTTCCTAGGCTGTAGGACTAACATTGAAACCTCAGCCTCAAATTAAGGAAGTTTTGAGATATTTTCCTCATTGAGAAAGCTGTGTTTAACCTGTTTCTGAGTTTATGAAGGAAGTGATGAGTAACCAAACTAAATGACTCTCTCTTCTACAGTCCTTAGTATCAGAGGTGGATCTAGAAGGTAAAAACTGGGGGGGGGGGGAGGACCAGAACCCAGACTATTATAGGTATATCATGAGTTTACAATAAACTTTCAAAAATTTATAAATAATAGCTTTAATTATTTTTGTAACTTAAAAAAACTGGTGGGGCCTAGGCCCCTTGGCACCGGGCTAGATCCTTCACTGCTTAGTATCAGCAACGTTTACATGTAACGTTTGCAACTAGTAAATGATCGGTGTAGGTAAGTAATTATCGCACAGGATTCGTAAGCAGTCGGGCCGGGTTCGAATTCACGCTGGTCCGATTTTTTTTTCAAAATCCTTCAATTTCAATTTCAGTGTAATACTCAGTGTACTACGCAAGATCTTCACTTGTGGAGAAGGAGAGACATATTCGAGTGATGAGATAGATAAGGAATTGGAATGCGGTGGCGGCGATTGGACGTTAAAAGTGAGGGGGCAAGACATGATCTGAATATTTGTATATAAGTGTTAGTTTTCCTGGTTGTTTTTAACACTTTGACGAAAGGTTGTATAACTAATAGGATAACTATCTTTTTCAGTTAAAATACCGTATATAGTATTTCATATTTTATGAAGTAAATTGACAAGAGCAACGCAAGTAGGTACCAGCTCTTTGTACTCTTAAACAATTAAAGTGTAAAAAGAGATTTAATTTATTGCTCATGAAGATCTTAAAATTCTGTCTGGGAAATTGTATGATCAGATTATTTAATAACAAATTTGAAAAACAAATAAATAGAAAGGATAATATTAATCATAGTAGTGAATAATGATGCTTGTTTTGCAAAAGTTATATTGAAACTGAGGATTAGTGAAAACCTTAATATTTAATTACACACATGCTATTATATGTATGTTATTACTCTTAGAAAATGAAAGGCAGTAAATCTACAAGCATATGGTACGACATTTAAAGAAATATTTGCTTTTGCAACTTGTCGAAACATGTTCGTTGCCATTATGTGCAATTTTCACTTTCTTGAAACACATCAAAGCAGAACAATACTTAGAATCAATCCACACTTCAGTTATACAAAAAAAACCTGAAAACCTAGAATTATGTTCAAATTACTAAATTAAATTGTATATACACTCGTACAACCCTATACAGAACACTTCACTCGTATATTACACTACAAAACAATGGAAAAGGTAGAAGTTGTTTCTTATCACACTCTTTTTAATCAACATTCCTTACTTTAGAGAGAAGAAAAGACATTTTAGGAACTGTCAATTTTTGTGCAATTAAAGAATAACTTGTGAATTTTTTCCATAATGTTCTCTCAATTAGTTTCAAAGCGGCTCACTAACATATTGAGCCCTTGTAAGAAGAAATGAAAGTATGATGGAATAGTGCTCCAATTGGTTATTTTTTTTTTCTGGCAATTAAAACGCAATTTCTGTAGCTTTCTTTACTCCACGGGAAGACAACAAATACGTATTCACGCAACGGCAAATATTATATGGCACTATTTTTTCTATTAACCAGTAACACATACAAAATCTTTACATTTCCAAATGAAACTCTATATATTAATGGGTTACTCCAAAAAAAGTGCGGGAACAATTGCCCCCCCCCCCTAATGGCCGCGCGTGCATGAATGGAGATAAATATTTACAAACGTATTTCCTTATGTTGTTCCACATTTGATAATTTTTTAAGTTAATTTCAACTACTTTCTCACTCGGCGATTCTAGCCCGGGGCCGGTGATGCCTAGACAGCTCCCCTAGTTTTTTTAAGTGAAGGAAATAATTTAAGATATTATTTATATATTTTGAAAGTTTATAGTAAACTTATGATATAAGTTCAGTCTGCGTTCTGGCTGTCCCCCTCAGTTTATCCTTCTAGATCCGCCACTGATGTATGATAGTTTTTTTTCCATGTAACATACAGTATGCAGTAAAATAACACATATGAAGAATTATAATGCCATTGATATATAACACACATTGGTCAATATGCTCGACACAATAGATATTAATCTTAAATTCTAGACATTTCTCGTGCTTCAACTGCACAGCATTAGCTTGTTTGAGTGTTCCACAGGGTTTTCAGTCGTCTGCTGGTTGTAATGTTAAATGTAAGTTGAGTATCATCATTCCAGGCGTTTGCGATACCAACAAAAATACTGGACCCGTCCTAATAGAGTTATACAACAAAATTCTCAACTTGCATGCTGCACTGTACAATTTGTTCTTTTATTTATGTTGTGAACCCAGAGATATGAATGTTGTTTCAGACCATAATAGGAACAAGATTCACAATTAATAATCAGATCCATGTTAAAGTATTGTTCTGTATAATTCCATAGTAACAGATATGAAAATCAAATATTAGCGAAGCGTCACTGACAGTTTTTAAAAAAATTATTTTCATATATCAAAATGTTTTCAGAAATGCTTTATCTACGACAACGTCATGTAAAAAGTTTACAATCTATCCTATTGATACAACTCAAAGAAAGTGTAATGAAAATTTCAAAAGAAGAACTCACTGCCTTTGTAAAAAGCCAATTGCGACAATACTTTCAACAACTTCCGTTAATTATTCGTACCGAAATCGTACGTTCCATAATGTATCCACATCGAGATTTGACTGCCGTGAACCGTACGTACTCTTTCCAACATCGACGACAACTCCCTGGCAATTTATCCTTTGTCCTGGAAATATTATGGTCTCATGGAATGTCTTGTGTTTACAATGATTTGTATGCTTGCAGTCAAAAAGAACTTCAAAATTTCCTTCAATTTCTTGTTGGGAGCACGAATAATCTGAAAGAAGTGGGACTCCCGTACTCTAACCTCAAAGTTAGATCACCTGCAATCCAAACACTTATTTCGGATCTAATTACAATCAATGGGAACAACTTAAATACATTGCTTCTTGGTGTACATGCAACCGACGAAGTAATGAATGTAATTGGGGAAAATTGTCACCACCTTGAAATTTTAGACGTCGCAAATTCTTCAGTGACTAACATAGGAATTCAACACCTTATCCTAGTCTGCGAATGTCGTGCTGGCAAAAGCTCTTACTACACTGATCAAGTAGAATGTCTTCGTAACGTCTCAATAAGTATAACTAATCCATGTAGTTTATATGGTACAGAGTCTAACCACACATGCGATTACACATGGTACAAAAGAGCTCTTTGCCACACACTGAGAGAAGTGAATATTCATGTGACAAAAGTCAATAAATATGGAGTTATTATATTGATGAAATGTGCAGAGAAAATTGAGGACATTGGAATGCCACTTGATGATATCCTTCATGTTTTACGTAACCCAAATGCTTTCGACTTTTCTAAATGGAATTTAAATGTAGCAAGAATAGAAGATCTTGAGAAGAGCCATCACGATGTGCTATTAAAAGTATCCTCAGTGAAACGTCTCGTTAAGTTTGATGCAGTATATTGCAGCATAAAAAGATTGGGATATGTGAACTTCTTCAATTACTTTAAAGATTATGGAGAAAATTTAGTATTTTTACAGCTATCGCACCATGATAAAGAGTGCACACTGGATTTACCAAATTTGCTATTATACTGTCCAAACTTAATTACTCTGGAACTACATTTTGGTGCCTTTGAATGGAGAGAGACGAAACCCCTATATTTTCGGAATCTACAATTTGCTGTACTTTACATCACCATCTCTTCAAAAATTGCTACCCTCTTCTTGGAAAGTACTCCAGCTCTCAGATCCGTAATATTTGCCAGCATACCTGATGAAACTTTTCTTCCAACCCTGTGTCACAGAAACATATCAAATGATCTCAAAGTATTTTGTATTGCTGAAGGTCATATGGCTCTAGATAACCCGCAAAATATTTCCTTATTTTGGCAACGCAATCAGAATATACAGTACATCGGAAATGTCGATTGCAAGATAGAAGACCTTGGACTAGGTACTGAAATTGATTTGAAATTAAGCTGTAAAATCGATTGTTATGGGTATTGAGAAGAAATGTATGAACTACTTCTTTCAGTAAACCTGAGCATAGATAACCTTTTTGAAGTATTTAATTAATATAGCTCTGCAGCACAATTTTCTTCATGGTGTCGTGCGGGTTCATAGCCGCAGCTATAAAATATTCAAATCAAGTGAGGCAAAGGAACGGGATGACCAAAAACATCAAAATTTTCTGTGTAGAATACCAGTATAATACTCGCGCCGAGTCGTGAAGCTTCGGCTCTAAACCAATCATAGAAATATTTTGCTTGAGCTCCAACACATCGGAAAACTTCGGTACAATTCGTGGAGCCGCTTCCCGAGCGCACACTTGGGGAAACGTAGAACAGCTGAAATTCACCAACAATGTTGTCAAACTTTGAAGACATAGTAAACAAGTATAAAAAAAAGGCATTTAAAAATTACCAATAATAACACTGCACAACATTAACTACTGTAACAACTATTCTAAAATGATAACAGTAGCACAAATAGTAAAAACGAAAACATAACGCAACAAAAAAGAATTAACAAAACGGAACTTGGCGCCAATCCGACAACACTGTACTCTTGAGAGATGTTTTCCGTGTAGCGCGAGAGAAGACACTGACAAAATGTGATGGGTGGGGGTTGACGACTGGAACACACCCTCGTGTTCTATTGGCTGGTGAAATCGGTAGATCTAGGTCAAGCTTCACGACTCGGCGCGTCCGTAACCTGGCCAATCGAAAATTAAAACAAAAATAGTTGTGCAGCACAATTTTCTTCGAAGTGTCGTGCTGATTGCATAACCGCAGCTATAAAAATATTGAAGTCTCATGAGGCAAAGGAAGGGATTGACAAAAAAAAAAAAAAATGTGTGTTGACTACCGCTAACACGAAGCAACTTTTCAGCAACCCGGCCAATCGAAATTCCCCCTTCCCCCCAAAAAAATCGGCCCACCCTAGTAAGCACACCATTCAGCCACGGTGTCTCTTCGTAACATTTAGTGTATAAGTTGACTAAACATTCAATCCAATGACAGAACATTTAACCTATAATGACTTACAAAGGTTATTAAGAAATGGAATTATTGACGTTGCCTCTTAATATGTACGTTTTGGATTGCCAACTCATACTCAATCCCTTCAAGGCACTAGAAAGAAATAACAGGATTTTCAGAAATAGTTTGTAACCCTATCAAAAGAGAAAGCCTAATAAAAACAAAAATGCTTGACAGCCGAACACCCCCTGTTTTTGACACATAAAACAGTTTAAAGCTTAATAAACTTGTGTCCTCGTGGACTTGGGAGTTTAGGAAGGGCGCGGACAGGGCTTGATATGCAACCACCTTTCATGGTAAGTCCTGGATAGTTCAACACGAGCTATTGTGCTGCCAAAATGTCTTGAGCCGTGGCAAAAATGCGAACTAAAGCTCACATCCTCACACACCCACGCGTTGAGCCAATAAGGGTTCAGCTGTTGCTAAGCGAGAGAAAGCGAGTGGAATTCCTTCACCCGATAGCAGCGCTTGCAAAGAAAGACTAGGGATCAAGTCAATGTGGCATTAGTATAACAAACTGTTGCATATTACTTATACTTACAATGGGATAGTACTGAGTAAAATTCATAAACATACAAAAATCAGAAAAAATTACAAATTTGACCCATATGTGCACGTCAGAATGTTTAATTACGAATATGAAAAGACTAGTGTTAGTCGAAAATGCTTTCTGTAGCGTTTAGTCACTATCCAAAAACTGTTTACTGTTTTCAGATCCTGGAATTTCCTTTTTTGTAAAAAAAAAAAAGAAAAAGAAAAAAGAAAAGAAAAGAAAAAAAGAAAAAACGTACGATTTTGAGCAAAAATGTCAAACTTTAAGCCTAATACCCAACCTGATGGTCATTTTCAAAAACATTAAAATTTTGCAGAAATGTTACAGGGCCTAATACATAATTATGGAGGAGTACCCGTTCCCGAAAATCGTATTTTGTTTGTTTTTGCTCCACCTGATTATTGATCAACTTTATATTATACGAGGCACATGCCAAAGAAAAGGACCAATGTTTTGTTTAAAACAAGGAAGAAAATGATAGGAAAAGAAATGTATTGTGATTGATATACATGTACATACCTTGGCTATTTTTCTACGTAGTTACCATTAACTTCCAGATATTTCTGATAGCGTGACACAAGCTTTCGTGTAATTAGTGTGTAAAGATATGCCGTCTGATAGTGCAATCAGTCCAGAATTAATTTTTTAAGTACCTCAGTGTCGTTATAACGCTTCAATTGAAGCTAATTTTTCAGCTGAGGAAAAAGAAAGAAATCACTGGGGCAAAATAGAGACCTGCATGAGCCAATCTTAATATCTGGACTAATCTTACATTAAAAAGTTTCAGCTACCTAACAGTTTTTGAGCAACATCAAGGGAATAATCGGTAGTAGTAAAAAAAAAGTTATCACATAGAATTCCTGGTCAGGTGACCCAGGTTCACATTTCCATAGATCCGAAATTATGAGCATGCTTTAATCTCAAGTTATGTCCATAGTAAGTGTGATATGCAAGATCTTCACCTGTGGACAAGGAAAAAGATATTCGAATCATGAGTTCGACGTCGAACTGGAGTACATCCATGATACTGGAATAGAAAAGATTTAAGAACTTGTTTGGGAGGATTTTCTGACTCATGTATGATCAGGGTATTTTCATTCTTTTCACATCCAATACGTAGTGAAATAATAAATTATATACAATGAATAATAATATCATTCATTTATGGTCTTTATTGGACAACATACTCAAAATAATAGAAATTCATACAGCAGAAATCTATTTGAGAGGTTCACAGACTTACCAACTGTCGTCTTTTGGTTGATATATAAGATGCAAGTTGGGTTACTTCTCTCCAGGCGTTTGCGATACTAGCAAAAGTATTGGATCCGATCTAATGGCAGGAGGAATATTTTTGCTGTTGATTGTACAATAAAATTCTCAACTTGTATAATCCACTGTAGGTTTGTACTAGAAGTTGAGATTAAAATTACATGTTTATTAATGTTGGGATCTAGAGATATACCGTATTTACGCGTGTATGCCGATCCCCCGTGTAAGCCGCGCACCCCCAATTTCTGGAACGTTAAAATTAAAAAAAAAAAAAAAAAAAAAAACTCGTGTAATTAGCGTACATCAATTTTCTGAAGAAAAAGGTAGAATGTATTTTTCATCCTACTTTTAATTATTAAAATCGTTATACACAAAGAAATCCAACAATACTGTGATTATTAACAGAAATCACTCCCGTGCCTAGCTTTCTTCGTCGTCGTCGTTTCTCGAGGAGCTGTAGCACGTATCACCATCGGACTGAATAAAATCTTCGCTCCCATCGCTGGCATTGGAAATGCAGCATTTTTTAAAGCTGAGGACGACAAGATCCTCTGGAATTGAATTCCATGCTTCAATAATCCATTCGCACAAAAGGCGAAGTGCAGGTTTCTTAATTCGGCCAGTTGACGTAGTTTCGTGTACTGCAGTCGCCATCTATTCAGTGTACAGTCGCCGCAAGTGGTTCTTGAAAGGCCGGTTGATGCAAAGAGGAAAGATGAGCTGTAACTTGTAATTTTATATTAAAACTTTTCTACTTTTGTAAAATTACTCACAATATTCCAGTATTAGGTTAATAAAAACTCCCCGTGATTTTAAATGCTTGGTGGCTCAGTCAATTCTTCATTTCCTCGTGTATGCCGCGCACCCTGTTTTTTGACTTCGTTTTTGTACAGAAAAGGTACGCGGCATACACGGATAAATACGGTAAATGTTGTTTAGACCACTATTGGATCAGGATCCACAACTGATTATTAATAATGTGATCAACTTAAAATTGTTGTACTATACAATTCTATAGTGATGGGGAAGAAAATCAAATATTAGCGAAACAGTTTTATTTTCATATAACAAAATGTTCGGGCCAATGCTTCATCTACGACAACGTCACATAAAGACCTTACAATCTATCCTGTCCACACAACTTAAAGAAACTATAATGAAAATTACAAAACAAAAACTCTCTGTCCTTGAAAGAAGCCAAGGCGGGAATACTTTCAATAACTTCCGTTAATTGTACGTACTGAAATCATGCGTTCCATAATGTATCCACATCGAGAATTGACTGCCGTGAACCGTACGTACTCTTTCAAACATCAACGACTACTCCCTGGCAATTTATCTTTTGTGCTGGAAATATTATGGTCTCATGGAATACCTTGTGTTTATAATGATTTCCATACTTACAGTCAAGAAGATTTTCAACTTTTACTTCAATCGCTCGTTGAGAACACACACAATCTGAAGGAATTGGGTCTCCCTCACTTGAATCCGAAAGCAAGATCATCTGGAATCCAAACACTTATCTCGGATCTAATTATAACCAATGGAAATAACTTAGGAACATTATTTCTCGGTAACAGTGCAACTGACAAAATTATGAATGTAATTGGGGAGAATTGTCACCACCTTGAAGTTTTGGACATCGCAAATTCTCCAGTATCTAACATAGGACTCAGAAACCTTACTCTAGTTTGTGAATGTCGCGTTGACAATGGCTCTCACTACACTGATCGATTAGTATGTCTTCCTAACGTCTCAATAAGTACAACTAATACGTGTCACTTATATGGCACAGAACCTAATCACATATGTAATTACGCATGGTACAAAAGAGATCTCTGTTACACACTTAGGAAAGTGAAGATTCGTGACACAAGAATCAATAAATATGGAGCTATTATATTGATGAAATTTGCAGAGAAACTTGAGGACATTGGAATGCCACTTGATGAAATTTTTGACGTATTACGAAACCTAAATGCTTTCGACTATTCTAAATGGAATTTAAACGTTGTGCGAATAGATGACCTTGTGAAAAGTCGTCACGATGTGCTATCACAATTATCATCAGTAAAACGTCTACTTAAGTTAGATGTAGTATATTGCAACACACAAGAACTGCAATACGTGAACTTCCTTAATTACTTAAAAAATTATGGGGAAAATTTAGTATTTTTACAACTTGCCTTTCATTACAGTAAAATTTCACCGGATTTAGTAAATTTGCTGCTGTACTGTCCAAACTTAATTACTCTGGAACTACATTTTGGTACCTTTGAATGGAAAGACACGAAACCCCTATATTTTCGGAACCTACAATTTGCTGTACTTTACACCAATATATCTTCAAAAAATGCTACTCGCTTCTTGGAAAGTACTCCAGCTCTCAGATCTATAATGTTTAGCAACATACATGATGCAAATTTCCTTCCAACTCTGTGCCACAGAAACATATCAAAATATCTCAAAATATTTTGTATTGTTGATGGTCATATGGCTCTAGATAGACCGCAAAATATTTCCTTATTTTGGCAACGCAATCAGAATATACAGTACATAGGAAATGCCGATTGTGAGATAGAAGACCTTGGACTGGGTACTGACATTGATTTGAAGTTGAGCTGCAAAATCCATAACAACGGGTACTGAAAACAAATAGGTGAACTACGTTATTTAGGAAACCTGAATATAGCAGTGCATATGGATTTTTTGTATGTGAAAAGAAAACTTTAAATCTTAAACCTAGAATGATACTGGAAATTTATTTTCAGTTTTTATATTTCTATTGTGGTTTAAATCATGTATATTTTCTATGTATTTTTCATAAATGTATACGCAATGCTTACTAAAGTTATACAATCTTGACTAAAGATAAATGTGTTTGTAATGCTCCACTTCGTGATCGATTACAAGATTGTATTTATAATTATTTTATTTACTGTTTTATAGTTTCTTGTGTTCTGAAATTTCTTATTTGTGATGTTCAGTCGTTTATTCATTTAATAAGTTATTCTATATTGCTTCAATGTATGTATCTTACAAATTTTATACAGGCATTAGACAACTTGGATTTTAGTCTGCGCCATAAATTTACGATGTTATCTAAAAAAAAAAGAAGAAAAATTGTACGGGAAATATGAAGACAAGAGATTAAGATTCTCGAACTATGCGTATGAAATTAATTGGAATGAAATTCTAGAAGTTCTTGGGCCCATAGGGTCCTCATAATATTTCCTTCCAACCCGATGTTCCTGATGTCTATTGTATAGCTTCATATTAATGTACCCTCAAAATTTTAGTCTATGTGATCTGTGATTTTAGTTGTTTTAATGAAGTTTGATAGGTAAGCTATTTTCTGGGTTTGCATCTTCAGTCGTTGCGAGTAGCTGCGTTTATGACCCGTAAGTTAGAAATGAGGATATGTATTAATGAATATGTTTGATAGAAATGTGTTGATAATCAGAATAATACATGGTTATATTATTCTACAGATAATAAGTCGTGGCTATTAAGTCATTAAAGATATTTATATAAGCGTAAGAAGCAAATAATTAATTAAAGAATATTAATGAAATGGCGTAATTTATTGAATATGAATAATATATATAATTACTAGAGATTGGTTTGAAAACTGAATTGTCACACATGGTCATTAGTCATAGTATCAAGCTACCTCATAATGTTACTTAACCTAAGCTACCTAGTTAACTAATATACTTATCTGGAAATCCTAACCTAATCTAACCTATCAACTTAACCTAAAGCACAGAAGAATTAAAATACTTACCTGTCAGTGATGATTGTGTGGATACATGGGTACGTAGTGCTATACAATATGTGGGCCTGTTATTGGTTATATAGTTTCATCTGATTCGTGGGTGGAAGCTTTTGTTCCAACGGACTTGGAATCGGATACAGAAGACTCAGATGCGTTATATAATACTTTGCAAGATTTCCTCTTGCTGGCGACCAAATTATGGACTGGTGCCATCTCGTGGTGATGGCTATTTTCTTTATGAAGACTACGAGATGTCATCTTTATAATGCTTTTGGATGTGTCTATTCTAACTTCATTCTCTATGGAATTTCAGTGGTTCGATGGGCTGCAGACTTTCGATACTTCTGGAAACCATATGAATTAATGATGAACCACCATTGTCTGCTGTCCTAGAGCTCCACACAGCAGAAGGGGTACAGTTCATGTTGAATTCTATCAGTCTTTTATTTTGCTTTGGGGTATCGGGAAGGTGTGCTTTGGGGTATGGGGAGACGACTGGCGTGTGACATATTCAAGCGTCGAGTGAAGTGATTTGGTTAGTCAAATTGGCCACAAAGTCTGGTTAGTCAATGCAGCCTTCAGCCAGTAGTCTCCAGTAGTCAAAGTTGCTGTCTCTCCCTGTTGCTAAGAACGTCGGCCGGATTTTCGTTAGTAATGAGCAAATTGAAAGCTTCCTCTGAAATTTTGCGATGTATACATTTTATCAGGCATTTTAGTCGCACAAGGTATAGTGTAATAGAGACTTGTCAGGAACGTAAAAATATAGAACGATATGCAAGGATTGTGTTGTGTGCAAAGAAAGTTACACTGGATACACTTGTACAGCCACTCACAAAAGTATCTCCCCTCTATGTTCTCTAATTCCATTACTTGGGGTCCAGGTCATTTGCAGTTGTGAGAACGCCTAGACAGATGCAACCCAACTTACACGTAAATTTCCTCGGAACTACCGCAGTTGGTAGCACTGAGTCAAATCTTTATGCAAGTAAAATTGTGAGTAGATGATTCACGAAATATTTCTCTATTCTGAGATGAATCTCTCTGGTTCAGAGCCTGTTGTCCAATGAATATCATATGTTAATCTCAATATTGCTGTGTATGTAATATATTGTTTCATTATATACTGTATATTCAAAGAAATGAAAACACTGATCACACATGAATCAGAAAATGCTTGAAAGTAGCTGAAAATATCAAATCTTGAACAACTGCTGGAAATAAGGTTGTAAATCACTGTCTCCGTTGACAGACCTTCCCCAA
The DNA here is from genome assembly GCF_964235325.1 of Thermobia domestica. Lineage (NCBI taxonomy): Eukaryota > Metazoa > Arthropoda > Insecta > Zygentoma > Lepismatidae > Thermobia > Thermobia domestica. The sequence goes on along the minus strand of NC_137456.1, from coordinate 21,428,262 downwards.
TTCTCCTTATTCGAAAATCTTTTTCTTTATAGGGAAGAGAAAATCTTGCTTATCACACTGAGTATGCATTGAAATTGAAATTGAAACTGAAACAGGAACACTTGAAATAGTTTCAGCCTGGCCGTGATTCGAACCCTTGTCAATAGAAGTTGAATGCGCTAACCACTCACCTACTTTGCACCCGAACTAATACCTAGTTAAAATAGTTTTATGGAAAAATATAAACAAGACACTCAAATATAATAAAGACAAACAAATATGAACAAAATATAAATAAAAATATAAACAAGAAAATATAAGCAACTTGTGTGTCTTAATGACTTACTCGCGATTTCCTTATTTAACTCAAAAGCAAGTTATATAGACGTTCCTCAGTGAGGAAAATATCACAAAACGTTCTTCAAGTTGAGGCTACGACATTGGCAGAACCGTAACTTGTGGGGGGCAACTTACCCCCAGAGAAGCTCCCCGCCGTTCGAGAGGGCCCATTTTGAGACAAAACTTTCTTACCCATAGTTTACCCGAAAAGATCAAGCACTAATTATAGGTTAAAGTCAATACTTAAGAGCTCTAATTGTTGGCAGTCACTTTTTTTTCTTTCGTTTTTTTTTTTTTTTTGTTAGTTGATCAACGAACTTGCGGATACATAAATATAAATGCTCAAATCTAAATTATTGCATTATATTATTGCAACGAGCATCAACGTGATTTACTATTAGGAGTTACCATGATGCACTAATGTTAGTCTTTTATTAATATTATTATTATTATTATTATTATTATTATTATTATTATTATTATTATTATTATTATTATTATTATTATTTGCTTATGCCCTTCATGCAACTTAAAATCAATCTCACATAAAGCACTATATCATTCCTGATTGAACATTATTTTGAAAGTTCTCACATAAATAGATAAAGTAAACAATTGGAACTTAACACTTCAAGAGTTCAAAACATGTCCTCGTTTTCATTTTCCTCAGTTTCTGAGGACGATTAATCAATCTCGATGACATCTTTGTCTCCATCAAAAATATTTTCCACACACGATAACTTTGTTCAGTGTCCTGGGAAAACATTATTATTATTATTATTATTATTATTATTATTATTATTATTATTATTATTATTATTATTATTCAACAGGCTATCTGTCTATAATGACAATTTAAAACTTTTTTTTTAAAAAAGGAAGTGATTAAAAAGCATTCTATTAAGTACCTAAATCCTCATATGTATTAATGTATGCAGGTTAATATCTGAGTAATAAAGCTATCGTTATTAATTTCCTGTGTATAGTATCCTAATTTGTAGTTTGTCTAGTTTTTATACACGTGACGAGTCACATTAAAAAGAAACTGATCAATTATATATTGATCTGTATAACTATATCTTAAAGTTAGAAATAATATACTTACAAGCAGAGCAGATAAACAGGCAGAATCTTTATTAAGTCTATTACTAATATTACATATTATTATTAGCAATAATAATAATGATAACTAAGTCCCTGGCGCAACAGCCTTTAGAAGGCCTGGACTTACGGCACTCATTTCTGTGGGGTAATGTGTTTAGAGGTCTGCACGGGCGCGGGCTACTATGATAACCGTAATGGGGTTAGCCATACTGAGAGCTTTATACAGTTCTACCTGAGTTGGAGCGACAACGCCGGAATCTAGTTACAATGAAAGATTTATGGTAGGAACAAGTAAACCCTTAGATCTTGACCTTCGAGGAAAAAAATGGTTGTTTTGTCGCGTACTATAGAACAAGAATGAGTCGTGGACCTATTTCAGTAAAAAATGTCTACCATTAGAGGTTCTACAAATAATATTTATTCGTATAGCTTTGAGATGTATCAATATTGTCCCCTTAATAATTTTGTCATGTATGTAATGGGCCCATGGATTAACTAACGTGTTATGCCCCAGCATTGGGTCTAACAGTGTCTCTCGAATTTGTAAACTGTAATTATGTTTAGTTACTTCATTATGATATTTAACAGGTTAATATGTTTAATTATTTGTTATATTTACTGTTTAATTCCTCAAGTTCTAACTTTATTATGTTAAATGGTTAGGTTATTATTGATCTGTACCTAATTGTTTTATTAATTATTCAAACTTCCGATTTAGAAAGAAAAGTAATTACGTTACTAGAAGAAGAAGAACAAATGAGAATAAAAAAGAAAGTTTTTAATATATATTGTAAACAACTAATTGTAATACTTGAAGTTAACTTTTAAAAAAAGAAAATATTTAACAAAATTTCTAAATATCTGAAAAGATATTTAAAAGAATAAGTAAATCTGAGAAGTACCACGTACTTATTCATAATAACTTATTGAATTTTGACGGTGAAATGATACTATTTAATATGTCAAGCTAGAAGGTTCATTCTAGGGGCTTAGGCCCTTCTTTCTGTCGTCAGCCACCGAACAATAGCTTAAAATGTAGTCTATATATAATCTAATTCATAAATAATATCAAAATTCCTGTGCTAGTAAATTTTGAATATAAACAAAATCCTATATTTCAGTACCTTAGCAGTAACAACATATATTCAATGACTATATTGTGTAATCACTAAGTATATGACAACATAATTCTCGTAATATCATTCTTCTTTCAATGTTATATCTTGGGATATCAGCATATCCAACGTTGTAAAGAAGGTACCGAACACCTAATATTGAATATTAAAATAATAATATGAAAGACACAAGGTTATGTTAATGAATATGAATATTATGAATTTGAATGAAAATGGTTACTTTTAATGAATATGAATATTACGAATTTGAATGAAAATGATTATGTAGTTATACAATGAAACGTTAATTTAATGGAGTAATTATTTATATGAAATGAATTTTGAACCTTGTGGAAAGTAAAATAATAATAATGATTAACTGTTAGGTACCTATCGATATGCTGTTTTATTCATAATAGAAGATCGTTAGCAACCTGTATAATTTTGTTAACTAGCTGAATGTAGAGAGAGGATTATTTGTTGTACTGCTAATAATAAATACAGTAAACTTCCAATATACCGTATGTAAAACACAAATTTGGACGATTTGGAAAAACATTCTATAAATATGTTTCTTTTGCTTTAAACTCTTGTACTTGTACACAAAACAGATTAATAATAATAACGCAGTCAATATGAGAGTTTCCTTATAAATTAGTTAAGTCGCGGTGTTCATTGTCCCGCGCGATGTGATTGTTTCTTGGTTGTTGTTACACTTAGTATCTCCACACTTACCTGAATCTTCTGAGAAGACTTTTCCACGTCAGAACGCGTGGTGGCGACCCAGGCAAATCAAAATATATATTAAAACATAGTACGAAGAATGTTACAAAAGGAGTTAAATTTAGTCAAAGCGCAGCTCAAATTTGGCGTAACCAAGCCAGGATTTTAATGTTGGAGGTAATAAGATGTAATCGCACCAAATATCAGTTATTCTGTGGATGAATGAATGTAGTGAAATATATAATGATGTGCTACGGTGAAGAGAGAGGTGCTGAAGTCTCTAGAAACTGTGAAAGAAATGGAAAATAAAGAAAAGGAACTTTTTAAATGTTGTAATGAGCTAATAGTTGCCATGAAGAAATGTGGTAAAAGGAAAGTGAACTCTCGCGATAAGACTATTATTTGCGATGAATGTAAAAATGTTTTCCATTACCGGTGCCTGAATCTTGACGAGGAACAGTGTGAAAATATGGGTGATGATGAGGCTAAATGGACATGTGATAAGTGTTCCTCGAAAGCGTCCAAACAACATGAAGGTGAAAATATTGAAGCCATAAATGAATTGGATGACAACGAAAGTAATAAAAGTGATGAGGAAGAACAAACTGAAGAAACAAAGAACCATGAAGAAAAGGATGAAAAGAAAGAAGGAAGTACGATTTGTAAAGAACAGTCACTGCTGAGACCAAAAAGTCCGGATCAGAGAAAAGACAAGGACGTATATACTTTAATGAAATTTGTGGAAACCCATAATTCTGAAGAAACCACGAATATACCAATTGAAGTAAATAACCATCAAATGTTATTAATGATAATGCGACAACTTTCAGAATGTAAGTCGGAGATTTTGAATGGCATAAATACTTTCACTAACCGACTGGAAAATTTCAGAAAGGAATTAAGGGAAGAAATAAAGAATGATTTAAATGCTGGAGTTGAAGATATGAAGAAGGAGATTACAGAAATACCCAAGAGAAAAGAAGATAGTATGAAGAACGCTCCTGTAGAGACAACCAATGGAATCGACGACATAGATAAGTTGGATGGAAGAATACAAGATGAAATTTTGTCAGATAAGAGTACGAAAACTTTGAATTGGCTAAATGAAAGATCTCTTAAGAAGATAAATAAACCTAAAGAAGAGATCCAAATACAAGAGATGGGAAAAAGAAATATGATAATGAGCAAAGATAGAAGCTGCAGAAAAAGACAAAAGAAAATAAGGGGAAGAAAAAGCAGAAACAGAAAAAGAAAAACGAAGACAAAAGTAGACATTAATCTCAGAAATTCGAAGCGGAGAAAAGGCAAAAGAATAGATTTTGGTGTTAGATATGTAAAGAGTAAACGAAAGGAACGAGGAAACCGAAAGAGCAAGTTAATGTATTGGAAGAGAAGAAAATTCAAATTTATAACAATTTTGATCGGTGCAAACAAGACGAAAACAAGAAAAAGTCCAGAAGGAAGAAAACAGTGGAAAAGTCGAAAAAGTAAAGTAAAGAATGCACAATACAATAAGATGTGGAAACATCATAGGAGGAAAGGACAAAAGGAGAAGAAAGGCATAATTGGAAGAAATCGAATGAGAAGGAAAGAAAGACAGAAGATATACAAAGTAAGATTCATTTCGCGCAGAAAGAGGAAAAAACGGTGAGAAATAGATGACGTTTCATATTTGTTTTCTTGTTGCTTTGTTATTATTGTTCCATTTTTGTTATTATTGTTCCATTGTTTGATATTTTTAATGAATTGTCAACTATATACTCACATTCCAATATAACAACAAAATTCTGAAAAAAAATCTATTTCAAAATTTAATTTAAATTGTTATGATATCTAATTGTGAAATTTAAATAACTTTTTGAAAGAGAACAAGGAAAGAAGTTGCTATCAGGAAGAAAAGATTATGAAAATATAAAGAAGTTGATTTTGTTTGAAATTTCATATAGATGTTCACACTTAGTTGCTCCCTACCTAGTTATAAAGTTGTGAAGTAATTGTGTTCATCGTCGTTTTACAGGATATGTCCAAAGGAATCAGAGAAAATTCATGAATGTGAAGTGTAAAAAAATTTTAACAAATTTTTTTTGTCGGCAGGAGGGAAAACTGTTATGCCCCACTACTGGCATTAACAGTTCTGTTTTATTTGTTAATCATGAGTTCATTATGACTTACAAAAATATTTCATTTCATAAGTTAATGTGTTTATATTTTGCAGTTCATAATTAAGGATGATTTATTATTTATTTAATTTTCTAAAGATGGCATATTTTCAGTTATTTAAGAGGTTGTGTTAATATTTATCTGCACCGAAAAATTAGTTATTTATTCAACATTAATTAATAAAAGGATTTAATTGTCCGAAGAAGAAGAAAGATTTAAGATTTAAATCGATATAAAAAATGAAGAAATTCAATAAAAAAAGAGAAAGAATTAATTAGATTTCATGTTGATTTTGTTATTCGTAAAAGTGTCAAATAGTTCAAGTGCCGAATCCAATTTTATTAAAACAACTGACAGGGATTAATCTTCAAAGTGCAAACGTAAAGATCTGAAATTTTATAATTAATTATATGGCATACAAGCAAGTAATTAACATGGTGCACTAAAAGTTCTTTCTAGGGGCTTAGGCCCTTCTTTATCACCGTATGCCACCTAAAAGATATTAAATATGTAGAAAAAGTAATCAAAATATAATTCAAACTTCAAATCAAAATTTCAGTGTTCTTTGGTGTCTGTTTATGTACGAAATTAAGGTAGTTAGAAAGACTGGGACATCTTCATACTTTCCTTATGTAACAGTTAAAGCTAGCAAATATAATTATCGGCATATTAAATATCGTAAATATTAATGAATATAAAATTAGTCCTGTTGTACGAGATATCTATTTTGTCTTTACGATCAGCGGAGTTAATGACTGATGGGTGGTACCAAATATTATTCTTGTATGCAAATTATAATATATGAATAGTATGCAAGGCTATGCTAGTCGAGATGATTATTATGAATAATAATAGTATGTGAATATATGTAATACTCAAATGAAGATGATGATTATTATAGTAAATGAATGAATTAAATGAATTATGTGTGTAAGACTAAGCCTGACCTTGCCGAAGACTTTGAAAATATGATAATAATGAAACACAATAGGTACCCAGTCGTCATGCTGCAAAGTAACAAAAGGGATATCTTCGAAATAGTATATTTTATACGTTGAATAAAAATGAATGAGACCTTTGTGCCGATAAATTACTTAAATCAATTACTGTACATGTAAGGAATACCTAAATTCATGAACAACTTCCAAATAAAATAAATATAAAAAATGTTTTAAAACATATTTCCATGAAACAATTTCAGTGAAAGTGACATGATGTCATATGCTAAACTTAGAGCACGAATGTCGTAAACATGCATGTATTTCGGCATGAAGCGTTTGTAACTCTGTTTGAGTATAAATTTGTAAAGCAATGACAGTAACATTTTATTTTATTTTATTGCTAACTAGTGAATTATTCAATAATTGTATCATCCACGGAAATTAGTTAAGTCGCGGTGTTCATTGTCCCGCGCGATGTGATTGTTTCTTGGTTGTTGTTACACTTAGTATCTCCACACTTACCTGAATCTTCTGAGAAGACTTTTCCACGTCAGAACGCGTGGTGGCGACCCAGGCAAATCAAAAAATATATATATGTGTTTAACCATAGTACAAGGCGCATTAGCTAGGCAAAGCGCAACTCAAATTTAGCGCAGCTCAAACGGAACCGCAGACCTTGCCGTGCGGGAGGCATAAGGATTAGGAGGAAGTTGGAAAGAGGGGGCACAAGACTTAGAAAATCAACTTTTTCTAGGGGGCCCAAATAAGCTTATTAATGCGTGCTCCCCCAGAAAAGAATCTAAGTTACGGCACTGGTCATCGGTTGCAGGGATGGTCTCGATTTATATTACTTTCGTCTGTACCATAACTTGTAATTTCCAAAGAAGAAAAGATCTATCCGTCTCCCTTAGCCTATCCGGCATAAAAGTGGGACGTAAAACTGAAAAGATTTCATTTCATTTCAAAATCGAGCTCCTTGCACGTTTCCATTACAGGCGAGCGAGTGTTTGGAACAAGCAATTGTTCATTCTTCAAGAACTTAAAAACTACTGAGTTTACTTATCGTTTCAAAATGTCTCGAACAATATTATTTTCCACTTTTGGGTGTTCCGTTGTCTTTCTTAGTGGATAATGGTAGTTGTTTTGTTTCTAGTAAGTGCAAGGAAAAATGAAAGAATATGGGATTAAAATCCATTATGTTAGTCCGTATCATCCAAAGAGTTCTGTGGTGGAGAGAATTCATAGAGAAACTAATCGTTTGTTTAAATTGTTGTGCAATGATAACCATGTAACGTGGGAGAAGTATATTTCCCAAATTGTTATTTTACTAAACTATTCTCTGTGTAGCAGTTTAGGAGTAAGTCCAGCAAGTCTTCATCTCAATGTAAAACCGCAATATTCTGTATTTCGGCATTTCGGAATAGTTATAAATGATGAATATGATGAAAATGAACCTCTAAATTGGGAAAATAGACTTATAATGGCTGATTTTTGTAGAAAAGAAAACGTTAGAAAAAGAAATGAAAAATATAATAAAACACAAGAAGGTAAATATGTTATAAAAGAAAATGTTTGGGTTTTTTGCTTCAAAGTCATCTTAGTTCAGCTGTAGATAAGAAAATTAGCAAGTTTTTTCATTCGTATAAGGGGTCTTTACTTTGTAAACAAAAGGTTACAGATAAGGTGTTTAAACTGATAGACGCACTTACTGGTGAATCATTAGGAACTCATTCAATAGATCGTATGAAAGTTTGGAAACCAACTTCGAAAACTAAACAACTTTGGTTAGAACTTGCCAAAAACATGTACATGATAAAGAATTAGAGTCCATAACTCCAAATTGTCTAAATGTAGATTTGTGTGAACCTGAAACAACAACTCATATGAATTTTAGTGATGTTGTGAAAGTAAATTAGTCTGTATTTAATTGTAGCAAGAGCTGAAACGAAAATATCGTAAAGTTAGTGAAAAGATTGATAGAGTGTGATCAATATTTGAAATATTTAACAGATGAACTTAATTGTTCCAGTTGTGCTTTGTCATTTACACTAAACCACCTTGTGAATTCTAAACTTAGTAAGTTAGGATAAAAAAACGTAAATACACTTCGATGTGTTTATATATCGTTTTGAGGTTAGTAGGCGTCCGTGACCCACTATGTGACTTCCGGGCGGTCGAAGCCTTTTATTCAATAAGGAATAATATTGAATAAAAGGCACTATTCATTGTGTAATGGATATTTGAAAAAAAAACTAATTACAATAGAGTTAAATTTTATATAAGTAATTGTGTTATGTAATAGTGTTAAGTATTTTGTAATGCATTAATAACTATTTTAAGTGTTTGAGTTAGTGCATACTGAATAATAATACAGAATGCTAAATAATACTAAATATTATTAAATAGAATTAAACAAAAGTAATAGTATATTAAATTTAGGATATCATGTTGTATACGAAATAATGTGAATGAAAACTATTAGTGAATATTAATGTGTTTACCATTATACTTCTAAAAGAAACACATTGAGACTTTATGGCCCTCGTAAGTTCCGAAAATCGTTCTAAAATGGCACTAGCGTTTTAAATCGTATTTCCGAGTGAACTTTAAAAACTTGTATACGTCACCCAAAGTAGAAGACTAGGGATTAACCCTTTAAAAACCTATGAGTAAATGATTTTGAAGAATTGTTTAACCCGAGAAAGCAAACGTGTCGTAAATTTTACGAGCGAGTTGTATTATTTTGATGTTCACTCCCCTCGCCTGGCGAAAATTGACTCGTCCGCTGAATTCCGTTCTCTATTAAGCCTGCATTGTTGGACTGTATTTACTTTGCTCAGATTTCGGCTGTATTTTTATATGAACTCGTTAACCGCTCGTAAGATTTACGACACGTTAGGAATAACGCTTGGATTTTTGTACGTTGTTTACTATTATTTTCTACTTCTAGAGTGAACTTACAGATACATTTTAGTGAAAGTATTGGTTTTATTTTATAGTATTTATTCAAGGAAAGTTAAAAAATGAATCGAACGCGTATTGATGGCAGTGGCCTTATCGAGACTTATAATGCAACGAAAGGAGACGTTGATGCACTGGACCAAATGTGTGATCAGATAACGTGCAGACGTAAGACCAAACAATGGCTCTTGTGTGTCTTCTTTGGGATGATAAACATAACCTTGGTTAATGCATACGTCATTTATGTTCAAAACGTTGTGAAAATGGGTCAAAAGCCTCTTTCTACAAGAAAATTCGCCATGAAAACTCAGAGCAGTCTTATTGAGCGATGGCTCCAAGAATGGGTTCAATACTCAAAATTGCCACGAAACCTCCGGCAAACCATTGCTGAAATCCTGAAAATACCGATGCCATAGAAGAATGTTGTCCAGTCCAAAAACCAACCTCGCACAAATTGTGGGATTTGCCCATCACCCAAGAGGAGAATGACGTCAATGTATTGCTGCCGCTACAACAGGCCGATCTGTTGAGAACATCATGGGAAGTGCTGTGTGTACTGCGCGGAAAGAGTTTGAACAACCAAACTGGCTGCAAAAATGTTCACTAATATGTGTTCTTACGAACTGTAGCTATAAAAGTCCCAGTTTGTAAAAGGATATGTATATAGTTAAGTTTTTGTAACCAGTCGTAAATACTACGATACGTTCGCTTTAACCTAACTTTTTGAACATGTTAGCTTTCCAGGGTTAAATATCTCATACACTAGTGCAGTGAAGTGACCAGTGGTGCAGGGTTCGTTTATTTTTCAGTTCCTTCAAAACAAACATCTTGTCGAGCGCCTATAGAACATTAAAGGATAACTTATTTATTATTAGTTAAAAAATTCTTAACTTTCTAAGTAAACCTCGTACAAAGGCAGCTCTGAGAAATTTCTCTTCGCAAACAAACAAAAGTGTATATGTATGTGTACGTCTTTGCGACGCAGAAAATCCTTTCGCTTCTACAAATATGGTTATAAAATTTACTCCCTCTGCATTCTTAACCACAGTGCTTCATGGCTATTTTTAATTATTACGTTATCCATTGCGTGGCGTTGGTCGCTGGGAGCATCGGAGTGAGGAGGGACTGGCAACAGTGAATTCAGTCTGTGATGGACGATGGTGAAAGAAGTTTGGTAACACAATGTTGTTGACGTCTCAATGAAGGAAATTCTTAAATTGTCATTTCAAATAATTTAAAAAACAGTGAAAAAAACTGAAATTCATCAAGTACAATGAAGCTCACCAAAAGGTCAGTTTTTTACCTGAAAACATAGGCTGGACACGGACAATTAGAGAGATAAGTATAGCAAAAGTAGGGTTTTCCCTCTAAAAAGGAATTTACGGGAACTCAACGGGAACCGCGAGTTGAGCTAAAGGGCCTTAGTTAAATATAAAATCGTACGATTAAAATAAAAAATAATTATCATGACTGTGTAGTGATATTTAATTGAAACATATATAAATTTCTACTTATGCATGATATCTTTGTGTTTCTTTGATTTCCTGTATGTATGAAAACGAAGCGTTTTAAGCAAACAAGTAACTTCAAGTTCCGTTTATACGGGTAATTTAATATGTGGTGTTAACGTTCTAAATACAGCTTAATATTGTGCCCTTACACTGGGTTACACAAGCACATTCTGGTCTCCGAATTCTGGGTTTAGTAGGTTGGAAGTGGTGGTTGTGACAGGTTAACTTTGTGGGTGCCACTAGGTGTATCTGTGCGCGGGTCCGGTATGCAATAAAGACGGTACTATTGCATGGTGGATCCGGGCGGGGTGTAGCTGGGGGGACCCACAAGGTAAACAATAGTGCAAGGCTATTATGACAGTAATGTTCCTAACCACTGAAGTCAAAATAAGTACCTGTACGAAAGTACTATCTTATCACTCACCCACTCGCCTACATTTTAATAGTGAAAGTAGCGGAATGCTTCAAGTGAGGATTAAACAAATACCGCCAGAATGTCTAGCCACTTTTTGCGTAAAAATTCTTATTTCTGAAGGTCATTTAGCCTATTTTCTTCAGAGATTGTTGGCCACACTGCCTAGGTGCTCTTCAATATTTCAATATGACTTTTATCAAGAGATTTGGGACAATAATGCCATATCATGTGCAATTTATTTATGCTATGAAACTGATATTGTGAAGAACTAAGGGCCTTCAGTACAATGAAATTAAACTTCCGCTAATTTTAGAGTTTTCTGTAAGATCGTCAAAGCAAATAAAAATATTCGAAAATCAAAAATGTAGTGCACTAGACAATACGATTTTGCATGTGATACCTTTACCACAATTCCCCTATGTGTTTTTCGTATGCTGCTATTTACAGAACCCGTAAATAATGCTAAACCTATCCACAGGTGCAAATCAAAATCAAATAGATGAGTTATGATAACGGTATCACATGCAAAATAATATTGTCTAGTTCACTACGTTTTTTCCTTTTCGAATATTTTTATTTGTTTTGAAGACATTACAGAAAAATTTTAAAATTAACGGTAGTTTAATTTCGCTGTAGTGAAGACCTTTAAAGTCGAAAGTAAGTTTTGCATGCTGTGGGCACTCCAAAGTGGCATAGATGGGTGAAAATAGTAGTGGTAGAGTACAGGATGTTTCAAAACAATTACCTGCTTTTTAAAGTCCATATGTATTGATAAAAACACTACAAAAATGGGAAAAATTGCAAAATATAAAATTATCAAGTTTTGGCAATGCTATTACAAATATTCTATGTAATAGACTTTCGCGGACTCCGCTCAAACGTTTGCCAAATTGTTTTTTACCATTTTATCCAGGAGGCCGACCTGGACTCTTACCTTTGCACAATTATATTCTCATTCTTCAAATTGGCAATAACAGTGACAAATGATTGCGAGTGCAGGCGGATCAATGCCAAACGCCAACGGAAAACACGCTGGACCTAAATTACTGACTCAGTCTTTGCAAACTGCAGCACACAAAACGCCTTCTGCTGAGCGGAGACCACGCCCATTCAAATAACACTCATTTTCTTGCCGGCACCATTCAAAATCTAGTCATTCTTTTTGAAACACGGTGTATTATACAAGAAACAACGGATAGAAACACACGATTAGAAGAACAAAAATGCACTTTTATACAGAAACAATACTTTACACTGAAAACACTGTTTTTCATTATGCTTCCTGACATTACAGAAGGAGTGAAATGGTCCTTGGAAAGATGTGATCACCACAGAACGAGATGTACGCTCTGCGACGTGGTATCGTCCTGCTCAGAAAGTTGGCAAAGGGTTGTTGTCATATGAAGCTCCATTATTCCACCAGTGCTGTTGACAACTGCTGAACGGTCCTTGGTGCATCTGGACGTACTGCAAGACGTCTCGCCATAACATCCCAAATATGCTCCATGGGATTCCAGTGGGAAAACAGACAGGAAAGTTCATTCAACAAATGTTATCACGTTTCAAGAGCTCCGCCACCTACGTTGCTCGCTGTTGTCGCGCATTATCACGTTGGGACCCCTCTGAAAAGACGCACGTGGGGAAGAATTTCTCATACAATGTCACAATAGCTTTGACCGGTGAGTATATCGCGTTCAACAATTGGGGGGTCGGCATGCTGATGCAACATTATACCTCCTCACAGAAGAACACCGGCCCACCAAAATGATGATGTTCGATAACGTTTCTGGTTTCATTTCGTTTTCCTACTTTTCGCCAAATCGCTACTCAAACTGAATCCGCAGTCTTCAGAGAAGAGACCCTTCTTCTTGGTCCAGTTGTAATGTTCTTGGCAACAGTGCAAACATCCGCCGATGTGCGGGTAAAAATATAACGTTGTGTCCATCAGACAAAGAGATCCCCCTCCATGAAGGCGACTGTGGAGCGTAGGACTGAGGGACATGAAGTTCTCTTAGATGTGATCGCAATCGCACTTGCTACTTGACGTTGGTCCCTTATTGCCTGTTTCACAACCTAGCAGTCGTTGTCTGCTGTAGTTGACCATAGTCGATCATTACATTTGCTTGGCATAGCATTGCTGTGGTTTGGAATGCTCCTCATGTACAATGCAGTCGGCAATACGAAACTCCTGGGTCATATTTGTCACACGTCATCTTTCTTTCAGTTTCCTAGTTATTCTTCCCAGTGTGAAGTGACTCAAATGTTGTCTTCGAGCCATGTTGTTGTTAGTAATACCACCACAAAACATCTTAACAGCTCTCTGATTAACACAGTGTCTCGTCCTTCTGATTCAAATTGGGAAAGTAGACCCGTTTGGAGCTACGGTCACATCTTGGAACGTCTTTCTCCTTGTAAATGCGTAGGAAACCTCTGGTAACATGCCACAAGGGCTTTGATTCATTTCCACCAACTATGCTATATTTTCTGTTACTTTATCTATCTCGTCTTTAAGCTCTGGATACCAATGTATATAGAAATATAGTGTGGGCCATAGTTATATATATGATGTTTCAAAGACTATGGTAAAGAAAATAGTAACATGACATGAACACGAAATTGAACATACACACATTACTCCGATAACTTTCCTTACAAAAAATTTAATCTCTGTTCTTCACGGCCTGGAGCACCAAATGTACCATCCAAATTGACAAGTTCCTAGAGACGAAGAACAACATTGCCAGAAGCAGCTTAACAGACCTATACTGGTATATTGTGGAACTCTTCTGTGATAGCTTCTTGTACTTCGGCCAGAGCAACGTTGTTACAGGCAGCTTGACAGACCTATACTGGTATATTGTGGAACTCTTCTGTGATAGCTTCTTTAGTTCGGTCAGATTGCGTATGTGATGTTGATACTTTGTCCTTTAAAACAGTCTGTAAGACAAAGTCAAGTGGTGTTCAAATCAGGAGATCGAGCTGGCCACTCCGCAAATCCACGTCGACCGATCCAGAGGTTCGGGAATATTTCGTTCAGTCACTCTCATACTTGTATGGCATGGACGGTTCTAAGTCCAGTAATCGTTATCCTCATTCTCAGGCTACACAGTGTTACCATATCGAAACTTTTCGTCTCGAATTACAAATACTACAATCAGTCAAACCTCCTATACATAATTACGGGCCACCCTGTACTCATCTCCGTCCATTGACATCTAAGAAACTGAACCAGTTGAGATTAATATTGTGGAGAACTATATAATACCTAATTTGTTTTGTTTAATGGTTCAAATTTCTTAAAATTTTCCATTTAATGGATGGATCTGAGAGTTTTTACCTTTCCGGAAAACAAAAATTGACGATTCTATTGGTTCTCGAGTTATTCAAATTTCTTAATAGTATATTTTCATCCGGACTCACTGTATACGTATATGAATTTACTAGAGTAAAACATCGAGGCAAAATGTATGTCTGTAATTCTTTAAGACATTGTAGCGTTGCAAAAGCAGATATGAACAGAACAGATTACAACTATTATTGACTTTCGAATCTTACTTTAGGAATAACATTCGAGAATCAAAGAGCTTTTGAATTTGCAATTATGTCTTATAAACTGTTTATGTCTTTTAAACTGTTCCCGAAGTAGCTGGTTATACTGTATATTCTCTCTCATTAAAATCACGCGGTTAGCCTTATAAAACTGTGCGTCCATGTAGCCGTTCGTCGGTTATTCCATAGTATAACTCTTGAAAGAGAGTGGAGTTTTTAATTTTATTTATTTATTTATTTATTTATTTTTGGTAATATATAGCTAGAGCGATTATTTTGATGCGTGTAAGAAACATTCGTTCCGCCCTTTGTTTTCAAGATACAAGATTGAAATTTTTCATACGTATTATGTACATATGAACATGTTTTTTTTATTTTTTTAAAAATCAGATCCTTACATGAACCCAGGCCTAGGCCCGAGGGGCAAAGTGTTTTGGCAGGATTTTTTTTAAATCCTTGTTTTTCCCAAATTTTCCGCTTTAAATGTATGATACGCACATGTGAGTGGTACCGTTGGAAATAGTTCATTATACTGAAGAAAATGGCGTTTGAACCATACTGTAGGTCAAATAGTGATGACAGAGTACATTTTCAAGTATGTATATAATACGTCACCTTCCGACTTTCGAAAACTTCTCCCGACCTTAGTACTCAAGATACAATATTGAAATTTTGAGCAGATGTTACGAAAACAATAACGTATTTTTTTTAATTGAATTCCCTATATGAGCCCAGACCGGGCCATATGGGGGCAAAAATTCGGAAAACTTTTTTTTTTGAGAAATCTACCGGTTTTTCCAATTTTCCCGTTTCTGATGTATAATAGGGACAAGTGAGTGGTACGGTTGGGAAGTATGCTCTATCCTGAAAAAAAAAAAAAAAAACGAGGTATGAACCATGATCCTACGATAAATAGTAAGGAAGCAATAGCTGTTTGAATGAAAGTTAAAAATTTTTCTCAAAAAGTGGAAATCCTAAAATGGTTAAATGAAAACACATTACAGGTTTGTGTCGACAATGACTGTTGGTAGTGGTGCACTTGGGCAAACTTCGCAATACGTGAGGAGTGGTAGAAGAGCAATGCATAGTGCAACTCAAGCAAAACCTCCCACAGTTTCTGTTAGGGATGGCCACAGAGTTCCGGTTTCGGCGGAACCGGTTCTCGAAGATCAGGTTTTCAGAACCAATTCCGGAATCGGTTCAAAACCTGGATCAAAAATTCGGTTCCAGAACCAGATCTTAGGAACCGGTTCCAGATCTGGATCCGAAAACCCGGTTCTAGAACCGGATCTTGGGAACCGGTTCCGTTCAGATCCGAAAACCGATTTCACCAGGAACCGGTTCTGGCCATCCCTAGTTTCTGTCGACAATCACAGTCAGCCGCAAGTTACATGATATAGACATACGGAGTCAGTTTCCACGGGCGAAACCGCTGATAAAGAACCATAAAGTTTTAGCACGTCGTGGTAGCTGTTGGGAACATGCAAGATGACCTGCTGAGACTGGAAGCGTGTAATGCGTATGTTCAGATTAGTCATCGTCTATATAATTTCAAACTACAATCCGCATTTATGAGTGGCGGGCTCTCAAAGAAATGTATGAATCAGTATCTCCGCCCAACTGTGAAACATGGCTATGATTCCGTGATACTGTGGTCGTTTTTAGTGGGTACTCTGCTGACACTGGATGATCTTGTCTCTGCCCGTTATTATGTCGCCATTTAAGGAGACCATGTACATCCTATGCCTCAGATGTTGTTTCCGGCCAATGACGCCATTTTCCATGTACACTCATGTCCAAAATGATTGTCGTATATCTATAACTGTCTTCTTGTAAGAATAAATTTGATAATCATTTTGTAGGGTACTTTTAATACTAATACTGTGTGTATAATCGGGAAATGTATATCTATGGTAAATTTCACAGGAAAAGAATTATAAATACAAAAATTAGAATAAGTAAAACAAAATGTTGCTAAATGGACTAGAAAGTTCTATTTTCATTTTATTGTTCTTATTTACTGCTCTTTTGACATGAAATTTGCCACATACATGTCTTTGCCGATTATACAATGCTAACATTATAAGAAATACCGGGCGAAATCCTTATCAAATTATATTCCTACAACAACACATTTATAGATTTGTGAGAATAATTTTGGACATGAGTGTACATCCTACGGTCCAGATGTTGTTTCCGGACAATGACGCCTATTCCATATACATCCTATGGTCCAGATGTTGTTTCCGGACAATGCCACCACATTCGGTGCTGCTAATTCACCCATTCACATAATTGGAGCTGTCACGGGATATCAGAATGAAATTTAACCTCCCTGTCCCCCCAGTTTGTGCACCTGAACAATATTATACATCTGTGCTCCATTGTGAACACATGAATGCGACGCAGATTTCCACATTATTCCTCTCTTACAGAACTGAGTAATCCACTACAAATGGATGTAATATTCCAGTCGCTAGCATGCGTGACTTCTGTGAGTAAATTCGAGAATTGTTTTGAGAGCAAAGGGTTGTCGTACGTATACTAAGTTCGTAAGTTACACTTTTTAAAGTTTTTTTTTTATTAAATTGATAAATATTTATATGCTCACAAATGTCAAAGAGGCCAAAAGAGTTTACGAAAAATTGTATAATATTATTAAGTTTTCTGCCTTTTGGCAAGTCTTGGGACTAATGAGGACTTTTTTCAAATTTTGGATTTGAATGGAAATGTTTCTTCCACATTTCTCGATCTTTAGCTTCCTCTTTAACTCCCAATATTTTCTTCTATTTTTCAAATCATCGATCACTTGTGTCCTTACTATTATTATTCCTCGCTTCTCTTCCATCTTCCCTCCTATGGTGGTGTGAAGAAGACAATTTCTTCTCAAGATGTGTCCAATCCAATCGGCCTTCCTACGAAAGAGGGTGGCTAGAAGTGTCCTCTTCTCTCTTATCCTTTCTGAAACATCTTCATTAAATGGATAATATATCAACCACACTTAAAACATATTTGCAATTCAAATATTCATTTTTCATAGTAATGTATCGCGATTGTACTTCGCGTATGGTGTTAATTTGGCCACCACAAAGCCCACTTGACGAAATCTGGAAATAAATCGGGGAACATTTTGACAATCTTTCCTTTATTCCAATCTGCTGTTTAGTTATATTATTTGCTTCAATATTGTTTTCCCAATTATCTTTATTTATAGTGACAACTTATACCTTCAATAAGATACGTTTATTAACAATAAGATCCATGTAACATTGTTGAAATATACAATTACATAGTGACACATCTGAAATGAAGTAGGAGAAAAATATCTAGTAATTATCTTGTGTATAGCTTCAAAATGGATAGGAAGATCCTTTATCTACGACAACATCACGTAAAGACCTTACAACACATCCTGTACACACAATTGAAAGCAACTCTAGTCCAATTTTCAAATGAGGAACTCACTGTCTTTGAAAGAAGTCAATTACGAGAGTACTTTCAACAACTTCCGTTAATTATTCGTACCCAAATCATGCGTTTCATAATGTATCCACATCCAGAACTGACTACTTTGTGTGGAATGTATTATTTTCGATACCTAGGTCTTCCTGGTCTTCCTGATAATTTAACCTTTGTACTGGAAATGTTGTGGTCCAATGGAATGTCTTGTGTTTATAAAGGGTTCTTCATATTGAGTCATAAAGATCTTCAGCATCTCCTTGAATCTCTCGTTAAGAACACGAGCAATCTGAAAGAATTGGGACTACCGCAATCATACTACTACGAAAGAAGATTACGCGTAATCCAAACACTTATCTCGGATCTAATTACAACCAATGGGAACAACTTAAATACATTGCTTCTTGGCGTTCATGCAACTGACGAAATTATGAAGGTAATTGGGGAAAATTGCTACCACATTGAAATTTTAGACGTTGGAAATTCTTCAGTCTCTAACAGAGGACTTCAACACCTTATTTTTGTCTCTGAATGTCGCGCTGGCAACAGCTCTTGCTACACTGATCAATTAGTTTGTATACGTAATGTGACCAGAAGTGCAACTAGTACATGTAGTTTATATAGCACAGAACCTAACCATATATGCGAATACGCATGGTACAAAAGAGATCTTTGCCACACACTCCGAAAAGTGAATATTCGATTTACAAGGGTTAACAAACATGGAGCTATTATGTTAATGAAATGTGCAGAGAAAGTTGAGGACATTGGAATGCCACTTGAAGAAATTCTTGACATTTTACCCAACCCAAATGTTTTCGATCTCACTCAATGGAATTTAAACGTCGTGAGAATAGATTATATTAATAAGAGCCGTCTCGATGTGCTATCAAAGATATCCTCAATAAAACCTATAGTTAAGTTGGATATAGGATACCACAGCATACAAAGACTAGGATACGTGGATTTCCTCAATTACTTTAAAGATTATGGGAACAACTTGGTATTTCTTAAAGTTACGTACCTTGTTAGAGAGTTCAATCTGGATCTAAGAAAGTTACTACAACACTGTCCAAATTTAATTACCCTGAATGTCGATTTTAATCATGTTGTGTGGGAAGACAGGAAACCTCTTTATTTGCCGCAGCTGCAATCTGCTGAATTTTCCAGTCCCGTCTCTTCAGAAATTGCTACCCTGTTCTTGGAGAGTACTCCCGCTCTCAGATCTGTAATATTTACCCGCACAGGTGATGAAAATTTTCTTCCAACTTTGTGCAACAGAAATATCTCAAAAGATCTCAAAGTACTTTTTATCGTAGGTGGAGAGCTACCTGTATGTAAGGCGCTAAGTAATCCACAAAATATATCCTTATTTTGGCGATGCAATCAAAATATAGAGTACATTGGAAGTGTGGATTGCGATATAGAAGATCTTGAACTGAGTAATGACATTGATTTAAAATTGAGCTGCGAGATCTATGATTTCTGAAAAGAATATACTGAATCGTAACGTTATTCACTAAATCTTTGAAAATAGCGAAAGCAAAAGAAATAGAGTTTGTGTATGTACAAGAATGTAAATCTTAAACATGAAATGAACCAAAACGTTATTCACTAAACCTTGAAAATAGCGAAAGCATTCGAAATAAAGTTTGTGTATGTGAAAAAATTGTAAATCTTAAATATTAAATGAAGCTAAAGCATTCGAAATAGAAATTGTGTATGTGAAAAAAAATTGTAAATCTTAAACATTAAATGAAACTGAAAATTCGTTTCCATTTTTGATTTCCATTGTTGTTTAGCTATTGTACTTTTTTACAAACTTTAAATCAATTTGCACGAAACGTTTGTAACGCGTTCTTACACGACCTCGCTTATGAAGTACAACGACTTGACTAAATTTATACTGCATGCAGGCACGTAGCCAGGATTTCGTAATAGGAAGGGGGGTCCATGACATAAAGTACTGTGGTTATCACACCAGGACTTGATCATTCTAAACTATTTTACTGGCAACATATATTGGTTCCTTTAACCGGGATTTCGTAATGTGGGGGGGACGTCACATAAATAAGTGTGGTTACCACTAAGGTTCCGATCAATCTAAACTATTTTAATGGCAACATATATTGGTTTGTTAGGACAATAAAATGAGGATATATAGTAAGTATTTTAATAACAAACTATGAAGAAATCTCGAGTAATAGAATATTAAAATAGTATTGAAAAAGATTTTACAATATCTACGTTCCTTCCTCTGTTCATTCAAATATAACAATTTTCCTTTCATTATGACAACTATTATAAAACGTACCACTATTATAAAAAGTACATATCCAATAATGTCTTGTAAAAGATTTTACAATATCTTCATTCCTTTCCCAGTTGAATCAAATGTTAACAGAATTTTCTTTCTACATAACTTTTTGTTTTTATTATTCCGTCAACTACTGTCTGTTCCAAATGACAGGTTAAAGAACCAGTAGAAAACTGTTTCTGAAATAACATGTTTGATACTGCAAAGAAGCGATGATGAAACATTATGATAAAACTATTACACTATGTATACACTATTACAGAACGGCACTATGCTTTCGAAAGCATGAGATTTCCCTGACTAGTAGCAGAAGTTCTGAGAATTCCATAACTTTTCTGGAAATTTCAAATCCCCTGACTTTTCCAATGTGGGCATTCCTTAAGTTCTAGCTAAGAATCTATTTGATAGAACCGGTTGATCGATCGTCAATTGTAGTCCATAGGAGCTAGATGGAGTTCAGAATGTTCCATTACAATAATATCAATTTTTAACCTGAGCTCCCTTCCCCCCGTTTCCTCCACCCAAAGCAAGAGTAGTAATCAAACTCTTGCTACAGCTTTTCATTTTTAACGCCGATTCTTCTTTTACTTGTTTCTTTTTGATTCATCCTTCCTTACTTTTTCATTTCTGGTTTCGAAGGAAGGGAAAGGGGGTCCGGACTACTTCTTAGCTAGGTGCCTGCTGCACGGATCCTCTATAAGTTTCTTTCATTTTATTGAGATATTGGGTAGGTGAGATTGAAATGCCCAACTAATGGATTCAACTTGTAAAGACTGACCAAAGTGAAAACTACAATTCCTAGTTAGTCAAAGTAATAGTCAGCTGCAACCAGAACGCGCTTTCGCCATCGTGTAGGTAACAACTCGATTCTATCCTAAAAGGAAGTCTGGATTTTGTGGCGAGAAGAAATTTCACTGCCTGGCCATCAGATCAGGTTTTTTTTCTGCCAAGAAATGAAGGAAATGTTGGACGAGGTTATAATCAGTGGGTGAGACTTTCGGAAAACATTGTGTGTTAGAAAATCATTCACACTACCACTCGTGTAGAATCTATACCCTCTTTTGAGCAAACTGTTGGCTATCGTTGTCGTACAATATGATGACAATATGTCTAATCACCATGTTTGATTATACGTTTGCGGTACCGGTATGTTTAACGTAATTCAATAATGCAACGATCTTAAATGGTCGATTTTTTTCAATGAAAAAGATGTGATGAATGAGTCCCACGATAGATGACGAGATCAGGAAGGTCATAATCTCCGAAAGAAGAGATGGTTAGAGAAACCATTGTGGATTTTACCACGATACAACTCTAGGGCCATGTGGGACTATTTTCAGACAAAAATAAAGAATAAATCTTTTTTCATAATACTGTATTATTAATGCTAAGAAAACAGAAAAAGTAGAGCATAGCAAATTGAGATCTTTATTAGATTCCATCACCTGAATGTTTATTTATTTGTCACCAACACAACAAACACAAGCCCAATTATTGTGTTGGTGTATTACATAATAAAAATCTACAATACTTTTCTTAAACATAGAGTTCATATTACAGATGTCAATTTCTCTGTGTTCTATACATACTTTACTATAAGAAGAGCATACTCTCCAGATTGGTGATTTCAATAATACGTTGGTTACAATAGAAGAGACCAGAGTTATTAGCATGAGTTTTAAGTTTTGAAACTAGAAAATTTAGTGCCGATATCAGATCGATACAATTAAACTCGTTTTGCACTATTTTATGAAAAAAAAAATCAGACTATCCCGTTTCGCCTTTGTACAAGTGTAGAGATACAGAAGTTGTGTATTAATGTTAGATAATTTTCATAATATGGATAGATTCCAGTCCTCTTGTGCACCAAGTATTTGATTAATTTAGATTGGACCTTTTCCAGTTGATGTCCGTATTGCTGTTGTGATGAGTTCAAGATCATATCAGCATATTCCAGTTTGGATCAGACGTTGTATCTCAAAAGGGTTTCTGTATTATAAAATGAAAACAGTGTATCATAATAGCCATAGGACATTCTTATTACTCAGGCAAAAGTGCTCGTACGAATATGTTATGGTTATTGTAAAGCAGTTGTGGGCATCCTCTGTCAGAAAAAAAAAAAACAAAAAAAAACGAAGTTTCCTAACTTCGCGATTGATAGTTGTTTTACAGTATTTATTTAAAATCAGTACTACGACAGTGCAGAAAATGATGGATACCTTAACTGTTTGTAGTTTTTGTAATTTTTTTTAAACAATGACCTTCTGCTTGTTTAAATACTTATTTCACAGTGAGCTCTTTCTTTCTGCCAGGCTTCTGATTTTAAAAATGAAAATTAAGATGATAAACGCGCAAAGCCTTGAAGAAAAGGTTAGATATTATTGACAATACATTAATTAGTTGCTTTATTAAGGTGCTATTTAATTAAATAACGATACACTTTTGATCTTTTGTAATAATAATAACAAAAATTAGTACATAAACTTAAAGAGCAGTGCATTTCAATGATTACAATAGTTGTCTCACATCAGCCCAGGGAGCTGTCTCATAATAGCGCCATGTCTTCGACAGACTCTAGCATCACACATGGTACTTGACATGTGGATATTTTCAGTGATTCTGCTACTCCTTAACGCTTACTACCTGCCAATATCTTGCATTTTGGATTACCATGTCTAGTTCAAGAGTTATAATAAAAGTTACCTGACAAAATCAAAAGTAATTTTTGTCACAAAATGGAGGGTTTTGGGAGAGAATTTTTGTTTTACCATTAGTCAAGAATGCTCAAGAATGTTTTTCATACACGGGTATAACATATCACTCAACGGGTTAATATTTAGTACTTGTTAGAAGACTCTAGTATACAACGTTTTAAGGTGGATCACCAACCGGAAGTCAATACATATTTTAGCTCATTCCCTTAACTACTACGCAATGAAATGTTACATATTATAAATATTGTACTATACGATAAAGTTATGTTTCAGCTACAACACAAGACACTGATTCATTTGATTGTGTCTTCTGATATCGAAAAAGGTAACAAGTAAAAGAAAATATTTGATTCATTTTACAATGAGCACACAAGGTGGCACTTGCTGTAGATCTTACTAGAAGTGATCAATTTTATGAAATGTTTATTTGAATGTGTAAAGTACTTTAAAAGTAACGATCTTATTACGAAATAGATAAATTGTTTGACCTTTTCTCGTGTTATGTTTCACATTTTATTTAAATATTAATTTATATTTAAGGAAATAGATTTTGAGAATAAACTTACGCAGAACACCATAATGCGTTGTTGCCAAATTTGTACGTTTAATTCCTGGATTCTAGCGTTGCGGTTCGAGAAGCGGAACTTAGCTGTGAATTGCAGTAAGGGTCGAAAACTAATTTCTTCAGTTAGTATCTACGCAGAACTCCATGATTATTTCTTTTATTATCTGGCACCAGTAAAAACACGACACTACGTGGCAACGCCGCACTATTCAAGCAGTGTTTTGCATAGCACCGAGAACACCTAGTGATCTACCCACATTCTGTGCGAGTATCTCGAACCAAGGACTCCAGTCTCCCTCCTCCCTTTTTTGGAGGTCTCACAATGACCCCATCTGATCCTGTCCTATCCTTTACGATTGGCTTGGCAGATCAGTGTTTCATCACAAGTGACAATCTAACATAGGAAACTTCCACAGTTACTCCGTTCATTCAGTGAACTGCATAATTCTATTCAGTTTCTTGATGCTTGTTGGTCTGTTTCAACTTATATAAGTTCCTTGTGTTTTAATTTCTCACTTTTCTGATCGCAGAAAATCTGCTTCCATGGTGTTATCTAGGAGAGGGTTTAAAAATGCTGTTGGTCAGTGGTAATGCGACTTATTTTTCAATCTCGTGTCACCGCTATAAAAGTTTTAAAATCAATGGCGTATTTTACTATCGTTCAATACTCTTGGTAAGGCCGCGGTAAGTTAGTTCAGTAGTAGAGCGTTCACCTCAGGTGGATGGAGTCCCTGGTTCGATCCCAACTTGAACCAAGTGAGTTTTGTGATGGACAAACACCGTGTGAGTGGATTTCCTCGGAGTTCTTCTGATTCCTTACACTTTCTTCATTCCACCATTTTATTCATTTCTCATCATCGCCGTTTCCTTTAGCTTATCCTGCATAATTGTGGGACGTTAAACTTAAAGATTTCATTTCATTTTCTGTTCCTCACAAACTAAGATAATTTCTTCAATTCACCCGTAAATTTCCAAATATTGGTCCGGCGATACAACAATCAATGCCACATTGTAAATCTTTAAGTAACATAATTTTCTATTATGGTAATTTATTTTACTTCAATTTACTTGACTTTTACTCAAACAAAGGAGCTCTATATCCGTAAATAACAAATAACGAGTTGGTTTCCCATCTAGAGACAAGTGAGAAACAATATATGTTCACATTTAGCCTACTTAAAATAATAGTCTTTTGTTTTCGGTATTGATCATTTGCCTATGAAAAATATTCTTTCGAGTTGAATTCGGTTCGTTGGACCAAAAGAACAGAGAGAACAAAGAGGAAACAAAGCAGAAAATCTAACGAAATATTGAGTAAATAAAGTATTTTACGATAATGGGAAATTTGAAAAGTTCCGTTTCCAGTATTAGAAAGATATATTCACGAATAAAGATCAGCACATGAATAAGGGTTGAATTATTTCTGTTCGAAAACGGAATATTTAGTCATGTTTCTGTCTGTCTTTTTGTATTCAAAACAATAACATAGGAGTATCTTTTTCATCTCCAAGAATGAAAAGTAAAATGGATTTAAAATTTTCAATTAAGGACTTAATCTTTCTGAACAGGAATCACTTTTAATTAACGCTGTAGAATAAATGCACCATCTTTGTTTTTCAGCCTATTGATTTATATTAGTACAGCAGATTTCAGTCAATAAATGCAAGAATTGTGCTTTTAGTGATGAAAGCATTAAACTTGATGGAAACGTAGCTTATATAACACTAAGTACTAAAATGATAGGAAGCCAAAAATATATGGCCAGTAACGACCTCTGGAGGCCATCTTAAAATGGCTTCTCTGTGCCATGCATATAAATCTCAAAAACCTGAAGTAACTTTCTTTCTTTTCTTTTCTTTTTTTTTTTTTTTTTTTTTGGTTTTAGCGTGATGGCTTATATTATAAAAATGTACCAGGATCTTCTGATAGTTACAAGATGTGCATTTTGTTCTTCCTTGATTATTAGTTTCCGAGATATTGTTCGAAAAGTTTCAAACAAGATAGGATATAAACCTGAATGAAGATACAAATTAACAATAACTTTTTTCCTGGTGGTTATAGCGTGATGACTCATTATATATAAAACAAGAACATTGTAGTGATTACAGGGATGTACAGGGTGTCCGAAATGGGACTGACGGTTTTTAAAAGTGTATAATTTTAGTGTGGTCAGAGATACAGAAGAGAAAAACATTCATATTGAAGGAAAACTCAAAAAGTTTTGTTCAGCAAATTTTCATACTTGAACAACCACCTGTGACGTCGCTAGTATCGCCGATAAACAGAAATGGCGTCGAAAAAGCGCAACGCGTGTGGTGGTTTGCAGATACAAAAAGTGTTGTTCAACGAAACTTTCGACTTGTTTACCACAAAGATCCTCCATCACACAACAGTACCCAGGCGTGGAAGGATCAATTTTTATCAACGGGGAGTGAAGTGAAATAACACAGGTGGTAAATCGCGTGTGTCAGAAGAAAATGTGGAAGCAATAAGAGAGTGTTTCTCACGTAGCCCGAGGAAGTCGATTCGCGCAGCGAGCAGGCAATTGGCAATTCCAAAGTTAACAGTGCACGATGTGGTGCACAAACGATTACGTTGGCGCGCGTATAAGGTGCAATTGTTGCAAGAAATTAAGCCCAACGTTATGACACAGAGAGCAGCATTTGCTGCAGAAGTCCTCGACAGGATTGATTATGAACATAATTTCCTATTGAACGTTGTTTTCTCTGATGAGGCAACTTTTCACTTGTCTGGCTGTCATAACAGACACAATGTTAGACTATGGGGATCTGAGAATCCGCGTATGTACACTTATGTCCAAAATGATGTCGCATATCTATAACTGTCTTCTTGCAAGAATATAATTTGATAATGATTTTGCAGGTACTTTTAAAGCTGATACTGTATGTATAATCGGAAAATGAATATTTGTGGTAAATTTCATAGGAAAGGAATTATAAATACGAAAATTAGAATGAGTAAAACAAAATGTTGCTAAATTAACAAGAAAGTTTTATTTTCATTATATTGTTCTTATTTACTGCTCTTTTGACATGAAAGTTGCCACATACATGTCTTTGCCGATTATACACATACTAACATTATAAGAAATACCGGGCGAATTCGTTATCAAACTATATTCCTACAACAACATTTTTATAGACATGCGACAATAATTTTGGTCATGAGTGTACATAGATCATTCTAGAGACAGTCCCAAATTGAATGTTTGGTGTGTTTTAACACATAAAGCAGTTATAGGCCCCTTCTTTTTCATAGAGCAAACCATAACAGGAAATATGTTCTTAGACATGCTTCAACACTTTGCTGTTCCCTAGTTACAACATTTGCAACCTCAAGTGATATTCCAATTGAATGGTACCCCGAAACATTGGAGCCTACAAGTGAGGCAGTACCTTGATACTGAATTTCCTGGCCGTTAGGTGCCTTCCACGCTCTCTTGATGTTACCCCCTGGACTTCTTCCTGTGGGAGTATATGAAAGACCTTGTGTATTCTGGTGAAAAGGTGCTTACTCTTGATGAACTGAAGAACCGTATTAGGAATGCGATTGCTTCAGTTAATACCTCAGATGTCACAGAATAAATGGAGAGAGATTGAGTTCAGGCTAGATATTGTAGGAGTTACAAATGGAGCTCACGTGGAGTTACACTGAGTTAGAATGAGTTGTAAGTAAGTTCAAATAAACTTTTTGAATTCCCATTAAAAATGCATTTTTCTTCTGTATCTCTGACCATATTTAAACTATACATTTTAAAAAATCGTCAGTCCCATTCCGGACACCCTGTATATTTTATTCCTGGACGATGAGTGGTTTTCAAGATATTGTCAGAAAATTAGAATTCTACTTGGGAAATGAGTAACTGAGAAGAAAGATCTTTCACATATTGTTTTCGTTCTTGTTAAAGGCGTTGATGCTAGGATGTGTATTATACAGTAAAAATTAATAATATAAAAATGCACTGCCTTTTGTTATAGTTCTATACTGTATTGGATATTTTTCAAAAGATCGTATATGAAGAAAATTACTTACTTTATTTCAGTAAGCAATATTGATAAATTTTATTGTTTATGTTAGCAAAGATACTGTTAAATTAAATCTTAATTTTCACAATTATCTTCACATTTACATAATGCGGTGCACTGAATTCCATATGACACACACTTAGAGTGATTGGAACATTTCTTACTTGAGCATCAACAAGACAGACTTCGATGCAAGCTGCTGATGCTCCAGGCAAAGTTATTCACAAGGTTTTCATCCATTTTTTTTTTTTAACTTCATCCAGCCCCAATTTTCTGGTGAAGGAAAATCCTGTATTTTAACACACGCTTATCCCCAAATATGTCGTGATTGATAAGCAGCTCTTTTAACATGCTGTAGCAGCGCATCCTTTGTACGGAATACTCTCTAGAATTTTCGTTTTCCGAGTGAAGAGACGCCATCTGGCGACATCTACATATGTATCTGAAGATGCACTGTCATACATAACTATCACGAAACACTGGATGTGGTTGAGTACCTCATGCGTCATTTCAGCACAAGGGCGTGATAGAGAAAGTAAGCCTGCTGTTACATCTGGGTATCTTAACCATGCTTTCAACGCTGATTTCTTCCCTCGTGTGCCAAATCCAGAAACAGTATTGCATTCTGTTATGGAATGGAATTATGTGAATGCACACGCTTTCTCATACTATAAAACAGCAGCCATATCACGCGTTTGAGATGATCCGGTGGCTTTTTCCCATTCCCAGCTCAACCCAAATTTGTACTCCCGGATACTGTGTTGCAAAAGTAATGCTCAACCCTACCACGTCAGAATCTGCAGTTTTTATAATAATTTTGTAGAATCCACACTGAAAAGCAGAATGGGCACTCAGTATGAGTCTAGTATCAGCCTGTTCATGATTACATGGACAGAGAGATGCAACGGAAATATTGGCGTTGCAAACATCTTCTCCGATTGGTGTTATTACTGTTCCATTGTCTTATGATATACTTGCTACACATGAACTCAGGAAAGAGAATAACTCTTCCTTGTTTCGAGATGATCGTAGAAACTCATTCCATTTTCTAGGTAAAGGAGTACTTGGGGTAACTCTAATACGAATGCCAACACCCGTTTGTTGTCTTGTACAGTCCGCGGCAAAAAAAACCTGCAGCATGAGCGTGTAAGTTTATTGTGAAACGAGGAAGTCTTTTGCTCCAAAATAAGTGTGCAGGGGAGGACGCCGAGGTTTGTCCTCTCGTGATTTGTGCCACTTAGGCGTTATGTTGATTCCCTGGGCTGTAAGGCGTAGTTTCACAATAAACTTACGTGCTCATGTTGCAGGTTCTTTTGCTGCGGACTGTACCTCTCTTTAATGAATCCATCCGGTAGCTGTCCCAAATAATATCTATCCTGCCAGCTGAACAAAAATGTGCTTTGACACATGGAATTACACCTCTATCAGCATAATCTTGAAAGATCTTCATTCCTTCCGTTAGTCGTATGAAGTGAGCAATGACAGCCAAATCAAGTAACGCTATATTTATTTTATTACGTCTACCATGCTCTGAAACAAGTTGCTCCTACATCCTATTATATCATTCTTTTTTGTGTAACGAAGTTAACTATACTCTGCAAGAAAAGGAGGCCAGACATGGTTTTTACGTCGAAAGAACTCGTCCAAATCACAGCCTCGAGCTTTACACTCTATATACAGACGTGAGAATAACTTCGCGTCAGTGCGTATTGAAGATAAAGTACTCTTTAGTTTTGATGGCTTTGTTGGTGATGTGCTCATTAAAGAGAGTTTGAGTTTTTTAACGGCTGTAGAACTGGCTCCTTTGACTCTTTGTAACCATATCTCTCAAATGAAGGAAGCCATCTTGCATAATTAATACGTTCCATTGCAAAAAACCACGACAATATAACTCAAACAGTCACAATATAACTGAAAATCGCCTGTGCGTAGTGATCTAACAAACATATTTAGGAGTAACTGAAGGTGGAGTGTTGTGTACCATTACTGAAATAATGGACGTTACAGCACTCAGATATAGTAATCTCGGTACCACTGATTGCAGTAGCTTCAGTGTATTTTTCATGTAGTAATACATTCAAAACACAAGCAGTGATCTGATGACCCTTCTTGTTTTCGTAATATGAGATGCAACTAGGAATATTTCGGCAGTTTCAGATGTTACCAACTGAGCATCAACTATCAGCTGCGTTCATTCGCTCCTTTCAAGCCATCGTCCAATAAGTTTCAAGAATGCTTGTTCAATGCGTAGGTCTCCAAGCATTATCACAAATTTGTCTTCTCCAAGCAAAGATGGTTTGTTCCACTGTAACTGACAAAAAGAGCTAGAACAAAAAGAGGTTGAACAAATGTTATGAAAGATGCTTGATTATGGAAGAGAATAGAGAATGCCTTTGAAAAAATTGTTAGAACACGTTCAATAACTGTAGCAAAATTAGGTGGTTGCTTCAGAAGTGGTAGGAGAGCACCTATACAAGGCATTTTAATGGGTGTTTCTTTACATGATATGAAGACCAGGAAACAGGCTCAATATTGGTATTTTCGTCTCTAACTAGCTGAATAACGTTATTTATTCATTTCTCTTCTTCTTTCTTCGTTGTTACTCAAGTTGAGACACCGATCGCGTGAGGCCCTTGTACTATAGGGACCGTTAATTGCTGTTGGTATATTGTACAGGGCTGCACTGTTGTATAGAAGCCGGGAAGACTTGGAATTCCCTTCATTGTAGGATTTGATAGTATTTGAAGACCAGCCATGTTCCAGATTCAACTGTCGGGTGTTGAAATATTGATATACTTGTTCCATGGAATGACAATTTGGCTGTTGAAGTAGACGGGTTATGGTCTATGTTGTCTCCTGCAGCAACCGTGAACGCTCCCTTTACTAAATTTGGAGGACATATATTATTACTGTTTTCATACTCCTAGCAAGGCGACTCTCAATACAGCTTGGCACCTCAAAAATACGGTCGTATGAAGCACCAAGTCCCAAATAAAACCTCATATCAACTATTTGACGCTTACGTATGGCTGTGTAGATATAGTCCAAACCGTACTGGCAAAGGAGGTTCACTAGAACGCTTGTGATAAATAGTCTCAGGTTTACCACGTACCGTTTTAAAGTTAAAAACCAGCATCTGAGAAACTGTTAAAGGATTGGTATTAGGATTTGTATTTCTGGGCTTTCGGCACCTATGTCTATTTTATCCAGTCATGTTTGAGGGATGACGTTCCTAGGCGAGCACATTATCCGGTAAAGGGAAGAAAGGAAGCGGCTTGGGACCTATATATTAAGTAACACCTCAGCATTTGCCTGGTGTGAAAGCGGAAATACCCAGAAAAACCTCATTCACGATGGCTGGTCTCAAAGTTTTTTTTTCACACTTTTTCGACCGTGTCCCCACCGGGAATCGAACTCGGGACCGCTTGCACCGAAGGCGAGAGCGTTACCAATTACCCTACGCGGGAAAGAAGTGGTTAAGATCGGCTATGTTGAAACATAAGTGTAACTGCGATCTTTAATATGTGTTCCATATAGAAACATTCCAAATTATGTCACTTACAACTTCTGCCATTTATGAATTTCTTTCCTTCTCATTTGCTTCTTTTTCAAGAAGGTACTAACTTTTCAACAATATCTCGAGAACACTCATCGTACAGGAATAAAATATACATCCCTGTAAACATTACAATGTTCTTGTTTGTTATATAATGAAAGTCATCACGCTAAAGCCACCAGGAAAATAGCTATTGTTGAATTTGTATCTTCTTTCAGGTTTATTGCCCATATTGTTTCAAAGTTTTTTGACAATATCTCAGAAGCTAATAATCGAAGAACAACAAAATACGCATCCTTGTAATCATCAGAACATCCTGGTACATTTGTATAATACAGTATAAGCCATCACGCAAAAACCAAAAAGAAGAAAGTTATTGCCAGTTTTCGAGAAGTATATGCATGGCAGAGGGCAGCCATTTTAAGATGGCCGTCAGAGATCGTTACTGAGTATATATTTTTGGCTCCCTATCACATTAGTACTTAGTTTAATGTAAGCTACGGTGTCACTGTGTTACACTTTCATCACTAAAACTACAATTATTAGTTTTTTTTTCATGCTAGCCAGAAGGGCTAGCCACCTTTAAGAGGGTTATGCCCTCTGTTAGGAATGAGGTGTAGTGATATGATAGGTTAAGGTTATTGTTGTTGGGCTAAGGAATTATTAGTGAAATCAGCTCCACTATATGGGAAAATATTTTTCTGCTTCCTTTGAGATGAATTGGAATTATAATCTTTCTAATTTTTACTGATTTCCTCTTAAAATATATCTCTTACTTGATAATAACTAAATTTTGTTACAAATAATTTTTATACTTAATAATAAAAATTAATTAAAACAATGTTAAATACAAGGCGTGATTTAAAAAATAAGGTGAGTGTAGTTGCACAGCGCCATCTGTCGACATTTTTATCTATTTCAACAAGTAAACCCTATAGCTTGAATCTTTGGGATGGTCAATTTCGAGTTTGAACGAATTGTGATGTGTCAGTTGTTTTCCAGAAACAGAACAGTGAGGATATGTGTTAAGAGTGTTTGTCGCATGCCAACATTTAAAGTTTTGTTTTAAGCTGCAAAAAGAAAGTACAAAATGTTAAACTCATTGTATGGCGATCAAGTGGCGGTATTAAAGACTGTTTACAAGTGGTATGAGCGATTCGAAAACGGCAAGGAATTGGTTGAAAACGAGCAACGATTTGGACGTCCTCTGACGTCAAAAATAGATGAAAACGTGCTAAAAGTGGCACAAATGATTTGTTCAAACAGGCGAATGACTATACGAGAGCTTTCCGAAGAACTAAACAATCACGTATAGGTCTGTAAAAATCATTTTTAAAGCTGATAGAATGGACAAATGACTTTCTCCTTCATCACTCAAACGTACCATGCCACACATTGCTTTTGATCCGCTAGTTTTTTGGCCAAAAAATATTCCTGTCTGTCCACATCCACCTTACTCACTAGATTTAGC
Source organism: Thermobia domestica (assembly GCF_964235325.1). NCBI lineage: Eukaryota > Metazoa > Arthropoda > Insecta > Zygentoma > Lepismatidae > Thermobia > Thermobia domestica. The sequence goes on along the minus strand of NC_137456.1, from coordinate 21,395,337 downwards.
ACCTCTGACGCTTCCCAATAATTAACACAGTGCTTAAAGGAAATCGTTTTGACACCATTCCTGACATTGATAGAGCCACGACAGAGCAGTTAAACGCCCTTTCCATAAGAAGCATTCCAGTAATGGATTCAACGTTGGAATAAGTACATTGCTAGCTAAGGACAGTACTTGGAAGGATATTAAGTTAAATTCCATATAAGCTTAGGCGGGAGCTCATGTGGTTCGGATTCCACGTTAATCAGTAGGTCCACGTCTCATATAGCCTTGCTGCTGAACGGGACGTAAAACACAAAATCAATCAATCAATCAATCCATATAAGCTTATTACTTTGTTTCTAATAAAAGTATTCATCGTACTTTTTTAAATCACACCTTGAAATGCAAAATTCATGTTCGAAAAGATATTTAAGGTGGATCACCGCGCGGAAGTCAGTACATATTTTAGCTCATTTCCTTAATTACTGCTCAATGAGACGTTACATATTATAAATATTGTACTACAAGATAGAGTAATGTTTCAGCTACAGCACAAGACACTGGCTCATTTGGTTGTGTCTCCTGATATCGAAAAATGTAATAAATAAATGAAAATATTTGATTCGTTTCACAATAAGCACACAAGATGGCACTTGCTGTTACATCTTACTAGGAGTGCTCCGTTACATGAAATATTTATTTGTGTGTGTAAAGTATTTCAAAGTAACAATCTTATCACGAAATAGATATATTGTTTGACCGTTTTTCGTGTTATGTTTCACATTTTTTTTAAATATTAATTTACGTTTAAGGAAATAGATTTTGAGAAGAAACTTACGCAGAACGCCATAATGCGTTGTTGCCAAATTTGTACTTTTACTGTAGTAGTCACAATAAGAAAATTCCTGGATTCTAGCGTTCCAGTTCGAGAAGAGGAATTCCGGTAAGGGTCGAAAACTAATTTCTCCAGTAAGTATCCAAACAGAATTCCATGATTACTCCCTTTATTATCTGGCATCAGTAAATACTCGACACTATCTGGCAACGCCGCACTATTCAAGCAGCGTTTAGCATAGCATCATGAACACCTAGTGATCCACCTTAACTAAAGTTGAAGGAAACCTTAAGAAAAATTGGACCAATGAAATTTCAGTTCAATTAGTGGAAAACAGAAAAATAAATTTTTATTTCATTTAATGGGCTAAAGGGAAAGGAGATGGCGCAGGGTACTCAACACTGTTGCAGAATATCTGGGTTACATCACGGGTCAGACGGCTGAAAAAAATACTAACGGCAAATATTAAACTTCGACAAATTTAAAGTTATTGCCAAACTTTTCAAATACAATTTATGATTTCAACGCACAGGTAAAAATTATCAAAAATGTAAATAACTAACGAAACGAAATAAGCTTAACTGAAGAACTTGTGTCGGTTGTTGGTGCAATTGTAAGATTTGATTTTTCGTATACGGAAATTGTAAATATAATTGGCCCCATTGTCATTAAAAATGCTTAAAACATTGCGACAAATTTTGTGGAAAATCATATACAATACCTAATTTGTATTTTGTTTAATGGATTAGGTTGATTAATGTTTTCCGTTTATTGGGTGATTCTATTGTTTTTTGCACGCATCAAATGAAGTAGGATACGCCTTAGCTTTGAGGAAAAGTCATTTTGAGGATGACTTAGCAAGTAAATTCGAAGTGCAAAATCACTTTTTTGAAGCGAGTATCAGGGAGACTAAAGTGTATGTTTATTGTATTATCTATAAAGGTAACCAAGAAAGTTCTGTTGCTTTTTGTGGGGGTTTGCGTTCAATTGGCCCTCATAACGTGAGTTGAATGCAAATGGAGTAAAGCAAAGGTCAGTTGTTGGTGTGGGTATATCCAACACATACCTGCTTGTGGCAGTTCAGTTACACCGTGAACTTGTGTAAGGACAGAGTGAACATGGGACCTCCACGGAGCGTCATAAGGGTATACGAGTTGAAACCGGAGTCAAACGCCGCTGCAGCAGAGCAGAAGATATGCCACGCCTTTGGTGAGGGTGAGTTTATCTATACAATCAGAGGAGAGAAAATATTTCTTTTTTAATGGTACCATCTCCAAAGTACGTAGCACTGAACCTACTTTTTCTCTGAGGTCAATCAAGATCCAATACAAATATGAAGAATATTACGATTCTCTTGAAGAACTTTTTGTCAGGGATTCTATTGAATTGGCAAGAAACCAAAAAGCGGTCTAACCAATTGTGTGTAATTCTATGGCGACTAGCGCTTGTCACTGATCCCAAGGATATCCCTCTAAAACAAAGGACATACCACCATATCAATCCAGAAAATGAAAGGTCATATCAACCGGAAAGTGGGCCACAACCTACAATTTACATAAGGCCTAGGCATTAGGATGGGCCGAATTTTTTTTAATTGAATGTCAATTGGTCGGGTTGCGTAAAAGTTGTCTCGTGTTAGTGGTAGTCTACGTAGAAACTTTGGATTTTTGGTGAACCCCTTCCTTTGTCTCATGGGACTTGAATACTTTTATAGATGCGGCTATGTAACCAGCACGACACTACGAAAAAAAATGTGTTGCACAGCTATAACCTTTGGTTCTTTCTCATACTGAAGCATTCTGAGGCTGAAAATAAAACGCAGGACAAAAGTGAGATGCGACATTGTTCCTATGTGATTAAAAATTGTAATCAATTATATGAAAAACTGTATTTTTACGTTTCAATTCATGTTCTTCATATATAGAGTCAAAAATATGTGGTTAACCTTACTGGGAACAGATTCTATCGACATCAGGAGCCAGAACACGCCTCTGTAGTGCTTGAACCAGGATCAAGATATGTAGGGCACTGAGCTCCAGCGTCTAGTCACAGTTTATTATATAGATTCAGTGGAGGAAAAAAATCCGTTGATCTTTCCGCTCTCACTGTTTTAGGGTGCGATGGGACTGAAATAAATACAGACAAAGCCAACGGAGTGATGGCTCAGATAGAGAAAATTGTTGGTAAGGAGTTGCACTCTCTAATTTGTTTATTCCTTTTCGTCATTTGGTTAAACATGTCGTAGGCGACGGGGCCGGGGTGACTCAATGGTAGAGCGTTCACTTCTAGTGTATGGGGTCCCTGGTTCGATCCCAGCTCGCGCCAAGTTAACTGTGGTGGACAAGCATTCGTGTACGTGCGTTTTCTCGGGGTTCTCCTGTTTCCTTACACTTTATTCATTCCACCATTTCCATTCATTTCTCATCATCACCGTCTCCTTTAGCCTAGCCGGCATAAACGTAAGACATAAAACTCAAAAAGAAGAGCAGAGATCTCGTAGGCGAAGTTTCAAGCACAACATCATTAGCGGGCCGAATTGGTGAGAAACTTTTAGACTGCGAGACAAAGCATGTGACTTCTTTTGAACCAATCAAGCTCGATTGGATCGAAGAATTAGAAGATTTAAAAGATTTGAGTAACTATCAGCAATAGCATTTTGGACACTTGCCGAGCCGTTTCCGAGGGTTTATGTCCCCCAGACCTTCTGAAAAAAAGTCTGGACCAATTGACATGTCCCGATGGTTGACGACAGCTTCTCGCACTCCCCATTATATATTAGCACCGAAAATCGCGAAGAAACACTTCGTTGGTTTGCACAGTATACCTGCAAGCGAGCTTGGTTTGAAATAAACCTAAATTCTTTTGACCAACGGGACATGACACTTGTCGCTATTCGCTCGATTTGCATCCTTTCTTCCAGAGGAATTAAGAATAATCGTGTATACTGTGATAAGTTCCAACGCTTATTTTGCCCATCCGGAAAACTTGTTGTTGGCAATGATCACCGACAGGAGCCAGGACATACGAGCTTTACGATGGAGAAAAATAAAGTGTCGGCATAAAAATAGATCAAGTATACGTGAATTAGTTGTTCCGAAAGTAAACTTAGATGCCAGTAAACAGTAGCGTTGCCAGGATTGTTTTTGGGGGCCTTAGTGTTGTGATATATATACATTTTCCTCACCGAAATTAACACAAATGTCTTCTTTTTGCGTTTTAACTACTTTTATAAAACGTTTTGCGACATTTTGCAATTCCAAAGTAAGTTCTTACTTCGACATCCTAAACATGTCTAACTCATGCAACTCATCCAACTCTGAACTGCTCTAACTGGTCAAACATCTGAGATTGCCATGAGATAAGCAAACGGCTGCAAGTATTTACTATTGTTTTCCACCCTCTCCTGTTAACAATTTTCCTCAAATATTTTTCATTTGTATGAAATGAAAATAACAAAGGAAAATCTATATACTTACCTCTCAATTCTTTCTTTCTTTTTCCCCTTGTATGTTAAGAAAATTAGCTGCTGAGCATTTATCGAAATCCATTGATCACCGTTTCCTTTGATGCCAATTGTTCCTATTGGGAACGGTGGTGAATGATTCAAAATAGGCGATGGCAGGTCACGTGTTTTGTTATTTTTGTCGAGGTAAAGGATTTCTTGGTCTCAAATATATTCACTCCCTCTTAACCCTTCAACTAAAGTAAAGTATTTTTTCGAAACATCCTTTTATGATTGCAAGGAACTGATTCTCTTCAGAGTTGCCTGGCTCAATCTCCAAAGGTTTTGGGTCAAAGAAAATGCGTGAAAACTGTGACCATTGCTTGTGAAATAGTAGAACAATAACTTCAAGGTCACTGTATGCATATAGGCCCTCCCTATATGCATATAGGACAATCTTTCTTTTCTTACCTTTGAATAGCATGGATCCCTGGAAAACTCGATTTCCATACCCCCAAAATGCAAACATTTTTCAAGAATCAAGACTTTGGCGAAGACAGTTTGTCTAGGAACTGTTTAGTGACTTATATTGTTTTGAAATAGCATGGAAGGCAATAGCTGTTTCCTCCGATAAAAAAAAAATTACAAACATAAAAGTACCAAAGTACATTGCCGGAACTCTTTGGGGGACAGGGTCCCCCTAGGCTCTACCCTTCCTTATGTCACTGCAAGTAAATATCATAAGATGATCAATTGGTTCTCAACGGACGTCACCGAGCCACCATTATCAAGAGAACTTTCTTTGAGCCAAATACTGTACAAGAAAATATTAGAACGGCTGCTACAGCTTCTGAGGAAATTTGATGTTTTCTGTTCATACGCAAGCGCTGGAGAGGATGATAAAAGTAGTTACAGAAGCGTCAACATCAGTGTGTGGAGCGGATTGTAGAGATGACTTTATTAGGGCAAAATTAGAGTCTCGAAAAAAATGCAAAAGTTTGATTCCAAGCAGGACTATCATATGTAAATGAGCCAAGACAAACGGTGGGTGGAAATCGATTTGCAGCCACATGCTCATGGTGGATTCTGGGGAGTTTCGGAGTGTATGTGCCGAAACGAGCTAAGAGCTGTAAGGGAAGTTTTATCAATTTTTCATGACCTACATCAACACAACTTCTACGTCTAAATTAATTAGTTATAATTTTTAACCACATAGAAACAATATGACATTTCATTTTTCTCTTGCGTTTTATTTTCAGCCCCACAATGCTTCAGTGTGAAAAGTCACAAAGATTATAGCTGTGCAACATAATTTTCATCGTAGTGTCGCGCGGGTTGCATAGCAGCAACTATAAAAATATTCAAGTCCCATGAGAGAAAGGAAGGGGTTCATCAAAACAATCCAAATTTTCTGTGTTGACTATCACTATCACGAAGCAACTTTTCCGCAACCCGGTGAATCGAAATTAAAAAAAGGAAATAACTGTGCAGCACAATTTTCTTCGTAGTGTCGTGCTGGTTGTATACCCAAAACTATAAAAAAATATTCAAGTCCCATGATTCAAAGGAAGGAGTTGGCCAAAAACTCCAAATTTTCTGTGTTGACCACGCAAACACGAGGTAACTTTTCCAATCGAAATCCCTCCCCCCCAAAAAATTCGGCCCACTACACTGGGCATCCCCTTTGTACAGCACATTTCAAACACCTATCACCACCACATCATCATGTTTGATTTAAATGTTCACTGTCGCCCACATCACGATAGTAACAATTTTTAAGTTTTATCAACACACAAGCATTGAAACCACCCATCAGCTACCCAAACCTACTCTCCCAATGTCTAACACAACATTTCATTTCATTTATTTACTCCATCTAACCAAAACATGATATTAGAAGAGTTCAGTTTACATCACATCTAACGATCTCTATCTTATAACACCATTGCAGTGCTTGATACCCAAAATACGATCACACTCGTGTTAAACACACCTTAAATCTCCACTCCTATGCATATCTTCGCCCGTAATTGATTTCCCGCAGCAGTTATTAATTTGATAAAGATAACTGGATCTGCGATCGCTCTTACCTCACCCAAAGCACTGAACACTAGGGCGTATCGGAAAAATAACTTTTTTTCGAAATGTTAATGTTGGTAGTGCAGAAAAGTGGCCATTTGTGACCAAAAATAAGTCTGATTTTTTTTTTTTTAAGATTTTTTGGGGGTCGTTTAGATGGCATGGTTAGACCTTGAAATTTTGCTAGTGATTTGGTTGTGCAACACGCACAACAACTCCACACAAATGTCATTAATGGGCTATTTTATGTATCTTTTTCTACATTACGGTGTCTTTTGTTTTGTTTATGACAAATATATTAAATTATTGCCTCAAGGGTGATTTTGTATGCTGTTTCTTAAGCTTTTGGTCAAAAATTGACAATTTTAGGCTAAAAATGCCGTTTTCTATTTATGATTTCTAATTAGTTTTGACTTTGAGTTTTATTCGAAAGTTTCTCGATATTAAAGATTAAATAAAAGATTTAGCTTTCTAATTGCTAAAAGTTTCTCAATTACTGTCCAGGGCTTCGCTTATTTTCATAACTTTATTCTTTCATAATTTTATGCTTTGAGAATAACCCAGAGCTCACCACGAGGAGATGGCTTGACTGCCAGGTACATACACACACCCTAAACTACTATGATTCTACTAAGAGGCAGGCCAAGATTTTCTTCAAATTTTCTCATTTGAATTTATAATCATTTCTCGATCGAAATGTCGGCATATATCCTCTAGATTCAAATTTCGCTTTGATAAAGCCGTCATATACACTAATATCGAAAACAGAAGAAGCAGCTTCTGTAATGATTTAGATATGTCGTTCCACTCCGGGGGAAGTCTTGAATTTCCGCTACTTTTTTTGTTTTTAATATAAGCATCTACTTTATCATCTGTAATATTATTGGGCAACGAAGGTTCGTGGAGGGAGCATGAAGCCCAATCATTCATGTTATAGTATTGTTCTGCATTAAAATTGTTGCTTTGATAACAAAAAAGTGCGAAGTCTTTTGCCATTTTTCTATCCTTTTGCTTTCTTAATTCCTCTCCAATTAAGACTTCTTATGTATGAGTTTTGGTCGCTTATTAAAACCAGCAGGAGATATTAAGGATGGGCGAAGAATGAGTTTTGTTGAATGACCCTATCAATGAGATCTTTCAAGTGGGTGGAAGGAATCGAGACAAATGGATCATATTTCAGAAGTGTCGTGCTCCCAAGGGCGCCCATATTGTGATTTCCAAGGGGGGGCAAATATAAGCAAGATTTCAAATGTAGTTTCAAATTTTGCTATAACTAATGTAAAAATTCTATTGGGCTTTCGATATTCCCAAGTACGATTTCCCCTTAGCGGGTACGAGCGCCCCACCTTGCCCCCCTTGATGGGCGACCTTGGCTCCATCTGTTATCCATGGTTCCTCCTTGATCCAAGCCACACTTATGCGTACATCTTCATTATACACGATGCAATAAGCTACGGTTGTTTAGAAGGGTAGGGCATGCTTATATTAGCCACAGCACTCGGCATGTGGTCGTTAATCACTGTGAGTGAACAAGTGGTCCAGGTTTTCCTCTCTATACTGGGCAGCCAAAAACTGCTCGAAATAGCTGAACAGATATCCAAAAGATATTTTTATTATGTGCTTAAATATAAGAAATAGAGTTGTGTTCGTTATTTCCCATAAATCTATCCTCCCCGTACGAAGAACGGGCATTCAGCGAATACTACTACTACTTTTACTAGTACTAGTACTACTACTACTAGTACTGGTACTATAACTACTACTACTAGTACTACTACTACTGCTACTACTACTATTAGTACTACCACCACTACTACTACTAGTACTACCACTACTACTACTACTACTACTACTACTACTACTAATAATAATAATAATAATAATAATAATAATAATAATAATAATAATAATAATAATAAAGCAATAATAGAATAACAATCGCCTAAACAATAATATTAAACGAAGAAGATACGACGATAAAACTCAAACCGGGGTCAGGCATTTTGCAATTTCTTTCTGTTCCGTAACCCGCCCTGGAGGTCCTGGATTCGATTCCTGGCGATACATCTGGATAAAGATTTTCATTTTTTTTAAATTCATAACTATTGTTGTCCTGAGGGTCAGAGAGCATGCTATAAATTTCTTTCTTTCTGTTAACAATAAACGTTGGCACATAATGCAAATTAACTTTCCTAGCCGAAACTTCCGCAAGGTTAGTTATTTTTCTACTTCTGGTTTCATCATCATTTCCCTGTCTGTCCTGATTTCCCTATAGGTCTGCATTCTCGAAGAATGCTAAAATATTGATTCAGAAGTTCCTGATTTGGTAATCAATAAGGAAGATAATAATTTGCTGAGCCGCGTATCTTCCGTGTTATTAGTTTGCTGTCGCACACACGCCTTTTGCTTAAGAGCCTGCCTTACTAAAAATAACACAAAATTTACAATTTTTCTTTTACTTGTTTTTCATAAATGAAAGGACATAATAAAATACAACTTACAATAATCATAGATAATGTTGTATTACAACAGAAAATATGAACCTAAAGAATTTTCAGTGTTGCCATCCATATAAATTACAGTGTTGCGAGAATAACAACTTCCCTAAAATCTAAGTTTAGGCAGCGACTAGAGGAACCAACTCAACTGCACTTGGTTACGTATCATCTTGTTTTGGTTTCCTGTGAACTACTTTTTAAATAATAGTTGTATTTAGTTTGTAATAAACAAAATAGTTTTAACATACAGTTATTAAAACTAAGTAATAATGCTATTTAAAAAGTAGTTCACAGCAAACCAAAACAACACAATACGTAACCAAGTGCAGTTAAGATCATTCCTCTAGTCGCTGCCTTAACTTAGATTTTAAGGAAATTGTTATTCTGGCAACACTGTAATTTCTATGGATGGCAACACTGAAAATTCTTCAGGTTCATATTTTCTGTTGTAGAACAACATTATCTATGATTGTGGTAAGTTGCATATCATTATCTCCTTTCACTTATGAATAAACAAGCAAGAGAAAAATTGTAAATTTCGTATTATTTTTAGTAAATCAGGCTCTTAAACGTCAGAATTACTGCCGGGTTTTTGCCACGCATGTGTGGTCAATCTTCGGACACGTTTCGTTGAAGGCCGAAGATGACGTTTGTTTTCATCATAAGTATGGGAGGTGCTGGCTTGGACACCATCGTTCCATATTTGAAATCAGTACCACTGCATTACAAGTCCATCATTTAAAGTTGATAAATTAAACTAATAGTATACGCAGAACGTACGATTGCTAAGTAGCTATATTTTACTTTAAAAGTATATCGAAACCTATCCAATATGCCTTGATACAATATAAGGAATTACAAAATATCGTCTCTCATCTTGTTTCTAGGCTGTGGATCAATTTCAACCTCAACCTCAAATAATTGAGGAAATTTTGAGACATTTCCCTCATTGAAGAAGAAAATGATAAGCAACTAGATAACTGAACTAATGATCCTCTCTTCTAAAGGCCTAAATATCTGAACTTGTCTTGCATTAAAGAGTTTCAACTACCTAACAGTTTTTGTACAAACTTCAAGTGAGTGATCGGTATACGGAAATACTTAACACATAGAATTCCTAGCCATGTGACACAAGTTCAAATTCCTACAGGTCCGTAATTTTAAGCATACTTCAATCTCAATTTAAGTCCATAGTCAGTGTGATATGCAAACTCTTCACCTGTGGAAAATGAAAGAGACATTCCAATGACGAGTTTGACGTGGAGCTGGAGTAGATCCATGCTACTGGAGAAAAATATTTACAAACTTATTTGGAGATCTCTTATTTTCAGTAAATTTCAACCATTTTCAACCATGTATGATCATTGTATTTTCTTTATTTTCACATACAGTACATAGTGAAATAATAAATTATATATAATGAATTATATCATTGGTTTATGGCCTTTACTGGATAACATACTCGAAACAATAGAGATTCATCAATTTAAGACATTTTCTGTAGGAATGGGCAAAACCGGTTTTTAAAAAAACCGAAACCCGAAAAACCAACATTTCGGTTTCCTCCAAAAACCGGTTCGTTTTTTCCACCGAAAACGGTTTCGATTTTCTCAAAACCAGTTTTGGTTTCCTCAAAACCGTTTCGGTTTTCACCGAAACTGGTTTCGGTGAAAACGTTTGGAAAACACATAAAACTATTTCTGTGGAAACGGAATTGGTTTCCGGAGAACAACGAAATACTATTTTGGCAAGAAATAGAACAAATTTTGAAAAAAAACCGAAACCGGATCCGGAGGATAGCCGAACCGGTTTTGCAGAAAACCGAAAGCGGTTTCTGTGAAAACCGTAACCGGTTTTGAAGAAAAGCGAAACCGGTTTTTGAAAATTTTTAAAAATCGGTTTTTCCAAACACCGAAAACAGAAAAACCGGTTTTTGTGCCACCACTTATTTTTTGTGCATCAAGTGCACAGCAAACACTTGTTTGAGCGCTTCACAGGCTTACTAACTGTCGTCTTCTTATGTTAGATTCCAGCTGTGTTTCACCAGTCTAGAGGGTTGGGATACCAGCAAAAGTATTGGAAACGATCAAATGGCACTCGGGGGGAGGGAAAATTTTGCTGTTGATTGTTCAATAAAATTCTCAACTTGCATGGTCGACTGTAGATTTTTACTAGAAGTTGAGATTCAAATTATGTTTTATTAATGTTGTGGATCTGAAGATATAAATGTTGCTTGCACCACTACTGCAGCTAAGTCCACAGTTGTTTATTAATAATAAAATGCATGTAAAATTGTTGTACTGTGTAATTCCATAGTGACAAATATGAAAATCAAATATTAGAGATACAGTTTCTTTTTATATATCAAAATGTTCTGGCGAATGCTTCATCTACGACAACGTCACGTAAAGACCTTACAATCCATCCTGTCCACACAACTTAAAGAAACTATAATGAAAATTACAAAAGAAAAACTCTCTGTCTTTGAAAGAAGCCAATTGCGGGAATACTTTCAACAACTTCCGTTAATTGTACGTACTGAAATCATGTGTTCCATAATGTATCCACATCAAGAATTGACTGCCGTGAACCGTACGTACTCTTTCAAACATCCACGACTACTCCCTGGCAATTTATCTTTTGTGCTGGAAATATTATGGTCTTACGGAATACCTTGTGTTTATAATGAATTCCATACTTACAGTCAAGAAGATTTTCAACTTTTACTTCAATTGCTCGTTGATATCACATACAATCTGAAGGAATTGGGACTCCCTCACTTGAATCCGAAAGCAAGAACATCTGTAATCCAAACACTTATCTCGGGTCTAATTACAACCAATGGAAATAACTTAAGTACGTTGCTTCTAGGTAATAATGCAACTGACAAAATTATGAATGTAATTGGGGAGAATTGTCACCACCTTGAAGTTTTGGACATCGCAAATTCTCCGGTATCTAACATAGGACTCAGAAACCTTACTCTAGTTTGTGAATGTAGCGTTAACAATGGCTCTCACTACACTGACCGATTAGTATGTCTTCCTAACGTCTCAATAAGTACAACTAATACGTGTCACTTATATGGTACAGAACCTAATCACATATGTAATTACGCATGGTACAAAAGAGATCTCTGTTACACAATTAGGAAAGTGAAGATTCGTGACACAAAAGTCAATAAATATGGAGCTATTATATTGATGAAATTTGCAGAGAAACTTGAGGACATTGGAATGCCACTTGATGAAATTTTTGACGTATTACGAAACCCAAATGCTTTCGACTATTCTAAATGGAATTTAAACGTTGTGCGAATAGATGACCTTGTGAAAAGTCGTCACGATGTGCTATCACAATTATCATCAGTAAAACGTCTACTTAAGTTAGATGTAGTATATTGCAACACACAAGAACTGCAATACGTGAACTTCCTCAATTACTTAAAAAATTATGGGGAAAATTTAGTATTTTTACAACTTGCCTATCATTACAGTAAAATTTCACCGGATTTAGTAAATTTGCTGCTGTACTGTCCAAAGTTAATTACTCTGGAACTACATTTTGGTGCCTTTGAATGGAGAGAGACAAAACCCTTATATTTTCGGAACCTACAATTTGCTGTACTTTACACCACCCTGTCTTCAAAAGTTGCTACTCGCTTCTTGGAAAGTACTCCAGCTCTCAGATCAGTAATATTTAGCAACATACTTGATGAAAATTTCCTTCCAACTCTGTGCCACAGAAACATATCAAAAGATCTCAAAATATTTTGTATTGTTGAAGGTCATATGGCTCTAGATAACCCGCGAAATATTTCCTTATTTTGGCAATGCAATCAGAATATACAGTACATCGGAAATGTCGATTGTAAGATAGAACAACTTGGATTGGGTACTGACATTGATTTGAAATTGAGCTGCAAAATCGATTGCTATGGGTACTGAGAACAAATGGTAAATTACGTTATTCAGTAAACCCGAATATAACAGGGCATGCGAAATATTTTTGTATGTGAAATAAGCGTGTATAAATCTTAATACTTGAATCAGACTGAAAATTGTTCATTTTTAAATTTCTATTGTAATTTAAATCATGTATTTTTTCTACGTATTTTACATAAATTTACATGCAATGCTTACTAAACTTATGAAATCTTGACTAAACGTGTAATGTGTGGAAGTCTTTTATTTCCTTTAGGTTTAGGAAAGTATGCTTGAAATGTCCAACCGGCGTGTGTCATTTTTAAGCGTTGAATAAATTGATCTGGTTAGTCAAAGTGACTACAAAATCTGGTTAATTAAAGCAACCTCCAGCCTGAGTCAGTAGTTTCCAGTAGTCAAAGATGCTCTCTCTCCTCGTTGCTAACAATGTCGACAAGATTTTCCTTGGTAATAATCTAATTGAAAGCTTCTTCTGAAAATTTATGGCGTAAGCATTTTATCAGGTATTTTACTCACGCAAGTTATTGTAATCGAGTCTTATCAGGAACGTAAAGATATAGAATGATATACAGTGGAGTATTGCAGGCAAAAAAAATTAAATTGGATACACTTGTACAGAGGGTATTTCTCTATAAAAGAAAGTTACACTGGATACACTGATACAGAGGTTATTTCTCCACATAAGAAAGTTACACTGGATACATTCGTACAGAGATTATTTCTCCATAAAAATGCTACACTGGATACACTGATACAGAGGTTATTTCTCCAAAAAAGAAAGCTACACAAGATACACCGGTACAGAGGTTATTTCTCCATAAAAGAAAGCTACATCAATACACTGATACAGAGGTGATTTCTCCATAAAACATAGCTACACAAGATACAGTGTTACAGAGGTTATTTCTCCATAAAGGAAAGCTACACGGATACAGAAGCTGTTTCTCCACTTAAGTGCCGTCATTGTGTAAACTTGGAACAAGTTTTGTGTCCCAGAATTGCACAAATCTACATCTGCATCTAGAACCACATTGTGAGTTTTTCCCTGACCTTGTTGTCGTTCTGAAAATAATTTCCATCAATATATTTCTTTAGGATAAGAACAGATGGTAGTTGCTAGATGCGGAGTCGGGAATGTACGTTGGATATTAAAGAATGTCACATTGAAACTTTGCATGAAAAATTTAGGCGACATTTGCTGCACGGGAGCGGAAGTTGTTATAAATAAACTGGATCCCACATGCTTACATATTATTCTGTTTCTTTGAATTGCAAAACAAAAATACTTCAAAGTTTAGATGTTTCAGTATTAAATGTTTCTCTAGAAGGCATGAGTTCCACCAGTAGAATGACGTGTTGAACCTTAAAAAACTATTTCCATCAGCTCGTGTGTTGAAAACGAGGTGTTGAGCCTTTTGGCTTCTACAGAATAGGCATTAAGCTACTGCAGTGACTGCTGTTTGGATTCAAGCGTATGGTGGAACACCCAAAAATCATCATCGGGAATATTTTGGTTCCCGACGAGGATATTTGCTACAACGTAATGATTCGTATTTGACTTTAAATACTATAGTATGTATCGTGTCATATAGCTACGATGGGGAAAAGAAATACTTAACTCCTATCTAGGGTTTCCCGAAAGACAAGGTTTGGGAACGTATCGTCTCTAAAAGATGACGCGATGTCTCGTATCGGAAGGTGTATCGGCTTCTATTGGAAGAAATCTTCTAGGCAAATCTTTACTTTAGGCAAGGCAGTGACAATAACCGCTCATCTGAACCGGTTTCTGCTGTTACAGTTACAGTTCCCAAGAACAAAAGACAGAAAACAACGTGCCCTGCGGGGTTCTAACCCGCCTTCACTCGCTAACGCTCGCTCGGCAATACTATGTGAATCAGGAACAAAAAGGACATTAGTGAGAAAATATCTATGTGAATAAGGAACAGCAAGGAATCAGTGACAACCTGTGAATAATACTAACAGTTACAGGATATCACTGCCTTGCCCAAAGTAAAGAGTTACCATCTTCTCATCACAAAATACTTGTTTCACCTCGTTTTGTTTCAAGAGCAATCCTGCTCCCCTCAACCAATCTCTATATTGTAATGTACCACGTGCCTATTTGAACAAACAATGTAACATGCTCCTGTTTGTAAACATTACCACATGTATTTTTGTCGGAGTACTAGACACCACGTGGGATTACTACAAGAAACAGACAACGGGCCACGAGCACATCCTACAAGTCATATGATGACATGGCAACAACAGCACCACCGCCGCCGCAGCGCCTACATATTGGGCTGCAACCAACGGACAGGCACCAGTTTTCTGGTCTCCCTTCTCTTGCTTACCTCGAGCACTTGGAGAACTCAAACTCAAACCCTATAGGCTGCTGTGTGACCCTTGGTTGTTCCTTTCCTCCTGGTTTAGCCTGCTTCGGGGCTCTGTCGAGATTCCAATCTCAGTTGTTTATCCTGCTTCGTTGCTCTGTCGGGATCCAAACCTCAGTTGTTTAGCCTGCGTCGGGGCTCTGTCGGGATCCCAACCTCAGTTGTTTAGCGTGCTTGGGGGCTCTGTCGGGATCCCAACCTCAGTTGTTTACCCTGCTTCGGGGCTCTGTCGGGATAGCAACCTCAGTTGTTTAGCCTGCTTCGGGGCTCTGTTGGGATCTCAATCTCAGTAGTTTACCCTGCTTCGGGGCTCTGTCGGGATCCCAACCGCAGTTGTTTACCCTGCTTCGGGGCTCTGTGAGAATCCCAACCTCAGTTGTTTAGCCTGCTTCGGGGCTCTGTCGGGATCCCAACCTCAGTTGTTTATCCTTCTTTGGAGCGCTGTGACTTTTATCCAGCCTCACTGCTTGCTCCGGAGCACTGAGGTTTCCTACGCCACTCTCCCAAGCCTGCTTCGAGACTCTGTAGAGGTCGTTGCGGACGATCGCATACCAAATTTATACCTTACAAATAGAAAAAGTGCACTATAGTAATACTGTAAATACTGTTATTATTAGGAGCATTTTTTAATAAATAAACTGGTAGTGGGAATCATTCTCCCATTCTGATTTTATTAACCTAGCACTACCTACCATTAATTTTACAATATATAAAAAAAGGCATTTTGACTGACTGATCTACCTGTATCAAAGCGCTTAAGGATTTGTGACAGATGGTACCACCAAGGAAGGATTTTCGGAAATTCGATGAGGAAAGGGGAAATTTTAATGACAATATCTATAATAACATGTTCATATCTTCAAATCTCTTAAATTCAGAGACATGAAGTATGAGTTTTAAATTTTTCATTGAAAATAACTAAATACGTACTTCATCTCTCTTTTTTTTTTGTTCTAAAAGGAAAGAAAAAAGGTAGAAAAGAAAAGGAATGAGAGATTGCAATTATTATAAGATGGTCATATATCAGAATCCTTTATGATTACATACATGAAGTTTGGTATTTAGACTTTTCATTGGAATCTAATTAAGCATGTGCTTCGGTGATTTTTTTTTTAGTTAAAATGAATTTTTTGAGTTTTATGTCCCACGATTATGCCGGTGAGGCTAAAGGAGATGGTGATAATGAGAGATGAATGAAATGGTAGAATGAAGGAAGTGGGAGGAAACGGGAGAACCCCAAGAAAACCCACGCACACGGTATTTGCCCACCACCACAAAGTTCACTTGGCAGGAGCAGGGTTTGAACCCGGGACCCCAAGCACCCGAGGTGAACGCTTTATCACTGAGACACCGCGCCCCCCTTGATTTTTAGATGTTTGACCCAAAGTGGAAGAGAGAGAGTTTCACGATGGTCAACTAAAATGCCTGTACGAGAGGTTTGAATTCGGTGACAGATTTCGAGTCCAGACCATTCAGTATAAAAGATACACAAAAAAAGAGCGCATATATATATATATATATATATATATATATATATATATATATATATATATATATATATATACTTAGATGCATTTGATAGTCAAACATTTGGAACAAGTAATCCTTCATTTGGTGACGTAATACAGGATGACTCAATAAAATCTCTCAGATTTTAAAGGCTAGTAAAGCAGAAGGTGTTGCAGATAGAAAGTTATTTACCTAATAAGAATTTAAGATATGATCAAAAAGTTAATCAAAAGACTGCAATATTGGCCAAGAGTTTTAGGAATGATCCAAAAACATTCATCAAAAGATTGCGATTTTGAATTAGGGACCACAAAATTTTTGGACGGCCCCTAAAATTTTTGGAAATCGAGTTTTCGTATTTTCTACGGAATAAGCATATCATACTGAGTTAAGTGATAGTTTGTGTTTGGCTACATTATATGTAGTTCTCCAGACATATGACATACAAAAAAATTTTTGACTAAAATATATTGCATCTTGGATCATGGGTCACAAAATTTTTGAACAGCCCTTAAATCGAGTTTTCGTATTTTCTTTGGAATAAGCACATCGTACTGAGTTAAGTGATAGTTTAGATTTGGTTACACTATTTGTAGTTCTCTAGTTATAAGGCCTACAAGAAAAGTTTTGATTAGAATACATTGGATCTTTTGATTTAAAAATATAAAATAATACTGTAAACAGTTCATAATTACATTGTTCTGTTCTTATTCTTCCTAGGTAGCCCAACAAGTGCAGATGCTTTCTTGTAGAACATTCTGGGGACTGCAAAATAGATTGTCTCACAACCAAGATATTTCAACGGTGAACCTGTTGTTCAAAAGTTCTCGACCCAGTACAAAATAGTCTTCCGAACAGGAATACGTTCATTACATGGAATACCAAAATTTAAGCGAGAAGCTCTTTGCACTGTAATCACGGAACTGCTGTTTTTGATTTGAAAAAAGAAAAAAAAAACATTTCGTCTGTGTATGAGCGATCAGCTCTTGGCCAAACCATAATGACGACTAAAAACACCAGGAGAGGTGAGCGGATGCGATGACTCCAACTCCTTTTGCCCCTTCACTGACAGCGCTACAGCTTATCAAAACGTGGGTGGTTTTTATTGGGTGTTATTTACAATAATTGTATTGCAATTGCTGTGTAATTTCAGCATAAAATAGAACTGTGCAATCACAAACTGTTTTCATTCTATATTTTTGGGAGCGGAAAACGAACGAGAGGGTGTTGGAAATGATAGGGGAGAAAAGGACAATTTTAGATATTATTAAGAAGAAAAGGACAAACTGGTTGGGACATTGACTAAAAAGGAACTTTATCATGAGAGACGTACTAGAGGGTATGGTGGCAGGAAAGAGAGGGAAGGGGCGAAGAAGATTACAATTAATGAACGATATCAAAACAGAAAAATCGTACGTGAAGACGAAAAGGCTAGCCGAAGCCCTTGAAGCATGAAGACTTCTCAGTTGCAGAAAGTGACGTGCCAATAATGGCAGAATAAATATTATGATGATGATAACTATTATTATACCTTTGAATAAACAAGTGTCTATCTCCAATACTTTTTATTTTCTTAACCTTCAAAATCTGGGAAGTTTAATTGGGTCACCCTGTATAATATGAAACTTAACACCTAATCCAAATAACCTGTGTTGTAATAGAGGAAACTTTCTAAATCGTTCCATCTTCTTTAAAATTCCTGGCTAGTTTTTTTTCCCTGTTCTTTGAAGAGGTTGTTATCATGAGTACACACAGACAACCCCTACTTGAATGTCATATGTGTATGCGTATGTTTATATGGGAATACACAATACAATGTCAATGTTCTTCATCTTTCGTTTTCTCGTTGTCATAGAAATATGTGATAACAACTTCCGAAGATCGATAACCTATAACTCTTAAAGGAAAATATCTCCTTTCCGATTCAAATTATATTGAAAAGGAAAGAACAAAGACACATAACCACCTACGTGAATGTTTTGATGTGTGCGAGGCATCTTTTTCCTTTAGAATTTACCACGAACTGGAAAGACAGAAAACATCAACTCTTTCCAAATACTCTACGGAAGTGACAGAGTTTGTTTCATTTCGAGTTACTATAACTTGGTCGATGCATACATCTTACAAGTAAAACATGAGTAACTATTAAGTGTATGTGTGTCGTTGACAGAAGTGTGTTTCACCGATAAGAGAAAAAAAAGCCATATTATGTACAGGGCGTTTCAAAAAACAACACTGACAAAGTTTGGGAGGTTGTAACGAGAAGTTACATATTGTCTTTTGTTTCGATTAACTCTTTGTTTATTCATGTTTGAATCAGGTTATTATGATCTTTCACAAATTCGATTTGAGCGACGTATATTTTATCTGCACCTTGTTTCAAGTATTGGCCAAGAATTACTTAAAATTCTGAGCCACTTTCGTTCTCTTTTTTAATAAATAGAAAAAATAGTTGTTGATATGATTTTACTCCGTGATTTTTAAAAAAATAGAAGTTAAATAATTTTATGACGATTATTCACCAATAATTGATTCTAATTCTGTCAAAAATAGGCCTAATAGTTATTTGTCATAGTTTGTCACGATATTCTGACATAATTAAGTAATTTTGAGTGTGTTTAATGTTTAATATTATATCTATGAATTACTTTAATATCAGTTGCTAATTTTAACATATTCGGCTCTAAGCAACTACCTTTCTTCGTATTTCTATGAGCTCCAATCGAAAATATGTATCTCCGATATGTCTGTTTAGTCACTTATAAGAAGTGTGTATTTAATGCTTATGAATGTAGTTCTGCTTGTTAATTATATATATATATATATATATATATATATATATATAATATGGTTAAAGAAATTACTTAATAAACACCGAGGATATGAAATACTATGGATTTTGTACTATGTAATTATATGCAGCAGAACATGTAGTTTGACAAACTGCCGACAAATGATATGGAATTAATAAACGACATAACAGAAGATTGAATCAGTTTTAATGAACATGTATAAACATAAGTTTACAGTTCATGTCATCTAGATTGGAGTCTACTTACACATTTTCTAAATTGTAATGCCCCTTTCGGTATGGACATCACAATCTTGTTATTATTCTGAAATATTTAATGAAGTTCATGTTAATTTTGTTGAAGATACCTTGTTTTCAATCTAGTTACAGAAGCTGCGTTAAGGTAACTGGGAATATGGTCTGAACCATAACAGAAATCAATGCTGATAGAAGAAGAAATCAATGTATGTTAATTGCAAGGATCTTATAAAATTGAGGATCTGCCCTTACCACAAAATCTTGAAGCCATACGTCACAGTTTCGCCACCCCTACTCTGTCCACTCCGCCCAATTGGATCGCAATGTTTTGAGCCAACAATCATAGCGGAAACGAAAGTATCCAATCAGACGTGCCGATGCTCGGTTGTTTTTTGGCTTCATCGAGTTAATAGGATGAAGATACATATGGACAGATCCTCTATTTATAACATCCTTGGTTAATTGGGATTATTTACGTGTCATATATGCATGTTGTTGGATCTCAATGTTATAGTTGCATGTTGTTAGTGCCATTTACTTTGGACTTAATACAACATTCTGTTTCAAAATTATCTTAAAAATTTATTTAAATTTTCATTCCTGTGCTCTGTACTTGTAATTTATTCTCTATTATCAGGTCACTATTAAGTTCTGATTCCGATTACGTTACGGTTCATTCACCTCCGTGCGTTGTGATATAGTTAGATTTCATCATGCCTGTCTAGAATTCAAGGACTTGGATGCAATATCGGATGCGGTATCACATTTTGAGGATACACCTCTATGGCGACCATGGGCTTACAGTTTCTCGACGCATGCCCATGTCGCCTGTCGCAAGGCTGTATCAAAGTAAATTTGTTGCGCAATAGGAAGAGAGAAAGAAATCCGTAAGCAGAGCTTTAATAAGGTGATTTCTGACACCAAGAAAGGACAAAAAGTATAGGCCAACCTAGGTCCACAAATCAGAGTTATAGACTGTCGAAAACATGAAAAAATAAATTTGTAGGTTTATAGCTCTAATACAATGGGACCTATATTTTTTCTAGTTGTCGGGTTAAGACTTTATTTAGAAACTAGTATGTGTCCTATCCAAATATTCATATTTCAAAATCCTGCAGTATTTCCGCAATCATTTGGAAGAGGTTGTTGGGGACTACTTCAAATTATATGCCCGTAACCAAGCTGCCACTATAAAAATTGTTGCGTGAGTACCTTACGATTCTGAAACATGTATTTTTGGGTAGCATATATATTAGTTCCTAAGTGAAGCCTTAACCCGATTACGATAGGTCCCATAGTTTTGGAGCTATGAACCTTTAAATTCATTTTTTTGTTTTTGGCACTATATAACTCCGAAGGGAAGCATTTGTGCGCCCAGGTTGGTCTATACTTTTCGTCTTATCTTGGTGTCAGCAATCACCTCCCAAACGTTGTCGATGTTGTTTTGAAACATTCTGTGTGTATACAACTGTACATATACAGGGTGGTACAAAATTTCGTTTATAACACTTGAGAGAAGAATTTACACATGAAAACAAACAAAAAAGTTTATGTAACATTTTGTTAAATTCGGAGTCATTTCCGAGTTACAAGCTGTCACAAATGATGGCAAAATGACGTGCAATACCACATTGCATACAAAGGAAAGGTGCAACAGCAAGCGGTCCCAAACAGTTTAGAGAAAGCAGTGCCTGAGTGACACAACAGTGTCAGAAGCAGGATGGTAGGGACGCGGTGCAAGGAATTTCACAAACTCCTCCATTTTCCAAACGTCTTTCTGTCCATATCAGTACTCCTCTTTGAAAAATTCCTTGCAGCACGTCCCTACCGCTCTGATTCTGACACCATTGTGTCATTCAGGCATTACTTTCTCTAAACTGTTTGGAACCGCTTGCTGTTGCACCTCTCCTTTGTCCGCAATGACGTGTCACACGTTGTTTTGCCGCCATTTGCGACAGCTTGTAACTCGGAAATGACGCCGAATTTAACAAAATGTCACATAAACTTTTCTGATTGTTTTCTCCCTAGCATTGTAATCGGAATTTGGCACCACCCTGTATAATATGCTGGTTAATTGTATATATTTTTACATATGCAGTGCATGTATAATTTAAATAAACAATATGTTATAGTAGATTTAAAAAAAAACTGCCCATTGTTTTCAAACTGGCAACAAACAATATAATTTTCAGAGCCATAAAAGTTCATGGATTCTCTCGAAGCTCGAAAAGTTTTTTACTCACAGATTCTTTACAAGACGGAATTCGGAAAAATGTATCCTCTAAAGGTTTTTTGTCACTTAATGCTCTTTCAAAAAATGTATACTCATATTAGTGTAGCACTAATAGTATCTGAGTTATAAGCGACTTTATTCCGTCGTGTGCGAAACCGACCACGGTGAGGCCCAAAAGTTACCTTCCCACAAACGGTAGATATTAACAGCTGATGATGATTAATATATATATTATCTTGTCTGCCTTTCCTGTGGCAACGTGCATCAGGAACTGCTACCAGCTGGTCAGAGTATCAATGCGACTTCGTACTTCCAGCAGCTGAGCCGTGTTCAAGAAAAAGTCAAAACTCTGGAGAAAGCACCTCTGAATCGCAAAGGGCTCCTCATGTTACAGAACAACACTAAGCCCCATGTGGTTAGGATGTCCCAGGACACCATTCTACACCTTGGATGGGAAACACTATTGCATCCTCCATACTGCTCGGACATTGCACCGTCTGATTATCAGCTGTTCTATTCCTTGGACAATCACCTTAGAGGACACCAGTTCAAATCACTAGTAGAGGTACAAAATGCACTTGATACTTTCTTCGCTTCACGACCCACCAAGTTCTACTGCGATGGAATCCATGGCCTTCTAGAATGTTGGCAGAAGGCCATCGATGTTGATGGGGACGATTTTGGATCTTCCAGGTACGACTTAGGAGACATTGATATTAGAAGGTGGTGGGTGAAAAAGCGACTGAACTTTCTTGGTTACCTTCATATAAGAATGGCATAATATTAGTGAGAACTAATTCTAGAAATCAAATAATTTGTTCTCTCGTGTAGATATTTCTTATGTATATAGTTTCCTTCTATTTCGTTTCTTATTATAGATTTATTGTATTATAGCAACTGTACACAATCTTAATAATAGGTAAGTGCTTCTGCTCTAAATAAAGTTTAACAGTTTAAAAACTGATCAATTATAAAATGTGTTAGGCATATCTTATTTTTCCTTTTTTTATTACCGTTAGAGGAAATACTAAAAGGGAAAGGTGACAATATATAAAAATCGTGGATGAAAAATTGTTCATAATTCTCTCTTGAAGGTAATTTTGAAATCTGGTTCCTGCTCTATTTCGCTCAGTATTATTGTGGTACATAAATCGAAGGACTCGTAACAAAAACAACCCTTATAGAAACAAGATATTTCTCGGAAAAATGAATAGAAAACTGCATGTTTGTGCACGTTTTAGAACGTAACAGAGACACGTATAAGGAAAAAGATTTGCAGAGTTTCTCATACTGTGTACCAGAAAAAGCTCTCTTTTTCATTCTTCAGAGAAATGTGTTTTTTCAAGGGTTATTTTCCGAAAAGCCCCTCAATTTATATTAAAAATGGATATTTTTAATTAGATTATAGAGAGACTTAATCATTAGGATTATATACTTGCAGGCAGACTAGATTATATATATATTAATCATTATTAGCTACTAATATCTACAATTTGTGGAAGGTAACTTTTGGGCCGCACCGTGATCGGTTTCGCACACGACAGAATAAAGTCGCTTATAACTCAGACACTGTTAGTGCTACAGTAATATGAGTATACATTTTTTGAAAGAGCATAAATGACGAAAAACTTTTAGAGGAAACATTTTTCCGAATTCCATCTTGTAAAGAATCTGTGACTAAAAAACTGACGTCACGCGCAACCAAAACTGAGTAAAAATGAAACTAACGAGAAAACCATTATATTTAGCTCAAAAATGCACTAGAATTAAATTGTAGAAGACAATTAAAGGAACAAAATGAAAAAAAGTTTGGATGCTCTAGCTCCAATGGTGACGGAGTTATAGTGAATAATAGAAACGGCTAAAGTTTCGGCTTTCTCCCCGTCTCCCACCCCTCCCGTGAGGTATTTTTTCTGGCATCCTGCATTTTTGTGATCACTGATGGGTATATATCCAAAAAATATTGGATGCCAAATTGTTACATGATTTGCCCTTAGAACTCAATTTTTAAGCCCCGATACCTAGACTATTTACAATTAATAATAATTCTAGTGTATGTCATTAACCATACAATGTATTGTCGTCTTGCTGGAGTCATTATGAAGACTTTTATTGGAGTATATTTTAGTGTAAGTTTTATCGTGCAGCATAAATTCTTGAGGATTCACACTCACCCATATCCATGGCCGTCGCGTGAGTTGTAAGCACCTCGGGCAAGAATTCCCAGGAGCCCCCTTACCCCCAGTATGTTATGAAAAACAACCAGAGTTTATTCTGTACTCCTAGATTTAAATATGGAATGTAAGATAAAAGAAGTTGGTATTATGCCAATTTTTTAAACTGAATATCTTTTGTAGTGAAAACATAAAACTTAAGTAAACATTGCTTAGAATTATTGAAATCAAGTGTTATTCTTGTTTATTTTGAACTTGATACGTATTAGCATAGAATATAGAAATAACAATACAAATAAAAATATTAAATTAAAAGACAAAAGAAATTATTCTCGCAGAGGGCAGGAGGGAGTTCCACTTGAATAATCTTACAAGGGAACCTTCCGAAAATGATAGTTGCAGTGAAAGATGTGACCTATGTCAATTGAAAGAGCTGTAACAGAGATGAGCATTCCCAAAATATTAGCTGCCCATAGCAATAGGTTCAAGAAATATAAGGGGTGGAAGTTCGGGAAACAGCAAGGTTGGACAAGAGGGGGAAAGTGCAAATTCCGCAAAAAAAAAAAAAAAAAAAAAAAGGAGGGGCACGGCAAAATACAATGCTGACAAGTGATGTATAGAAAGAGACTTGCCACAATAGAGAAGAAATGAAGGCCACCAGTGGGATTAACAGTGTTGCCAACTGCAATGAAAAGTGCATGTTTTGCAAAGAGCACTATATGAAGTGAGTGCAATATTCAGTGTCAACCTGTCATGTAGAACATAAGATATGATGTGTATAATATGTGATACAATCTAACAAAAGAAAATATAAGAAAACAGAAGTACGAAAAATACGGAAAAGACAGAGTTGGCCATAATGCGCCACATTTGATCACGAGCTGTGCATATTAGAATGAACAAAACAAGAAGCACCGACTATGCAGGAAACCGACGTATTTAGAGTCGAAAAGAAAAACGAGTTCCAAAGTTGGCAACACTGGTCATGAACATCCAGACAAGTCTAATATAGTTAGGCCAATCGCTTCACAAAAAGAAAATTCCGGCAACAGGCATCACTCGGAATACATCAATGCTCGAGTGATTGAAGTAATGTCAAATCGGGGAACATTAATGGTTGGGTTGAGCCAACAACCGATAATAGAAGTAGTGAACATTATGTCATGGTTGGGTCGTATGTGGGAATATACAGGGTGTCCCACCAAACTTTGTGACCTGAAAGATTTTCAAAACGAACAAAAATGTGACGGATACAGTTGTGCAGGAATGTACCAATGTCAGGGGGTGATGAAAGTGTGAGAAGCAAGTGCCCC
Source organism: Thermobia domestica (assembly GCF_964235325.1). Taxonomy (NCBI): domain Eukaryota; kingdom Metazoa; phylum Arthropoda; class Insecta; order Zygentoma; family Lepismatidae; genus Thermobia; species Thermobia domestica. Next base: position 21,369,892 of record NC_137456.1, on the reverse strand, counting down.
CAGAATCCCCATCATAGGGCCCCAGGAGCCAACTTCGAACTTTCAAAAGGCAACAGGGACCGAGTCGTACCTCTTTTGATAGATCATGGATTGTGCAACAACACCTATAAGAAACATTTGCTACATGAAGCATGGTTTTCAAAATGGCCGCCACAAATATATGTTGTGTCTTAACATGGCATCGAAAGACAGCGTGCTTTCTTGTTTTGTTCATTCTAATATGCACAGCTCGTGATCAAATGTGGCGCATTATGGCCAACTCCGTATTTTTCGTACTTCTGTTTTTCTATTTTCTTTTGTTAGATTGTGCCACTGATTATACACGTCGTATCTTATGTTCTACATGACAGGTTGACACTGAATATTGCACTCACTTCATACAGTGCTCTTTACAAAATATGTACTTTTCATTGCAGTTGGCAACACTGTTAACCCCACTGGTGGCCTTCATTTGTTCCCTATTGTGGCAAGTCTCTTTCTATACATCACTTGTCAGCATTGTATTTTGGCATGCCAGCTTTTTTCTTTTTCTTTTTTTTCTTTTTTGTTGTTGCGGAATTTGCACTTTCTCCCCCTTGTCCAACCTTGCTGTTTCCCGAACTTTCACCCCTTATATTTCTTGAACCTATTGCTATGGGCAGCTAATACTTTGGGAATGCTCATCTCTGTTACAGCTCTTTCAATTGACATAGGTCACATCTTTCACTGCAACTATCATTTTCGGAAGGTTCCCTTGTTAGACTATATTTTACTTTACCGGTAATTTTCAAGTAATACTCTATTGGGAGTCCCTCAAGGATCCAATCTAGGTCCTCTGTTGTTTCTTCTTGTGATTAATGATATTTCTGTGATACTTCTCAAGTTCTTTTTGCCGACAGTCTCAAATTATACTCCAAAGTAAGTTCAATTGTTGACTTCGTGAAAGTTTAACGGGATCTACACAGAGTTCAAATATGATGTGAGAAGATTAAGTTAGTCCAGAATGTGTCCAAATGTAAATCTGTATCTTTCACGAGGAAAGAAAAATCCAATTAACTTTACCTATACAATAAGTGGCAGTTCCTTGTCTACCCCAAATACTATCAAAGATCTAGGAGTTTTATTTGATAGCAAATTAACCTTTGCTCAACACGTTGACGCAATAACGAGTAATGAATATAGAAGCCTAGATTTAATTTATAGGATAGAACAGTTAAAAAAAAAAAAAAAAAGAATCAACATTTATAAGGTTATATTTTTCGTATGTGAGGTCAAAATTAGAATACTGTTGTATTGTTTGGACACGAAATGTCACTAAATACTCTGACGCAATAGAAAATATATAGCTTAAATTTTTAAAAATGTTTCCATAAAAGAAAACCGATTTCTACACAAAGTATGCCCCCTGTGAAGACTTAGTAAGGAATTTTAGTTTTCAAACATTAGAAAAAAGGAGATAGATCTGTTGATCTGTCGTTCTTACATAAATTATTAAACGGAAAAAGTGCCTTTGCAGAATTAGTTTCAGAAGTATTATTACGTGCCCTAATAGGTAAGACTAGAACAGCAAACGCTGGGACATTCTATTGTAGAAAAGCAAGAACTAACATCTTACATAAGTCTTTTCTGTGGAAAATGTGTGTTTCATATAACGAAATGATTAGATTTCATATAGTAGATGTTATTTAGTATGTCCGAAAACAAGTTCAAAACAATTGTCAGGCAGTAACTTCTGCATAATTAAACGAAGTATATTTGTGTATGTATAATAATAATATATGTATAATAATAATATATGTATAATAGTGTCTGTATGTTAGATAATTATGTACACAACACCATAGCAGGGCATTAAGACTGTTATGCTGTCCTTATGATATAAATAAATAAATGAATAAATTTTACTTAGCCGTAGCCTGGCCATTATTAAAATATCTAATTTAACATTAATTTTAAGAGAGAAATCATTTACAGACGTGTGCAAATTATTAGACTAAATGTCGATTTGTCAGGTGATGATTTTTTTTCTCCATTTGCATTGTGTACAGTTGATATTTTTAAAAGCTAAAGTTCTTCTGGACTTTATGTGTACTTTGAGAACAGAAAGTTATGATTCTTTTTAATCCTTTTGCTAACAGTGGTAAGAAACTGGTAATAGTAGTAACCAACTGCATCATTGTATACAGGTACTTATACTAACACATGAACTGGAGTTAATTCTTTCTGTATAAACCGTACTAAATTTGCTTTACACGTTATTAAGTTTTTTTTCATCTAATATTTTAATGTGTATTAGGTGGAAAACACGTTAATTTTTGCTTTCTTAAATGTTATTTTTTAGCTGAAGGTCTCTGCAGAAAAGTATTCAAATTTCTTCAGTTCTGTATTTGGACATTTCGTGAAAATGCCAATTGAGGGCAAAACCAAAGACTTAACGCCACGTAAAATTGCATTAACTGAGTGTCTTCTGAAAGAAAAGCGTTACAGATAGCAAGAAATAGCTAGATGTCGGAATATCTATTCTCAGTCTCAGAAAATACTCAGACGAATAAGTCGGCCCTTGAAGGTCGGTGAGTCATACTCGTAAAACGGCTGAAGTAGATGTGGGAGTAAACCAAAAATCGGCCCTCGTAATCAAAGGAAACTACTACAGATAGCCAAATCCGATGGAAGAATCACTAGCGGTGACCGGGCGTGATGAAAGACAAAGGAAACCCACTGACTGGGTGCATTAGGGCGTAAGGATAGGTATCTCTCAATTGACCAAGCGTCGTGAGAGGGTAAGGTGAATCCAATGGCCGGGCGCCTTAGGGCTTAAGGATAGGTATCTCTCAATTGACTAAGCGTCGTGAGAGGGTAAGGTGAATCCAATGGCCGGGCGCTTTAGGGCTTAAGGTTAGGTATCTCTTAATTGACCAAGCGTCGTGAGAGGGTAAGGTGAATCCAATGGCCGGGCGCCTTAGGGCTTTAGGTGGTTTGGTCAACCTGGATAGATTGATGCTTGTTGAGGCGTGCTCCTGTCTTGTATCTTAAAATGTCGGCTATCTTCGGTGATCTCCGTCCTGACGACTGCTGGCGATTGTGGGCGACTCCTCTTCGTTACTGTCGTCTGCGTTGTATTTGTTTACTGTCAACACGTGTAGTACACACCTGATTATCGCATGATATGAAGACATACGGAACCTTACAATATTGTTCAGAAATTATTCTTCCAATGTGAAGCTAGTCAGTTCTACTAGTAATTCATATACAAGGTTTGTCCGGGAGGTAAGAAGCCTCATTTTTTCTCACAATTTTTAAATTATACAGATACAAAAACTTAATATTCCTCAAAGTACATACCTTCCGCATGAATACACTTTTGCCAGTGCGATACCCTTGCTGTATATGGACCAATCTATCTCAAATCGACGAAACTTATAAGCATTTTCAAATTTCATGGTCTCAGATTTTGATAAATTTTTGTACATTGAAAGACATATTTGAGAATTGTTATTTCCCAAAATAAAACTTGTGCAGCCCTCGCAGGTAACTAGTAATTAATTACGCAAATAGCTACAAAGTCACGACTCAAACATAGTTGTTTTTTGCATTTTATTGTTTATTTCAATAACCATAAGTGCCATGAAGCTAAAAGAATTTCATCCCCATGTAATTTTGCCTGTAGATTTCAAATCTGCAATCAAAACTAATGAATATTGTATAGGTGTAGAATTATAGCAGCATTTAGGTCCCAAGTTCAGGCCCCGGAATGAACATGTGGTGAAAGTTGTACACTGTGAAATTTTAGCACAAGGTGAAGAAATACCTATATTTTGTGTGAACCAAATTTGGTATTGGGTATTTGGCCCTAAGGCCTCAAAAAATCTAAATGTGTCTTTTGCCTCTTAACGAGCTTCTGAAATAATAATATAGGTTATTTGATACTGTATAACTTTTATTACAACTATTCCACACAGTAGCCTACAATCATGGGCACCAAAAGGGGGCCAGGGCCCCCTGACTCACGAAAATGTATATGTAATATAGCAAAACACATATATTAAATACCAAACGCAATATAGCAACCATGGGATGGTCCCCCCCTAAAAATTTTCTTTGGGTGCCCCTTCCTGCAATTATAGCAAAAAAAATAACAGTTGTCTTATCTACTAAAATCAGTTTTGTGTAATGTTTCAATGTTTACTGAAATTCTTGAATAAATCGTTGATTTTGTTAACAGTCTCATGTGACACACTATGTGATTTTTCACTATCCGTGATAGAAATGTGATCTATTGCATCAATAAAAATGTGGCCAGCTGGCATCCATACGATATCGTCGGTTGGAGACCAGTGAAAAGTAGAATCGGGCCCTGCAGGGTGTAAGAACTTTGTGTTGTACTCCTGATATCCCTCAGAATATTCCAGCACCATCCCAATCCACCATTTTCTGTGATAGACACACACTATAGATTTTCCTGGATCCAAGACTTTTCCTGGATTCTGATGTCTTCTTTTTGTGCTTTTGTATCTACCCAAATTCTATGTAGCTTTTCCATTGATGTAGAGGAAATTTGTCCAGTTTTTTAAACTTATTTCATTATCAGGAATGAAAGCATGAATATTTCTTGTTCCAGGTATTGTTTTCACAGGGATAAACGTATTTTCTTGAGTCGTGCGATGCTGCTAAACATCTTCATTTGATACAAAAAAAAAAAAAAAAAAAAAAAACATATTGTCCATAGCCCCTATGAAATTGCTGTGCATTTAATATTTAGTTCGCAGTTGTACTCTGTAAACTCGGACGAGTAACTAATCGCTTTGTCCTTTCACCTATACAATCGCAAACATTTTTACCTTGTGAAGTGGCAAAGAAATGCCACTTACATATAAGACCAAAATCTGAGTTGTGCATACAAATGTTCTTGAAATTTTTACAATTTTTATGTTGAGCCCCAGAGCCATCACTGAAATATATGACATGTTTAAGGAATGGTAGTTCCAGTTTTAAGTTTGTCAAGAACACTGCTAAGAATTCATGTACAGCCATACTGTCATATTTCAAATGGTCACTGATTACGCGATCACTTTCCAAGGCTCTTCTGGGTGATTTTCGTGGTTCATTAACCTGAAATAGCCATTTGAAGAATGTTTCAATCCCTTGCAGATTCATTACTACTGAAAATTTTACTACATATTAGAAGTTTTATTTTGGCCCTTAGATTCAAATACCCAATACCAAATTTGGGTCACACAAAATATAGGTATTTCTTCACCTTGTGCTAAAATTTCACACATGTACAACTTTCACCACATGCTTATTCCGGGGCCTGAACTTGGGACTTAAGTGCTGCTATAACTCTACACCTATACAATGTTCATTAGTTTTGATTGCAGATTTGAAATCTACAGGCAAAATTACTTGGAGATGAAAATTTTTACCTCCATAGCTCTTATTGTTATTGAAATAAACAATAAAATGCAAAAACGGCCGTGCTTGAGTTGTGACCTTGAAGCTACTTGCGTAATTAATTACAAATTAACTACAAGGGATGGAAAAGTTTTATTTTGGGAAATAACTATTCTCATACATGTCTTTCAATATACAAAAATTACCAAAATCTGAGATCATGAATTTTTCATCATTGGTTGATTTGAAATAGAATGACTCATATGTCGTTTAAAAGCCCTCGGCCGTCCTGGTTGCTTGGATGTTCTCCACAGTGCCCAGATGATGCACTTCAAGCACCCGTTTCAATCGAGGGAACAAAAGGAAGTCCGCCGGGGCTAGGTTGGGACTGTAGGTTGGGTGGGGAACCGTTGCTACGCCTATCCGGGTCAGGTAGAACGTCACAACAGAAGTTGTGAGAGGACGCATTGTCATGATGCAGTTTCCATGACTCTTGGAGCTCCTTTCGGACTCTGGTGACCCTGGCGTTCAGATTCTAAAGCAGTCCCTTGTAATATTGAGCAATTACACTCTAGCCACCAGGGACAAACTTGTGGTGCACGATTCTTTTTGCATCAAAAATTAAAAAAAAAAAAACTGACCATGGTCTTGACTTTGGATTTGCTCATTCGAGCTTTTTTCTGGCGCGGTGACGATGGCGTGTGCCATTCAGAGCTTTGCCTCTTGGATTCCGGATCATATTGAAAAATCCATGACTCATCACCAGTGATTACATTGTCCAGGAAATGGATCTTCCTCACAAAATTCTTTCAGTCCCTAACATGTTTCCACGCGATTCACATTTTGCGCGTCGATCAAGACTTTCGGCACAAGTTTTGCACAAATTTTCTGCATGCCCAATTCTTCCGATACAATCTCGTTGACAACAGTTTTCAGCAGGTTTAACTGTTCTGCAATAATACGAACACTAATGCGACGATCTGTGTTGAGCAATGCACGCACACGAGTGACATTTCCTCCGTTTGCGATGTTGAGGGGCGTCTGTAACGGGCCTCATTGTTGACGTTTTCCCGACCTTCTCGGAACGCTTTGTGCCACTTCTCTGGCTGTGAATAGGACATGCTGTCTTCCCCAAAGGCTTCCTTCAGCATGTCGTAAGATTCCTTTGGCGTCTTGTTCAACTTCACACAAAATTTCAACGCGTAACGTTGCTCGAATGTTTTCTCCATTGTAAGTACGACAAGGTCACTGCAGAGTGGTTCACGTCGCAGCACTTCCTGACTTGCTGAGAGCACGAAGGCGACTAACCTTGGTACAGTGTTGCCAGACCGATTAGTTGGAAAAGCAGAAGATTCGAACATAAAAAACAGGAGAAAGCAGTAGACACATAAAGTAGCGGCATTTGAGTGCAAATCAAGGGGACCAAAAAATTTGCCATTATTAAGGGGACAGCGGTCAAAACAAGAGATCCAGAATTCATTATTACTTTAATTTAAAAAAAAACAATACATACAAAACATAAATTTGAATTTTAATTACTTCAAAATAAGAGCTGACGATCGTGGAGAAGTGGCCCAACCAGGGGTAAAAATGGTTCTGAAATAGTAGGATGACGCATGATAGGGCGTAGGCCGTCCTCCATGCCTATGTTTATTTACTGTATTTTTTTAGGAAGTGGTTGACATCATAGATGCTTTTGGAAGTGGGGTAACGACGCCCCCCCAGCATACCCCTCACTTTTACCCTGCTTCCAACTCAAGTCCCAATCTAAACAACACTTGCTCGTAAATCTTACAGTAAGTCATAAAGATCGCCAAGCATCATACATATAAAAGATGACGCTTCTTGTATTCATATTATATAGCTCTATAACTATATGCTTCTTGAGAGCATTGTGTATGCATACAGAGAAATTTCCTCTTTTTATGTAAGGAAAAAATGAAAATTCAATATTAATAATAATATATTTCTTTAACTTCTTGAAGTAAGGAAAAAGCAGGAGATTGTTCACTTTTTATTTTCTTTCGCAGTAGATCAGTAGAACGTAGAAAAAGCAGGAGATCTCCTGCAAAATCAGTAGCTCTGGCAACGCTGCCTTGGTATCGCTGGAAAGCTTAAGGTCCCTATAAGTCCTTTTCACCGGTAGTACCGTCGCTGTATAGTCACGTCATAGTCAAGTAGGGCTCCCGGACAAACCCTGTAGAGTTTCACATGCGGATAACTAATTTTGGTAATATAAACTCGAAAATCACAAAGGTAGAATATCCACAAAATCATTACGTTGATATATGAATAAATGCCAATAAGTGTTTTAAAATATGAGAGTATTTATATATGACTAACAATAAATTGAGTTAATAATGTAAAACAATAAACAAAGAAACACATATCTAGCGACATTACTTAAAGGATAATAACGGCTAGTATACCGAAGACTGAAACGTTATCTTCGGTACGTGAATGAAAATAAAGCGTAAGAAGCGACAAGAGTGTTATCTCTTGAAAATGTACCTTAATACACTTAGAGAAAAAAATCTGATTTTTAGTCTAGAAAATCCGGAAAGGCAAACTTTAGCAGGATTCTGTATCATACACAAGATTTTTTCTGGTACAAGTCTCCGGATAGGTTAGTTGCTTAGCTAGGACCATTCTGCACAGGCGCAAGTAAATGGAAATCATTGTGTTCTCCGTCGGAATGTATAGGATATAGATAATCATGGTTATCTATTTTTGATAAATATTACCTTGTTGTGGACGGACTCTACACAGTCCACGGGTTACGGTGACGCAGTGTTGGAGCGCTTACCTTTGGTGCGTAGGATTCTTGGTTCGATCCTCGCTCAAGTAAGTTTGTGGTGGTAACCAAGTAACATGGTGTCCGTGGGTTTTCTTGGGGCACTCTCCTTTCCTCCCACCGTCTCATTCCACCAAGACTGCCATGATACTGTAATTTATTTGAGTAAATCATTCATCTCCCTTAGGATAACTGGCATAATAATGGGACGTCGAATTGAAATATTTTGTTTCATTTCTACAGAGTCCAGATATTCTGCATCACAGTTGAACAGCGCCAGAAAAGGCGCCTGTGTCGGGAATTGAAGGATTTTCCTTCTAAATTCGTTCAATTTTATAACATACCCAAATATTTGGCCTATGTTTAGCAAAAGGGGTCCAGCTCTTTTCTCTAAAAAAAAAAGTTACAATTTTGGTAATTTCTGTTCACATTCGGTTAGTTTAGAGTAGATTAGGTTAGTTTAGGCTAGCTTAGATTAGTTTAGTTTAGTTTAGTTTATGTTGAATTAGTGTAGGGCCCCGTATAATTTCCAAAAAATGATAGAATTTCGCTTATTTCTATAATATTAAGTAAGTTTAGGCTAGTTAAGATTAGCTTAGGTTAGTTTATGTTAGGTTAGGTGTAATATGCCATTACAGTCTAATGTGATGATGTTTTTAATAGGAGGGTGCCCGAAATTTTTTGCACCGACTGTACTTGACGTTTAACAAAAAATTTCTGGCTGTTTATATAATTCGTAATTTTGTTTGTTATTCTATTTCAAATTAAACATGGAAAACTGTAAAACTTCATTAGGAATTATAGTTTTGGGAATCAATATCTTTATTTATATATTAAATTAGTCATAAGTCTTGTATATGGATATGTAAATGGATTATTACAATTCTTACGGTGTCAGTGCGATCTGAAAATATAGGTCCACCATAGGACGGAACTTTTCGAATAAATAACCAATCTAAAATTCGACAGGATTTTCAGGACCACCCTTCACCTCTCTTTTAGATACCTAGGTCCTTCTGAAATCTAGTTTAATCCAGATTTTACCAAATTTTATTCGTTTCAAAGCCCCACCGCCAAAAATGCTTTGTTTTGATTGGAGGATTCACCCACGCTATGATGTTAGAGCGCGATTATTCCATTCCATGCCTGAAAATTTGTTGACGACAGCCGACCCGGATCTTCCAGCATATAAAAGGAGAAATTATCTAGAAAAGCTGCATTAAGAAGGTAAAACTAATATAATAATTGAATAAATACCGTCCAGGAAGCTATGTAGCCATAATTTGCTAATTTTTATAGTAAAAAACCGGACTGTAGAGCAGAAATAGGAAGTCAACTCGGTAACGCCATGTTTTGCCGATATAATTAGTGGTAGACAGGTTCTGTGAAGTGCATCAGTTTGCTAGTTGTTCTTAAAAAGAAAAAATCTATAAACAGTTTCGGAAGAGTAGTGTTTCTCCCTTAAAATATTCTCATCCTGAAAATTACTCCTTTTAGAGTTACGTTAGGCCTGCCCCACTGCCGTTTGTGTTCGTGTATGTAGTAAATGTGATTTCTTTTTGTACTTATTTAGTAGTAACATGGCGGTATTTAATTTCTTTGTAGTTAGGATAGTGATCATAATGCACGTGTAAAGTTTCAAGAGGGCTCCTGTCTACTCCTGACTTGGGAGTACGGCTTCCAGCGGGATGAGTTGAACATGTAGTTTTGTTCCGGGTTCCTGCCCCTTCAGGGCAGGGGTCCTATTGTTAGTCAACACCTTTGATATGTCCCCTCGGGAACATTGATTAAACAGTTTAAAGAATGTGAATCGGTGAATACAAGGGCCAACTGGCTCTGTTTCCGTTCCTTTCGTTACCTTTCATAGAGCCGATTTAAAAAAAAATCTGAATGTTTATTTATTAGTACAACATGTATTAATGTAGTTTGTAGTCATGGATGTGGCATGTATGTGTTTGTAATGTAGTATCATTAGCAATTGTAGTTAAGTGATGTAAGAGTGTGTGAAATTATGGAGTATGGACAGTGTATCATTTACTATTCACATTTTCGTATTCAATCAATCGCTAAACGCAACATATCAATCTATAGTAATATCAGAAAATGAGAGTGTCGTAGTATCAAAATTCCGTGTACAAGGTCACATTCGGTGGTTCAAGGGTTGATCATATCGTCGCTAGCCTCCTAGTGTCAAAATTCAGTATTAACCGTCATTCTTATGTCGATGTTTTAGTGATTTAGTTTCCATGGAATTGACCTTTCTTTTCGAAATAAAACCTAGAAAATATAATTCCCAGCCCATATGCATATACAGTTAGGTTAAGTGACCCAAAACTAATGTTTTCTGAAAATTACAACATTCTACTTAGTCTAGAAATCGAAATCTTTAAGTAAATAAACAATACATAATTTCTTAACAGAAGTCGGGCGATATGATGCTAGTTCTTCGCTTTGAAATTATATTAAATGTTCATTTTTTTTTTGTAGCTGCAGAATAATTTCATTGTTGTCAGAATTTCATAAACATTAAATATTATCGCAGATAATTCTATTTTCAGTGAACATACGTAGGATTTTTTTTTCGTTCTTAATAAAGCTACCAGGTATTACATAGTATTGTGTGTGTGGTGAAAGAGTCTTGAGTTCGAGTGAGGTTGTCGTGCAGTGATCGGAATGGAAAATGTTTGTAGTGACTATAGATTTTAAAGTATTATGATGAAATGTGTGTGTAGGCTGGGCGTAGATAGAGGAGATAGGGTGTTTTGTAAAATATAGCGTCGTAGTAAATGGAAAAAGATGATATGAATATATGAATATTTATTTGAATATGAATTATATGAATATTGTAGTAGATGAATATAGATGATAGGACACCCATATAGATATATATATAGTAGCTCAGTGCATACTTCTCCACGTGTCGATATATATTCATATACGTATTGAGTAGATACGTGTAGCTACAAACATCTCAGGTTCTGACCCCTGCACCGGAATATCACGCGGACAGGAGGGCGATATATAGTCGGACTATGGCAATACTTTGTAGTTTAATGTGTTATAGTAATGATCAACTATAATATCATCTGATAGCATGGGTAGCATCGTACAATCGCTGACTAGACATATTAAATAATAAATTATGGAAAGACAATAGTTATACAACGGGGCTGTAGTGAATTATATTTTTCGGTCGGTTTTAAAATAGAATATCCTGCTCCGTGAGATTTTTTTTTCTCTTCACGTTACCTACTCGGGCTAGCTTACAATGTTCATGGAGGCGACAGCTCTGACAGGGTTACAGAATTAAAACAATTAATTATTGAAATTTATTTTCCCGTACCCGGGCATCGACCCCTCCCCCTTGAATATTTTCGTTTTCTTTTCTCAGTTTTCAAACTAGATAGTGATGGAAATTAATCGATGCCTCAGAATTTAGCGCATTCTGCGAAGGGGAGCTATCGGTGAAGTTTGGCAATAGAAATCACCGATCCAAAATCCAGTTTATTTAATTTTTTTATTATTTTGGCAAATCCATAATTAGGGTCTCTCTCTTATTTCATTGCCTTCGGTCTAATTTTCGTACTTTCCTCTAGATCCTTTCTCAATTTTCGGAGAGGTCGGATAATTTTTTTTATTGTTTTAGAAATTTCAAAATTTAGGGCAATGACATCTTGCCCTTCCCCCCTTTCTCTCTTTCGCCTGTTGGTTTGGGCCGGATACGGTTACTAAATAATAATTTTACAAGCAATAACTTGTGAAGTTATTATTTACAAGACACAGACTTGCTTCTTGGCACCAGGTGTTTCCCCTTGAGTCTACGTATTTGAGTAGACCACCCTTTTGGCATATTAAGAATATTTTGGCTATGGATTTGTTGAGAGTGAAATTCGACTTCTATCTTTGTAGTGTTAGTTATTTCTCACTTAAGTCTTTGGCGCCGCTATTCTTCGTCTTCCTTCTCCTCTATCTCTCTCTCTCTCTGTCCTCATTCTTCAAGTTTTTTTTTTAATTTTCAACCTTCCCCCCCCCCCGATTTTGAACTTATCGCTTACAATTTATTTAACGTACAACTCTGATCTGAAATTACCAGCTGAGACGTTGCAAGACACAATTCATGGATAGAGTAGATAGTGATTGGGTCCTCCATCACATTTTGACCTATTGCCAAAATGAATAACGACTTCATATTTGACGACACTTCAATTACGTTCTTTCACCGTCGTCCCTCTAAGTTTTTTTTAATCCATTGGTCACTTTCCTTTCCGTTTTGGTTTTCGTTTATCTTGTAGTTAACCTGGGCCCAGAAATTGTATTTTGGTTTATCTATTTATATCTTTAGGAATGTTCTGTGTTACGTGCCTGCCTCACAAAGTTTTTTTACGATTCATGCACGAATTTACTATATGAAAGTTAAAATTTATAGACGCGCGGTATCAGATAAAAAAAAATATCAATTCTTTTTCATATGTAATGTCGGAAGTCATTTGTTTTTTTTTCTTGTACAATGTTTGCAACCTTTTCTGAAATTATTGTTGGGGTTATTACTTAAAATGTGTGCGCGATTATTAAATATGAATATATATAGAGAGAGAGATAAATGAATACGTCGAAATGTACATGTGCTTAGTATGTGAATATGATGTTAAAGTAAAGTATGATATTAAATCTATTATATGGATATATGTAAGAGCGCTCGTGTCTGTCCCCCAAACGTGTATTGGTTGCTATAGTTTACAAGTAAGTTTCCGACGAATATAAGAATATAGATTTTTGTCAAGAATACCGCCGTGCACTCAAATAATTTTCCTTTTCCTCTGAATAGATGTAAATGATAACCTATATAATCATTAAATGGCATGTATTAAGAAGTAACGGCAGGTCTAAATGTAACCCACATCATAATGAATGTTATTCCTGAACTACCAACCTAAAACCATTATGGAAAGTGTACCTTTAATCCCTCTCACCTGCATATGTACCCTGTGACTTGACCAGTGTTTTTTTTTATCCTCAATGTAAATCATCATACTCCTTACACCCGTGGAAGATCGTCTTAAATTCGAACCATATATACATATATACAAAAGTGATCCTAAGGAAAGGTTTCATGACGTGTCCCAGTGTTAAACAAATAACTTGAAATTATCCAATTAATAAATTTGGAAATGGACTGACTAAGAGGAGAAACATCCTCTGGCGGAAAGTGATTTCAAAATCCCTAGATGGGTATAAATGTTACCGTATGCGAGTGCAGCTATAAACTGCTAATAGTCACAAACTAAATATAGTTGATGAATGGTTTAGTAAACCAATAGTTATATATATATAGATATATATATAAACACAAACTAAGTTAAATGGAGCGAAATGTTTTGGACGCTACAAGTAGTGCGCGCTTTGTGATTTGAACGCTCAAAATTATTAATATTTCATTGCTCAATGTGAAGTAGAGACTCATAAGTGCTATTACACCCAAAAGTTTTTTTTCTTTCCTTTTTCTTTGTCCATTTTTTTTTGTAAAACAAGTGTCTTCTTTGCGTATGTCGCAAATCATAATTTCGCTTTAGCATGCCTAAGATATAATATGTGTAATTATTTTTTTCCCATTTGTCAATATTATCAAATATATGAAGACTTACTAAAGTATAATTCTATGTATTCTATTGATATATAACCAAGAACTTGTGCTTTTAATAATTTTTTATAATTATTTCTCTTTTTTTTCACTATGAATGTAATAAACTATTTGTATCTTTGTAGTTAGTTGGTTTCCTTTAAACATATATACACTGTCCTGAGTGAGTGAGCGAGTGAATGCATGATAGATTTAATTTAGATAATTTTAGTGATATCATTTGTCATATTAACATCTATAATATATGTGTCATGTTTTAATAGATGTGTTAAGGTAAATAACCTAGGTCATGAAAGACCGCTACTAACAAATTTAAAGTCGGCTCTAGGAGTGAGACAAAAATAACAGGATGAGCCTAAATACGACATCTTTCTTCCAGGAAGTTGAAACTCTTAGTGAGACGATACATAAATTTTATGTTGAGTTTATAAGTTTATTTTTTTTCTTTCTTTTCTTGGCTAATTCATATGTGTGGTCGATCTCAGATCATGGAGTTCAGATATTGGATAGTTATCAATTATTGTTTGAGATTAAATTACAAAGAATTAAATTTCATTTTTCTCATTTCCAGGTCTAGGTCTGGGCAACCCCACGAACGTGGTGCCTGGAGCTAGGTCTGGGTGGTATGAGGGAACATGTGTCTATTCCGAAGCATTCTAAAATTGATTAGTCGTTAATAACACTCAAAATGATTCATCTTTCAACGACTTTCCCGACTTCTTACTATATTTCCGGAATTATCCAGTAATCTTTTTCTTATTAAAATACCCTATTTGTTTGCTTTCTTCTTTTTCTTCCTTTTTCTACCTCCTTCTTTTACCCTTCTACTTTCTTCTCTTTCTTTTCTATTTCTGAATGAAAGAAAACGTAGTAATGACAGAGTAGTCGCTATTGGCACGGTCAATAAGTTGTTTCGATGAGTTTCTTCGGAAGTCCGATATGGGATAATTAACCATGAGATGAGTATGCATGAAGGGACGAACAATGACAAGAAAATTTATTGAATTTTACTTTGTTGGAAAATAATCATGATTTCAATTAGTAGGTGATGTTTCGTAATCGCCCTCGTTAAAAAAAAAATTAAATTTAGCGACTCCTCTTCTCTACATGCAGTCCCACTTCTTCGTTTACTATTTTTCTTTTTTTCGTTTTCTTTCAAAGGTTAGATTTGGTTACGTTATGTTACGTCTAATTACTTGCATCATTCATTTCTCCTGTAAATTTTGTTTTTTACGTGCTTCTGGACCCCTTGTACTAAACATACTCCAAATATTTTTTTTTTGTGATTTTACAGAAAATTTCATAGAGGCTTTATATTGCGACAGATTTAGGCATTTTGCAGCAGTAAGCAATTAATGACCGGAGACCTCTCACCTGACCACTACACCCACCCTGTGATAAGCTGTCCACCAACAAAATCATCCCAGCATATCATTGAGAGTTTTGGTTTACCACCAGATTCTCTCCAGAACGTTTACTTTTTAGTATATACTTACTTTACAATTCGAGAGTCATTTGTTGAACTTAATAAAACATAAAACATTAATGGCAAACACTAAATTTGCTTTACTTTAGGTTCGTTAGAAAAGTACATTGGAACTATCACTTAACAAAGAAATAATAATAATAATAATAATAATAATAATAATAATAATAATAATAATAATAATAATAATAATAGTGGCCTATGTTTAGCAGAAAGGGTCCAGCTCTTTTGTCTAATAAATGTTACAATTTTGGTAATTTCTATTCATATTCGGTTAGTTTGGAGTAGGGTTGGTTAGTTTAAGTTAGATTAAGCTAGTTTAGGTTACGTTAGGTTAGTTTAGTTTCTATTACTGTAGGAGTTCCGCATAATTTTCCAAAAAAATGATAGAATTTCGCTTATTTCTACTAATATTACGTTAGTTTATGTTAGGTTAGGTTAGATTTGGTTACGTTATGTTACGTCTAAGTACTTGCATCACTCATTTCTCCTGTAAATTTTGCGTTTTTTTTACGTGCTCCTGGACCCCTTGTACTAAACATACCCCCCAAAAATGGTTCGAAGTAACCCAGGTCAGTATTTATAATACACAAGTTCACATCAGTACTGACGGTTTAGATCCCCCGATTTTCTAATTTTAAAGTATGGTAACCCTACTGATAGGTACTGATCTAAAGGGATGTTACAGGTTGAATATTGAAGGCTGGCAGGACTAATACACTGAATATTTAGATGGACGAAATAAATAAGGAATACTTTTTCCATTGGTGTCTTTCAGATGGGGCATTTATAGAACTGTAATTTGTTTGGGTATTCGAGATTTGCTAAGCTTCATAATTTTATCGAATAACGCATAATCTATTTCTCACAAATACTTTTTTTTTTAATGTTGAAAGTTTTGCTCTGAAGTGGCCCTTACATGCTCCAAGCCGCACCGGCTGCCCGATTTTCCCTATATAAAGGCCGACAATGATATAAATATTATAAAACCTGAGCACGTTATTCAAACTGTCTACTTCCCGTCAATTACATTAACAGTTGCGACTATCTACGTCCGCTCTACCCAGCCATTGCCATATCACTTCTTGACATATCTTGACTTAAACTCCCGCACTTATATCCTACTGGCCGACATTAACTACTCTTCCCGCACTGCCACTCAGCAACAGCGCTTCACGGATTTTTTAGCAACTACTCATAGTACCTGTATACCATTGCCTCACCATACTCGCCCAGATAGCCATTCCACACCAGACGTAGCCATAGTGTCCAATAATCTCTTAGCTCGAGCATCAGTGGAAGTTCTTGGCTCCGTTGGTAGCGATCACCTACCGTTTCTTCTTACGATCCAACAACCAGCTCCCACGCAGCCTCCTGCGTCTTTACCTCCAAAATACAACTTCAATAAGGCCGACTGGACCAAATACCAAACCAATATCAATACACGACTAGAAAATACAAACTCCAATCTTACCACTTTCGAATCAATAGACTTATTAGCAGATACTCTAACGGAAGCACTCCGTGATGCCACAGAACATGCAGTACCCAAACGTACTTCACATCCACTCCGGCCCAATCTACCTCCGTATGCACTTACGCTCTTAGATCGCTCCCATGCTTCTCTTAGGGAATACCGACGCACTCAAAATCCGTACTTTCTCCATATCCATAAACAGTTCCAGCGCATGGTTAAGCATTATGTCATCGCTAAAAAACGTCTTACCTGGCGGCACTCCTGTAACCAGCTACAACAAGAGCGGAACCCGACGAAATTCTGGAACTTATTCAAACGCCTCACCTACCAGCAACGTAGTTCGCACTATCCACTCGTCGTAAATGGCACGGTTCCTACAACTGATACTGATAAAGCAACAGCCTTTGCCGACTATTTTGAACAGGCTTTTACACCCCACTCTGATCCGATTTTTGTACATCCATCCCACCATCATATTACCATTGAGGGTGATCCTACTCAACCCTCATTCCAATCTCAGTTTGGCGACCCTCTTACTGATGACGATGCTCTCCTCGCCCCAATAACCTCGGAGGATATCCAAAATGTACTCCGGAACAGACTTAATACAGCACCAGGAGCGGATACAATCACATACCGGCAACTTTCTCAGGCACCTCCTATCTTTCATACTCTGCTAGCCATCCTTTATACTATTATCCTTACGACAGGATATATCCCTCAGCAGTGGAAGCTAGCCAAAGTCCTAGTCTTCTTAAAACCACGTAAAGATCCGGCATTGGTAACATCATACCGACCTATTAGCTTAACATCGGTATTTAGTAAGACACTGGAACGGATCCTTGTAAAACGACTCCATCCTTACCTTGCCGAGCGCAATATTCTTCCATCTACTCAGGCAGGATTTCGCCCCTTTTTTGCCACTGACGACCAACTCCTGAAACTATCTTCGCTCGTAATGAATCACTTTAATAAATACTTACCATCTGTGCTAATCTCCTTCGATATCGAACGTGCATTCGATACTGTCTGGCACGAGGGGCTGCTATTCAAACTCAAGCGCCTACTACCCTCTCATTACGTCCGAGTGGTAGCCAATTTCTTATATCAAAGACGTGCCTTTATCCAACTTCCTCACGGACATTCGCACGAATTTCTTTTACGAGCGGGAGTCCCTCAAGGATCCGTACTCTCTCCTCTTCTCTACATCTTATACGTGGCCGATATGCCTTCTCCGTCACCTCCAGTCCATGCTCTACAGTTTGCAGATGATACCGCATATCTCGCTCTTGGCTCCTCTGTCGAGCGCATCAACCTCCAACTACAAGCAGCAATAGATAACCTCATCTCCTGGTGTCTCCGCTGGAAACTGAAATTAAACCCCAACAAAACACAAATGACGCTTTTTGCCCGCAAGACACACAAGTACTGTCCCACGCGAAATCCTGAGCGTCTCCATATTATGGTACTGGACTCAGAAATCCCATTAAGCAATAGCGTTAAATACCTTGGGGTCCATTTTGATAAACATCTCACATGGCGCACCCACCTAGCCGCTCTCGAGCAAGACATCCTTCGCCGTCTCAACCTCTTAAGAAACTTAAAGGGCACCACCTGGGGCTTACATGCTAACGTCTTACTGTATACGTACAAAGTTTTTGTTCGGCCAGCTCTGACATACGGGCATCTAGCTTGGCTTTCAGCGCCTCCCTATTTTTACGATCGCCTCCAACTCCTTGAGCGTCAAGCGTTACGCATTGCCTACTCCCTAACTTATCGAACCTCCAATGCCGAGCTCTATCAACGAACTACAATGCCTTCTATCCTGGATCATCTCTATCGCCTACGAACGCGATACATTACACACCATATAGCAACCTCACATGAAACGCTTACAGCCCTCTTAGATGAGAACCCTGCTCTCCCCCGCACTGGATATCCTCCAATTGATCATCTATTGGCAATATATGAACGAGCCAGTAATTCCGATGACTACAACCCTGAGCGTTCAATCTACCAACACCACTCTCATCTATATCGATAATAGTACAGTAGCAATAACTGCTTTACCATGACATCGCTGCAGAATCTCTCTCCCTCACCTCACACTAACGCATCCCATGACACGTGGCACTTCCGTAAATTGGACACACCATCACTATTACCGAGAAGCTTTCTGTTTACAACCATACTAATGTTATATTAGCAACCTGTCTCCAACCACAATAATATTCTTCATCTAGTACAGACATCACTCTGGCCATAGAGACGGCATAACCGTCTGCGGCCCGCCCATCGCCAGATGGGAATGAAAGACAAAGGAAAAAAAACATTAATTAAAACCAGATTAAAAAACAGATTGCTACTACTCGAAACTTCAAGAAGATTGCAAAGTCGTCCAAAACATTTGTTCTTATAACCAACTACAATATACTACCGAAATCAAGAATAAAAATGAGACCATGAAAGCAATTATTTGCTATCTTCCAATTGATATCAGCATTGAAGACATCACAACAGCACTCAAGGAGAAATTACCCGATATTTTCCATTTTCACAAATGCGAACCCAGAATCGTGAAGGCAGAAAAGGGAAAGTCCATATCCCACTATTCTTGATTACATTGAAGAAGACTCTATAAGCTACCAGAATCATCAAAGAAGACATTGCTACACATAAAGTTCGCAAAGAACAGTTACAAAAGAAACATTACTTGCAATTAGTGCTCTCAACGGGTCGGGTCGGGTTGAAGACCGACCCGACCCGACCCGTGACCCGATCCGATTGACCTGACCCGACAACCCGACCCGATCTGACCCGATGGACCCGACCCGAGCTGACCCGACTGACCCGACCCGAGTAGCCTGACCCGACAACCCGACCCGAGCTGATCCGACTGACCCGACCCGAGTTGACCAAACCCGATCCGTAACCCGACCCGTTTGAGAGCACTATGATCACGACACTGGGTGAACGCCAAAATGCACTCCCATTGGGAATTAAACCCGGACCACGTGTACCGAAGTCTTACACGTTAACCACTAGCTAGATCAAGCGGGGGATTTGTATATGCATCTTAATGAATATTTGGCACTTTTGAGGTTTGGTTATTTCTTTTTATAACTGATACATTTATAACTGAGAAATCTATTTTTTTTCTTGCTTTAGTTCTATGTGACGAAATTTTTATTCAAGGTCAGTGTTCTCACCTGCTCGGACAGCAGGGGGTCTTCTCGTAAGGCAGTAGCAAGAATCTCTTGGCGGAGACAAAAGGAAATCGTTTAACTACAATGATAAGGGTTGAGGAAACGGGAGAACACCTGTGATTTTTTCCAACCCTTCAACTTTCATTCCAAAATAGATTCTTATGATTCCGGGACCCGCTCCACTTTGATTTCTCCTTCTCGATAATTAAAACGTATTTTACAGTATATATAGTTGCAAGTAAGAAGATACATAATATGAATTTTGTAATTTAAAAATACAGTATGATAATTAATTATAAAGTACTAATTTTATTTCATCACTTTCAGCCCAACAAATGAAATTCAAACAATTCGCACCCTGGGTCTTGGTCATCAATACTGCGTCTTATTCTTTGTCTTGCAGAGTCAAGTCTTGGTCCTGCATTTCTTAGTCGCGGTGGTCTTTCGTGCTATACAAGAGCCAAGAATGCTAGCCTCATCGGTATAAATGAAGACCAAGTGTGATTTTGATTATGGTCTTTCATACTAAGACATTCCTCATTTTGAGATTTAAAAATAATAATAAATAAGTACACAGTTAACGGATCAACTCTAAGTTTCTAGAACAATATAGGAGAGTGAAAACATTTTAAAATAGAACTAACAACATGTTTGTGGGTAACACGGACGAATTTAGAAAATTGAAAACAAAAACAATTCCAGTTCCGTGAAATGAAAGTACTATAAAAACCGTAGACAATTCAGTCAAGGTGTGCAGAAGAATCTATCAACCTCCTAGTTACCACTCTTGGTTCGTCGAAAAGTGACATTGGGAAGGAGTAGTGCAGTTTCTGATTGCAATGGACGTTATAGACAGTCGTAACATGTAAAACGAGAATGTGAACCCTTCAAATATCATGTTAATATCTTTCATTTTATAAGCTCTTTTGGTAATGGTTTAGCTTATATGCACTTTGTTATATATAATTGTAATAAATTAGTTTTCTTCATGTCATGCATATGAAAGTAAGTTTTTAACCCTATACTACCTGCCCTTTGGCAATCAGTCAATCATCTATTCAATGACAATCTCAATCTTATTATTTTTTTTATTATTTGTTAATACTATACGAAAAGCAAGGAAATATGCTCATCTCTACTTCGTGATCACCAAAACAAGACCAAGAGCAAGATTACTATGCACTTCGTCTTGCATATCCAATCTTTATGCTATTCTTGTATCGATGTTCTTGGGCATGGTAAAATAAAATGAAATATTCAGTTTAAGGTCCCTCGATTCTGCACCGAGGCTAAGGGATATGGTGACCATGAGAAATGAATGCAATGGTGGAATGAAGAAAGTGGAAGGAAACAGGAGAACCTCGAGAAAACCCACTACATGGCGTTTCTCCACCACAAAGCCCACTTAGCACAAGCTGGGATCGAACCATGGACACAATGCACCAGAGATGAATTCTCTACCACTGAGCTACCGCGGCCCTGCTTGAGCTTGGTCGCCCATATCCAATCTTTCTTTTGGCCTTGCTTAAACAACTTCTAGTTTTTTTTTCTAAATCCAGACTCCATATTGGCGTAGATATTAATACTACCGTCGATTGGTAAAATCAATCTTGCACATTTAAAAATTAAAGTACACACATGTACAAAAATAAGCATTTACCATAGGAACACTAGCTGCAAGTGTTCAAAATAGATTTATGGCTTCTATAAAATCAATTGAAAATTGCTATTTTTAATTAGGCAGCTAGTGAAAAACAGCAGCTTTCGACTCCAGCCGAGTTTAAGCTCAACCTAAATTCAGTTGACCAAAGTGAACTGACCGGACCCGACCTGACTCGAGCTGACCCGACCCGACCCATTTGAGAGCACTACTTGCAATGCTTCAAATGCCAAAGATTTGGGCATTCGCAAGCAACTTGTCAAGCTCTGCTTCTGTGCGTTAAGTGTGCAGAGCCGTACCTAAGGAGGGGGGGGGGGCAGCGGGGCACCCGCTCCGGGCGCTGAGAATAAGGGGCGCCGAACGAGCAAGGAGAAAAAAAAGTTATGTTGGACATGAATAAAAGACGAGTCGCCCCCAGAAAGTAGTGGCGCCCTATTAGATAAATATTGCTCTCGGTTATCAATGAAATACGTAGATTTCTTAAAAATTTTCTTGCTCGCTTCGCTCACAATCCAAAAGTTTAAATAAGTCACAAGTTTTTACTTATTACTTAAAGACTTATAAATGATTTCTTAATGACATGTGGTATACAAGGTGCCGAGTAATGATTTATAGTGTACGCAGGAGCATTTTCAAACTCAGAAACGAGCAAAGTCGTGTTCGGCGTTTTGACAGTGATGAGTTTGCTTAGTTCAAAACGTTTTTCTACCCCTGGGGGCTCAGTGGTAGAGCGTTCACCTCTGGTACCTGGGGTCCCGGATTCGATCCCAGCCCCGCCAAGTGAACTTTGTGGTGGACAAACACCGCGTGCGTGTGTTTTCTCGGGGTTCTCCCATTTCCTCCCACTTTCTTCATTCCACCATTTCATTCGTTACTCATCATCACCGTCTCCTTTAGCCTAACCGGCATAACCGTGGGACGTAAAAATCAAAGATTTCATTTCATTTTTTTCCCTATCCAATCCGATTAATCACGACGCACAGTGGAGCCAAGGCACTGAATTCTTGGCAAAAATAAGAATTCGCAATATGAAGCAGAAAATTGAAAGAAAACCAATTAGTTTGGTGTGTGCAGTGGCTACAATAATGTTATTTCGACATTATTTTATCAAAAACATAGAGTGTTACATCATAAAAGGAAATATTCCTTATATTAGCGCCTAAATAATATAACATTATATGATTGGCATAAACAAACGCGTGGGCAATATGATTTGATTTGGCAACTTACGATTGACTTACATTCTTACGCATGAAAGGAAAAAGTGTACTTATTCTTTTTACAACTGAAGAGTAATAAAATTGAAGAAAAGTTCTTGCTTCTCAAAATTATTTCCAAGTTGTGGAGGATTCGTTATGACAATGAAGATGCAAGGACGCATCAATACATAAAAATTATCTCATCACAAGTTCTCGATATATTATCAGATGTATTAGACATATTATGATTTACAAGCATCAGTAACCTGTTCAGCTTGTTTCATATATTGCATCGTGCATTACGTGGGTTGATTTCAGGGCTTGATTGGAACACTGAGCTGGAGCGAGCGGAGGCTCATTACAGTTGATTCCAATGTCACTTCTGTGCACGCATCACATCACAAAAAAACGCAATACTAAATTGATCAACACCATTTTAAATATGGTTCTACCTTATTGTCCATAGATTGTTTGGCAAACATTGACGTTTCAAAATATCGCCACCATTAATCACACATGTTTGACTAGAGTTTAGTTCTGTTGGCGAATGCCAGAGAAGTATGATTGGATGTTGGTAACAAGATGGGTCCTAGGGGGCGAAGCACCAAGTAGGTTTGGCGGCAAAATTCCCAGAATCGATCTATATTCAACTTTGTCACTGCGTGCATGGGGATCACAAGTCTAATAATCTAACACTTGCTCTCACATTCATCCCACCTCAATTCAAAAGCAGTATTGCATCCAAAATGCGGTTTTCCTCATACATTTTCATGCGCTATATTTCCCAAAAGTGCAAATATGTGCAGGTTTTTACTTTGCATACAGTAAGAACAATGTTTCCGCTACGATATATTAAAAAATCACAGACATAACAATATTATGCCATATTTTCTACTAAAATGCCATTCTATCGTTTGACTACAGTTTATATGCTTTCAGTACCACAGCATTTTCCAAATATGATATTAAGTAGGGGATTACCATAGGGATATGATACTGATATTAACATCATTCCAAATATGATTATTGATTACACATTACCTCAACAATCTAAATATACAAAACGATACATACATGTCGGTCGTGTCACCATGTTTACCAGTCACGAATATCTACACGCAATGTAGGAATAGTCACATTCAAAGTGAATTTCCTATCTTCTGTCACTAAGCAGCACCTTTCCTGCTTCGGTGGATAACCAAATTTACACGTCCCATGAGTTCA
The DNA here is from genome assembly GCF_964235325.1 of Thermobia domestica. NCBI lineage: Eukaryota > Metazoa > Arthropoda > Insecta > Zygentoma > Lepismatidae > Thermobia > Thermobia domestica. The sequence continues at coordinate 21,345,838 of NC_137456.1, read as the reverse complement.
TTGTAAATAGCTATCACTTCTTTTCCTGCACACCTTATGTGTACACTATTAAGGTTTCATTATAGCAAATTATATCAAGTCAATCTTTTACTTCATTCTTCGAGTTTTTGCTAAGAATTGCCTGATTTGGCCCCACTGTGCGACGTTGAGAATGAAGGTATGAAAGTGAGAAGAGTCACATTCAAGCTGCTGTTTGCGCGGGAATATTAAAAATAAAAGTAAACGAGGGAAACAATAACATTTTCGAACTTCAAGCAGTTGTAGAATAAGGGCCTAAGGGATCAGAACTTAGCCCGACGAAGTTCGACTTTTTTACACACACTAATCACTACCAATGATTTATTTTAAAATTCCATTGACATATCAAATGCTTCCAATTTGGAGGAATTTATTGAGGTCATTTTTCATCAACTTTTTATATCGGCACCATATTATTTTGTGTATGCGTGTCTAGTTGTGTGATGTTTTTATCTATCTACATACATACAAAACATAAGTACACACATTCTTCATATATGTACGCAGTGGCGTATTTAGGGGGGGGCTTCCGGGCTTAAACCCCCCCCCGAAATCTTACTTACTATAGTCAAGTATATGAAATATCTTGCAGAATTTTCACATTTTCAGGCAAAGTCCCCCCCGAAAGTTAGCAACGCCCCTCCTGAAACAATATCGTAAATACGGCACTGTATGTACGTATTAGTGTATTTTAATATGTTAATTAATAATAAGTACCTTAAATTCGGAACTTTCATTCATTAAGAAATTAAGTAATTACTATAATTTCAGACATGTGTAGTAGCCAAAGTATATTTTGGATTTTAAGTACAAACATTGAACATATTCTTCACCTCCATCGATCATATTTAGAAATTCACAAAGAAGGATCCTTCTGAATTTCCATTACATTTCACAAAATATTTTTATCGTTAAGAGATCGAAATTAACATACTATTGATGTGGTCACATACAGAATAAAATTAAAAAGTTTACAATTATTACTGGAAATTAATAGTCACACATTTGGAACAATTTAAAAGCACATAGTTTTTAATGTATTAAAATTTCATTTCTTATCAATAGTATGAAATGTTGTAAATAGTAGTAACTTTCCATAACTGTTCTTCTAGCGAATTTGTATACAACCAAAGGTAGTTTTGTCAAGTTTAACAAAAAGTCCAAAATAAGACTCTCGAAAACAGCTCTTATTTGGAAAAGGATACATAATGATAGTTTTTGGTTGTTGTAATGGTCTTTCCAAGAAGATTAATAAAAATTCAGCCTAACAACAGAAGCTGCTTGTATATATAATGATTTCTAAAGTGAGTGTAGGGGCGCTGAATTCTACTTCGCCCCGGGCGCAGAAATCTCTAGCTACGGCTCTGTAAGTGCGTCGGCTCTTATTGGAAGTACCAATGGCAAAAGAAGACCAGAGACACACCAGCGAAATGTGTTCACTGTAAAGGCGCTGATCTTGACAATTATTCCAGTATCCGTAAATACAACAAATCTTACAAGCAAAAAGGAAAACATCTGCAAAAAGGACAATCTCACATTTAGCACCTCTTCAACACACCACACCACTGCTACATCCATTTCAAGACCTGAGCCTACAATACACGCACTATCGCAACTTTAATACCGAAAAACGTCTCCTCATGATAATTCATCCTCTGAAGAAAAAATGATTTTTTTTTTTTTTTTTAGTTTTACGTCCCATGGTTATGTCAGCTAGGCTAAAGGAGATGGTGATGATGAGAAATTAATGAAATGGTGGAATGAAGAAAGTGGATCATCCAAACTATTAAAGAACTTCAACTTGTGAAGGATTTAAATCTGACCGACATAGTATACACGCAACGCACCTACATGCCAAAGCTGAAAGCCGCCCCAGATATGCTCAGCAAATTCACCATCCTCGTGGATTTCTTCTCTGAACTATTACCATGAAGACAAGAAACTTTTTCAGCACTTCATCGCTTGTTATAAGATGCATTTTTCTTCTTTTAATTTGTATTGTTCTGTATTTCTGTATTTTGTAATTTTTTATTATACCTAGCCAAACACATCAATAAATACTGGAGATGGGCAAAACCAGTTTTTTTTTTGTAAACACCGGAAACCGGTTTCTAGAAAAACCGAAACCCGATAAACCGACATTTCTGTTTTCTCCAAAACCGGCTCGGTTTTGTACCGAAACCAGTTTCGGTTTTCTCCAAATGGAAAACACAAAAAACTATTTCTGTGGAAACGGATTTGGTTTCCGGAGAACAATGAAACATTATTCTGGTCAGAAATAAAACAATTTTGAAAAAAAAAACCGGAACCGGTTTTGAAGAAAACCGAAACTGGACACGGTGAAAAACCTAACCGGTTTTGGTGAGAAATCGATAACCGGTTTCGGTGAAAACCGAACCGGTTTTGAAGAAAAACCAAAATCGATTTTGCTAAAAACCGAAACCGAAAAGCCGGTTTTTGTGCCTACCACTAATAAATATATAAATCCTGCTACCCATCTCCAAATGAAATAACAAATAAATGAATTCTCATGGCCCAACAGAAGGAGTTATTTTCTGAGGCTCGCCCATCTTCAGATGAGAATGAAATAGATTTAAAAAAAAAGTTTATCCAAAAGAAACCAATTGCAACACTTTATGTAATTCAAAAAAAAAAAAAAAAAGAATGTAATTCTAAATGTTGATTATTTTTTGAAAGGGTCCTACTTAGCCCTTATTTGCCTCGTCGGAAACCCGACGTTGTCCGGTTAAATATCTATGCTTCGTTATCATGAATACCACTCATTCAAGCTTTGGAACTTCTTGTATACAATGAAAGACAAATTCTGACCATAGCATAGATCAACTAATAAATAATAGCGTTACAGTTTCGGCAAATTGCCTTTGCCTTCATCAGACACATTATCTGATGAAGGTAAAGTTAATTTGCCGAAACTGTAACGCTACTATTTATTAGTTGATCTATGCTATGGTCAGAATTTGTCTTTTAATTCGTTGTCATATATCGTCTAATGAAAGATGTTAATGAGAATTTTAATATAAATACGGAGGCTCTAGAAATCTTCGTTGAACTGGGGGGGGGGAACGGAAACGAATGACGCCCGTGGCTCAGGGGTACTTTTATATAAAGCATTGTTAAGTTCGAGACAATGTTAAGTTCGAGATCTGAAAGATGATGTATCTAATACGCCTCATAATATAATTCTTAAAATGGACACCAAAAGCAAAATTGTAACAAATGCTGGATAGTCTACAGAAAAAAATATCTAACTGGATGTAGAATTTTGCTTTTCTTTTAAAGGTGCTGTCGTTAATACCGTGGTGTGTCGTGTGAAAAGAAAGAAAAAAAATCAGTTAAGTTTAGTCATTCAGTTTATATCATAGGGCCACGGTGTCTCAGTGGTAGAGCGTTTACCTCTGGTGCATGGAGTTTCGGGTACGATCCCGGCTCCCGCCAAGTGAACTTTGTGGTGGACAAACGCCGTGTACGTGGGTTTCCTCGGGGTTCTTCCGTTTTCTCCCACTTACTTCATTCTACCATTTCATTAATTTCTCATCATCACCGTCTCCTTTAGCCTAGAAGGGATAACTGTGAAAACTCAAAGATTTCATTTCATTTCATTTCTGTTTATATCATACTGATATTTATTCCGTAGAAGAAAGAACTTAGCTATTTGTCTATTTTGCCTTTGTGTGTATTGACTTTGTGTGTTCTTTTATCATATTTTTCATCGTTGACAGGAGGTGATTGAGCTTTTCTTTGTTTTCTGCTCATCGTGGTTTTCTTCCAGATGAATGTGTGTTCTTCATTGCTCTTCGTAAGGTTCTTTATTATGATCTTTGTGATTTGTTCTTTGTATGTTATACTTCTTTCTTATGATGATGTTATTAATTGAGAGTTCTATAGTGATCGCAAGAAATCGTGAAGCTTGACCTAGACTTACCAATTTTATCATCTAACAGAACGCAAGGGCCTGTCCTGGTCGTCAACCTCACCTATGAAAGTGTAGTCTCTCGTTGTATACGGAGAAAATCTGAGCTTGCAGTGTTGTCGGATTGTCGCTAAGTATTGTTCTATTGTATTTGTTGTTATTTTTGCTATTATTATTGTTACGATTCAATTGGAATAGTTGTTAGTATTTGTGTTATAGTGGTTTAAGTGTATTTTCTTTCTGACACTCGTTTGCAATGTCTTCTGAATTTGGCAACGTTATTGATGCAATGTGCTGTTTCATTTTTTCTCAAGTGTACATTCGGAAGACACTCACGAATCCTACCGAATTCTTCCGATAAGTCCAATTTGAAGGATAGTAGTTGTACACGGAGAAAAATCTGTTCCCCGGACAGCGGTAAATTGCACAAATATACTTTATCCTCTTGCTTACTACAGAAATCAGTACGGAACATACGTAATCCGTATGCTACATAGGCACTGCCCTTAGATGTTACATCATGCCGTTGCAGGATGTCTGACATCTAACAGTTTGCCGTATATCATATGCATATACTCATGTTACATTCCTCAGCTGTATGTTATATACATCCATTTGTATGTGAGATCCTGACCGCCTACATTCTTTCATACGGAAAGTACGTACAGATGGAACACTTATACAGAAAGTATTATAAAACATGCGTTTTAGGTTATACGTCTGCTGTACGTTAAGTCCAAAAACTACAGGAATTACTCATGTAACCTATCTTTTTAAGTACGCCACCTACAATTTTTTTCTCATCGTATGATCCGTGTAGATACCCCCAGTCTTCGCGAGTCATCGCGGACACTTATAGAATAGTGGTCGCCAAACTTATGAAGGTTCTGAGCTACCGCACCGTATTTCAATTCTACTGTGAGCTACCAACCGAAAGAACTACCAACTTTAAAAAAAATCTAACGTTTGTTTATTGCCTATAGGTTAGTACATTGTTAGGTTAACCAACCGAAGTTTTAACGCAATCTACCGAAAATGTTCCCGCGACATACTAGTAGCTCGCGATCGACGGTTTGGCGATAACTGCTATAGACGATTTGAATACAACATTCTTTGTATATTTTGTTCTTATTTGTTTTCCTGTCTTCCTTCTTGTTATCTATCTTTTTCTATTAGCCATGTAAACTGTTCGATTTATTTGTTCGTTCAGCTATGAAAATCGTCATCTGCTTTTCGTGCATTGTGTATTATGTATGTTCTTGGTGGATATTACGCCGAATATTGTATAAGAAATATTCCTTCTAAGCATGTTTGGTGGGACATGTTCGTTTATATTTAAATTGTGAAAACTGATGTTGATACGCAGACCCGTATTCACCGGGGGCTAGGGGCCGCCCCCCCTAAATTTTCACGGTAGGCTTTCAAATGAACTATAATATGGTGATGAAATATAATATGGTTGGGTCGGGCCCCCCTAACTTCTGTCGGGCCCCGTATATTTTTGGAGCTGTTGAGCCCAGTTTTTCACAATTGAAATCAAAATTACCGGCAGCAGCTTCGTCAAAATAGTTATAGTATTTCCGCATTGGCAATATAGCGAACGTCAACTTTGAATTTAGTTACAACAACACGTGTTTTTTCCTCTCCTGAAAACTTGGCATAGAACATATTACAATATAAACGATACATATGAGTGGGGGGGAGAATGCGGGGTGAGATGCTGTTACAGAAACGAGCTCCTCCGTGGCTAAGCGGTTAGCGTACGCGCCTTTGGAGTGGGAGACCCGGGTTCGATTCCCGGCGGGAGCTCATGTGGTTCGGATTCCACGTTAATCAGTAGGTCCACGTCTCATATAGCCTCGCTGCTGAAAGGGACGCTAAACTAAAATCAACTCAACTCAACTGTTACAGAAACTTAAGATAGAAATAAGTTCCACGTGTTTTGTAGCTCTCCATAACTCTGTTGATTTATTAGCGTTAAAATAGTCAAAAAAATACACTATTTTGAGAAGTATTAATGACGATATTGTGTGCTCAATTGTCGCTCATATATAATAGAATGTCTCTATTGAATTACGCTTATAGGTATAAAACTCATATATTGATTTGTAGCTCGTGTATTTTGATAGCAACCGAAGGTAAATGGAACGAGACTTGCGGTATATGATTACTCTCACGGAGGTAGGTGGGTATCGTTGAGACTAGCAGACGTCCCGATTTAATTGGGACAGTCCTTTTTGTTTGATCTAGTTCCAATCTTTTTCTATTGATGTTGCGACGCGAAAATGTCCCTATTTTTTTCCTAAAAGAATCAGTCATTTTATTTTACATTCTCATTGCTAATTCTTACAACATTTACAACCAGGAGCGTAATTAGGGGAGATCAGGGGCAATGCCCCCTTGAGTTTGAAAAAAGGTGATTTTAATAAATTGAATACTAATAAACTAATAAAAAAAATGTCTAACTTTTATGTCAGTTGACGATTTTGTCACCCCCATCCGCGCTACTAAAACCTGAGTTGGCACCACTATTTATATCGTGCATTACTAGAATTCATTATTTAATTAATCCCAAATGCATAATCTATCCAAAAACATTATTCAGAAAAAAAACAACAGAAATGGACCACTACTCTATAGTTGTGGTAAAAAAAATCAATCAGAATGTAATTGTATCCCAACTCCTTACCTTCAGTACAGGCCCGTATCCACGGGGTCTAGGGGGGCTGGGCCCCCCTAAATTTTCGCTGGCCCCCTAAAAGTTTTACAGTAGGCTTGCAAAAGAACTATAATATGGTGATGAACTATCATATGGTTGGATCGGGCCCCCCCTAACTTCAGCCGCCCCCCCCCCTAAGTTTTTGGGCTGGCTACGGGCCTGCTTCAGTATAAAAAGAGATCTGAACCAGCAGTGGCGTACGTAAAGGGACAGAACAGATTTTAAACACCCTCTTCCACAAGATACTGTTAAAACTAAACATTTCTAAAATCGAAATGTGTATACAAGTTGCAGTATGACAGGGTAGACCACAAGAACGAGTTTGGTTTTTCTGGTGAGATATTTTGTCAATATTGAAGCCGGAAATGGTAGTAAATTTGTACCACTTCCGGTTTTATTAGGTAGATTAGAGTGGATATGGAATATACTTTTGCGATGCTTAATTGATTGAAAAAAAAACACTTTTCTCTATTACTATTCTTGCTCTATAGTATCCAACGTAAAAATGAAAATAGTTTATTTCTGCCAATTTTGATTTGAATGTGGCCTCCATTGGCAAACTCGATTCCTACCGTTTGTCATTCTACATCCTTACTAAATTTCATAATACGAGGAGAGACTGAAAAGTTCGTGAAATCACGAAGAAAAACTTTACTTGGAAGAACCATTTTAATACACTATTCAACGTATTTCCCCTGAAGCTCAATACACTTTTCACATACGATGTTGCAACATTTCTAACTCTTGCAAATATAAGGTCTTTTCCTGCTGTGCAACCCAGCCCTCCACCTCCGCAATGAGTGTCCCATCGGATGGAAAATGTTTGCCTTTGAGATGTTTTTTGACATGTGAGAAGAGATGATAGTCGAAGGGGGCAGATCAGGTGAGTAGGGTGGGTGAGGTACACAGGTGAAGCCCAGATCCACCAGCAATTGCATGGTTTGATTGGCCTTGTGGGAGGGTGCATTGTTCTGAAGAAACTGAACACCACTGCTCACTTTTCCCCGACGTTTTTTCTTCAGAGCCTCCTTCAGCTGAATCAAATAGTTGAAATAAACCCCAGCATTGATGGTTTCACCCTTTTAAAGATATTTGATAAGGATAACATCGTCCTTATCCCATAACACCAATGCAAGCCCCTTCCCAGCTGATCTTTGGCTTCGGAACTTTTTCGGTCGAGAAGATCTACTGTGGCGCCCCTCCATGAATTGCTGTTTAGTCCCTGGATCATAGTAGTGCAGCCATGTTTCATCTTCTGTCACCAGACTGCGCAAGAGCTCACCAGGGTTTTGAAACTTTTGCAAAATTTCCTGTGACATCTGCACCCGTGTTCTCTTCTAGTCTACATTCAAACATTTTGGGATCCATTTGGCACTGACTTTCTTCATGTCCAAATATTCTGCTATTATGACACCCACACTCTCACACGATATCTCCACACACGCAGCAATGTTTTTGATCGATATGCGCCTAACCTTCATGATCATGTCATGTCGATGTTCTCCCTGGTCACTTTACTTGAAGGTCTGCCTGAACGAGGTTCATTACGATGACCAGTCTTGAAACGCCTCACCCACTTCGCTATTGTTGTGTATCCAGGAGCGTGTTAACCCAAAGTATACTGCAAAGTTTTATGAATTTCCATACCGGATTTGTCTTGCAGCACAAAAAACTTGATGACACTTCGAAGCTCATTCTTTTCGAATTTCCTTAGATCCTGCGCCATATCTTCTTACAAAACCTGTAGCAAAGGTAATAACAATGATAAAATGTTCATACACGGGATGAGAGGTTCACAATATATGACCTTTCTAATAACTACAATAATATGTTTCAATTTTTATTTATTCTTTGAGATTTCATGAATTTTCCAGTCCCCTCGTATATTAAGTAATTATTGAGACTTTTTTGGATCCTGGACGGACGTACACATGGACAGAATAATGTTAAATATTGCTGTATCGCCTCATATTCACGCACAACACCACGTGCTTCTCCACAAGAATCACTAAGCAAGCGATGGATACCGCCTCCGAAGAAATACGAGAAGTCACGAAAAGGACCCCTGCAATGCCTCCCTGGTTATAAAAGAACACGCCAAGAGGCAGAAGTCATCAGTTCTAGCTGATCGCTTTTCTTTCCAAGCTGCTCTGGGCAGAAGATGTTCCCACACATTATCAATCTTCGCGCTTCACTGGGCAGGAGATACTACCTATCTCTGAGCTGCTACGGACAAGAAGTTCCTTTGGTTTGTACTGGGCAAGTCATATTTTCTATCTCTGAGCTGCTACGGGCAAGAGGCTCCTTTGGGTTGCACTAAGCAAGAGATATTCCCTGTCTCTGAGCTGCTATGTGCAAGATGTTCCTTTGGGTTCTACTGGACAGGAGATACTACTTATCTCTGAGTTTCTAAAGGCAAAAGATTTCTTTTCGTCTCCACGCTGCCCTGAGCAAGAGATTTCGAACCAAACAACAAAAAGACTTCCACGCTGCTCTGGGTAGGAAGTCCAACTCATAGAGAAAATATTATCATTAAATACATTACAAATTTGTAATTCAGTGTTCAAATCTTGTATAAAGACCTTTTTGTAATAAAAAGGTGAACAAAAAACTGTGTACCGCTTCTTTACTATACATTACAAAATATGAAGGGGTTTTGGTAAAGCAAACTCCTAAAACCAAATGAGATTTGATGTTTGAACCCTATCCTTTATGATATCACTACTAGTGAATCAGTGTATTACGTTCATTGCTCTTGTACCAGGAATCAATCTCGGGACTTCGTACATCAGAGCCGTACGAGCTGGTCACTATATTATGAATAAGGACACCCAGTTCGTAAACTTCAAAATATTAAAAGAGAATATACACAGTAAGCCGTTCCCCTTTAAAAGCGAACGCGCTTTAAAAGATAAACAAACGAGTTGAAGAAGTTTAAAAAAAGTACTTTCAACAGCAGTGGTTTTAAAAGCGAATTTACTAGCCTATAAAATTGCATGAAAGTTCTTTTTTAGAGACACGTGAAAGGAGAGATTCTTTCATAAAGGTCTTGTAAGACAATTTGTGTTACAACATATTTTCCTTTTTTTTTTATTACAAAGTGGAGGTGGAAATTAAACACACCTTTTCCCTTAACCATTTTCGTTAACAGGGTAAACAGGAAGAACGTAAATACCTTCAGAAATAAACACAAAAACGGAAAAGTTCACTTTTTATTAGGAAGAACAACGGATTATAAGGAAATGTTACGTGATACAATCAAGTATACTACAACAATCAGGTTATCATAAAAAGTCTTCCGTATTAAAGTACAATATTAACCTGGTTTCTTTCTGTAGAATTACCTCTGAAAATATCAAAACCTACTTCAGTGTGATTGATTGAATGTAACGGTCACTGTATTCAGGTTTTCCACAGCAAACAATTTTTGAAAACAACACTTTAAAGGGGTTACTTGGAATAGCATTTGCAGAGAGTATGAGTGAAACACTAAGATAACTATTTACCGTACTCAAAGTCCGCAACTAGTCAAAGTAGTTTTGGGGGTAGGGGCATAAATTTTTAAAATTGCAAACCCATCTACGTGTATGTTACTCAGATCTTATAGGATTGGTAATCACAAATCATATAAGCGTATATAAAGAATTATCCGCAATTTTGACATAACTTTTGTTATATTATTCCTACTGACTATGTTCTCGTTTATTTTGTTGCTATGCAGTTGTGATCATGCTATGGAAGTTTGATCCATAATTCCTTTATTTGTCTTTCTTTAGTTGCAGATGGATAATGGCCGCTCCATTAGAAATTTGCACCAAAGAGGAACAACAATTAATGATCCGGTGTTTGTGGTTGCAATGTGCATCAGGGACCGCAATCCAACGGAAACAGAATCTTGCAGTAACGGAGTGTCTACGAATGGATTGAAAAATTCAAAAAAATGGTCGCAGAAGTGTTACGCACGAGAAAGGAGACGGACGATCAGCTACAGTCACAAATGATGATAACATTGAGCGTGCACGTGACATCGTTCTGTTAGACGGACGAATGACTATTGATGAAGTGGTATACGGTCTGGAAATTAGTTATGGTTTCTGATACACCTTTCGATCACAAAAACCAGATCACTGCTTGTTCTTCCTCTTCGGTGCAAACTTCTAATGGAGCGGCCATGATCTATCTGCAGCAAAAGAAAGACAAATGGAGGAATTAGGATCAAACTTTCATAGCATGACCGGAACAGCATAACAATAAAATAAACGAGAACAGAGGTCACTGTGAACAATGTAAGAAAAGTTACAGCTACATTGTGGAGGAAGACAAATGGAGGAATTAGGATCAAACTTTCCTAGCATGACCGGAACAGCATAACAATAAAATAAACGAGAACAGAGGTCACTGTGAACAATGTAAGAAAAGTTACAGCTACATTGTGGAGGAAGACAAATGGAGGAATTAGGATCAAACTTTCATATCATGACCACAACAGCATAACAATAAAATAAACGAGAACAGAGGTCACTGTGAATAATGTAAGAAAAGTTACAGCTACATTGTGGAGGAAGACAAATGGAGGAATTAGGATCAAACTTTCATATCATGACCACAACAGCATAACAATAAAATAAACGAGAACAGAGGTCACTGTGAACAATGTAAGAAAAGTTACAGCTACATTGTGGAGGAAGACAAATGGAGGAATTAGGATCAAACTTTCATATCATGACCACAACAGCATAACAATAAAATAAACGAGAACAGAGATCAGTATAAGCAACGCAAGAAGAGTTATGTCAAAATTGCAGATGATTTCTGACTTACCCTCGTATTAAATTATTTCACCCTATTTCGCTAAGATAAATAATAATAATAATAATAATAATAATAATAATAATAATAATAATAATAATAATAATAATAATAATAATAATAATAATAATTCCAAGAACATTTATTAACCCATTATACAAATAAACTGCAGAAAGGCTGCATAGCTTGAGGGACTTCTTGTACTGAGATTTTATTCATTGAACCGGGTTTTAAATAGAACAACAATTTAGTACTATAACGGAATTATTAATTTTATACACTAACTTTTTTTAAGTTCTTGTTTAGTCACAATTTCTTACCATTAAATATCATTAGATTGTTTTTTTTTCTTAACCTTTGCAAGGTAAGTATGTGGGCTTTAAATACTACTTTTAGACTATAAATTGAATGATTATAAAACTTTGATAGATTAGAGTAGATTAAGCGTAATAATATTATAAAATTTAAACATCTGTATTATAAAATTTAAACAGCTGTATTATAAAATTTAAATAGCTGTATTATAAAATTTAAATAGCTGTATTATAAAATTTAAACAGCTGTATTATAAAATTTAAATAGCTGTATTATAAAATTTAAATAGCTGTATTATAAAATTTAAACAGCTGTATTATAAAATTTAAACAGCTGTATTATAAAATTTAAACAGATGTGTTATAAAATTTAATAACAATCTCCTAGAAATGTATTAAAGATACAGTTTTAGAAAGAAATAATAAAAAATACGAACCAGCGCATGACACTTTCTCGCTCTCATTTCTTACACTAAATTAAGTCATACTGTAATTATAATTTCTTGATAACTTAATTCTTGAAATATGAACAAGTTGTAATATATGTTCTACGAAAACTTCGAAGAAAACTTAACCCTTTAGCGCGCAGCTTTGCATATATGCAAAGTTTACTTTGAAATTGTATTCCACCATGTAGTTTCTAGTTTAGACATAGAAAAGCAGCTTTGCGTATCAGCTAAGATGCCCTTTCACTAATAAAGTTCTGAATTTCCTGCTAGATGTCATAGTAAGCCAGCGTTGGTTTCTTTGTATTACTTGCTGCACGCGGAGTTGTCATCTTGTCATCTTCGAGCTTTCTCTGCTCGTTTAGGTGGACATGTTTTGAACTGTTGATTTTTTTCTGTGTTAGACAGAAGCGTAATGAGTTCAAAAGTGCAAGTACGCTAACGTTCGTCGCGTTTTATTGGTTCTATCTGGTTTTAGTGGTCTTTGCAGATGTTAACGCGCAACTTTGCATAGACCCTATATGCAAACATCATAAAATATTCCATAGACCAAATATTATTTGCGTTAAATGTTTTTTTAAAAAGAACCTTGTTTCCTATACAAAAACCACTCCAAAAATAAAAAAAAATCAGTTTGGTAGGAAAAAAATGGAGCGTTAAAGGGTTAATCCCAAAAGAAAATTACCCCTTGTGAATTTTTCATTAGAAACAACTTACACCATATCGTACAGGGCAGTGGCGTAGGAAAGGGGGGCAGAGGGGCCGCCCCCCAAAGAGGTCCGACAATGTACTTTGGTACTTTGATGTTTGTAATTTTTTTATATATTTTTATGTTTCTATATTTTTTGTTTGTAATTTTTCTATATGTACCTATAACAGCACTTGCTTCCCCCAAAACACACATCCTGGCTACGCTACTGGTATAGGGTGTACCAGAAGTGATTAGTACAGCTTTATTATAAGCAAGAATGGCATGAAACGAAATTGTATGTACAGGGGAATTATGTAAAAATCAAGTATTTTACAGCATCTAATCCATACTCTCCATTTGGAGGTTCATCTGGTTTTATTAACATCGATGGGTGCCTGCATCCGGAGACGCACATTTCTGCACGCCTTGGCACGTCTGAATGGGAATGATGTGATCATGTTCAATCACTACATTTGGATTTTCAGGACCCCAGTACACACAGTTGTGACGATTCACTGACCCTGACACATGGAACTTTGCTTTGTACGTCCAAGCTATATGGTTCTCGAAATCGGGAATTTCTCTCCACCGTCCGCAGGTACCACTCACCAAACTCAGTGTGGCTGGCGATCGGAATCGTCCTCACTCGGTACGTGGAGCAGGGAAGGATGACATGGGCGCAGTTTCACATCCTTGAGAACCCTGGCAACCTACGTCTTCGGGGTATTCAGGGTGCGGGACAACCGTCGAATCGATTTCGACTTTTGTGCTGAGCTTGCAAGTTCCGCCTGTATCCGAACAGCATTTGCTCGGTTGTTGACGGATCTAAGCCTACCCGGCCTCTTGGCGTAAATTACACTACCAGTGGTATTGAAGGTTTTGTTATTGTCTTCTGCTGTGGCGTAGGATCACCGTACAGCTTCTTTATTCGTCGCTAGACTTCCGTAATGTTATATGTCCCAGAAATAAGGGAACGCCATGGACACGTTTCTCAAATGTCAGGCGAGCCACCATTTTGTAGTGTTTGGAAAAAAGAAAAACCACCATTACACTACAACATAAACAAAACAAGAAACAAACAAACAATATCAATCATACAGCCTAACCTACCGCACCTAACAACAAGGGAGTCAATATTTCTGGAACACCCGGTATTGTATGGTAGAGAAACGATACATGGGCATTTCCTCAACTTTCTTATTATAAAAGTTTTTATACAGATTTTATATACCGACTTAGAATTAAGTAATGTCCCTAATAATTTTATCCTCTATAAGTTGGACCTCTTGCCAAGAGCAGCGGGCAGGTTTTGGGGTTGTGGTTAGCAACTTCTTGCCCGATAGAGCGCAGAGGTGGATTAGTATCTCCTGTTCATTGCAGCGCGAAGATGGGTAAGGAACCTCTTGCCCAAAGTAACGCATACGTGGGATAGGGGGTGTATCTCCTGCTCAGTGCAGCGCGGAGATTCATGAGGAAACTAATGCCCGGTGCAGCGTGGAGGTAAGGTTAGGGAAGTTCTTCCGCCCAGAACAATTTGTGGAGGTATGTAGGGTACGATTAGCTGGTAACTGATATTTTATCTCTGAGTGGTTTTTCAGTCAGTTTTAGAGGGAGGAAGAAGGGGGTTTAGGGTGATTGTAGGAATTTTCTTTGTGATTCTTTGTGTTATTTTTTTAAATATATTTTTGTGCTCTCCTCGTATTTCTAGCACTTTACATAACTAAACTATACAGAGACACGAATACAGAAATATCGAGAAAAGTTGAAAACGATTATGCTCTTTAGAAAGATTTGAAACCCTGATGGATTACGCCTCATGATCCGAAGCGGAACACACGAGACCACTCGTTTATTGCCACAGGCAACCATTGAACCATCGTGCCCCTACACTGAAATAACAGCATATAAAAGAATATCGGACGTGCAAAGAGTATGTAAAACCTCTATTGTTATTTATTTTACAAAAAAAAAAAAAAAAATATGTAGACAAAATGCAATACATTTTCTTTACAATAGGATTTACATGCTTAGCTATGATTATTACATAGACTACTAAAGGCAAAATTGTTTAAGTCCTTGGACAATATATTTAATTTAAACTTCTTTGTTTAAGCAAGAAACGAGTGTTCATTACTGTAAAATTAAACTAACTTAACCTAACGCATAAGCTATTAAGTGTATTGCGTTTAAAGGAAAGGAAGTATCTCGTTCATTTGTGTGACCTGGTACGAAAGTAAATTGGTGGGCTAATAATAGGAGAAATGAAATCTTTAAGTTTTACGTCCCACGTTTATGCCGGTTAGGCTAAAGGAGACGGTGATGATGAGAGATGAGTGAAATGGTGGAATGAAGAAAGTGGGAGGAAACGGGAGAACCCCGAGAAAACCCACGATCACACGATGTTTGTCCACCCCGAAGTCCACACGGCGCGAGCTGGGAGCGAACTACGGATCCGAAGCACCAGAGGTGAACGCTGTAATACTGAGCCACAGCGACCTCTCCCCCCGAATGAAAGGAGAATTCCATATCAAACCATGAATAAATTATTTTGCACTTCTTTGACTTCTTCATATCAGGGAATAGAAATAGGCCCATCCTGTTATCAGAGGCGTTGTTTTGCGAGGGCAGAGAGCAATTTCATCCTCCCCACTGAGTTTATGAAATACATCTGCGAGGAGTGATCAGAAAGTTAGGTTACAAACCATGCAGTGAAACATTTATAAATTATTTCATGCAACCAACACAAGCAACAGATAGTACATACATTAGTTTATATTTCGACATGTAGTTTCCATATCGTTTCAGGCACTTGTAAAACCGTGGGATGAGTTTGAGGATTTCCTTCAGGTAAAAATCCTGTCTTTGTGTGTTCAATCACGTTGTCACGAAGCGTTTCATCTCCTCGTATGAATTGAAACGACAGCCTTCTAGGTGCTCCTTAGATGCGGAAACAGCTGAAAGTCGCTTGGAGTAAGGTCCGGGTTGTAGGGAGGGGGGTCGATGATGTCCCAGCGAAACTGCTACAGCAGCGTGTTGGTCTTCTGAGTATTTTCTCTATAAAACTGCAAACTTTTGGTATTATTCTGCGACATGCTGACGAAACATTACAATCTCCCCGCTGCCGGTGAATTCCAGCCATGGTTACAGGTTTCGCTGACAGAAATCAAATAACTGAGCGAACTTCTTCGCGAGACCAGTTTTCCAAATAAGTCGCTATTTATGTTTACCTGCAACTAACGCCGTAGGTGGCCGATGGCTAAAACTCCGCACAGTTGCCAACTCTATGTATTAAAATTACCGCATATTCTTCATTCCTCTATAACTGACGAAACTCTACAAATATTGGCCTTGTAACTCCCATTTCTGACCCTCCCTCGTATTTTAATCAATTTCACAGTAAAATACTAAGAGAAGTCGTAAACTTTTATATCGGAGGAGAATCTTAACGTTCTCCTTAGCAAAATTTGAAATAACATTGCTGCCCAGAATGAGAGTACTTTATGGTATTCAGTCATGAACAAATTTACAAAATAATGGATAATCATCTCTATTTTTAAAAAATGAGTTAAAAGGATTAAATATGTTAGTTTTACTGAAGGAATTGGTTAATCATTCATCTGCTTTATCCTAAAGGGATAAACGTGGGACGTAATACTCAAATATTTAATTTTCTATCATTTTTTTCTCAATGCGATTTACTTACCTACTCAAATTGCTTGTTCTTTAATGTTAGTTCAGCGCTTTAAAGTTACAGAAAATCTTCTGCTAATTTTGCTCCCATTCCAATCTAACAGACACGTGTTTGAGACCGGAGTCTTATTACTGATATGTTTTTGTTTGTTTGTTTACACTAGGATGCTGGAAATAGAAATACCTACGTCATTCTTTCGTTTGTTCTCAATGATTGTGATACTTGACACTTTCATTCACTGCGCCCGTGATTCTTCTTCTCTAAATGTGTGTGTATGTTTTCTTCTAAGAATTTTAATTCCTTTTAAGATAGAAGGTGCTTTCTTGGTAAATAACATAAGATGTCACTAGTAGGATCAAATTACTTCTCTCGTGAAAGCAATGCCTTCACATTTTTTTTTAAAAGAAGGTATCAATATTTATACTAGAAGATGGTGAGGTTAAGGAAGTGATGTTTAAACACATTTATTGTATGTTATTATCCCGTAAATGGTTCCTTGTTTGTTATTTATAATATCTTTAATCGCTTATTGGCCTACTGGCTTAGCTTTACGAAGACGAATCTATTCTGACACAAAAGATATCGATTTCATCGTGACATCTAGTGCTAAGAAAGCAGTATTTATCTTTGTCCAGAGCTCTGTCATATAGAACTTCGTAACATATTTACCTGACATCTTTTCATGCCTGTGGAAAGTTATAACTTACTATTAGATCCGTGCGGGAGATCCTTGTTCGATTCCCAGTGAAAGCTCATGTGTGTTTCGCATCCTACGTTAAGATATAGGTCCACGTTTCATATAGCTTTAGTGTTGAACGGGAAACTCCAAATGAACAAAGAACTGTTATGAAAAGAGAAACCTAAGATAATGTTGTGCAAATCTAACTTGTCTTCAACTTATAGTTTCATAGTATGCGATCTTCCTTATTGAATTAGATATAAAAATTTTTTTTAACCTTTTAAACGCATTAAAGAAATTAGTATAGTTTAAGAGGTCTAATCACTGCGAAATTAAAATACCGCTAATTTTACAGGAATTATGTGATATCTTCAAATAGATAAAAGATAATAGAAATGTGGAACATGAGCGCCCTAAATGATATTATTTTGCATGAGGTACCGTTATCACGAGTCACCTTGTAGCTTTCCGTTTGCATCGATTTAAAAACGCAAAAATAAATGACGATTTTCAAAATGGCTGGAAATCGAAAGTAGGTAAGTAAGTGGTGATATCGATATCTCATGTAAAATAATATAGTCTAGCGAGCTCCTTTTCCACTTTGCGATTATCTTATATCTATTTGAAGATATCACGTAATTACTGTAAAAGTAGCGGTAGTTTAATTTAGCCATGAGAGGGTCTCTTAAGGAAATTTACTCAACTTCTGAAAATTCAAAATTGGTTATAAAATGGTTACGTAATTCTATCAAGTAAATACAAAGCATGACTGACTACCTCTGAAGAGCAAAATCATCTGGAACTTGGATAGAAAGAAACAAATAGCATATCTTACATTGTACATGGCGTGAAGGAATTTAGTTTTTGTTTTTTGGTAAACCAAGCTCGTTAAGAGTTTGAATTTTGCCAAGCTGGGCTTAAATATTACATTTTACCTCAAATTAAATGAAGTATGCATTAAGATTAATGAATATTGAAAATAAAACATGTATTCAAATCTTTAGATTTGTCGAGTACAAAGACATTCAATTTCATTTAAGCGTTGTACTGGTAATCAATGGAAAAATTAGTATTCTTCATCCTGAGCATTATACTAACACGCTAATCATAACAGCAGTGCGGGTAGTATATCAATCAAGGATAACTGTTCATGAAATAGATTAGTATTCTGCATCCTGATGGTTATACTAACACGCTAATCATAACAGCAGTGCGGGTAGTATATCAATCAAGGATAACATTGGTCATGAAAGATTAGTATTCTGCATCCTGATGGTTATACTAACACGCTAATCATAACAGCAGTGCGGGTAGTATATCAATCAAGGATAACTTTGTTCATGAAATAGATTAGTATTCTGCATCCCGAGCATTATACTAAGACGCTAATCATAACAGCACTGCGGGTAGTCTATGAATTAAAAATAATCTCAATAATTACCTCCATAGGAAATACATGAAGAAACCATTATTTGCTTGTCTATATCTTGAGATCAATAGGACAGAACACCTTCAACAATGCGCACGTGCCCTAACTTTTGTCTGTCTACATCCTGGCCAAAATCGATATGATCTACCAACTAGTTCTTGTGATTTTGTAACTCCCACACGGACACTCGGACAGACAAATACATAAAGGAGTTTCTGATAAATGAGACTTCTTAAAGAGACTAGGGATGGCCACAAAGATCCGGTTCTCGGAGATCCGGTATTCAGAACCGGTTCCGGACCTGGATCTGAAACCCGGTTCTAGAACCGGATCTTAGGAACCGGTTCCAGCCCCCAAAGACCCGTAAAGGAGGCACAAAGTTCATCTTCAAAACACTGTAAAGAGGACCATGCGCTTGTGCCCTCCCCGCCCAGACCCGCTTGTACCTCCAGAAAAAAAATTTGGTCCACCAGTGGGTGTTTAGCCAAATCAGTTGGCCAGTTTGCCTGTTTTGCCAATGAGTTTGCCAGTTACCCAGTTTATTTAGCCAAATGAGACAAGCGGCCGCTGCCTGGGTGCCTGCCTGTCGCTTCCACCATTTCATCTAGCACACTGTTCACAGTCTGCCAGCAGCTGGGGTTTAGCGTAGGGATGGTCACAAAGTTTCGGTTGCAGCGGAACCGGTTCTTGGAGATCCGGTTTTCAGAACCGGTTCCGGAACCGGTTCCAGACCTGCATCCGAATAACCGGTTCCAGATCTGTATCCGAAAAACAGGTTCCAAACCTGGATCCGAAAAACCAGTTCCGGAACCGGATCTTCTAGAATCGGATCCGTTCAGACCCGAAAACCGGTTCCACCAGGAACCGGTTCTGGCCATCCCTAAAAGAGACCTTATCACTGCAAAATTAAAATACCACTAATTTTACAGTAATTATGTGATATCTTCAAATAGATAAAAGATAATCAAAATGTGGAACAAGATCGCCCTAGACAATATTATTTTGGGTGGGGTACCGTTATCACGAGTTACCTAGTAGCTTTTCCGTTTGCAGTCATTTAGAAACGCGGAAATAACTGCCGATTTTCTGAATGGCTGAAAATCGAAAGCAGATAAGAGAGTCGTGATAACGGTATCTCATGTAAAATAATATTGTCTAACGAGCTCTTGTTCCACTTTTCGATTATCTTTTATCTATTTGAAGATATTACATAATTACTCTAAAATTAGCGGTATTTTAATTTCGCCGTGATGGGTCCTCGTAAAATGAAAATATCGTAGAAGACAGATTTTTGAATTTTTGAAAGCAAGAATGACTAAATTTATCCCTGTTCCAGAGGTACAACTAACTCTTGTCAAATGAATAAGGAGCAAACGCCTCTGTCGTAGCAGAGTGATAAAGTTAAAAGGAAATAATGTCGCTTTATGTGGGAAAAATAATGGGCTGGAAATAATAATAATAATAATAATAATAATAATAATAATAATAATAATAATAATAATAATAATAATAATAATAATAATAGTAATAATAATAATAATAATAATAATAATAATAATAATAATAATAATAATAATAATAATAATAATAATAATAATAATAATAATAATAATAATAATATCAATGAAAGTCGTGTTCTCTATTCCGCTCCATAACCAAATTAGAGATTTTTCAGCATGCAATGACATAAGCTATAAGATTTTCACCACTGATTATTTTTTTAAACATACATTTATCTACATACATTATAACTTTAAAGAGGGTCTAAAGGTGGTTTCAGGCAGATGAGCCCCCACGCCATCCCCCTACCATTCTACTATTGCATCAAACACATATTCCCCTTAATACTCTAAATATAAATGAAATCTTTGAGTTTTACGTCCCACGGTTATACCGGCTCGGATAAAGGAGACGATGACGGTGAGAAATGATTGAAATGGTGGAATGAAGAAAGTGGGAGAACCCCGAGAAAACCCACACACTAACACCTACGTCCACTACAAAGTTCACTTGATACAAGCTGGGATCGAACCAAGGACCCCATGCACCAGAGGTGAAAGCTGTACCCTTGAGCCACCACGGTTCTACACTATATATAGTCTTCTGGATAATTTATTATGCATAAGTTACCACCAACAAGTAGTAAATACATATAATGATGACCTCTTCTCCATTTTGCTACTCAGAGAAAGCCTTCGGTAGTGAACATAAATGACGGACTAATTTTTTAAACTAAATTTTCCCAAACTGGCAGCTGCCTATATTCGCCACATATAACTACTTTCTTCATAATATAATAGCTTATACTCCCATTCGTAATAGTTTTCCTAACCGAATTTACAATTACATGGGGTTATGCAAAAATCAACTTTATCCCCAAGTAAAATGAAATGAAATGAAATCCTTCAGATGAGCGTTCCAAGATTATACCCCTTGCGCTTACAACTTATATCAATAATAAAATAACACTCTGGTTCTTTTATCGTAATCTAAAATTCGAGGCACATTAAAATAATACACTTCATTCGGCCGTTTTTTACTTTCCTTTATTTTTATTTAACTTGTTATATAGTCGTCCCTGACGAAGCTGCTCTTTTCATAATTCTATATTTATTTATATTCTTATTTGGTTCTCCTGCCAACCACGTATTGACAATCACATTATTTTAACATATGAATATCTTTTTTTATATAAATATTAACATTATCGACAATATTTTAAAACATTTCTTTCTCTTCTTCTGCAGCCAGCCTAGTACATATTTCAAATAACTTATTGTCCAAAATTACAAGAAAATAATAATACAAGAAAATATACAAACGTACCGTTGTACGCTAAGGTAGACGGAAGATTAAGGCAAGTGGATTTGGATAATGGTAGAATTCCAATGATAATGGAAGAATTTGGTGGAATGAGAATGTGGAAGAAAACGAGACTACTCTGAGAAAACATGGTGTTGTCCACCAGAAACTTACTTGACCGGGGATCGAACTAGAGACCTCAAGCACCAGAGATAAGTGCTGTATCACTGAGCCACCGTGACCCTTTTTATCCCCACGTATGTGTATGATATACAAGGTGGATCTTTTAACTTGAAACTTTCAAAATTTTGAACTAATACATAGAAAACTATAATTGTGTGCAATGTAAATATTGACAGGTTGAAATTGTTTGGGTACTAGATTAGCAGTATTACCATCCGAGCATAAAGTTGTATTTTTTAAAATGGCACTAGATGTTAAACAAAATCTAGATGTTAAACTAAAACATACAATATCATATTAATTTATCAGTGTTATAAATTAAGGACACTATAGTATAATAAATATCCAAACTCTGAATTTGGTTGACGGGAGTTATGGTTGACTGGATTTGTGTCCCTTTCAACAGCAAGGCTGTATGAGACATGGGGATACGCATTAATGTGGTAATCCGAACCAAATGAGCTCCCACCAGAAATCGAATCCGAGCTGGGCCGCGGTGGCTCAGTGGTAGAGAGATCACCTCTGGGGCTTGGGGTCCCGGGTTCGATCCCAGCCCCCGCCAAGTTAACTTTGTGGTGAACAAACACCGTGTGCGTGGGTTTTCTCGGGGTTCTCCCGTTTCCTCCCACTTTCTTCATTCCACCATTCCATTCATTACTCATCATCACCGTCTCCTTTAGCCTAACCGGTATGACCGTGGGACGTAAAACTGAAAGATTTCATTTCATTTTTTCGAATCCGAGCTTCCCAAGCAAAAGGTTCTTGCGCTAACCTTATAACCACGAGGGAGATAACCAAAGTTTGGAGGCCTCTACAAGAATAATAAGCCAATGAGACTGACGGCCAGTGCTGTGTCATGTGGAGAGCGAGCGGGGCAACGGGCCCCGGGCGCCGACGCAAGGAGGCGCAAAATTTTGGAGGAAAAAAGAAAAGGAAAAAAAAGTATCGACCTCAGTCATATGTACGGGGCACCGCCGTATACTCTCGCCCCGGACGCTTATTTTTCACGGCACGACACTGCTGATCGGACAATGCACATTCGAAGTATCTTAGTTATTAAAGTACTATGATCGTGGTATGACGTGTTTCGAATACATACAATAGGAACAAACGAATTGAAGGGAATGATAACTTTACTTTTTTCTCAAGGTCTTATTTAAACAAACCACTTACAGAAGTATAACATCCAATCAAGTAAATCGGTTTCAACAGACATACAAAGTGCATAATAACGTTTAGAACATCTTAGGATCTTAAACCAAGGGAACGATATGAAAAACATTGATGAAGTTTGTAGCACTACTTAAAATTATGGAATTTAGAGAGTATGTTGAACCAAAAACCATTTTTGTAATTATTTTAAAAATATCTCATAATAAATACCGTATATTTCTCAATGCAAGACGACTCCCTGCCCTATTTTTAAGCAATCATCATCATCATTATCATCATAGGTATTCTGCCATTATTGGTATTGGGTCGTGGTGGCTCAGTGGCAGAGCGTTCAACTCTGGTGCTTGGGGTCTCAGGTTCAAACCCTGCTCCCGAAAAGTGAACTTTGTGGTGGACAAACACCGTATACGTGGGTTTTCTCCGAGTTCTTCCACAATTTCACAATTTCATTCATCTCTCATCATCCCCGTCTCCTTTAGCCTAACCGGCATAACCGTGGGACGTAAAAAAATTCCGTTATTGGTAGGGCACTTGCTGCAACTAAAAAAATTTTCATACTCCACGGTCTTTCGCTAACCTCTTGGTCTTCACATACATTTTTCTGTTTTGTTATTTTCCATTTATTGTAGTCTCCTTCTTCCCCTCCTTCTCTTTCCTGCCACCATACCCTCTAGGACGTCTCTTCTTCTTAGCCAATGTCCCAACCAGTTTCTCTTCCAGTTTTCAATTAGGTCTAAAACTGTTCTATTCTTTCCTACTATTTCCTCCCATTCGTTTTCCGCTTGACCCAACTAACTCTCCTCATTCTTCTCGAAAGTTTCCAGTCATTTCTCATCATTTTTGCGTAGTGTCCATCTTTCTGACCCATATAGTACAATATTCCACACGAAGCATTTTGAACAAAGGATTTTTTAAAATAAAGAATCTACATAATACCAAACTAACAATAGAACCTCACTAAAATATTTTTACACGCATTGGGGTAATCTCTTTACTTATATATTACCAAAATAAATAAATAAATAAATAAATAAATAAATAAATAAATAAATAAATAAATAGGAATTGCTCCCGTTCAAGAGTTCTGGTGCTGCATAATGTACAGATACGTGTAATTGCGTGATTTTAGTGACAGAATATACAGTATAAGCAGACACTGTGGGGACAAGGTAAAAAAAATATTAAAGAAACATTTGAGGTAACTGCAAATTCCATACGGTCTTTGATTCTCGAATTTTATTATAAAAATAAGGTTGAAAAGTTCATAATAGTTGTAATATGTTCCGTTTATGTCCGATGTTTATGGTTTGGGGAATATTTCCCTAATTTAGGGAAATTTCATAGACAAAATTTTGCAAAAGCAGAAAAGGGGATTTTTTTTATTAAACGTGAAAATCAAGAGAAATTCTGGCGCTGACCGATTGAACATTTCAAATGCTTAAATTTTTCTTTGTTCTTCCGAAATAAACTAATACAATACTAATTTTGTGTGTTAGAGATCTGCGCAAGCTCAGGCCGAGTCCGCGGTCCGGACTTGGGCCTACAAAGTATATATCATTTCAGATAAGGGAAGTTCCTCTAAGAGCGCGCGGCCTCTAAGAGTACGATCAACAATTTGCCAGATCTGGCAACGCTGTACGATGTTTGTTTGTATTCCTGCAGAAGCATCGTTGTGTGAAAGGTGGTTGTACGCAAGTTGTCTGCTTACAGCATCTGTGTCCTACGTTTTATGGTAAGTAAATATTTTCGATACTCCCAGTGTAATAATTGAGTTCCCACTAATTAGTGTATGTAGTTGAATACAGATATATTCTGTTTCTAAACTTAGTATCAAATGTTAGGTATGACAATCAAGTTTGGGCATAAGGCAGATAATACCATCATATCTGGAAACTATTGCACACTTGCGATCGATTTGTAAAATGAGTGCGATTCCTCTAAGAGTACGCATTTTCTTTCCTTCAAGAGTACGCGCGCACTCTTGGGGACCGGTGATGCCGTACTTTTGGAGGACTGTGTAGACAATTGAATTTGACTATCAGAGAAGAACACCTTGTTAGATTCTTTTCCAATTCTGACAGTGCGGGGTTACTTTGAGGCAAAATGAATAGGTTTCTCTAATATAAACACTAGCAGTGTGCATCGCTGTTGATTCGCATAGTCCGAGAAAGTAGTAGGCCTAGGTATGGTGTGAATCGCCGGCGATTTACATGGCTCACTAAATTAATACTAATGTGAAATCACCAATGTGTAATTACGCTATTCCTAAAGTGAATGAAGTAGGACAAAATCTCAGAAAAGTGGGTATGATTACTTTCAGGATCAGAAAATGACAAATTTGAACCTACTGCATGCGAACTAACCTCGGAAAAGAGTCAACTAACATACTGCAATGATTTTTTAATGGTTATTGTTTAGCTACAGTTCCTTTTTTTTTAATTTTTCCAGGGAACTGTCCCAACGTCCGTACGACGGATAAAGCCAACATTCAGCCCTCTGCAAGAACAAGAACTGGCTCAGCACGTAAGGGACCTTGATTCCATGCTTTACGGTATCACATGCCAACAACTGATGGACCTTGCGTTCGACTATGCAGAGAGAAATCAGATCAACACAACTTCAAGAGAGAGAAGAACAAAGCCGGAAAGAATTGGATATATGCATTTTGCAAAAGGAATAATAACATTGCGCTCACCGGAGAAATGCAGCCTTGGAAGAATAATTGGCTTCAACAAAACTCAATACACGATATTCTTCAGCAACTTTCAGGCAGTGTTACAAGACAAACAATTTCTCTCTCATAGAATGTTTAATATAGATGAAAATGGAATTTTAACTCTCCCAAATAAAATTCCAAAAGTACTTTCGCCAATCGGTAAAAGGCATATGGATAAAGTTGTCTAGTGAGAGGGGACAGACAATTACTGTTCTCTGTTACATGTCTCCAACTGGAGTTTACGTGTCTCCAGCCATTATATTTCTCAGATATAAAATGAAAATAGTGTTGTATGAAGATGGACCTGAAGGAACTTTACCTCTGGTCTCAGATTTTGGATACATAACCAGCGAACTTTTTTTTTTTTGGATTGGTTGAAACATGTCTCTCACCTCGTGAAGCCAACTGAATGATGAAGTGTTGCTACTTTTTGATAACCACACCACACACTACACTTTGGAAGCAGTGCTGTATTGTAGGGATAATTACATTATTTTTCTTTCTCTTCCTCCGCATGCAAACCACATGCAGCAGCCCCTTGACAAGGGGTTTGGTCCTCTGAAGATTGCCTTTGCAGCTGAATGTGATAAATGGATGGTCAACAACCATAGATCACCCGTGGGAAGAATAACACAAAGGGACATTTCCGGCATCATCCACATTGCACATGAAGGTATTGCAACAATTGAGAAAGCTAGAAGTTCGTGTAAGCTACAGAGATCCACCCTTTCAATCCTGACGTCTTGAGCGAAGTAGACTTCCAACTTTCGGTACTGATCGATCAACAACTGTGCGCTGCTGACAGCAAAGAGAATGGTGCAACAACATAAGATGTTCCAAATGAACCAGGAGCAGTACATCTTCAGCATGTCTGCCTCTTCCTAAACACTCAGGTGTACAGAAAATAAAAAAGAGCAGGGAAGAAATCTGAGATTATGACGCTTCCACCGTTCAAAAGCAAACTTGAAGCATCCACAGAAGCAACTTGCAAGAGGAATAGGCCTAACGATTAAGTTGATGCCAAGACTGAAGGAAGATGCCATGTTTCTTCAGACCAACCACAATCTTCATCCGAGGAGAATTACTTGTGCCCTGGATGTGATGAGCAGTACACGGAACCCATCATCGAGGTTTAGGTGCAGTGTCATGTCTGCAGGAAGTGGTGGCATGAGGCCTGTTCAAATTATGAGGGACTCGGGATTTTTAAGAGTGACAGCTGCTAATGATCATATAAATGTCAAATTTTAGATGCATAATTTTATTGTGATGTTCTATTTATTTTATTTGCGCATATAAGTTTCAGTTTAGTTTAAAAGCAGTGTCAACTATACTTTGGTATAATTTGGCAGTTTTCAATTTTATTTTGTAATTGTAATTGTAATTGCAGTTTTCAATTTTATTTTGTAATCTAGGCCTAGGTTAATTGTAGGCTATCATTTGGTTTCCCTCATTATCAAGAATTTGAATACTTTTGATGTTACACTTATATCTCTAACATCATTTATATCAATATCTCGCAAAACCAAAAAACTTTGTATCTCTTTTCGTATTTTTGTCATAATTTTCTTTGAATTGTGTAATATCATCTTCGTTTGCTGCCTTGTAATAGTATTATTCTCAAATAGCAAATGCGTACTCTTGGAGGACACATTGCGTACTCTTAGAGGCATAGACCTTCAAGAGTGCGCAAATGCATTGTTTTATAACAGAATTCCAATTCCTATGACAGAATTATGTGTTACCTAGTGTCAACTAAATTTGTTTTGTTCAATTGCTTTCTGGTTCTATTATTTTACGTTTTCTTTCACTTTCTTTTTTACAAAAAAACAGCCTATAATGGGTGTAAATGATGCTACTTTGAACAGTCACACACACTAGAGGTTTGCACGCCCCAGAATTTCTTAGCCCGGACCCGACCCGACCCGTGAATTTATAATGTGAGACCGACACCCGAGTCCGAGATACCGTATGTATTACCCTTTATGCCCGAGGCCATGTGATAATCAAATGAGCACGAATTCTCGAAATAAGCACGAATTTCAGAAACTTAATAATTAATGCAAAAATTGTATTTTTATTTACAGCAATTACAAGTTCGATTTTGCAGTTGTGCTTTAAAAGTTCTCCAAATAGAACAATCCGATAAATATTTTTGTACAGTATGTTTACAAAGTTAGGCTCAATAAGGCTCCAGAAATTTGGTTGTATGTTTAAAAGATTTAAGGTCCAAACCCGGCCCGAGCCCGAAGTGATATCCTTTCAGAGGTATAGGCTGCTGAAAACATGAAAAAAATGAACTTTAAAGTTCCATAACTCATACTTTAAAGTTCCATAACTCATACTTTAAAGTTCTATAACTCATACTTTAAAGTTCCATAACTCATACTTTAAAGTTCTATAATCACAAGGTACTCACGCTACAACTTTTGTAGAGGGAGTTTAACTATGGGCATATTATTTGAAGTACTTACCAACTACCTCTGTAAAAATTCTTGCGGAAGTACTACAGGATTCTGAAACATGAATATTTGGATAGGGCACATACTAGTGCCTAAGTAAATTCTTGACCCAATTACCGTAGGTCCAATATTTTTGGGGCTATGGACCTTTAAAATTTATTTTTTCATGTTTTCGGCAGCCTATAACTCCGAAATGAAGCATTTATGCACCCAAGTTGGTATATACTTTTCCTCTTATCTTGGTGTCAGGAATCACCTCTCAAACGTTGTCAGTGTTGTTTGCAAACACCCTGTATATATATTTACCACATTTATAGAGACTTTGATTTGTTTTTAAAATGATTTTCAGAATATCAATATCAATATTTACATATAAATTGAATGGCTCCGCTAAACGACGTTGCAAGAGACAATAATCCAACTTTACAGAAATCGAAAAAAACAAACGATATATTGATTATGTGTGAACTTAAAATTTATATTTTCAATTTGAAACTATGCCTTTCTTTAAAAAAAGACGTAACTCACGTGGTGGGAAATGTCGTTTGCCATGTTATTTGGTTCAAATCTCAATGTGACAGAAATTGTCGCTTGCAACGTTGTACACCGGAACTATTGAATTAGTATAAAGAATGTTTTATAATCGATAGTGTGGGTGTTACATATGTTAGTAACTTACGAGTGTAAGGCGAGAAGGTATGCGAAAATTGAGAACAGAAACCAATAATTCGGAGTGATTTTTTTCCATTGATAGTTTTGTGGAGAAACAGCAAGTCTACCACCATTCGTCGAGTAAGTGGAGTCTGAATATTAAATTTATTTAGGAACTCTGTTTTATTATGACTACGCACTGAAGAAATTCTGAATGAAAAAGTCAAGAACAGAATTGAAACGGGGTAAATTTGGTGCAAAAGGCATTTTTAAATTGAGAATGCAGTGGAACAGATGTAGAACAAGTATTATGAGAACTCTATAACAAACTAGTCAGAGAGTGCTGGGAAGTATTGTGTCATTTATAGATCTCTATTACTTTTAACACATCATATTCTGTGTATAGGCACATACATGATATTAACTATAACATTAAATACGTATCATTTTCAAATAAAGGCGCATCAAAGAAAAGTACTGTTTTGGTTTGATGTTTGATTAAAGGAGACATCTGTGGAGCATCGCCAATATAGCTGTAACTTCAATTTCGCCGACCTCAAAAGCGTCTTGCAAAGTACTTAGAAATAAATATTTAGAAGACGTACAAATTATTTTGTGTATTGCTGCTTAAGGGTTAACTGACGTGCTGTATCACCGGACCAATTTTAGAAAATTTACCAGATGAACTGGAAAATTTGTTTTAGTTTGTGAGAAAGAATGAGTGAAAGTCAGGTGAGGGGAATAGTTCAAGTTTAAAAATACTTGTTAGTTGTTTCTGATGTTTTAAGCAGCCTTATATGTGGAGGTGGAAGGGATTATTTGGCTGAGAAGTACACTCGTTATGATTTATGGGAAAGGCAGTGTGGAAATGGTGCACAAATAACAAGACTTTGAGTTTTATTGAGACATACAAAAATAAGGAGTGTCAGTTGTTGAAATTATGTGAAAAGCATGGTCTACTAAACAGGCGAACAGATTGTCGTAAGTATAGAAACGAACTGAAAGCACAGAAAAGAAAATTATCTAACCAAACCTTATTTACTCTAACCTAATTTAGTATATTTTCCGTAAGTAGAAGCTTTGCTTTGTCATAATTAAGTAAAAACTAATTATTTGCTGAGCAAAACTATATATTTTCGTTAAAATTCAACACGTGTTACAGTTTCGCCAACTAACTCTTTGGCTTCATCACAGAATTGATGAAGGATAGGAGGATCAATGGTTGGAGTGGAGAAGGACTGACGGAGGCCCTGAAGACTATATGGAATAACAGTTATTGTGTTATAGATGAAAATATAGTACAAATTAAAGAGGGAATAAGCATAGGTTCCAAGTTGAGTCCGGTGCTGGCAAAAAATGTTATGAACGACTGGGAGAAGAAAGTAAGGATAAAAGCAGGCCCGTATCCACGGGGGGGGGGGGCAAGGGGAGCCGGGCCCCCCTAAACTTTGGCTGGCCCCCATAAAATTTCACGGTAGGCTTGCAAATGAACTATAATATGGTGATGAAGTATAATATGATTGGGTCGGGTCCCCCTAACTTCTACCGGGCCACCCCTAAATTTTTGGGCTAGCTACGGGCCTGGATAAAAGGAAGTGCCAAATTAGTGTTTTTTTGGTAGATATGTTGATGATTGCATAGGGATTTGGAAAGGAACTGCAAGGCAATTGGAAAAGTTTGTAAAAGAAATTGAGGATGCAGAGAAAGGCATACAACTAGAGCTCGAGGTGGAAAAGGAAGAGGCTATAGTGTTCCTGGATATGAGAATAAGGAGAACGCAAGGAGTGATCTACACAGAATGGTACCAAAAAAGTTGCTCGTCGGGAAACTATTGCCACGCCAAAACTGATGTGGATCCCTCGACCAAAATGAATTTCATCAATAATATGGAGAGAAGAATTCTGCAAATAAGCAGTGAAAAAGACAAAGCAGAACAAAGTATACAAACATTCCATAAGCAGCTAGAGAATGGATGTGATAGAAAAAAGTTAAAGTACAGAAGATGGGAGAACAAAAATGGAGAAAGAGAAGAAAGAAGACAAGATGGAGAACAAAAATGAAGGATAGGAGAAAGAAAAATGTAGTGGGGGATGGAAAGTTTGGGAGAAGAAACAGAATTTATTAAAAGAATGTTGAAGAAGATGGGAGGCATATCAACATACAGAAAAGGAAGCAAGAAACTACTGGGAGTAATAAGGGAGAAAAGAAGGAAGAAGAGAAAAGAAGAGCAGGAACATTGATGGAGAAAAAAGAAGTGATATACAAAATTCAATGCAGAGAGTGTGATATGGTTTATATTGGAGAAACTGGAAAGAAACTTAGAGGGAAAAAAAGTATCACATAGTGTCTGATGAAACCAAAGAGTTAGTTGGCGAAACTGTAACACGTGTTGAATTTTAATGAAAATATATAGTTTTGCTCAACAAATAATTAGTTTATATGTAAGTAAACTTGTTTATATTACCCCTCATTTGAGTTAATTACGGTATAAGATTAACTAAGTCCCTCGACTGTTATCTACTCATCGGCACCTTTTGGTATCCGTATACTTTTTCAAGTGGCTGTGTATAATTTTACGTGTGTATCACACAAACAAGAATTATTGTGAGTACAAGTATCCAAAGACTCCCTTTTGTCATTTCGCCAGCCAGCGTTGCGCTCCACTTTTGCACAAAAACACTCTTCACGATTTGAGCTTTTAACAGTTGGGGGCAACTTCATGCTGGTGTGCTAGCTATTACCAGGCGTAATTAATCTTGGAGCAGGCGTTATTTGGGTTGCCTATCTCGCGGACTTTGCACATCAAGAATTTCTGTGGCCCACTGTACATGCGTTTGGCGAGAAGGCGGGAACAAGCAGTAAACCGAGAAACATGATCGAACATGATTATTTTGGTGAGCCGCTTTCTTCTGTTGGGAGGTATAATGTTGCATGAGTGTACTACATTTTCAATTTTTGAACGCGGTACACTCACCGGTCAATGCCATTGTAACATTATATTTCTTCCCCATTTGCGTCTTTTTAGAGGTGCAGCTGGTCCCAACTTCTATTTTTATGCATGATAATGAGCGATCACAGAGAACAGCGTAGGTGGAGAAGCTCTTGGAACGTGACAATATACGGCAAATTGACTGTACACATGTTCCTCCAGTGGAAGCCTATGGAGCATGTTTGCGATTTTATGGCGAGACGTTTTGCAGCACATCCAGATGCACCAAGGACCATTGAACAGTTATCTACAGCGTTGGTGAAGTCAACAAAAACTCATTACTAACTTTCTGAGTAGGATGGGAGCACGTTGCAAAGCATACATGTCGCTCTGTGGTGATCACAGATCCTTTTAAGGGTCATTTCACGCCTTCTGTAGGAAGCATCACGAGTAACAGTGTTTTCTGTGTAAGTTATTGTTTTTGTATGAAAGTGCCATTTTTGTTGTTCTAATCACGTGTTTCTATCTGTTGTTTCCTGTGTAATAATGTACGTTTTACGTATGATTGAAGTTTCACCAATCTAAGCCACTTGGGAGTGCCACAGCATGCAAAACTAACTTTCGTCCTTAAGTTTTGTACTATATCAGATAATTGTAAAAAGTTGTTAGATCACGTAAAAGTGTTTTGCGCATGAGATCAGTTATTTATTGTCCCAAATCTCATGACATGTGTCACGTAAATGTAAATTTGTGAACAAGTAAAAATGAAATGAAATGAAATCTTTGAGTTTTACGTCCCACGGTTATGCCGGTTAGGCTAAAGGAGACGGTGATGATGAGTGATGAATGAAATGGTGGAATGAAGAAAGTGGGAGAACCCCGAGAAAACCCACGCACACGGTGTTTGTCCACCACAAAGTTCACTTGGCGGGGACTGGGATCGAACCCGGGACCCCCAGAACCAGAGGTGAACGCTCTACCACTGAGCCACCGTGAGTGTGTATGTATTTATACATGTTGAAATAAGCCCAGGTCTGTGTAATGACCAATGACGTATTTAAGATTTTGTTTCGAGGGGGGGGGGGGTTTGCTAACTTTAGTCCTGGAAATATGAAAATTCTGCAAGATATTTCATTTACTTTTAATATAGTAAATAAAATTTTGGAGGCGCTTAAGCCCGAAAGACTCTTTAAATACGCCACTGATAATAGGGGTCTAACTATGGTATGTGCAGTGGATCTGCTTCCTTTAGTGGACTCAGTAGTTTGTGTTGTCAGCGTTCTTCCTTATGATTTACGGGTTTTTCCATTTTATTTTTTAATATTCTTTTCGTCTTTGTTTTCTTTGGTTTGTTTGTTAGTGTTCTTCTTTGTTTGAGTAAAAGTTCTTCTTTGTTTTACTGAGGTTTCTTCTTTGTTCTTGTTAGAGTACTTCCTGGAATGTTCTGTTTCACTATGCTCTTTCGCTGTATCCAGTGGCGTATTTAAGGGGGGTTTCGGGGTTAAGCACCCCGAAATTGTATTTACTATATTAAAGTAAATGAAATATCTTGCAGAATTTTCATATTTCCAGGAATAAAGTTAGCCAACCCCCCTTCTGAAACAAAATCGTAAATATGCCACTGGCTGTATCTGTTGTGAACCAACACCAGTCGGCAATCCCAAAATTTACTTATTTGTATATTATTTGTTTATGTTTCTAATTTTCACTGTGTTGTCTGTTCATGGTAGTACTTCGTCAGAACTTGTATTACATATTCTCTCCTATAAAGTGTTATTGATAAAAATTTTTGTTAGGTTTAATATGCTAATATTTCCATTGTTTTAGAGCATACTCTTGAATTATTGTTAATAATCTTAATTACATTAGTGATAATTTTTAACATGTTTTTAGCAACGATAACTTTTATTTTTAAAATGTTCAGCAATAAGGTTAAATTCACCAAAGTTTGATTTTTGGCGAAGTATTCTTTTTTTTATCATGTTTGTGACTGGTAATCTAGCCAGATGCTCTGGAACGGAGGAAAGAGCCTCAAATATTGAACAGTGTTGACTATTCCGCGCCATCTCGTTTCCTTTAGCCCATTGAGTTAGATGAAAAATTCTTTTTCCCTTTTCTACTAATCGAATTTAAATTTTATTGGTTTGATTTTGCTTAGTGTTTTCTTTAAATCTAAATCTCTTGCTTTTCCAAATGGATTTTGCATTACTTATAAATTAATTGTTATTTTACTTAAATTTTATTATTATGTACGAAAATTATTTCTAACAAAAAATTGCATTACGAAATAAGAAATATATATATATATATATATATATATATATATATATATATATATATTAGGAAGACATCAGTAAAATCAGAAGCATTTTAATTCCAGTTCATTTCAAAGCAAACAGAAAAATATTTTCCCATATAACCAATAAGCTGAAAAAACAAAGATGGCGTATTTATTCTACACCCTTAATAAAATGATTCGTGTTGGAAAAGTTCGCGTCTATAATTAAAAAAATAAATCCATTTTACTTTCCATTCTGGAGATGAAAAAAAAGTTGTTATTCTGTTTTGAATCACTTATATAGGATTTATCCGTAACGTATTGAAACTGGTAACCACACAGCGCTTCAATCGGCAGCTGCGGGCTTCATAGCAGAGGGATTTATGGTGGGGGATATCAGCTAAGCAATACATGGGGCGGTAGTCGCGTTCGAGCTCCGGCGCAGTGGGAAACACGCATGGCGTAAAAGCTGTTTTGGAGTTTTTTTTTCAAACGTCCATGCCGTTTTCTACAAAGAAGTGCTTGTGCATCTGCACAAATTCGTCAAACAGAAACGACCGCAGATGGTAGGTCGCTGGAAGCTCCACCACAATAACACTCCAGCCAACACCGCCTCCTTTGTCACCCTCACCTGGTTCGGACATGGGTTTCAACCTTGCTGGAACCACCGTGACCGTACAGCCCTGACGTCAGCCCACTTTTTTTTGTTCCCAAAGCTCAAGAGAAGCCTGAAAGGTCACCGTTTCGACTATGTTCCCGCCATTCAAGAGGTTGTCCCAGTTTCTGAAAGAGATTACGGCAGCTGACTTCCAGACAGGCCCGTATCCAAGAGAGGGTCTAGGGGCCCGCCCCCAAATTTTTGCCGCCCTCCCTAAAATTTTTCAGGTAGTATTTTTGGGCTGGCTACGGGCCTGCTTCCAGAGAACCTTTGCGGATCATGTTGGCAGAAGGGCATTCGTGCTCAAGGAGACTGTTTTGAAGAATTTTATCAATATGTACCAATCGGATCAATAAATTCTTTTTACTACACCCAGTCTCATTACTTTACAGGGAAACCTTTATTCTGTTCCCTAACAGAAAAATTTCAACTCTCGTTCACGTGCTGGCCTCATTTTTGTGAACGTGTTTTCCCATACATAAGACTAGAAACGGAACTTCTTAAAAGTCCATTATCATGTAATAATACTTCGTTCACCCAAATACTTCATTATACTTTCTTCCTTATTCTGTCCCTTTTTCTGATTGGTCGAACCGAATTCAACTCAAAACTTTGGTTTCAAAGACAATATTAATAAAGAAAGAAACAAAAAAATAGTCATTGAATAACTTTACAAAATGTAAATTTAAGTAAACGTGAAAATATATTTCCTTGTGTATAGATGGTAGAGCGTAATGTTATTTGTTGTTTACAAACACAGGCATAACGGCTGAGAGAAAATCACATAAATAGATTAGGAACAAATTATCATAATAAAACTTTATCTTTATCGTAAGTAAAAACTTTCCGTAATATGACGCTTATGTGTCACTTTAAGATATTATTTAAAAACGTTAACGGTGATTTTAGAAACGATAACCAAAAAGCTTTTTAAACAAGAGAGCACGTTGTGTTGGTGTAGATTTATAAATGTGTTTTTAGCAGGTATTTCTTTTATATATATTGTTAAAATGATCGAAGCATGGGATTTTGTATTAAAATTGGCAACATATATATAACATTTTATCAAAATTGTATAGGGACAGGATATGGATATAATGTGTCATACATTTTAATCTCAGATCAGTGTTAATTGTCAAATTTTGGCTAGAAATGCTTTCTTTGTTATCGCAAAGTGCATACTACTCTAAATGTGATTTCTGAAAGGATTAAACTTTTTCGACTCTCACAATTTAGGCGCCAAGAAATATAAAATGCTCTGGTAATTAGGAAAAGAAAATCAAACAAATGAAAGAATTACGGAAACAAAGTAAAACAATAAACGAAAAAACAAATCAACCTGTAAAATGTTTCACCTAAATGTGCGAAGAAAAAAATGTGTATATATAGTACTTTTAATCTAAGCAGACGGTGATGGCACAAAGGTATGACGGAGACACTACATTTCTGACAAAAAAACATAGAGAGATTTATTTATTATTATCTAAAGAAAATTATTATTCATAAACCATTTCATAAACACGGAAGATTGAATTTATGGATAATTCACTCAGATAAAAAAAGTAAATAACATAAAGTACTTTTATTTTTAATATTTTACGTATAATGTTTGTAATTATTATAAACGTGCGAAATTCAGAAGCAAAATACGATTTTTGACTTTTGAGATGAGATTTTGTAATGTTTGAGGTTGGCGTCACTACTTTCTTATCTACGAGGAAAGATCAGAAAGTAAGGTTACAACTCCAATATTTCTGGAGTTTCGGTGGAATGAGGAGTGTGCGATAATTTTAATTCATGGAGTTGGCAACTATGCATAATTTCAGCCACCCACCACCTACGGCTCTAGTCGTAGGTAAACACAATGGCGACTCGCGTGAAAAATTGGTCCCGCAAAGTAGTCCGCTCAGTTATTTGATTTCTGTGGGTGAAACATGTGGAGATACTGTAATATCTCGTCAGCATGTTGCAGAATGTTGTCGAAAGTTTCCGGCTGGTAGAGAAAACGTCAGTAATGAGGAGCCCATAAGACATCCACGCTCTTGAAGCAGTTTTGATGGGGTATCATCGAACACCCTCTCTACAGTCCGGATCTTGCTCCAAGCGACTTTCACCTGTTTACGCACTTGAAGGAGCATCTACAATGTCGTCACTTTGCTTCAGACCATCACTATTCTTGACAATATGGTTGAAGAAGCAAGGACAGGATTTTTTAAACAAAAGGGAATCTTCAAATTCATTCCACGATACAAGAAGTGCCTCGACCAAAATGGAGACTATGTCCAAAAATAACCTAATTTATATACAATCTGTTGATTGTATTGGTTGTGTGAAATAATCTATACACGTTTCACTGCAGGCTTTGTAACCTAACTTTCTGATCACTCCTCGTATAATCAGTATTGGATACTTACAGGGTTGGAACAGGATTGTAAAAATATTTTTTCTACATGACACGTAAAATATGTAAAGTAAGTATAATCTTGAAACAAGTCCACAAACTAAAATAAAACGTTTCTCGCAGTGGTTTCTGTTTGGTTTGATATAAAATAAAAGACCTTTAAAGGTTCCTTAAAGTTTCGTATTTGCTCCTGCCGAATTTTCACTGACCTATATTGAACAATGTCTCTTTTAAGAAAATTATTTGCTTACTAGGATTCTCTGCGCTCGCCTTTAGAAAACGCCGTGAATGTTATGCAACCAACATGACTGTACTGAAATGAGGGTGGTATACACTAAAGGGTTTCTTCCAAGTTCTACCGGTTAACCTTTTAAAATCCTTTTATATGTATACCTAGGCATACTGGATGGATCTATACGCCCTTATAACTTTTAAACTAATGATAAAAACAAATAAATAAGAAAACGCTGAACTTTCATATTGTGCAAATATCGGAAAGTGGACACGGTTTGGCAGATGGACGTGATACCAGAAGGTTAACTGTGTTGCCAAACCAACATAAAGTTGTATTTTGCGACTTCAACAAAAGTAGAAAACAATAGAAGCGATATAAAGAAGGTAAATACATTTGTTAAAAACAGAAAATAATCCATCTGGTACTATTATCTATAAAAGAAAATTTGAAGTATTTGCTAAGACAAACAAATTAATGCCTAATGTAAAATTAGTTTGGATATTAATTTTATGGGGCGTTGAATTGTTTGGCTTATCAGAAACTTCATATATATATATATATATATATATATATATATATATATATATATATATATATATATATATATATATATATATATATATATATATATATATATATATATAACGTGTTCAATTATTAT
Organism: Thermobia domestica; assembly: GCF_964235325.1. NCBI lineage: Eukaryota > Metazoa > Arthropoda > Insecta > Zygentoma > Lepismatidae > Thermobia > Thermobia domestica. The sequence continues at coordinate 21,307,965 of NC_137456.1, read as the reverse complement.
GTATCTAAAATCCACTGCTGAAATCCTCACATCTAAAGAATAAAATATTCCATATGAACATAAGGTGAAAAACGTCTTGTTTAAAGTAACTTTGAGGCTGCCTAGCTCGAAAACTATGAGAGATATCAACGGCGGTTAAAGAAATGTTAGAGGAACTAGTACACTGCCTATGTAAATAACCATGTTTCAGAGTTGGGCACAACGGATTTTATAGAGGTAGCTCCGATATAGGTCCCGCTCTTCCATCCCTCTCATACGCGCCGGTACAACCCAACTCTGAAGCATGGTTATTTAGATATGCAGTGTACTAATTCCTCTAATATTTCTTTAACTGCATTTGATATCTCTCTCAGTTTTAAAGCTAGGCAGATTCAAAGTTACAATTTTCTCGATTTCGGCATGTCGTAATTTTGAAACAACGCGTTTTTCGCCTTATGCTCATATGGATTTTTTTTATTGTTTAGGTGTGAGGATTTCACCAGTGGATTTTGGCTACATAATAATTGAACACCCAGTGTGTGTGTATATACTAGGTGTACACTGAAAATGCGCGCCGTTTTGTCCACATTTTTTTGTTATTTCATGAAGCAATGCGACGTAGAAGACCTCCATCCTTCCACTGATTCTCATAAGGCTCAACGTTTCTCATTATGTTACTTACTATTAACTAAAACTATATATAGCTAGACAATCGATGCAGTGGAAATACATGGGTTCTTTATCCCTCCCCAAAATTTATTCAACTGGCATCCAATGTGAAGGTGCTGTACGCTATCTTCAGAGTGATATTGTCACACTCTACTCAGAAAGGCCATACAATTGAGGGCAAGTATTTTCGTACACTTCTGGCTACAGAATTTTTACCAAAACTCACTGAGAAACAACCACAAATGTTAAATGGCAATTTCATCCTTCACATAGACAATGCACTGCCACACGTTGCTAATGTTGTGATCTTATTCTTGACTGACTACTGTATTGAACTTCGGTCACACCAAACCTACTCATCGGGTTAGCCTCGATTGATTTCTGGTTGTTCCTAAACCCGAAGCATTCTCCTCTTGGACGCCATTTTACCAGTATATCAAACCAGTAAATCTTTCTATCTATCTATCTATCTATCTATCTATCTATCTATCTATAGCTGCTCGAGGTCTATTTCGGTCCCAATAATAGATGTTGATTTTCTTTTCAGATATTCGACATTTAGCTGTAATTTTGAGTCTATCATAAGATTATACTTATGATTAAAAGTAAAAATTAATAAAAAAATATAATACTTTTCATATACGCTCTTTGTTAAAACATTTTGCTTCATGAAATATTTACAGAGTTTACGTATTTTCTGTAAAATGGCTCTTATTTCAAAGGGAGTGAGATTTGATTCCACCATTTTACATTAAAATAGTTATAAAAAGATTTATCTACTATATTATCGATTCACAAATAAAGAATTTTGCGTTTTTTGAGCAATAAAGTCTCTTTTAATCAGTAAAACCCACCAAAGCTTCTTTCTGTGAAGTCAAAAAATCGAAGAACAAAAAAAGTTTTTGTTTTGGGTCAATTCCGGTTCAGAATAATAATATATTACAAGATGTATTATCATCGAGAATTTCGTTAATTTATTATTTAAAAATGTTATATCTATACCATATCTATCGTTTTAGAAGGTTTATTACGGTCCTCATTTCCAGATAATTTTCGAAAAATATTTAATAATTGATAGGTTTTTGATCGAATTTAAGTAAAATTTTATCAATTTACGCTAACCGTTCATAGAAATGTTATTACAAAGTAACCTAGTAAATAAACGAAAAATAAAGAATTAATACGCAATTAATTTTTTTGGTCATGAGGTCTAGTGTGAACTTTTTCTAGTTATTTCATAGTATTACAACTCATTAAATTTCATACTTAAGAACTTAACCAAAGCAAATCGTACCACTACCATATGAAGGTTGTCTCCGCTTAAACATTTCTTAAATATTGTAGTTGGAACATTGAAGTTTGTCATGGCTACCAACATTATGGATAACATTTCTACATAAAGAGACAATAGACAAACCACACGCTTCTTGTTGTAATCTTTTCGTCGGAGGAGCAGAGGAGAGGGGAGTATTTGTCGCCGTACGGAGAAGAGGGGGAGTATTAGTTTCTTTACGAACTGGCCAAACTGCCGCGTACCATTCATATCTCGGTTGAATGGTTGATTGACAGTTCAATACACAATGACAGAGAAAATGGTTTAGTGTTGTGATGATGTGCGTGTATTAGTAAACAAAAGAACTGAGACTAGAGTTTAAAACATCACCTCGTGGGCGGTACAACGAGGAGTTAACCTTATAAACATATATTTTCTTGTATATACATTCTTTTTGTCGTAACTTCCTTAGTACCCAACCGAATTTCTTCAAATTTTCACCAAAGAAAGCTTACACTTTTTTCTTTTTATTTGTTAGTACAAGTAAAGTCAGGAACATACATTAACATTATTTTTTAACCGAAAATATAATTTCACTTCTGGCACTTCGAGCAATTAAAATAAAAAAGAAAGGTAGAAAGAAATCTCTCGGGGAAAGTGTATCTGGTAAGAATTTTAGGAATCGTTACAGTGGTTAAGGTCTATATTAGCGTTTGTATATCTATTACACTCAAACTATATAAATACATTAAGCAAAATACTTTTAAGATATTTAATAATCTCGTGAAAATCATATTGCTGTTATACCTACAGAGTAATCATTTCCTACTCGTCTATATACAATAGGAACAAGCTTTTACGATCAGAGCCAGGACAGAGAGAGAGAATGAGAGCAAATTTAAAAAATGAAATGAAATCTTTCAGTTTAACGTCTCATGATTATGCCCGTTAGGCTAAGGGAGACAATGACTAAGGCAAGTGAATGATGATGGAAGAATTGGTGAATTGAGATTTCGAAGGAAACGGGAGTATCCCGAGAAAACCCACAGACATGATGTTGTTAATCAAAATCTTACTTGGCCGGGGATCGAACCAAGGGCCTCTCGCACCAGAAGGAAGCGCTCTATTACTGGGCCACCATGTCCCCCTTAGAATAGGTTGAGAAGAGAAACGGAGGGAATGATGTGAAATTGAATAGAAAAAAAGCTGGCAGTATTCGATTAATCACGAATATACGAACAGGCATCTGCAAAACCATTGCCTTCGTCTTGTTTGACTGTATTTTATCAACAGTATGTTTGCTGCTTTCTTGCTTTCTATCTGTAATTTGCTGGGAACACGAGCAACAAACTGTGACGTCGCAGAGCATCCAGTTGAAAGTGATTGCTATAGAAGGATAAATTCTATCACAATCCGAAACTGTCTGCATGAAAAATTCTTAATTTATATTTGATTGACACGAAATGCTCCACTCGGGACCATAGGCGTCAATACGTGGATGTTCCAGGACTCAGCGCCCATTTGAGATTCTTAATGGGTACTTAGCACAAATTGGATTTCTGCGTTGAAATTAATATCGAATGTTACATTTTTATACCAATAAAATAATTAGGTAATATAAAATGAGCTTCAGCAGTGAGTATAATTAATCTAATTACACGTTACAATTTTAAAAGTTAAGACAATGACCAATGCTGCTTACACATTTAATATGGGAAAATAAAATTTTAATGTTCAGTCCAAGTTCAATTAAAAAAAAAATAGGTAATGGTGGTGTGAAAAAAAAAATGACGACTTTGCAGTTTGAAACTAATTTCACAGTTCATTTGATTTCAGAGGCAAGTGTCCCTCCGATTATAGTCTTTCATGCATCTCAAAGGGGAACCTTAGATTGATAATCACTAATCTATTGAATCTGTTGAAAAAATTAGAATGAAAAACGTTGTATCTTTTCTTCAAAAACCGCAGATGAGCACCCACTGAAAACAATAATAAGTGAGTTTCGTTTCATAATGAGAAAGTACGGTAGACTTCCAAACTCTAGGAATTCAGTACTCAAACTTGAAGTAGTGCATCTCTAACTATGGTCCTAATAGATTAATTAATACGATCACAGATAGAATATATACCTTGGACAATGAATCCATATCAAAAAGTCATTACTCGTTGTGCTTGGGAATGGTTGAAACTGGAAATCGTTAATTTGAACCACTTTCGAATTGAGCAGCCGATTATTGGAGAAGATAGAACATACTCTTAGGGAGCTGAATCTGTTGCAGAACTCTGCATCTAGATATATATCTCTTATCGTTTTTCTTCTGCGGAAATCAGTATTGAAACGGGAAGTAGTAGTAAATTCCGGCTTTGGTAGAGTGTTGTGGGCTATGAAGATATGTTCTCTTGACGCCCTGAATCGTTTGCAGAAAACAGTTTGCCGCTACATAGACCTAGTACCACTTTTATTCTATGGCGATCAATGTTGAAACTAGAAGTGGTTAATTTGAATCACTTCCGGTTTGAATACATGGTTAATGAAGGAGATAGGACCTATTCTTGGGATGCTGATTCAATTGCAACAAAGAACATCTTCATATCTCTTACAGTTTTTGTCCTATGAAAATCTGTACTCAAACCAGAAATAATAGTAAATTTGAACCACTTCCGGTTTTGGTAGTGTTGCGGGTTGCGAATATATGCTTTACTGAGACACTGAATCTATTGCAGAGCACAATATACCGTTATCTATTACCACTTTTGTTGTATGACTAAATTTTAAAACCGGAAATGATTATTTGAACCACTTCCGATTTGAGTAGAGTTTTAGTGAAACAGGTGAGACCTATTCTTTGTAGAATAAATCGATTCAGAAAACCGCATCTCGATATCTCCTAACATTTTTTTCTCTGTGGAAATCAGTATTGAAATCGGAAGCAATAGTAACTTGGAGCAACTTCTGGTTTGGGATAGTTATTGTATATTGCCCGTTTTTGTTCTAAATAAACGTTGAAACATGGAATGATTAATTTGAACCAATTGAATGGATAGTTAATGGAGGAGATAGTAGCTATTCTTGAGACACTGATTCGATTTCGAGAAAGCGCACCTCGATATCTCTTACATGACCTGATTCCTGTCGACAGACGGTCACGGAGAAAGTCGTTCTATAAGTCTTCTGACACTTACGCTTAGCATAGTTTGGAAGTATAATAAAAATCGACGCTTATACTCAAGAAACAAATGTGATGACGAAAATCTTCATGTTAAATAAAAAAAAGTGTCAGTATCTCGAAATGTGTGGAAATGAATTTTGAAATTACATAGTAGAAACACTTTTAACTTCCGAGGTTGGATTAAAGTTTAGCGTCTAATTTTAGCAACAAACGTGGATCCATAGCTTATTGTGGTATCCATACCACATGAGCTCTCACCATAAATCGAACCAGGACGTTCCGTGCCGAAAGCGTGTACGCTACCCATATGGCTAAAAAGGAAGAGCTCATGTGGAAGTAGTGTATCATTATTATTATTATTATTATTATTATTATTATTATTATTATTATTATTATTATTATTATTATTATTATTATTATTATTATTATTATTATTATTATTATTACCAGAACATTATATTTGAACTAGAGAAAGATATAGAAAGCTATAGAGATTAACACTTGAGCCTTCTACATTTTTTTTTCCTAGATCGATCCAGGCGTGGTTGTTGCTACATGGTACTGCCCGCGAGAAGCGATTTGGGAGAGTCTTGAGTCGAAGTGGTGTCCTTAAAATGCTTTTGTCTCGAAAAATGTACCTTTGTCTATTGGAAGACCTTTTTCTCGCCTAATATGGTACTGCCCGCGAGAAGCGATTTGGGAGAGTCTTGAGTCGAAGTGGTGTCCTTAAAATGTTTTTGTCTCGAAAAATGTACCTTTGTCTATTGGAAGACCTTTTTCTCGCCTAATATGTCATCAAAAACATCGTGTATCTCTCGTCTCGTGGACAACACTACTCCTATATGTTACATGATTGTGCAACCACTTATTTTTAACCACAAACTGTGGCGGCGTAAGAGCGGGGCGAGCGGGGCCCCCACCCCGGGCCCCACTTCGTGGAGGGCCCCGGACGGTAGGTAAAAAATAATTGCTAAAGAACTTTGTTAGTATGAGCCGTACAAAGGCCGTCCAAGTTTATAATCCACACCTTCCCTAAGTAAACGCAATTAATTGTCGATCGATATTACACCAAATAACTGATGAAACAACAGAAATATCTGTCTAATAAAACTAATCAGTGCCGAATTATGTGTAAGCTAAACAAGCTATAGCTTAGGTCCTCACTCTCTTGGGGACCTGGAAAGAAATTTAAAGAAAAACTGAATGTAGATTAAAAATAAATAAAATAAACGTTCCACGCTCTTTGGGGGGGGTAAGAAATTTAAAGGAAGAGGTTGAATGTAGACCAACTTTTTTTTTTTTTTTTTTTTTTTTTTTTTTTTTTTTTTTTTTTTACACTTTGCTAACTTTGCGCAAAGCTAGATGATGAGAGCGAGTAAAGACTAAAGGCATGTTACTCTGGTTTGGCTTTGTTCTACCCGAATGACCTGAACGGCGTAGAATTATTTCAGGATTGTAAGCATATAATCCATTCTCTAAGGTGTGCTCAGATAGCTAAAGAACAACTTGACTTTTCTCTACAAGGCATACTGAAATATGTATCTTTAATGAGGATTGAAGCTACAAAAGTTTGGCAACCGCTCTTCAGAGTTTGATAACATTGCCCGTATCTGTCGCATCGTGTGAACGGTCTTTCACCAAATTAACCTGATAAAATCATACTTGCACTCCACAATTGGTCAAGAAAGACTCACGAATCTGGCCATTCTTTCTATTGAAAATGAAATAAAATCTAATATAGTTGAGATTTCCGCAGCAACCAAATCAAGAAAGGTAACATTCTGAATGCTGGTGGAACACAGGCTACTAAGGTAGTGGAAATATCATTGAAAGTAGTTTCATGTTTCAACTTAAGACAATAAAAATATAAAAGTACCAAAAGAATAATAAAAAGCCGTCAAGATCTGTCAATTGACTGGTGATGGGTGGTACAACCCATAGTAGAATTTTGTGTTCACATATTTAATCTATGATATATTCCCAATTATTCAATATATTCAGGATTTTTTGTTATAATATATTCTAATACTAAGGATGTTAGTAAATGGTAATAGAAAGTCATACGTGACAGAATATAAATATGAGTGAATTATTAAACACAAAATGATGTAATCATAATACAAGTGTGAAATATGGAAACAATAGTAAAAAAGACAAGCAGGAGAGAAACATACAGTGCTTAACTATTCACTGATATTTCGGCAAAAGCAGTGGGACTAAATAGATCGTATATTATCAATGAAGAGAAACCTAGTAAAAGATAAATGATGACAGGCAGGAGAGAAATCTATTCTAGCCATTATTTACTGATACTTCGGTAAAAAATAAATAAATAAATAAATAAAAATAAAAAAATAAAAAAGTTTAAGTATCGTGTGTGATCACTGGAGAGAAACCGAATGTTAAAGTGAGTGGGGCTAATTGCAGGAATAAAATCTAATTAAATAAAACCCATGTAGTGTAAACTCAGACAAGTAAGAAACCATGAATAAACTTAGCCATATAAGAAATTGTACAGGAGGAACACCAAAGGCGAGAACCGAACAAGAAAATTCTAGAAAACTTGCATACATTTACAGCTTACATTTAAAAATCGCGTCGGTTATTTTATTATTTGCGATTTTTTCAATATCAGCTCATTGTTACATTTTGCATATAAATTTGTCTCTAAATATATTATTAGGTGCATTACTCCTACTATTCTATCTAATTACAGTAAACGTTTAAACTAGGATAACTTAGATGTAGGATAAATTTTGGATTCTTTGTAGCTTCCGTTAAACTTGTATCTCTAACCCTTTTTCTATCGTGTCCCTTGTTTAAAAATGAATAAAAAATATATGTAACGATAGCTCTAGTCCGGTTTTATTTTTAGATACCAGCCTGAAGGCGGTTCTTAGCGTTAATAAAATAGACAGGGATGCTGAATGTCACCCAAATTTATTTAATATATCCCAAATTAAGTGGTTTAAACACACACACCAATGGGAAAGGGGGGAGTAGTAAACAGAAAGAATGATTATGTAAATGGATGTCAAAAATAGAAGTTTATAAATCACGATTTCTCGAAAAGGGGCCCCGATCTACTTCACTGGCCCTGGGCCCCAGTTTGCCTTCGCCGCCACTGACCACAAACATGCTTTTAACGTGTTTGTGTAAATGATAAATATATACTCTCGAGCGCAAATTTGTTTCAAATATTAATATAAATAAAACTGAACAAGAAAGTACAGTTTACGTACGTTTTTGGAAGATAAGTGCAGCAATTGCATGCTGTAATATTGAGCATACGGCAGAGAGTTTCAATTTCTTAATATGGATAAGCCCATTTATTTTTGTGTCTCTTCTACTCCTCCCATTGTTTTCAAGTTGTTGCAGTCCACTTCATAATTACAAGCAGTATACTTCCATAATACTGTAGTTACAAACAGTGACGACGCATACTTGCTCTTTATTTACATATTTCTTTTTTCTAGGGGGGAGGGGTCAGTAAAACAATGAAGTTTGAGGGTGTTAGTTACTTGTCTAAATACAAAAGAGGGTATTGTATACTTCTAGAGCTACATTACAATACATATCTGGGAAACCAGCCGTGGGACAGCTACGAGGGGCGTGGTGCACTCGCCCTTCTTAACCCTTCTGGTGTTGTTAATGCTTACAAATATCTCCATTTAAAAGTGTTTGACTCAAACATTTTTATCTCTCGTGAGTGACCGAAGAGTGAGAAGAAAGGGGAGAGTTAGAAGCTGACAGAAACGTTTTACAAAAATACACAAGTATGAGCATGATGGTGGTGTATACAATAGTATTCGAGTTATTTGCACGAGGACAGGGAGGATGCTGTTTAATACATTCGGAATTTGTTTCAATCAATACCATAAATTTATATCTTATTTTATTACTAGTATGCCAAGAGATTGTTGGAGTGGTTTCCAGTCCTTAAATACGATGAAGCACACGTAACAATACATTTTATGCCTTGCAGTATATGATATATCTCATTCAACTAGTGTATAATAAGGTCAAAGTAAAGCCTTTGTTTAAAAGAAACTTATGTTGAACAGTAATACTTCAATATAATGCGTTCAGTGCACGAGGAAATCAAGTCTATTTTTAGTCATTTTGGACATATTTCGTATATGAGATATCTACTTGAAGCTCCTTTCAGAGCTTAAAGGAATCTTTTCCAAATGTTATATATAGCTCTAATAATAATAATAATAATAATAATAATAATAATAATAATAATAATAATAATAATAATAATAATAATAATAATAATAATAAACTTTATTTTACGTGCTGAGAACAGCTAAAATACAGCAAAAATACAGCAATTTGTCTTAATCTACATTATTTTAGCAATGAATATACAGTACTAGTGATAAAATTATGATTACATCTATATCATAAATTATTAATAATAAAAACATTGACAGTGTAGTGTACGTCAATTATTAAAACAAAGAAGTGTCAAAAATTAAAAGTAAAAAATAAAATAAAATAAAAATAAAAACTACTAAGTTATATTTAAAATTCTAAAATAAAGTCATATTTTAATATATGCATTCATTATAGCTTTCTAAAATCCTACAGATTAAAATATGTTTTCTATTATGCGGTTGCAATAAAATTTTTGCTCTTGTACCATATGTTGGAACTTTAAAATCAACATTTTTAAAAATATAGTCTGAGGTATATTGGTTGTCAAGTAACTTTCCTACAAATACAGATTCAATCAATTTTCTCCTGTCAGCCAGTCGTTCCAAATTAAAATACGTTATCCAATGTTCATACGTGCTAGAATAATAGTCAAGTCCTAACTTAAAACAAAGTATTCTAATAAAACACTTTTGCACCATCTCGAGTTTGTTTACGAGAGTTTTTGTTAGGCTGTTCCAAGTCACTGATGCATATTCTAGTTTCGACCTTACCAGTAATTTATATAAGAGTACATATGTATTTGATTGACAGAAAGCAGGCCATTGATTAAACAGGTAACCAATTATTTTTCTTGCTTCATTACATACATTTTGTATATGATCACCAAAGCTTAGTGACCTGTCAAATGTTACAACTAAATACTTTATTGTGTCAACTTTCTGTATTACAGTACCTTGTATTTCGTATTGACTTACATAGTATTGCGATTTGTTACTGTAGGTCATGCACTTAGTTTTCAGACAATTTATACTCATACCGTTATCCTTGCACCACATAATGATTCTATTTGAGTCATCTTGTAGCCTATCGTTGTCCTCAATATTATTTACTACACTAAAAAGCTTAATGTCATCAGCATAAAGTAAAACCTTTGAATGATTTAAGACTGTTGGTAAGTCATTAATAAAAATAGAGAAAAGTAATGGGCCCAGAGGAGAACCTTGAGGAACACCGTTACTAATACTGGCTGAATCTGACATGACATTTCCAATTTTAATTTGGTATGTTCTACCAGTCAAATAGCTTTCAAAAAATTTTAGGTACAAGGGTGTTACACCTGTATTTGACAGTTTTTTTTAACAGCAATCTATGGTCAACTGAATCAAAAGCTTTACTCATGTCAATGTATATGACATCAGTTTGTGATCTACTTTTCATTGCATAGTAGATAAAATCCGTTATTTCACAGAGATTGGTTACAACTGATTTCCCTTTATAAAAGCCATGCTGTGATTTTTGCAATATATTTTTTACATTAAAAAACAAGTGTTTGTGAATGATGGTTTCAAAAATTTTAGAAAATATGTTCAATAAGGTTATCGGCCTGTAGTTGTTCGGATTTAACTTGTCATTATTCTTGTAAACCGGTACCACATGTACATGTTTCCATTTAGATGGGAATGACCCTGTTCTTAATGAGGTATTGTATATTTTTGACAAGACTGGGGCTATTTCTTTCGAACATGCTTTAAGGATATAATTTGGAAAGCTCCCAGGTCCTGAAGATGCTAATGGCCGAAGTTTGCCTATTACTTCAGTAACATCATTTTCACATATTACTGGAATCGTTATATTATTGCTGTTCAGATTACTAACTACAGCACAATCTAGGGTATTAAATTTAAATTAAAATTATTGTAAAATACATCTTTAAAAACTTCAGCAATTTGCTTTGTCCCTGTAATGGTGGTACCATTAAACAAAATTCTATTTGGTACACTTTTGTCTTGAGACTTTTTAAAGTTATTCCAAAAATACACTTTGTTGGTACAAATACTATTCTCCAATTGCTCAAAATAACATTTTTTAAGTTTATTGTACATTCTTTTAACATTTTTTCTTAAAACCGAAAATTTTTCACAAATGACTAAATTACCAGTTTTCTTAAATTTTACAAAATATTTTGTTTTTTTATTAATTAATGCTTTTAACTCTTTAGTAATCCAAGGAGCTTAATAATAATAATAATAATAATAATAATAATAATAATAATAATAATAATAATAATAATAATAATAATAATAATAATAATAATATAAAAATATTGACCTTTCCATGTACTTACATATAGGGCTGTAGGCGGTATACGCTATACACCTTCTGTTTAATCTTAGTCGTTAAAATATATTTTTTGCATCAAGGCGTAAAAAGCAGAATTTTTGTTTAGTTTAAACTTATTTATTTAATTGGGTTGATTCCAATAAAAAATGTCTCTTCACCTTCTTTTCTATCCTATTCTTAGTTGCTGTTCAAATATACGGATCAGGCAAGAATATCAGCACGAAATCTTCGCTTAACTTTGATATTCATATTTCCACTCTACAATTTCCTTAATTCTTTTTAGCACATTCGATTTTCTTTGTAAGATAAGTCTACCATGTTTTCAAAGCGCGAAATCGTTTCATGTTTCTGAAACTTAAACTTACCAGCTGAATGATAGGAAATAAAGAAAGCATGCCAATTATTGGCAATTTAATTCAACATGAAACTTCAGCCACAATAGCAAGAGTTAAAATACGGTAGGCTGGACGCACCGGAACGTTGTTCAAGCAAATTAGTGTCTGGTCGGATCTTCGGCTCTATGCAACACCTATCTCTTAGCAACATCTGGACACTTCTTTATTATTATTATTATTATTATTATTATTATTATTATTATTATTATTATTATTATTATTATTATTATTATTATTATTATTATTATTATTATTATTATATGTTTATATTTCAAACAGCTATTAATCTTCGACATTTACTCAGAAAACATACCGCTTAATCTACTGCGAAGAGCTTGTTGTTTACAATTTTCATTCAACTCTGAGTAGGTTGGTTCATTTGCAGTTCAGCTTCCTGTCCAGCACCGAGGATATGTGGGACGTGGATATACAATGTGGGATCCGAAAAGGATTGAAATATTAAGAATAATAGTAACATAAATATATAAATTGGAACAACAGAACCTAACAGATTAAGTTGCATATTATATAAGAAATTACGGACAACCATTCTTTTATTGTATGGTTAATTTACGGATCTCTGTCCGTAGTCTAAATAACAATTATTACTATGAGCACATGTAAGGTGTTGTATACAAAAAATCTTCAGTTGTGTGAAATTTAAGTGTCATAATATGTAATATTTTACCATTGAGAAACAACATACTTTTCAACAGTAAAATAATCTCCATTTGAAAGATGTAAATATAAGCTTGTTTGTTATTGTACAAAATTGAAAAATGTAAACAAATCCTTATCTCTGATTGGTGGAATGTCTATTCACGACATTAAAATGAAACTTGTAGACATATTTGTATTTTTTGTTTTCTTTGATGTAATTTTGTTTTCTTAACAGTTTTCCAATAACTAATGAAGTTAGTCAGAGTTGAAATATAACATTCTTTCTTCTTCGTGTTCGATCCCAGCCCCCGCCAAGTGAACTTTGTAGTGGACAAACACCATGTGCGTGGGTTTCCTCGGGGTTTTCCCGTTTCCTCCCACTTTCTTCATTCCACCATTTCTTTCATATCTCATCATCACAGTCTCCTTTAGCCTACCCGGCATAATCGTGGGACGTAAAACTCATTTCATTTCATTTTTCTTCGTTAGTAACATATTGGGTCATATCCCCCTATAGAACAACTTGCTGTCTACATCCCTGAATGAATATGTGTTGGTCTCTGCATACGTCGTGTGTTGCTTTACATTGAATTAGTCCCAGAAGCGACAGTCCTATTAGCGACAGGAACTGTTATCTGTCCTATGAGCGACCGATTCATTTACATTGATATGACTGTTCGTCAAATATATAACTAGACGAACTGTAAAATCCTGCGAGAGATTTGTAACTTGTGTAATAATTTCTTCGAATACACCGTGTTTTTAGATTTCTTTGATATCCTCAAATGGTGAACACTTTTTCCATGGGCACCCGATGGGAAGGCAGGGGTCGCCCCCCTGGCTCACAAAAATGTATACGTAATATGGCAAACCACGCATATTAAATACCAGATATACCAGACGTGATACGGCAAACATGGAGATGCCCCTCCCTAGAAAATTTCTTCGGACGCCCATACCTCTTTCTGATTTCTTTCTTATACCATAAACATATTCAATCTAAACTTATGCTCCGTATCATTTTAACATGAAAATTTTAATTATATTAGAATCATAAACAAAGACGGAGCTACTCTAAATATTTAGTTAGTTTTCCTTTTGATAGAGTCAATGTATTCATATAAATAAATTAAAAAATATAATATTAGGAAAAACGTATAAAAGATTGTTAATATAATGAGAGCATTCTCACGTATTAAATTCAGGTAGAGCGAAATTTTTCATAGTACATTTTGTTAGGTTTTAATCACACTAGCATAAAACAAGTTAAAGAAGAGAGAACCTTATCTTCTTCCATTATCTTAGTATGAACGAATCGGTGACTCATAGGGCAGTTAATATATCGAATCGGTCGCTCATAGGACAGTTAACAGTTCCTGTCTCTAATAGGACTGTCGCAAGTGGGAAGACACCCTTTACATTAGTAGTCTAGCAATGTATGTTGAATTTCTTCTTTTTTTCTTTTCTTATGCATATTGATTCTATTACAATATACTCCAAATGGAATCTAGAACGTTTTGGTGTGAGATTGTTTGGTTGTAAGGGATGTTTCGTTATAAAAGATATTTGAGAGCATTAATTATATACTCGTAATGAGAAAAAGGGAGAATTAGTTCACATAGAAAATATAAAATAAAACTTGATTTTTAAAAAAAAAAAAAAAAGGATTTTGAATTTTGTGATTTTATACTTGAACACACCGAAACTTTACACCAAACCAGCTTCACGTCCTTATATCGAAATGTCTTACTCGAAACGCCCTACACTGAAACAGCCGTGTCTCACTCCAAATTATTGAGTATGATTGACATACTTTCTTCAGAGTATATTCCAGTATTAGAAATATATTCAATGTTTATCTTGATAATCAGCCTTAGTGTACGGTTGAGTGTGATTTGCGCCCATGGAGAAAAAAAAATCCTGTTCAATGGGCTTCAGATGCGGCTATTGATAGTTGTGTCCAAAAGTTCTTTAGATAGACACGTTATTTGCGGCCGTGTGGAACTGTTAGGCTCGATTCGATTCCATTCGATTAATCCTGAATTACACAAGTTGAATGTACTTTGTTGTAATAAGGATGGTATTTTTGTGGAAGGTTATTTTTCAAGGAGTATTAAAATATCGAACTTGAAGAAATGCGTTTGTTTCGAAGAAAACCACTCGCTAAACTATTAGTTGTAACGTTAGATTCCAAGTAAAAGCAATCCTAAGGAGTCGTACACTATGATGCAATACCTATAATGGGCTATACATATTTCCCTTACGTTACTAACACCAAGGACAGTAAATTACGTTTGAAATTCAGAGTAAATGGTGTACATGTCATAGTGGAAAGCCATTAGAGTTCTACGTAATTTATAGATCAGTTCTAATTTAAAATGTGGAGGAATATCTGGCCTATTGCATGCAAGAAATCGTTGACTTTTAGTTTACTCGCCAAAGTAGCTCTAAACAGCAACAAATACTTGCTTCTGATTGGCCGAAACTAGATATCAACTAATTCTTGAAAGTAATTGGCCAATCATTTTTCCATATTGTTTATCTCAAATAAGAGGCATTATAGGCCTTAGTTTCAGTTCTACTAGCTGCCAAAAACTACAAAAATTGAATTATTTATATTATATTATTTAATCGGAGCTATTTTATAAATAATAGGCCATTACTTTTTAAATAGCTTTCCATAATAAAGTACATGCAAATTTAGTTGCATATCAAATAGAATTTACCTTTTTGTTGATAGTCTTATATAAGAAAAATCTTTGTTATGCTATAGTTTTCTACTTAATGGTCATAAAATGAATAAAATGAGAGTCATAAGCCATGAGAAAAATCTTACTGAATATGAGTTGGTATAGGATAATATAGTAGAATTTGAAATAAAGTAAAGTCTAGATTTATTAGGTATTGCACCATACTATACGACTCATTAAGATTCTTTTTACTGCAAAATTTATGTTCAATAAACAGTATTGAGGGTGTTCTTCGACGGGAGGTTTATGTTAAAGATAGAGCTTATGGGAAGTAAAGTTTCTAAACATGACTCCATGACTTGTTTTTTCGTAATGAATTACAGTATGTATATTCCCATTTCAGAAAATTTAATTTAAATTGTTCTGGAATGGCATTTGAAACTCCTTTAGGAGATCGAGCTAAATGTTAACTATGTTTACCATAATTACTTAAAATTAGTATGGGTTCTTTCCGATCTTGTTTTCCCTTAAAAAGAAAAGGTATTTGTTAATTTATATTTCTCTGACTACTTCTAAATATTGACATAAAGAAGCAACTTACTTAGTGCAGGCTGAATTTTATATAAATTAGTTTTCAAAAATAAGTAAATTAAAATCTGTAACAATATTATAAAAGACAACTAAGTGGCTTCAGATCTATGCACACAGATCCTACAAACCAGAAATACATACCTACAAGAGGGTTATGAGTGAGTCATAGAAATGAAATGAAATCTTTCCGTTTAACGTAACACAATTATGTCCTTTAGGCTAAGGGAGGCGACGATTAAGGCAAGTGAAAGACGATGGAAGAACTGGTAGAATGAAATTGTGAAAGGAAACGGGAGTACCTGCAGAAATACTACGGACACGATATTGTCCACAGTGAATCTCGCTCACGAGAGGTAAGCGTTCTACCACTGAGCCACCGTGCCTCCCCCCCCCATGTGGCTCATTGGAATTTTATGCTAGAGGGAGGAGGAGAAAAAATCATTGATAAAAACTTAAAAAAAACAATATTAACCAACTTCAACAAAGCGCTAAAAAGAGATAATAATAATAATAATAATAATAATAATAATAATAATAATAATAATAATAATAATAATAATAATAATAATAATAATAATAATAATAGAGCACTTAACAGCAGAAAACAATTATTTATCTTTATGTATTAAAAAATTAAGTCTGTGCTGTCCCCCCAAAAAATAATACCTAATGAAAAATTTCCTATAATATAAATGCAAGAAAGATTAAAAAGAAAGATAAACGAAGAAGACAAAAAGAAAAGAGAAACTTACGAAAGAAATTTTCAGGGAAAAAAGAAAACTCTCATTAGATATTAATTCATTACATCAGCTACTTCTAAGCTGCTTAGAGCGAAAATACTATATTAACGAAAAATGCCCCTGCCACATAAATTATTCCATAGTAGCTCGTTTCGGTCCGAAATCGGACTTCGAACTGACACGTTTGAGAAGAGAGATAGTTATCTTGAAGTGCCATCTGAAGTTCGAAAATTTGGTTGGTACTTACACTAATTTTCCGAAAGCATAAGTTCGCACCGGGAATCGAAACTGGGTCTCCTATGCCAAACTCGCATACTCAACTCTCAAAAGTAACCTATTGTTGTGGTAGGTATACTTTGGATAAAGTATAATAAACTATAGCTTGCTTTTAGTTTCCTTTGATTTTATTTACCAGCAGCACAGAGTAGTCATCGCATTAACGTATAACTGTTGGAATTAATATGCATATACTCGTCCCGGTTTCAGATTAAAAAGGCAGAAGTAGGATAAAAATAGAAGACTGTCCCGACAAAATCGGAACATTTGGTAGCCCTAAAGTTGGATTCTAGTTTAAACTGCGTTATGTGAACGTCTTATATGGCTTCAGTAGCGAAAATAGACGTTAGGCCTGAATATTGAAAAGTTCGGCAACTATGAGCAATCTCAAACCAAGAGATGTGACCGTATTATCAACCGGGCAGTCGTATTAACCAAGGATTATATCGCATTACAAGTGCAAAACTTTAACGAAGTAAGCCAAAGATTATCTATTATTATTATTATTATTATTATTATTATTATTATTATTATTATTATTATTATTATTATTATTATTATTATTATTATTATTATTATTCATTTATAATCAGTTTGTGAACTGACGGAGGGATCTTAGGGACTTCCCCCTTCACAAGAAATTGCATCCCCCTGGAGAACTAAATTTTAATCCTTGACAGGAATAACTTCTCCCCTTTCTAGATTTTTTTTTGAATGATCATAAATATAGAAACAGGGAACAACTTTTATTTTGTCTAGCCAAACTGAAAAAAAAGACCTTTCATTTTAGCAGTTTGTAAAACATCTCACTTCTCAACATTCTTGTAATCATTAGAATCATGCATTTTTGTTTCTTGAAATATTTATCTCCTTATGAAGAAAATGCATTATTTTTACCATAAGCAAGCTAGAAAGCCTCGAAGAAGGTGGAAAGAAAAAAATAAATTGGAATATTTAAGTTTTACATCCCACGATTATGATGAGTAACGAATGAAATGGTGGAATACCACAAAACTCACTTGACGCTAGCTGGAATCGAACCAAGGACCGCTTGCACCACAGGTGAACGCTCTACCACTGAGCCACCGCATTCGTGGGAGCTTGAAAGGTCACCAATTTAAATATGCAAAATAATAATAATAATATGTAGACACTATAGCTATTGTTTGTATGTGTGATGGCTAGGTGTGTATACAGGTTAAATTCATTCTTTCTGGAGAGAATTATTACCTCATACACTACTTATAATGGCTGACAACATGAAAATAAATTATCAGAAAAGGAAAAATGTTTAAATTAAGGAATGTGGGAATCATTCTTATAGTCAACTGTAAGAAAAGATTCGTAATTTTTAACCATAATAGACTTACGGATAATTAAAAAGGAATAATAA
Source organism: Thermobia domestica (assembly GCF_964235325.1). NCBI lineage: Eukaryota > Metazoa > Arthropoda > Insecta > Zygentoma > Lepismatidae > Thermobia > Thermobia domestica. Next base: position 21,289,625 of record NC_137456.1, on the reverse strand, counting down.
CATTCACAACGAAGTGGCTCATATAATGCCCTCTAGCCAAGTGGTTAGTGTGCGTGCGCATGGTTCTGGATTCGATTCTTGATTATATCCTCAGGTTTTTCGGTTCAACCCTAGCATCGTGAAACAATTGGATATGTGTATACAGAGTGTTTCAAAACAACACCGACAACGTTTGGGAGGTGATTCCTGATCCCAAGATAAGCCAAAAAATATAGACCAACCTGGGTGCACAAATGCTTCCTTTCGGAGTTATAGGCTGTCGAAAAAATGAAAAATTGAACTTTAAAGGTCCATAGCTCCAATAATATGGGACCTACCGTAGTCGACTAAAGACTTCACTTAGGAACTAATATGTACCCTATCCAATTATCCATACTTCAGAATCCTGCGGAAGTTCCCCAACAATTTTTATAGAGGTAGTTGGTGAGTACTTCAACTCATACGCCCGTGAGTACCTAGGATTCTGAAACACGTATTTTTGGATAGTGTACATATTAGTTCCTAAGTGAAGTCTGGACCCGACTACGGTAGGTCAAATAGTTTTGAGCTATGAACCTTTAAAGTTCAATTTTTCATGTTTTCGGCAGCTTATAACTCCGACAGGAAGCATTTGTGCACCCAATTTTGTCTATACTTTATGTCTTATCTTGGTGTCAGGAATCATCTCCCAAACGTTGTCGGTGTTGTTTTGAAATACCCTGTATATTGCTTCCACACATCTATGACAATATGGATGTATATTTAATTTTCAACTGTTCATTGCTTTAGTAAATCATAGGTCGCAAAATTTCAAGGCATTAATTGCTCCAATATTTTCATTCAAAAATATATTATTATTCACATTTCATTTTAGTTCAATTTTTCTTGTTTTACTTATTATTTACAGTCTTTCTTCAGGATCTGTTACGTATACTAAAAATATTAATTGGGTGTATAGCAGAATACCTGCACAACGAAGCCTTAGGTACTGATTAACAGCATACGTGGTATCGCTTATTATAATTCTTAATCTATCCCTTTGGCTCCGTGTTTATTCCCTCTTTGTGATTTTTTTTTAAAGAAGATTGTCGTCCTGGCATTCGACCGAAGAGAAAAGGTTTTTCTCATTGATACAAAATCAACTATGAGTGAATGAAAATAGATATACTAGCATGACATATCAGTCATTATTACACTACTGTTCCATATCTAAAGTACTGTAAATACAAGTCCCTACTTAGGCACTCCACAATTGTTTCAATAAAGAAGGATGAACAATAATATACAAAAATATCAATTTTACCTCCTCGTTCGCCTAATGGTTATTGCACTCGACTTTGATGAGCTTGGTTGTGGGTTCGATTTTCTGTGCCTGAACGTTGAACGCATTACGGTGATTTGAATTTGACGGTAGAGCCACCTTAAACTTTAGGTTCACATCATACGGTATCTGCACTGAAGAGGGACGCTTCTTTTTTCAATACTAAACTAAACTTTCTCTTAGTCTTTACTAAGGCTTTAGGCAGTAAAATTGCGCTCTCATTTCGTAACCTGGCAGAAGATAGTTTCATTTTATCCCCTGAACCTGTTTGAACACCTAGAGTATTTCATGCATTTTCTTACCACTATCCATCGCAGGCTATTAAATTCATTTTTAACCATGGCCACGCGTCACTGAGCACGTATTTATAATTAAATTGTAAATAGTTTTCTGTAGCTATATTTGATTTACTGTGGGCCTATAAGTCTACATGCATTGTTTTGTGTGCTTATCACGGTACGCTTTGATAAGTTTTTTTTTTTTTTTTTTTTAGAAAAAAGAAAATTGATTTATATTATGTGCATAAATGATTCATATAAATCTACATCTATGAATTACCAGCTAATAGAAAGATGCAATTTGCAATTAAATAATATAGGCCATAGCTATTTGGACTGAATTCTAGGTTTCTGCCTCGATGGTAACTCGTAACTGAGACTACAACAAACTTTTGAACATTGCAACAAACCCAATTATTTAATTAAAACTAGGTTTTATCGTATAAAATAAATAAAAGATAAATAAATACGTATGTACTTCTCCACACTATATGTGTAAAATGCAATGTTATTCCCTATCCTTTGCTTCTTTTTGTCATTTTCATATAATAATTGACACTTCATCTTTGAAAGAAAGAAAAAACAAACTTTATACTATTTTTATTATGTGAATAAAGATAGAGTTTAGCTCAAAATATTGCTAGAAGCTGGATGAAAGTGCAAAGCTGAGTTAACTAATTCAGGTTTAACATCCCCCTTAATTCCGAAGCTGTATGCAACACGAAGGCATAACTTAACATAGGATGTTAGCTATATACTATGTGCTTCGGATGAGAATGGAGTTAAGAAGAATCACTATCTTTTTCTTTTTAGTTTAACGTCCCACGTTTATGCACCAAAGGCAAAGGAGACGGTGATCATAAGATCAATAATGATGATTGAAATAGGAGGAAACAGGATACCTCGAGAAAACCCACTCGCATGGTATTTGTTCACTACAAGGCCCACTTGGCTGAGTGTGAGCTCGGATCAAACCAGAGATCGCTCTACTAGTGAACCACCAGGGTCCTGAGAACCATTTCTGTTGGGGGTTCTCCTGAATATAAGAAGAACCATAGTCTGATCTCATTCTCATATATGAACTCCCTCGTGGCTACAGGGTTAACATACGCGTCTTCGGTGCTTGAGACCTGGGTTAGATTCCCAGAGGGAGTTATGTAGTTCGGATCCCACGTTAAGCTGTAGGATAGGGTTGCCATATGTACATGAAGTTGCCCCCCCCCCACTGTCAAATTTCGATTCGAAACCGAAGCCAATCGTTTGTTTTTTGTTTGTTATTGATTCTTATGAAGAAAAATTCGTTTGTTCCGAAAAACGTACGGACATATTCACTTCATTAGTGTAGGAACTACAAGTAAAAACCCCTTTGGGCCTAGCGTGAATTTGACTCCCCCACTTTGAGCACTAACGAAAAGATTAATGCCATTCGTTAGCGCATAGTTAGTCACGAAACACCCATAACAAACGCATAGGGGATTTTTCATTGTGTTAAATTACCGCCAAATTCAAAAGCACTAATGATCTCTTTCAGTGTAATCGTTAGTGCATCGCTAGTGTTTCTTCGTGCACCAACCCTAACATTAGTGCTTCATTAGTGTAGAAACTACAAGTAAAAAGCCTTTGGACCTAGCGTGAACTTACCCCCCTCCACTTTGAGCACTAACGAAAAGATTAGTGGCATTCGTTAGTGTATCGTTAGTGCTTCTAGAAAATACTAATAGTTTCGTTAGTGCTTCACTATTAGTGTAGATATAGCCAATTATAAGTCACGAAACTCCCATAAGAAATGCATGGGGAATTTTTCATAGCCTTAAATTACCGCCAAATTCAAAAGCACTAATGATCTCTTTTAGTGCAATCGTTAGTGCATCGCCAGTGCTTCTTCGTGCACCAACCCTAACGTTAGTGCTTCATTAGTGTAGGAACTACAAGTAAAAAACGTTTGGGCCTAGCGTGAATTTGGCCCCCACTTTGAGCACTAACGAAGAGATTAGTGTCATTCGTTAGTGTATCGTTAGTGCTTCTAGAAAATACTAATAGTTTCGTTAGTGCTTCATTATTAGTGTAGATATAGCCAATTGTAAGTCACGAAACTCCCATAAGAAATGCATGAGTATTTTTCATTGCGTTAAATTCCCGTACGTAATAGTAGCCATTACACATATGGTTAGCCATAATAGTAGCCATATGATTATTAGTGCTTTTAAATTTGGGGGAAGGATTTTACAAAATGGAAAATGCTACGTGTCTAAATTTAGCCCCGCACGCATCTCAAACATTATTAAAAAAAAACATTTCACATGGTTAGTGCTTCGTTAATGCCCATTAGTGAATATCATTTGCCAGACTAAATTGAATTTTTTTCTAATTTTACAATTATTGTCCTACAAAGGTGAGATAGACGTCAAAAGTTAGTGCATCGTTATTGCTTCCCGAAGCACGAAGCATTAGCGTTAATTTCTATTATAGTTTAAGAGTTATAAGTGAATAACTCACTCTGTGCTAAATTTAATTTTAGCAAATTTTACAATAATTGTCCCACAAAAGTTGAATAAACGTCAAAAATTAGTGCATCGTTAGTGCTTCGAAAGACACTAAGCATTAACGTTACTGCTATCGTAGGTTAGGAGTTAAAGTGAATAACTCGGGGGGAGCTACTTTAGATCTTTACATTTTATACAATTTTACGCTAATTGTCTGACGGAAATTGGACAAAACCAGCGTTTAGTCGTCCGCTGACTAAGCACTAATGTTAGTGATTTTTAAATTTAAGTGTTATTAATGAATAACACGCACGAGGCTAAATTTAAATTTATCGACTTTTACAATAATTGTTCATCAAAAGGTAGTATAATCGCTAATAGTTCGTGGTTTTTTAGTGCTTCAAAAATACTAAGCACTGATGATAGTGCTATCATAGTTTAAGAGTTATCAGTGAATAACTCGGGCGGAACTCAATTAAAATTTATCAAATTTTACACTAATTGTGTAAAAATTGAAAAACCTGAAGTTAGCCCCGCTCGAGTTATTTGTTAAAACTCCTAAACTGTGACGGCACTGAAGTTAAGAGATTAGTGTTTATGGAGCACTAACAGTGAACTAATCTTTGGTGGTTATCTTACCTTTGTGGGACAATTAGTGTGAAGTTCGATAAATTTAAATTCAATCCTATCCGGATTATTCATGAAAGCACTAATGACAATGCTTAGTGTTTTATAGAGCTCTAGGAATTCATTAAACACTTGTGTTTGTCCCACTTTTGTTGGACAATTAGTGTAAAATTGTTTAAGTTGAAAAATCTAAAGTTAGACAGGGTTGAGTTATTCATTAATGAGTACTAAAATATGATAGCACTAACGTTAGTACTTATTATTTTTTGAAGATTTAAGGATGCACTAACCTTTAGCGTTTGTCCTACCTTTGTGAGAAAATTAGTGTTAATTCGATAATTTTAAATTCTGTCTCATCCGAGTTATTCATTAATAATTCCCAAACTACGATTTCACTAACGTTAGAGCTAAGATAACATTAACGTTAGAGCTAAGGTAGTATTAACATTAGAGCCTTTTGGAGTACTAACGTTATACTAACCTTTGACGTTTATTAAGCCTTTGTGAGACCATTATTTTAAACTTCGATAAGTTTAAATTTAGCCCGAGTGTGTTATTCACTTATAACTCCTAAACTATGACAGCACTCAGTGTTTTATAGAGCTCTATTAATGTACTAACCACTGGTGTTAGTCCCACTTTTCTGGCACAATTACTAAAAAATTGTGTAAAAGTAGAAAAATCTAAAGTTAGCCCCGCCCGAGTTATTCATTAATAACTTCTAAAGTATGATAGTACTAACGTTAGAGTTTAGTGCACTAATGTGCAATAACGAAGCACTAAACATGTAAATAGTTTTCATAGCACTTGAGAAGCGTGCGGGGCTAAATTTAGACACACGACATTTTTCATTTTGTAAAATTCCCCCATATTTAAAAGCACTAATAACCATATATAATGTAATAGTTACAGTATAGTGTAGTGTTAGTAGTTCTTATTGCAGAACTCCTAACATTAATGCCTCAACAGTACGGACGGTAGAAAATAAAACTTAGGGGAAGCTAATTATACGCTAGCCCATAAAAGCATTCACGATGGGAAGCATTAATGTTCGGTCGTGGTGCACTAGCAAGCACTAACGAAACACTAACGATGCTACTAGAAGGGACCACTACAGCTTTTGAATTTCTTGAGAATTTGACCTAATGAAAAATTCTCCATATTTTTCTTATGGGAGATTCGTGACTTATAATTGGCTATATCAACACTAATAGTGAATCACTAACGGAACTATAAGTATTTTCTAGAAGCACTAACGCTTCAATAACGAATGGCACTAATCATTTCGTTAGTGCTCAAATTCTGGGGGGGGGGCAAGTTCATGCTAGGCACAAAGTTTTTTTTACTTGTAGTTCCTAAACGAATGAAGCACTAACGATAGGGTTGGTGCGCTAAGAGCTACTAACGATACACTTACGATTGCACTAGAAGAAGTCATTAGTGCTTTCGAATTTGGTGGGAATTTAACGCAAAGAAAACTTCCTCATGCATATCTAATGAGAGTTTCGTGACTTATAATTGGCTATATCTACACTAATAGTGAAACACTAGGGAAACTGTTAGTATTTTCTAGGAGCACTAACGATACACAAAAGAATGACATTAATCACTTTGTTAGTGTTTAAGTGGGGGACCAAGTTCATGCTAGGCCCAAAGAGTTTTTACTCGTAGTTCCTATACTAACGAAGCACTAACGTTAGGGTTGGTGCAATAAGAAGCACTAACGATGCACTAACGATTGCACTAAAAGATATCGTTAGCGCTTTTGAATTTGGTGGTAATTTGACGCAATGAAAAATTCCCCATGCATTTCTTATGGGAGTTTCGTGACTTATAAATGGCTATATCTACACTAATAGTGAAACACTAAGGAAACTGTTACTATTTCCTAGAAGCAATAACGATACACTAACGAATGACATTAATCTTTTCGTTAGTACTCAAACTTGGGGTCCAACTTCACGCTAGGCCCAAACGGTTTCTTACTTGTAGTTCCTACACTAATGAAGCACTAACGATGTACTAACGATTGCATTAAAAGATATCATTAGTATTTTTGAATTTGGCGGTAATTTGACGCAATGAAAAATTCCCCATGCATTTCTTATGGGAGTTTCGTAACTTATAATTGGCTATATCTACACTAATAATGAAGCACTAACGAAACTATTAGTATTTTCTAGAAGCACTAACGATACACTAACGAATGCCACTAATCTTTTCGTTAGTGCTCAAAGTGGGGGGGCAAGTTCACGCTAGACCCAAAGGGTTTTTTACTTGTAGTTCCTACACTAATGAAGCACTAATGTTAGTGTTGGTGCACTGAAAAGCACTAGCGATTCAAGTGATCATTAGTGCTTTTGAATTGGGCGGGAATTTAACGCAATGAAAAATTCCAATGCATTTCTTATGGGAGTTTCGTGACTTAAAATTGGCTATATCAACAGTAATAGTGAAGCACTAACGGAACTATTAGTATTTTCTAGAGGCACTAACGATACACTAACGAATGACATTAATCTTTTCGTTAGTACTCAAACTTGGGGTCCAACTTCACGCTAGGCCCAAACGGTTTCTTACTTGTAGTTCCTACACTAATGAAGCACTAACATCAGGGTTGGTGCTCTAAGAAGCACTAGCGATGCACTAACGATTGCACTAGAAGAGGTCGTTAGTGCTTTTGAATTTGGCGGTAATTTGACGCAATGAAAAATTCCCCATGCATTTCTTATGGGAGTTTCGTAACTTATAATTGGCTATATCTACACTAATAATGAAGCACTAACGAAACTATTAGTATTTTCTAGAAGCACTAACGATACACTAACGAATGCCACTAATCTTTTCGTTAGTGCTCAAAGTGGGGGGGCAAGTTCACGCTAGACCCAAAGGGTTTTTTACTTGTAGTTCCTACACTAATGAAGCACTAATGTTAGTGTTGGTGCACTGAAAAGCACTAGCGATTCAAGTGATCATTAGTGCTTTTGAATTGGGCGGGAATTTAACGCAATGAAAAATTCCAATGCATTTCTTATGGGAGTTTCGTGACTTAAAATTGGCTATATCAACAGTAATAGTGAAGCACTAACGGAACTATTAGTATTTTCTAGAGGCACTAACGATACACTAACGCATGGCACTAATCTTTTCGTTAGTGATCAAAGTGGGGGCCAAGTTCACGCTAGGCCCAAAGTTTTTTTTTTTACTTGTAGTTCCTACACTAATAAAGCAGTAATGTTAGTGTTGGTGCACTAAGAAGCACTAGCGATGCACTAACGATTGCACTAATAGAGATCATTAGTGCTTTTGAATTTGGCGGTAATTTGAGGTAGTGAAAAATTTCCCATGCATTTCTTATGGGAGTTTCGTGACTTAATATTTGCTCTAATAGTGAAGCACTAATGAAACTATTAGGGGGGGTCTAGTATTTTCTTGAAGCACTAACGAACGGCACTATTTTTTTCCTTATTGCTTGAAGTGGAGGAGACAGCGTGTACCATTGTTTTGGCTGTAGAGTCTAAACTAATGAAACACTATCGTCAGGGGTTAGTGTACTAGGAAGCACTAACGATGCACTAACGAATGGCACTAGGTATTTCGTTAGTGCTTGAAGTGGTGGGGACATCGTGAACTTGACCCCCAAATGTTTTTACTTGGAGCTCCTAGACTAATGAAGCACTGACGTTAGGGGTTGGTGCACTAAGAAGCACTAACGATGCACTAACGATTGACAATAATTTTATCGTTAGTGCGTCAAGTGGGGGGGGCAAGTTCACGCACCTAAATAACACACTAATTAGAATTTTATTGTGGTTAACTAAGAAGAAATCTTGTCTTCTGTGATAACTCATAAGATTCATATTTCACGTCAATATGTAGAACTCCGTATTATATAGTTTCCTACGGGGTGTTAGGCTAGACCCTGGATGCAACTTTCCATTGCATAACGATTGATAGCAAGATGGATACCAAAAGTTTATATTATACCGCTGTATTGTGTAAATACTGTTTTAATCTGAATAATTGAATTTGACAATTGTGTTTTTACACAATCTGAAAAATGGAAACTATGAGAAAACCGTTCGTTAGATTTCTCTGATAAATTTAAATCTCCTTTCGTACGTTTATTAAGCATAGTATTCAACAGTCTCGCAAATGTGTGCATAATTCTGAAGTTTCGGATGGGGATTCGGATGCACTGGCTCCCGTTTTTAGTGCTCGCCTCTGTTACGGAAGCACAAATATAGTCAGTCTTTCTTCAAAATTTTAAAATATTATTATTAAAAAAAAAAAAAAGTTTCCGAAGGTAAAGTATCAATCGAAAAATCTAATGGAACTGGGCAAAATAGTATGCCTGAGGTAAAAAGCTCATATCTATTTTTTTTTTTTTTTTATAAAAGAAACTTTGTAAACTTAAAAATTGATATAGGAGAAACATGATACTTATTGAGATGAATGTGATACTCAAATATACATTTATTAAACTCTTCATTACGACCTTAGCAAGATGACAGTACATAGTATGATTAATGAGATTTATATCCCAAAATTATTATTAACATGAACTTTAACATATGTTTCTTTGTAATATTGTGCATTTCATATAAAATATATGAGTCAATAGACTATATCGACCTAAATAAAATCACATGTCAATGGTAAGTTCTCATTCGTAGTTTTCAAGGTAAACGAAAAGAGGATTTACGACTCTAGAAATCGTGTCGTTTATTTCCAATAACAACTGATTTTTATTTTCTTACATAAATTGTTATTGAATTACGTATTACATGCGTAGTACAATGAACTCTTAACTAGGAAATTATAGATCTATTTATTAATGTTTGTCTTTTACAAACAGTGACACAGACACTCCTTTACACATATATTACTTGCAACTCGACCTTATAATTCAACTGTGTTACATGTTCTTATTTTTTATTATAATTGTTCATTCTTAGTATCCAGTTACTGACAAGAATATTGTCTTTCCATAGTTTCTGATATTCTTCCGCGTTTGTTGATTTAAGCCAATCTGAGCCAATAGCAGCCATTTTTTTATTTCTGAGAAGGCCAAAGAACTTTCTTCTAATGCCAAGAGATAGCTGAATAACATCCTCAGTCAATAGGCGCGGTTGATCCGAGTTTGATTCCTGATGGTAATACATGTCTTTCGGATCTCACGTTAAGCGGTAGGTCCACGTCTCATATAGCCTTGCTGCTAAAAGGGTAGCTTAACTCAAATGAAATCAATAATTTAGAAGGTTATGTAAATAAGGTTCGAATAATCAGTATATTGAGAAGATTTACTACCCAAATAGGGGATTCGCAACGAGTGGTTCCTGGAGTTCTGATTCCTCCGAAATCCCCACTTTTCGAAAATTTAGTCTAAATTTAGAAGTGACTTGATAACTTTTAATGTAATTTGTACTCATATTGAATTTGGACCCTTTCTGAAATAAGTTTATGCGTACATCCCTGTATTCAATGGTTTAAAATAAGTTCCCATTTATTTACTATATATAAAATTATAATATTCAAATATGCACTGTACATTTCGTAATCCTACATGTTATTACAAACTGTATATATAACTGTGGATTTGGAAACCCTACAAAGCGTACTGTAAAGATAATTTCGGGATTTAGTAGACCATGACAAAGCGTAACCACTTTACGATGAATCATACAGTAAATATGTTAAACGTAAGGTAGGAGATGCAACGATTAGAAGTCGAAATTTGACGGGAAACGAAATGTAAAGATTCATTGTAAATAAGTTTGAAGACGACACTGATAATACATTCGGTTGGAAATCACACAGCTGATATATAATTCGTTCAAAATGGATGATCGTGCTAAACATCCAGACGTCTACAATCCTATAGAGAAGGGAATACACTTTTGTAAGCTAATTTTCAATTTTCTTCGACGTTAATTCTCTGTCATTATCAATATAAAGTAGAAATTCCTTATACGTAATAAATGAAAAGTCTATGTCCACTTGCGCCACACTTTTACGCATTTGTACAATATGTTGGAAAGATACGTAGAACGTCTCTCTCTCTCTCTTCTATCTCTGAATTATCTCGTAATACAGGTAACTAAGGAGATATGATGATCATAAGTTTTATTTGGAGATCTATCTCTCATTTAATTTCTTTAGAAGACTGTTTACTTTGTAACGATACTACATACAAAGGGAGACTTTTCTTTTAAGAAAGAAAATAGACAACTATAGAAGAGTATTTCTCGAGCTAAATAAAAAGCAATGAATCCAGCATTTCATACAAATGAAGCTTGAAACAAACTGCATAAGTTCTAACTATTTTCACAGCTACGTACACCAAAATAAAATTTTAAAAAAGAACTTAAATTAGTCTCACGTAATATGTAGTTTTAATTCTCTGATTGCCTGAGATGAATTTTCCCATTCATTTCTCCAATTTTCTCAGGGCTTTCTCCGTCTCCTTCCAGCTTTCATAAAAATTCACTTTCAAATTATCGAATTTTAAATTGGAAATTTCATTTTATTCTATTTTTAAATATCTGTATTGTATCTATCTGTATAAAATTGATTGTTTTTAAAGTGTTGATTATTTTTATTACTATTGTGTACATAAAAATCTGAAAACTATGTAAAACTAAACAAATTGAATTAGTGTAGATACTGTAATTTTTGTAGTTACAGTACACTTATGTAAAATTAAGCCCAACTTACTTATTAGTGAGAAGCTAAAATAGAATAATTATAATTAAATTGTAATATTTTCTTGCCATGTTGAACCTGTATCTGCAAGATCTAGGATTCAAAACGCTTATAGCAGGGGCACCTGACTCTCTGTTAGGCCCATCCTGCTCCCCTGAATTCTCGCGTCATCCTACAAGAAAAAAAAAACTCTAGCAATGACCTTCAATACCGATAAGATAGGAGGGAAACGAAGAGAATTTAGGGCTGTATCAAGAACCTAAGTGGGAGGTGAACGTGTCTACTCCAAATTATATTGAATACTGTAATAAGTCTCACGAGTACATGTTCTACAAGCAAGAAAATATTACATCTCCTCTTCTTTCTAGGTAAGGCATAGATTGAAACATTTGACTTTTGTTTACTTTATGCATTTTTTAAATGCAAACTTCATCTATCAAACTGTGTCTAATCAAATTTCGACTGCTTATCGGCATTCAACCCCCGGGTTCCATAGGCTAAAGAGTTAGTTAGTTTTTTTTTTGTTTTTTTTTTTAAATCGTTGCGTCTCGTACCCTACGCACAACATATAGATGATTCATTTTAAAGTGGTTAAGCTTGCTCATGCTCCAGTAACTACAGAATTTCTCATCATAGTACCCTTTCTTAGAGTTGCCAATTATACAAATTAACACAATCATATTTTTAAAAAATACTTCGTAATAACATGTTAATTTTACGAAATGTATAGTGGTGCATATTTGAATATTATAATTTTATACATAGTAAATAAAGGGAAATCTAGGTTATTGAGTAATAAATCTTTAAAGATATGTTGATTATGCTTAACTTATTTACATAGTCGTATAAACTGTTGAAACCAAACTTCCGAAAACAAAGTGCTCCTACATGGTAACGTCTTTTCGGCTTTATTAAGAAAGTCACATAAGGATCCTTTTTCTTCCTGTTACTGTGTTTCTATAAAAATAAGAACCAACCAGGAAATAAGCCCTGGCATAACTTGTCAGATTTCTAGTAATATATGCCATTCTCCAAGAATACGGCACCCAGCAACGATAATATCGGTGGAAGCGCCGATAATATCGGCGGTGAAATCGACTTCAACGTACTCAAATCGTAGCCTGCACACGCCACCGACATTATCGGCCGATCCTCCGACACGCAGATGCTATGGGCCAAGCCCCTGATATTGTCGGCGGTATCGCCGATACCGATTTTGTCGGGGGCAATGTTTTTTTATGATTGGATGCACATGCGGCCGATAATGTCGTCCGGCCAGTGGGTTAGATGAAGAGAGTGAGTGACAAGGTGCTGTGTATTCTTGTTTCGTTTCTTATCTTTGCAATTTTGATGTTTCCATTTTTTTTCTATTACAATGGTATAATAATAATATTATTATCTTGTCCTATAAACAACTTCGGAACAGCTTATTATTTTTTACAGTCTCCATTTTGGAGTAGCTAATTCCTTTTATTAAATAAGTGTAAAATGTGGGAAGTCTGAAGAGTACTGGTTTCCCTCTAAATAGCTATTACCAAATAGAATATAGGAAATTTAGATAACCAATTTCTTGATTATTTTCCACTCTTTCTATCTCTCTCTCTCTCTCTCTCTCTCTCTCTCTGTCTCTCTCTCTCTCTCACACACACACTCTTTGATGGTATATTTTTAAATCTATTAATGCATTTAAATTTTAATACATTTTGGAAATTAATTTAAGCGTAATTTTCAAAGTTTGATACACTGTGAACCAGGCACGTAGCCAAGGGGGGGTGGTCCGAGGGGTCCGGACCCCCCCTTCGAGACCAGAAATGAAAAAAAAAATTAAGGAAGGATGAAACAAAGTGAAATGAGAAAAAGAAGGATCAGCGTTAAAAAGAAAAAAAAATGCAGGAACCTTTTGGTTACTCTTTCTTATGAGGAGATTTGTATTTCTTGCAATACATGGTGGCGAGGTAATCGAGGTATTTTGGAAGAGTCAGGGAATTTGAAATTTCTAGAAAAGTTACGGAATTCTCAGATTCTGCTACTAGTCAGGGAGATTTTAAGCTTCCAAAAGCATAGTGCCGTTGTGTGACAGTGTGGCCATTTTTTTTTTAAATCATAATTTTTCGTCATCGCATCCTTGTAGTATCAAATATGTTATTTCAAGAACAATTTTCTACTGCTCCTTTAATAGCCTGTCATTTGGAACCGACAGTAGTTGACGGAATAATAAAAACAAAAAAATTATGTGGAAAGAAATTTCTGTTAGAATTTAATTCAAGAGAGAAAGAAATGCAGATATTGTAAAATAGTTTATAAGACATTGTTGAGTATGTACATTTTATAATAGTTGAGGTCATAATGAAAGGAAAATTGTTATATTTGAATAAACAGAGGAAAGACGTACATATTGTAAAATCTTTTTCAATACTTTTTTTATTATTATTTTACTCGAGATTTCTTCATAGTTTATTAAAATACTTACCAACATATCCTCATTTTATTGTCCTAACAAACCAACACATGTTGATAATAAAGTAGTTTAGATTGATCGATCTCCTGGACCTTCAGAATTTCATATCCTCCCCCCCCCCTGTTACGAAATCCTGGCTAAAAGAACCAATATATGTTCCAGAAAATAGTTTAGAATGATCAAGCCCCTGGTGTGATCACCACAGTATTTCATGTCGCGGACCTCCCCCCCCCCTTCCTTCACGAAATCCTAGCTACGTGCCTGTGTGAACATAAGCATATGGACAAAATCCTGATTATTATTACTTCCTTTTATTTTCATCAGAATTGTATGCAAGATTACTTTTCCTGGTCCCACTCAATAAGCAATGATTGAATAAAATATTTGTTGACAAGTCAAAGTAGAATTATTATTATTTTGTCACGAAACCAGCACAATCAAACACTCTTAGCAAAGCTTCAAGGACAAGTGACTCATTTGGCATTTTCTTGATTGCGATCTCAACAATAGGGATGTAACTTCATGCTTCACTTGTTGCAGATTTTTTCCTCACTCCCAAAACTATCCCAAATTCTCCATTTTTTAAAAGAATTTGTAGAATGGCAATTGAAAACAAAGACAAAAACTATGTATCCAGTCCCCTTTGCACCGGGATCAACCCTCTCATAGAGTTCTGCAGTTTAGCTACAGTGACTGGATTAAAATGTTGTGTATTATTGCATTCTTACCTTTCTAGATTTGCTTAGATTTTTAGAGATGGGAAGAATTTTTCCATTCCATATTTTAACCCACATTAAACTTGTGTAATGTAGACCTTGCATATGGGATAAGGTAACAGACTCTTTCAAGGACAGAATTGAAAAACAAAAAGCATGGCGAGAAGTTTATGCAAGCCTTGCCCAGGATTTTGAGTTCATGGAAAAAAAGAAACGAGCATCGACAGGTAAGTATTCAACAGCGCAAATCTGTCTTCAACATTGGGGAGGGGGACGGGTAAGATCAGTCGAGAAACAATGCCGTGGAGGATCAGGGGAGCAGAGTTGTCTTCAACATTGGGAGGCGGGCACTTTTGAGGCTTATTCTGAGTGGACATTAATTTCACCTCACTTTCCTTTCTGGCGACCGGACACAAATAATCAAATTTCTCCCCCAAAAAACACATTTCTAATCGGATTATTGGGGGGGCAATCTCCCCAGTTCCAAGATTGGAGGGGACACGTTTCCTTCATCCACCCGGGATTTGCGCCACTATGTATGGAGCAATGTAAGACAAAATCACTAATTCGAATCTTATAATTTAATCTACTATGACATTAGTGTTAATTGCATGGAAAACAAAATAATATACATACATACAATATGTAACAGTGTTTCAACAAAAATTAAAAACTAATATAGTTTGCAATGTACCGCAGCATCAATTCTCATCGAAACAAAAATAGTATGTTTACGACATTTATTTAAAACGGCACTGTTAAATCTAAACATGTTTAGGCATAGGCCTATTTTTTCTGTTTTGTGCCGTTCTCCACACCTCTTCAGAACAGTTTCTGTAATCCTTGTTTTAAAAAATATTTTTCCCGATTATTATTACTTTTATTTGTTTTTATATCTGGAGAAGATTTTTAGAAGCAGTGCAGAATATATTGTGTGTGTCGCTTACTTCTCTCATCACCGGCAACGATATTGTCGGGGCTTCCACCGATATTGTCAGCGACATGTGCAAAGTACGCCGACACCGACACCGATATTATCGGGGCTTCCTCCGATTTTGTCGGTATCGTGTGCAAACACGCTAAGCCATACTCTGGCCCAGTAGTTGCAGAACTCAAAATGGTTGATTTACTCATAATACACGTAGAAAGATACTATATTTATATTTGTATAAATAGATAAAACCCGAATTTATTTTTTTTGTATATAAAAGCCTCGATATTTGTATAAATAGGTAAAAACCGGAATGCGTCCTTTGGTTACCTAAAAATAGGTTCTATCTTATTTTAGAGGAAACTCAATACTGCTATTATTGATTTGGTTTGATTTGGTTTGTGTTTAGCGTCTCTTTGAGTATCGAGGCTACATAAAACGTGAACTTATTGTGGGATTCAAACCGCATGAACTTCCACCGGGGATCGAAAAAAATGAAATCTTTGAGTTTTACGTCCCACAGTTATGCCGGTTAGGCAAAAGGGGACAGTGATTGTGAGAAATGAATGAAATGGTGGAATAAAGAAAGTAGGAGGAAACGGGAGAACCCCGAGAAAACCCATGAACACTTTGTTTGTCCACCACAAAGTTCACTTAGCGGGAGCAGAATTTGAACCCGTGACCCCATGCACCAGAGGTGGACGCTCTACCACTGAGCCATCGCAGCCCCCCACCGAAGATCGAACTCGAATCTCCCACGCCTATTGATTGATTGGAGATGCCATTAATTTATTTTCTCTGTTTGGGAGACAACTGTTTCGTCTTGTCTGGAATTTAAAAGATGCTCGTCCTTGATTCAGATTGGCTAAAATCAACACATTAGAAAGAATATCAGAAACTAGTATCCCAATATCGTTTCCGTGAACTGGATTATGACCTAAAGAATGAGCAAGTATAATAAAAAATAAAAGCGTATGTCATAGTTGAATTGTAAGGTTAAGTTATAAGTAGTAATCCTATGTGTGTAAAAGAGTGTGTGTGTCACTTCGAAAAAGACAAAGATCTACAATTTGCTAGTTAACAGTGCATTAAACTACTCATACATTACTCAAGCCAATAACTATCTCTTTCAGTAAAATTAAACACTGTCAGTATTATTGGTTAAAGAACCGCATAGTTTTCATCACTACAAAAACATTTTTCTCGATTTTCTAGATACTACGCATAAGAATTTACCTTCAAACATGTGGTTTTGTTCAGCTCAATGCATTATATTGATTCATACATATAACTAGTTAGGTATATCTCATTTTTGTGCAATGGTACACTAAAACATATTTTTAAACATTAATAATCATTTTGGTATATATTTTGGAGAAAGAGTAGAAGGGGGTAATTGGGCGGAAAACTTTTTAATAATTTATATAAATATTTTGCATTTCAGTATATTTCTATGGAATTTAATGACACAAATTTTGGATGGTAGATGTTGATTAGAAAAAAAAAGCTTAGGTGAATTTTGAGAGGGTGTAATAATGACAAAAAACCAAAAACTGATTTGATTGAGAAATGACATATTTGGAACCCAGTTTCAGGTGTGTATGTGTTTTGGTTTGAGTTATAATAAATCGCTCATCTATTAATGTTTTGAGCCAGAATTTTTCCTGCTGCTTAAAAACTTCCTAAGGATGGTGCCGTGAAGAGCAGCAATCTTGAATCCTCACTGTGAGGCAGTTAAAATTTGTTAAAATTTGTTCCTTCCAAATACCTCCACGGGATTAATTGGGTACATGGTGCGGGGGTAAATGGGAGGAATGCCTTAAGTGAACATTTTTTGCTTAGAATTCATTTAAATGCTGTGCTATCTTTGTCTTTTATGGTGTACACTTTTGTTTCATAGTGCATTGTGTTTATTAAGTTATTTTGTTCAACTTAAGTCTCCAGTGGCCGTTGCGTATGCCAATAGTGCTGATGCTGTAAATAGGATCTGTTTATCTATCCAGAGTTCCAACACTTGTTCTACTGCAATAGTTTATAGTTATTTAGTATTAGTCGTATTACCTTCCCCTATGCTTGTTTGAATATCAGTGCCTGATCTCTTGGCTTTTCTATTATTTTATTTTATTTTATTTTTTTTACATTTTCGGCTAAAGTTTTGACCGCTTATAGTTTTTTCGTATGTGATACATTTTGGATTAAATTCACAGGACAATCTGCTATGCTATAAACAATAACTGGAAGGCTTAAAAAGGCATTCAAATATCATTGAGATTTAGAAATAAGTTTCTTCTTATTTTGCATAAACAAAGGTATATTTTTTTTCTAAGCCACATAAAGCTGTTAGTTTTTAAGTGGAATACAAGTTATTTACACCAAAGAAAAGCTTTAGTTTTCTTTATTTACACTCAATCACCCCCATGGTATATATTTACTGCTTACGGACCACCGCACTGAACTTTTTCGCTCTGATTTCTTAAAGAAAAATATGCTACCGGTATTATTGAAACATTTGTGAAAAATTCTTTCTTTCCTTCCTGACATTTCTTTCTTTTCTATATCAAAACTTTGTTCGAAGAAAACAGCCTCAAATCAGACTACCGTACGTAGACTTTGTAATTACAAATGATTAGCAAGTAGTAGAGTTATTTATGAAATTTGTTAATGTAATGTCAGTAAAATTGCATGAGTCATATTTGACGATATAGTAAATAATATTAACAATAAATAGGAACCCTTTTAAACATTTTCCTAACGAGTGATTAGTACAACATTGTAGAGTTATAAATGACATATAAACAAAATCTTAGTCGTTTTACGATCACCATACTTTCTTTTCTCCTATCGACACTTGTAAGTAAAAATGGAGAAAAATCGAAGAAAAGGATAAGATCACTCTCATATAGTTATGCGATAGTAAACTGTCTGCATCCAGTTAGGTAAAATAGGGCAACAAAATTGATGAATACTCAGTATCAAAGACGTAGGCAGAGAGATGATTCGGCCCAAATCCACTCCCATTTAGTACAGTGATACTGAAATAGATTCTGCTTTCATGTAGTGTGTTTCATTTGTGACTTTTATTTAGAATTGTTAAGACTCTTTTATGCAGATAATTTGTCATGAGGAACAAGCTCTACATGAGATGTTTAAAGAAAAACTTACTTCTCATAAGCTATATTTTTAACCCTACATAGGATTTCAGTGTTATATATAACAGTCTTAATTTTTTAAAACAATGTTTCGTTACAATAGCCATCAAAATTTACCATCTGCAGATACGAGTAGATACCACTTAAAAAGAAGGTGGGTGTTTATTTTTCTTTAAAAATAATATTATTTAGATCTAGTTTAACCTCATTGTTAGTGAATTAAGAGATGGCGAACTGTGATCTAGAAAGCCACAAATAATGGCGCCTGGGAACCGATGCACTGTCACTCCTCACCCAGTTAAATGTGAGCCATGTGGCTAGTCAGTACTGTGTAACTATTTCAATACTGTGTAACTACAGAAAACTGGAAACAATTTAACTTCTTTCTTATCTGTCTCAATTGAAATTCACCTCACCTCTATATGATGAAATACAATACTAAAATTCGTGTCACAAAAGCCCATGAAGCACTCTGGCTGACCATATGTCCCACATTTCAACCGATAACGTCACATAATGTTTGTTGTATGTGTACGTGTACGTCTGTTGTGTGTAAGCTATTTTTTCGTTACGCAATAATTAGTACTTTCTTTGGTATAGTATATTTATGGCTATGCCACTGATCAGTATAGTACTAATTATTGAATTTGGGAAATTCATAATTGTTATGAGTTGACGTTGTTTAGATTTCTTCTTTCAGATCAATATTATTAAATACGGTAGTATAAGTAATTCACTCATAAACATAAATGAATACTTATAGGTAGAAATAAAATTTGGACAGGTGACTCCGTCACGAAAACAAATCATAAGAAGGCATTTTTAAAATTATGTATATAAGGGGTTCAAATCTTTTTCTAAGAATGAAATATCTGACATTAGGAAAACAAAACCTGGCATTTGAGCTCTCCATTAAAATTAACTGAAGTTGAATTTCCGTGCTTTCAGAAAATTCCGCTCTGAAATAGCGAAAGTAGGGTAAATTCTATCTTACGAAATTCGACTCTTTATTGTGAAATTGCTAAATGTGAGATATAGGAGAGGGATTCGATATTTAAACTTTTAATCAAAAATAGGAGAATAGATGTTTTGATTTTTCAGGTTACATTGGGGAAAGGGAATAATTTCTATAATGTTCAAATTTCAAATTTTTTATTAATAAAATTTATGTGAGTATTTGTTAAAGTTAGAGGTAAGAAGTCTGGTACATAAGCTTTTAATTGAAATTAATCAAAAACGTATTTCAGCCTTTCCAAAACTTCGGCAGTTTCTATAAGTGGGGCAGTGTCTATAACATTCAAATTTCCACTTTTATATTCGTTTAAACCTTATTTTTCCCATGTGAAGAATTGGCACTTCTATTTGTTCTATTATAAGCATTCATTTGCTTTAATAAACATGTTGAAGTAAAGACCTAACAGTCGAACTTCATTTGGAGAACAGGAAGTCATGTGGGAAGTCGAGCCCCAATTTGTCCCCGTGGGTGTATCCCTGCCCTCAACTAAAGGTTTTTGGGTAACCGAAAAATGTCAAATTTTAAGTCTCGTTCTTAAATAGATGTAGATAAATATCCACATGAGGTCTAGACGGGACGTTATAGGCCCGTTTAGACCTCTTTTCCAAGGTATTCAAATACCATAAGGTCTATAGGGGACTGGAGGTATATTTTTTACATTTATTTTTTAAAAAGTAGCATAATTGGACTCAGCATCATGAAATTAGTTTTAAAAAAACATAATTAGAAATTTTTCCAAACGTGGGTATTTTACACTATTGACATGATCGTTATTTCTTTAATGCCCACTTTCTGGGGCGAACCATATTTGTCAATTTTTAATTAAACGCTTTCGGTCCACATGATAAATGGATTGTTTTTCTACGTGTTTCAGAATGTACCTGCAGATATTACATTACCCTACTCGTAATACCAAGAGTTCTACATATTTTTTGACTTCTTGGGCCTGAAAGCGTTAATTTGATACCAGACTGCGCAATTACGTATATGGTTACATTATATGTGCGTAAACTTCCTTAAAAATCTAACGTTTATTTACACTTTACAACTCACTTTGCTTTTCACTATCTTGTATAGCTTATAATTACTCGCATAACATCAGGAGTTAAAAGTTTCTCTCTCGCTTCATGTACACACACACACACACACACACACACACACATATATATATATATATATATATATATATATATATATATATATATATATATATATGGGAGAAAAAGTTCATATGGATCTATTGCGAAAAGTGCATAGTTTTAGATCTAGGGCTGTCCAAAATGGCGAAAAGCTAAATTTCAACAGGCCCTATTTCCAATTCCAAAAACTGTGGATGGTGATCCTTATCAGCGTAAAGGAGGTCATGCACACACAATCCAAAAATACATATTACGTCAATTTTCAATGGGTTTGCAGGGTATTCTGTACAGGGTATAATTCTCAAATATGTTCTCAATAGAGTTTTCAAATATACTCTGAATTCAAGGAGGGTACAAAATAGGCAGGAGATAAGCCTTGACAAGAATCGACATCCAGTACTTCGGAGGGAAGTCAGAAGTGTTAGGAACCGGCAGGTCCATGTTTTTTAGTGTTCGTAATAACGTGTAATGCGATGTATTTCGTCACGGTATATTTCACGTTTTCTTCACTTATAAGCATGAAAGAAAACATCACAGCATGCTTTTTCTCGAGTACGAGAGTCCGTGTTGTTGACGATCCTTAACACTTCCGTATCGCGCCAAAGGATTTCGTGTTAACTGTTGTAAAGGCTGATCATTTGCCTACTTTGGACCAATCATAAATCAAATCATATTTGGTTGATGGCATGTCTGGGAATTTCACCCTTTAGAGAATACTCTACACACCCATTGAACATTAATGAATTATGCATTTTGGATTGCGTATGCATGACTTCCTTTATGCTGATGAAGACCACCATTCCACGATTTCTCGAATTCGAAATAGGGCCTCTTGAAATTTGGCTTTTTCGCTATTTTGGACAGCTCTATCTCTGAAACTATGCGCTTTTCCCACAGGTCCATAGGAACGTTTTGACTTTTTTGATCTGAGGAATCACCTCTTACAGTTTGTCGGTGTAGTTCATTAATACCCTTTATTCATATTGGGTGGTCCTTACTTTTCAACTTCCGAGGTTCTTTGAATCTCACCTCCTAAAATGGTTTCATATTATGTTATACCAAAGTAACCCATGAGAAAATAAGCTCAATTGAATAATATTAAATGGTGCCCAAATTGACCGCAAGTTTTCAGTGATTTACAATATACAATGCGAAGCAAAAGTACCTTGTAAGTTTCTAACGGTTAGAAGAAGTGATATCTTGAATAAGGATAATTAAGGTAAAATCGCATTTATTACTGTATAGTACCATCATGGTTGCCATCTCGAAGTCCTCCATCTTAGGTTCAAGTGCAAAATTTTTAATTGAAAAGTGTGATATGATATGTTTTGGGTTGCGTTTAACCAGAACACACATCTGATGTTATTTCCTTCTTATCTATAAACATTTAACACGTATTACTTTCATACTTGTTAACTTACATTTGTCTTTCCAAATTTATAAGGTAGGCTACATTTGCCTCATATTGTGTGTTGTAAATACATTCCAAACTTGAGGTCGGTTTTGGAACCATTTAATATTATTCAACTGAACTAATTTTTTTCATGAGTTGCTTTGGTCTGATATGGAACCATCCTAGGTGAGATTAAAAAAAAAAGAAAAAAAAGGAAGTTGAAAAATAAAGAGTACCCTAATACTTACAACCAGGGTGCGAATTACTGGAGAACGAGAGAGATATTCCCCCTCAATCCCATTTGAATGATCTCCAAAGAAACTAACTGAAACATCCCTTGAGGGAATGTTTGCTTTCTTCCCGCCTCAAACCGGGTTTAGTGGTTTCAAGTTCGAAAATATTCCACTGGATTTGTTTTTTTCATATAATTTTAATCTGATAGTTGTATTTCAGAACGGAATATGTGAACTCTTGACTCCTAATTTTAACTCAAAACTAACTACAATTTATTATATTTTCTATTTTTTATCGTTGCCCACTTGAAGTATTGTATAGTCTCTATAGTTGTCACTCGTAACTGTGTTCTTAAATACTTCAGTTTGTCATCGTAAGTGAATTTGTATGACGATGTTATATTAACTCTTTTAACGAAGTCGTTTATGGATTTGTAGATGCCTGACATTGTACATATCTTGTTAGACATATTCAATACTTTACTCGAACATTCGGAAAGATTACATGTAGATATCTCACAAAATACGTCGTTAATTTAGTTGTCGTGAAAATTATTAATTTAAAAGTTTTATTTTCACGACTGTTACTAGAGCGGGAGAGGTTAAGAAAACGATGTATCATTTTGAATTATTGCATCTTTAGAAGTCTGTGTCATGTTGAGCGTTATTTTACTTACCCGCAATGTCGATAAACGAATTCAAACATTGTATATAACCACGAACGAGCTCCCTTGTGGTATATAGTTAGCATACGCGTCTTTGGGAGGGAAAAGCCCCGGTGGGAGCTCTTGAGGTTCAGAGTCTACGTTAAACGGTAGGTCTCCGTCTCAAACAGGCTCGCTGTTGAATAGGGTGCTCAACTTCAATCTTTGAGCAAAAATAGTGATGTCTTCTAAGTATTATTATGATATACGTCTTGAATGCCGCAGCATTTTTGAAGTTCTTTTCCTTCTTTCTGGCTTGAACGTCCCAGACGAGTCTAAAGGAGACAGTGGTAACGAGACCGAACAAACTTTTGAAATAAAGAAATTAGCAGAAAACGGAAAAACACCGAGAAAACTCATACACAAAACTTTCCCTCCACAATTCCCACTTGAGTAGGAGCTAGGATCGAACTTGGAATCTCATACACCGGAAGTGAGCGCTCTATTACCTACCATTGAGGGCCTCGTCACTAACTTTGGTTGAATATACAAAATTTTAGGTTTGCGCTGAAACACTCAATTATGTATGTGTTAACACCTTTTAACTTGTACCTTCATGCAACTAGGCTTACTCACGAGACGGGACGATACAGAGTATTCGTGACGTGATACGAGGCGTGACAGCACTCCTCCAAATGGAAATAGTACATTTTCCGAAACAAGACACCCTTTCCTCAACACCTTCTAGAGACGAGACAGCTTTAACTCTTATCACGCAGTCAACTCTAAAATAAAAACAAGTTACAGGGAAGGGTAAAAGGAAGATACATTATTTTTTAAAAAATGCACGACTGTACAAGAATAGATAATATATTCTCCAAGTGTTGATTTCATCTGTCTTTTCCTACATTTCATTTTGTTCTTGAAGCCTATGCTACATGAAAATACAAGAAAGTTTTTGCAGTTTGTATTAGATGTGTTTGTGACTTGTAACTTTTTTCTAACATCGATGTTTTGGAAGAACTGGATTGAATGCTGGTTTCAACCAATAATTGAAACATTTATTTTGTTTACTACGTAGAAAATGAAGTCGATGGAAAATTACGAATTGCCGTATCGTTTCATTAATGCGTTAAAACTATTAAATGAAGGGAATTCATGTTCAAAGTATAGTATTGTACGATATTATATCAAACATGTTTTACTTCTTAAAGCCGCTTTGGAAAATACTACTTTCAATCATATATTCTTTTTAATGGATATAAAGATCATAATGTAGTATAGAGCAATTTGATATCTCAAATTGTTCCGGAAATGTGATAAACAATGGAGATAAGCTTGCAACAATGCTAAGAATTATGTAATTCCGAAAATTTTCTGTAGTTTCTTTTAACCAATTCGTGTTAATAATAATAATAATAATAATAATAATAATAATAATAATAATAATAATAATAATAATAATAATAATAATAATAATAATAATAATAGTCGAAGCCTTATAGCCAAGTACACTTTATTACTAAGATGATGTAATTGTTTATAATATAAGAGCTTCATTAGCTACAAAATAAACTGTTAACAAAATTGCCTGGTCATGGATCCGAAATTTGGTCTTAAGTTTAAAATAAGAAATTGTGGTAAATAAACTTTATCGATGACGCCAGATAAATTGAAATTTTTCTAAATAGCATAAAGATCATACCAAAGTAAAAAAAAAAATATCTAAAATTGAAATAGTTAGAAACTATAAAAATCTTTAAAAACTATTAGTTTTTTAAGCTCGTGTACTAATCTGGCGACCATCATCTTCTTCCTCAATTTGTTATAAATACAGTTTTCAAAAACAATCGATGTAATGTTATGGAAGCAAAGGAAACCAACAGTGTTTTAAAAGGTTCCTACAGATACGTCATTTTATGCAGTACAACAATCTTTAACAACGTTTTTTCATATGTAAGTACGGATTGATTTATCAAATTCTTGTAAACGGCATTGTAATCTTTGTGTCTAGTGAAAACCATTATGCGGTTGGTTGTTATAGTTAGTACCTTTTTCAAAATAAAGAATTTGATGTATCGTTGTTTCCATTTCTTCGAAATAAGTCGTATTGTCATCGTAGTATTCGACACTAAGGTACTTACAATATGCATTTTCCCTTGCAATTCACTTGTCATATTATTGTAGTAGAGACCTTTGAAATTTGAATGTTTTCGATACTGCAACGCCTTCGGTTTGCAGCATTAAACAATAAAGGCAGTAAGTTTTAGTTTAACATGGAAATTTGAAATATAGAAAAACATTGCTTAGTGTTATTTGAAAAATCTTGTTATTGGGATGGCAACACTGTTAATTTTGTTGCACTAAATAATACATCAAACAACATCTCCCTGTTAATATTTCCATGGTACGAAATTTCAGTGATTTTTGTTTGTGTAAAATGCAAAACAATTTAATATGGCATATTTCATTTTGATTCTTCAAGTTGTTTTAAAGTATGTTGGCAGCCCTGAAGTCACATTTAGACCTCGAAGGACCTACTTAGACCTCGCGAGGACCGCGTTAGACCTCACGAGGACCGAAATAGACCAGTGAAGTTCGGCATAGACCTCATAGGTATTTGAGTGCTTGGAAAAACCGGTCTTAGCAGGACTTTTTTGGCATGAATAAACCTCATGCATCTATCTATATATATATCTTCTATCTATATATATAAAAGAGAACGTACAAAATTCTTTGTCCGCTCATCACGCTAATACGGCTGAACCAATTTCTTTCATTTTTGGGGGGTTATTAGGATTTGGACCCTAGATGGTTTTTATCATATCACTTTAATTTTTAATTACCAGTGTCTTGAGATAATTGACCATTCAAGTGTCCATAACGTACAAATCCTTTGTTATTAGTTCATCATAGGTAAAAATAAACGTATTTATATGCAACCCGCATGACCGTGTCACTCGGCGGGTTAACATAAATGACAGGCGATATACAGCGGAAAATAGCTTGAATCTTCTGTTTAAAATTTTTTAATTGATTTGCTTATTTTTACAGACACTTTTACAATATGCCAGCACCGGGATGACCGCAGCGAAGCGGGGCGGGTTAACATAAATGACAGGCGATATAATGTTAAGATTTACTGCAATCTTCTATGGTTTTTATCATATCACTTGAAAGCGAAAAAGTAAAAATTATCTAAGTAACAAAGTTTATTGCGTTCCGGGGTGACCGCAGCGAAGCGGGGTGAACGCTGCTAGTATATATATATATATATATATATATATATACAGGGTGTCCATAAAGTCTGTTGCCACCCCGTGTATCTTCGAATTGACTGCGAATATGAGAAAACTCAAAAACATGTCCACCATTATTTTAAGGGGCTTGGATTTTGAGCTATAAAAGGTCCACCCTAGACACCCACATATAGGGGTACGTGGGATTAACTTGAAAATTTTAAATGGCAAAGTGGGTCGAGTAATATATCGTTGGAAAGGACTAGACAAGACAAATACTTCACCGAAAGTTTCAAGTCCTTATCCTGACCCCATCCAAAATGGCGGGAGATCACATTTCGTGTCCATAAAGTCCGTTGCTACCCCGTATAACTTCGAAACAACTGAGAATAAAATGCAAAAACATGACCCTTCTTACCTCTATCTGGCGGTGTCTGGGGCGGACCTTTTATAACTCAAAATTCAAGCCCCTTAAAATAATGATCGACATGTTTTTGCGTTTTATCATTTTATCATATTCTACGCGTAGAGGAATTCCGCTAAAGTTGGCAACACTGCATATTGATTTTTTTTTTTGAAGTATCATATAACTTATAACTTGCTTGACTCTAGTAATTTGATTGCAATTCATTAAATGTAGTATAACCAACTTAATAGATGTTCTAAGAAGTAAAAGTTGCGTTGATGTAACTCCGCAGTAGCTGTATTAAAAATACTTGAAATCTTTAAAAAATAAAGCATTTACTTTTTTCAAGTTTTTTGTATAATAATAATAATTTATTGCATTTTATAAAAATACAAAATAGTTGTATATTGTAGAGAAATTTGTTAGAATCTTCGTTCCTAATAATCTGGAGATTCCAAACATTAAAATATCACTAAAACAAATATTAACTAAAATTGAGAAACACTTGGCTTGGCTTGCCTCTTTCCAGGTATTTTCCGTTCCTGGATTCAATCCATTCTTTGGAAAAACGTCAAAGTGGTTGTCAGCCTTCCAAGATGCCTGTATTTCCGTCTTATTGTGGGTTATAGAAGAAAAATCTGGTCCAGCTTTTTACCAGGAGGTAATGTGTCTAAGATCGATTACACATTTCCGCTCTGGATGGCGATGCTGATACGTTGGAAAAGGAATGCAGTAGCTCGTGGATAACCAGTTTTGATGGCTATTAGATGTCCGACTTTATTAATGAAATTAGGTCCTTCGTGACCCCAAGACCCACTGGTTTCTATTGATACTGTTACAAACCAATATTTGTCCAATAGGTTTGTGTATTTTAGCCTTTTGTCGGATTCTCGGTGAGCGGCGACGAGACTTGCCTGAATTGAAGAATGGGTTATGTTGGAAGGAGCAAAAGTATCGCAACATGTGAAATCCCAGACTAGTGCTTTTCCGTTTTCCCCACGGTACCAAGGTTATACCGTCAGGCCTTTTACCATCAGAGCGGCAACAACCTTTTGGTTATTTTATTGGAGGAACCCCCGCTGATACGAGAGCTCTACAAATGATGTCGTTCACATTATGGTGACGAGATTTCTTCCCGCACTTTTTCTTACATGAAAGACCATATAATCCTTTATTATCAACATATGCGTTGCAAGCAGAACAGTAGTATGTCTCGCAAATATCAGCCCCTAAGCGCAGAGCATAGTAGCAATATAAAAGCTCTCATTAGAAAGGTGTAGGCCGAGTGTGTGAGAAGGTAGGGCTTGAAGCCATGCTCCGTTTTTAGAGAAGACAGCTATCAGTTTGGCTTTGTCGTCTGGGTTATTAGTTGATGACAGAAGCAAAAATAAACGAAGTTTGACTATAGGTTCATCCCAAACAGACTGGACATGTCTTTTGTCGTTAGGTAGGGGATCCATTCCAACCAGACTAGTCCATTTATCGATGCATTCTTGTATATCTCGAATCGAGACCAAGTCAACCTCCTGTTGAAGAAGAGATCCAATTAGTTCTCGTGAGCCATAGAATGATGCGAGGAAAGAAGGTATGGCGATATCCATGGTCGACGAATCCCAAAGCCTCCTTCTCAAATGGTAAGGAAACTTGTAACCATGAACTGTTTTCAAAGAACAGTTTAGAATGGACTCCAGTCCTGTTCTAAGAGTGTGGTCGAATTTGTCAAGTAATTTATCCTCCTGCCAATAAGGGGAGCAACGGAGGAAGTAATAAATAATAAGCGGAGTGTGCAGAAATTTTTGAGAAAACAAGAATTCTAATTTTGATATCTTGTCCAATAAAATTTTGCTCCTTAATTTACTTATATATTACTGCTTGGATTTATGACAAATAAACAACGTAGAGAAGTTGTCATCTCAAACGAGTGTAGTTCAGAAGTGGTGCCACATGAAGTGGTGCCACATGACTTATCCGCCATCTTTCATCATTCTTCATCATTTGCAACTTAAAATTACTACGTGCATTACAAAACCATTATTTATAACAAAGTTCAGTGATACAGGTGATTGTGACTTAGGACTGCACCTGAATATACCTAGTCAGTTGAGATTAAGGAAAGAGAGAGGGGGTGGAAACTCAATTGCAGTTGTAATGAAGTTAGTGATTTAAAATCATTCTACAAGATTTGTGTGATAGTTTTCTTTCTTAATGTATTCGGTAAAAAAATTACGAGTTTAGGCATTTTAAACAAAATAGTTATCTGATAATTCAAAATGTTGTCATTTTCAACAACATTCCTGCTTCTTTTTTTCAAGGTGTAAATTTGATATTGAGCACATTACACATAAACTGCAAATTGGTAACACTACGTTTGTTAGTAAAAACGAAAATCTGCAACCATTTTACTCGTATTTACTTCTTTATATACATTTGTCAGTTTGTTTTTATATAGTGACTTGTAGGTTATTAGAGGCGAATTTAGCCCGCGGCCGGGGACTTGAGCCCTCCAGTTTCTTACGTGACAAAAGTAATTGAAGCTATTATATATATATATATATATTGTAAGTTTACAGTAAACTCACCTATCATAGTCTGGGTTCTGGTTGCCCCCCCAGTTTTTTATCTAGATCCGCCTCTGTAAGTTACCCTGTATTAAAGAAAGTTATCCTGTATTAAAGAAAGTTATCCTGTATTAAAGAAAGTTACCCTGTATTAAGAAAGTTACCCTGTATTAAAGAAAGTTACCCTGTATTAAAGAAAGTTACCCTGTATTAAAGAAAGTTATCCTGTATTAAAGAAAGTTACCCTGTATTAAAGAAAGTTACCCTGTATTAAAGAAAGTTACCCTGTATTAAAGAAAGTTATCCTGTATTAAAGAAAGTTACCCAGTATTAAAGAAAGTTTCATTTCTCTAACTCATACGAAAAAGGGTTCGGTAGCTCAGTGGTAGAGTACTTATCTTTGGTGTGGGGGGCCCTGATTTATGATCAAGTAAATTCGTGGTGGACAGCATCCTGTCGGTGGGTTTTCTCGGGTACTCCTACATTCTCATTCCATCATTTTTTCAATTAGCATTCATTTACCCTAATCATCCGTCTCCCTTTGCCTAAAGGGCACAATCGCGGTACGTTAAACTGAAAGATTTCATTTCATTTTGTAACTTGCGCGAAACATGTTCAAAGCCAAGTGAAAGCAGTTGACTTTATTCTGGTTAAAAGAATCCTCTAATGTATTGCACCAGCATTTCAGTTTGTTAATGTTAGTTATATAACTACCATACAAACGAATTTCTCTTGAGGTGATTGAAAAGCGCATCAATCGCCGAAAAGAGGTATCAACTTTCGCAAGCACGCCTCTGGAATTCAATTATTCACGAATTTAAATAATTCAATGCGAATCCGTGCAAACGAAAATCTCGTAAATGTATTGTGAACTAGAGCCCGAGTACTTTACATAAAAGGGGACAAAAACAAAAGCCCTTATTTTGACTAGAAAAATCTGGGTAGTGTATAATGGAAATATTTGAGGAGACGGGTTTACAAATCAGTTTATTCCACAGTTTAGGATTTAGATACACAAACGGAGCATTTAGCAATAAATGACCTTTCGGACGAAAACACATTGAAGAACACAGTATGCATCGTCCAATTCGAATGTGTGTCTATAGGGAGCGTGAGTTTAAATGCTCCAGTTTACCAGACAAAAAAATAGATGAAATCTTTAAGTTTTACGTCCCACGTTATGCCTGTTAGGCTAAATGAGACGGTGATGATGAGAAATGAATGAAATGGTAGAATGAAGAAAGTGGAAGGAAACGGGAGAACCCCGAGAAAACCCACGAGCATGGTGTTTGTCCACCACAAAGTCCACAATGCGCGAGCTGGGATTGAACCAGGGACCCCAAGCACCGGAGGTGAATGCTCTGCCACTGAGCCACCGCGTCCTCTGTTTACCAAACAAGTTAGATGAACAGATGATTGTAGAGTTTGCAAAGAACGTGCTCCTAGGAGCTCGAAGTCCATCAGAAAACACAAGTGTAAGTGCGAATCCGTTCTTGTGAAGATCAATCTCTGTCTGTAATGTCACGGCGATGACAATAAGTTCCTATTCCGCGATACCGAGCGCGGTTGTACAGTAGAACGACGTCAAAGTGTTATTCTTTTTAGTCTTGACATGTCAGTGGGCCGTTGATGATGGTGTATGCTACTAAAGGCAGTTGGTTTGCATAATAGATATGTCTCCCCAGTGCCTTTACAATACACTGGAGAGCCTGGATAATAAGACCATTCGAACTACCTTAATTGACAGCATTTCAATCTTCTTACAGCCAAAGTCTCCATATCGCTATATACCAACTGATGAATGCTATATAATCTGTGGTTAGATTCAGAATTAAGTTTGAATGCTCCACTTAAGGTTGGTTTAAAGGGACAAGTTTTGCCGACAGATGGCACTACATTCTTCGTATCATCCCATGTATTTTTTACTTTTCAGGAAAATTCGCGATTACTCTTATAAATTTCAACCTACAGACTTCAAATTTTAGAAAAGGAACTTCATAATCTATCGAAGACAATAATCCGTGCCGATTTTTTATTTAGAATTTTCTTCATTGTTGAAATGGTTTGATTGTTGAAAAAGATACCCAAACCTTTCACAATGGAACTGTTTCAACCATGAAGAAAATTCTAAATAAAATATCGGCACGAATTGTTCCCTTTAATAGGTTATGAAGTTCCTTCTCTAAAACAATGAAGTATCTAGTTTGAAATTTGTAAGAGAAATTGTAAATTTTCGTGAATGGTAAAAAATACATGGGAGAGATACAAAGACTGTAGTGACATCTATCGGCAAAATTTGACTCTTTACACTAACCTTAAACGATTACTCCTGACACTTTTTTGCCGCTGAAAGCATGTTCAGTGTTGTCGGGAGAGACTTAAGTAGCGAGGTGGTGATAGTATTGAAGTATCAGCCTCGTTTTTGTATAGGGCACAGTAACTGCTGTGTGCTTGTTTACAGATGTGTAGTTGAACGAGAAAACCCACTCCACTAGCCTTTTAGGACCCGTATCTGTCACTCGAGTATGGGGCATATACCACACATTTCTCCTGGTGTGCAGAGGAGAGAAGTTTGACTAGAGCGTCGAATAATCCTGTTGTTATTAGTCCTACCTGGAACGTTATGTGGTCACTTTATGATACCCAACTTTCCAGCAGGATACCCAGTTTCCCATACCGCTAAAGTAACCCAGTTTGCTGTACTAGAAATATGTCTACCATCCTGGCCTACCAGGTCTCCAAACTTAAACCATGTCTATCGAATACATGTTTCTTGTAAAGAGACAAGCTTGATCGTTAGCAGGCTTTCGACAATGGCCATCATCCAGTTACGCGAAATCTGTACTTAACCGTAGATATATATATATATATAGAACAGTAAGATCTGCTACCAGTTGGGAAAGCTAATTGTGTTGCCACTAGTGATTATTATATGTGTAATTGAAATTAGTAATGTAGTTTTGAAGACCTTGTATAACACATATTGTGCTCAGTACCACTTACAAGTAACTTCTTTTGTGCTAACTTTGAAGTAGAACTGTTAATTGCTACTAGTGTTCTTAAATGCGTTTTCACCGATGTATTATATGTGTTTTGTTTTTGGGGACACATCCTGTTTATTTGATCAGTAATCACATTTCTTTTATAAACAAAAATTTTAGATATGATCAAAAAACTGGATCAAAAGTTTGCGATCTTGGCCAATAATTAGTTTTTGGGTCAGGGGCCACAAAATTTTTAACTGGCCCCTAAATCTAGTTTTCGTATTTTTATTATTATTATTATTATTATTATTATTATTATTATTATTATTATTATTATTATTATTATTATTATTATTATTATTATTATTATTATTATTATTATTATTTTAACGGAATAAGCACATCATACTGAGTGAAGTGATAGTTTGGGTTTGGTTACACTCAGTGGCGTATTTACGATTTTGTTTCGGGAGGGGCTTTGCTAACTTTCGGGGGGGCTTTGCCTGGAAATGGGAAAATTCTGCAAGATATTTCATTTACTTTACTATACTAAGTGAGATTTCGGGGGGGGGACTTAAGCCCGGAAGCCACCCCCCTAAATACGCCACTGGCTACACTATATGTAGTTCTCCAGATATAAGGCCTACAAGAATTTTTTTTGGTTGAAATATATTGGATCTTTTGATTTTAAAAAATGGCAAACGACACGTTAAAGGAATGTGTGTTTATTTAACAGAATAAGAGTATCGTTATTTGATTAAACATAAACACGTGGATATAAATAAAATAATTTTATTAATATTATTCATTTATAAATATTTAAATTAATTACATTCTCCGAATACTGCACAATAATAAACAACTTAATGTGTTTAGTGATATACCTGGAACAGCAAAATATGAGTAAAAGTTACTTTATTTCCTGTTCCTGGTTCACTTCTCTAAACATCTCATGATAAAACCACTTTACTTCCATTTTAAAAAGTAATTAATTGAAGACGTCTAATTTCCAGCTTTCAGACATTCTTTTGTTTTCTATTCCTTCTATTTCAATAAAAAAAATTCAATTATTAAATTTAAAAATTCAGATAATTAGGTAATAAGGGAAATCGTAACAGGGAACCCTTCAATATTGCTTCCCGTTTTTTTTTTTTTTTACATAACTTTTTGCTTTCGAGAAAGAAACATCCACGTATTTAATTAAGAAAAAAAATTAGTAATTAAATAAAACTGTGAGTGAAAATGATTATTTTTCTGCGTTTTAATTTTCTGCGAAGGAAGTTAATTTATTTATATTAGATACTCGGACTGACAGTGTAACGAGTTAATTTCATAATAACGTAACATTTATACTGTCTGTGTTGTTTGAATAGGTGAGTGAATAAATCACAAAAGACCAAAAAAAAATGTTTGCAACATTTTTTTATTACATACATAGGCGTCGTGGTAGTCAGTGTGTAGTATACAGTATGTCGGAAATATAACGGAACTTTTTAAATTAAACAAAGCGATTTTTACCACCTGTAGTTTCTTCCATTCAAAATAAATCCCTTCCGCATCAATACACCGTTCTTAACCAATGCTAGCATAGTGTTTTTGATATCCTTCTTCGGTGTTGCCTCAATGATTCTCGTCACGAAACACTGAACGTGTGTAACATTGTCATAAAATGTTCCTGTCATGGCCAGTATTTATTTTGGGAGTAAGAAATAGTCACACGGCGATAAATCAGGCGAATACACAGGATGTGAAAGCACACAGATTATTTTTTGGTCAGAACATGAAGAACTGCGACGGTTTTGTGATATGGTGCATGTTCAACCAATGCTAGCATAGTGTTTTAGTGTCCTTTTTCAGAGTCGCTTCAATGATCCTCGTCACGAAACACTGAACGTGTGTAACATTGTCATAAAATGTTCCTTTCATGGCCAATATTTAGTTTGGGAGTAAGAAATAGTCACACGGTGGATAAATCAGGCGAATACACAGGATGTGGAAGCAAACAGATTTTTTTAAAGTCAAAACATCACGAACTACGACGGTTTTGTGATATGATGCATGTTCAACCAATGCTAGCATAGTGTTTTAGTGTCCTTTTTCAGAGTCGCTGCAATGATCCTCGTCACGAAACACTGAACGTGTGTAACATTGTCATAAAATGTTCCTTTCATGACCAATATTTAGTTTGGGAGTAAGAAATAGTCACACGGTGATAAATCAGGCGAATACACAGGATGTGGAAGCACACAGACTTTTTTTAGTCAGAACATCAAGAACTGCGACGGTTTTGTGACATAATGCATGTTCAACCAATGCTAGCATAGTGTTTTAATGTCCTTTTTCAGAGTCGCCTCAATGATCGTCGTCACGAAACACTGAACGTGTGTAACATTGTCATAAAATTATTCCTTTCATGACCAATATTTAGTTTGGGAGTAAGAAATAGTCACACGGTGATAAATCAGGCGAATATACAGGATGTGGAAGAACACAGACATTTTTTAGTCAGAACATCACGAACTACGACGGTTTTGTGATATGATGCATGTTCAACCAATGCTAGCATAGTGTTTTAGTGTCCTTTTTCAGAGTCGCTTCAATGATCCTCGTCACGAAACACTGAACGTGTGTAACATTGTCATAAAATGTTCCTTTCATGGCCAATATTTAGTTTGGGAGTAAGAAATAGTCACACGGTGGATAAATCAGGCGAATACACAGGATGTGGAAGCAAACAGATTTTTTTAAAGTCAAAACATCACGAACTACGACGGTTTTGTGATATGATGCATGTTCAACCAATGCTAGCATAGTGTTTTAGTGTCCTTTTTCAGAGTCGCTGCAATGATCCTCGTCACGAAACACTGAACGTGTGTAACATTGTCATAAAATGTTCCTTTCATGACCAATATTTAGTTTGAGAGTAAGAAATAGTCACACGGTGATAAATCAGGCGAATACACCGGATGTGGAAGCACACAGACTTTTTTTAGTCAGAACATCAAGAACTGCGACGGTTTTGTGACATCATGCATGTTCAACCAATGCTAGCATAGTGTTTTAATGTCCTTTTTCAGAGTCGCTTCAATGATCGTCGTCACGAAACAATGAACGTGTGTAACATTGTCATAAAATGTTCCTTTCATGACCAATATTTAGTTTGGGAGTAAGAAATAGTCACACGGTGGATAAATCAGGCGAATATACAGGATGTGGAAGAACACAGACATTTTTTTAGTCAGAACATCACATACTGCGACGGTTTTGTGACATGATGCATTGTCGTGCAATATAGACCAACTGCTTGGCGCTCGACACTCTGGCCCTACGCGAACGATTCCCTTCTACAAACACCCAGATAATATCCACCATTGAATTCCCGAAGCATAATACCTTTGGAATCGTGAAAACAAATCAACAATTTCTTCTCACGTCACCCTTGAAAACGCATTTTTTTCGATTTCGAATAACCTAGGAACTTCCACGTAGCATTTTAGCATTTTGTTTGCGGATCGTACTTCAAGCACCAAGTCTCATCACCAGTTACAATCGATTCCATGAATGTTCTGTTCGGTCTGGCTGTTTTAATCAGGTCTTTGCAATGTTCATCGCGAGCAATTTTTTTTGTCGTCAGTTAAGGTGTGCGGAACAAATCGAGCACAGACTGTCCATTTCTTTAAATTCTTTGTCAAAATTTCGTGAATCATGTGTTTCGTCGTATTTAATTCCTCCACCATCTATCTCAGAGTCGAATTCGCATCATGGGCGATCGTTTCAGGCACTTGTTCCACTAACTCATCGAGATTTTTGTTTTTCGGTATGCCTGGCTTTGGGTCGTCTTCTAAGGACTCACGACCGTCCCGGAATCGCGTATATCACACGAACACACGTGTACAAGATAAGCACTCATCACCATACACTTGCTTCATCGTTTCCAATGTTTGTGTAAATGTTTTACGTAGCTTGAAACAAATGGCTCTTTGCTCCATCGTGTTTTTGTGACGAGGTGACATCAGATACACTCTCGTTTCTTGCTATAACTTGACATTCCGTTAATTGGTTCTCATGATTGTGGTCTCGTTTTATTGAGCAGATATCCAACTTTCTGATGATAAGTTATTCCAATAGATGGAGCTAGTGGTTATCTGTAAAGAAAAGAAGTTCCGTTACTTTTCCAACATACTGTGTATGTACAGGAAATCATACAAATGTGCGGATTCAGTTAGTGAATATAGTATAAAGCGGAACAAAAAGATAGCGTTGGGTACCGAAATTAATGGAATCATCAACTTTTCTGTAATTTTGGTGTCATCGATACATGTCAATTGTATCACAAAAGGCTACTAGTGCAATTTGCTACTATAATTGCTCATGAGACAAGATGCTTCAGGATTTTTTTGCTCGTCTCCTTTCTTTGACGAGACATCCTTAGGTTAGGTGAATTTGAAAAGAGATGGCACTAATACTTTACCGTTTAGAATATATCAGAAATAAAAATTATAAGACCCCATATTATGCTATTCATGAGTATGTGGGACTATGGAACGTGTAAATGTGTTGAATTATCGAATTCGATTTTCTCTTGTTTATACTTTCTTCTTTACTACCATCACTCAAAATTTCTATAGGTAGTATGTATTTCTCAAAATTAGCGGGAAAATGCCCTCCTTCATTGATTTTTAGGCAAATCTTTATTAAAATTGTTTTGTGAACATTTCACTAAGTCCAAACTTCAGCTCTGATAACCCGTTACTTGGTAACTAAAGGCCTGCACAGTGCACACCACAATATTTATTGACATCTATAATAATTCAAGGTCTAACCAAAACCATCATACGAAGTTTAACCCAGATTAGATCAATTCAGTTAAAATCGTATGATAAGTACTCATATTGTGTCTTTGGTTTTTCAGAGGAAAATCAGTGAAGGTCGAAAATATATATCACAATATACAAATCCTTATAAATATAATGGAAACAACTGGATTGAGAAACATGTTAGATGTCTATATTGGCAAGGATCAGTTGCAAACTGTAGTGCCAGGTTTTTGGTGGTGGTATGTTAGGGTAAACTTCATACTACGTGAGAAGCAGTAGAACGAAAATGTACAGTGAATTGAGCAGACGGTCATAGTGTAAAATGAGGGACGTCACTGATTTGCAAAGAGGGCAAATTGTTGGGGCTAAGTTGTGCGGGGCGAGCGTGCCGAATGTGACAAGTGTGTTTGGTATGTCACGAGCGATAATGTCCAAGATGAAGACACCCTACAAAATTGACAACAAAACAACATCGACGAAGAGGAACAATGGTCGGAAGAGAACTCTTAGTGACAGGTCTCGTCGAGCATTAAAGCGGATTGCCACTTAGAACCGTCCTATGCCTGCGGTGCAAATGGTAAAGAAACTCAAGTAACATATGTCTCAGCCTGTGTCGACAATCATAGTCCACTAACGGTCACATGGACATATAGAGTCGGGTTGCACGTGTGAAACCGCTGAAAAGGGACTATAACGGTTTAGCATGACAGCAATGAAATAGGGACTTTGCTAACTGGAAAGTGCAATATGGTTGCATCAATCAGCGTCCAATCACAGGCTGTATCTATGCATGTCAGACTCCAAAGAAGCCTATAGTCCGCAGTGTCCCCACCCAACCATAAAACCTGTTGGTGGCTCTGTGATGCTGTGGGCCGTAATATTCTTTTTTCAGTGAGGCGTGCTGACGCTTACCAGTAGCATCAATGACCGTGAATATATCGCCATTTTATGGGCATTGAGGTCATATTCTAGGTTAGAATTATGAAGTGATTATTCACACATCAGGAGTTGATGTGGCTTGTTTGCGAAAAATCAGGATGATATATAACACCGTCTTTGGCTTGTTAAATCCCGGATCTGAACATAATTGAAAACCTGAGGTTCATTTGGAGGCACAAATTTGGCACAGATTTCCACCTCCATTCTTTCTCACAGAATTGAGTGATCCACTGTGCGCGAAATGCTTTAATATGTTACTTACTACCATGCACTGTGCGTGAAATGCTTTAACATTCCACTTACTATCATGCACTGTGCGCGAAATGCTTTAACATTCCACTTACTACCATGCACTGTGCGCAAAACGCTTTAATATTTCACTTACTGCCATGCACTGTGCGCGAGATGCTTTAATGTTCCACTTACTACCATGCACTGTGCGCGAAATGCTTTAATATTCCACTTATTACCATACACTGTGCGCGAAATGCTTTAATATTTCACTTCCTACCATACACTGTGCGCGAAATGCTTTAATATTCCACTTACTACCAATTATAACCTTTGTTACTCAGTTGTATGTCATATCAGAGCTGTTCAAAGGGTGAAAGGTGGTCCAACGGCATATTAAGCTTGCAAGTTGCAATTCTTTGTTTCCATTTCACTGTTAAAGATCTATGTATATGCCTTTTCGAAAACATCAAATTAGTTCATTGTGTTGTGTGTACAGGCAAATATGTAAATATTAAATTCAGTTCTTTGGTTGCATTTATTCGAGTGTATTTGAGAGGGACTTCTGTGTTAATTGACTTTCCAAAGGCTTCTGTTAGCTTTTGTGTGCCAATTGGAATGGAAGAAGATCTATAATAACTACATACGAACAAGCACAGTAATCCTTGGATAGTTCAGCGTAACTTTGGGTGACCTTTTGACATAACGCTCGTTTCTCTGTAGAAGGAAGGAGCCAACAAACCGTGACTGTAGTGCTATGCTCGACGAATGAAGGGATTAACGTCAGCATCTAAAGGACTCTGTTCTCTCTCTTTTTTCCTTTTTTTTTCATTTAGTATGTAAGTGCGTGTGTGTGTGTGTGTATGTGTTTCGGAAAGAATTTCCCTAGAAGGCTGCAGTGTTCCCATATAACATTAAATTCCTAAAAATTAAGATATGTATTAAATTTATAGTTTTTTTTAATTCTGTTCTTTTCTTTTCGTTTCAAAGCTCCGTCGTGACTAAGCGCTCAGTGTACGCGTTTTTGGCATAGGAAACCTGGGTTCAAATCCCGGCGGGAGCTCATGTGGTCCGGATCCCACGTTAAGCTGTTGGTCCATGTCTCATGTAGCCTCGCTGCATATAAGCTTAAATCAGTCTCAATATTTTCGTTTCAGAATTACAAATTGTGCTATGCATAAGTATCTGGAGCCTTATAGAACGGCAATAGCTGTGTATCGACAGGTGTCAGGGCAAAAAGCAGTAAAAGGTGCAGAGAAACACTTTAATCAAGCATTCCCTTAAAATAAGTACAGAAAGGGGTTTCAAATTGGTCTGCAACCTTCTCACAGTAACCCCTGTCAACTATGATTATTCTTCGCTAACTGCACTCCATATCAAACAAAAAGACCTTTTGTAATTGTAATCACCACATTGGATTTGCCATTTTGAATTTTGTAATTTTGACGTCAGATTCTGAATCAATTGACCTTAAATACCTCTGACAGTGTGCTTTCTCCCACATTAATTGATTGTCTTGTGGCTATGCTTCCAAATCACCCCTAACGTTCAAAGGGAGATTTGTGCTCTTAAATCCACACCATTGGCTTAATAAAAATAATACGTGTCGATTATTTTTCGATGTTCTACAAGTATGCAAAGTTTCAATCCAATCGGTGAGTTACACTTTGGTAAGTCTCCAATTCACGGTCCCTTTCATGAACTCTCTCAGGTATTGCCAGATCCATATTAAAATGTTCTATGCAGCGAGGATCAAAAAGTTTTACGCCCTTCCTTCCTGGTCCCAAGAATTTTTTCAACCCACCTTGTTTGTTCGGATTCAGTATAAGTCTAAACAATACAATCATTTACATTTCACCACCAGCAATACGGCGGGCACACAGAACCAAAAACACGGATTATACTGGCAGCCAATAAGCGATAATTTCCGCTCCTTCTATCGCTAATAATGTCGTAACAAGAAAACTAGCGATAGCTTCCGCTCCTTCTATCGCTATTAGTGTCATAACGAAAAACCTAGCGATAGCCTCCGCTCCTCCTATCGTTAGTAGTTTCATAACTAGAAAACTGGCAATATCCTCTGCACCTTCTATCGCTAGTAGTGTTATAAAGAGAAAACTAGTGATAGACTCTGCTCCTTCTATTGCTAGTAGTAGTGTTGTAACGAGAAAACTAATCATAGCCTTCGCTCCTTCTATCGTTAGTAGTAGTGTCGTAACGAGAAAACTAACGATAGCTTCCGCTCCTTGCATAGCTACTAGTATCGTAACGAGAAAACTAGCAATAGCCTCTGCTCCTTCCATTGCCAGTAGTGTCGTAACGAGAAAACTAGCGATAGCCTCCGGTCCTTCTATCGCTAGTGATGTCGTAACGAGAAAATTAGATGTTATGAGAAAACCAGCTAAAGCGTCCGTTCTTTCCAGTACTAGTAGTGTCA
Source organism: Thermobia domestica (assembly GCF_964235325.1). NCBI lineage: Eukaryota > Metazoa > Arthropoda > Insecta > Zygentoma > Lepismatidae > Thermobia > Thermobia domestica. Next base: position 21,248,943 of record NC_137456.1, on the reverse strand, counting down.
TAACAACAAAACTAGCGATGACTTCCGCTCCTTGTATCGCTAGTAATGTCATAACGAGAAAACTAGCGATACCTTCCGCTGCTTCTATTGCTACTAGTGTCATAACGAGAAAACTAGCAATAGCCTCTGCTCTTCCATCGCTAGTAGTGTCGTAACGAGAAAACTAGCGATAGCCTCCGGTCCTTCTATCGCCAGTGATGTCGTAACGAGAAAATTAGATGTTACAAAAAAAACTAGCGAAAGCGTCCGTTCTTTCCAGTACTAGTAGGGTCATAACAAGAAAAATAGCGATGGTCTCCGCCCCTTCTATCTCTAGTAGTGTCATAACGAGAAAACTAGCGATAGCTTCCGCTGTTTCTATTGTTACTAGTGTCATAACGAGAAAACTAGCGATAGCCTCCGCTCCTTGTATCGTTAATGGTGTAATAACGAGAAAACTAGGTCGCGAGGTGGAACGAACATTGTTTTCAGTATAAACTTCCGTTATTTTTTTTTCTCGTGCTAGCCTTTCTTTAGGACAAACCGTACCTAAATCTCGGTTTTGTTCAATATGCCGCCCTTGGAAATCTACCATCTTGGGCCTGGTCTCCAGTGCTCTGCTCATAATAAGTACGTGCTTAAGTGTTACCCTTGACCTGTGACATAATGCTTTTAAGAACAAAAAAAGAAAAAGAAAAGAAAAAAGAAAGACATTTGGAGACCTATTTTTTTGAAACGTTTCTCATACACAATTCAACATTAACAATATGATTTACGGCGTATTTCTTGGTGTTTCAGTTATCAAAAATAGCATTGTTCGTTCTATTATTAAGTTAACCTTTTTCTCGCTTCTCTTTTCGCTATTTAAGGTAAAACAGTTCATGAAAAAATTAAAGAAAAAGCATATTAAGGTCAAAATAATTAGGCCAAATTATGTATTTCATTATTTTTAAACAAATAAAAAAAATAATTAAGTGAATGAAAAATAAAGTTACACAGTTTTCACTTTAGGGGAATTCTGAAATCATTTCTTGGCCTCATGTTGTCCCTTTGTGTTATGGTACAACTGCGATAATTAGAACATGACCTCTTTCCTTGTTTTGTGTTGAGTGAAGAGGGAAGTATAAGAATGTTCTAGCCTGGAGCAGTTTCCAGAGGAGAAAACAGGAAGCAACAAAGCTCTCTGGAGTGTCATTTGCCTCCTTTCATCTTAAAATGCAACAACAAAAGACGACATCTAACCAGGTCGTCCGTTCGCTGCCTTCTCACGACAATGTGTAATTACTTCAATTAATTTTCCACATAAGGAAACCTTGGTATATCTTAATACTGTTCCTGTTACCTTTGTCCAGCAATTACCCTTCTCTCTGCTATGAGACTCCAGCATCTTAAGCTAACTTTGCCGTCCTTTGTTAAGTTTCTCTAGGCAACAGAAGAAGCAAGGATGAAAGTGAAATTTTAGCTAGAATATCTCCTTATCTTACAACAGTAAAAGCAAACTAACTTAATAGCTTCAGGAGTGAAAATCGAATTAACTTTTTTCTTTCTTGGCAGATACCCGAATTTCAGTTTTCATCACTAGGGATGGAACATAATCTAACAGTATTTGACACGTGGCACTTTATATATATATATCACTATTTTATAATGAGAATATAAAATTGAATATTAATTTAAAATTGTAAAGTGAATACATAAAAAATCGCACTTGCACGTGTTTCCCCTAAACCAATTACGTTATTCTTTCAGAAAGTTTCGTTTAGAGTGTCACTACTTTGTGCTTTATAACAGCATTATTAATATTTCAACAAACTGAGATATGAAGTTGTCCACATATTACCTAACGCGGCAAATGAGGAAGGGGGTTTGGCCTTGAAATGAAATGAAATCTTTGAGTTTTACGTCCCACGGTTATGCCGGTTAGGCTAAAGAAGACGGTGATGATGAGTAATGAATGAAATGGTGGAATGAAGAAAGTGGGAGGAAACGGGAGAACCCCGAGAAAACCCCCCCACACGGTGTTTGTCCACCACAAAGTTCACTTGGCGGGGGCTGGGATCGAACCCGGGACCCCAAGCACCAGAGGTGAACGCTCTACCACTGAGCCACCGCGGCCCAGGGTTTGGCCTTGAGTTAACAAGTGTGACAAGGGGGGGAGAAGGGGAATTGGGTCTTCATTACATAAAACATGTTTTTGCTGTAATTTTTATTTTTATTCTAAGGTTTATATGCAATATTTTAAACACATAATCTTTCTCAGTACTCTTCTTCTTTTTATAAATAAATAAATATTTCTTTTATTTTGGGAAATTGTGAAAATGTAGCCTATAAAATTGAATCATGCAGAAGGAATTCGAAGAACGCTACTAAACACCAGCATGACTGGTGACGAACCTGCGTGTATTACAACATAATAAAACTCCGTTTCATTTACAGCACACGCTTTTCGGGAGTTAGTTGTTAGTGATCGTAACTATCGCTAAAAATGCCCTCGCGTTCCCACTCGTATCGCTATTTTTGAGAATATTATTTAAAACTTTTGATTTGAATCATTATCCAATCTATTATTCTCAGGGGATTTCCATGTGATACAAAAGAAACTCTTTTTCGTGAAATAGTATTCCTCGTGACGTAACGATCCACGATTTGTAAAGCAAAATAATATATTAAAAACCTAACTCGTCGGGTATTCATCTCGTACTGAATTTTGTAACTTTTTGATTTGAATATTTCTGAAGGAATCAAGTTTATTCGTATTCTGGCACTGATTTCGGACAAGAAGAATTTGAAAAGGTGTCAACTGAAGTCCAAAGTTCAAATAAGATGCTTGGAAGCTTGTTTACCAACAAGATGTCCCTGCTCCTTCACATGTGCAGCCACTTCGAATCTGTGGTCGATTAGGAAGAGGTCTTTGCATCGTTGACACTGGCGAACTTCAAGTACACGAAGCATTCTGAATCCCGAAAAAAGAGGTCGATGTCATCTGTTTAGATTGTGTTTCACCTACATCTTCCGACAGTATTTCCTCCTTGCCAATCATCGGAGGAGTGTGATCTTGAGAAAACGACAGTATGCAATTTTGAAGAATTAAAACAAGTTACTTAAACCACTTTATGGGTTAAAATTTTATTACGGTACTACCATTTTCTAATACGTTGATTTGTTGGCGATAAACACTACAAATGTGGACAGTATACAAGCATCTTGTAATAAAAGATTCTACCACTAAAAATAGTTTTTTTATTGTAATAAAATTCAAAATAAGCAAATTGATGAAAAAAAGTGTGAAGGTGAAGAAAGGTGTTACAACAAAGGGAGAGGAGTTAGCCCTTGCGTTATGAAGTGTGACAAGGGGCAGGGAGGGGGTAAAAATTGATCAGAAAAATAGTGTTACGTAATATGTGTACGACCCCTATGAGTCAAAAACTGTAAAAAGTTATAATTTCGAAAAAAAGAAAGGAAAAAGGAAAAGAAATAAGGAAAGAAAATATTTGTAGTTCAGAGCAAAAGTAGACCAGAGTAATAGAGTAGTAGTCCCCGGCGTTGGCGCGAATGACTCATCCTCACTCTCTTTTATGACCAGGATTTTTGAAATTTATTCCCTTTTACGGCTAAGATGAATGCTTTGGTACCTCGATTCTGATTGGCTGAGAGAGGTCACGTGACTTTAGGCCCCGCCCACGCGTGAAACTCAAATTTCCAGGTCACGTGGTATGACGTCATGAGTCACCCCGCGGGGGAAATCCCTCACCAGGGATTTTTGAAATTTGTTCCCTTTTACGGGTAAGATGTGTGTTTTGATTGGTTGATAGCTGTCACGTGATCTTAGACCCTACGATATTTGAAATTCGTTCCCTTTTACGGGTAAGATGAGTGTTTATGATTGGCTGATAGAGGTCACGTGATCTTAGGCCCTGGGATTTTTAAAATTCGTTCCCTTTTTATGGGTAAGATGAGTCCTTTGGTACCACGATGCTGATTGGTTGATAGAGGTCACGTGATCTTAAGCCCTGTGACTTTTGAAATTAGGGTGTCCTTTCTGATGTATACTTTGGTACCTCGATTCTGATTGGCCGACAGAGGTCACATGATCTTAGACCCGCCACACGGTGAACAGAATACGTGGGAAAACCCCATCACTCATTTGTTTCCATGTTACGGGTAAGATGATTGCTTTGGTACCACGATGTTGATTGGTTGATAGAAATCGCATAATCTTACACACCAACCCCAATGCTAGACATTCAGAGTGCTATGACGACGATCCACCCTAGACCTGGATTTTTTTTAATGGTTATCCTTTTTGGTACCTTAAAGTTCCCATGGAGGGTTCAACCCCATCCTTAAATAACCCTTTTTGGTATCATGATATTGTACTGAAGTTTACATTAAATATTATCGTTCTCTTTGGCAGATAAGATGATTACCAGCTTTTTTACCTTGATGGAGATCCTGTCCTTGAATTAGTTGCCTATGTCTCTGGAAGTAACAATGGTGAAAGAGGGGTGTCGCTTGTAGATTTCTTATAACACATTGTTGTGAGTTTAAGCGATTTATTGCTCAGTAAGCGCTTCATTAATGGAAACAGTGTTGCCAGATTTTTCTTACCTAAACTGCTCCGATTCTTTTCGAAACGGTTCCGCAGAGTACAAGAAATTTTAAACTAAAAAATTTTTCGAACTAAAAAAATTTCAAAACTAAAAAAATTTTAAACAAAAATTTTCAAACAAAAAATTTTCGAACTAAAAATTTTGAAACAAAAATTACAAAATATTTTCGAACTAAAAATTTAAATATTTTTTTTAACAAAAAATTTTAAACTAAAAACTTTCGAACTAAATTTTCAGATCAAAAATTTTCGAACAAAAAATTTTCGAACCAAAAAAAATTTCAAAAAATTTCGAACCAATTTTTAAAAACAAGTTTCGAACTAAAGTTGTAAACCACATCTAAAAATTTTCAAATCCAATTTTTTTCGAACTAAATTAAAAATCAAATTTTGGACACTAAAAAAATTCTTTAATTATTTTTTCGAACAAAATCATGTAAACCAAATCTTGAATATATTTTCCACCTTAAATTTTCAAGAGTACCATGATTTGAAAACAAGTGTTCAGGGTTTCAAGAAATAATAAAACATATTTTTTTTCAACTTGTTGTATTTTAACGAAAAGTATGTGCTCTTTCTATACATGTTTATTAACATAATAAATACAGGATCTAGTTTAATGAATATGTTGGACGTATCATCATCTTCGAATGTTGTAGACGTATCCTGTAAAGAAAAAGAAGAAACGACGGATTACTTTATGAGTTTCTTTTTTTCTGAAACAATAAAAACGAGTCAATATTGATAAGAGAGAAATAAAACCTACTCGTAAATGATGGATCTGTTTAGGTTCATCTTCCTCCTCGGGTACGAGATGACAGCATTTTTTTCACTGATGGATGTTTATGAACTCTTCTGGGTACTGCATTTTTCTTGGTGTTGCTGCTTTATGGTCAAGGTTCCTCCTTCGGTACGAGATGACTACATTTCTTCCACTGATGGTGGTGTTGATGGTTTATGAACTCTTGTGGGTACTTCATTTTCTTCTTGGTGTTGCTGCTTTGTGGTTAAGGAAGGGAAAGAAGAAAAGGAAAAGAAGAAATGGCGGCCTTATTGGGTGTTTACAGTTTTTTTTTCATCTTCTTCTTTTTCCAGTTCCATCTTCTGTTTTTTAACATACCCGTACGGAACCGTATCGTAGGAATTGAGTTCTTTAAATCGACGTTTTGTGTATCGGATACTGTACATTTTTTCTTCCTTTCGTGTGACGATGGTATGGTCTTTAGTCCTGCATATCTTATGGGGGATAGTGATGGTGACTTGTCCACGGCATTGATTTGTAATCATTTCTTTTAGTGTATTGAAATTTAATTGTTGTCCTGCATTGTAGTTTAATGTAAATCCTCTAATTTTACATATGTAGCTTGTGACGTTGGTATCCGGATTGTATATTTCTAGGCTGTAATTTTTTGGTCCTCCACTGACAAATGTCTTGATGTATGCTCGTTGGCCGTAAGACTCCATCTCATCCGATAAGCATCCCAAGTACGTAGAAGGTTCAATGGTTGGCTCCCCGGGCTTTTCTGTAAATATCACAGAATCCGTGTCGAAATATAAAACACGTTCCTGCAACATTTCCAGGTACTTGTACAGTTCCAGACGTGCCTGACATGTTGTAAATGCACCTAACACGACATTGGTGTTTCGGTTTTGAACAGGCACATGTTCATTGTACTCCCAGAACGCATACAACATCGTATCATTGATGGGTACAATTTGATGGAGTTTAATGTCGGGGGAAGTGAGTTTTTCATAAAATTCTTCCGGCCGATCAATAATTGTGGTCTGGCTAAAGTTTGTACGCTGGCAAAGCTTTCCCCATAATGAGTTCCCACAAAGCTTAGATAAACTTCTTCGTGCAGGATTATTTTCAATTTTGGACGGATCCAATGCAATACCTTCACGCTCCAGGACGGTTTGTATGAATTTTGATTTGTCTTCTTCGGTCACACAGGAACTAGGCCAGCCAGACGCTTCCATTTTTGATTTTAAAAATATATTGATATATTCCGTGAACAAGCCACCTGTTTTCGTGATGGGATCATATTGTTCAATGTCATAATCCCAAATTTCAAAAATTTCCACTGGTTGATATCCTAATTCTACTGCTTTCTGTATTTCATATGATACCCATGTTCCAGTGAGGCACCGCTCCTGTTCGTTGTGTGTACACGTTGCTGTAGGGTCTGGGTTCATTTCTTCGGCACACGCAGCACACAGTGGAAAGAGTAGTTTCTTGTTACATCGGTAAGGCAGGAGACCATGATAAAGATGGCGACTTGGTAATATCGACATTTTGATTAGACCATTGACTTTATTTATTGGTGGTATATTTTCATCACCCTGTAGATAAATTCGTGGATGGCCTACAGGGTATTTAGCACACTTATTTATGTAAGGATAAAGCGAGACAATATCGTAATATTTTATTACTTCTCCTGCTTTTTCATCGACTTGGTGGTACAATTTCACGCAATTGGTCCTTCCTCCAAAAAAACTATCTCTTGGATTTAATGGTCTGCGGTTCATGTACGGGTGATTCTTCAGATACGTCGCCATTGCAGGATTTTGTTTTAAGAACTGATTAAATTCGCACTCCCACATTTCATGTACAATGTACCCCAATTCACGCAGTCTTGCATTTTTTCTTTGCGTTCGTTCATAACGGAATTCCATGGTGTCTTCTGGATTGCCATAGATGGGCTGATTACGGCCTGTAGTAAAACATACTTTACACCCGTGATAAAAGCAGCCGGCATGCTCGTAGACGTGCTCCTCTAACGTCTCAGGATCTTGGTAGTAGCCATCAACATGGAATCCCGCAATAAACACTTCTTTTTGTCGGGCCGCATGTAAGATTTGTTTTTCTTCGGTTTTTTCAATGTAGGCCAGCCATTGCATTGCAGCGATTGATTGGGTACTTCTCCATCGATAGCCATGTGCCGGTAGAATTCCAATGGTGTTGGGTTTAAGGAAATTCCGGCGGAATACTAAATTGGAAGCACTGGCAATCGTGATCGTCTCCAAGAAGGGATTCACTTTGGTTTCTGTTTCAAATGACGTCATAAACGAAACGCATGCTTGTCGCAGTACATTGACATCTTGAATACAATACTAGATAATTTCTTTCTGGAAATCAAACGTGTCATTACGATGATCGTTGTACCACTGCATGAACTTGTTCCTGTCTTCGACGGCCATTTCATCTGCACCATAATACTTTGTTTCTGGAAGTGGTCCAATATACGATTGATTCTCCTTGGTGTTGAAGAAATGCGGGAAGTAGCCTTTGGTTGTGGGTAAATTGAACGCTTTTGACAATTTACTTAATGCCATAGGTAGGAAGTTCAAAGAGTCAATGAACGTCAGATTATTCAACGTTAAACTCAGTATCTTGGTCCCATTTAATATGACGTCAGGTCTCCATTGGCATTGTTCTACCATGGTCTTTAGGATAAAATGCCCATCGTATCCCTTAGCGTTGTGCGCGACACAGAAAATCCTATTTATATTGGGACGACGTTCCCGCAAGTACTGGAGAAAATTATAAACTGGATCCTCTCCTTGGAAAATATGCTGGCGCTGACCACACGTACTGCAAGACTGCTGGATATTATTGTTTTCAACACATGCATAACATACTTGTTGTGCAACCAATAAATTTGGAATGTGTACATACGTATTATCGCCAATATTCGTGTCCTGCATAGATTCTATATCGTAGAATATCAACAAGGCTTTCTTTGCGTGCATGAGTGAAGGAACACCAGGTTTCAAGCATTGTCGATCAGGAAGCATAAAACATTGATGTGATCCCGGAACAATCTTCTTACAAACATTGCAAAAGATCTCATTACAATCATGAAGTCGTTGTCCTGTATGCACAAAAGAATATACTCTGTAGCATCTAGTACATTGCTTCACCATTTTGCATACAGGTTCTCCTTGATGATATACAATATTACGATGATTATTAAAACATTGTTCGCCATAAAATTGACGATTGCAGTCGTTACACAGCACTAGCGTTTGGTTCTTGTCGCATAGTGGTCTCTGTAGACATTTGGAGCACGTTACAGGACAATTTTTCACATGTTCATTGCGTTTACTATACTTTTTATGGCACGCTTCACAGTAGAAATTGGTTGCAAAACAAGCAGTTAAGGATTGGATGATGTCAAAATGGCCAGCCAAACAAATCAAATTTATGGGAGTGCGATTTTCGTCGTTGGGCCCCTCGTACATGATATCATGGCCTGTGAAACTGGTATACACTGTAATGTTATATTCTTTGAGGTATGACTGGAATTGCCGTATTTCATTTACACTGGCACCATGATCCAAATTGACTCCTGCATTTGCACATAACGCATTCACTTCATCGTCCACAACATATTTCGATTGACGTTGATATTGCCAATATCGTTGCATATCTACATTTTTGTATGCCTTCAGGCCAATAGCAATAACAAGGGCGTACGCCAGGCACCTTGAATCTTGATTTCTTACACGTACAATCCCTCGCTTGCTACGTAACAATTCTTCATTTTGAAGTACTCCTTGCCGCAAACCGCCGCCGTAGCCACGTGGAATATCCACACGATGAAAATGAACGGTGAATGGTTCGTGCAGGAGAAATGCATTGTTACTTTGTAACACTCTTTCGAACGAGGCCCACATCGTTTCCAGTGTCAGGTTTCGCGCTTGGCGAAAACTCACCCAAAATGGTTTATTCGTGTTCCGTGGTGATATTACTGATAAACCAACCATCGCCTCATCGTCGACATTAACTAACAAATGGTCCAGCATTGCTTGGAAACTGTTATGTACATACTGTATGATATCGGTTCCTACGGGCGGTGCGTTGAATTGAATTTCGAGCATTCTGCCCTCGATGTTAAATCGTCTATAATGACGAGTGATTTCATTGCGAACAGTAAAACCCGATTCGGCCATGGTTAATAAAAGGAGAAAACAAACAAACAGGTACGGTAAATGTAATGTGGGGAAAAAAGGAATTATGCAGCGTGAATTTACTACAAAAGAAAAGAAGAAAGAAAAATCTTAATCACCTGATAAACAGGAAATCATAACATTCATGATAAATTCTTAACTAAGCAATTCATGTAAAGGTCCTGAGTTTGATTCCCTGGCGGTGGCGTTCAGAATCTCATTATGAAAGCACATGTACTAGAAATCAAAGTTTTTTTAAAAAAATAATTATGTTACTGAAATGAGTGTTTTATTGCTGTCAAACTCGAGACCATTACATCAGCATTTAACTGACCTACCATTCTATAGTGATAAAAAGAATGCATGAAATGAATAAATGTTTCATCAGTACTGAGGTGTGATAAAGCACGCGTAAGCATTTTTTTCCCCACTCACAACGACCTTTAAATGATGCGTTTGCAAGTTGAAGAGATTCATCAAGCATTAACGTAACACATACGTAATTGTCGAAACAAAATCTGTATAGCGTATTTTTTTTATTATTGTGACTAAGCGGTTAGCGTACATGGTTCGGACGTGGAAGGTCCTGGTTCAAGCCTCGGTGGGTTTGCTTTTCCACGTCGGTGCATGTCAAGCCTTTTCTGTAATTTAATATTCTCACACGTTATCATACATTCTTTTCAAAACTAAGCTAAATGGTTGACGTGCACACCTCATAATACATAAACGTACATAAATCGTCTATAATGACGAGTAATTTCATTACAAAACAGTAAAACCCGATTCGGCCATGGTTAAAAATGAAAACAAACAAACAGGTACGGTAAAACAAATATGTAATGGGAAAAAAGGAATTGAGCAGCGTGAATTTGAGTTGATTTTTTGATTTTTTAGTTTAGCGTCCCTTTCAGCAGCGAGGCTATATGAGACGCGGACCAACTGATTAACGTGGAATCCGAACCACATGAGCTCCCGCCGGGAATCGAACCCGGGCTTCCGACGCCAAAGGCGCGTATGCTAACCGCTTAGCCCAGGAAATCATAACATTCATGATAAATTCTTAACTAAGCAATTCATGTAAAGGTCCTGAGTTTGATTCCTGGCGGTGACGTTCAGAATCTCATTATGAAAGCACGTGTACTAAAAATCAAAGTTTTTTTAAAAATAATTATGTTACTGAAATGTGTGTTTTATTGCTGTCAAACTCGAGACCATTACATCAGCATGTAACTGACCTGCCATTCTATAGTGATAAAAAAAGAATGCATGAATGAATGTTTCAACAGTACTGAGATGTGATAAAGCACTCGTAAGCATTTTTTTCTACTCACAACGACCTTTAAATGATGCGTTTGCAAGTTGAAGAGATTCACCAACCATTAACGTTACACATACGTAATTGTCAAAACAAAATCTGTATAGCGTAAATCTTTTTAACCACATATTCATGCACTCGTGGCTAAGTGGTTAGCGTACATGCTTCTAACGTGGAAGGTCCGGGTTCAATCCTCGGTGGGGTTTGCTTTCACACATCGGAGCGTTGTCAAGCCTTTTCTGAAATTTAATATTCTCATGCGTTATCATACATTCTTTTCAAAACTAAGCTAAATGATTGACGTACACACCTCTGGCCCAGGTTCAATCTCGGGCGGTTGCTCGAATATCACGTTAAGCTGAAGGGACGCTAATGGTTTCAAAGGGTATCGAACCATATTATTCTCAGGCATAGTTTCTGAAATTTTGTAATGTATTCTTTTCAAAACTAAGCGCACACATCTTTGGCCATGGTTCAATTCCCGACGGGAGTTCACATTCAACATTAAGCTGAAGGGGCGCTAAACCATATCATTTATCGTGCTTACTTCTAATGTGTGGGGATCCTGATTCGTACTCCCACTTTCCCATTCCACTAATTTCTTCATAGTCTAAATATTTCGTACTAAAAGTAAAACAGTGTATTCGTGATCCGCCCACAAATATAAAATAAAAATGATTTTCGAATCTTGTGTGAAAAATAAAATCTCACTGAACTTACCTCAAATTCAATGAACAAAAAGTCGGTGCAGTAAAGCTTCTTAAATGAAGACACTTTTCAAGAACAGACCTTCTCACACGATAGTTGAGAGCGGTGTAAGAATTGAAAAATGAAATTTAGATTTTTATTTAGGTCGCTGCGAAAACGACGTCACCGTCAGCCAATCAGAAACGAGGAAATTTATAAAATGATGTCATAACGAACCAATCAAAACGCTCGCTGCTTTTGTCATGAATCACGAACCAAAACGATGTGTAACAATCGATCGTGACGTCATTCACGTTTCTCAATAGTATCGCAATTCCGATCCCAAATGATTTCTACATGTCACTACTTGTCGTAACTGTGACGACATTTCATTTTCATCATATTCCATACGAGAATGTCAATGTTTGCTTTTTTCATGAATCATGCTGACACGTTCGTAGTAAAACTAAAGTAATGCGATCCGCTGACGTTTGCATTTTTTCAATCATATGTGCTTCTATGTCGTCACACAAAGAAGTCTATCAGCATTTTATTTTAATCCACGAACGGAAGCGTTACACTGTCAGATTTATTTTCTTAAAGTATAAGTGTATCCTTTTCAAGGACCATGGTTCGAAACCCACCAAGCATGATTAAATCCGAATTCATTCATAGCTAAGCGGTTAGGATACACATCTTTGGTTTGAAAGACCTGAGTTCGATTCCTGGAGAAACATTTCTTAGGATTTTTCTAAAACTTGGTTTCAATTTCTAGTTCGAAAATTTTAAAAGTTTAGTTCGATAAAAAGTTTGATTTGAGAAGTGTTACAATGTCAGATTTATTTTCTTAAAGTATATGTGTATCCTTTTCAAGGACCATGGTTCGAAACCCACCAAGATCGATTAAAACCGAATTCATTTAAGCGGTTAGCATACACATCTTTGGTTTGAAAGACCTGAGTTCGATTCCTGGAGAAACATTTCTTAGGATTTTTCTAAAACTTGGTTTCAATTTCTAGTTCGAAAATTTTAAAAGTTTAGTTCGATAAAAAGTTTGATTTGAGAAGCGTTACACTGTCAGATTTATTTTCTTAAAGTATATGTGTATCCTTTTCAAGGACCATGGTTCGAAACCCACCAAGATCGATTAAAATCGAATTCATTTAAGCGGTTAGCATACACATCTTTGGTTTGAAAGACCTGAGTTCGATTCCTGAAGAAAACATTTCTTAGGATTTTTTCTTAAACTTGGTTTAAATTTCTAGTTCGAAAATTTTAAAAGTTTAGTTCGATAAAAAGTTTGATTTGAAAATTTTTAGATGTGATTTACATCTTTAGTTCGAAACTTTTGTTTTTAAAAATGTTTTAGTTCGACAAAATTTTGTTTCAATTTTTTTTAGTTCGAAATTTTTTTTTGGGTTCGAAAATTTTTTGTTTGAAACTTTTTGTTTCAAAATTTTTTAGTTCGAAAATTTTTGTTTAAAATTTTTTAGTTTTGAAATTTTTTTAGTTCGAAAAATTTTTTAGTTTAAAATTTCTTGTACTCTGCGGAACCGTTTCGAAAAGAATCGGAGCAGTTTAGGTAAGAAAAATCTGGTAACACTGTTTCCATTAATGAAGCGCTTACTGAGCAATAAATCGCTTAAACTCACAACAATGTGTTATAAGAAATCTACAAGCGACACCCCTCTTTCACCATTGTTACTTCCAGAGGCATAGGCAACTAATTCAAGGACATGATCTCCATCAAGGTAAAAAAGCTGGTAATCATCTTATCTGCCAAAGAGAACGATAATATTTAATGTAAACTTCAGTACAATATCATGATACCATAAAAGGGTTATTTAAGGATGGGGTTGAACCCTCCATGGGAACTTTAAGGTACCAAAAAGGATAACCATTAAAAAAAATCCAGGTCTAGGGTGGATCGTCGTCATAGCACTCTGAATGTCTAGCATTGGGGTTGGTGTGTAAGATTATGCGATTTCTATCAACCAATCAACATCGTGGTACCAAAGCAATCATCTTACCCGTAACATGGAAACAAATGAGTGATGGGGTTTTCCCACGTATTCTGTTCACCGTGTGGCGGGTCTAAGATCATGTGACCTCTGTCGGCCAATCAGAATCGAGGTACCAAAGTATACATCAGAAAGGACACCCTAATTTCAAAAGTCACAGGGCTTAAGATCACGTGACCTCTATCAACCAATCAGCATCGTGGTACCAAAGGACTCATCTTACCCATAAAAAGGGAACGAATTTTAAAAATCCCAGGGCCTAAGATCACGTGACCTCTATCAGCCAATCATAAACACTCATCTTACCCGTAAAAGGGAACGAATTTCAAATATCGTAGGGTCTAAGATCACGTGACAGCTATCAACCAATCAAAACACACATCTTACCCGTAAAAGGGAACAAATTTCAAAAATCCCTGGTGAGGGATTTCCCCCGCGGGGTGACTCATGACGTCATACCACGTGACCTGGAAATTTGAGTTTCACGCGTGGGCGGGGCCTAAAGTCACGTGACCTCTCTCAGCCAATCAGAATCGAGGTACCAAAGCATTCATCTTAGCCGTAAAAGGGAATAAATTTCAAAAATCCTGGTCATAAAAGAGAGTGAGGATGAGTCATTCGCGCCAACGCCGGGGACTACTACTAATAGTTTTAATCAAAAATAAAATAAAAGTTGTAGCCCAAAACAAAACGAACCAGAGTTATGGTCTAACCAGAAATGAAGTAAAGTTATAGTCATAATCAGGAAGTACACACAGTTATATTTGAAAGCAAAACCAATCAGAGTTATAATCTAATCAGAAATTAAGCGTAACTGTAGTTATAAACAGCAAATACACAGATTTACAGTTAAAAGCAAAACCAACCTTTTATATTCTAAGCAGAAATTAAGCAGAGTTACAGATATAATCAGCAAGCACAAAAAGCTACAGTTAAAGGCAAATCCAACCAGAGTTATAATCTAACCAGAAATTAAGCATAGTTGTAGTCATAATCAATAAGTACACAGAGTTATACTTAAAAGCAAAACCAACCAGAGTTATAATCTAACTAGAAATGAAGCATAGTTGTAGCCTAATCAGTAAGTACACGGAGTTATACTTAAAAGCAAAACGAACCAGAGTTATAGTATAACCAGAAATAAACTAGAATTGACGTTATAATCAGCAAGTAGACAGTTACAGTTAGAAACAAAACCAACAAAGAGTTATAATCTAACCAGAAATGAAACAGAGTTGTAGTCATAATCTACAAGTACACAGAGTTATAGTTGGAAGCAAAGTGGGCAGAGTTTTAGTCCAAAGCAAAACAAAAGCAGAGTTATTATCTAAATCATAAATAAAGCAGAGTTATAGTGCAAAATTAGACGGATAAGAGTTATAGTCTGACCAGAAATGAAAAAGAGTCGTAATAGTAATCAGTAAAGTAAGCAAAGTTATAGTTAAAAGCAGATACTGAGAAGGGTTCTAGTCAAAAGCGTGATCTTAACATAGTAATTGTGTAATTCGTGAGGGCAGAGCTATACCAAAAATCTGAGCTGAGTTGTAGTCGTAATCAGAAATAGAACAAAGTTCTAGTAAAAATAATAAAACAAAGAACAGAGTTAAAGTGGATTCAAAAGTAAAGTGTAATATTGTAGTCACAATTGAAGTAGAGTCTATATAAGAGAAATAAAATATTAAAAAAAGCAACTTGTACAGAGTCTGTGAGCTATAGTTAGAAGCTCCCGGTTTATAAAGCTGTGCAACATAGCGTCTGTTAGTCTTACAGTTTAGGCTACAGTTGATGGACGGTGTCAAAACACAAAAATCGTACGGGAAGATCAAGATGTTGGCTGAAGACCATGTACATGGAGGTTGCGACAAGTGATCTACCAATAATGGCAGAATACCTATTATCTTAATCAGAGCTTACTTGGGCACTTGGAACAATAAACCTGAGTGTACACGTACATTCAGCTAAAAAGATAATGTTATTTTTTTTTTTTAATATTGGCGTTTCAGGGAAACTTTGGCAAATCAAGGAGATGTCCTAAAATCTCTTGTTTTCTAATCTTAGTTCCGCGAATGGCACGTTTTCGTCGTTAACCATAATCGGAAATCGAAAAAAGTTTTTTTTCGGCCAACTCTATTGAAGATCCTTCGAAAATCTAGGGGGCAATTCTTTCTTGCCCTACGTTACGGACGGCCATGCTTCTGTTTTGAAGTTCTAGAAAGAGAGGTAATAATAACAAGATATCGAATCCGGGACAAAAAGAGCTGCTTTAAACAAATTTCCAACTTCGATCTTTTACTTCAACTTTTATTGCTATACAAATTTGAGTTTGGAATTCATCTAGCATAACTTGCTTGTATGCATTGTAAATTAATTAATCGTGGTGGGTACAAAGTAACAAACCTACTTTATAACATGCACTCTTTTCTTTCACAGCCATTTCACTCGAACTGCTCTATCTGTCCTGTACCAAAGATTTCCAGGTATTATATAAATATATATTGCATTTGTTTATGAGAAGAGGTAGTAATCCGGGATTGCTCGAAACGTACGTTAATCTACTGAGACAATATTTTGTTTCAAAAGGGAACCAACAGCTTATCTATATAATTCAGCTTATGGGCACAATTTCAATTAAAAAAAACAAGGACGTGCGAACTAATTGAAGTTCATAAACCAAATATAACGGATAAAACGATTACATAAATACATTTATCTAGTTCCTTTATTCTGTAGACATGAAAAAATATTTCTCTGTTGACATTTTTAAAAAACAAAATACTTGAGATATGCCTCTCATAGAGTCACAATAGATAAATAATTTAGAAATACTTGCAAGAAGAGGCTTTTCACAAACAGTATTACTTATTCTAGAAAAGTACTCATTCTATTCTTGCAATGAAACCCACGATGGTTGAAAACTGAGGGAAATGAATTAGTCTCGATTT
Source organism: Thermobia domestica (assembly GCF_964235325.1). Lineage (NCBI taxonomy): Eukaryota > Metazoa > Arthropoda > Insecta > Zygentoma > Lepismatidae > Thermobia > Thermobia domestica. The sequence goes on along the minus strand of NC_137456.1, from coordinate 21,232,437 downwards.
TAAAATAATCAAAGCTAAATTTCGCAAATAATTCTTCATTTTTTATAAAACATGAAACGATTTTTTTATGCTTTCTTTTGAATTTAAGAACTACGCCTATTGTTTGGAGTCGAAGTGAGCCAAACGTAAGAGGGTGAAGTCATCCCACGTTAAGAATGTTAATACGCTTTTGTCTGACGTCTTTAATTGTTCTTCCCTCTATGATGTGGACGTTTTGCCCAATGCAGCACGGAGATAGGTCATGATATCTCTTGCACTTTGCAGCTCAAAGTAAGGTTAGAGTAAACTCTCCTGCCCAATGCTGCTTGGAGAGATAGGTAGAATATGACCAATTAATAACGAATGTCTTCTGCCTTCAGGTGCCCGTTTATATAGCCAGTGTTTCTTATAGTAATAGGAGCTATTCTTATAACCATTGGAAGCGGAGTCTGTGGAGGAGTTGAAGGAGTTCTCTTCGTAGCTCTTCGTGTTTCTTCGGTAATGGCATCTGTCTGCTTGCTGGTGCTTGTGCCGAAGCGCGTGCTTTTGTTTACTAATGTGAGGGTATATTGCAATATAGATGGTATGATGGGAAAAATAGGCCACACAAAAACTCTCCCTTAACCATCTTAGAAGCTTGCAGAGATTCTGTATTAGCAGCCCTCTCTTTATGTGATGTGGTTTTAATGGGTGATTTTAATTTGTCCATTGATTGGATATGACCTGATACGGGGGTTATTAATTGTGGAAATGATGACTGGTTTTTGGATACATTTATTCATGGTCTGTCCTTACGTCAATATTACATATTCAATACGCGCGGGGATAGTAACCTTGATTATGTTGTCTTCTCTTTAAATGAGATTGACGTAACTCCACGTATGAACTATTTTTCTGCTGACCATGATTCATTGGATTATATTTGGATTCATTGGATTGATTGGATTATGATTCATTGGATTGACCATGATTCATTGATTATATTTTGCCCTAATATACGAACTTCTAACAGAAATTCTAGTCCTGCGAAACATGTTAATAGACCGTGGAAGAAGGCACCATGGGATGATATCTGCCGTGCTTTAGATCTTTTTCCACGGTGTTTGTTGGAAAATGGTACCATCGATGATGCTACAGCGTTCCTTACTGATACCTTTGTAGCTGTTGTCGAAGACTTTGTTCCTCAAAAACCACAAAAGTCATGTAAGTTCCCTTCTTGGTTTGATGCTGAGATTCGGTCTGCTCTGAAAAACAAGAAGCTCGCGTGGTCACTCTGGAAATAACATCCCACTCAATTTACTTACAACAGATTCTCGCAAAGTCTTCAATACGCCAAGTTCCTACTTAGAAAGAATACAATAGTTACATCTCCAATATTACATCTTCGTTTTATTCGAGACCTAACAGCTTCTGGTCTCTCATTAATTCAAGGAGAAATAAAACTAGTATATCCATGAACGTCAATTATGCTGGGAGTACTGTCACTGGAGAACACAGAGCAGTATCATTCAATGACTTATTTAAAGGAATTTCTCCATCAAGACGGTACCAAATCCTCTTCCTGCTCTTGAAGCTGTATGTTCGCATTCCCTATCCTCGATTTCTACTACGCCCGCTGAAGTCAAGTCACTCTTGACAGCTCTACCTGACCATCGTGCTCTTGGACTCGACAATATTTATACAACGTTCCTTTGCAATACAGCCGTGTCAATTGCTTATCCCGTGGCTATTTTATTTAATAGATGTTTTACAGAAGGCTTTTTTCTCCAACTTTGGAAACAGGCTAACATTATCTCAATCTATAAATCTGGCACTAAAACTGATATATGTTTCTGTAGACCCATTTCTCTTCTCTCTTTGTTGTCAATTCTTTGCGAGAAAATCATAAAGGACAGACTTTACAAGTTCACAGCTCCTTATTTAAAAATTGCACAGAGTGGCATCCTGGAACAGAAATAATGCCTTACCAACCTATCAGAATTTCTTATTCATGCTATAAGCTGTATTTCAGAAACCTCTCAACTGGATGTAATACGCTTAGATTTCTCCAAAGCTTTCGACAAAATTGACATCCATATGCTTCTTTACAAGCTTTTCAACAGATTTAATCTTCATGGCAACTTTCTGTATTTAATAAAGGATTATTTTACTAATCGTATGCAACGTGTTGTTATGAAAGATGCTTCATCCAAATTTGTCCCAGTTCTTTCTGGAGTTCCCCAGGGTAGTGTTCTAGGACCACTGCTATTTCTTCTTTACATGGATGATCTCCTCACTTCCTACCTCTCGTTACCATCTACGAACATTCTTCTCTTTGCTGATGATTGTAAACTTTTCCATAAAATCTCTACCATAGATGATAGTCTACTACTTAAACAAATCCTTACTAAACTTACGGACTGGTGTACGACTTGGAATTTAAAACTAAATACTCAAAAATGTTATACTCTTAATATTTCTTTGAAGAAAAAATTTATCCCAAATATTGTATTAATAACAGTCCTATTGAAAGACTCGCTACACATAAAGATCTCGGAGTATTGTTCAATGGGAAACTAACATTTGCTGATCACATCACATTTACTGTTAAGAGTGCTATGAGAATACTGGGTATGCTTTACAGATTTAGAGAAATTCGCGATCTCAAATTACTCAGTAATTTCTTCAAAGTTTTTCTATCTCCTAAAATCGAACATTGCTCACCGATATGGAATATGGCCTGTGCTTAAAACTTATCCCGTTTTGATTCTGTCCTTAACGGTTTTTTTTTTTTTTTTTTTTTTTTTGCTATTGTGAAACAAAGAGTTCCTTCAGTGCGTAGTCTTAATAAAACAGAGCTCCTAAACAAATTCAAAATACAGACTCCACTTACTCGACGTATGGCAGCGGACTTGCTGTTTCTCTATAAAATTATCAATGAGAAAATTAGCTCTGAATTGTTGGTCTCCGTTGTCAATTTTTGCGTATCTTCTCGCCTTACTCGCAGTCATACATTACCTGCATATGTAACGCTCAGATTATCAATTATATCTTTTCTTGCACTTCAGGCTGGCATCATTGTACAATAGTTTATTGTCAGATGTTGATATTTTTGACTCTGAAAATCATTTTAAAAACAAGTTAAAGTCTGAAAATATGGTTCATGTTATATGTACATAAATATATTTTTGTATTTTTTATTTTGTAAAATGGACATTGATTTGTATCTGAAACATTTGTAAATAAATAAATAAATAAATGCCATCATTTGACTGAAAATCGCCTATTTGCAACAACTTTCTTTTCATTTTTCATATCTTTATTCATAATAAAGATTGCCTATGATACTGGACTTTTGATACACCCAGTATATCAATGTATATATATATATATATATAGATAGATAGATAGATAGATAGATAGATAGATAGATAGATAGATATAGATACAGATAGATATAGATATATATATAGATATAGATATAGATATATATAGATATAGATATATAGATAGATAAACAGGCTAGTTTCCCATATAAAAGCACTTTCTACCCACAAACCTACAACTCCCTTTATTTTAATTTCATCTCTGAACAGGATAAACATTGTTTTTCCATCCAGTTGCACAAGGTTTATGATCGAGCGTCAGCAATATTTTTCTCTACTTTCCTTGAAGTTCTATCTAACGCATTGTGACTCTAGAGACAAAGTCTGGCCCAGAAAACAAAGGTGAGACTAATCGTCGTGAGTGGCTGCTTTTGATGAGCAAACAGAGACGTCACCTTCATTCTCGCCACGTATGGAGTAAAGCAGAGGCACCGGCAAAGAAAGAAGAAGATAAAGGAAATTGTACTCCAAGGTAGGAAAACGAGAAAAAGGGACAGCATAGACTCTGCATATTGATTACATATGGCGACCATCTCCCAAAGGATCAAGTAGGTCACTTCACTATTAGAAGTGTCAAGGGAAGGCTCAAGTTCTTATTCGGAGACACGAGTGCTCCAGAAGGTTATTTCGTATTCACAATGCATGATAACCGTAACTTTGAAAGAGATGCCCAATCTTATATTATCGATCTTCAAAGTCTTTGGTACGATTGTAACACGAAGGTGTAATCTCATAGTGAACATCTGAGTAATGAAGTGATGATTACTCAGCTACGTGAAATCCATAATCCTAAATTTATTCTTTCCTTCCTAATCTCTATTGTAGACATTTACAACTGACTGATATATGACGTAAAAGTCTACAATCAGATAAATAGCAGAGCGAAACATTGCGAACAAAGGTGGAGGGGAGAGGGAGGGAAAAGTGAGAGAATGGAACAACAGTTTTTGGTAGTAATGCATGTATAATAGTTTTGGGTTCACGAGTCATCCGTATTTGGATCTGGATCAGAGGATCCGTAACTCTGGCTCTTGTAACTCGAGAATATCATTCAATTGTTAATCTAAACTTCCCTCATAGACACCAAAAGATTGACATCCTTGATAAAGGTCAAAAATACTGTGGAGAGTGATTAGCTTAGACTTTTTAAATTTATTTCATAGCAGGATCTCTTTTATCACACTCTCATGCCAACAACTCACATATGTAATATCCGTTTGGTATTAAGCTTTTTGATTTAAAATACTTGTCGCCTACACTTGTGAAAATTTGTGTGTGCGTATTCTTCATTTTAATTGTTTGAATCTTGTTGTTGTATTTGAATATTTCTTGTATTTCAATAAGCAGACTTGGTTCTATTTCTTTTGTATCTCAATATTCAGTTTTTTTTTTTTTTTTTTTTTTTGTATATGAATGTTTCTTGTATATCAATAATCAGCTTTTGTTCTATTTGAATATTCTTTGTATTGCAATATGCAAGCTTTTGTTATAATTAAGTTGTTGTTTCTTCTATTTCAATCTAAGTCTTTGTTGTATTTGAATATTTCTTGTATTGCTGTGTGCATTTTTGTTGTATATGAATGTTTCTTTTATTTCAATATGCAGTTTTTATTGTATTTGAATATTTGTTGTATTTAATATTCAGTTCTTGTTCTATTTAATTTTTTCTTGTATTTCAATATGTAGTTTTTGTTCTATTTGAATATTTCTTGTGTTTTAATATACATTTTTTGTTGTATTTTAATATTTCTTCTATTTTAATATTCACTTTTTGTTATATTTGAATGTTTCTTGTATTTCAATATGTAGTTTTATTGTATTTGAATGTATTTTTTGTATTTCAATATGTAGGTTTATTGTATTTGAATATATTTTTTGTATTTCAATATGAAGCTTTTGTTCTATTTGAATGTTTCTTGTATTTGAATATGCATTTTTTGTTCTATTTGAATGTTTCTTATATTCAACATATAGTTTTTATTGTATTTGAAAGTTTCTTGTATTTCAATATGTAGTTTTATTGTATTTGAATGCATTTTTTGTATTTCAATATGTAGTTTTTGTTCTATTTGAATGTTTCTTGTATTTGAATATGCATTTTTGTTCTGTTTGAATGTGCCTTGTATTTGAATATGCACTTTTTGTTCTATTTGAATGTTTGTTGTACTCAACATATGGTTTTTGTTGCATTTGAATGTTTCTTATATTTCAATATGTAGTTTTATTGTATTTGAATGTATTTTTTTGTATTTCTATATATAGTTTTTGTTCTATTTGAATGTTTCTTGTATTTGAATATGCACTTTTTGTTCTATTTGAATGCTTCTTGTATTCATATGGTTTTTGTTGTATTTGATTTTTTTTTTTTGTATTTCAATATGCAGTTCTTCATCAGTTTAAATACATTTTAATTTCAATTGCTTTCTTAATGATTATTTAATACACAATAGTTAAACATTTTATATTGTATGTTGTACTGTGATTGGCAATAATTATGGACAGAAATAATGTCCGTCAAAAATGATATTTTAAGCTAATAGTTTCTAATTATACTTATCTTTTTCATCTCCACCCGCTACCCTCAGATTGAGAAATCCTGATTGCATAACAGAAATTTTGGTACCTACTACAGCTAACAAAATACTTTTCTACAATTTAATGAGGAAAGTTTTTATTTAATTTTGTTCACATAAATTTTCCACTTTTATATTTTTGTTCCTCGTTTTTATTTGTTCCCTACTAAAAAAGAAAGAAGAAAGGAAAACAAAAGAAACGTAATATAGAACTAAATCAATTTTGTTCTTCCATTTATTACTGGCACCTGGGTTCTCCATAGGACATTGCCCTTGTGACCCGGTGATGGAAAGATAAAAATAGAAAAAAAGTTTCCGCATACCTTACTAGTTCGTTGCTTCTACCCTGAATGCCGGCTTATTTCTTTTCCTCGGAGTAACATCATAGCAACCGTCACCCTGACTTATCTTATTTTAGCAGGTGTTGTTGAAGACAGCCTTTGGGGTAAAGGATGGCACAGGAGTATCTAAAGGGTAAATGCGTCTGTCAGCACTTACAGCGCAGAAAAGCGGGTTACCATGCCAAACTTTTTATCCACCTCCAGTCCGCCATTTCACGCTCCCGCTCGTTTCTTGGGAATATAAACAAAACAGAAAAAAAGTTCTTTCCAGCAGAGATGAATGACCTGGTAACTAATGGATTTCATGTTATTTTCAGCTCTACGATTAATCTCATAAAAATTTCCTATGGCGTCCCAAAGACATTTTGAAATTATTATGCTCTTTCCTTCTTTAAGAGGTCCTATCACGACGAAATTAAAATACTGACTAATTTTACAGTAATTATGTGATATCTTCAAAGAGATAAAAGATAATTGAAAAGTGGAACAAGAGCACCCTAGACAATATTATTTTACATAAGATACGCTTAGACAATATCACGACTCACTTATCTGCTTTCGATTTCCAGCCATTTAGAAGATCGTCATTTATTTTCGCGATTCTAAAGGGCTGGAAACGGAAAGCTACTAGGTGACTTGTGATATTGATACCTCACGCAAAACAATATTGTCTAGCGCGCTGCTGTTCTACATTTCGATTATCTTTTATCTATTTGAAGATATCACATAATTACTGTAAAATAGCGGTATTTTATTTTTACAGTGATAGACCTCTTAGTTTTGTGTTATTACTTGAATAGATAGATGGTTGAAAGTTGACAAGTTTGGTTTGTATCGTTAAATTAATCGTGATGGTGAAGGCTATTGAAACGCCATTTTAATTACATGTTTAAACAAAACTATGAGACGAAGGTTTCTGGGTAACAAAGAGCGAACTCAACAACAGCTACGTGCAATTAACGCTCTGAAATTACGATATTTGAGGTGTTCAAGTAATAGTGCAAAACCGCTCTGTGACAAAATGTAATCTTTCAGTTTAACGTACCACGAGTGTGCCCTTTAGGCTAAGGGAGACGGATGATTAAAGCAAGTGAATGGTGACGGGAGATTTGGTGGGATGAGAAAGTGTAAGGAAACGGGAATGTCCAGAAAAAACACGGACATGAGGTTGTTCACCAAAACTTTACATCGCTGGGATCGAAGCAGGGACCCCACGCATCGGAGGTAAGCACTCTACTACTTGTTTTAAAGTTAACTAATTTACCGAACTTGACTCATTAACTTAATTACCTAATTATCATTATGTTTTACTTCATTTGTACTTTCTTTCATTAACGTATGATGACAGGCACACGAATGCAGGAACATCGAGGACAGTTAAAATTCCAAAGGCTCTTCCACCGAGGAATTGAACCTGATACCACGTACACAAAAGGCGCAGGCGCTAGCCACTAGACCAGCCAGGAGGACTAACTGAGCCACTTTGCCCCCCTGCTCTGTGACAGTCAGTTCTCGTATTTATATTCAATTTCGTCCGATTCAGTTTCAATTTCGTCCGATAGATGTCAACTACTGGAGTAGGTTTGCTGACATCTAACGGTGAAATATGTACATATACCACCTTTGCTTCAATAGTAGAAAAATGGAATATAAATAGCTTCAGTTAAAGTCACCGTCACCCTTATGATGGGAACGTATTGTCTCCGCATTAACGAGCTCGACCGAGATAAGTATTCTAGATATATTGCAGAAAAGAGAACTAAAAAAATCGCTCTCGTTCAATAGTAGTCGTGAGAGTTAATGGATGCACATAAGTCACCGTTATGCGTTAAGTTGTTAACGGACTGTCCCCGTTAAAAATTCCAGCGAGACATTCACTTTAGCTAGTTATTCAAAAAACAAAAAACAAAATTCAAAACTTTGCTTTTTGTTCAAGAGTTATTGTGTGAACTAAATAACGTGCGTAAATTACCGTTACTCGTCCTATTGACTCCATGAACGAATCAGTCGACATAATCACTTCAGCTATGTATTACCACAAATAGAATTCAAAAATTCGCTTTTGTTCAAAACTTATCGAGTGAACTAGCAGACGGAAGTAAGTCGGCATTACTTCTTAAGATGCTAACGGATTCAATCCATTAACGAACTAACCCTCCGTTTGAGATATCATGTGGGGTAACGACCGTACGGACGTACTAATATTACAATTATTCAAATTAAGTCTTGTGATCTTAATAAATTGATAAATATTTTGATTTAGATAAATATTTTCTGGAACCAACCCATTGTTGAACACTCTCTTACTACCCGGAACGCCTCAATATTGCAAAACCCTGCCATATTTACAAACACCATGTGCTTCTCCATAATGATCACATGAGACAAATGCCGTCTCATGTGATCATTAATCTCCATTCTCCATAATAGGAGAGACAAATGCCACCTCCGAAGAAATACGAGGAGGATACGAAGACTCACGAAGAGACAGCTGAAATCCCTCGACAGGCTCCGCCTCCAAAATCGGCTATAAAAGAGCATGTCAAGAGACAGAAGACATCAGTTCCCGCTGATCAATTCTTATATTTCTTTCCAAGTTGCTCTGGGCGGAAGAGACTCCCTAAACCTACCAATCTCTGCGCTGCACTGGGTAGAAGACACTAACCCAGCTCTGCGCTGCTCTAGGTAGGAGGTTCCTTTCCGATCTCCGCGCTGCACTGGATAAGAGATTCCAATCAACAGTCAATCACAAGACCTCCGCGCTGCTCTGGGGAAGAGATTGCAATCAATCGTCAATTACAAGACCACCGTGCTGCTCTGGGCAAGCGATTCCAATCAACCGTCAATCGCAAGACCTCCGCGCTGCTCAGGACAGGAGGTCCAAACTCATAGATAAAGGATTATGGTTAGAGATACCTACTTATTTGTAGTACAGTGTACATAAACTTGTACAGAAATTTTTATAATAAAAAGGTGAGGTGAAAGAAAACACGTATACCTCTTTTCTATCATACATTACAATATTCAACCACCTTGGAAGAATTCAGAATTCCCAAAATAATTGTAGGCTTGTAGAATGTGTGTCCTGTTGAAACAAGTAATTAAGTATGAGTACAGAGAAAAATGCCTGGTACTTTCGTTATTTATTGGCGGCCTTATGAATTTTAAGGACATCTTATCCTCTGTACTTTGTAGCTAAGCTTTGGATTACGAATTAGGAAAACTGATAGTACGGATAGAGAACTAGCATTTTACGGAATGAATGAAAACTCTAAACTTCTTAGAAGATATGAGTTAACTTATGGAAACGCGAATATCTCTGTAACGGCTTGTAATGAAATTGGAGTCACTGTGAACACAAAAAGCCGAGTAAATAGACCGCTTAGCTGAAAGGTCGTCCTGTGATTGTTACTGGAAAATTTACATCGTTCGAGTTCCAGAGCTTTGATTTTAAACTATATACCACAGAAAGATATCCATTTCGCAATAGCCCGATACTAATCTACCAGCCTGTTCAGCTCCTTCGTGCATATACGGTAACTGTTATCAATACTAAATGAAAAAAATGACCTGTTATTAGAAGTAAGCAACATTATATACCCGGAAAACATCTATTTATTACCCGTAAAATACCAACCAACTACGAAGGGGGACCCAAAAGAAACCGGATTGCTAGAACGCTGCCGTTCCTAGGCGTAGCAGAGAGCTCTCCTGCTAGGTGGGTCTAGTAGAGAACTTCCCAAATCAGTTGGCCAAGCGGCGTCTGCGTAAGAGGTTAACGATTGATCGTATTATTGTTTTTCTCAACTATTCTCGTTTTCCGCCTGCTAAATCGTTATGGCAGATTCAAAGAAATAAGGAGTGTGTTTGCTACCTACTTGGAAAATCGAAAACGAAAACTTACCAAATGCTTCAACAGGCTTTCAAGAAGGATACTCGCATGAACCGCAAACAATTTTTTGAGTGGTTTGGGCGCTTTAAGTGTGGTGAGATGAGTGTTGAAGATCATGTTCGTTCTGGGTGCATGTCGAAACGACTAAAACATCGAACAAATCTGCCAGAAAATCAGCGAGGATGGTCGTTTCATGATCGATGATATTTCAAAACAGGCAGGAGTGAGTTGGAGCTCGTGCCAGCGGGAGGTTTTGCAAATGAGATGTTGCCGCTAAGTTTGTTTCTCGCCTGCTCACGCAGGATCAAATCATTCGTCTGAATTTGAGCCATGACTTGAAAAATAAGATCCAAACTTTTTGACCAACATGATGACATTTTCCGGAAATTAAACAAAATCTAAAAGGAAAATGTTTTGATGGTGTAAAAAGAACTTCGCAGAGCGGGCATTGGACGATATAAAAGTTCCAGAGTTCCAGAGGTGCTTCAAACAGTGGGAAAGAAGATGGGAGAAATAAATCACATTTAATGGAGAGTACCTTGAAGGAGACTGAAAGAATTTTGTAAAAAATGTAATAATTCGTTTTAGAACGAAAGTCCGGCTTCTTTCGGGTCCTCCCTCGTATAGTATACTAATACCAGAACAGTCTGTTCACTGTGTTTTCTGATCAATACATTTTAATCACAAATTCAGCTAATTCAAGCGTTGACTCCATACATATTTATTTCAACATCAATAATAGTGCACCGCATATTCCCGGTATGCAAAAGTACCACTTGTCTAATAATTTACACGTCATGACAAATATACACTCCAACAGCGTACATATCTCCGGTGCAGAAGACCCAGATTCGATTCTCGGTGGGAGCTCATGTGATACTATTTCCACGTTATACTTAGGACCACGTCTCTTATACCCTCGCTGCTGAAAGGGACGCTAAAGTCTAATTCATCCACTCATCAACCAGTTCTACCTAAGAATAAAAGTAACACCCTTACAAAATGAAAGGAAACCTTTGAGAATAACGTGGAACGTTACACGTCATGCACTATAGCCTAAGGGAGGCGATGAGTTAGACAAGTAAGTCATGATAGAAGAATTGGTGGAATGAGAATGTGGAGGAAAGGGAAGTGCCCCGAGAAAACCCACGGACACGATATTGTTCACCACAATATTCCTTGGCCGGAGATCGAACCAGGGTCCGCACGCACCAGATAAGCACTCTACCACTGATCCACCGTGGAAACATCTCTAGGGATTAACCACCTACCGGCATAAGCAATGTGACACCAGCGTTTTAAGGCAAGCTAACCTCTCCTTTCTGTTGTCAAAAGCGTTCAAACACCCAGTGTACCCCATGTACCTGATGGACTACAACTCGGCAGAATGGGCATATAGCTTAAAGTGGGACTCTAACCACACGAACTCCTGCCGGAAATCGAAAACCCGTGTCTCTCTAGTTAAAAGCCCGCAAGGTAATTATATAGCCACGAAGGGAGGCCGGTCAAAGCGAACGGGAACACGGTGGCTCAGTAATAAAGCTCTTACCTCTGGTGCGTGGGGCCCCTGCTTCGATTCCCGTCCACGTAAGTTTGTGGTTCACAACATCGTGTCCGTGGGTTTTCTCGGATTACTCCCATTTCCTCCCACATTCCCATTCAATCAATCATTCCAACATCATTCACTTGCTTTAATCATCGTCACGTTTGGACCAAAGGAAATAAACGTGGGATATTAAACGGAAAGATTTCATTTCCTTTCACTTCTGGTCAAAGCGAGTTATTAGAACAGACAAAGTAACAGAACAAGAGAAAAGGAATAAAACAAAACAATAATGAGACAGGAGAAAAACAAATACAGTAGAACGTCGATAATCCGAACATCAAAAATTCGAAACGTCAAAAATCCGAACACTGTCCCTAGAACCTTTTTACTTTTAGTCTTAGCGCTAGCGATAAACAAACAATAGTATTGTCCGTCGGCGTTGACTGAAGTCAGTGTTTTTACAAAAGCACATGTAATTTTGTCATACATATTTTTTTATTTTTATTTTCCCTTAGGCCTATACAAGTTAAGTTTTAAAGTGTGAGTTACAGAAACAGTGTAATTTAGTGTACGAGTAGGTTCTTCAGAAACATTAAATGTAAGTAGCCTTACGTACAGTATTGTAATTACTGTATGTGCTGTATAACCACTGTATCGATAAAACATCATACCGTACAGTATATTTAAGCCGAAATGGAATTTTTTGGTCATTTTCGAAAATCCGAACAATTTGAAAATCCGAACTACCTGTGGTCCCAATTAGTTCAGATTTTCGACTTCCAAAAAAAAAAAAAAAAAAAAAAATAACCTGATTTAATATTTTATTAATAGATCTTTTTCTCTTTTCAAGTTTTTAATTCATTTTAGGGTCCTTTCCTGTGTTCGTTTATTCTTTGTTTGTCTACTTGTGTATTTTGTATAAAAATAAAGAAAGAAAAGGAAAAAGTAGAAAACAGGTCTTGATTAAAATAAGTAGATACGATCCTCACAAAAAATAGTGTCTTACCTCAAGCTGTTGAGTATCAAAAGCTAAGAGAAGAGAGAGATAAAGAACGAAATAAAAGAAAAGTAATAAAGGGCACTAAGGACACGGGCCAGTTGTGGCTACCATAAATAACACCGTAAGAAATCGTAAGTAGAAACCATAAAAAAAAAAATAAAATAAAAGTTGAGAATGCTCCAAGAGAATTGCCAGAACAAACTAAAAAAGAATTATTTTTTCTTATTTCAAATAAATATGAAATATTATTATTATTATTATGATTAAAATAACAATGATTATTAAAAAACTGTTATAATGAAAATTTAAAATGAAACAGTAAATATCTATTCTTCGGTATTTTGTTCCCATAATGTTCGGCAGGTAGTACTAAATCTTCAGCTTTCAAAGGCTCCAACCTGTCATGTTATGTTACTGTCTTGTACGGTACAGCATTCATGCCGTAATTTTTCATATAAACTTATGGACTGTGAGCTGTCTCTCCATACTCCTTGCTCGGTTGCTACATAAATTGATGCACCAATGATGTCTGTTTTTACTCCTAATCTCCCTTCTTCGCAATTACAGAGGAAAGACAACTTCTAGCTCTTTACTAGTGGGTAACGTTCCCATTATAGCCGACACGTTCCCACGTTGAATGGCTATGCTTATGCGTTGAATCAGGAAACTTTTTGCTCGATTATCTCCTGATTTAATCGCTAGACGGTGGCTGATTTCTTTTATAGATTTGAGGCCTCCTTCTTCCCAAGAACCGCTAGACTCAATTGCTATTGCAACAAAGCAATAGTTATCGAGTATATTGATATATTTATTCCTTTTTTCTTTCGCTCTTCGAGCAGCTACGAGTCCAGCTTGTACTGAGGCATATTGTAGGTTGGAGGGGGCATAGGTGTCTGAACATGTGAAGTCCCAAATCAATGCCTTTCCTTTCTTCCAAGGTATTAATGTCATACTATCGGGTCTTTTTCCGTCAGATCGGCTGCATCCAATCGGTTCCCTCACTGCTGGGACTCCTGCTGATATTAATGCTCTTAATATTATATCATTTACACTTGAATGACGTGGGTGTCTGCCTGCGCTGCTTTTGCACGAGAAACCGTGTAATCCTTTATTTATCTACAAAGGTGTTACAAATGAGGCAGTGGTGTGGTTCGCATATATCTGCTCCCAACCGTAGTGCAACTGATACTCGGAAGCTCTCATTGGATAGGTGTAGGCCCAGAGATGGTGATGGTAGAGCTTGAAGCCATGCTCCGTTTTCTGGGGACATGACAGCTAAAAGTCTGTCTTTATCTTCGATGTTATTTGTAGTCTGCAATAAAGAAACTGCCTGGCAATTAACAATGGGCTCGTCCCAAGCCGACTGATTGTTACGATTTTCGAGAGTCGGAGGGTCTAACCCAACTAAATTTGTTCATTTAGCTATGCAGTCCATCACATCTAGATTGGTGATTTCGTCGTTATCCCATTGAAGAAGAGAACTAACTATTTGACTTGTACCGTAGAAAGACGCTAAAAAAGACGGAATAGCCATATCTGTGGCGCGACGGATTCCAAGGCCTCCATTTTTGACTGGTAAAGAAGCTTGTATTTTTCTTATTAACTTCTACAGGCTTTATACTAATTGTTCTAGGTACTTTATTATTACATTTATTAAACAATTCTTGTAATATAGCTATTGATTTATAATTTTCTTGAGTACTGAATTTTTTCCACATGTTTTGTTTAAGAGTTATGTTAAAATGTTCTACAAAATGTTGTTTTACGAAGACACATGCTCAAAATGAAGGGCTCAAAATTGGAAAAATTCGCAAAATATCATCTCCCTATGATTTACGGTTCCCGAAATATGGCTCCTTAAATCTCCCGAAATCCGAACTTTTTGGGCCAATTTCTGGGGAACGATGGCCAGTTTACCAGCGGCCACTGGTTCCTATTTGGTACCAAACTCTTCACCATCCTCTTTGCTATAGATCAACACCAATATCATCTCTCTATGACTTTCGGTTTCTGAGATATGGATCGGTAAATCTCCCGAAATCAGAAATTTTTTGGCCTATATCTGAGGAACGGTGGCCAGTGTCCACTGGTTACTATTTGGTACCAAAATGTTCACTATCCTCTCACGTGTTGATCAACACCAATATCATCTCTCTACGACTTACAGTTCCTGAGATACGATTCCGTAAATTTCCCGAAATCCTAACTTTTTGGCCAATATCTCGGGAACGGTAAGAGTGACGCGAAAAATTCCAGCATTATTTTCAGATATTTTTTGATGCTCTGTCAAATGGAGGGCTCAATCACACACACACACACACACACAAAAAATTCAGTAATGAACTTTTTAAGTTCGTTGAAAATCAGACAATGTCAGTTTAATTCAAGACGAAGAACTTGAGGCCGGAACCCGAACCACAGTAGTAACTCTATGTTCTCCCACCAAGAATTGATCTTAGGACCTCGTGCAGAAAGGCATGTACTTTAGTTTGTAGGCTAAGAGGAAGGACATTATTATTATTATTATTATTATTATTATTATTATTATTATTATTATTATTATTATTATTATTATTATTAAATAAAAGAAACAAAATTGTTACTGGGAAACTTGATATCAACCAATGAAATAGCTTCTCCTTACCTCTAACCTTTCCCTTAATATATACGTTACGTATACATCAAATTGGAGATTAATTCACTTTGTGCACGCTTGCAAAATTGGGAATAAATTAGTTTGTGTCCGGGCATTGCCATTGTGTAATCAAGTAAACACCAAAGTAATTACCAGCTTTAACATACACAAACCTCTACGAAGGACGCAAGAAAGAGAGAGATAAAAAAAAGAAAACGGCGTCTGTACCATCGGCCTTCAAAAGAGGAAGAAGAAAAAAGAGACTATGTCTGGGAATTTGTAATTAAAAGACATACAAAAAAAGGGGCGAAGACCCAAGTTCGTTGCTACCGTACTATTACGTACTGCGGCCTTCAATTAAAACGAAAGAAGAAGAAAATTCAGAATACATTTTGCTGAAGATCTAGTAAAAGGGACCTGCTGGAATAGAACGCAATCAGAGGAAAATTTAATCGAAAGGATTTCGCAGGAAACAGTGGTCGTCGTGCTGGAAAAATAATGTCATTCGAAGAAGTCAAGGACAACGTGTAAAAGGACTGTTTACAATAATCTTAAGTTCAGGAGGTTGTCTTGATTAGGTAAACATGAGTTGCGGTTCGTGCAAGAGACCGCACGCTATACAACAAGAGCAGATTATGAAACTTCAAAGAAGAAAAGGAGGTGAAAACTGGAATGAGAAAACTGGGGGAAAAATACTGGATTCGTTTCCTTTCTTGCTTTCGTTTTGTTCCTAAACCAAGCTGGCGTAATATAAGGTTACAAGGTAAAGGGGTCAATGTCCTAGCAAGGGCTCACACCACGCAACGCACTGGGGCATCATGGTCTTTCACACCCCAGAGAGTAGTAGTACGCAATGGTTGAAGGTAGAAAGGGCTGTGATATTGATTATTGCGCAATACGCATAGAAGCTACGTTACTATTCGTCCTTTGCAAGGTGAAAAAAATGTTTCCTCCCTGTGTCCAATAAAATGTGCGCTTCCATCCCTCTTCCACAGTTTCACCTTTTGTCTTCTTCGCTTTTTAGTCTGTGCGTGTGTATGTGTGTGCGTTTTCATTTTGGGACCTTTTCAGCGGATGAACACTCATTAGTCCAGGCCTTTATGTAGGTCAAAGACCTCTCCCCCATCGCAATTAGCTCAAATACAGTTTCGATATAATTGGAGCCTAAAGACCTTCATAGAGATAAAATAAAAGACTATACGGATGAATAACCAACTCGTTGCACCAAGCTCAAAATCAGATTCATGCTTTAACACTTTCGTTCTTAAGGTTAACATAGCAAAATCCAACTTCCTGCCAGTTAAGTGCATTTTTAGAAAATGTGTGTTAGGTAATAAAAGGAATTAGGTACGCGTGTGAAATACAGGAAAATTATTAAGTCTTTAAACATTCTATTTTAAGATGATTACAACATTTTGTCGGTATTGTTGAATGGAATTACCACAATATTAGCGAGCTACAATCAAGCTTCATCTGTTTGAGTGTTACAAAAGGAAATGTTGATATTCGGACCCAAGACAGATGGGAATGTGGAATGGTGGAATCTTCATAATGAGAAAATAAATAATTTATACAGTTTAACAAACATTGTTAGGGTCATCAAGTCGAGGAGGCTCAGGTGGGCAGATTTTGTAGCCAGAATGTACAAAAGTAGAAACGCTTTTAAAATTTTAAGTGGAAACCCCATTGAAAAAAAAAAAAAAAAAAAAGAACCTTGGACAGACCATTGCGAAATCCAAAAGCGATTATTATGTATTCTTTTTCAAATAACAGCTTTTTTCAAGAGGCTTATTTAGGACTTTTGTTAAACTTGACAAAACTACTTATGTATGCTTTCAGATCCACTTGGAGAAAAGTTATGAAAATTTGTTATTATTTACAACTTTCCATACTATCAATTAGAAATGAAATTTCAATACATTAGAAACAATGCGCTTTTAAAATCTTCTAAATGGGTGACAACCAGTGACGTAACTATGGTGGAGCAAACGGGGCTTATGTCCCGGGCGATAGATTGGAAGGGCACAAAATTAGGCAAATATTTGAGGGAACGTTTTGGTTTGGTTGGTCAGGGAGTGATACGGCGAATTCTTGCCTCGGGCGACAACTAGCTTAGTTACTTCGCTGGTGACAGCATTAATTTCCAGTAATAGTTGTAAACTTTTGTAATTTTATTCTGTATGTGGATACAAGTATAGCATTTTAATTTCGATTCTTTTACAGAAATTTTTTTTTCTGAAATGTAACGGAAATTCAGAAGATGCCTTCTTTGTGAATTTCTCAATATTGATCGATGGAGATGTTTAATGTTTATATTTAAATTCCAAAATATAGTTTGGCTGCTACATATATTTGAAATTATGGTAATTACGTAATTTCTTAATGAATGATAGTTCTGAATTTAAGGTAACTTATTACTAATTAAGATATTAAAAATACACTAACACACATACACACACACATGTCTCTCTCTCTCTCTATATATATATATATATATATATATATATATATATATATATATATATATATATATATATATATATATATAATGTGTGTGTAAATATTTTGTATGTGTGTAGATAGATACAAATATCATACAACTAGATCCTATGCACAAAAAATAATCCTGGTGGTACAACTAGTTGATAAAGAAATAATTCCTTCAAATTGAAAGCATTTCATGTCGCAGGAAAGGAAAAATCACTGGTCGGGTTAAATTTTGACCCCCTAAGCTTGTATTCTACAACTGCTTCGACAATTTTATTATTTCCCTTTTTACCTTCATTTTTAATTCTTCTGTTTAATTCTTTTTGGTAGAACAGCATGATTAACTAAGGAAACTCATCACCATCAAAACACCGAACACGTATTTCAGACTTTGACCATTTCTGAATTTGAAAACTCCCCTGCGTTTACTATAAGTCATTACTTGGTACCTTGTATTTCACATCATCAATAACAAATCATATTTAATAACCTTGTTTAAGTTAGAAGTGCAAACTTGTTGTGACTCCTACTGAAACGTTTGCGTGGCGAGCGGAGCAAGCAACAATATATATATATATATATATATATATATATATATATATATATATATATATATAAATATATATAACTATTTCTTTGCAATCGACAACAATATTGATTTAATGGGGTGCCAATACGTATTCGGGACGATGCGTCGTTTACTCATTTCCAACAGTTTTTCCTTCTTCTTGTTCGTTCGGCTCCGCGGCTAACGGTCCCTCCTTCGGTGCGAGCGGTCCCGGGTTCGATTCCCGGTGGGGCCACTCGGTCGAAAAAGTGTACAACGCTTTTTCAGGCCAGCCACCCTGAATGAGGTTTTCCTCGGTTTTCCTCATTCACACCAGGCAAATACCGGGGTGGTACCTAACTTATAGGTCCCAGGTCGCTTCCTTCCTTCTTTCCGCAATCCTTTCTTCCTTCCCTTTCCTCGGATAGTGTGTTTGCCGAGGAACGTCATCCCTCAAAACGGGCCTTAGATGCCGAAAGCCCAAAAATCTAAAATCCTAAATCCTCGCTCCCCTCGCCCTAGCTACAGTTCTGCAGATCTCACAGAAATAGGAATACAAAGTGGAATCTGGATCCAGTTAGCCAAGGACAGAAATCAATGGAGAGCTTTAGTAAAGGCGGCAATGAACCTCCGGGTTCGGTAGGCCATAGAGTTGATTTGTCAATTAGATAGATATCAATATCGAACAATCTTGGTCAAAGAAGCTGACTTTCGTCTCCTTTAAAGGAGAATTAAGCTCAAATGAACCATTATTTTAAAATTCAGTGTATATAGGCTATTGGCCTTAGATTCTAGCATTTCACTTCCACTTTATTCAGTGTTAAAATTTCTATTGCAAAGTGGATTAATCATTTTAAAAAATGAAAATGGTATCTTTTAGTTAAACCTCCAACCATTATGCTCTTTATGCTAAGAGAGACGGATATTAAAGGTAAATGAATGATAGTGGAAGATTTGATAGAATGAAAATATGGGAGGAAATGGGCGTACACCGAGAAAACCCCACGGACCCGATGCTGTTCACCACAAGTTTACTTGGCCAGAGATCAAACAAGGACTCCCACGCACCTGAGATAAGCACTCTACCATAAAGCCATCGTAGCCCATTCCACCAAATGAAGACTTGTGAAATTTTCACAATTGAAGGGTTTGGTGCAAGAAGAAGGCAGCTCCACTTTGTGCCGCTATTGAGTTGCACACCCTATCACATACAAAAAAAAAAAAAAAAAAAAAAAAAAGCGCTTCGTTTGGTACAAGAATGAGGCAGCTCCACCCGCTAGTTCCAAAGAAATGCGGCAGATGGAGCTGCCTGTACTCCGAGTTTGCGTGAAAACTGAATTTTTAAAACTTTTTTTTTTAATTTCTTACAGACTGGAAAAAGTGGAGCTGCCTTCTTCTTGCACCAAACACTTCAATTTATATTTGAAACCGGAAATGATAGTAGATTTCTACCGCTTCTCTAGTTTCAATAGAGAGATTACGGTAAAGATAGAGTACGTTCTTGGGACTCCTAATTTGGTTACAGAAACTTCTCCTCGCTATGTGTACTAAGGTTTTAATACTATGGCAATCGAAGTTAAAACCGGAAGTGTCTGATTTCTGCCATTTTCGATTTAAATAGAGAATTAAGAGAGAGGATAGCATCTATCCTTAGAATGCAAAATCGATTTCAAGAACCGCTTCTTGCTATCTATTAGCGTTTGTGGTCTATGTAGATCAACATTGAAACCGGAAATTGTAATAAATTACTATCACCTCTGGTTTTTGTAGAGACTTAAACATAGAGATGAAACATATTCTTGCTTAATTTATTGGAGAAAACTAGTTTTCGCTATCTATTACCGTTTATCCTGTATAGTGATCAACATAAAACCGGAAACTGTTAATTTATATCACTTCCGGTTTGGATACCTCCGTCAATTAACCCAATTTCTAATCTTTGACCATCTACACTCTAACCGAAATTGATTGTAATCCATGCATTAGCTCTTTAGGGTTTTATCTCCAGAATGGACAGGATAAACATACTCGTATAAAGAAGTCTTTATGGACGGATAGGGTAACTATACTCGTATACAAGAGTCTTTATAGACGGACAGGGTAAATACCAGTGGCGGTTTCTCTTAATGTTTGCATGTTTGTACAAACCTCCTTTCAATATTTTCATTTTTTATTTGTGCTAAATCACTTTTCATTCTATTGTCAACATCATCTTTTCTTAAACAAGTGCGTTTGAAACGGGGCTGGCTAGTTGCTTTCTGCTTGAGAGTTTGCCAAACTCCCCAGCTTTAACAGCTTCTGGGCCATTGCGGGGGTTGCGCAGTAAGAGGGGGTTATCACGCCATGCACTGCCTCATAAGGATCCATATGCTTCTGCACATCTTTTGCAAACAAATCTACCAAACAAAAACAGCCTTTCCAAAACATAACGCTTTGGAACTGGATCTTCACCACCGTCCCTCCCCCTGCAGTATTGATTGACACTGTTCTTGCCTGAAGGGGAAGTCTGTTCTTTTGTGACAATGTTGCGTACCGTAACCAAATCGCTACAGCGGAAAAAAAAAAAACTTCGCTTTGCCTAAATGCGAGATTGCCAAGTGGTCATAACTATTAGTTCTGTCAACCAAGTAAGGTCAAGGCAGCTATGAAGACAGTAAAGGTGACCCCGTGAAGAGTGAAGACAAATTGAGGGTGTCGATATTTAATACACTCGTATCTGAATAAGTAGAAAATTGGCAGCATAGATAGAATGTTTTCCTTTTCATGTGTGCATGGGTGAATGAGAAAATTGGAGAACAGTTTTTAGAGAAAGGGCGTTAATTGGGGAAGGGGGGAGATTTTAAAGCCAGTAGCGGAATTTGTAGTGTTGTTTGTGTGTGTGTGTGTGTGTGTGTGTGTGTGTGTGTGTGTGTGTGTGTGTGTGTGTGTGTGTGTGTGTGTGTCTGTCTGTCTGTCTTTGTTGTTCATTGGAATATTGTTACTGTGATTACATAATTATCTGTGTGTTCTGTCCCTGATATACGTGAACTAGCAATGCAGTAGCAATGAATTCTGTAACGTCTCTGTTGAATTACCCGTTTTCGAAAAGAACCTCAGAAGCAAACCTACTTGTGAAAGACATCGGAAGACCAATTCCGACTCTCAATATAACTCAAGTAATTAGAAGTCAGAAACGAACATTTACAAGGAAGTTTACTCTCAACTTGTCGAACAGCATAAGTGGTTATGTGAATGTGAAATTAAAAATGCTTTGGTTTGTTTTCCCTGTTTGTTGTTCGGGGCGGAGGAAGATGCATGGAGTAAAAAAAAAGGTGCGGATATCCAGCATCTGCACGACAAAAAAAAAAAAAAATCGTCAGGTCATATAAGACACGTTATAGGCGGTCCATTGAGAATCACAATCAAAAAGCGAAAATGAAATGAAATAAAATCTTTATGTTTTACGTCCCACGGTTATGCCGGTTAGGCTAAAGGAGACGGTGATGATGAGAGACGAGTGAAATGGTGGAATGAAGAAAGTGGGAGGAAACGGGAGAACCCCGAGAAAACCCACGAGCACGGTATTTGTCCACCACAAAGTCCACACGACGCGAACTGGAATCGAACCAGGGACCCCAAGCACCGGAGGTGAATAATCTACCACTGAGCCCGAAATGTTACTTACTATAGAATTTTCACATTTTCAGACAAAGCCTCCTCCGAGCTAGTAAAACCCTCCCGAAACACAATCGTAAATACGCCACTGCTATTATTATTATTATTATTATTACGCTATTATTATTTATTATAATAATAATCATAAAAAAGGAGAGGTCATCTATTGTGCACCACCTAAAATTCAAAGCTCGAGCCGCCACTGGTAAATACACTCGTATAAAGAAGTCTTTATGGACGGAAAAGGTAAATATACTCGTATACAGGAGTCTTTATGGACGGACAGGGTAAATGTACCCGTATAAAGGATTTTTTTTTTTTAAAAAATCCAAATTACTTCAAAATCCTCATGATACAAATTAAGACTTGACATATTACATGTAAGAATAATCGGAAGATACTCTACCACAGCCAATATTTAAATGTATCATTCCGGCATTCATCTGGTTAACTAAGGGAAAATCTTGGGGTATTCTTATTCGAAATGATCGACTATTGTATCCGAACTCTTCGACCTCTCGATTCCAAAGCAATAGCTCTAAGCATTCACCTATTACAAGATTTATTCGGAAAAAAGGTACGGCCACCACACAGAGCTTACTCTTTCTCATCCCATAAATTAAATTATGTCATACTATATGTATTACTTAAGTTTTTCGTAAATAAATATTTCAGGATAAATAAATATTTAATTTATTTGTGGAAGCAACCTTGAATGCAAATTAAGAAAATTACTTATAAAATGCTTCGTGTGGAACATTGTGCTGTATAGGTCGGAGACATGGACATTTCGCAAACTTGGTGAAAAACGACTTGAAACTTTCGAAATGTAGATGTGGAGAAGGATGGGAAGAATTAGCTTATTCGAGCAGAAAATGAATGAGAGGGTGTTGGAAAAGATAGGGGAGAAAAGAATAATTTTAGATAGTATTAAGAAGAGGAAGAAAAACTGGTAGAGACATTGGGTAAGAAGGCACTGTATCATGAGGGATGTTTTTAGATGGTATGGTGGTAGGAAAGAGAGGGAGAGGACGAAAGAGATTTCAATTAAGAGATTATATCAAAACAGAGAAATCGTGCGTGAAGACTAACAGGTCAGCGGAAGACCATGAAACATGGAAGCTTCTCAGTTGCAGTAACTGATCTGCCAACACTGGTAGAATACCTATGATGATGATATGAAAGCAAGGAAGTTTAATGCTGTGGCACTTTCCGTATAAAATGAAGTGTTAGGTACATCATCTGAATTGTTTTCGAGAAATTCTCCTCCCCCCCCCCAAAAAAAAAAGAAGCACGGAAAAGCACTCTGTGTGGACATTGTGAGAAGAAATGATTCTTCTATAATGCAGACTTCTTAATGAAACATTTCTTTATGAAATATGAACAAATTAATTTGAGTCGTTTTTAAGAAAATTGTTCCAAAAGGAATTAACCCCGAAGAATCAACTACCTGTTCTAAATTTATCCTTAGAAAAGTAGCATATGTTATATTGTAGAATTGTTAATTAAATATACATCTAATCGCTAAAGTCGTTTTCGAGAAATTTGTAGTCTTCTATTTGGAGGTGGGAAGAAAATTCGAAAACCCTTGCTGCACAATCTTATATCTTCTTTCAATTTAAAACTTTCAATTTAAAATTTATTTAGGTTACATTAAACAATTTTGTTTCTAGGTAAATGTACCAACATAGGGGCAAACTAATGGACAGTAACTCACCCAAAAATCACTTTCTCAGGACGTAGAGACTAGGGTTGCACTGACTGCATGAAAAGGGCCGTTGTACAAATATTTATAGAACTGCGTCATGACCATATATTGGAGAATACAGGTATTGTATGATCTCCATATCAATTGCTCGAAGAGTGGCGATATTTATAGACGTTTGTTGCTATAGGAATCTTATACTTATTATACCTATAATTACATATGATTTTAATAAATACTACAAATAAATATACTATAGTAAGGTTAGAGGAGTCTCTTCCACCCAGAGCAGCTTGGAGAGATAGGTGGAATGTGATCAGTTGGTTACTGGTGTTTTCTGTCCCAAAGTGTCCTCTTTTACAGCAGTCTTCGGAGGAGGAGTCTGTGGAGAGATTGAAGGAGTCCTCTTCGTGAGTCTTCGTGTTCTCGTATTTCTTCGTCTTACTCGTATTTCTTCGGAGATAGAATCCATCGGCTACTTGAAGGTATTTGTGCTTAAGCATGAAAAGAGAAAAAAATCGTGAGTGGGCAATCTTTGTGTCACTAACCCCTTTTCCGAATTTCTAAACTGTTATAAATTTTCAATAGAATAATTTAATTAAATATGAATAAAATAAATGCATTTTAGAATTCTAACTTCAAATGCTTATGTTATAGGTAACCAATTCGTATCGGACTTCCGAAGAAATATCAAAACAATTTTAATGAGCGTGTCAATAGCGACAACTCCCAGTCACGACCCCTCTTTTCAGATTTTAGTAGAAATAGGGAAAGGTGAAGAGGGAGAAAGAGAAAGAAGAAGGTAGGAGAGAAGAAGGAAGGGAAGAAGATAGGAAGTAGGGGAGAAAGAAATTACTGGATAACTATGGGAATATGGTGAAGAACCTTGAATAATTACTGAACGGTAGCTTGTATTCAAATGCTATTGCGTGAGGATCAATATTGAAGTGATCCGGAAGAGACACATGTTTACCCATAGAGCCCCGATCTAGATTCAGGCAACTGCGCCAGTGGGAGTTTCCCAGATCCAGCCCGGGTGACGAGAAAGTTTAGTTTTACTGTTTGTCCGTTGTTTTGGAACGATGGTTAACTAGTATCCAGTCTGTGAACTTCAAAATCAGGGATCGATCACAAATTTAAATCAGCCAGAAGAAAAAACAATTAAAGTACTGCATATATTCTTCACGAATGAAAATTTTGATATTTTTGAAAGATAGTCGTTCATTTAGGCACATCCTATTATCTTGGCTTTTCTCCCAGAGCCGATTATAATTTGTTTCAGACTTTATGACCTTAGTCATGCATTATGAAAACCCATTACAGTAAACCTAATGTTAATGTTACAACTTAAAATTAAAACTGTCACTCAGTCACTCGGGACAGCGTATAAACAAGGATAAAATATTTTAAAGGAAACCATCTAACTACATTGTTCTATACATTTTATTACATTTAGAAAAAAATATTAGCTGTTAATGACATACTTAAAACATATTTTTAAAAAAATGTGACAATATGCATACTAGATTGGACAGCAATGTCTGAATGAAGTATATATATATATATATATATATATATATATATATATACTAATGAAAAGATTAGTAGGAAACATTTTAAATTCTGCAATCTACATACGCAATCACCTAGATTTTAGAGTTACATGGTACGAAAGAAAATGTTCATTTACTTATATGAATATATTGTACCTTTTATATGATTTTAGAGGGAAAAAACTACGTGAAAATTTAGATGAGTCCTTTCTCATATTTGAAAATTTACGTTTCATTTGTTCATTCTCTTCTTTTTCTTTCCTATTCTCTCCTATCTCGCTACCCAAAATGAATGTCAGTATCACTTTGACTGTTAGGCACTTTTACAGCGTCCATTCGTGTCATTAGTATAGTTTATATGCGTACATATAAGTATATCGCGCATTACAAATACGTATTCTATTCACGGGAACATTTGTGACATTTTCTCTATTCATGTTATGAGAAAAAAACAATACCAATACCAAAGTTCTGTTTTCTCACTTATGGAGGCTATATTACATCCTCTATTATTCCGTCACTAGTAAGATCGTAGATCAACTCTAAATCATTATATCACCTAGTAGACGCACACACTAATAAACTTGTGTGCACGGACACACTAATCAATGTCTGACTCGTGAGATTTTTTAAAGTTATTATTATTCTCTTTCTTCTTCGTTCGAAGAGTATTTCGCTTGTATCGATGCACATGGGTTAGGGTAACACACACAGATTAGATGGAAAAAGGTTCGGATGAGAGGAACGGATTTTAGATGAAAGGATGGTACAAAGATGTTATGTTTGTGAACTTGAAAGTGGACTTGATGGTACCTTAGGGTTACAAATACGACCTGCCCTCGTCTCGTATAACATGCAATTTGTATTGTAACAAAGCGGTTAAAGATGACATATAACATTCAATGAATCTACAAGACAAAAAATTAATTTTGTATGCGGCGGTATTTCTAAAATTTATCTTTTACATTCGTGGGATGTCTCGAACTACGGCAACCAATGATCGTACGGGGTAGGTACTAAACCCTTTATACATATTCATTTAATTCAAATCAATTGTACATTTTACTTCGATATGATATTTACATTTCACATACATTTACATCTCATCATATACAAATATATTTTCAATAATTATTTACACATAGTACTTAAAAGAAAACCCCGACAAATTATTTGCTAATAGGTTGCAACACTTTCAACAAATGAGAAATTTCTGACATCCCTGATAATCGACGGATTTTCCGCGTATGAACATAAAATTCGTATTTCGATATATTTCGTTTAAACAGTAGACGTTTGATATATGAGGCAGGTACGTACACATAATTATAAACCTAGAGTTTTAATTTTACGTTTGGGCCCAAACTACTACAATCTTAACGTTTGTTAAACTCCATAGCAGGAAAGTAGAAGTACCTAATAGTTTGACAGAGAACTTCCGACGGGCAATGATGAAAAAACCGAGAACAAAACATTATAGTGTACCGAACCATCACTCACTCCGCGGTGGGTGAAATACGATGGAAAACCAGTCCCTCGTTACTTCACGTCGATGAATATCTTCACGAATCATGTCTCACGATGTCTGAGTCAGTAAATTAGGTTCAAGAGGTATGATCAATATTTGTAAAGTTCAATACTTGGGAGGGAAGGTTAATAAATTTTTAAAAAAAGGAAAAAAGAGAGAAAAAAATCTTGAAGAAGAGATTAGAGATATGGCTCAAGGAGAAAGACAGCGGCGCGCCAAAGGAAAATAAGTTAGGACACTAAAACTACAAAGGTAAGTGGTCGAATTGATACATACAACATTTCAGAGCCAAATATACTTTTATATGCCGAAAAATGTGGCCTACACAAATGCGTGGCCCAAAGGGCTCTCTCAGTGCCTAAGTACGAGTCTGTGCCTTCTAGGCAACCATCTCATAAGGAATAGGCCTTGTGGAATGATTGACTATTAACTGTCTTTGGTACCAAATTCACTCAGATTACAGCCGGTCCAGCCGGAACTGTCACTGTGATCTCTAATTTAGGATTTCGAAAATAATGTAAAAAAATATCCGACCCCTCAGAAACTAAGAATTCCGAGGACAGTATAGAAAACTAGAGTAAAGTCGATAAGATAGATAAAATCCTACCTGGGGAGATGCCAACATTTAAAAATTAAATATTTTTTTTATTATTTTGTACTGGTGATTTATTTGCCAAACCTCACCAGTGGCTTCCACACTTGCAAGAACGCCACGTCTTGAGGTATCCACTAATTTCAATAGCTATCTAATTTGAAACTAAGAGAAAAATGAAAAATATCTGCAGGGGAGAGAGGGTCGTCACCTGGGTACGAAAATACGAGAGTTCACTGTAATTGATTTACGAAATTGTTTGACTTTATCCATTCCGTCACCTCTACGAACAAGGGAAACTTAGTCGGAATAGGCGACTTGGAAAAAAAATTACGTTGCAGGTTAACATCAAAACAAATGCATATAATTCAACGGCACCAACTTTTTAAAGCAACTATTGTACTTCCGTGATTAATTATAAAACATTTCGAATGGTTTGCTATATGATGTTATTCACGCCGCTAGACTTGGTTTTCAACGAATAGATACTATTACTCCTGATCGCCAAACTGCGAAGTGTTAACATAGTCCGCTCACTAAACCACACCTACATCCTCGCGAGAAGTTATAGTGTAAGGGTTAGTGCCCAAAATATTTTTCATTATACGTAAATATTCATTACTTTACCTCGTGGCAAATAAATACATTAAACACATGCATTTAGGGATGTCCTATTATTCATTCACATTCATTTAAATATCTATATATCTCTCTCTCTCTCTCTCTCTCTCTCTATATATATATATATATATATATATATATATATATATATATATATATATATATATATATATATACAGGGCCGGATTTCCCAATAGGCCCGGTAGGCCCGGGCCTATGGGCGCAAACTCCCAGGGGGCGCACGGCCGAGAAAAAAATAAAAATATCTAGAAATAAAAATAAATAGCCATAACTTAACATTTTTTGAATTGATTTTAAAATATCAGGCTAATAAAGCATTCTGATTTTGAAGTTCATTGGAACAAATAATTGTTGGTAAAGTTAAACTATTTGGATCGTGGAGTAGTGTTTAAGCAATTAACATATAGGCCTGATTTAATATTTTAATAAAGGTTTTTAGGAAAGTAACTTTAACCAGACTAGGGCGGAAAAAATTGTTGGGCCTAGGGGCGCCAAAATGCTAAATCCGGCCCTATATATATATATATATATATATATATATATATATATATATATATATATATATATATATATATATACTTCTTATTTATTTTATAACACTCTGTAACGAAGATTCACCAATGGACACCCTATACTTTAAATATACCAAACACTGTTCAAAGCAAAGTATTTACGACATATACACCACTACAAAATAATCGCGCACGGACCAGCACACAGAAACATCTCACAAACCGGGACCTTTTTCAACCAAAGCCAAACTATATACCACTTCACAGTTTAGAAATGCATATAGGTTCAAAGAACAGCAATATTATCAACGATAATATTAATTAAATACATTCCTATTCTGATGGCAACAATGAGGTTTATTCTACAGCACGAATAAAACAAAGAAGAAAAATTTAGCATCGTAATCTAAGAACGGAAAAATAACGTCATATATCCTAGCTTCTGCTTAATAAGGAACGTAAAGTTTATTTTTATTAATATTTTAATTACTGGTCCATACAGAGCATTGTAATTTTGAGGAAAGCTCAATTTAGAAACAATTTAGCTAACTGTTCATTTATATGTTCCAGAAATAATATTTACGCATAATTTATTTAGAAAAAAGGATCATTTTTGAGTTGACCAAATCGTTTTTGTTCGGAGCAACAAACCACTAGTTCTTGAAAACAACGGAGATGGCGTTAGTAGTATCTAAATAACCTATGCACGATCGAATGTGCCCTTGTACACCAAATCACTATATGATATTTTTATGGATTTCAAGTGAATTTTAATACTTTTCCGACGAACAAAGTATGAAAAATCATATAATAAATCATACACTGTCCCTACTTAAATACGTCATACACTCACTCACAATTCCATTGTCAGAATACTACATTACACACATATACATGTCACTACATTCCACATAAACTAAAACACAAGGATTAATACATGTTATTACACATGTTAACCAATACTACTACGCCATTTAATCGTACAGTAAACAATATCCAGTTTTTATCATTTTGGTAATCGGCTCTGTATCGGGAAGGGAGTGATTGAAATGAACCAGGGCCCAAGTGACCCTGTTAGGGATTAACTCATGGTTCTTTAGTTAACTATCTAAGTAAGGAGCTGTGCAGCTATCAATGGAAGAGGGGACCCTCTTCCTGTAAGAAAAAGAATCCCTAAGAATTTTGTTCAACCCATGTTCACTTGGATGACGTTCAAGTTAGGAGTAAATGGGAGCCCCTTAGTTTTTGTTTACACTGACATTGTAGAAATTACTCTAACAACTTTAAACCTAACCGTACCGCCATGTTAGTAATTATTTTTTAAAAATCACACTACGTACACAAACTGAATCTATATGATGACAGACCTATTGAACCCTAACAGGAAATCCGGGAGGGATGAAAAAGGAGATTTAAATCTTTAGATCACTGAAACTTCATTTAAAACTAAGAATAGCCACAGGGACTGCCATTCCTGTCCATCAATATTTATATCTACAAACATGGCGTCTTCAAAGCCAACTCCTATGTTTCACTGTTTTAACGAATTTACGGTTGAAGTTTTTACTGTCTCGGGCTCAGTTCGGCTTCCAACATCTTAATTTCTACCTTATATTACTGCGTCTGTAGCGATAAATCCCAGTAGATATCTTGTACAAACTGGCGTGTTGTGTCTTCGTTCAATGCCGGGTCTGGAATGAAGATTCTCGCGCCTTAATACCACAGTTCCGGAAATAGTCCGAATCACAGCAATGAATTTTGTCGGCGGAGAATATGAAACGAATAGGACATGGTAAAATCTGGATCAAACCGGATTGCAGAGAGGATATTGGCATCTCAAGAAGGACGAGGGGGGTCCAAATTATTTTGCCAAAATATAGATTGGTATATATTGGCAGGACTTTGTCCAAGAATTCCTGCCCAATAGCGGGCCTAGTTTTTTGTATAGCATTAAGCTGATGATTTCAATGTTTCCCTATTTGAAATACCCAAATGCTAAATATTATCATGAAATAACGTACGAATAAAGATGTTATTCCCCAAAATATAGTTACTATTGAATTATCCTGAATTTCCACATTAATTCCAAGTATAATTATAATCAATTGAATATCATATATACACCGAAACATATTTTGGAAAAATTAGTATGGTACAGTATGTGATCAAATAAGTGGGCCTCCCTCCAAACGGAGACCACATTACATAATTGTAATGGTACATTACAAGCATGCAGTGTTGTTTGTAAACATGATTCTTTACTCTAAGTTTATTCTAAGAAACATTAACAAAATATATACAGTATATATTTCAGAAAAATTATGTAACTATTTCAGGGAAATTTATTCATTTTATTTTTATTAAATATGGAAGGGCCATCATAAAGGGGAGGGCACATCGAACATTTGCTATTGCCTGGAGTACCAGTGGATTCCTGGTAAGAACTATTAAAACGTGAAAATCCGCTAAAATTTCGAACACATTTCTTTGTAGTATTGTCACGTGTACACCACGTAAAGGACTTTGGTTTGTATAGCGTGATATTTTTTCAATTAATGTTGAAATCGGAAGTTGCAGTAGATGTTTACAACTTGCAGTTTTAGTACAGAAATTAGAGAGGAGATGGAATATGTTTTAGGGACGCCAAAGTCACTGCGCAAGCCGTTTCACACTATTATTTCCGTTTGTACTCCATTACGATCAAAGCTAAGTAACAACTGGAAGGTTGATTTTTGCCACTTCTAGTTTGAATAGAGGGTTAAGGGAGAAGATGGTATCTTGTTTTAGAATTCTAAATCGATTTTTATAAAACACGCCTTGATAGCTGTTACTATTTATTTTCCAAGTACATCAATATTATAAAATTCTGTCTTTTAGGGTGCAGATAACGGGACATGGGAATTTTTGGACTTTTCCCAATCACATTTTGTTATAAAAATTCTTCTTTTACACACTACTAATTTTACTTCAAATAGACCCTATAAGTTCCTCTTACAAGGGAAGAAAGTGAGATTATATATCGAAGTGGAAGATGGTTTATATGCCAATCGAAAGCACTAATGGAGCCTATTACGAAACTGTAATAACAATTTTCCAAATGCATATACTGTGCGAGTTATATGAATATACAGGGTGTCCAGAAAATCCGTTTCCACCCCTAGAAATCGCAAACCATGAGACAGATGCCAAAACAGGAAAACACATGTTTGATCATTTTAAAAGTACAACGTACCAAAGCAAAAAGTGTTGTCCCAGGATCACCCACAGGGTCCCAGGCGGGGTCCAACTCAAAAATTCCAAAAGGTAAGAGGCAAGTAGCATATCGTTGAAAACGTGTTGGGAAGTGAAAGAAGATAGAATAAGTCTTGACTCTCTAAACTTACCCTGTGCAAAATTGCGGCTGGTCAAAATGTCAGCAAAAATGTCATTTTAAAGTCTATGTCCACCTCCCAAAAAACTAAAATGGTGAGACAGATGTCAAAACAGGGAAACATGTGTGTCATCTTCTCAAAAGTACAATGATTGAAAGTAAAAATATTTGTCCCAGTGTCATCTGCAGGGTCCCAGACGGGATCCTACTCAAAATTTCCAAATGGCAAGGGAGGTCAAGTAGCATATCGTGGGAAAGCTGTTGTGAAATAAAAGAAGATGGAAGAAGTCTCGATTCTCTAAAATTACCGGGGCCGCGGTGGCTCAGTGGTAGAGCGTTCACCTCTGGTGCTTGGGGTCCCGGGTTCGATCCCAGCCCCCGCCAAGTGAACTTTGTGGTGGACAAACACCGTGTGCGTGGGTTTTCTCGGGGTTCTCCCGTTTCCTCCCACTTTCTTCATTTCATTCATTACTCATCATCACCGTCTCCTTTAGCCTAACCGGCATAATCGTGGGACGTAAAACTCAAAGATTTCATTTCATTTCTTTTTTCTCTAAAATTACCCTGCGTAAAATGGCGGCCGGTCAAAATGTACATCTTCATTTCGATTCTCCGAGCGTGTTCACTTTCCGTTTTGCAATCGACACTTATTGCCATTATGAGACATTGTGTCGCTGCTCCTGGTGCAAGAAACTTTTTTTTTTGTTTGAATCATTTTATAATTGATAATCCAAACGAGCATAAGTACCACTATTGTACAGCCATAAACATAAATAAGTAGACGTAAGAGTCTTTATTTCTTATGGGCTCCAACCTCTACATTTTATGTTCGTAGTTTCTATACTCAAAGATGTCAAATGCTGTGTCTTTTAATTTCTTTTCTTTATTTCTAATTTTTTTCTTATGTTATTATGTCTTTTTATTTATTTAGACATTACTGAGCCCAAAGAGCATAAAATCACAGTAGGGTCATTGCCTTTCTTTCCGTTGAGTTCTAACATTAAGGTAAAAATAAACTAAAACCCGGCTACAGATAGAAGAGCTAAAACGCAAGATGTTTGCACAGTGTTATCGCAGAGCGTCCAGAGTTGTTCCACCTGCTTTCATTTAAGAACAGCTTTAAACAATATGCTACTTGACCCCTCTTTGCCATTTGAAAATTTTGAGCAGGACCCCGTCTGGGATCCTGTGGACCATCCTGAGACAAATATTTTTAATTTCAATCATTGTACTTTTGTAATAACACATGTGTTTTCCTATTTTTGCATTTGTCTCACCGTTTCAGGTTTTTTGGGGGTGGCCATAGACTTTACAATGTTTTTGCTGACATTTTGAACGGTAGCTATTTTACACAGGGTAATTTTAGAGAGTAAAGACTTGTTCTATCCTCTTTCATTTCTCAACAGTTTTCCAACAATATGCTACTTGATCTTCCTTGACATTTGGAAATTTTGAGTAGGACTCTGTCTGGGGCCCTGGGACAAATATTTTTACTTTCAATAATTGTACTTTGGAAAGATGTCACACATGTTTTCCTGTATTGACATATGTCTCACCGTTTTAGTTTTGTTTGGGGGGTGGCCATAGACTTTACAATGAGGTTTTTGCTGACATTTTGATCAGCCGCAATTTTGCACAAGGTAATTTTAGAGAGTCGAGATTTATTCTGTCTTCTTTCACTTCCTAACATGTTTCCAACGATATGCTACTTGGCCCTCTTACCTTTTGGAATTTTTGAGTTGGACCCCGCCTGGGACCCTGTGGGTGGCCCTAGGTCAACATTTTTTCCTTTGGTACTTTGTACTTTTAAAATGATCAAACACATGTTCCCCTGTTTTGGCATCTGTCTCATGGTTTGCGATTTCTAGGGGTGGAACCGGATTTTTTGGACACCCTGTATATTCATATAACTCGCACAGTATATGCATTCGGATTTTTTTTTATTACAGTTTCGTAATAAGCGTCATTAGTGCTTTCGATTGGCGTATAACGCATCTTCCACTTCAATATGTAATCTCCCTCTCTTCCCTTGTTAGATATTTGGTGATTTTATTGGTAAATTTGTACGAACCAGAGACCAAGCGTCCTTGGGTGATAGGATCCAAGGCTCTTGTGGCCAAGGAGTGTGTAGGTACCTGTCAGAGACCAAGCGTCCTAGAGAGTCACAAGGATAAAAGAGCTCTCAGAGAACAGATGTCCTAGAGAATGGTAAGGATAAAAGAACTTTAAGAAATCAAGCTTCCTAAAGAGTGATAAGTACAAAGAAGCTCTCAGAGACCAGGCGTTCTAGAGAGTGCTAAGGATAAAGGAGGTCTCAGAGACTAGATGTCCTAAAGAAAGGGGCAAAACTCAAAGGCCAGATGACCTAGAGAGTAGCAAGGTGTTTGCAGAGACCAGGCGTCCTAGCAAAGAAGCTCTCAGAGACCAGGCGTTCTAGAGAGTGCTAAGGATAAAGGAGGTCTCAGAGACCAGATGTCCTAAAGAGGGGGACAAATCTCAAACACCAGATGACCTAGAGAGTAGAAAGGTGTTTGCAGAGACCAGGCGTCCTAGCAAAGAAGCTCTCAGAGACCAGGCGTTCTAGAGTGTGGTAAAGATAAAGGAGGTCTCAGAGACCAGATGTCCTAAAGAGGGGGACAAAACTCAAAGACCACATGTCCTAGAGAGTAGCAAGGTGTTTTTTCAGATACCAGGCGTCCTAGCAAAGAAGCTCTCAGAGACCAGGCGTTCTAGGGAGTGCTAAGGATAATGGAGGTCTCAGAGACCAGATGTCCTAAAGAAGGGGACAAAACTCAAAGACCACATGTCCTAGAGAGTAGCAAGGTGTTTGCAGAGACCAGGCGTCCTAGCAAAGAAGCTCTCAGAGACCAGGCGTTCTAGAGAGTGCTAAGGATAAAGGTGCCCTCAGAAGCCAAGTGTCCTAGAGAGTGATAAGGACAAAGGAGCTTTCAGAGATCAGCCGTCCTAAAGAGAAGGATAAAACTCAAGACCAAATGTTCTAGAGAGTGGTAACGATTTTGCAGAGTCAAGTCGTCCTAGCAAAGGAACTCTCAGGGATTATGCGTCCAGGACAGTGGTAAGGATTAAAAAAGCTCTCAGAGATCAGGCGTCCTAGAAAGTGGAGGTAATTAATCGGTGGATATTGATGCTTTCTGCAGCGTGTTGCCTCTTTTTCCAGAAATATTGCTGACTGCATTAATCTTTGTTACTTGAAGATCGTTAGCGATGATGGACGACGTGTTCTTCATGATTTGTCGTCTGAAGTTGTTTACAGCCAGCACGTGGTGTTGGAAGCACGTGTAGAACTTGGCAATATTGAAACCGTAATTATAGAGAATATCTATCACTTCTGCTTTTAATAGAAAGTTAAGGATGCAGATTAGAAATGTACTTCTTGGGACGCCTAATTGATTGTTAGAAAACCAGCTTTTCGCTATCTATTACCGCTTTTGCTATACAGTGATTAAAGTTAAAACCTGAAATGGTTAAATTCTATCACTTTCAGTTTGAATACCATCTATACCAATGAACTCGATTCCTAACGTTTGGCTTTATAAACCCTGACTAAGTTTGATAGTGATTTATCCAGTAGTTTCCAAGATTTTTTGTCTCCCATTCAGACAGACACATTGAAGGCTGATTCACCTGTAGTGTGCCGTGCCAACGACGTTCCACTGCCATGCTCCGTCCGTGATACGAGTATGACCATTCACACATATCATGCCGTGCCGTGCCGGTCCTAGTTTTTACACTATTTCCCAAGATGGATTACAAGGAGGGTCAACTTCGTGCCGCTTCAAGTACTCCGAGGAAAGACGAAGAACCGCGGCCTTCCAGTCGCTACAGCAGTGGTTTTTCTTCAATGTAGCCTGTCGGGGTACGGCACGGACAGGGCACGTCGTGGGAACGGCACCCTGTCTGTGTTAACCTAAAGGTGGCATGTCGAAGCACAGCATGGGATCGGCACAGGCACGGCACGTGTGAGTTAAGAAAGATGTCAGTCTGAAAAGAGACTTCGTGGACTACGGCACAGACGGAGCACGGCATAGGAACGGCACACTATGTGTGAATTAACCTCAAGATGGACTGTGAGGAAACCCTATGGGAACAGCACACGCACGGCGCTACCTGTGTGAATTACAACATACAAACCAATAAATTTTGAATGTCAAATATGAAAAGAAATTTCGTGGACCAGTGCACGGACGGGGCACGACATGGGAACGGCATGCAATCTGCGAATTAACCTGAAGATGGCTTGATGGAGTACGGCACAGAAACGGCACTTCCTGTGTGAATTAAAAAAAAAAATACTACGCAATGAGTTTGCGAAGTCAAAGTCTGAAAACAAGTTTAGTGGATTATAACACGGACAGGGCACGGCATGGAGATGGCAAACTATGTGAGAATTAAGCTCATGGTGGTCTGTCGGGAACTGCATGGGAACGGCACAGGGACGACACGTCGTGTGTGAATTAAAAAGACAATCCAATGAATTTTCAATGTGGTCCAAATCTAGTGGACCACAGCACGGACGGAGTACGGCATTGGACCGGCACATTATGTGTGAAACAAACTTGAGAAGATAAATATATATAAAGCAGTTTTGGCAGAACAAGGTCCTTAAAAATGTAAGATCATTGTAATTAACGTTCAACCTTTGCCTCGTTGTTTGTTTAAATGAAACCTTGAATTGACATTTACGAAGATGATGATGGAACACAGAGTGTGGAAAAGGATAGAGTAAGAGTCAGCCAAGCGGCGTTTAATTAGGCTGGAAGTGAAACTTCCATGTAAACGTGATCCAGCTTCAGGCAGATAGAAAAGAAAAAGAGAAGATTTCTATGTCGACTGTTGCTAACGGGTTGTAACTACACACACAGACACACACACACGAGAAAATCTCAACAGGGATCACCCAGCAACCAGCTTTCTATGTCTATACAGTGTGCTCTTCGTTCTACGGAATTCGCTGACTCGTCTTTTTCAGGAAAGACACAATCCTCTTAAAGAGTAAAGGTTGATCTATGAAAAGTTAAACAAGGAAACCTTTGAAGTTGTCAGTTCTTTGCAGCAGACTGCGGTCACGTGTTTCACCTTTGTTAAACTGTAAAAGAGATTCCTGATTATTATTAAAGATACTCCTTTGAGATCGATAGATTTTCTTTTTGTGAAATCTCCTTTGATAAACTAGACATGTCTATTATAACAAACAAGCCTTTTGTACCTGCATTTCGCAGTGGATCTACGATTTATTAAAGATTTCCAAACTATGTTATATGTAAATACTAGCGTCAATTACACGCTTCGCTGGATTAAAATAAGAAAAAATAATAACATGTTCCGTTAGTGAGTCACTTTTACTGTTACCGGAGCGCTCTCTGATATCGGTCATTTTGGATAATTTTTATAATCTTCCCCCTCCCCCAAGTTGCGAGGGGCAATTCGGATTCAAACGGAATTTGAAGTGTCACTGCTCTTCTTACCGACCCCGAAAACTGGATTCGACACTAATATCGATCATTTTAGATCATTTTTATAATCTTCCCCCTCCCCCAAGTTGCCGGGCTCAATTTAGATTCAAATGGGTCACTATTCATCTCAGTGACGGTGTAAAATATAGACTCAGCACTAATATCGGTCATTTTCGATCATATATATATATATGTATATATATATATATATATATATATATATATATATATATATATATATATATATATATATATATCACCTCTACCAAGTTTCGCGACTAAATTTGGACTTAAACAACATTGGAAGTGTCACTACTAATATCGGTCATTTTCGATCATTTTTAAATATCTCCTCCTCTTCCCCCTTCCTGTAAGTTGCACTGTTAAGGCCCGAACCTCATCTGCGTTGCAAATTTGATTGAGGTCGCTCGAGTGATTCAAGAGTTATTAAGTTATAAACAAAACAGGACTGGAAAATTTTAAAATTCCTGTTTTCTAAATTTATTTTTTTAACTTTTCAAAATCTGGTTTCTGGTTTTCAACCATTAATAACTACACAAAATGTTATAAAACGACTGTGCATGCTCCTTCATCCATTTGTCGGCATGTATAAGAGCAAACACGGTAAAAGAAATACCGAAAAATGTATTTCATATGTCCAGCAGGGGCGGATCCAGGACAGATTTCTGGGTGGACGGTGTGTTGTAATACTGATACTTAGACCTACTTTTAAGAGATCCAAACTCTGTTTTATTTATATATAAAATAAGAAAGTTTCGTCTTCTGGGTGGGGGGAAAATCACCCCGATCGCTCCCCGTGGATCCGCCACTGATATCCAGTGTCGTATTTAGGGGGTGGCTATCGGGTTCAAGCTCTCCCGAAATAAATTTATACACCACTTCATTAAAATTTGTCGGCACACAAGAGGAAAATATAAGTACTTATTCAAGTCTTATACATAGCCCCCCGAAACAAAATACGATATACGCCACTGCGTATATCTAATCTGAGTTCCAAGAATACGTTCCAATTCCTTTCTTAACTCTGTATTTTGAGGTGGCACGGTGTACCAGTGATAGAAGATTTATCTCTGGGGCATAGTATCCCAGGCCAAGTAACTTTGTGGCGGATAATATCGTGTTCGTGGGTTTCTGGGACTACTTCCGATTGCTCCCACATTCACATTCTACCGATTCGCCTATCACCACTTACTTGCCTTAATCACCCGTATCCCTTAGTCTAAAGAGTATATTCTTGGGACGCTAAACTGAAAGATTTTAGATATTCTATTCAAACCGAAAATGGTATAAATGAACCATTTCCGGTTTTCAACATTAGGTCATCATGAACAAACCCGGTTATAGATAACAATATGTGGAAGATGTGGTTTTACTGTGTGAACAGGTTTGAACATTGGTGAAAATAGAAGGAAACATATAATGGACAGCAAGATATTTTTAAAACCGGAAATGGTAAAAATAAACCATTTCCGATTTAAACATTTGTCGCCAAAAAAAATCTGCAATAGACAGCAACATGTTTTCTTAATATCGGGAACAGTAAAAATAAACCACTTCCGGTTTCGACATTGGCCGTTATAGAACAAAACCTACAATAAGCAGGAACCTGTTTTCTTAATACCGAAAAAGGTAAAAACAAACTATTTCCGGTTTCAGCACTGATCATCAGAATACAAAAACTGCAATAACTAGCAACATGTTTTCTTAATTCCCGAAGCGGTAGAAACAAGCAATTTCCGGTTTCCACATTGGTCAGTATAGAGCAAAACCTGCAATAGACAGAAAGATATTTTTAACATCTAAAACGGTAAAAGCAAACCATTTCCGGTTTCAGCATTGTTCACCATAAAAAAACCTGCAATAAAGAGTAAGCTGTTTTAAAACCCGAAAACGGTCAAATTAAATCATTTCCGGTTTCAGCATTATCCACCATG
Source organism: Thermobia domestica (assembly GCF_964235325.1). Classification (NCBI taxonomy): domain Eukaryota; kingdom Metazoa; phylum Arthropoda; class Insecta; order Zygentoma; family Lepismatidae; genus Thermobia; species Thermobia domestica. Next base: position 21,193,087 of record NC_137456.1, on the reverse strand, counting down.
AAAAACCTGGAATAAACAGTAAGCTGTTTTTTAAACCCGAAAACGGTAAAATCAAATCATTTCCGGTTTCAACATTGGTCACTATCGTACAAAACCTGCAATAGACAGCAAGATGATTTTTAAAAAAAACTGGAAACGGTAGAAACAAATCATTTCCGGTTTCAATATTAGTCACGATACAAGAAAACCTGCAATAGACATCAAGATGCTTTAAATAGCTTTAGTGTTCCAAACAGTACGTGGATCCATTTCCACCCTTACCGGTATACTAAAACAGGAAGTGATATAAATCTTTACTATTTCCGGTTTGAATATTGATCTTCGTAGACCAATAACGGTAATAGGTAACGAGAAATGGCCTTTTTAATTTGAATTCTACGTCGCAGTAATAGATTTCATGTGTATAACATTATCCTCTCTTTACACTTCCTCATGGATACGAGGTGTGATCAAAAAATACAGCGAATAATTTTATTGGAAACAAAGCAATAAGCTTACATGGTATTTGATTTAACTTCCTTCAAAGTACTGTCCATGGCTAGCAATATACTTATCCCAACGTTGAATCCATGACTGGAAGCATTTCTGGAAGGCTTCTTTTGGAAGGGCGTGCAGCTGCTCTGTCCTGGCCAAGGACGTTACAAAATAGAGAATCTGCCCATATGTACCTTCATCCTATTAAATCAATGACGCCAAAGAACAGCCGAACATCGGCACGTCTGATTGGCTACTCTCGTTTCCGCCATCGTCTGATTGGCTACTTTCCTTTCCCGCCATGATTGTGGCTCAAAATATTGCGATCCTATTGGGCAGAGTGGGCAGAGTAAGGGGTAGCGAAACTGTGACGTATGGCTTCAAGACTTTGTTGTAAGGGCAGATCCTCTATTTTATAACATCCTTGGTCCTGGCCCTCTGAATGTCAGGAATGGTGTCAAAACGTTTCAGCTTGGTTTTAATTTTTGGGAACAGATAGAAGTCATATATAGTTAGCGTACACATCTTCGGCAGCGGAAGAGCCGGGTTTGATTCCCTGTGGAAACTCGTTGGCTCGTATCCTACGTTAACTTATGGTTCAGGTGTCATATAACCTCGGTGCTGATCGAACGCTAAACCAAACTCACCAAACAATGTATCATCCTTTCATTCGGACCGGACATGAAAGAACTCTACTATTCGGTTTCAACACAGATCACCATAAAACGAAAACGTAAAAGCTATGTTTGTCGGCAATGTTCTTCATGATAATTTTGATCTACATTGGCTTAGCCGTTACTGAGAAATTAACATACACTACACAGCCCCATGGAAGCACTAATATCTACTGCAATCACAAGACTAGTATTTCAACAAGTAGGTTTGTTTCACAGTGTAAGACGACTGTAGACTTCCAACTATACAAATTCAATCCTAGAATTTGAAGTAGAACATCCGTAACTAGTCGTTACAACAGAGAGATAAGATCATAGATAAAGCTTGTTTTCCAGAAGCTGAATCCATGTCAAAAAAGCCATTACTCGCTAACCCTTACCGTTTTTGTTCCATGAGATGACTGTTTAAAGCAGAAATGGTTAATTACTACCACTTCCGGTTTGAATTGAGTTTTAAAGTGGAACACTGAATCGATTGTAAAAAAAATCTCTTCTCGATATCTCTTTCCGCATTTGCTCTAAGGAATTAAGTATTGAAACAGACAGTAGTAGTAAATTTAAACCACTTCCGGTTTTGATAGAGGGTTGTAAGTTCCGCTGATATATTCTTCTAAGATGCTGAATATATTACAGAAAACTGCTTGCAGCTATTACCGTTTTTTTTGTTCTATGGCGATAAACGTTGAAATCGAAAATGGTTAATTTAAACCACTTCCGGTTTGAATAAAGGGTTAACGAAGGAGATGATACGTAATATTGGAACACTAAATCAATTGTAAAAAAAAGTACTTCTCGGTATGTCTTTTCGTTTTTCCTCTATGGAATTCACTATTGAGACATAAGGTACTACTAAATTTAAACTACTCCCATTTTGATAGAGAGTTGCAGGTTATGATGATATGCTCTACGCTGAATTCATTGCCGAAAACTGTTTGCCAGCATCTGTTACTATTTTTGTTTAACGGCGATAAATATTCAAACCGGAAATGATTAATTTGAACCAGTTCCGGTTTGAATAAAGGGTTGACAGAGAAGATGAAATCTATTATAGGGATATTGAATTGATTGTAATAAAATCAGTTCTCGATATCTCTATTTATTGTTCTATGGAAATTAGTGTTGAAATAGGAAGTACTTATAACTTTCAACCACTTCCGGTTTTGGTAGAGGGTTGGAGGTTGTGACGATATATTCTTCTAAGACGATGAATCGATTGGAGAAAACTGTTTACTGCTATCAATTACCGTTTTTGTTTTATGGCGATTAATGTTGACCCGGGAATGGTTAATTCGAACCATTTCCGGTTTGAATAAAAGATTGACGGAGGAGAAGAAACTTACTATTGGGACACTAAATCGATTGCAAAAAGACGTTTCTTAACATATCTTACCGTTTTCGAATTGATGCTTGTCGGCGGACGGACAGACGGACAAAGTAATTCTATAAGACTTCTCTCACTTATACATAGCATAATTTGTAAGTCTGATAAAGCCAAGACTTGTGTACTCATTCTATAATCCAGACCTTTGCACTCAAGATAATGTGATTGCGAAACGGCCTATACTGTATGGGTTGATCTTGCATGATGATCTATGCACCCGTCAACTATATCCGATTAAAGTCCCGAATGTGGTTCGAAACTCACGTGAATAGTAGTGAATAGTGTTGTACAAAAAAGTTAAACGAAAATATTCAACTCCTATACAATACGAGTCGCCCTAGTTGCGAGTATATTGTCATATCACTTCATATCGAAACCACTTCGTATTACTAAATAAAACCACGTCCTTCGGCACAAGCACCAGTAAGCACCCGACACATGCAGTCTCCGATGGAACACGAGCAGGATACGAAAAGACGCCAAGAAGACCCCTTCAAACTCTCCATATGTTCCGCTTCCAAAGATTGGCTATATAAACGGACACCTCAAGGTAGAAACATCACTTGTTAACTGCTCATATCCTAACTATCTTCAAGCTGCGCGGGCGGGACATTCCTCTAACCTTACCGCTGAGCAGCGACAGATAAGAATAATCCTCACCCATCCCCGAGTTGCAACGGGCAGAAATAGAATCCTTTCTCTATGCTGCAACAGGAAAGAGATTTTTCTCTCCCATCTCCGAGCTGCAACGAGCTAGAGATAACACCCTACCTCTCAGCTGCAATGGGAAAGTTATCCTCACCCATCTCCGAGCTGCAACGAACTGGATGTACTGCCTTAACTCTGAGCTGCAACAGGCAAGAGATTTTTCTCTCCCATCTCCGAGCTGCAACGAGCTGGAGATACTACCTTACCTCTGAGCTGCAACAGGCAAGAGATTTTCCCACCCATCTCTGAGGTGCAACGAGATGGAGATACTACCTTACCTCTGAGCTACAACAGGCAAGAGATTTTCTCACCCATCTCCGAGCTGCAACGAGCTGGAGATACTACCTTACCTCTGAGCTGCAACAGGCAAGAGATTTTCTCACCCATCTCTGAGGTGCAACGAGATGGAGATACTACCTTACCTCTGAGCTACAACAGGCAAGAGATTTTCTCACCCATCTCCGAGCTGCAACGAGCTGGAGATACTACCTTACCTCTGAGCTGCAACAGGCAAGATATTTTCTCACCCATCTCCGAGGTGCAACGAGCTGGAGATACTACCTTACCTCTGAGCTGCAACAGGCAAGATATTTTCTCACCCATCTCCGAGGTGCAACGGGCTGGAGATACTACCTTACCTCTGAGCTGCAACAGGCAAGAGATTTTCTCACCCATCTCCGAGCTGCAACGAGCTGGAGATACTACCTTACCTCTGAGCTGCAACAGGCAAGAGATTTTCTCACCCATCTCTGAGGTGCAACGAGATGGAGATACTACCTTACCTCTGAGCTACAACAGGCAAGAGATTTTCTCACCCATCTCCGAGCTGCAACGAGCTGGAGATACTACCTTACCTCTGAGCTGCAACAGGCAAGATATTTTCTCACCCATCTCCGAGGTGCAACGAGCTGGAGATACTACCTTACCTCTGAGCTGCAACAGGCAAGATATTTTCTCACCCATCTCCGAGGTGCAACGGGCTGGAGATACTACCTTACCTCTGAGCTGCAACAGGCAAGAGATTTTCTCACCCATCTCCGAGGTGCAACGAGCTGGAGATATTACCTTATCTCTGAGCTGCAACAGACAAGAGATTTTCTCACCCACCTCCGAGGTGCAACGGGCTGGAGATACTACCTTAACTCTGAGCGGCAACAGGCAAGAGATTTTCTCACCCATCCCCGAGGTGCAACGAGCTGGAGATACTACCTTACCTCTGAGCTGCAACAGGCAAGAGATTTTCTCACCCATCTCCGAGCTGCAACGAGCTGGAGATATTACCTTATCTCTGAGCTGCAACAGACAAGAGATTTTCTCACCCATCTCTGAGGTGTAACGGGCTGGAGATACTACCTTAACTCTGAGCTGCAACAGGCAAGAGATTTTTTCACTCACCTCCAAGCTACAACGGGCCTGAGATACTACCCTACCTCTGAGCTGCAACAGAAAAGAGGTTCACTTACACCCAGCTGCAACGGGCAGGAGGTCCAATTATAAGGCAAATAACATTTGGCGAATTACTTGTTTGTGTGTGTGTAGTATATAAACTGTATAAACGTCTTTTATAATTAAAAAGGTGGAAGAAACTCGTGTCACGTTACTCTACCTAATATTGCAATATTTAAGAACGCGATTTACAGGAGTCCGTAAGCTCTCAGTCACCCCTGGACTTAAATCAGTTGCATAGGCCTTCATTCCAGATCACTTCTACAGTTGATAGAATTCAGTATAACGTCTCGCCTTGAAAAGACCTGGATTACAGAAGAATGCTACAGCAGATCTCAGTACAAGATTATTACAAGCGATCTTCCAGATTAGAAATACTCATGAATCACACAGATAAATCAAAGAGGGACTTAGAAAAGTACGAATGGAAAGAGAAACTCAAAAATTTTAATAAAACAAACTGATCATAGCAGTTCCTAGTGTAGTGCCTGCCCATAGGAGTGAGTGAGGTACAACACGTGGCACGTTGTACAAACATGAGCCGGGAGCAGGACAGAAGAGCTGCGATACTTGAGTCACGTCACGCCGGAAATTCACCCAAGGAGATAATCGAGTGGTTCGGATACAAGAAAACGCAAGTGTATGCAATTGCCAGAATGACAGGCGGCATTGTCAAGATCTTTCAGAAGTGGCTACCGTCACGAACACCAAATTTCCAGCATCAGTCATGGTTTTGGGAGTCATAAGCGGCAAAGGGGATGTTATGCCACCGCATTTCTTCAAATAAGGCCACAAAATCAACACCGACGTTTACATTGACGTTCTGACGACTGTTGTAAAGCCATGGATGGGCAAAGTGGCTGTTGGAAGGGATTAAGTGTTTCAGCAGGACTCAACACCCGCACACAGAGAAAGGAAAACTCAGACGTGGCTCCACAGAAATGTGCCCTACCACTGCTCACCCGATCTTTGGCCAACGTCTAGCCCAAACTGCAACCCCCTTGATTATTACTTTTCGGGCGCCGTCGAAGAAAAGGTCAACGAACAGCCCCACAACACGAAGGACGCACTGCGAGGCCGTATCACGTAGGTGATGATCAACATGGACAAGGAGGAGGTAAAACGTACATGTAGCCGGTTCCAAGACAGACTTGAGCGAGTTGTACATGCTGACGGCGGTTACATCGAGTAGATTTCTTTTTGAACAAGTGTCTTACAGTTTTGTGCCACGTTGTGCAGAAAATAAATCATTATTTTCTCAGTTATAAGGGTTTTCGTACTTGCGTTTCATTTTCCGGATTTACCTCGATAGCATTGTACGTAAGAACAGATATTCCGTTAACCGTTTTGAAAATCATTTGCAACATTTTCTTTATATACGATTATATATACGCGGAAATGAAGAAACATCGATAATATTTTGTATCAAATCAATTCGTAATTCATACAGAACAGAAAAATTTCTTGCGCTGAATAATGTAAAGTGCAAAAGGCTATATCTCACAAATGAATTTGATATTATTTGTTTGACCGTTTGTCAGAATATTTATTTGTGTTTAAAGTGTTCTCTAATAGTCACAAAAGTAAATTCCTGTGTTATTTCTATTTATGACAAAACTACTGTAAAGTAAGGACAAACAGAAGAAAATTAAGTTGTAGGTGAAGTTACATAAATCCCAAAAATCTAATTTAACCCTTTGAATCCCAGTTCTGTAGATACAGTGCAGAACCTCACGATCTTGCTAAACGGAGAGCATTAGACAACAAATAGAGTCTAGACTTGGCCTCATCTTCCACATCAGAATATTTATAGTTACTACATTCACTCTCTTTTTCCTTCAGAACATAATTTGACAACAGTGGCGGATCTAGAAGGTAAACACTGGGGGGTAGCCAGTATCCAGACTATGATAGGTATATATAAACAGTCAAAAATATATAAATAATACCTTAAATTGTTTTGTCACTGAAAAAACTGGGGGGCCTAGGGCCCCCCGGCTCTGACCCAGCCAAACTATAACCCTCCTCTTCCATATTCTACTGCTTTTGTGATATAAAATACGAAGTTCGTATTCTCAGCAACAGATAGCATAACGTTTTCGCGCCCATTACCATGCACTTCAGCCGTGAAATCAGCTACGTAAGGGCTGTACGTAGTTCTAGGTAAGAATGCAGACTCGACTACGCACAAGTCGTACGTAGTGGCTGGCAGTCAAGCGGTTAGTGTTATTTTCTTCATCCGGACAGCGGTATATATTTTTTTTTAATTTAACAATCACCAGATACAGCTCAGAGGCCATTTCATATCAATTACACTGGATATGTAACAACAATGGAAAGGATTTTGGAAAAGTATCGGCCAGGGCCTGATTAGTAGGTACCATCGCGGCATTTACCTGGTAGGACTGAGGAAAACCCTGGAAAACCCCAGTCAGGATGGTCGGCAGCGGGAATCGAACCCGAGACCTCCCAAAATGCAAAGCCAACGCTCTACCACTTCAGCTACTTCGCTCGGTTCATTGTACAGCGGGGGACACTTCTAAATGGTACACCTTAGCCGTAAATCTCCATATGGCTGTACCATTTAGAAGTGTTCCCCGCTGTACAAATATACGGAAACCTCTTGCTTACTACAGAAATCAATACGAGCATACGTTATCCGTATGATACATAGGCACTGCCCTTAGATGTTACATCATGCCGTTGCAGGATGTCTGACATCTAACAGTTTCCCGTATATCACATGCATATACTTATGTTACCTTCGTCTGCTATATGTTATATATGTCCATTTGTATGTGAGATCCTGACCGCCTATATTGTTTCATACAGAAAGTATGTATAGATGGAACACTTATACTGAAAGTATTATAAAACATGCGTTTTCAGTTATACGCCAGCTGTACTTTAAGTCCAAAAACTACAGGAATTACGCATGTAACCTATCTTTTTAAGTACGCCACCTACATTTTTTTCTCTGTGTAGTTCCAAGTCTGTGTTGTACTATATAGGTATTTACTGTTGTTCCATTCATTTGCTCTGAACAAAGACTAATGTAGAGAATCATATATTTTCATGGTTATAAAGTACTGGCGTAACTAACGACTCAGGGATCCCCCAGCACACAGCGAGGAGATGGCATCTATCTGCATGTTTCTATTAAAAAGGCACTGATCGATTATTGCAACTTCGAAGGAGAACTTGTGGGAACTGTGGTAAAGAAACTAGCAACATAATTTGAACAAAAAATTGAACATAAACCCATTACTCTGATATGTTTCCTTACAAGAATTTTACTCTATGTTCTCCATGACATAGTCCCCAAATGTACCATTCAAATCGATACATGCCTGGAGACGAAGAACAACGTTGTCACAAGCAGCTTGACATAGACCCATACTGGTACTCTGTGGAACTCTTCTGTGATAGCTTCCCGTGGGTTCCACTAAACTGCGTATGTGATCATGATACACTTTGTCTTTTAAAACACACCATTAGAAAAAATCAAGTGGTGTTCAAATCGGGAGATCGAGTTGGCCACTCTAATTGTTTATTCGGAATGCAAACGCGCACAACGCATACGCGGTTCTCCAGACAACCGTTCCGTCATCCCATTTGAAGTACACTAACGGTTCTAAGTTCAGTGACCGTTATCCCCAGTCTCAAGCTACACAGTCTTGCCTATATCAAAACTTCAAACCAACGACTGTGAAACCCATCATTAATGTATCATTATTAATAATACCAAGACTTTATGTACAATATTTCCTTGTTGAAATCGAAAAATCTATTAGGAAGACAAATTTTGCTTTAATGGTTTTGCCTATTTATTTCCCTCTAAATACATGAAATGGCCCCAAAGAGAAAAAAAAATTTCTTGGATCCACGTGTGTCGTGCATAAACGTCAATTTAAGGGATTCTGTTTTTATGGCACCTGACAATAGGAAGAAGCTTCAATTGTTTAATTTTCAAAATACCTCCCTGATACTCTTGCCCTTCCCCCAAATAGCTTCTTACACCAGGATTGCGTAGAGATTTATTACAACAATGTGTAGGTCCGTGTCTCAAATAGACTAAGTGACTCGAAAACAACGTTAAAAATGTTCAAAACAAACTACTTAATTAAAATATCAGTATAAAGCATATACATTTATTGTAGAAATATCACAAGGAACAGTTACAGAATGAATTTTGAGAGCTTTGATATACATCGCAGGAATCCGATTACATAGGCTGTGCTATGATGGATACTGTTCTTAATGTTATTAAGTATTGTGGTTAATGCAATAATCACAGACAAGTATCTTACTATATGTGCTGCTGAAACCTGTTTCAATCGCCTTCACAGCAAAAGAACCAATCAACGCTCATTATGTTGCAGGTATTAAATAGTTGGCGCTTACATCTGTTTACTGATCATAGAACTCAGCAGGCCCGCAACCAGCCACAGAGGTTTGGAGGGAGGGGGACATGGATATGTTAGGGGAGCCAAGTCATTAAAAATTCTCTTGCATGTATCTAAAATGTGTTTTTTTTGTGTGTGTGTGTTGAGGTCTGGAGGGGCCACGAAAAGTTTAGGGGGCCAGGTCCTTTTAGCCCCCTCTAGTTGCGGGCCTGGTACTCAGCATCTTTCCGTTTTCTTCCCTTGTCTGAGAGTAGTATTTAGTGGAGGCAGAAAAGATTTTTTTTTTTAAATAATCCCACTGCACATGTTTACTACTCATTTGTTTCTGTTAATGTATATATTAGTAACTAAAGCAAAAGCAACCAAGTATTTATGTATTTCATTTAAATTTGTTCAACTGCTCTATCTAGGTTTGGATATTAGTTCTCCTGCTTATCTTGTTATCTGGGCATACCACGAGTCCACGATTTTTTTCACCAGATGCTGGTCGACGGTTGGAGTCAAAATTAGGGATGGGCAAAACCGGTTTTTATAAAAACCGAAAACCGGTTTTTTTATAAAAACCGAAACCCGAAAAACCGACATTTCGGTTTTCTCCAAAACCGGTTCGGTTTTTCACCGAAACTGATTTCGGTGAAAACTTTTCGAAAACACACAAAACTATTTCTGTGGAAATGGATTCGGTTTCCGGAGAACAACGAAACACCATTCTGGTCAGAAATAGAACAACTTTGAAAAAATAACGGAATCGGTTTTGAAGAAAACCGAAACCGAACCAGGTAAAAAACCGAACCGGTTTTGGAGAAAACCGATAACCGGTTTCGGTGAAAAACCGAACCGGTTTCGAAGAAAACCGAAACCGGTTTTTTGGAAATTTTCAAAAACCGGTTTCGGTTTTTCTAAAAACCGAAAACCGAAAAACCGGTTTTTGTGCCCACCACTAGTCAAAATGTACTCATATATGACGTCAGAAATGAAGTTAGTTTCTTTATCGCAAGTAAGAGACGCTACTTTGCACTGCTCACATGACATTTAAAGTTTTTCATCTGACTGCTGTATCTGTATGTATTCTTTATCTGTGGCAATAGTTCACCAAAGTGAAAAGAGTTTGAGTACTAATGAGATGACGCTTACTTGGAGCACAGAGTGTGATTACACAAGTCAAATGTGACTTATAGCTATCCTCTACTGTTTATAACGTTCCAGTTTAATATATTTTTGCAGCTATTTTTGAGCTTGTTTATATCAAATCGTTATTTAGTTCAGAGTATATCGTAGTATATTGTTAAGCTTTAGTAATTAAGAACCCTAAAAACTACAGACATAACAGCTTCTTGTGAAATTGTAAAATATTTGAGCGGTTCAGAGGAAGACAATGCTAAGTAACATTATCTAACTTTCGAGTAACTGGAAAATAAAGTTCAACATTCCCATGCAATTGAGTGTAATGACAGCTACGAAACAAGATTTCTCAGTCATCTGTAGATACATTTCCGAAATTAAACTACCTACATGCTGTTCTGTGGTCTAGTCTCAACCCATTCTACTGAAAAACTCCATTTCACAGGAAGTGGCGCTTATCATTATCTTCCCCTGAGTCTCTCATTTGTTTCGTAATAAATTTTACTTTATTTTTCTTTATCCACAGGAATTCGAATTTTTTTTTATTATTTTTTGAGTTGCCAGTAAACTTTTAAAGAATGTTTGTGTACTCTGCTATCTCCTTTTTGATGATGTAATGAAATTCTGACAAGATTATGGTGCTGTGGTGTCCTCAACTTCTTCGTGATGTGGAATTCACAATTTCTTGAGAAAAGATTCTTGAACCCACTCAGATAAAGGTCAAATACCTCTAAGATTATCTTTACCTTACACAACACAAAAAATATTTTGATAATTCTCCATCAAGCTTAAGAATTCTATTTTACATAAGAACTCTTTACGTTTTAATGTCCTGTCATTCACGTTTCGTTATATCTGAAAGCACAGTGGCTATAACCTAATTTTGCAAATATTGCGTGCGTAAAAGAGTGTTTGTGTTATCGTTTAGAAAAGCCAAAACAAGAAAAAAGGCAATTTGCTAGTTAATACAGTATTTTGTTCCATATACAGTAAGTAAAGAAATAACAAAACTTAAAATAACTAACTGTAATAACTATCTGTAATAAAACTAAAACAAACTATAATAAAACTAGTTGTAATAAAATTAACTGTGATAAACGGTAATAAAACTAAAACTAATTGTAACAAACGGTAATAAAACTAAGTGTAATAAACTGTAATAAAACTAAGTGTAAGGAAACTAAAACTAACTGTAATAAACGGTAATAAAACAAACTGTAATAAACGGTAATAAAACAAACTGTAATAAACGGTAATAAAACTAATTGTAATAAACGGCAATAAAATGACTGTAGGGTCTAATAAAACTAAAACTAACTGTAATAAACGGTAATAAAACCTAATTGTAACAAACCATAATAAAACTAAGTGTAATAAACTGTAATAAAACTAAGTGTAAGGAAACTAAAACTAACTGTAATAAACGGTAATAAAACAAACTGTAATAAACGGTAATAAAACTAACTGTAATAAACGGTAATAAAACTAATTGTAATAAACGGCAATAAAAATGACTGTAGGGTCTAATAAAACTAAAACTAACTGTAATAAACGGTAATAAAACCTAATTGTAACAAACCATAATAAAACTAAGTGTAATAAACTGTAATAAAACTAAGTGTAATGAAAGTAAAACTAACTGTAATAAACGGTAATAAAACAAGCTGTAATAAATGGTAATAAAACAAACTGTAATAAACGGTAATAAAACTAACTGTAATAAACGGTAATAAAACAAATTGTAATAAACGGCAATAAAAATGACTGTAGGGTCTAATAAAACTAAAACTAACTGTAATAAACGGTAATAAAAACTAATTGTAACAAACCATAATAAAACTAAGTGTAATAAACTGTAATAAAACTAAGTGTAATGAAAGTAAAACTAACTGTAATAAACGGTAATAAAACTAGTTGTAATAAACGGCAATAAAAATGACTGTAGGGTCTAATACAACTAAAACTAACTGTTATAAATGGCAATACAATTAACTATAATAAAACTAAAAATAACTGTAATAAAATTAAAACTGACAGTAATAAAATAATGACAACATAAATAAATAACTGCAATGAGTATTTTGTTGCACATATAGTGCATAAATAATTAACGGTCTGACAGTTTTTATTTTTTTCTAGAAGAAATTGTCAGTTTTTATTTTCAAATAACACCATATTTTGTAGCGCAACAAAAAATTCGCTTTTTTGCAATTTTCTCAAAATCTACGCATAGGAATTTACCCTGAAGTATGTTATTTTGTTTGTCTCGATGTGATATAATGACTGATAATTCATATGTCTCATCGTTTTGGACGATATTTTATTTAAATAGAAATTAAACTTTAAAAGATAATGATTCGAATCTGGAGTTGAGAACACCCTCAGTGAATCATTGAGTATGTCAGAGATCCTCCACAGTTGAATATTTTTTCTGCCATGTGCAGAACGAAGTTTTATGAGTCACTTTTCATTGCAGGTTAGAATTGTAATGTGACACTCATGTCTTGATATGCTCCACATGTGGTTGCTACCACAACTTGAAGAGGATTCCCGAGATTTCATTTTCCAACAGGATGGAGCCTCACCCCCACTTTCATAATGATGTGAGAGGATATCTGAATGAACGTCTCCCATAGTGTTGGAAAGATTCCATTGGGCCTGATGTTGAAGCATTGTTGAGATGGCCTCCGAAGTTTCCTGCCATAACTCAATGCGAGTTGTTTCTACGGGACCTTGTCAAAGACCGCGTCTTTGTCTCACCATTGCGTCGAGATTTGACGCAGCCGCAAAAGCGGATCACAGAAGCCTTTGCTGGTGTTACAAGAGATATATTGATTCGAGCATAGGAGGAAATGGACTATCGACTAGATATCTGTCGTGTCCTGAAGGGCGCCCATATTGAATCTTCGAAAGGTAGGTGAAAAAACTTTGATATATTACCTTGCTTTTGTTATAATATTGCATCAAGTGCCCGAGAATAGTTTTTTTGAAAAGGGTATATTCTTTTTCGGACACCCAGTATTATATCATGCTTCAACGAATATGAGTACCGGTAGTGGGTATAAGTAATTAAGGATATAATGGGGATGTTCGATGTATACACACCTAATTGTCATGCATATTCTTACTTTAATTTACGAAAGAACAAGCGTATATTTAGGTTGGGTGTTAGAGGTATAAGTTATAGTTTAAAAAAAAAATTGTCTAGCGTATGCCCACCAAAAATTCTACCAATATATCACTGAAAGTTGTTTGTTTACTTGTTTACTTTTTTTAAAAAAGAAAGATGTATATAATGCGATACTACACTTTGTCGTTTAACTGGATTTGATGGGGCCAATGATGTTTCAGTCAAATAGGAAATTGGTTAAACAGGACTAAAAAATTTTAGATAGAGTACGGGTTAACTGCTTAATCCCCAGATCAATTTTAGAAAATTTACCAGATTAATTAGAGAATTTATTTTGGTTTGTGAGGAAGAGTGAGTGAAAGTAAGGTGAGGGGAATAGTTGAAGTTAAGAAAATACTTTTTTTTTATGTTATAAGCAGCACTATATGTAGAGGCGGAAGGGACTATTTGGCGGAGAGGTGCATTTGTTATGATTTATGGGAAAGACAGTGTGGAAAAGATGCGTAAATGACAAGATTTTGACATGCCATGTTTGAATTTTATAGAGTTATACAAAAATAAGGAATGTCAGTTGTTGAAATTATGTGAAATTCATGGTCTACTAAAGAGGCAAATTGTTTATCGTAAGTAAGGGAACAAATTAAAACTACAGAAAAGAAGAGGAAAACTAATTCAACGTAATCTAATCTAATCAAATTAGTACATTTGGTACTTTTTTGGATGTCATTTAGTATCTCCCCCAAAGCTATGCAACACATAAACCATGCACTTTATGCCACATAAAGTGTTTTTTCCATTATACTGCTCTCTACGGACGCACCCTTTGGCCACCCGGCTGCGCTCCTGCCCTGACTCGGTTACATAACATTCGTGCTTTTTAGTGGCCACCTAACACAAGTTGGTTCGTGTTGTACCCATATTTTTATGCCATACGTCCACACTGTATTTCAAACAATAATCTCTACAAAGTGAGCCAGGGTCATAACCTAGTAAAAATCTAAATAATATTTTTGTGTGGTCTGGCGATACAGCAGTAATGCCTATAGTACTGTATATTTGATAGTATTTTCAGCTTGAAAAAACGTTATTGGTAACATATGATACCATTAAATCTAAATTGAGCGTTGCTAAACTAAAGACGACAACTAAATCAATGATATCTGATCTTGTGAAAAATTTCATCTTTTCTTTTGGCATTTCACGTTAACTTTACAACATATGCCCCGGCTGCGCATTGATAAATAGGATCGCTTTAAAAGGGTATAACAGAGTGGGAAAGGGTAGAGTGAAGTACGGTAGTGATACGTATTGTAGTGTAGAGTCAAGAATCAATGTACTGGGAACAATGTAATCTGTTAGATTTTGTTGTAGTTATAAACTGTCATCTTTGTTCATTCTAAATGTAAAACCGTATGTAAGTCGGAATCTTTGTTGTTGCTGGGCACCAGTTTGAAGTGAAGTGGTCGTGATCAAAAATAGACCTGACGAGAGAGCCAAGGGCGCCCATTAGGAAGGGCAAAGTGGTGCGCCTGCCCCGCCCTAGAGGAAATTGTACTTCGGAATATCGGAAACCTAACAGCATTTTTAGAATAGTTACACCAAATTTGAAACTATACTTGAAATGTCCCTTAAACTTGCCACCACTTGGAAACCGCAACATGGACGTCCTTGGAGAGGGCACTTCCGTGCCATGAGTTACCACGATCATCTCCAAGGATAAACACAACAAGAGCGTCAGACAACAATTTACAGGTGGTTTCAGGAATTTTAGATGTGGTCGAATCACCCTGAGTGACAAGGATCATGCAAGTCGTTTATCGATACCCAAAAACAGTGAAGTTGTTCGTGGATTAATTAACACTGATCGACATGTGACTTATCATGAAATTCAGGGGAACTTAGGCATAGCATGAGCCAATTACAAACAATATTGCATGATCATTTAGATTGAGAAAACGTTCCGCTCGTTGGATCCCACACAATTTAACTCAAACACAAACAAAACGACCTTGTAAATTGGTGCAAAACTATGACGAAACGGTTCAAGTCTGGACCATCTAATTTGGTGTTTAGCATTGTAACAGGTGATGAAATGTGAATTTACTTATACGAACCGAAACTAAACAAACAATCTACTTGTGGGTGTTTCGCGATGAACCTAAACCAAGCAAAGTTGTTTGTGCATGCAATATCTCCAAACAAACGACTGCATCATTTTTGGTAAATCAAGTCATAAATTGAACTGTCGCTCTGGAGAATAGTAGAGCAGTCAACGCAGAATGGTACACAACTATATCTCTTTCAACACGGGAAACACAATCATGCGGGTTGATAAAAATCAATGTAGAAGTGTCCCCCATTACTTTTGTGCTTCGAAACGCCGCGCAGTGATTGCAGAAGTTTCGTTTAACGATTTGCAGTTCTTTTCGTTTGCGATTGGTCATTTTTGGCGCACACAAGAAGAAAGAAAAATAGTGTTCTCAACGAAGCCATGACTGTCGCCGTGTTGAAAGGGATATGTGTCCCAGAAGTACTCAATGTGAGCGACAGTCCAACTCTAACCCTCGAATCATTCTGCATCACGGCAATACCAGCTCGCACACAACAGCTGCCATAAGTTATTTTCTGGACCAGGGAAACGTTGGCCATGACATATCCGGCTTATTCCCCTGATTTATCCCCCAGTGATTTCCTTTTGTTCTCAACAACGAAGAACATGTTGCATGGGAAACGGTTTTGCACTATATAAGAAGCCATCGAGGCATACAAACTACATGTTTCACAGGTACCAACTTCGCAGTGGCATAAGAGTTTCAAGATGTGGTTCTATCGCATAGAACAATGCATTGCTGCGTAGGGGAGCACTGAAAAGCAATAAAAATTACTGTACTTTACGTTCTTGCGTTCTATCATTTTCCCGAAATTTTCAGTGGAACTCTCGTAATTTTTTTGTGTCTGTGTAAGGATACCACGTGCAACGAACATTGTAAAGTTTACCCTAGATTTCATTGGCAAAAATCTTTTAATTTTAGCAAGTTGGTTAATCCAGAAGTTCGATTAATCACAATTCGGTTAAACGGAACTGTTGTGTAATTTATTTGTCAAAAGATAGCACCTCACATGATGTTCCAGTGGAAGGCAACTAATTAAATAATCAAAGTAATGAATTAAATACATAATTTATATCAGCAAATTAATAGTTATTCGGATAATATCCAAATTTAAGCAGATTGACGTTACGAGGAGAATATAACGTTAACAACATTTTGGAAAGTTAACGCGGACAGGAGCAGCTACTATTTATTCAAATTAGAACACAACTAACTAACGGAGGTTAATTTCAGATCCCAAAACCGACCGATGCTTTTTACTCACAACCGGCTCTTCTCTTGTTCAGGCAGTGATGCCAACCATGGAAAAATCACATTTTGTTCAATTATTTTAAATTAATTTTTCGGATATTGATAAATGGAATTTTCGTAACAATTGCCAGCATGTATAGGATTTTCCATATACTTATTTCACCGACGGGACGCTAATAAAATTGTCTATGAGTGAGAAGTAGGCTACTGACGCTTCAATCAACATGAAATATGTGCTAGTCGTCAAATGTTGTTATTAGAAAATCCATGTTACTGTGAAAGTGATTTATGCAGGAACTTATGGATCTCGAAAAACAAGCAACAGGGCAGTTGATTTATGCAGGAACTTATGAATCTCGTAAAACAAGCAACAGGGCAGTTGATTTATCCAGGAACTTATGAATCTCGAAAAACAAGCAACAGGGGAGTTGATTTATGAAGGAACTTATGAATCTCGAAAAACAAGCAACACAGCAGTTGATTTATGAAGGAACTTATGAATCTCGAAAAACAAGCAACACAGCAGTTGATTTATGAAGGAATTTATAAATCTCGAGAAACAAGCAACAGGGCAGTTGATTTATGCAGGAATTTATGAATCTCGAAAAAACAAGCAACAGGGCAGTTGATTAATGCAGGAATTTATGAATCTCGAAAAAACAAGCAACAGGGCAGTTGATTAATGCAGGAACTTATGAATCTCGAAAAAACAAGGAACAGGACAGTTGATTTATGCAGGAATTTATGAATCTCGAAAAAACAAGCAACAGGACAGTTAATTTATGCAGGAATTTATGAATCTCGAAAAACAAGCAACAGGGCAGTTGATTTATGCAGGAATTTAGGAATCTCGAAAAACAAGCAACAGGGCAGTTGATTTATGCAGGAATTTATGAATCTCGAAAAACAAGCAACAGGGCAATTGATTTATGAAGGAACTTATGAATCTCGAAAAACAAGCAGCAGGGCAGTTGATTTATGCAGGAATTTATGAATCTCGAAAAAACAAGCAACAGGGCAGTTGATTAATGCAGGAACTTATGAATCTCGAAAATCAAACAACAGTGGAGTGGATTTATGCAGGAACTTATGAATCTCGAAAAACAAGCAACAGGGCAGTTGATTAATGCAGGAACTTATGAATCTCGAAAAACAAGCAACAGTGGAGTGGATTAATCCAGGAACTTATGAATCTCGAAAAACAAGCAACAGTGGAGTGGATTAATCCCGGAACTTATGAATCTCGAAAAACAAGCAACAGGGCAGTTGATTTATGAGGGAACTTATGAATCTCGAAAAACAAGCAATAGGGCAGTTGATTTATGCAGGAACTTATGAATCTCGAAAAACAAGAAACAGGGGAGTTGATTTATGCAGGACCTTATGAATCGCGAAAAACAAGCAACAGGGCAGTTAATTTTTGCAGGAACTTATGAATATCGAAAAACAAGCAACAGGGCAGTTGATTTATGAAGAAACTTATGAATCTCGAAAAACGATTCATATTATACTTTTCAGTTTAACGGCGAACAATTATGTCGATGATCGGTGGAATGAGCATGTGAGTGTAAAACGGGAGTGGCCCGACACGGACACAATGTAGTTCACCATAATTTTACTTGGGCGGGAAGTGAACCAGGGACCTTACACCCCAGATTATTAGAATTCCGCTTAGATCACACACACAAAAGCCTCTCATTCTCAATATTACGTTCTTATTTCTTTTTTTTTTTTTTAACTAAATCTCTTTCATTTAATTAGCAGGTCACGAGCATATTTCGCTCCTATGTGACCTTCTAAAAATAATCTTGTTTTGTCGATGAATACGTACGTACGTTATGTTTCTAAATTTTATTCTACTCGTTTCAAATTTAGAATTTTCAGCATATTTTACTGATAATTTATGGATAGTAAATACTTTTCTCTTTTAGATTACAAAAATTAGTGGAATATTGACTTACTGGAGTTTACTTCAAAACAACAAAATATATAAATGAGTATATCAAGGTAGTGAAAGTTGAAGAAACTTAGAATAATTGCTAGACTAAATAATGTGGCCTCTATAGTCACTATTGTTTGTATTTCTATTACCGTGTTTCCTCAGAAATAAGACTGAGCTTTACACATTGGGATTTATCTGCTAAAAAAATATATAATTTGTATCAGGGTTACAATTGCGGAGGAACGCAGGGGAACGTCGTTACCCCACTTCGTAAAAATATGTACGACGTCCCCCCACTTTGTAAAAAAAATTACAATGGGCAAAGATAGGCAGGGGGCGGTGTGACGTCATGCCGCTAACTACCGTCCCCCTACCTTTTCAGAATCACTTTTACCCGTGATCTGTATACATTTATTATGCGTATAGCAACTCATTTCGAGTTCAGCACTCCATTTTGTTAGTCGTATGGCCTATTTATATTCACAAACAATCTGAAAATTTATGGTGGGGCCTATTTTCTGGTTAGGTTTTATTTTCGGGAAAACACAGTAGGTTGGTACACGTGTTTACTTTGACATCTTGTTGGAAACTCACCTGAACAATACACTGTGGGAAACGACTAAGATCACGTATTTAACGTCACAAACGCTGTACAGTTCAGAAAACACTCTGGGATACCCAGACAGTCATGTGTCTGACGTTGTTGAACAAGATCGTACGAAAATGTATATTGTAGAACAAAAATTGTGATTTATTTTTGTCTGTGAATGTAAACTGCACCATTCTGCACAGCATGTCTAAAAAAAAAAAAAAAAGAAAAGAAAAAAAAGAAAAAAGAAAAACTTGAGTGATCATTTTCTTAGAGGCTTCCAACCATATGATTTGCTCAAGGTTTCAATATTTAATATAAAATTTACCATTTTTGGTATTGACTTGTTGCGAAACTAATGCAAAATTTCAGGTTTTTTGACACACATTTCGGGCCATAAAAAACACTGTCTATATACTTCTACGTTACATATTATTCGAAAACTTTCCGGATATATTAAATAACTGTATGGCCTATGGAACTCGGAGGTTCAATGCCGCGTTCACAAAAGCTCTCCACTGACTTCTGTCCTTAGCCAACTGGATCCACTTTCTACTTTGTATTCTTATTCCTGCGATCCCCATCTTAATATTATCCTCCCATCTGCGGCTAGGTCTTCCTAATGGTCATCTTCCGATTAGTCTTCCAGTTGAGACTTTGAAAAAGTTCCTACTTTCTTCCATCCTGGCTACATGACCTGCCCACCTGAGCCTCCTAGACTTGATGACCCTAACAATGTTTGGTAAACGGTATAAATTATGTAGTTCTTCGTTAGGAAGTTTCCGCCATTCCCCATTCCCGTTTCCCTTGGGTCCGAATATTCGTCTCAGGATTTTGTTTTCAAATAGGCCTTAGAAAGAGAATTTTCGCAAAAGAAGCGACCAAACACCTCAAATTATTAAGGAATTGTGAACAATATGAACGAATATACACTGTAATGCAAAGTTAACTCTGAAAATACTATTGTGGTGATGTATGCTTGGAAAACAAGAAGATGACGAACGTCATCGTGTTTTTGGGGACGACGATTTAATGGTAGGTGATTACTGAAGCAAATCAGCGGAAATGACACGACAGGTTCCAGACGAATTTGCGTTGTTTATTCGGCCGTAGTATTGCGGTTGGACAAACGATGAATAAATCGAGAAAGATGGATAAATGAATATCAGTGTTTTAAAGGGTCTAGGTCAAAACCCCCACACTCAAGAAATGTCAAAACGCCCACACGATCGGTCATAACTGCCACATAAATGGACAAATCTCCCAAACACACGAACGGTCAAAACCCCCACACTCAAGAAATGTCAAAATGCCCACATGATCGGTCATAACTTCCACACAAATGGACAAATCTCCCAAACGTACGAACGGTCAAAACCCCCACAGCTAAAACTCCCACACTCAAGAAATGTCAAAACGCCCACACAATCGGTCATAACTCCCACACAAATGGACAAAACAGCCACACATAGCAACGGTCATAATCCCCACATAAATGGACAAAACTCCCACACAAATGGTCAAAACTCCCACACGCAGAAATTGTCACAACTGCCGCACAAATGGACAAAACCCCCACACAATCGGACAAATCCCCCACACTCTGAAATGATCGTGATTGCACGTCTTTGTTGCGGCTCTTTATGACGCCCACTTTAGCGTTTCTGTCATTAGAAAACAGTGCAAGAAGAATAGTTTCAACATCAGTTTAAGTGGAATAAAAAATGTTATTAAAAAGTACAAGGGCAAGTCATGCAACCAGGATCATTTCAGAGTGTGGGAGATTTGTCCGATTGTGTGGGGGTTTTGTCCATTTTTGTGGCAGTTGTGACAATTTTTGCATGTTGGAGTTTTGTCCATTTGTGTGGGGGTTTTGTCCATTTATGTGGGGATTATGACCGTTGCTATGTGTGGGAGTTTTGTCCATTTGTGTGAGAGTTATGACCGTTGGAGGTTATGACCGATTACCAGTGTGGGGGTTTTGGCTGTGGGAGTTATGACCGTTTGTGCATTTGGGAGATTTGTCCGTTTGTGTGGGAGTTATGACCGATTGTGTGGGCGTTTTGACATTTCTTGAGTGTGGGAGTTTTGGCTGTGGTGGTTATGACCGTTCGTGTATTTGAGAGATTTGTCCATTTGTGTGGGGGTTATGAACCGTTTGTGTGGGCGTTTTGACATTTTTTGAGTGTGGGGGTTTTGGCTGTGGGAGTTTTGATCTGTTCCCGTTTTTTAAATACTATTCAACGCTGCAGCTGCTCTTAAACTACAAAAACAATCCAATCTCTTGCCACACACCTACACACCCACACCTCAAACTTGCAAGGAAATTAAATCTTGTGCGGGCACAGGCAGCAACCAACACGTTTTACTAATGGTTAAATCGCGCTTTCACGCCTAAAAGTTTTCCGGAGCCGAGAACGCAGAATATTGACAAAAGCACCAAGAATTGAAACTTCTATTTCGGTCATCGTCATCGGAAATGGTCAAATCATGTTATACAACAACAATGTTAATGCTACGAAGAAAGGTTCCTTACATTATAATTCGCCCTATTCATCATCCTCGCCCACATCTTTTCCATAATCAAGATATGCCCTTAAACGGACAGTATTCAACAACCAAGAGTGTGCCTAGGCAAGGGCACCGATCCTGGGGGCCCGGGCCCCCCAAAGCTCAATTTATGAATATACAATATTTGTCAAAATTTGAGTGCAATTTGTTTTAAAATCTTCATATATATATATATACCTTCTGCATATGAATCCCCCCCCAAATTGACAGAGAAATCAGCGCCCTTGTGTCCAGGATGCCTTCCAAGTATTAATTCGCTTCAGGATCATAAAGATTTAAATTACTGCTTTTCTCGTAGACTGAAATGTATTCTATGCCTCCATCTTCAAAATGGCTGTAAAAATGGCTTTAGCACAATCTTAAAAACACTAATTCATATAAATATCGTTCGATTAACAGGGGAGGAACAAATGGAACAAGGGGGGGCAGTTGTCCCTCTGCTGATTTTTCGAATGAGTTCTGTTCTTTGAGTACCATGTTAGAACATATTCGATTTGTTTGCTTACCCAATACAGTATTTAATATATTGAGTGCTGTGCCGTGGAAAATCAGCACCTGGGACGAGAGTATTCTAAGGCGAGCATGTATGTGAGAGTGACGTCGACAGACCAACCGCGAAGCGCCACCATAGTTGGGGTGAAGCGTTCAAAAATTACTAAAAATAAACCCTGCTTTTCCTTGATTTTGAGGATTTTTTTAAATTACCTTTTTCCTTCCATTTTATATATGTGCACATGCATTTTCCTGACGAGAGTAACATTACAGAAATTTAGTGCTTTTGATCTAAAATATTCCAAGTAAATTCTCCTCTCTTTTTTCTTTCCTTCTTTTCTTTTCTCGAATTTTGCGCCCCCTTACTTCGGCGCCTGGGGCCGTCGTCCCGCTCGCCCTCCACGGCAAGGCACTGAATATATTAACTGTAGTTAATAAAGTTCTGCAATGAGTGTCAATAATAATAATTTTACATAAAGTATTATGAGCAATAAGGAGTGTTTACACATGATTCGTTTGTATGTCAGCCTTTTGCTTCACCTGCAACCAGTGATGCCAACCTGAAACGTTATAAAATCCCATCTTCAGACATAGAAATTCCCATTTTGCAATTGAATTTCCCACGCTGTACTTTGACAACATTTTCGAAACTTAGAAAACATGAACAGTGAAATTAGTGTATACCAGTCATTTCCTTCAAATATACAAGGTGTTAACAAAAATTTGTCACAATATTTTGAGAATAGATTTCTCACATAAAAATAAGAAAAAAGTTCATATGGACCTGTGGTCGGAAGTGCACACTTTCGTAGTTATAAAGTGCCGAGGACGTGGGGAAAAAAAAACTTTAAAGGTCCATAGTTCCACTACTATAGAACCGACCGTAGTCGGGTCAAGACATCTCTGAGAATCTAGTATGTGAACTATCCAAATATCCATCTTTCAGAATCTCCTGTACTTGCGCAACCATTTTTAGAGAGGCTGTTTGGGAGTACTTGATCACTCTCCATCTACCTCTCAAAAAATTGGGGTACAAGTACTGGAGCAGTCTTAAACAGGGATATTCGGATAGTTCACATACGATTTTATCAGTGATGTCTTGACCCGACTACAATAGGTCTTATAGTAGTGGAGCTAGAAACTTTTAAAGTTCATTTGTTTCGCGTTTTCGGCACCCTATAACTCCGAAAACATCCCCTTTTGAGCACAGATCTGTATGATTTTTTTTTTTTTTTTTTTTTTTTTGTGAGGAGTCTATTCCCAAAATAATTGTGATGCCGTTTTGCAACACCCTGTATGAGTGAGCGATCCCAAAATTCCGATCTACGTTTACTTTTGTGCAGATAAATAATAGTAATAGGAGTAATAGTAATAATAGTAAACAGCTTGTGAACATGTATTGTCCTTAATTGAAAAATACAATTAAAAATGGTGAAGAAGGTAAGTTCATTTTGTTGCAGAGACGTACGCAGGAATTTATTTCGGGAGGGGTCCAAGGGTCTTTCGGTAGGGTTTTAATTCAATATGAGGATAAATTACATTAAAACTTATAAAATCGTCCTGTAAAATTAGACTAAATTTCCAGAAAAGTCAAGATTTCGGGGAGGGTCCGAACCCCCCAGGACCCACCTCCTGCGTACGTCCCTGTTTTGTTGTGAGTTTAGTATTTCCATCACCATAAAGGTTTCTTGTCATTATCTTTACACTGAACGTAATAAAACTTGATAAACTGCATTCTTGAATCATTTTGTATGGAACGTTTTGAAAGTTGACGTTTCTCGTTTTACCTTCTTCCGTTAATTCTGTTCTTTCTTTCATTCTTTTTAACACTAGAATACAATTAACGTTTTTGGTATTTTTTTTTTTAAGATTTACAAGTCATTGCATAAATCACTTTAATACTAACATGTATTTTATAGTAACAAAATTTGACAATTAGCATTAATTTCATGTCTATTGAAGATTCGTTTGTCTACTCGCCACAGACATTTTTTTTTTTTTTTTTTTTTGCTGTCAGTGGACTAGATATATGAAAAATCCTATTAATCCTGCAATTTTCATGAAAATTCCCTTTATCTCATTTTGAGAAATGAAAAATTCCCAAATATGGGATTTTCCTCACGGGTTTGCATCACTGCTTGCAAACCCCTTGGAAAAGTCCTGTGGGTGTTACTGATGGAGATTTTAATCAATTGGCGCTGCTGTTCAACTCGGATATGTCATAGAAGACGATATTGAACTTATGACTTTCAATTCCACCTTCATAACATTGATCAGGGAGAACGTCAACCTCAAAAATACTTCATTCATTACTCCAAACTTCCATTCTGTTCCTTTCAAATCGAAATTTTATGGAAATGTTTCGAAAATTGATTGATCATTAACTAAACTTTCTTTTAAACTGTAATAGCGGTGCAAATGTTGACTTTATGTTACTAACACTGATTCAACTGAAATAAAATGTATCAAGAGTTGAGTGTTTCAAATGTTGAATGTTTAAGTAAATTAAAATCATTACTAGACAGAACGCAGTGACCTCTTTACTCATTATAATTCATTTTGTGCAATACCGTTGAAATATGTACACAATGGGCCTTATGCAGAGTCGTTTTGACGTCTGATTAACACCTTACTACGAGGTTGACTAATAGATGGTTATCAAAATTGTATTCAGAGTCTTTGATTAGGACGTAGTATTGGACGAAGTTAATCACATGTGACTAATTAATCTAGAGCAGAGACTAATATTTTACCCACGGTTTAGCGAGCGACACAACATTTCGTATTTCGTAAATCGTGTATTTTCATTTTTACAGGCTACGCATGCGCTCATCTACTTTCCCGTAGTTGCCATATTTATTTTACTCACAGATGCATTGGGGTTCTATAAGTTAATCATACCCAAATCATCAGTTTAGTTGTACTCAAAGTAGACTCTGAATACCAAAAAGTGCACCCTCCTTAGTAAAGAGTTAGTATGTGTACTAACTAGTCTGTGACTAAACTTCGATTAACGAATTCTCTCTGAATACCACCCAATAAGTGCAACCAATAGTTGGTGATGTCTCAAAGTACTGATCTCTTAGACATTCTCCCGAGTATGGCTATACAAAGTGTAAATTTTAAGTAATACTTAACAAATGTCAATTTAAAGAAATCTCAAGCAGGGGCGTCATTTCAGACTTCGCTTGAGGGGGACAAGAGCACCACCTACATAAGACTTTCGCGCTTTGTACTAGTAGACTATATTAGTAGAAAATTGATCAAAGTATATATATTCCTCAAACTCTTAGGGGGGAATTACCCCCTCCTGCCTCCTAAATGACGCCCCTGATTTCAAGGATAGTTTTATATTGCGCATTGTTGGTAAATTTGAGACAAACTTGCAAATTGAGGTGAGGTGAGGTGAGGTGATTTTAGTATAGCGTCCCGTTCAGCAGCGAGGCTATATGGGACGTGGACCTACTGATTAACGTGGAATCCGAACCACATGAGCTCCCGCCGGGAATTGAACCCGGGTCTCCCATTGCAAATTGAAGAATTAACAAGTTTGCTGTAACCTTGGTTAGGTCTGAAACTTTGCAAATGCAAGATTTGTGCAAAGATAGACTTATATTCTTCACTTAAGGCTTCACAAGTCTGAAATACCATTACGGGATAAATGAATACGGGATAAATGAATACCATTACGGGATAAAGATACATCCATGAAAAGGGACTGGAACCCACATACAAAGAAGTAATGCCATGCACATATGCTTTTTTGATGACTTGAAACGTCACGTAATAAAAATTTAAATGGTTCAGTGGTAAAGTGCTTACCACTGGTGCTTGAAATCCCTGCTTCTATCCCAGCCCACGCAAAATGAACTTTGTGGTAGGGAAACGCCGTGTGTGGGGTGGTTCCCCCCATTTCTTCATTCCACCATTATAACCCACCTGATCATTTTCATCTCCTTTAGACTTGGTGTATAATCTTGGAACATTAAACTCAGAAATAATTCGTTAGTCAAGTGTTAGTCACGCGATTAGTTAGTGTTGTATTCGTTCTGTACTAAGGAGAGTGTACTTTTTGGTATTCAGAGACTACTTAGAATTCTGCTAATAAGGTGATTTGGGTATGATTAACTAATATAACCCCAATACATCGGGTAACAAAAATAAACTACGGGAATCAAGACGTGCACATACGTAGCCTGTAAAAATGAAAACATATGAAATACGAAATTCGAAATTGTTTGTTTGTGATTTGACATCGCAACAACTTATAAATATTTACGAAATTGAATTATAATTAACTTCTTCATTTCTGATACGGGGAGAATAAGTAGAAGTCGATTAATATTAGCGGCAATAGAAGGATTATGTCGCGGCAGTGATTATAAGGGAAGATAATTTATCAATCAGTTGCGTGTATCCCTGAGAAAACTTTTTTTTTTTTTTTTTTTTTTTTTACTGATCTCTCACTGTTCACTTTAAGAAACGGTTCTGCTATTGTAGATGACTTGGCTTAACACGTTGACTGCCGCGTCGGGCATGTGTGCCCGATTCTAAGAAATCCCTCCCCGCCGCGCTGGTCACATGTAACCGACGCAATAGTGACTTCTTTATTTATTTCAACAATGGAACTGAATTATTCCACAAACTTTAAACTTGCTTCTGAATGCACACAATAGATTGTAGCAGAAAGTCCACTACGAAACTACGAAACGTTTCCTCCAATTTCTATTTTTACTTTCAAGAACACAATAAATTCCGAAACAGGATATTTATATTTTCTATACGTTATTCAATATATAAATACGGCTTTATATATTTTATTTACGTATTTTAAGCAATATTCTGTTACATAATGCTCACATAAAATTGATGTAAGACGTGTATACATGTTTCTGTATGTGATAACGTGTTACATTACGTATATTGCGGGTGGATTATGATTTTTGATTGGTTGCATCATAGACAAAATTTGACAGTAAATAATACTGCAACAAACATTTTCTGAAATATCATATAAAAATTATATTGACAAAAATCATTTTTATATGAAATTCATATAATATATTATTTAGTTTTTCTTTATCCACACGAACTGTTTCAGATCATGTGCAAACTTTGTGAAAATTGTCAATTAGCAAAGTAAACAGGTTCTGAATTTTAAGAAGCCGGTCTCCTCGAGGACACGCATTGTTTTCAGCAAAATGGATCATAAGAAGCAGCATTTCGTATCTGTTCCTTGACATGATAGAAGGCATGAAACTGTTCCTAAACATGTCTTCGTGGTTCCTATAATCTGACAAGGATGGCATTTTTACTACTTCCATACGCAACTAGACTTAGAACATTTTTTATTTCATTTTCGCCAATTGATACCCAATCGTGTAATGTTGAACAGGGTCCTACATCACAGATACTTGTTAACACCTGAGTCAGGCCCGTATCCAAGGGGGTCTAGGAGGGCCGGGCCGCACGTAAATTTTTACCGGCCCTCCTAAAATTTTCACGGTAGGCTTGCAATGAACTACAATATGGTGATGAACAATAGTATGGTTGGATCGCCCCCCCCCCTAACTTCTACCGGGCCCCCCTAAAGTTTTGGGTTGGCTACCGGCCTGACCTGAGGGCTACACTAGTCTGATCAACTATCATATTTACCACCATACAAGAGAAAAACTCACTAGGTTCACTCTGTGCTAAAGTAGCAGCAAAGTTTAGGGCTACACTAGTCTGATCAACTATCATATTTACCACCATACAAGAGAAAAACTCACTAGGTTCACTCTGTGCTAAAGTAGCAGCAAAGTTTAGGGCTACACTAGTCTGATCAACTATCATATTTACCACCATACAAGAGAAAAACTCACTAGGTTCACTCTGTGCTAAAGTAGCAGCAAAGTTTAGGGCTACACTAGTCTGATCAACTATCATATTTACCACCATACAAGAGAAAAACTCACTAGGTTCACTCTGTGCTAAAGTAGCAGCAAAGTTTAGGGCTACACTAGTCTGATCAACTATCATATTTACCACCATACAAGAGAAAAACTCACTAGGTTCACTCTGTGCTAAAGTAGCAGCAAAGTTTAGGGCTACACTAGTCTGATCAACTATCATATTTACCACCATACAAGAGAAAAACTCACTAGGTTCACTCTGTGCTAAAGTAGCAGCAAAGTTTAGGGCTACACTAGTCTGATCAACTATCATATATACCACCATACAAGAGAAAAACTCACTAGGTTCACTCTGTGCTAAAGTAGCAGCAAAGTTTAGGGCTACACTAGTCTGATCAACTATCATATTTACCACCATACAAGAGAAAAACTCACTAGGTTCACTCTGTGCTAAAGTAGCAGCAAAGTTTAGGGCTACACTAGTCTGATCAACTATCATATTTACCACCATACAAGAGAAAAACTCACTAGGTTTACTCTGTGCTAAAGTAGCAGCAAAGTTTAGGGCTACACTAGTCTGATCAACTATCATATTTACCACCATACAAGAGAAAAACTCACTAGGTTCACTCTGTGCTAAAGTAGCAGCAAAGTTTAGGGCTACACTAGTCTGATCAACTATCATATTTACCACCATACAAGAGAAAAACTCACTAGGTTCACTCTGTGCTAAAGTAGCAGCAAAGTTTAGGGCTACACTAGTCTGATCATCTATCATATTTACCACCATACAAGAGAAAAACTCACTAGGTTTACTCTGTGCTAAAGTAGCAGCAAAGTTTAGGGCTACACTAGTCTGATCAACTATCATATTTACCACCATACAAGAGAAAAACTCACTAGGTTCACTCTGTGCTAAAGTAGCAGCAAAGTTTAGGGCTACACTAGTCTGATCAACTATCATATTTACCACCATACAAGAGAAAAACTCACTAGGTTTACTCTGTGCTAAAGTAGCAGCAAAGTTTAGGGCTACACTAGTCTGATCAACTATCATATTTACCACCATACAAGAGAAAAACTCACTAGGTTTACTCTGTGCTAAAGTAGCAGCAAAGTTTAGGGCTACACTAGTCTGATCAACTATCATATTTACCACCATACAAGAGAAAAACTCACTAGGTTCACTCTGTGCTAAAGTAGCAGCAAAGTTTAGGGCTACACTAGTCTGATCAACTATCATATTTACCACCATACAAGAGAAAAACTCACTAGGTTCACTCTGTGCTAAAGTAGCAGCAAAGTTTAGGGCTACACTAGTCTGATCAACTATCATATTTACCACCATACAAGAGAAAAACTCACTAGGTTCACTCTGTGCTAAAGTAGCAGCAAAGTTTAGGGCTACACTAGTCTGATCAACTATCATATTTACCACCATACAAGAGAAAAACTCACTAGGTTCACTCTGTGCTAAAGTAGCAGCAAAGTTTAGGGCTACACTAGTCTGATCAACTATCATATTTACCACCATACAAGAGAAAAACTCACTAGGTTCACTCTGTGCTAAAGTAGCAGCAAAGTTTAGGGCTACACTAGTCTGATCAACTATCATATTTACCACCATACAAGAGAAAAACTCACTAGGTTTACTCTGTGCTAAAGTAGCAGCAAAGTTTAGGGCTACACTAGTCTGATCAACTATCATATTTACCACCATACAAGAGAAAAACTCACTAGGTTTACTCTGTGCTAAAGTAGCAGCAAAGTTTAGGGCTACACTAGTCTGATCAACTATCATATTTACCACCATACAAGAGAAAAACTCACTAGGTTCACTCTGTGCTAAAGTAGCAGCAAAGTTTAGGGCTACACTAGTCTGATCAACTATCATATTTACCACCATACAAGAGAAAAACTCACTAGGTTCACTCTGTGCTAAAGTAGCAGCAAAGTTTAGGGCTACACTAGTCTGATCAACTATCATATTTACCACCATACAAGAGAAAAACTCACTAGGTTCACTCTGTGCTAAAGTAGCAGCAAAGTTTAGGGCTACACTAGTCTGATCAACTATCATATTTACCACCATACAAGAGAAAAACTCACTAGGTTTACTCTGTGCTAAAGTAGCAGCAAAGTTTAGGGCTACACTAGTCTGATCAACTATCATATTTACCACCATACAAGAGAAAAACTCACTAGGTTCACTCTGTGCTAAAGTAGCAGCAAAGTTTAGGGCTACACTAGTCTGATCAACTATCATATTTACCACCATACAAGAGAAAAACTCACTAGGTTTACTCTGTGCTAAAGTAGCAGCAAAGTTTAGGGCTACACTAGTCTGATCAACTATCATATTTACCACCATACAAGAGAAAAACTCACTAGGTTCACTCTGTGCTAAAGTAGCAGCAAAGTTTAGGGCTACACTAGTCTGATCAACTATCATATTTACCACCATACAAGAGAAAAACTCACTAGGTTCACTCTGTGCTAAAGTAGCAGCAAAGTTTAGGGCTACACTAGTCTGATCAACTATCATATTTACCACCATACAAGAGAAAAACTCACTAGGTTCACTCTGTGCTAAAGTAGCAGCAAAGTTTAGGGCTACACTAGTCTGATCAACTATCATATTTACCACCATACAAGAGAAAAACTCACTAGGTTTACTCTGTGCTAAAGTAGCAGCAAAGTTTAGGGCTACACTAGTCTGATCAACTATCATATTTACCACCATACAAGAGAAAAACTCACTAGGTTCACTCTGTGCTAAAGTAGCAGCAAAGTTTAGGGCTACACTAGTCTGATCAACTATCATATTTACCACCATACAAGAGAAAAACTCACTAGGTTCACTCTGTGCTAAAGTAGCAGCAAAGTTTAGGGCTACACTAGTCTGATCAACTATCATATTTACCACCATACAAGAGAAAAACTCACTAGGTTCACTCTGTGCTAAAGTAGCAGCAAAGTTTAGGGCTACACTAGTCTGATCAACTATCATATTTACCACCATACAAGAGAAAAACTCACTAGGTTCACTCTGTGCTAAAGTAGCAGCAAAGTTTAGGGCTACACTAGTCTGATCAACTATCATATTTACCACCATACAAGAGAAAAACTCACTAGGTTCACTCTGTGCTAAAGTAGCAGCAAAGTTTAGGGCTACACTAGTCTGATCAACTATCATATTTACCACCATACAAGAGAAAAACTCACTAGGTTCACTCTGTGCTAAAGTAGCAGCAAAGTTTAGGGCTACACTAGTCTGATCAACTATCATATTTACCACCATACAAGAGAAAAACTCACTAGGTTCACTCTGTGCTAAAGTAGCAGCAAAGTTTAGGGCTACACTAGTCTGATCAACTATCATATTTACCACCATACAAGAGAAAAACTCACTAGGTTCTCTCTGTGCTAAAGTAGCAGCAAAGTTTAGGGCTACACTAGTCTGATCAACTATCATATTTACCACCATACAAGAGAAAAACTCACTAGGTTCACTCTGTGCTAAAGTAGCAGCAAAGTTTAGGGCTACACTAGTCTGATCAACTATCATATTTACCACCATACAAGAGAAAAACTCACTAGGTTCACTCTGTGCTAAAGTAGCAGCAAAGTTTAGGGCTACACTAGTCTGATCAACTATCATATTTACCACCATACAAGAGAAAAACTCACTAGGTTCACTCTGTGCTAAAGTAGCAGCAAAGTTTAGGGCTACACTAGTCTGATCAACTATCATATTTACCACCATACAAGAGAAAAACTCACTAGGTTCACTCTGTGCTAAAGTGGCAGCAAAGTTTAGGGCTACACTAGTCTGATCAACTATCATATTTACCACCATACAAGAGAAAAACTCACTAGGTTCACTCTGTGCTAAAGTAGCAGCAAAGTTTAGGGCTACACTAGTCTGATCAACTATCATATTTACCACCATACAAGAGAAAAACTCACTAGGTTTACTCTGTGCTAAAGTAGCAGCAAAGTTTAGGGCTACACTAGTCTGATCAACTATCATATTTACCACCATACAAGAGAAAAACTCACT
The DNA here is from genome assembly GCF_964235325.1 of Thermobia domestica. Classification (NCBI taxonomy): domain Eukaryota; kingdom Metazoa; phylum Arthropoda; class Insecta; order Zygentoma; family Lepismatidae; genus Thermobia; species Thermobia domestica. The sequence goes on along the minus strand of NC_137456.1, from coordinate 21,160,833 downwards.
AGGTTCACTCTGTGCTAAAGTAGCAGCAAAGTTTAGGGCTACACTAGTCTGATCAACTATCATATTTACCACCATACAAGAGAAAAACTCACTAGGTTCACTCTGTGCTAAAGTAGCAGCAAAGTTTGGGTTGATACGTTCGTTTTCCATAAATTGCATTACTTGCGTGAAAATGTGCAATTGTTAGGCGGTACACTGCATATATTTTCACCTTGAGACGTAGAGGCAGAGGAGGAAAGATCTCAGCTATGCGAAGCAGAAATATGTACTGAGAAATATCTGTAAATTAACAGTGATGTGACTGTGAGATGACTGTGAACTATTGGTTTAATTTGTTAAATTCTATTTATTATTTTATGATCATCTTCTACAGTATCATGAACTCTTTAAAATCCAATGAAATAGAAACTTTTTATCAATGTTGTACATTTCAAGACAGCTTATATAAGCATGTGTTTGTTAATTCTCACTTTTGAAATCGTTAATAAACACGACAAGTTTCCTTCTTGAGTTTCCACACTCCGTTCCTGATAGCTTGATATTTCACGGTTCTCTGAATGCCAGACTCAGCACTTTACAGTCAAACAAAACCACGGAGGACATTTCGACAAGGGGTATTCGTCACAAAGTTTAGGAAGGTGCAGGATCGTTGGAAGCAAGCATATCGCACCATTGGAGGACGACCAACTCCATATCTCGAGAATACCATTCTGTTGGTTCATCGCCACAGACACATTTGAGTTGACATCTGAGTAGTGGCATGAAGGTGAAGAAGAACATCGTAGAAACGTATCGCAAAGAGAGAATTCGACGCCCCTAGCAGTCCACCAGGATTGAGTTCCAGTTGTTGACTGACTCCAGTACATCCAGGCTCCTCCAGGAAAAGACATTCATCGTTCCAGATGACCAGGACGACGCCAGTCTCGTTGGAATATCAGGCTAGTGCTCATCCTTTATCTTTTAATCACAACCTATCTCTCTATCTCCCCTGTTTCCCCAACTAGTCATTTTCAAAATTAAAACATTTGAATTTTATTTAAATTCAACCATAATTTCGCAGTTAAGTACCGTGTTGTGCATCAGTTTTATCCCCAACTTGTTGCATTCATTTAATGAGTATTTTAAAGATTATTATGAGCTACAACTGATGGCATAGCACCCGCACAGTACTTTCTTCTTTACAATACCACTTATATTATCACTTTGAGCTGCCATAACTTGATGCAAGCCAAGAATTCTCATCCGAAACACTATATATAATCGGAATCATATCGGAAGATAGGACTATATCAAAGTTCTCATCAGACATATTCTCATAAAGTTTATCTTCAATTTTTGATGGTAATACAAACAATTTACGCGGTTTCTTCGTTTAGCCATATTGCAGTTTTATATATAGCTCACTCTAATTCTAACAAGAGAAAAAAGTTTCCTCGTGTCAAGAATGAATTCTTAGTGAAATAGACAAAAGTAATACTTCAATATTTTCTACATACTAGGCTAGAACAACAGTATAAAACAAAAGAAATAATCAACCCGTGAGGTAATGAATATAATAATAAATATGCAAATAGGGACGGTTACCAACAACCTGCCCGACGCAGCCCAGCCAAAGAAATTTTAAGTTCTACGCCGCGTCGGGCACACGTCGCCGCGTCGGGCAAACCTCAAAAATATTTTTTTCTTCGTAACCATCACTCTACGTGAATAAATAAGATACAAAATAAATGTTTTAGAAGGACTAGAAACGTATCGAATAACTTAGTCAACTTCTACGTGCTAATCAGAGATTCTGAATACATACATTTCTGATAATCATGCGTTAATCGACAATTAGTATGGCGCTAATCATACGTCTACACGATTCTCCATAAGACCCTAAGAATTTAGCGTATATTATTTTCATTATTGTTGATTAATTGGTTCATTTCAGTTTTATACTCTTGTTCATGTGAGACGGAGCCTACAGTTTGAAATGTGATGCCAATCAAATAGATTCACAGGACATTTCTCAAGTGGCGGGAAAAAAATGGACACACACAAGTGCAGTTGCAAATACATAGACAACTTTAAACACGCGTACACATAATATTGCACATTGAACTTGTAATTATTTTCGCATATTGCATAACTTCATTACTTCATTAGTATTTAATGTAAATGTATTAAATACTAATGTGTGAGTAAGCAAATCTAATATGTTTGAATTTCGTATTTCGAAGAACTGAATCCCATTCGAAAATCCACTGATGGGCAATTGCCCCATTTCCTTTCTTTTCTACGTCCTGCTGGTATTTGACTTTGAGAATCCAATTTTTCAACAAATGCGAAACAACAACTGCAACTTTGACCTTGAGAATCCAATTCTTCAACAAATGCAAAGCTACAAGCATTATGTTTGACCTTGAGAAGCCCATTATGCAACGAATGGAAAGCTGCAACACAACATTTGACCTTGAGAATACAATTCGTCCACGAATGCAAAGTGAAATCGTAACGTTTGACCTTGAGAATCCAATTCTTCAACAAATGCAAAGCTACAAGCGTTATGTTTGACCTTGAGAAGCCCATTATTCAACGAATGGAAAGCTGCAACACAACATTTGACCTTGAGAATACAATTCGTCCACGAATGCAAAGTGAAATCGTAACGTTTGACCTTGAGAATCCAATTCTTCAACAAATGCAAAGCTACAAGCGTTATGTTTGACCTTGAGAAGCCCATTATTCAACGAATGGAAAGCTGCAACACAACATTTGACCTTGAGAATACAATTCGTCCACGAATGCAAAGTGAAATCGTAACGTTTGACCTTGAGAATCCAATTCTTCAACAAATGCAAAGCTACAAGCGTTATGTTTGACCTTGAGAAGCCCATTATTCAACGAATGGAAAGCTGCAACACAACATTTGACCTTGAGAATACAATTCGTCCACGAATGCAAAGTGAAATCGTAACGTTTGACCTTGAGAATCCAATTCTTCAACAAATGCAAAGCTACAAGCGTTATGTTTGACCTTGAGAAGCCCATTATTCAACGAATGGAAAGCTGCAACACAACATTTGACCTTGAGAATACAATTCGTCCACGAATGCAAAGTGAAATCGTAACGTTTGACCTTGAGAATACAATTCTTCAACAAATGCAAAGCTACAAGCGTTATGTTTGACCTTGAGAAGCCCATTATTCAACGAATGGAAAGCTGCAACACAACATTTGACCTTGAGAATACAATTCGTCCACGAATGCAAAGTGAAATCGTAACGTTTGACCTTGAGAATACAATTCTTCAACAAATGCAAAGCTACAAGCATTATGTTTGACCTTGAGAAGCCCATTATTCAACGAATGAAAAGCTGCAACCTAACATTTGACCTTGAAAATACAATTCGTCCACGAATGCAAAGCTGAAATCGTAACGTTTGACCTTGAGAATCCAATTCTACAATAAATTCACAGCTTCAACCACGAAGTTTGATCTTGAGAATAAAATTTTTCAACAAATGCGAAGCTACAATCGTAAGTTTGACCTTGAGAATCCAATTCTTCAACAAAAATTCAAAGCTACAACCCTCATGTTCGACCTTGAGAATCCAATTCGTCAACGAATGCAAAGCTGCAGTCGTAAGGTTTGACCTTGAGAATCCAACAATCCTCACGTTTTGACCTTGAGAATCCAATTCTTCAACAAATGCAAACCTACAACTCTCACGTTTGACCTTGAGAATCCAATTCTTCAACAAATGCAAAGGTATGACTGTTACTTTGACCTTGAGAATACAATTTTAAAACGAATGAAAGCAACTTTGGTCATGAGACACAGTAGTAAAGAATTTGCTTTTACCAGAGCTGATAGGACATTATCAGTTGTTAGTATTTTTAAATGGTAACCTTGTGCCTGAATAAAATTCATCATGACTGCTGAGGTCAGTATCAGAGATGGAGTGGGTCAGTAGATCATGATTTGTGAGTGGGTCAGTGAGTCATCAGTCAACAGGACGTAAACCATTGCGACCCACTCTGACCCACTGACTCACTGAGACACAGTGACCCACTCTGGATATTGATATTAATAATTGTAATAATAGCAGTACGACAACTTGGCTTTCGAGACAAAGATTGCGAGGTTTTAGAGGAGCTAACTACAGAAAAACATTTTTGAATCACCTGTAATTGAATGTGACTATGTATGCGTGATCATCATGGCCAAATTACAAATGGAATGAAATGACTTTTCGTATATAGTTAGGCCTCAATCCCAACTAATATATTATTATATCGTTTTCATTATAATACATATCCTAAAGGAAAGTCGGGGTCCGAATTTTTGCGAAAAAATTGAGTATCTCACGAGACGTTCAACTTATGGAGCTAAAATTCAGTATATTAACTCTTTATTAAAAATTTAAAAAAACGTGTTCTAGCATTTTTTTTTAAATTCTCTTTTCTGGAAGGTCACTTTCTATATATGTAAAATAAGTAATGAGTTGATGTGTAAAAAATAATTGAAAACGATCGATATTAGTTGAGAACAAATTAAGAAGAGAAAAAAGAACTACAGTGCTGCTTAAGATTATGCCTATTATATAGAGTGTTTCAGAGCACAAGGGAATTAAGCCATTAAGTGGTGAGAAAAATAGACATAAAATTTGTACTGTAAGCATAATTTCAGGAAATTTTAAATTTGTACGGTATGCTTACGGAAAAATTATACGGAAAATTTTACACTTTTTTTTTTCCTTTATGTTGGTCTACTTTATCTCGACTTGAGACTCAAATTTCGTCCTAGTTTCCACTGAAAATTATCTGTAATTCATCAAAGAAATAATTATAAATGATAATAAAATTGAAATTAATTGTAATTTGGCCCATGACAAACACTTTACCATTTTATATCGTAAAGGTCAGATCCATCGGTATTGTAACAGAGTTATGTTTGAGCGATTGATCGTAGAAATTCAAACTCCGATTAGTTAGAATTTCACAACCTTGTTTTATTACAACTGTAAACTCTTTAGTCAGTTGAGACGAGGGCGTGGATCATGGGTCAGAGTTAATGACGATGGCTTTGATGTGTAGGAGTGGATCACAGTGGGTCAAAGTGGTTCATGGTTAGTGGTGGGTCGAAATATGTCATGGTTGGTCAGAGTGGGCTGTGTGGATCGCAGTGGTTTTGTGAGTCACGATGGGTCGTGGGTCTAGTTTTCATTGACCCACGTCACCTCTGCTGCTCACTGCCATGGGTTTCAATTCAAAGGAAAGTTCTATCACCTTGAACCGAAGCCTTGGTCAGAAAGAAAACGCGTTAATCTTTAAGCTGTGAAGGAACACTATTATTACTACTATTATTATTATTATTATTATTGAAATCAAAAATGAAATTTTTAAGTATTACTCCCCATGGTTATGCTGGCTAGGCTAGGCTAAAGGAGACGGTGATAATGAGAAATGAATGAAATGGCAGAATGAAGAAAGTGTGAGGAAACGGGAGAACCCCGAGAAAACCCACGCAGAGTGTTTTTCCACCACACATCTCACTTGGCGCGAGCTGATATGAAACAAGGACCCCATGCACGAAACGTGAACGCTTTACCACTGAAGCACCGCGCCCCCTTATTATTATTATTATTATTATTATTATTATTATTATTATTATTATTATTATTATTATTATTATTATTATTATTATAAAAATATAAATTTTGAAAATCAGTCTCCGAAATCCTTCAGTTTAACGTCCCACTATTACGCCCTTTAGGCTAAAGGAGACTATGATTAAAGCAAGTGAATGATGATGGAAAACTTAGTGGAATAAGAAGTTAAGAGAAAACGGGAATACCCCGAGAAAACCCATAGACAAGATGTTGTCCACCACAAACTTACTTGAGCAGGGATTGAAAGAGGGACTCCTCACACCAGAGGTAAGCGCTGTACCAGTGAGCCACCGTGCACCCAATCAGACTACGAATCTGTTTACCCAAAAGTTAGCAAGGCTTCGCAGATACATTGCTATCTACAGTGCTAGATACATTGCTTGCAGTTAGATACATTGCTTTGTCCATGTGTTGACCCAGTACCACCAAAAAAAAAAAAAAAACTGTGATGGAAGCTATAATGAAGACATTGTGAACTTTAAGAAATAACGGAAATGATAGCCTATTTGCCTGTCCCACTCCCACTCCCACACCCACACACACACCCACATACGTGCCTCTTGTTTGCCCATAACGCTTTGTGGACTCAAACGCCAAGGAGTTTACTTTTCCCGTGAGTTTAATACAGAATAAAATGACCTTAATATACTTCCTTTTATTGTCACTTGGGCCTCATCCTGTGTATGTAGAGGTGTGTTAGTAGTTGCGCAAAGGCATCTTTAAGCACACAATTTATGACCATCCTTATTACAGCGGTTGAGAAATGTTTTCTCGGAATTAAGTTACGTCATCATTTTTCTAGGACTAAAGTTGTTTTTCTGTCGTTTCAACGCCTGCAAATACAGGTCCAATGTTTCTGTATACATACAGGTACAACGCGTGCAAGTAACTGGAAAATATTGCAGGAAATAAAAATATATATATATATATAAAAGTGTAATTTCATAACAAAATCATTTAATTTAAGAATATAACAATGCAAGGAATATAGTCTATGCATTATGTGCATTATATACACTCTACTTTCTAATCCTCCTCAATAACCCGACCGACAAGACTATTTTCTTTTTTTCTTTGTTTATTTTACATTTTTAAAATTAATGTGACGTACTAGAGAAAAAGTTAATATATTAGTGACTCATGATGAGTTAACTTATTGTTAAGACATGAAGAGCTAGCTTATCACTAAGACATAAAGAGCTAGCTTATTATTAAGACATGAAGAGCTAGCTTATCACTAAGACATGAAGAAAAAATGAAAATGAAACCTTTGAGTTTTACATCCCACGATATGCCGGTTAGGTTAAAGTAGACGGTAATGATGAGTAATGAATGAAATGATGGAATGAAGAAAGTGGGAGGAAACGGGAAAACCCCGAGGAAACCCACGCACACGGTGTTCGTCCACCACAAAGTTTACTTAGCAGGGGCTGGAATCGAACCCGGGACCCCAATTACCAGAGGTGAACGCTGTACCACTGAGCCACCGTGGCCTCTCTAAGATATGAAGAAGTAACTTATCAGTAAGACATGAAGAGGTAACTTATCACTAAGGTATGAAGAGCTAACTTATTACCAAAACATAAAGAGCTAACTTATTATAAGTCTTGAAGATCTAACTTATCACTAAGATATGAAGAAGTGACTTATCAATAAGACATGAAGAGCTAGCATATCATAAGTCATAAGGAAGTAACTTATCATTAAATCATGAAGAGCTAGCTTATTATTAAGACATGAAGAGCTAACTTATCATTAAGACATGAAGAGATACCTTTCACTATGACATGAAGAGCTAACTTATCATTAAGACATGAAGAGGTACCTTTCACTGTGACATGAAGAGCTAACTTATCTTAGACGTGAATCCACAGTTTAATGGGATCTGACCTACATGAGCTCCCGCTGGGAATCATACCCGGGTCTCCTATGCCACAATCTATCATTAAGACATGAAGAACTAACTCAAGACATGAATTAACTTATCATTAGGACGTGAATAGTTAACTTATCACTAAGGCACGGAGAACTAACTTATATATACGAGGAACGTTTTTACAGTAAGATCCACTTGGCAATATCTAAGTAAAGCGTGAACATTCGGAATTTTACACATGCGCGCTATGTCCCGATGTCTAAGTATAAATAGACACAATATGTAATAAGTCGGTAGTGCGTGAGCGATGTGGTGTGCGATAGAAAAACTCAAATAATTGGAGCGTCCCGCCTCCTTTGAAATAAGATCTGTAATTCGATTCCTGACTGAAAGAACTGTGACACCGACAGAAATTCATCGCCAAATCTGAGAGGTGTATGGTCCAAATGTCATGAGTGATAGCAAACTTCGCAAGTGAATGAGTTTGCTTAGGAAAGGGTGAGAAAATGTTCATGATGAACCATTATCGGGCACACCCTCTGTAATCACTAACCATCTTGTGCGTGCGGTAGAAATCAAGGTTCGTAAAAACAGACGATCACCATTTCCATGTTGTCAGTGAATTTTCCGCATGTATTCAGACATGTTAAGACTGGCAAAGGCCCAGAAGACTGGAATTGGACAGTTACAGTGGCAGAGAGATGAGGACAAGCATCCGTCCCTAAAGACATACTTTTTTAGGTTTGCGAGGGAAAGAGTGAGTAAAAAGAAGCGTAGTTATCCACACAATATTATTTTATGTATGAAATGTTAGTCCTGGTCTCTCTCCCACTCTAACTATAGAAGTTCTGTGTTCTGGGCCTTTGTCAATCTTAATATGTCTGCATAAAGTTCTGTTAGGTAGAGGACATGTAGAGCAAATTATTCTCGTGACTCGTTTTCTCTCACTACCAAGTTTCATTACAAAATCCCGTTTTCTATAAACAGTGTGTTACAAAAATTACAATGATGTAAAATCCTCAGAATGCTTGGGGAAAATATGGTATCTCAAGGTCCAAGCAGCCTACAGAAGGATTCCACAGAGTTCCCAGCAAACTACGAAGAGTGGATTTGGGATCCTCAATGCTCCAAGCAAGCAAAGAGGGATTAGAAAGCCACAAAGCTCTCGGCAAGCTAGGTGGCTGAGGTTAAGGATCCCACAAGAGTTCCGAGCAAACTAAGTGGACAGGACAGGAGACCTAAAGCTCCGAGCAAGCTAAAGGCATTGGGTTTTTCTCAATACTCCAGGTAAGCTGAGGGAATGGATTTGACCAGCCAAAGATTGATGTCTGTAGTGAAGGTCCTCTCGTTTATATAGCTGCTGCAGTGTGGTGGTGGCGCTAGTGGTTCTTGTTCGTCACATGACCAGTGATGTCGCTGCTGTTCCCTGTTGTCTGCCACTGTAATAGTTTGTAATAGGACACACATGATGTTTATAAATACAAGCATGTGTCGGTTGATTATAAACACAGCCATGTACGGGGTATTACGATATAAATATTTTATTTAGCAGAAGTTTCTAACAATGATTTTTTAAAAAATAATAACGTCCCACTCTTATGCCATTTAGGCTAAAGGAGTCAGATGAATAACGAAAGCAGATGATTATGAAATTAAAAGTGTATGCACTCTCACCGGGAATAGAACCACATGACCACGTGTACCAAAGGCCCATCCGCGACACAGTTTTTCTTATTGTTCACCATGTTCGGAAAATGTAAAGTCCATGTTACAATACTACATAAGAATCATGTAGATTAACGCATTATACAAATATGAATCTGTAATATAGAAATATTCATGAGAAATATACAAGAATTCAAGAATTTTCATAAGGAGTTAAAAAGTTGCAATTTTGAGTTGTAGAGTTGATCTTGAGCTTAACGTCCCATTCAGCAGCGAGGCTATATGAGACGGGTCCTACTGATTAACGTGGGATCCGGACCACATGAGCTCCCGCTGGGAATCGAACCCAGGTCTCCCAGGCGTCGCGTACGCTAACCACTTAGCTACGAAGGAGCTCCCTTGCAATTTTATCCTTAACTATGAAGATACAGAAAAATCAATGCAAAACATAGCCTATAATACGAAAAAAAGGAGTCTCCACTAATCAAAATGAAACGACATGAACTATTTCACTTTTACGTCCCACAATTATGCCAGCTAGTCTAGAGGAGGCGGTGATGGTGAGAAATGAATGCAATGGTGAAATGAAAAATGGGAGAATTCCGAGGAAACCCAAGTACACGGTGTTTGTCACCACAAAGTTCACTTGGCGTGAGCAGGAATAGAACCAGAGACCCCACGCACCAGAGGTAAACGCTCTACCACTGAACAACCACGGCCCTACCACTAATCAAGTAGCACATATAAAATCATAGCGAAATTTGTATTTCTCCACGCGACGCCTTAGTTCGTGTTTTTCTACCCGGGAACGTTACAAATATTAAAAATATTTGATTTCTGTGCAATGCGGTCTAGTATAAAGGAAAAAATAAAATGAAATCTTTAAGTTTAACGTCCCACGCTTATGCCGGTTAGGCTAAAGGAGACGGTGATAATGAGAAATGACTGAAATGGTGGAATGAAGAAAGTGGCAGGAAACGGGAGAACCCCGAGAAAACCCACGAGCACAGTGTTTGTCCACCACAAAGTCCACACGGCGCGAGCTGGGATAGAACCGGGGACCCCAAGCACCGGAGGTGAGCGCTCTGCCACTGAGCTACCACGCCCCCTTCTAGTATGAAGGAGGTAGAACACAGTTCTACTAAGAAGTCATGTGACGGTGGTATTACGAGTTGGCGGGAACGAATGATATTCACGGAAAAGAAAAATGTAGGTCGTAGAATGCTATTTGGTTTCGTACCAACCAAGAAATAAGTTTAAAATAGAAGCTGAAGCTTTCCTGGGGACATGATGCGAACATATGTTCTCAGAATATCAAGCAGGTGAAATATTCGTTGCCCAACGTTTCGAGAACAATGTCTGTTCTCAAAACGTTAGACAACGAACATTTCACCTGGTTGATATTCCGAGAACATATATTCAAAGAAATATGATGTTTCCAAATCGGCTCAACATCCAGATAATCAGAAAGACGGTAAAGTAATCTTTCTGTTGTGCACAAATGTATCACTGGTCAGTAGTACTGCGATAAATGGCGTATAAACATTCAACGGTAGGGACTAGATTATGAATGTCTCTCTCTACACCAGACTTTTCACTTCACTTACGAGGAGAGGATGATTCAAATTAGGCCAGATCGCGATCCAGTTATATTGTGGATGGTGCTAACACTTTCTGCATGCTGTGCCATATGGCACGTACCTTTTTTTTAACTTTACCTTTTTTGTGATTTATCAAAGGCATCAAATGACTGTTTTGCCTGCTGTGTGAGATATTGACGTATATGAATAAAAGATTTTGGTGTCATCTGGCATGTTCTTTGTGAGTTGTAAGTGTGTCATATATGGCACTTACTTATTTCTCGTCGAAATTAAGTGAAAAATCTAAAATTCAAGTTTTAATTCATTTTTCAAGTTCCCATATGAGGATTTTCAATACAGATTTTTTTCGCTAAAACAAAAAATCATGCAGAAATCATGCATCATGCAAAAATCATGCATCATGAACATATTTCCGGCCTGTTCTAGGGACAAGGGAACTTATTATTATTATTATTATTATTATTATTATTATTATTATTATTATTATTATTATTATTATTATTATTATTATTATTATTATTAATAATAATAATAATAATAATCTTTATTACAATTCTGCCACAGAATTTAAAATAAAATTTGAACATGTAATTTCAAATTGTTTTTACTAATATACATTTACATTTTTAAAACTATTAATTCATTATTTTAACTTATGATTACTTTGTTTAGGTATTTTAAATAACTTTGATTCTTCTATCCTATGATTTTTTTAAAATCTCTTGATTAACTTAAATTTCTCTCCTTATTTATTTCTATTTCTCACTTAATTGACTTTTGTTTTCTCTTGAAAACATACTACACTTCAGTTTTAAGACTTACTATACTTGTACAATTATACGTATTCACTAATATTCAATTAAATTTAACAAGTATGTGTAAATATTTTTTAACCATAAAAGGGAGTACAAAAGAACAATCGTTTTTTCTTCCCAATTCTTTGTCATCACTCCATTAAGTTTCTTTATGGTTCAAATTGAGTAGGGGAGCATATCTTTTCACTAATAATTCTGTAAGGGAGACACCATGGGTTAATTTCTGCATTTTCTTTGATAAATTTTGCCCACGAATCCTGTTTTGCCTTAGTAAGTGCATTATGTCTCTTCTTCTTTGTCCCTTCTATATTTTTCCGTCTAACTAACTAATTATATGGCCTATGGAACCCGGAGGTTTAATACCGCGTTCACAAAAGCTCTCCATTGACTTCTATCCTTAGCCAACTGGACCCAGTTTCTACTTTGTATTCCTATTTCTATGAGATCCATCTTATATCCTCCCAGCTGCGCCTAGGTCTTCCTAACTTTCGTTTTCCGATTGGACTTCCAGTTAAAACTTTGACAACTTTCCTACTTTGTTTTTTTCATTCTCCCTACATGACCTGCTCACTTGAGCCTCCTAAACTTCATGACCCTAACAATGTTTCGTGAACGTTATAAGTTACGCAGTTAATTCTTATGAAATTTCCGTTATTTCCTATTCCCGTTCCTCTTGCGTCCGAATATTTGTCTCAAGCTTTTATTCTCAAATACTTCCAGTCTACGTTCTTCCCTCACAGTAAGTGGTCATGTTTTACAACCATACAGCACAACAGGCATGGTTATTGTTTTATATATTTTAAGCTTCAAATTCCTCGACTGGATTCGGGTCATTCCATGTCAAATCACCTAATTTTAAAACATGACCGTGCTTCAATGTCTCAGATTTTCTTCAAACTTTTTTCATAAATAAATACCAATGAAATTATGCTACATTAATTTTTTCCGATTTTTTTTTTTTTTTTTTTTGGATCACAAATGGGCTGGAGAGAATTTTTTGAAAAATGTGACTTTTGCTTCAATTTCACTATTTGACACTCAGCATCATGGATCTACATTACCATAACTTCGTTAGTTTTGAATTTATTGGGCTCATCAAGGTGTCAAATGAAAGCTTAATTTTCGTTCTTTCAGTAGATCTTAAATAACCTTGCAAAAGGCTACACTGTCAAACAATAATGGGCATAAAAACAAGTTTTAGGTTTTTTTTTTTTTTTTTTTTTTTTTTTTTTTTTTACAAATTGTGCCATCACTCAAAAGTTAGAACTGTGAAACTTTTGAAACTTTTTTTTTTTTGCACATTCACCTTAACACGTACTTGGTATGGTTAAAAATTAAGAGGGTGTTTTTTTTTTGTATTTTTGTAATTATTACTTTTTATGTACGGAACCTTTTTCTTTTTAACCATATCATGTATGTGCAAAGACTATCTTATAAAAAAAACGTTTCAAGAGTTTCATAGTTCTAATTTACGAGCAATGACACAATTTGTAATAAAACTTAAATCTGTATATTTCCGTACATAAAAAATAATAATTACAAAAATACAAAAAACAGCCCCTTTATTTTTTAACCATACCAAGTACGTGTTAAGGTGAATGTACAAAAAAAGTTTCAAAAGTTTCATAGTTGTAAGTTTTGAGCAATGGCACAATTTGTAAAAAACCCTAAAATTTGTTTGTATGCCAGTGTAGCCTTTGGAAGGTTACTTAAGATCTACTGAAAGAGCAAATATTAAGCTTTCATTTGACACCTGGATGAGCCCACTAACTTCAAAAATAAGAAGTTACGGTAATTTAGATCTATGATGCTGAGTGCCAAATAGTGAAATAAAAGTAAAATTAACATTTTTCAAAAATTTCTCCCCGGCCCATTTGTCATCCAAAAAAAACCGGGAAAAATTAATTTAACATAATTTTATTGGTATTTATGTATGAAAAATTTTTGAAGAGAATCTGAGACATTGAAGCACAGTTATCTAGCTGATTTGACATGGAATAACCCATTCGCGACTACAAGAGATTTTGAACCGAATAATAACACGAATTCCTTGCTTTCAGACGACATTTGATTTCTTCGTGAACATGGCTTCTCCACTCTCCCTTGATTAATTAATTGATTAGGTGAGTGTCTGTAACGTTTTTTCCTGTTGTCCTCATTATTTTTCGTAGTATCTGAAGTCGAGGGTTCCACTAAAAGGAGTATGTATCTTTTCTTTGAGTGAACATTTTGAAAGACTCTCCTTATTTGTATTTTCAACCTCTTCTACTATCTCATTCGGGTCATCTATTCATTTGATATTGAAAAGGTTTAATTCTTTTGTAATCTTTTCCCAATTTATTTTATTAATGTTATAATTATAGCTCTTCATTCTTGTACGTTTATGTTTACATTTGTGTACGAGTCGCCTGTAGTAACACTTTCAATAACCATCCCTTTTTTTATGTTAATGTTTTTTCGCTATGTTACGTCAATATTGTCACCATTATTATGCCTTTCTCTATATGTTGGGAGATTTTTTTTATTTCATAAGGATAACACAACAGGCTTAATGCCCAGTTATAGTGTCGTGTACACAATTACCTAACATACAGTATTATACATACACAAATATACATAGTTTAATTATGCAGACGTTACTGCCTGACAATTGTTTTGAACTTGTTTTCGGACATACTAAAATAATTTCGTTATATGAAGCACACACCCTCCATAAAGGAGACTTATGTAATGTGATAGTTTTACTTTTCGAGTGCTAGTGTTCTAGACTAGAATTTTCCAGTGTTTACTGTTTTAGTCTTACCTGTTCGGACACGTAATAATACTTCTGAAACTAAATCTGGACGGTCAATTTAACCGTTGATTAATTTATGTAAGAACAACAAATCAAACACCCATCTCCTTTTTTCTAATGTTTGAAAACTAAAATCCGTTGCTAAGTCTTCATAGGGCACATACTTTGAGTAGATTCCGGTTTCCTTGTATGTAAACATTTTTAAGAATTTAAACTGTATATTTTCTATTGCATCAGAGTATTTAGTGACATTTGGTGTCCAAACGGCAGAATAGTATTCTCATTTTGACATCACATACAAAAAATATAACTTTATAAATGTTGATTCTTTATAAAAATCCTGTTATATCCTATAAATTAAATCTAGGTTTCTATATTCATTACTCATTATTGCGTCAATGCGTTGAACAAAGGTTAGTTTGCTATCAAATATTGCTCCTAGATGTTTGATAGTATTTGGTGTAGACAAAGAAGTGTCACTTATCCTCTAACCGGGTTTATTCTGTACGATGAATTTGTGTTCCATTATAAGGTTTTTCAACTGGACTCCTTTGTCGCAGTGTTGCCAGATCTATTGATTTTGCAGGAGATCTCCTGTTTTTAATACTTTCTACTGATCTACTGCGAAAGAACATGAAAAGCGAAGAATCTCCTGCTTTTCCTTCGAGAAGTTTAAGAAATATTATTAATATTGAATTTTCAATGTTTCCTCACATAAAAAGATGATATTTCTCTGTTATAATACACAAAGCTCTGTAGAGCATATGAATCCAAAGAATATAACTGTACATCACCTTCTATAAGATTCGTCTATATTCTGACTTTCTATAATATTTACAAGTAAGGGTTGTTTAGATTGGGACTTGGGTTGGAAGAGTGACTTAGATCATTTCTCCACAATCGTCAGCAAGAAATCGTCTTACGCCACGATCACGTGTGACTGTACCATATAGCTACATTATCGCTACGTGCATGAAAATACATTTTCCCACTCCACTTCCCACTCCTCTTTCAATATGTTTTACTTCACACACGTGTGTACCAAATAATATTAATATAAATCGGGACTTTCCCTTTTATTTGCTCAACGTAGTTCATCGGAAATGAATTCTGGACTGCTTGTTTTGACTACTGCCCCCTTAATAATAGCAAATTTTATAGCCCCCCCCCTGATTTACATTCAAACGCCACCTTTATCTTCGAATCACCTGCTTTTCCAACTGACTGATGTGGCAACACTGCTTTGTCATCTGGTATTGAAGTGGACCATACTGGAGACTTTGCGTTAGCATCTGCGGTTAATATTAATTTGTGATTTCATATATCATGTTATGTAGTTAGAAAGCCTTGAATTGGGAAACTAAATTGACTATATACCGGTACGTTAATTAATATGAAGTTATGCATTTGTGATTTACTTCACTGCGGTCAAACCATTTGTTACAGTACTGTGAATTGTTAACAGCTTTAATTGTGTTGTAGAAGATGATTATTGCTGCCTGGAGGTCCCCGTTTACCATATAAGTTGTTACTGTTATAGTTAAGAAGGGATTTTTCCATCTATTGTATATGGCTCTTGGGTTGTCATAATGCTAATTCGATATTCTTATACTGTTATTCTTAGTTCTAACATGACTCCCTTTGAACACGTGGGGCCGCGATGGCTCAGTGGTAAAGCGTTCATCTCTTGTGGATGGGGTGTGAGCTTTGTGGTGGACAAACACTGTGAGCATGGGTTTTCTCCGGGTTCTCCCGTATCCTCCCACTTTCTTCATTCCACCATTTCATTTATTTCTTATTATCATTGTTTTCTTTATAGTCGGGTCACTTAGCAACAAAAAAGGCTCGGATCGTGACAGGCCGAACACAAGTATGAAACTTGGTAGATTGAAAGTTCTTCGGTATTCCATTAGTTTTAGGGTCGGATGCCAAAATTTTCTGGCCGCTATTTTGAAATATGACGCCATATTGGATTTTTGGAATGTTCTTTTAAAAGATCATTATCTCGGTAACCAATGATCCGATTTTGATTATTCTTTTTTTTAAATTATAAGTTAAGCCCGAATGTAATCGATTATAAGAATAATAAAGACAAGGAAATATAGTAAAACAGAGAAAATTAAATAATATATTTAAGATTTTATGAGACATATTTACATATAAATGAATTTTCCTCCAAAATGATCCATTTTATGAAAATATGTGACCCCAAACATTTGAAGGAGCATAAAAAGAGTTTTAATTCGATGTATAATACGTTACAATGCGATGAGAAATAGTCTAAATATAGTTAAATTAAGTAATCAGTACAATAGAATACAAGGTGTGTGGGGGAGTCAACTAGACGAAACTTAGCGTTGTGTGATTACAAGCATGCTCGGAACCCGACAAATTAATATTAATTTTTCTCCACTTTTGAAAATTCTTATTCAAATCAATATTATTTATATTACAATTGCAAATGTTATTAAATAAACATTATATTGTTCATATGAATTATGTAAGATACTAAAAAAACACATCCTAAGTACGTCATTACATAATTATATGTCAATTTTTAAACTTCTTCAAACATAAAAAATAACAACTGAAAAACTGAATATTCTAAAACAAAATGCTAACAAAGTGCTGAAAATTGATAACACATTATATTCCACAAAGTAAAAACACTTCAGTAACATTGCTGTCCATCACAGGAGCCTCGGCAGCAGCAAAGATCTGTACACTGAACAACGTTTGTAGAACATACGCAGTTTTTGTGCAATGAAGAAGAGTTATGCAGCCACACATTAGCGATTCTCTTGAGCTTTTAGAAACTTCTGGTTGGGTCATCCATAAGGGCTTCCAAGATCCATCTTCTTTCAGCCAGCCGGAGTGTTCTGGACTTGGAGCCTTTATCTTTGACTTGAGAGAATTAGCCCAAATACTGGTCTACTATAGAGATCGATTCGTCTGCTGAAGGAGGGCATCACGAGTTGGAGGCAAGTTTTGCATAAACTTAATATTCTTCCCACTTGTGAAAGGAATATGTCTCAATTTGTCTACCCCCCACCATTCCACTGCACAAGATGAGTCATAAATTACACACGTAAATTTCTCTATTTCTGAGAAAATATCAGAATGAAGAGTGAGCGCTAAAAATGGCTTTTGTCCGGAGTACTGAAAAGCTGTAGTTACCGATGGGTAGGACAGCCAAGCTGCTCATCCAGACTACTTTCCTTTTCCCCTGAACTGAGACATTGTGAGTGAACGCGTGAAAAAAGGGAAGTGCTTTGGCTTTATCAGGTCCTAATTCATCGTACAATTGGTTAATGCAATAAAATCGGAATTTATTTCCTCGGCCAAACGCTACCCACACTTGGATGTCAGGATGTTGTGTTAGTATGAAAGAAAATACTCCGAGGAGAATGACGAATATATCAGTGTCAACTGTCCTAACCATTACTTTTGTAAAGCCACGATTAGCAGCATCATGCACGTGAAGACAAAGGCGTGTATCAGCTTCTTCGTCGTCAGTATCCTCCATTTTATGCTTTGCATTCAAAGCAATCACTGAACTTCCTGAAGTAATATAAACCTGTTGTAATGAAGTAATATAAGTGAGGAAATTAAAGAATTCTTTTCTGTTTTCATTATGACGTAAAAATGCTGGGAAGTTTTTTTGGAAGTTATCCATTCTTTGTCACTTTTCTTCTCTCTCCAATTCCTCCCTTCTGTCTGCAAGATTCCATTAGTGAAGCTTCAGGGTAAGAGTCCCACACCATGTCTACTCTTTGACAATCTTGAAGTTGCTTCATTAACCACGGTAAGAACGTCATCGTAGCATACTCGTGGAATGTAGTTCCAGTACCACTTCCCAGTAAATGAAACAATGCACTACCATCAAAAACCTTAACTTCGAAAAGAGGTTGATCTTTGTTTGATACTCGGAAAATATATTCAGAAGTTCAGGCTTGTTGGACGACAGTAAAAGTTGCTCGTGATCAGACAATGATGGTGGTCAACTATGATTTTCATGAGAAAAAAAGTCCTGTAGATCACCCTCACGAGCTTGGCATGATATATACAGCCGACTGAACAAACTGTAGTCAATTTTCAATTCATCTATTTTCTGTTCAGATGATCTCCTACACTTCTTTAAGCGTTTCTCAAAACACGAAAAATTATTCCTTTTTATAGGAGAATAAACTGACTTGCTTCCTTTTACAAACACCGAGTCAACGAAATCTTCATATTGGTTTATACCAGTCACTTTTATTTCTGCAATAGATTTTGAAGCATCCTTTGAGGCATACGCATGTGCTGCTAGATTCATTACCTGCTGTACGTCTAAAAATGGATTTCCTGCAGCAGAAATTGTGTCATGCAATGTTTGACAAAGATTGTTAAAACTTACATCTCTTCCAACATAATTTTCGTTGATGTTTTCCTCAATGTGTGCCGCATCTTCAAATTCTTTTGTAAGTCTGCATAACTCAGGAGCAGTGAGCATCCATAGTTGAAAAGCACGTGGATTTTTGGTTAATGGTTCCACTGGACTTTCTAACACTTCTGTTATTTTGGTCGAACGGCATAAAACAAAACTGTTTGTTAGTCTTTCAAAACACTCAGTTCTTAAATTCTGCCTTTCCTTCATTTAAACTCTTCATGTCCCTGAGATGCACAGAAAGCCATCTTGCATAGATCTGGTGATCACACACAAAAACCAAGGCAGAAGACGCTCAAGTACAGTTACATATACGTAATTGGAAGTTACTTTGTCGTTGAGCTCTAACAAATATTAAAATTAGAAGTTCCAATTCCAGCACAAGATCCCAATATGAAAACATAGGACTTTTATGTATCATTCCTTCCCGCCACTGTTGAAATTCTTGTTTACAGTTACTGGATTCTTGTTCTGCATGAAACGCTGCCTTTTGAAGAAGGTCTAGAGTTACAGCTATGATCTGGTGTGCTCTTCTGCTTCTGGTTAGAAGTGAACATTCCAGAAATGAATCAGCTGACCCTGAACCTACTACTCCGGCCTCGGCTAAGGACACTGTCCATCCACTACCCTTTAATATGTGGCCTAACACTCTCCATAAGGCCATCTCTATGTGTCCACCAAGCATAACAATAAAACTTCCTTCTCCAGTACGAATCAGGCCATTTCCACTGTATTTGTTTTGCTATTGCAAAGAGAGGTTGGTCGAGGACAATAACCGGTATTTGATTAGGATTACATCGATCAGTAATTTTCTTTACGATAGACATACCATGCTTCACCATTGAAAGAGACGCTGCCTTTTCAGTAAGAATGGGCAGCATGACGTTGATACCTTAGTAGAACGTATACTTTCTAGTTGAACCATATGGTACTCTGCCCACAAACGTTTATTTTCACCTAACGGAGAATTTCGGTCAATCCACTGTCTCTCTATCTTAAGTGCTTCTTCGAGCCCTGACCGTATTTGTTTTTGAACAGGAACTTCCAGTTTGTCTAAATCACATGATGATACTGATGGTACAATAGCATAGGTATCTGGTAGTAAGAAATCTTCTACTGATAAAGAAACTTCAATTGGTACTGGGGGGTAAACCAGGGTTGGAATTGGAAGGCAATTGGAATATGCTAATACTTGTTCCATGGAAAGATCCTGTTGAAGTAGTTGATGATGTCTTGTGGTCTAAATTGTCAGGTGCACCAACGGTGTACACATTAGTCCTTAATGGAAAGGGGCAGACAAGACCTGCTAATTTATAACATCTGCACGTCGATGCTGCTATCTGATCTTCAATTTGCAGCACACGATTATATGTTACAGAAATTACTTATGTAAATTACTGATAATCTTTTTGGAGCGAGCAAGAGTGTGTACCTGTAAACCTACGTACAGTGGGAGCGGCGGTTCATGAGACATGTTGTGCCTTTCTTTTCTTGGTCCTAATCTTCTGTCCTTAAAATTAAAATATATTAACTGACTTATTGTTAGGACAGTTTGAGAATATGTTGTAGAAGTTTCTTCTATGTTAGATAGATAGAGCAGTAATGGAACAAAATTTCTTTAGGCTTTCTGGAACATTTTCATCTTGATAGTTTTCTGTAAAGTATCCTGAAAATTTTTGACACTCCCACTTTATCATATCTCTTCTTAAAGACTTTGAACACATTGAGTAGGCAAAAACCTCCTCTTCATTTGATCGTTTGGACATGAAATCCTTGAGAAATTTTTGGTGTCCTTCATTAAATACCAATAACGTATTTTTGCCATCACTCTGTTTGGTACAATCAGAAATAAAATGAACAAGAATTTGGTTCTTTAATCTTGTTTTATTTACTGCTTTTGATAAACCTACCGCTCTAAACTTATCTTCGTATAAACTGTGCAGTTCTGACAATTTGAAAATGAAATTACTATATTCTATTTTACTTCCAAGTAATCTATGAGTTCAACAAATACACGGGATTCTAAAACATCGTCATCTTGACTTTCAGTTTCATTTAAAGATATGTTCTCCCTTTCCCAACTTCTGTATCTATTTTTATACCTCCATAACCACTGTATGTGGCATGTAGCTTCCATTGCTACCAAGTTTCCTCCGGAAATTTTAGAAAGCAGAACTGTATCCTGTAATTGTTTTGCCATTTCCTTAAGACTTTTGTTAAATGTAAGTGTCTGACATTTTCTTCTAACCCTTTTCCCCGAATCACAAAAAAATACAAACCGGTGGAATTATGTTTCCTCTACTTTCACATCTCCACTTACGTTTTGGTTCATTATTTTCTGTTGATTTCTGTTCACTTTTTCTTTTCTGTTCTCTTGCGATTTCTCGTTTTACTTTTGAGGCAACAAACTTCAGTCTGCACTGTTTATGTCATTTTGCTGCATTGTCAATTAGTATGTTTACTAATTCTTCTTTTCCAGTGATGGATTTCACAGGTAGAGCTTCTAACTTACAGAAAACTTTATAGATCCTCAGAAATTCTGAATACGCCTCCTTTTCCATCAGTTAGTTCTATCTAAAGGGCAAATTAGTTGTCCCGGTAAACCACAAATTATGCAGTTATTCCAATCCATGTTGATTAATAATTTATGGCTTCTTCATTCTTATATCATTAACACGGTACCTGAAAGAAAAAGAGAGAGAATGATTTAGAACAGACATATCATGGTGCGCTAGCAAACACGCACATTATTTCAAATACTGCAAGGAATGGAATTTATCAAATTAAAAGCCTCGATACACTTTTAATGTGTTCACAATTACATTATAATACCAATATTATGAAGAACAAAACTAGCTGTTGATGTTTACATAGAACTGCTGCAATTGAAACTCCCACAACTCTGTTAAGTAATGCTTAAACAATATTATAATTAAGTAATCTTAACAAGAGTAATGACTAGATAATTTAATGATAAAAAATCTGCCAGACACAGCTAACTTTCACTAAGTTGACCATTTACGCAGTCTTTCTATTTGCATTGGGTTTGTTTTCAAGACATATTTCGACTATTTTCTCATCGCATTGTAACGTATTATACATCTAATTAAAGCTCTTTTTATGCTCTTTCAAACGTTAGAGTATACATGTTTTCATAAAATGGACCATTTTGAAGGAAAATTCATTTATATATGTAAATATGTTTTATAAAATCTTAAATATTTTTAATTTTCTCTGTTTTACTATATTTCCTAGTCTTTATTATTGTTATAATCGAATACATTCGGGTTTACCGGATCATTGGTTACCGAGATAATGATCTTTTAAGAGAACATTCCAAAAGCTCCAATATGGCGTCATATTTCAAAATGGTAGCCAGAAAATTTTAGCACCCGACCCTAAAACTAGTTGAATATCGAAGTACTTTCAATCTACCAAGTTTCATATTTGTGTCCGGCTTGTCACGATCCTATCCTTAACAGACCAGACTATTAGCCTACCCAACATAATCGTGGGACGTAAAACTTAAATATTTCATTTTTTCCTTTTGAACGTATGTCATTTATTTATTTTCAAGATTTTTATTTCATGATTGCATATTAGCATCCTTACACGAATGTGGCAGTCGAGCCATTCTTTCTTACTATCGAAAACTATTGTACCGTGTACTCTCGCTATTTGTTTGTAGATCTTCCTGAAACCCAGAATATCGTCTCTTCTTTTGTATACTTCATCGACAAGCTGAAGAAATTCCTGTGCGTCAGTTGGAATATCATTATTTTTTCAGATGGATGCAATCAACCTCGTCGTATGTTGGAAATGTTATATCTTTATCTTTCTCATACAAGTTTATCCTTATCTTGCTCGTACAACTACCCTCAATACTCAGTTTCGTTATTCTTGTTTTTATCCGTTTTTTTATTTCGGTAGTTCTTAGTGTTTTATTAATTTTAATTTAACCTGGTATTCCTTTAGATCAGTGTTTCTTCCAGACCTGTTTGTTGGGGGGCACTGCCTCCCGGAGCTCTGAGAGTGCCCCTCCCCCGGAGGAGACCAAAATAATACGTCTATAATATAACAATAAATAGAATAGTATCAGCAGTGTCCCCCCCCCCCGGAACATTGTTTCTGAAAGAAACACTGCTTTCAATTGTGAGTTAGCATTTTCCCATTTTCAGAACTGGCTTTCAATTTAGTTAAGAACTGTATCCAAATACTTTTCTGTTTTTAGATATTTGCTGTTATCTTCATTACAGCATAAGTTGTTACTCAATACACTATTTTCATTACACTTGTATATTGACTGTTTTTCTGAGTAGTGTAATTTTACTTTTTCTTTAATTTTACATTTTTTGTATTTTATTTTTGTTTCATAATTTACCATTATATTTAGAACATTATGAAACAGAAATAAAACACATAAGAACTAGAGGTAAATATGTCAAGTTTAAAATGAGTTCACGAAGATAGAATGGTCAATGTTTCTCATAGCGTAAATCAGGTGAGTTATTGAAACGAAAGCATGCCGTTCAACACGTCAGCCAATGTGTGGTGTGGGGTTGTTGCATTTAAACACTGTACATGCATGCTTTTTAAATGCACCGTTCGTGCTTTCTGCGAATATTAACCAAATTACGACCTCTTTGGGCATATGGGAGGGAAAGAACCGGACGTTGGTCCCGAAAAAGGCAATTCTTTCAAAGAAATCATCCAATTAAGGACTCGATATTTTATGCATAAATTTTTGTTACGGAAAAAAATTTTTCTACTTACCAAAGTTTGGATCAGAGATACATGTTAGAATACCACACTAGTTGTCACAAGTTAAGTAAGCATATATATGCATTTCGGATATGATCAGGTCCCATATATATTGCTGTTGGTTCGTGAAATCATTGGTAAATGTCACACCAAGAATTTTTAAAACGAAAGCGACTGAAAGTTCAAATGTTCAGCGGGGAATTGGCCAGTTAGTATTGCATTGTTTAGATTTATGTGAACTGATCGTTCGTCCACTGGGAAAGAAATATATCTACCACTTGGCATGTTTTGTTGCTCTCTGGAGGTGAGATAAGTCAATACAAAGTAGTGTAACATCATCGGCATACGCTTGTATATGAAGCTTGTAAAAATCGTGCTTGATCAAGAGCAAATTTCTCAGTAGAGGGCAGTGTTTCTTTTGAGATAAAATGTTCCGGGGGGGGGAACAACTAGTATTCCGGGGGACACTGATGGTACTATTCTATTTATTATTATACTATAGACGTATTATTTTAGTCTCCTCTCGGGGGGACACTCTCAGAAGCTCCGGAGGAAAGTGCCTCCCCCCAAAAAAAACATGTCTGGAAGAAACACTGGCAGAGGGTCACGGTCGAAGCTGAACTAATACATCGAAATTGCTCAGACTTTTCGAATACCTTGTTTAAGCTTTACAACAGGTGACAAATTACTATTTAAATTAATTTTGATGACAAATTTCTGTACAATGTGTTAATGAGTCCTATAAAGGATGGGGGAAACACATGTATCGTAAGTATATCCCTATTAGTGGGTCATACTGTCAAATTCGAAAGACAAGTGAGACTATTCAAGTTGTGAAACGTTTAAACTAGTGGTGGGCACAAAAACCGGTTTTTCGGTTTTCGGTTTTTAGAAAAACCGAAACCGGTTTTTGAAAATTTTCAAAAAACCGGTTTCGGTTTTTCACCGAAACCGGTTCGGTTTTCTCCAAAACCGGTTTCGGTTTTCTTCAAAACCGGTTCGGTTTTCTCCGAAACCGGTTTTCGGTTTTCTCCAAAACCGGTTCGGTTTTTCACCAGATCCGGTTTCGATTTTCTTCAAAACCAATTCCGTTTTTTTTTTCAAAATTTGTTCTATTTCTGACCAGAATGGTGTTTCGTTGTTCTCCGGAAACAGAATCCATTTCCACAGAAATAGTCTTATGTGTTTTCGAAAAGTTTTCACCGAAAACAGTTTCGGTGAAAAACCGAACCGGTTTTGGAGAAAACCGAACCGGTTTTGAAGAAAACCGAAACCGGTTTCGGTGAAAAACCGAACCGGTTTTGGAGAAAACCGAAATGTCGGTTTTTCGGATTTCGGTTTTTATAGAAACCGGTTTTCGGTTTTTATAAAAACCGGTTTTGCCCATCCCTAGTTTAAACAGGTAATACGAAATTACATCCCCTATTTTGAACAGGGCTGCTTGGATATTGCATGAAGTATTGTGTGTAGTTTGATATGAACGGACGAGGTGACTACATATGGGTTTAAGTGGCTAGGAAGCATTTTCGAAAATAGTTTAAGGTTCGTATTCAGAAGCGTAATGGGACGAAAGTCCTCAAGAGCAAGACAGCCAGATTGTTTAGGAAGTAGAATCAAGATTCTATTTTGTGGAACACTAAGGACATGTAACAATTCATTCTTTATTTGCAGTGTCTGTTCCACAATATCCTAATGTTGCTTATAAAACGTGTAGTTATACAACAAGGGTTGGGGCTGGATATGTTCTGTAAAATCTTAACGACTTTCGTCAATTCTTTGACAAAGAAGATGTGCATGAGGGAATTCAAGGCGTCGGGAGAACCATGGAGTAAAATAAAATCTATAGAGCCATCATGTATGTCAGTCAACATGTCCTGAGATATCTCTACATTTGCTGATAATAGTGAACAAATTCATTTTGAAAATCATAAAAGTCATCCAGTGTTTTGTTCACGGACCTAATGATAGTCTATGTACTTCGAGGTATTACGGTGTAGAGTCCATCTATAATGATAAAATGACAGAAGACCTATTTTTTATTACTCTTGTACACCTACGGAACATGCGCGCCGACTACGTAGGTGCTACGGAGCTCCGGCACCCACACATAAAATCTTGTGAGTGCGGCAAACCCACAAGAGTTTTAGTTCGGACCCGGGTTTGAACTCGTTTCTCTTGCGTTTAAGTCAGCCGTGTTACCGGCTAACTTCAGGCATCCGCAACTTATCCTTATAGTACTGGTATATTTTACTTTATCACAGCACAGACCTTTATGATAGTGTTCATGAAAGATTTTAACTGAAAATAAATCAATCAAATATCGAGACTTCCCTGAAAACATATAGGCTAACACGTCCCACCATTGATATGAACCCACAGAAATTTTGGAAAGTCGGCGCCGTTGCTTCGGAAAGAGTACAGTAAGTGTTTACAGATTTTAGTAATAGGCCTATCCATTTTAATGTAGTGGACTGCTCCTTGTTTGTATACTGATTAAACCTGTCATATTTTTGTCATGAGAATACAAGACACCTTCGATCACTCCAACCCCCCCCCCAAAAAAAAAAAGCTTCTCAACACATTTTTAAAAACATTTCCCCTGCATTATTTGAAGTGAATACAAAGAAGTAACGTTTAATCTGCAGTGCAATCTATTGTCGAGAAAGTTTATGCTTATGGAAACCTCTTACGAGTTTTTTTTTTTTTTTTTCATTTACATGAGATTTTTCTATCTGAAAGTGCCACGAAAAGAATATATTTAAGAATCCAGCAGACAAAGGAAAATCCTGAACCTACAATGTCCTACATAGACACAATAGTACGCATTCTAGAATGACTCAAGAAAATGAAATATTGTTCTTAATAATAATAATAATAATGGGGTTTTCTTCCCCCCCCCCCCCGAAAACAGCACATGAAATTTTACTCATATATTGTGTGAAATATAATTTTCTTTTCTTAAAACACTCAACGTTATTTCTTGGTGATATTGATATCGATAAGCTCATATTGAGAGCAAAAATGGGACGGAACAAAAATACAGGACATTTGCCTGTCCCGACTAAGTTGACGGGGACACGGGACACTCGGGTCCAAAATCGGGACTATCCCGTATTCTACGGCACGTATGGCTGGCTTAATATTGATGCACTTTGATCCGCTATCCTTGTGTCGGAAATATTATGGTGTATAGGTTTGTGATTTGTGAGATAAGGATCATTATACTTGCAGTTCGAACTTTGTGAAATTATTGTTAAAAATTAATGAAAAAAACATTTGCATAAAACTCAACGAAAGGAGACTTACTTCTGTGACCGGCAAGCTTTGTATTAGTGCGCTATCTAGGTATTTACAAAACAGAAATTAGTTTACGAACATTAATTCAACATTTCGCAATTGCGTAAAGTATGTATAGCCAAGCAAAGGACCCCATTTTTCTTCTTTCAAGGTCAAATTAAACTTGCCGATAGGAAGGAAAAGTGTTACAGTGTTCCCGGATCTTTTTCTTCCTTTTTTTTTTTTATCCGTTCAAGCTGCGATTTTATTCTTCATCGAACCCATACTGTTATAAAAGCAAAGAAAGAGGACTGAAAGAGAGAAAAAAAATACAACTTACCCAGTTTTTGTTTCCTCATAGAGTTCAGTGCAACAGGGTTCCTCCTACGATCGCTTCAGACGCAGATTTCCTGACGCAATTCAGCCAAACAGTCAACTTCGCCACCTGTGGAGAGAACCATTACTTGGATTGTTTGTCGGTAGGTGGCACTCTCTGTTTTAATGGTTAAGGAACAAAGGTTCAAATGGAATAGAACGGTTAGCTGAAACAAAAGACACTAGCTTTTAAGCAATAGAATTTTCCCGCATTCATGTACACTCATGTCCAAAATAATTGTCGCATATCTATAACTGTCTTCTTGTAAGAATATAATTTGATAATTATTCAGAGTACTTTTAATACTGATACTGTGTATAATCGGGAAATGTGTATTTGTGGTAAATTTCATAGGAAAAGAATTATAAATACAAAAATTAGAATGAGTAATACAAAATGTTGCTAAGTGGACAACAAAATATTTTTTTTCGTTATATTGTTCATATTTACTGCTCTTTTGACATGAAATTTACCACATATATATCTTTGTCGATTATACACATACGAACATTGTAAGAAATACCGAGCGAAATAGTTATCAAATTATATTCCTAGAACAACATATTTATAGACATGCGACAATAATTTTGGACATGAGTGTACCTAAAAAAAATTCTATGGAAACTTGTATGTTATTCACAGTGGTGTCAATTAATGTCTTTTTGGGGGGGTACATATAAATTGGTCAAATATCGTCCAATATATCAAGCAGGATTTTAGTACAAATTCCCAAGCAAACTTAGGGTGCCCGGACCGCCTAGGCTCTTCATGCTTATCCATTATAGTAGTGTCGGACTGGCCCAGGTGAGGTGGAGATTCCCACCTGAGTCCCTTTGCGAAACATGGTCGCTTACTCTGAGGGAAGAACGCAGACTGAAAGTGTTTAAAAACAAGATCCTAATACGAATAGAGAGACACAGAGAAACAGAAATTGGGAATGGAAGAAACTTCATAACGAGGAACTACATAATTTATACCGTTTACCAAACATTGTTAGGGTCATCAAATCTAGGAGGCTTAGGTGGGCAGGTCTTGTAGTATGAAGTTGGAATGAATGGATGAAAGTAGGAACGCTATCAAAATTTTAACTGGAAATCCAATCTGAAAATTATCATTAGGAAGACTTAGTGCAGATGAGAGGACAATATTAAGATGATTCTCGTAGAAATAGGGATGGATACAAAGTAGAAACTTGGTCCAGTTGGCTAAGGACAAAAGTCAATGGAGAGCTTTTGTAAACGCGGCATTGAACCTCCGAATCCCATGGGCCATAGAGTTAATTCATAATAATAATAATAATAATAATAATAATAATAATAATAATAATAATAATAATAATAATAATAATAATAATAATAATAATAATAATAATAATAATAATAATAATAATAAAGTTTGTAGGCTAACGCTATGAAATAGACTACGTTTAACCTACTATTTTTAATGCGTGCATTATTTCATAAGAACTTCTACATAATACAGTACAACAAACGGAACCTGAAACAGGTAGGTTAAGTGGTGTATGCATACTTTTACAGAGCATTTTATCTTGTTTGTTTCCACAAAAATACGAGCTTCACGTAAAATATTTTTTTCCTGTTTCCTTGGCATCACTAGGATACAGCTCCGTATCCCAGTCATTTCTAAAAAGGCCTGTAAATGTTAGGAATTCCTTTTACGGATTAGTATCTGCCCTTTTGTATGCTTGTTAATTAGAGTGTGCAACTTTTAATTAAATATGACATAATTTGTATTTTAAAGAAAATATAAGGAGAAATCTTTGCTAATTAAATTTTAAAAGACTGTAACTCTTATTTAAGTAATTAAAAGTGTGTCGTGATCCCTTTAACCTTCTCGTAACGTAGTCGGAAGATTTACAGATTTTGGTTAGCAATAGAAAGTAGTTGAGTCACGTGTATTCCATATGAAGATGTATACGGTATACGAGGTGCTATCCAAAATATTCGGGACTGGTGCTGCCATCTGGTGAAAAATGTACTTTTGGACTAATGACCACCATCACCCTCGAAGTAGTTCTCTTCCTCACGAAGACACCGGTCCAGCGATTCTCCATTGGCCTAACGTATCCTGGAAGTCCTGTTCTTTAAGAGTGTTTAGCACCGCCAGCGATGCTTCGGGAATCCTCTCAAGTGTGTCGAACCGACGGCCTTTCAACTTGCTTTTCAGTTTTGGGAACACAGCAAAGTCATAGGGTGCCAAATCAGGCGAGTACGGTGGGTGAGGTACAACCGCCATGTTGTTTTCTTGCCAAAAAGTTCCTGATGAGCAAGGTGGTGTGACAGGGCGCATTGTCGTGATGCAGCAGCCAGTTCCCTTGTCACCAAAGTTCGGGCCGTCGTCTCCGTATGTTTTCACGGAGCCGTCGCAAAACGTCACAGTAATACGTGGAATTCACTGTTTGGTTTGGTGGGACAAATTCTTTTGTGTACAATCCACTTGATATCAAAGAAAACGATGAGCATGCACTTAACTTTGCTCTTCACCTGTCTCGCCTTTTTTGGTCGTGGTGAGCTTGGGCTCTTCCACTGGGACGATTGTTGTTTTGTCTCAGGGTCATAACCGTAAATCTAGCTTTCGTCGCCGGTAATAACCCGTGACAATAAGGTTGAATCATCAGATGCGTTCTGACGAACCTCCGTGCAAAATGCCGCACGGTGTGCCGTCTGATCAGCAGCCAAGATCCTTGACACAAATTTTGTCACTGCTTCTAAGGAAAAGGAAAGCATGTTTTTATTTTATGTAGTCTTGGTTTACAGAAACAATTTTTTTATATTTTTGATGTGAGACTGCCGTTGCTCAGTACTAGAGAACTTAAGTTAACTTAATAGGTTCCCTGGTTCAATCCCAGTTAGTGCTAAATGAGCTTTGTGGAGGACAAAACCATGTGCCTGGATTTTTCTAGGGGTTCTCCCGTTTCTTCCTACTTCTTTCATTCCACCATTATTACCGATCTCATCATCACAGCCTCCATTTAACCTCTGTGCATAATTGTGGGACGTAAGACTAAAAAAAATATAGTTACCCTGTTTATCCATCCGTCTCAAAGACAATAAATCTTAAGAACTGTTTAATGAATCAACATCAATTTCATCCAGAATGTAGAAAGTGAGGAGATAGGATACTTCTATCGAAATACCAGTTTTTACGTTGATCATTCTAGAGGAAAAGCGGTAATAGGTAGCGAGAAATAGTTCCCTGCAGTTGATTAAGCGTCCCAAGAATACATTTCTTCTCCATCCTTAAGGGGGCAAACTACTAAATATTTTTCAAAAGCTAATAATTTTTCTTTTGCCAGTTTTTCGTAAATGAAAAGAGATAATGAAATGTAACTTACCTCAGTAATAGATAATGTTATTCTACACCCAAAAATACGAATTGGAAGAATTTTCCGTGTTGCTATCCATAGAAATTACAGTGTGACCAGAATTTGAATTACCGAAAAATCTAGGTTATGGCAGAGACTAGAAAAATTAATTCAACTGCAATTGATGAATTATCATGCTGTCTCTGTTCCTTGTTAATTACTTTTTCAATGATATTTGTATTTTAATTCTACTGTTTATTAAAACTTATTGATTTTTTACTCTTTATTACGAAATAAATACAAATATTATTTAAAAAGTAGTTAACAAGGAACACAGGCAGTATGGTAAGTCATCAGTCGCCGTTGAATTCATTTTTCTAGTCGCTGCCATAACCTAGATTTTTGGTCAATTCAAATTCTGGTCACACTGTAATTTCAATGGATGCCTACACTGAAAATTCTTCCGATTCGTATTTTCGGGTGTAGAATAACATTATCTGTTACTAAGGTAAGTTACATTTCATTATCTCTTTTCACTTACGAAAAACTGGTAAAAGAAAAATTGTTAGCTTTTGAAAAATATTTAGTAGTATTCCCCATTAATTGTATACTAAAACCGAAGCTGATATAAGTCCACTACAACTTCCGGTTTCAGTTTTGATTCTACAGAGAGTACAAGCAATAAGAGAAAGTAAGAAGCTTTTTTTTTTTTTTTTTTTTTTTTGTAATCAATTTAGCATTCTAAGAATAGGAAATATCTTCTCTGTTAACCCTCTGTTCAAACCGGAAGTGGCACAAAATTAACCGATTTTAACGTTGAGCACTATGGAGTGAAAACAGTCCCGTACTAAATAACGAGAACTGTCTTTCTGCAATCAATTCGGTCTATCAAGAATATATTCCATCTCCCCTCTAATCCTTCTTCTAAAACCGGAAGTGGTAGAAATCAACCGCTTCCAGACAAAACGTTGATCATTTTTGAGTAAAAATGGTATTAGATAGCGAGAAGCGGTTTTTTCTGCAAAACAATTCCAGGAATATATTCAATCTCCACTCTAGTCTCTCTACCAAAACAAGAAGGGTTGCTACAATTTCCGGTTCCAATATTAATTACAAACATATCACGTAATCAAAATCAAACTCCTTCCCGTTATGAATACATGACACTGTTACATTTTATCTATCTACGTATATACAAAATATATACACATATTATATACATATATAAATTTGTTGTGTTAGTG
The DNA here is from genome assembly GCF_964235325.1 of Thermobia domestica. NCBI lineage: Eukaryota > Metazoa > Arthropoda > Insecta > Zygentoma > Lepismatidae > Thermobia > Thermobia domestica. Next base: position 21,129,017 of record NC_137456.1, on the reverse strand, counting down.
TATTTTTAATAAGTTAATTAACATAATAAGTAAACTTAAATTCAGAACTTTCATTCATTAAGGAATTAAGTAATTACTATAATTTCAAACACATGTAGTAGCCAAACTATTTAAATATGAGCATTAAATGTATTCTTCACCTCCAGCGATCAATATTGAGAAATTACCAAAGAAAGCACCTTCTCAATTTCCTTCTACATTTCACAAAATATATTTACCGTAAAAGAATTGAATTTAAAAAATATTATTTGTGTGGTCAAGTACAGAAAAAAAAATACAAAAGTTTACATCTGGAAATTAATGCGTTCACCCATTTTGAACATTTTAAAAGGACATAGTTTTTATAATGTATTGAAATTTCATTTCTTATCGATAGTATGAAACGTTATAAACAGTTGTAAATTTCCATAACTGCTCTCCGAGTAGATTTATATACAACCAAAGGTACTTATGTCAGGTTTAACAAAACGTCCAAAATGAGCCTACTGAAAACAGCCCTTATTTGTCAAAGAATACGAAATGGCTGTTGCAATGGTCTGTCCAAGCAGCTTAATAAAAATTCAGTGTAGCATAACAACAAAAGCTGTTTGTCTTGCATGTAAATAAAAACAAAAAAAAAAAAGAAAAGCTTGATGTAAGGTGAGTGTAGGAGGCGCCAAAATCCCTAGCTACGGTTCTGGTGAACTATCCTTATTCTTGGAGCAGGAAGAAGATCCGAAAATGCTCTGGAGGAAAAGAAAATTTATACATTAGTCTCAATACATGAATAGTATGGTTCCTAGACCAGTGATTCTCAACGTAGGTGTTCTCCTTTCAAAATGAGACGCTGGAACAAAAAAGGGGTGATTGGGGCAGCGATATACCGTTTAGGGACCTTTAAAATTTAATGACAGTTACACTTTTTTCTAATTGTGAACGAAAGACTTTGTGAATTTTACAAATTATCAAAAATTCAAAGTTTGTTACAAATAATGATGTGAATTCTTTAAGGCTGATTTTTTTTAAAAAAAATCAAGTTTTTCTTCTGATTCTTAGTACATTTGTCCAAGTCCTACATCAGCCTTATGCATGGTTAGATTACGTCGCATTAGAACCAGTGCAACGTAACTCCATTTTCGTAGGTTTATAGGCGAGAGGACAAAAATATTTTCTTAGAAAAATGTGTTTTTAATAAGATGATAATTGAGCTACACTATAACAGATGATAGACAAAGAGAACAGATGGCGTTACGTTCCATTTACACGAAGTAGGGCTTTCAAAATTATGTCCAAACATGAAGAAAACGAAAACCTGCATTTTTGGAGTTACGTTCCTCTGGTTCTCATCCGACGATTAGATTAAGATGACAAGGGGCTCTAGGCTTGAGGAAGTTAAGTCCCATCCAAAAGGAACATTATCGCTGTCTTCGCAGTTGGTCTGGTAGCTAGCGCACGAGTCTTTTGTGTACGTGATTTCGAAGTTCATTCCTGGTAGGGGAGCATTAACCCGTGTGCACTACTATGAGGTCCTTTTGGGACTTCAGAAATATTTAATATAGTATATCTCCTAAATGGACACGAGTATTTAAAAGTCTGTTCTCATATTTTCTCCACAATGTATGTTTAATATATTGAACGCAATGTATGTTTAATATTGTCCTGGTGTTATGTAAAAAATAATTGTTCATGAGGTCGTGAAAGCACCCCAAGGTATTGCCTATAAAGATAACCAAGAAAGTTCCGTCGCTTTTTCACCCACAACCTTCGAACATTGATATGCCACCTAAGTCGTACATGGAAGATCAAAAATAGTCCCCATCAGCATCGACGACCTTCTGCCAACGTTCTGGAAGACCATGGATTCCATCACGGTAGAACCTGGTTGGCCGTGAACGAAGAAGGTATCAAGTATATTTTGCACCTCTACTAGGAATTCAAACATTCGTCTTCTAAGGTAATTGTCCAAGGAATGGAACAGGTAATAACCAGAAGATGTAATGTCCCTGGGGTATGTCGGATGCAATAGTGTTAACATCCAAGAAGTAAAATGGTGTCCCGGATCATCCTAGCCACGTGGGGCTTAGCGTTGTCCTGTAACAGGACGACCCCTTTGAGATTCAAAAAAGCTGGCTCCAGAGTTTTGAGTTTTTCTTGAACACGGCTCAACTGCTGATAGTATGCAGTTGAATTGATGCTCTCACTAGCGGGTAGGAATTCTCGATGCACGATGCAGCGAGCAGTTCACCAAACACACAGGAGGACCTTCTTCTGGTGCATTACTGGTTTCGGCTGTTTGGGAACCGGCTTATGGAATGCTAACCAATGATGATGGCGCCGTCGAGCTTCGTGTAGAACCCACTTCTCATCACATGTCAACAGCCTGTCCAGAAATGGCACTTCCTGAGACAAGACAGCAAAGAAATACAGGTGTCTGCTCACGTTGCCTTCTGGACCGGAGTCAAATCATGAACTCATCGACGCAACTTGTAGTGCTTCCCAAATTGATGAAGACAAGGGCATCGATCCTGGGGAGATCGAGTGGCCCGAGCCCCCAGGGCTCATGTGGGACCCCTCATTGTATTTGTGAATATACAATATTTGTCATATTTTGAATGCAATTTGTCTTAAAATCCACATATGTGCCTTCTGTATCTGAATGAGATCCCCCAAATTTACAGAGAAATCGACGCCCTTGGATGGACGTGCTCCCGAGTGGTTTCTCCACTCACGCTCACTTGTAGTCCCAGTTCCTCGCATGTCTGGTCACTGTTCGCCTCATTTGCTGCCTGAAGGCCTTCATTTTGTACCGGTACATGTGTTGGTCTTCCGGCACGTGAAGCGTCTTCGATTGTTTCGTCACCGTTCTTAAACTTGTTAAACAACCACTGCACTGTCAGCGTAGTCACGACACCCTCACCAAAAGCCTTTCATATCTTCCGCCCCGCTGCAACGGCGTTTGACTCTAGTTTGAACTCGTTAGCATACACGGTCTTATGGCGCTCTGTAAAGGTCCCATGTTCACTGTGTCCTTACGCAAGTTCATGGTGTAACTGAACTGCAACAACCAGTAGTATAATTGGATATACCCACACCAACAACTGACCTTCGTCTTATCTTCATTCGCATTCAACTTACGGTGTGAGGGACAATGGAACACAAACCTCCACAAAAAGCGATAGAACTTTCTTGGTTACCTTTATATGTAAGTAATCACATTTTTCTTTTTTTTCTCTCTCTCTCTCTCTTTTTTTCTTACCAAATGAGCAAAATTAGTAGTTTACATGGTGCTCAATAGCTGGTATAAATTACTAATATATTGTTTCCGAAAATTACTTCATTATTGACATATTGAGGTTAGTTGTATGTGCAGCAATAAAAGAAGTTTCCTTGTGTTAGACTACATTGTTTGTGACCTTGACTCTTTCTTCTTTAGATTACAGTTTGAAGTAATGGATATCTTGAAACCAGCTTATATTCTATAACTGCTTTTAAATAACAATTTGGTCAGTTGCTAAAGGACTAAAGCCGATAACTTTTAGTACCTTGCATATTATTAAGGATAGACCAAAGAACACCCTAGATGCGTTTTGGAACCGGATGGTCAACTTGGTAGCGCCAAGTGGGAGCGGAGGGGCGTGACTTTATTTTTTCTTAAGGTAAATTTTAAAAAAAATCGCGACTTTAGTTTGCAAGATATCCGATTGAAACTTTACATAGAAATTGTGGGCACCTTCGGGAATTTCTTTTTAAAAAATTGAAATTTCTACGTGAATCCGGGGCTGGACCCAAGGGGCGCAAGTGTTCCGAGGGGGTGATTTTTTTCAGAAATATTTTCCATTTTTTCTCGATTTTTCCGGCCCGGCGGGAGCTCATGTGGTTCGGATTCCACGTTAATCAGTAGGTCCACGTCTCATATAGCCTCACTGCTGAACGGGACGCTAAACTAAAATCAACTCAACTCGATTTTTCCGGTTCAGGTGTATGATACGGACATGTAAATGGTACCGTTGTAAAGGACTCATTATACTAAACAAAATAACGTATAACGTTTGAACCATGATTCTACGCCAAATATAATGACGCAGTAAATTATATATATATATATATATATATATATATATATATATATATATATATATATATATATATATATGTGTGTGTGTGTGTGTGTGTGTGTGTGTGTGTCCTGAATACAGACTTCCAACAATGTTTCGCCCTTTGTTTTCAAGATACAAGATTGAAATTTTGTACACGTATTATGAACATAACAATCTATTTTTAAAAACGAAATCAGATCCTTACGTCAACCCAGGCCCGATCCAGACGGCCAAAGTGTTTTGGCGGAATTTTCAGAAAAATTTCAGGCTTTTCACGCTTTTTCCGGTTCAGTTGTGTGATAGTAGAGACCTGCACGGGCCGAATTTTTCGGCCCGAGCCAAATCCAGCCCGAATGTACCTAGACCCGGCCCAGCGCGGGCCCGGAAAGTTTTGTAGATTTTCGGCCCGAACCCGGCCCGGCCCGGCCCGGCCCGATAAGTATTTTAAAATTCTTGGCCCAAGTCCGGGCCGGGACCGATAAATTTTAAAAGTTTTGGGCCCGATAAATTTTTAAAAATTTAGCTCGAGCCCCAATCTTTCTCAAAATTTAGTATTAAACTTAACCTAACCCTCAGAAATATTTTCTAAACTCTGTTTCACAACCTGACGCTTCCTCCCGAATGGTAACTTTGCCTGTCATCGAGAGAACAAAAAGTCCATTTCCTGTAACAAAAATCTAACTTAATGAATTTTTAGCATAAAGTGACGATCATAATATTGTTTAGCAACAGGCAAAACTTTCCCACCCCTTCTTTTCATATTTTGGGTTCAGTGAAGGTCAAGGTCAGAGCTCAATTTACCGCATAATGCCTGCAATCCTCTATAGTGAAAGTGGAGCCGCTAAGCAACACGAACTGTAAATAGCTTTTGCATTCTTTGTAACATTTTTCACGGGCACACTTCTTCAACGTTTCGCTTTATTCCAATTATCGTTTAACGAAAGTCAATAAAAATTATTAAAGAATTGCAATTAATCGGCCCCAGCCCGGCCCGACCTGAGGAGAAATCAGTGTCCAAAGAGATAACAGAGTCGGCCCGACCAAGCCCGGGCCGTGCAGGTCTCTATGATACGGACATATGAGTGGTACTGTTGGAAAGGTCTCGTCATACTGAAGAAAATGTCATTTGAATCATGATTCTACGTCACATAGTAATGACGCAGTACATTTTTTGAAATATTTTCATGTGTATATATGAAAGAAAAAGGCTTACCTTCAGACTTTCAAAAATTTCTCTCGACCTCAGTTTTCAAGATACAAAATTGAAATTTTGCACTCGTATTACGTACATAACAGCCTATTTAAAAAAAAAAATCAGATCCGTACGTGAACCCAAGTCCGGGCCACACGGGCGCAAAATTTCGAAACAAAAAATTATTTCAAAAAATCTCCCGGTTTTTCCGATTTTCTAGTTTCTGGTGTATAATAAGGACAAACAAGTGGAAAATTATGCTTCATTCTAAAAAGAACGATATATGAACCATGATCCTACGGTAAATATTAAGGAAGAAGAACTGTTTGAGTGAAAGTTCAAAATTTACCTGAGAAAGTGGAAATCCTAAAAGGGTTAACTATTCTGGGATGTAGTTGTGTCTGTTATCTGATGGCGAAGTCATCAAATATTTCTTTTCTATTTCGGATGATGATGATGTCGGTGATGTCAAAAGGTGACAGTCTCAGTTGGAGTGCTTATCAATAATTAACTTATTTTTAATTGGGGTCTCCATGGTATATACTCATCTCTGGTGCGTGGTTTCCATGGTTTGATCCCAGCTCACTTCAAGTAGACTTTGTGGTAGACAAACTCCATGTGTGTGGGTTTTCTCGGAATTTTCCTACTTTTTTCATTCCACTATTTTGTTCATTATCTTCATCATTGTCACCTTTATCCTCGGAGAATAAATACTCGACGTCAAACTAAAAGTAAAAGTTGGGGAAAATGTACTGAAAATAATTGATTTATTCTCAAATCTCAGTGCATTCGATAGTACTGCACTGAGAGAAGAAATTTTGAAAATTTCACAGCGTCGTGGTTTAAATGACGATGTTGCTAATCCTGCGTCAACGCGTTAACCCAAGGGAGCCGTTATTTCTGCCTTGAACAACTCGGATCTAAGGAAATTCTTCGTGACACCTTCAATCAAGATGATTGAGTACTTCAGTTTCCGGTGGAAAGGATGACATCTGGCGACTTCGTCCAAAAAAAAAAAAAAAAAAAAAAACACCAGAAGAACAAAAGCCTGTTCTAGAAAAGAAAGAAGGTTTTTTAAAAAATAAGGCATTAACTAAATTTTTATTCAAAAGAAATATTAGTTTTTGTATGGATGACAAGGAAATGGATGTGGGAGTGAGTCTCGTGCTTAAGGAAGAAAACCCAAGCGTGATTGACAGATGCGGAAGGCGTAGTGGAAATACCAGAAGGAACATTAGCCCTTAACAACATTGATCGATCGCTTAGATTGAAGACACTTGTGCACTATCTTTCTGCTCAGTATTTCTTGTATTATTCTCTTGTGACAATTCTAGTGTTGTTGTTCTAGCGAAATCATCTTTCCGGGTTCAACGTACCCTAAAGTTGGGAAAACGTCACCTGCGAGCTTTTGTACGAAGCAGAAACGTCTGCTTTCAAAGTGCTACAAACGATTAATGTGACTTAAAGTGTAGATTGTCTAATTTGTTACAGATTGTTGGAGCATTCTTTTAGCATAGTGTAACCCACAGGTGTTGTTGACGAACCTTTTTTTTTTTTTTTTTTACTTTTTTCTTTTTCAAACAATATTTTGAGCATTCTCATCAATTATTTTTCCTTTCTTTCTCTGCCGTAACTTTTTGATATATATTCACGTCATGCATTCATACGTGTCTCTGTGTGTTAAAGCATTACATATATTACATGAAAAACATGAGTCATTTACTAAGAAAAAAACTGTTGTTTTTTAGCCTTCTAGAGCAAAAAGTATGTGAGCATAAGTGGATCTGTGGAATGTCTCTCAGAGAATGTAATTGTCATGTATTACCACCTATATTCTCAGCAAAAATGGTTGAAATAGATGGCTCTGTAGCAGGGCCGTAACTTGTGGGGGGGCAAGCGGCAACTGTCCCTCCAGGGAAGCTCCCCGCCGTTCGAGAAGGGCCCATTTTAAGACTAAATTTTCTTACTCCATATACGATACTAACGTTAAATTATAAATGAAACATCAAACAGGTTCACTACATTACATAAACAAAACAGCACACAAAATGTAAATTAAACAAAAATGAGTGATGGGCCCATTTCAGTAAAAATAATGTCTACTATTAGGGACCCTAGAAATAATATTTTTTCGTATGTTTTTGAGATTTGTCAATATTGTCTCCTTAATTAATTTGTCATGTATGGAACGGGCCCAGGAGCGTAACTAACGGTCTCGCTGACCTTGCCGTGCGGAAGGGCCCACATGCTCAGGGGGACCCATAAGCAGTAAGAGAAAGATGGAAAGATGGGACCCAAGCATTTGAAAAGTAACTTTTTCTAGGGGTCCCAAATACGCGTATTAATGCTTGGCTCCCAGAAAAATTCTAAGTTACGGCGCTGCTCTGTAAGGAAAGAAAGAGTACAAATGAAGTATAAGATCCACATCTTCAGGTACATCAATTATTTCTCTACTAAAAAAAATAAAAGTATATAGTTTTATTAAGAAATTGTACAAATGTATGTCGAATTACCAAGTTTGGAAGGGATTCTGACCCAGTGGACCATCCCATGGGTACGCCCCTGATATATATACATACATTCGTAGACTCACAATTCACTAAATAGACAAATAAAAATATTATCATAGTTAGTCACTGCCAATCCACTGCTGGGTGAAGGCCTCTCGAATTATTCCCCACCATTACTTCTCTTAGCTGTGCTTTTTTAAAAATTTCGTTACGTTTCTTGTCTCTTAGTCTCTAGTAAAGCAAGAATTGCTTCTGCCCATCGTTCATAATTTCTTCTTGTGAGATACCCATCCCTCTGCCACTTCACTCTCTTTATTATTCATGATAATACCCGTCACTCCTATCATATATCTGATCCATGGGATTATTTTCCTATTTTCCGGGTGTTCCCAATTCATACCTCACCATGTTTCGTTGTGCAGTCCGCAGACAGTGAATGTCTGATTTTGTTAGTGTCCAAGTTTCCAATCATGTGTTCCTTTTCTTATCTTTCCGGGCGATTCCCAACATATTTTTCTCCATGTTTGGTTGTGTAGTCTCCAGACGGTGAATGTATGATTTTGTTAGTGTCCAAGTTTCCAATCATGTGTTCCTTTTCTTATCTTTCCGGGCGATTCCCAACATATTTTTCTCCATGTTTGGTTGTGTAGTCTCCAGACGGTGAATGATTTTATTAGCGTCCAAGTTTCAAACCATGTGATTCTCTTCCTATCTTTCCGTGTGATTCCCAACACATATTTCTTCATGCTTCATTGTGTAGTCTCCAGACTGTGAATGTCTGATTTTGTTAGTGTCTAAGTTTCCGAGCCATGTAATTCTCTTCCTATCTTTCCGTGTGATTCCCAACACATATTTCTTCATGCTTCATTGTGTAGTCTCCAGACTGTGAATGCCTGATTTTGTTAGTGTCTAAGTTTCCGAGCCATGTAATTCTCTTCCTATCTTTCCGTGTGATTCCCAACACATATTTCTTCATGCTTCATTGTGTAGTCTCCAGACTGTGAATGTCTGATTTTGTTAGTGTCTAAGTTTCCGAGCCATGTGATTCTCTTCCTTTCTTTCCGTGTGATTCCCAAAACATATTTCTTCATACTTCATTGTGTAGTTTGCAGACGGTGAATGTATGATTTTGTTAGTGTCCAAGTTTCCGATCCATTTATTTATTTTCCAAACTTTCCGGTTATTCCCAACACACGTCTATCGATGCTTCGTTGTGTAATCTGCAGGTGGTAATTTTGTTAGTGTCCAAGTTTCCGATTCATGTGTTTATTTTCCTATCTTTCCGGGTGATTCCAACATATATATATATCACTGTACTTTAGTCCGCAGGTGGTGAATATTACTGTTCAAGTTTCCGATCCATGTGTTCATTTTCCTATCTTTCCGAGTAATTACTAACACATACCTATCCATGTTTCGTTATGTAGTCTGCAGATGGTAAATGCATGATTTTGTTAGTGTCCAAGTTTCCGATCCATGTGTTTCTTTTCCTATCTTTCCAGGTGATTCCTATCATATATCTCTCCATGTTTCGTTTTGTAGTCTGTAGGTGGTGAATGTATGAGTTTGTTGTTGTCCACGATTCCGATCTATATGCCAAAACAAGCGGAATACGTTGATTGAAAATTTTACGTTGTAGACATATTAGCATTTGGCTTTTCAATATGAAGTTCTTCCTACTGAATGCACTCCAGTCTAACTTAATACGTATTTTAATTTCTTCTCTCATGTTACTATTCACGGACATCTTCTGCCCTAGATTAGACGTAGATATTCACTTCTTCTAATTCCGTATTTTAAACATCAGTTAAAAAGGCAACCCTTTACTGGTGATTTATATTTGGAGAAAAGAAAGTAGTCCCATTGAAAAGAGATCTAGTGAATATGCATAATGTAGTAACACACACACACACACACACACACACACAAAAACCCTTGGTGCCGAAAACTTTAGAAAAATCATTCCGTTTTGGTTTTCAGTTTCTAATGCTCCGTTATGGAATGAGGTACGAATCTTCCGTTTCTTTGAATTATTCATTACTAGCAGCGTTCACCCCGCTTCGCTGCGGTCACCCCGGAACGCAATAAACTTTGTTACTTAGATAATTTTTACTTTTTCGCTTTCAAGTGATATGATAAAAACCATAGAAGATTGCAGTAAATCTTAACATTATATCGCCTGTCATTTATGTTAACCCGCCCCGCTTCGCTGCGGTCATCCCGGTGCTGGCATATTGTAAAAGTGTCTGTAAAAATAAGCAAATCAATTAAAAAATTTTAAACTGAAGATTCAAGCTATTTTCCGCTGTATATCGCCTGTCATTTATGTTAACCCGCCGAGTTAACGGTCATGCGGGTTGCATATAAATACGTTTATTTTTACCTATGATGAACTAATAACAAAGGATTTGTGGACACCTGAATGGTCAATTATCTCAAGACACTGTTAATTAAAAATTAAAGTGATATGATAAAAACCATCTAGGGTCCAAATCCTAATAACCCCCCAAAAATGAAAGAAATCGGTTCAGCCGTATTAGCGTGATGAGGGAACAAAGGATTTTGTACGTTCTCTTTTATATATAAGATTAGTTGGAAATTCAGTTCAAAATATAGAATCAGAACCACCATTGTTTACTCAATGCTATACTATCGGGAATAGGCAAGAGACCGTATGCATCAAAGGTACGCGTCCAGAAGCTATTTTTTAAAAAAAAATTCAACCCAACCAGAACACACTAATCTCCACAATATTATCATTGCTATTATTGAATATTTTACTTAATCTAATACGACGGGAACACGAACACAGAAACTTCGAGAACAATGAAAGTATGTTCATGCTCTTCAAAGGAACTCGAACCAATGAGGATGGGTTAATGTCTTGCGTGTGCTAAAAAAATCATTAAGAACGTTATACATATATTTTCTTCTCTTATCTTGTACCGAAAGAATATTAATTTTTGTGAACCAGGTTTGTATCAAGAGCCGACACGAGAAATTTCTCGTCTCGCCTCGACTGTACCTTTGTCACCAAAATGAGACGAGACACTTTTAATTCGAAACAAGATGAGACGAGAACAAAAAACCTTATTTTTCGTTTCATCTCGTGCACAACAGTAACAAGAAACGTCCTATGGAAGAAAGGAAGATGGCCATTTTTTCTCGGAAGATACACAGTTCCACGAGTCCTACTTAAAGAACACTAGGATATACAGTGTTGTCCATAATTTTGTATATGACGTTTGACTGACTGTAGTGTTTGTAATTCTGGACAAAAAATAATTCGATATGACAACACTGTGTAGTCTGAGAGTGGGGATAACTGTTACTGGACTTAGAATTGTTTTTGTATGCCAGTGCTAGAGTAGCTGAATGAAACATCCTCGAACCGACTGGATCGGTCGACGTGGATCTATGGAATGGCCAGCTCAGTCTACCAATTTGAATCTCATCTGACTTTTTTTCTTATGGGATGTTATAAAGAACAAAGTGCATCAACATCATATACGTAATTTGGACGAACTACGGGAAGCTATCACAAAAGGGTTCCACAAGGTACCAGTACGGGTCTACCAAGCTGCTTGCGACAACGTTGCTCTTCGTCTCCAAGCGTGTATCGATTTAAATGGTGGATTGGTAGACCATGCCATGTAGAACAGATTAAAATTCTTGTAAGGAAAAGTGTGAGAGTAATGTGTTTATATTCAAGTTACTTGTTTCTTTACCGCAGTATTTGAAACATCATATTCATAATTATGGGACACCCTGTACAACGATATTGTATATCTATTTTGTAATATCTTCTATTTTTATATCTTGGTTTTGGTCAACGGTGCGTAAAAGTACACAATCTGTCGTGTAGAAGAAGAAGAAGAAGAAGAAGAAAAGGATATATATGTTGTTGATTCTAAATATAAAGAAATAAGATTTAATCAAGGATGTTATAAATAGAGGACCTGCCCATATGTATCTTCATCCTATTAAATCGATGAAGCCAAAAAACAGCCAAGCATCGGCACGTCTGATTAGCTACTCTCGTTTCTTCCATCGTCTGATTGCCTACTTTCGTTTCCGCCATGATTTTTGGCTCAAAACATTGCGATCCTATTGGGCAGAGTGGGCAGAGTAAGGGTGGCGAAACTGTGACGTATGGCTTCTAGATTTTGTTGTAAGGGCAGATCCTCTATTTTATAAGATCCTTGGATTTAATCTTAGTAGCTGAAGATATATGGTGAATATATATGTATGATCGATACTCTTAGTTACCGTAACATCAGATAGTTGCTTATTTAAATGTTGCTATGACAACCGAAAAAGAAAGTATAATTAATGGAGTTTGGAGAATAAAAATAATAGTTATATAAGTAGTCGCAGTGGCGTATTTACGATTTTGTTTCGGGGAGGGCTTTGCTAACTTTCGGGGGGGGGGGCTTTGCCTGAAAATGTGAAAATTTTGCAAGATATTTCATATACTTTACTATAGTAAGTAAGATTTCGGGGGGGACTTAAGCCCGGAAGCCCCCCCTAAATACGCCACTGAGTAGTCGTGTCTGATTTAATGTATTTTGACCGTGTTGATGTAACTAAAAAAAATTACACAGACTGTGGAGTGAGCTAGAATGTAACGTAAAAAATAATAGGTTATAATCGTTACATTTTAAATGGTGGTTCCTATATACGTTACACCTGTACATACTTGTATAATGATAAACCAAAGGCATGTGCTCAGAAATTAGTATTTAAATATTAAGTTACAACATTCATTTATTAATTTCTTGGGTACGCAAAATAAAAAAAAAAAACATTCTTTATCTACGTTATTTTTATCTCATGACCGACTTTCAGTAGGTTTATACAGTTCATTGCCCTCTTCAAAATTGATGCAATCAGATGTGATTAAAGAGATATGTGATGCAAATTAATATACAAGATTGAATGAAATTGGAGATATCTATGTAGGCGTGTATCCATCATTGACACACATTTACCTACGCAAGAAAAACAAGTGACTTAATTCTCTTCAGATACAAAAGAAAAAAAAAAATAATATTTTAGCACTTGGTAATTGTGTTTTTGTAATCAAATGGTATCTTATCTTATTATCAAGCAAGACATATATTATAAGCTAAGAGGATATGTTACAATACTATTAAAACTACGTTAGAGAAGTATCATAATATCAAGGCATGTGCAGACACTAGGCATTAAACATGTATCCCATTAAACTAATCCATACACGTATTTCGGAACACTTTGTTTTCAAAATAGATCCTTTCTCAATCAGGGAATATACTATCTCTTCACATATCGTGGTGTACTTTTTATAAAGACTGCAGGCTGAAGTACTCTTCTGTTTGAAAATCATTCCGACCGTAGAACCAAAACTTATCTTTTTTAACACAGGTTGCACAGAAAAACAGTATATATATTGAAATTTGGTTGAAATAACATATATTTCAATCCTTTAGATGGTAAATATCTAATCACTTTTTTCCCTCGTGAGAATTCCGCCAATGACCCGCTGTAAGTCTCTCTACGGGTTAATGGCGTCTCAGTGAGGGCGTCAACACCAATCATGCAGCCGTCTGCCGAGTTATACTAATTACACTATCTGACCGGTGACAGGTCGGTCACAAAAATTCCGTTGTTTACCACGAATGTAGCCATTGAAGTTCCTCCATTTTTATTCTACCTAGCTACAACGATTGACTCGTTCTTTGTTCTAATTTTCTTGTTAAACGTTTAATTTGGATGCACAATAAGGAATACAAATCGCAGTAGTGAATAAGAATTGGAACGTATCATCATCATCATCATCATCATCAGAGGTATTCTGCCATTATTGATAGATCACTTGCTGCAACTGAGAAACCTCCATGCTCCATGGTCTTCTGCTAATATCTTCGTCTTCACGTACGATGTTTCTGTTTTGATATCGTCCATTAATTGTAGTATTCTTCTCCCCATCCCTCTCTTTCCTGCTACCATACCCTCTAGCACGTCCTTCATGATAGAGTTCATTCTTAGCCAATGTCCCAATCAGTTTCTCTTCCTCTTCTTAATAATATCTAAGATTCTTCCTTTCTCCCCCACCATTTCTGACACACTCTAATTCGTTTTCCGTTCGACCCACCTAATTCTCTCCATTCTTCTCCATATCCACATTTCGAAAGCTTCCAGTCATTTTTCATCATTTTTGCATAATGTCCATGTTTCTGACCCATACAGTACATTACAATACTCCATACGAAACATTTTATGTGTATTTTTCGTAACTCTTTATTCTAAGTCCCACACAATAGTATTTTCTTCTTCCTAAAGGCTTCTTTCGCCATTCCTATCCTTGCTTTTATTTCATGTTCACACTTTATATCACCACTGTTAACACTGAACACGTATAGAAAAATAGACACCTTTTCTATTTTCTACCCTCCTACTTCTACATTTGACACCGACCGCTTCGTTCCAATCACCGTGGCTTTTGTCTTTCTAACATTTATTTTCATCCCATATTCTTCACAGCCCTTCTTCAAGTTTTCTAACATCTTATTGGTTTTCTCTTTAAATTCTGCAACAAGCACCATATCATCTGAAAACCGTATAGACACCTATTCATTCTATCTCCAGCCTTCATTATGCAGGCTCCTCTAGATAAGTATTAAATAATGTCTAACTATTAGCAATTCACCTCAGCAACCACACAAGACATGGATAGGCTAAAGTTAAGAGTTAATTCATTTCAGCAACCACACAAGACATGGATAGGCTACGGTTAAGAGTTAATTCACCTCAGCAATCACACAAGACATGAATAGGCTAAGGTTAAAAGTTAATTCACCTCAGCAATCTCACAAGACATGGATAGGCTAAAGTTAAGAGTTAATTCACCTCAGCAATCTCACAAGACATGGATAGGCTAAAGTTAAGAGTTAATTCACCTCAGCAACCACACAAGACATAGATAGGCTAAGGTTAAGAGTTAAACGTCACAAACTATCTACACGTTCAAAAAACAAGTTAAGTACCAGACATTCAGTAGGTGTGCGTATTGTTGCATAGGGACGTATGAAATTGCGAGTGATTTTCTCTATGAACTCGAACTGGAACATTATGCACGGCAAACCGCAGAAATCATTAACGTTATATTTGGACCACGAAAGGCGAATGAACGCAACATTTGTCGTTTGTTTTGTCAAATTTTGTTCCAGTGATACAGCATTGCAAAGCGAGTCCTGTGGTATATACGAACATAACAACCGGATGACCTTCTGACCACATGGTGGAAGCGAACCGTTGGAAGTCTCTTCCGTGCCCTTTGTTGACGACTTTGATGTACACCATATCACTGTCGATTGGCGACTTGTACAATCGATAAGGTGAAAAAGTTGCACTCATGAGTACTAGACGAGTTGGCATTGGTCAAAAGGAATCGCCCCGGAAGTGTGCAGTTCCCTGAGTGTAAGGGAAAACCGGAAAAGTTTTACGCATCAGAATGACAATTGAGATTAAAAATAGCTCTGGTGTGGTAATCGTAAACAGTGAAAGCAGTGGTAGAGTTTGATCAAAGCTCTATATCCATATGTATTTCAGTGGTATGGTAATCTATAATGGAAATGATCCTTCATACCTTTATGAGGTGAGGTGAAAACATTAATGTAGATCGTTACAGAGCTGAAATCCACCAAACTTGTCAGAAAACATCGAGCAGTGGTCAACAATCATTGTGTTTTTACGTTGTATGAAAATGCTCGCCCATTAGTCGCGCAAAGGAAGGCACAGGGTCTCCATGAGATGCAATGTCGTACCTTTGGTCATCCACTGTATTTCCTTGATGCCGTTCCAACTGATTACCATCTCTTCCAGCATCTATATCACTTCTTGGCATGGAAGACCTCTCCTAAAGATCGGGCTCTGCAAGATGAAGTTGAGGATTTATTTGCATCCACATTTCATACTTCTTTGGCCACGGAGTCTAATTGTTGCTGAACGATTGCAACCATGTGTGATTATAGACAGCGAACATTTTGATTCATCAGATGATGTAGTTTTATTTTTTCCCCTTTGGAATGATGCATTTGGGAAGGACATTTCACTCGTACCAATCTGATATAATTAATGTCAAATATAGTACCCCGTAATGGCCGTTGTTTTCAGAGCCATATACCACACACACACACACAGAGAGAGAGAGAGAGAGAGAGAGAGAGAGAGAGAGAGATTCGCCTAATAACGCCTTGGGCGGATTCACTCGAGATGCTACCTGGCGACCGAATTCTTTACCATAAACTGAAATGACTTTCTGTATTGACCATAATTTCGTTATGAATAAAGATAGATCAAAAGCAAGTCCAGTAACATATTTTGTAAACCACACGCTACCACAATATGATATTATATTATATGCTAGTTTTGAAAGAGTTTTACACAAACCCAATACAGCGGCTTTCAAGATGATAGATTTTCATGTGCTCGACCATGTTTGCTTTGTTTCATATTACATCCACAGACAGTTATTTCAGATTTTTTACGCCGTTTTCAAAATTTTATTTCAGCGTTCCACTCTTCTGGATTACCCAGTGAGAATATAATCCCTTGACTTATAGTCTCATAGAGTTTAAGATGTCGAGTTTAAGGTGAGGAATATGGGAATAATCTCATCGCGATTGTTGTTAGATTTTCTAAAAAGAGTCTTTTTTTTTTACTTCTTTCTTTCAATAGGGTTCCTGCTCAGCTGTTCTGATGATTCTGGATGAACGCATACTGCCTGGTCTTCCCCAGTGGCCAAACATCCTCAACAGCGCTTGCAGGTTCCGCACTGCTTGTTTGCAATGGATCCATGTGTACTGCTTAGCAAGCGCAGATAAGCCAGGGACCTACTCAAGGGATGGTTACTGGAGGTCCAATCCTCTTCCCGAAATCCGACTATTCTGTAAATTTGGTGTTATTTTAGGAGTGATTTAAAAAATAATAAAATTTATCCTCATGCTAAATTTGGACCTCCGAAAATTTTGCACTCCCCATAATAAATCCATGCGTACATGCCTGGCTAGAATTCTTGGTTGGGTTGAGTTAATTTTGAGTTTAACGTCCCTTTCAGCAGCGTTATGAGACGGGGCCTACTGATTAACATGGAGTCCAAACCACAAATTTACTTGGCTGGAGATCCAATCAGGGACCCCACGCACCAGAGCACTCTACCAATGAGCCACTCTCCCTTTGATAGATCAGACAATATGTTGTCAACCATAAACTTATATGATCTGGAATCGAACCAGGTAATTCTCATATTATAGACGAGACTCGCGTTGGAATGCGTTGAGAAATTAACACTTGCAAGAATACTCTCTTAGTAGAAGCATATTTTAGGCACACACTAATTTCCCCCCACCTCGAAGTGCTTCAATTTCCTCACTGACAACACTTTACCATTTGATATTGTAAACGTCAGATCCACCGTTATTGTAACAGAGTGGTGTTGAGCGATTGACTAGAAATTGAAACTCCGATTAATGACAATTTCACAGTCTTGTTTTATTACAAGTGTAAACGCTTTAGCCAGTACAGAAGAGGCCGTGGATCGTATTCAGAGTTGATGACGATGGATTTCAGAGTGAGTCAGAGTAGGTCACAGTCGATGAGAGTGGTTCATGGTGGGTGGTGGGTCACGGTGGATCAGAGTGGATCATGGTGGGTGGTGGATCAGAGTGGTCACGGTGGGTCACAGTGGGTCAGAGTGGGCCGCGGGTCATGGTGGATGGGGGTCAGTGGGTCATGGGTCAACTTTTCATTGACCCACGTCAACTCAGGCGAGTGCTCTATTACTAAACCAATATGGCACCGCTACATCAGTAATTTATGAAAAATCGTTATCTATTTTTCAACAGCAATTTTCACTTTCTCTCTCATTTTTTGTGACGTAGTTAAACGAATGCCTCTAACCAATGAAAGAAGAGCTGCAACGGCTTGGTAGTTCTGTTGATGAGGAATCGATGCCACTCTAACGCAACGTGGCAGCTGGAGTTCGACATGTCACATGCAATCTACAGCTGTTAAGAGGTTCATTATTAACAAACATAATAGAAACTTGGTTGAGAAACTCTCTCTCGGTTATTCTCAGTTCCCTGAATTCATTCATCGTTTCCCAGCCTCTATTGTTGACGAATTGTTCCCTCTCGACAGTTCATTCGTGAACTGAAATCTGGAGTAATTTGAATCAGGATTGCCATCTTCAAGGGGGCGTAGTCGTCAGATCAATATTATTATTTCGCCATGATTTGAGAAGAAAATGAAAAGAAAGGCATTTTAATGAATCTAAAAAAGAGCATTAACTCTAAAAATAATCAGAAATAAAGATCAGGAATCTGATTTCTGGGCTTTCCGTATCTATGGCCATGTTAACCCGTCACGTATGATGGATGACGTGGATCGGCGATCACACTATCCGAGGAAAGGGAAGGAAGGAAAGTGCCTCGGACTTATATGTTAGGTACCATCCCGGTATTTACCCTGAGTAAATGAAGGAAAACTTCACTCAGAATGCCTGGCTAGAAAAAAGTTCTTTACACTTTTTCGACGGTGTATCCACACCGGAAGTCGAACCCGGGAACGCTCGCACCAAAGACGAGAAAATTAGCGGCTACACTACGGAGCCACAAAATCACAAACCACAGTACTGACGAAGTAAGACAACATTGTGTTACGAAATGATTTATTTTCCAATTCTTGTTTTTTGGTATTACATATTCGAGCAATTGACGACAAATATGAGGGAATTGTGCCCATGCATTTTGGGATAATGGGCACCGCTTTAACTATCAAACC
Source organism: Thermobia domestica (assembly GCF_964235325.1). Taxonomy (NCBI): domain Eukaryota; kingdom Metazoa; phylum Arthropoda; class Insecta; order Zygentoma; family Lepismatidae; genus Thermobia; species Thermobia domestica. The sequence goes on along the minus strand of NC_137456.1, from coordinate 21,110,415 downwards.
ACTTTTAATATGCGGTATTAAAACAAATCTGGAACTTCTGCTCTTTGTTGACGCCTATCTTTGCTTTTCGGCAAATTATTGAATTGAGCGTTCCGGCTGCTGATTGAAATAAGTTTCAGCATTGTACAGGAGAGAATGCATCTTCGTGCTGTTATAACTTTGAGATAATTATTGCAAAGTCTTATTTGGTTTTCTGTAGATGATTTATGTTATACTTGTTTGCAGTGACCTTGAAAAACAAGTGCAATTACATTTTCTCATTTCAGTTGAAAAAACAATTGAGATACAACCAAAACTAGTACTGTACGAAAGACTTGACTTATAAATAGCAGAAAATATAATTTTTGTTAAGAAATATTTAGTTAAAATCAAACTATGATTTTATTATTGTTATGCAATAAGTCATAAATTTGAGACATTTGTCACTCCAATTGAATTTAACATTTTCTAAAGAGAGAGACAGCCTCAAAAATTCATACGTTTATAAACAAATTCTATAAACTATTTTATCCAAAAGGGTGACATCTTTTCTTTTGAAATTAAATACACTTATAATTCTAGCTGGGCTATACTCAATTAGGCAGTTTTATTATTAATAACCAATCAATGCAAAAACACACGGGTAAATGTGGATACATTTTGTTGTCGATAGATGACACATCATACTGTATGCTGGAAATAAGGCTAATACTCTGCTTATTTACTGTGATGTGCATTAGGAAAGTAATATGGTCAGAAGGCGGCTTGTTTATCGAACTAGAAGTCTGCAGGGGCTCAGACTGAGGCCACGGGCCGAACTTGGGCCTACAAAACATGTCACTTCGGGCTCTGGTTGTAAATTTTTAACCCGGGAACACATAGGGAAATTTTACACACGTGCTTACATAGTGGGGTGCTCTAGCACCCCATAAGTATATGTGGATCTCTTGTAGATTGTTTTTTTTAATTTTTGAAAGAAACACATTTTCACCTTTCTTAAGAAGCATTTAATGAATAATTTCTTGAAGTACACCTCAGTTTTGATTACACACAGTTGCCACAAACAAACTTCTTGTGTTCAGCGCAAATTGGCTTGCTGCACCCGGTACAGAATGATTTTGTCTTCCTATCTGCAGATCTCGGGCACAAGTAACACCTGCCTTGCTTTGGTGTAGGTACATGAGCCTGTCCTACGTCATCTTCTACACCAAGTACTTCTTTGATCATGGTTGAAAGAGGAGTTGAAAGGGGGGTCCTGAGCCTGTTTTGCATATGGGGAGTCACTAGCTGCATTCCCAACTCACGCAATAGATGTTGTCGTGTGAAGGACATTCCCCTATTCTGCGTAGCATTTCTAAAAAGTACCATGCTATTCACACCTGCCTGATCCAACATTCCGTAGAAAAACCGAAGCGGCCACCGCCTTGTTTTACGATTCACTGTATAGTTATGCATTAGCTCATCCAAAACGTCCACTCCGCTCTTTGTCTCATTATAGAAATGAATTATTTCAGGCTTCTTTGTTTCTACATTCACAGATTTATCGCTATGCATGGTGGAGAGGAGAATAATACTTTTCCCCTTTCGTGGGCAATAGGAAACCAGTGTTTTAGGCCCATCAAACGCAAACTCTGTAGTATCTACCTTTCTCTTTCTGTCAGGAAGAAAAGCTTGAGGAATCTCCTTTTTATTATGGCGCAAAGTCCCAACAACTGTCAACTGGTAGTCTTTCAACATCGTATCAGCTAATTCCACCGACATGAACCAATTATCCATGGTTAGATTTCTGTTAGTTCCACGAATTGGTTCTGACAGTTCTTTTACTAATTTCAGAGGTACAGGTTCACGTGCGCTGTTTTCAACCTTTCCAGTGTACGGCAGTGCATTCACCATATAAAATGTTCGCGAGTCACAGAGACAATTGATTTTTATACCATACTTGTCAGGTTTAGAAGGTATATAAACGCGGAAGGGACACTTTCCTCGAAAACCAAGAAGTTGCTCGTCAATGGTGCAGTATTCATGTGGTGTATAGTATGTTTTGCAATTCACTATAAATTCTTCCCATAACACTTTGATAGGCGCAAATTTATCTGCTGTATCTCTCGTCATTTTATTATCAAACCGTAGACAGTTTATGAGGAAACAAAATCGGGCTTCAGGCATTATGCAGCGGAATATTGGATTTCCAAATGTGGTTGACCACATGTCTTTCACGTTCAAATGTCCACATTTCAGGGTGCCAGCTATGTAAAGTAGTCCAATTAGAGCAGAGATTTCGTTGGTATTTGTATCACCTACATAATACGTGCCTACAGAGTAGTTTATTCTTTGTCGCGCAATTTCTTCGTTTGTGTGTTGTACAACAATGCTTATGATATTGTCGGTAAACAATAATTTCCAACCATCAAGGGGAGTTTGAACGTCCTTTGCAGCTCCTTTGTTGCCGGGAATACGCAAGACTATATTACGTGCCGGTGTTCTACCTCTAACTGTGGGTACACTTTTCCACCGGTAACCATTTCTTCCTTTGATTATTGCACCACGAGTCGGTTCATCATCTTCACTATCACTGTCACAGTTCAGTTCCGCATCACTAACAGCAGTTTCAGAAACTTCATCAGCATAGTCCGACTCAACTAGAAGATCGTCCTCAAAATCACTCACGTTTTTTTCAGTATCTTGATCACCTACCTCCTCTTCTTCAAGCCACTTTCGAATCTGTGCGTCGTCTGGAACCTTCGAGGATGAAGCCTTGCAAGTCCACATGATTGTAAAGCCAACCTACACTCAATGTCTTATCTCTAATGAAAGTGACGTATCAAAAAATATATATACGTGAACACATAGGCGGGGTGCCACAACACCCCAAACAGCAAAATAACACACTTTTTCCGACTTCTGACTAAACTTTCTCTGTGCAATGGAACGGCGCACCCCTCTCTGCTGCAGTCAGATGATAAACTAGGAATACACAAGAGGGTAGCACCGTCAGCGGCATATTCCTTATTTCCACACTGTTTAAACACCGAGTGGGGTGCGTGAGCACCCCCCTATGTGTTCCTGGGTTAAATATACAATCATATTTCTTGGGCCTTTTCCGGCTTAACTTTGTAAATATACTGTACAATGATACTTATCGAACCGTTCTTTCTGGAGAACTTTTAAAGTACAACTAGAAAATTAAACCTCTAATTGCTGTAAATAAAAATACAATTTTGCGTTAATTATTAAGTTTCTGTAATTCGAGCTCATTTGATTAACACATGAACTCGGGCCGAGCTCAGACCTAAATGCTAAAACATATTTCGGACTCGGGTCGGGCCTTACATTATAAATTCCGGACCGGACCCGGGTAAAAGTTCCGGCCCGTGCCGCCATCTATATCGAGCAGTGTAAAAACTGTGAGTGCATCATTTTGTGTAATGCATCAAAAGTCCAGTGTATGATGTCGGAAATAGTTTGGACAACCAGCAATCCAGAAGGACACAATCGATCGAACAAACGAGCAGTTTGATTAAACTGCCAATGCTTTGAATTCCAAGAACCTTGCTCAACAGAGACCTGTGCGAACTGCGGAAATACAAGCACGAACTGGCATCATCTTCTCACAAACCGAAGTTTACCTATCAGTTAAGTCTGTCCTGCTGGACATTTCCGAGGACAAATTTGCATAGAGTTTGGAGTGAGTCGCCTAGAATTTAATACAGCAACAGAACTTTCAAGTACTGTGGAGTGGCCAGCCAGATCAACCGATATAACCCCACCTAACTTTTTTTCCTTTGGAGTCACCAATTAACAAAGTGTACGCTAATCCTATTTGACAGTAACCAACATCTGCGTGAAATGATTGTTTATGCGTTTAACAATGTTATGTGTACAGGAAGGCATGTGAAAATGTTCCTGTGCGTCTGCAAGCCTACATTGACTTATGTGGTGTCCAGGTTGATCATTATGTTGAAAATCGATTACTTATGCGTGTGTGTGTGTGTGATTCCATTTTGTGCGTAATCTAGCCTAGCATTCTTGTAGCCATTTCTACAACCACTGCAACATGTTATACATTTCTCAATAAAAATAACATCTGCCCAGTAATGTGTAACTGACTCTGGCTCACAGTCTACCTAGATAAATACTATATTATGGCGCAAAAGTAAATATTTTTACAGACTTGAATTCAATACATACAGATAATCAGTTGGCTATGGAATTAATTCTAAACTTGCGAACTGCTATAGAATAAATAGAATAGATCCTCTTGTTGCAACATATAAATATTCAATAATACATGAAATACAATGACATAAGATATGTAAGAACGTACTATGTTCTTCTGTACGTTTCAGAGGTTTCCTCTTATTTGGAAGGCTCAGTATAACAATGTACAATAATAATAATAATAATAATAATAATAATAATAATAATAATAATAATAATAATAATAATAATAATAATAATAATAATAATAATAATAATAATTATTATTATTATTATTATTATTATTATTATTATTATTATTATTATTATTATTAGTAGAGTAGTAGTAGTAGTAGTAGTAGTAGTAGTAGTAGTAATAGTAGTAGTAGTAGTAGTAGTAGTAACGTCATTAACTTCATCAATAAACATGAATGTCGAAACATTGTAAAGTGCAATTAGCTGTTGTTTATATCTGCATAATTAACAGATTCTCAAAACCAACATAAATTTTACAACGCAGTTTTAAGTCGTACCAGGGAGAAGTTAGGGGATCAGAATTCCCAAAATTCTCAAGTTAACACTGAAAAAAATGGAAATTTTAATTCTTTTCAAATTCTCTTAATATTATCTCTTTAAAATTTTAAATTTTCCGAACTTTTTTCTAGTTACGGAATTGATTCACCTACACTAATATCCGAGGAAACGAAACGTAGGTGAGAAGTTAGCCATCATGATGTACTGGATTCAAATCCCGTTGCTGGTCGTTGTGACGTAATTTTTTCTTAACATCGCCACTCAAAATGCTGAAACGTTTTATTTTATCTAATTTATTCCAAAAACTCTTTTTCCCAAGTTTTTTATTGTTAAGTTTTTGTCATGTAAAATTGTTTCATATATTTTTAAATCGGTAAATATATAGGGTGTCTCAAAAGTCCCCTGACATGAAAATGCAACGTTACAATTGCCGGAACATGGGAAGATTTAGTATGTTGAATGGATGCATGTTTGAAATGGGGGCTGGCCATTGACACGTTGACTTAAAAGAGAGTAACTTCATTCACATATGTTGGGGGTCCAGGTGCATGGCAACGTTGCGTTTTCATTCAACATTGGGCACATAAAGAATGTGCAGCCCAAACGGGTGATATGATTTTTAAAAAATCCTTCAGTTTAGATTATAAACATCATATTTGGAGATGGTTTCCCCTCTTACATTTTGTTGTAACTTTGATAATAACAATTACCCTATGTCAGGGGACTTTTGGGACAACCTGTATAATCATTTTTGGTAGTTGTGAAACTCAGTAGCGTACGCAAAAAAGATTTTTTGTTTTAACCTTACCTTCACCCAAAAAATGCGGGAAAATAAACATTAATCGTGTTAAGTTATACAAAAGTTACACGTGTAATGACTTTGAGTATTTCCCACCCTCCTTGATTAAATACTATGTACGCCACTGGTGATTTTTGCACAAAAATCAATATTTTTAATGGTTAATAACGCCTTTTTTCTTTTCTTTAATTCTCTATAGTGACACACCTGCTGAAAGGCAAAATTCATTGGGTCATCCGCGGTCATCGTCCGTGTATCTCCTGAGATATTACGTTTCATTTTCTTTACACATCGATAGAGGAAGAGAAAAAAAGGAAAATTTCAAAAAAAATGGCGCTGAAGATGTCAAGAAAGTCGCTGTGCGTCACTCTCAGGAAGGGCTTCCTTTCGTTCTCAATTCTTTTCTCATTGACTTTCGGTAGACCATCGACCTGATCATCCAAAGCTACCAGAAAGGTCAACAGCACTGACCGCCCACAAAATGTCAACAATCTTCTTAAGCTGAAAAGTGAGGTACACATCTCCTTTATCTGCCTGTTGTCACACAGTTCAGCTCTTTTTCCTGGAAAACTCATAATAATAAATTGATTTTGTTAACAACAGCAATGTGTAATTTGAAATAAGATATTTTGTTATTTTCTATGAAGCAGTGTTTCTTATATATAGTTACTAAGAAGTGGTAGTGTCGGTGCAAAGTAATTCATTTCCTGCTGCTGACTTCCCTACCTAAACATTTATGTATTTATTTACTAAATGTAAGCACCAATTGTTGTCTTCCCTTTAAAAGAGAAAAGAAAAAAAACTGTACTCCATTCCCCGGGCTTTATCCCCTGCTATTATGTAATCCCACACAACACTGATGTAATGGGGGTTGCATACACACAAGGCATTATCAGAAACTACGAGAGACATGCCTACGTTTTTCGCATACATTTACACCCCCCGAAATACTATCTCCGGGTCAAAAATCGAAAATTAGGCTTCGTACAGAATTAGATTGAAAATTGGACTTCTGATTGAAAATAATTAGACCGTGTTTCACTGTTTTTTATATTTGCTCTAGAAGGCAACAAAACTTCAGGAAGAGAAAAGTGGGGCTACAATTGTTATAATTAGATTACCATATCTAGAAATTAGGCCATATCAGGTTACAGACATGAAATTTAATATTTAGGCTTTTAATTTAAAGTAATTAAAGCTATGTTTCAGTATTGTTATGGCCTTTGAAGGGAAGCGAAAGCTGGAAGAAAAATTGTCAGGGTTGTAATTGTTATAATAACATGGCCATATTTCGAAACTCATTAAGATTAAAGTTATATTAGGAATATTAGAAGCATAAGATTTGTGTCGTAAGATACCCCTAAGAAATGATTTTTCCAAATTCGACAGGAAAGGAGTAATTACGAGGTAGTAATTATTTAGTAAAATGTCCAGATATCCGAATCTCTGAAGAGTACAGACATGAAACTTGATAAGTTTATATGAATTTCCCATTTAAACTTTATTGACGGGTGTAACGGACCATTTTGACACACGGTCCTAACAGTATATTTTATGCTGTAATAAAAAAATTAAATTTGTCAACTTCCGTGTTATCTGTCTATATGAAAGCCAAAGAAAGTTTGAAATAGTTTGTTTATTTAATCGATTTTATCATTTTGTCAAAGATTATTTATGTCTAGATGTGTAATATGTTAGTAAGCTTTTAGATTCGGAACAATGAACTATGTAATAAAATTTAAATTGTCTATTTAAATATTGATCGAAATTATATAACAAAATAATTATACATTTTCATATTTTATCTATGGTCAATTTAATATACAAAACGTGTGATTTTAATGAAAAATAAAGCCTTTATGAAATGTTCTGTAAGAAGAAGAAAAAAGTAGTAGATACAGAATGTACTAAAAAAAGAAGATTGATGTATTAATGAAAATTGTTATTGATGCTTTATAATTGAAAAAGGGTGAAAATAATACTTTACCAAATACATAAGATTATTACAGAAATAGCGTTAATTAATTTGGTGCATCTGTACTGTGAAATTTTATATAATAATATTTATATTTTACTGAAGGTGATATAAATATGGTAAACATGTATGAGTAAATAGTTAGGATCCCTGACAATATCTCATCACCTGAATACGTCGGACTTCTTTCGTTTACTTATGTATTTCCAGATTAGTAATAAGGAGATGAAAATAGTTAATTATTCTTGGCAGATGATCTATAGTGATGAAGCGTACTGATGGTGGATGTGGCCGGGTAGCATAATAATACAACATTAGTCGCTAATGCATGTCCGTCAGGAAACTGCAACGGTCACGGTGAAGCTAAATACTTGAGGCAATGCTGCAATATATAAATGCATGGTGCCAATAGAGCCCTGTCTAGTTTGCATGTAGCGTATTGCCCTCTTCGAAGAATTCACGTCTGTGGGATTTAAATAATTTTACAGCCTAATTAAGACATGTAGCATTAATTGGCGTTATAGTGAAATGTACTTTCCTTCCCATACCATCATCTGGTGTTTCCTTCCTACAAGTTACATTGACAAATCTGTTAACTGCCAATCCAGCTATATTTAATAATTATCATTATGCCACGAAGACCATCTGGAGATTCCCAATCCCGACCACATTGCTACGCACCACGACCAGGGGACTTGGCAGCGTACCTATCGATATCCAGGCCAACATAAATTTTAAATCTATTTGGAACCGTCTCGTGTTGCCTTGGTGATGTTCATAGTTGTGACCCGGCAATGTGAAGGGGCGGCTACACGGGTATAATATAGGTGTGGTATATAAACGCATCCGATCGTTCCGTTGATGGTGGATGTGGTACATAAACACAATGCCTGGATAGATGTGATAGGTGTGGTTTATAAGCCTCGGTTACCTTTAATTTGTCAAATAAATTACTCAATACCCAATCATAAGCTTGAATGTTTTTCAGGGCGTAAGTCCATAAGTAGTTGCCGTTTGAAGCTAATAGACACAGGTTTTGTAGCAAATATTAGCACACACGTCACTCCTCAACATCCTAGAAGGAGGAAAATGTGCAAATAGTTCAAAAAATGTTCACTCGAAGTCCTTAGAAATAACAAAAACAGGAATCTCGCGAAAGTGGTTTAACCCAACACACAACCCGTAATGTTCTAAAGGAAATGTTTAATTTTCCTCCATGGATGCCACATTACTGCCAGGAATTATCACCGGAAAACTGTAATCATCGGTTGGAAAGTTTATGCTTTCTCGGTATGAAGACTGATCTGATCTTTTCGGTAATATCCGGTGATTAGATGAAACATTGTTTCATGTTGGAGGGTTTATTAACCGACACAGTTGTTATATTGGGCAGGACAGGATCCAACGGTGGTTGTCAGCCAGCATCGCCCAAAGGTCACAATATGGTGTGGCATGACGTCCACCAAAGTTGTGCATCCATTCGTCATTCGGAATACAATGCACGGAGAACAATACCTTGTATTGCTTGAAGATTTGTTCACAATATTGTATCCACATATCGGCCTAATCTCTATGCAAAATTTGGCCCCATTTCATTTCGCACATCCTGTCCTTGAATGGCTCGATAGCCATTTTCGAAGACTGGTTTGGACGTCATGGCCCGTGTGAATGGCCAGAAAAGATTCCTGACCTAACGCCCTGCGACTACTTCCTTTGAGGATGAAACAAAGAGAAAGTTTATCGCCAAAACCCTTGATGAATCTGAGGAGTGAATTTGCCAAGTTCTTGCTAGTATCTGCCAAGTCTGTCACAAATATCACCAACCGTTTACTAAAACCGGTGGATAATAGGGGTTCTTATATAGTATTTTAGCAATGTATAGCAATTCTACCCAGGCCGGTAGCCAGCCCAAAAATTTAGGGGGGCCCGGCTGAAGTTAGGGGGGCCGGCTGAAGTTAGGGGGGGCCGATCCAACCATATTATATTTCATCACCATATTATAGTTCATATCTAAGCCTATCGTAAAATTTTTAGAGGGGTCCAGCAAAAATTTAGGGGGGCCCGGCCCCGTAGGCCCCCCTGGATACGGGCTTGATTCTACCATTGTTAGGATCAAACTGCTTTGTTTCATGGAAATTGCTTAAGCATTTTTTTTTAAAAAAAGTTATAAACAATTCTCAATAGTGAGTTAATTCCCGCACACCCTGTAGATGATACCGAATTGATTCGTAAAGGGGGTTCTTCTTTTATTCTATAACGAACGTAAGGTATGTAAATATTTTAATTCTTATTTTCAATAAGATATTTTAACGAAACGTCAAGTTTCACTCATTAAGAAATCTTTGACTACTGCTGTAGCTCCGGTTGTAGTTTTTATATTTCGCTTTGTTTCTCCGTAGAACAAATAATGGAATATCTGTAACATAAATGTACGCGTTATATTTTTTTTTCTGCATTCTTCTGCTAAACATTCTAACTCATTGTCATTTCTTAAGAGTTTATTTAGTTTAATATAGGGATTTTTGCCGTATTTAAGCAAATCCAATTTAAACATGTTCGTTTTGCCTATAACCTACATTTATAATTTAAATATCTTCTTTATCCAATAATGTGTTCTGAGTTCTGATCATAAATCCTGTTTATATAAAATAAAATATTACACCATTCTACAAAGATATATTTTAATTGCATTTCATTCTGAACTTGGTTTCTAGAAACAGTATAGTTTATTTTGAGGCCGCGGTGGCTTAGTGGTAGAACGTTCACCTCTGGTGCATGGGATCCTTGGTTCGATCCCACCTCGCGCCAGGTGAGCTTTGGGTGGACAAACACCGTGTGCGTGATTTTCTTCGGGATTCTTCTGTTTCGTCCCACTTTTCTTCATTTCACCACTTCATTCACGCATCATCATCACCGTCTCCTTCAGTCTAACCGGCATAAGTGTGGGACGTAAAACTTCAAGATTTCATTGCATTACATTTTTAGGATTGGATTTTATTCTAAACTTATTTTCTAGAAGTCAGTGTCGGATCTAGAAGATAAAAACTGAGGGAGCCATCCCGAACCCAGACTATGCAATGAAATGAAATGAAATATTTAGTTTTACGTCCTACAGTTATGCCGATTAGGCTAAAGGGGACAGTGATGATGAGAAATGAATGAAATGGTAGAATGAAGGAAGTGGGAGAAAACGGGAGACCTCGAGAAAACCCACGAGCACGGTGTTTGTCCACTATAAAGTCCACACTCGCGAGATGGGGTCGAACCAGGGACCCCAAGCACCGGAGGTGAACGCTCTACCATTGAGCCACCGCGCCCCCGAACCCAGACTATGATAGGTATATCATAACTTTACTATAAACTTTCAAAAATATATAAATAATAACTTAATTTATTTTTGTCAGCCAAAAAAACTCGAGGTTAGGCCCGCCGGCCCCTGGCTAGATTTGCCTCTGATTATACTTTATTTTCGCTATCTTGAAGTCTAAAATTAAATTTTATTGTATAATTTCCAATAATAAATAATTATTAAAGCGTTACAGGAATGATTTTAATTAGTAGTAATATTAGCTGTATTTTATCTATACACAAAGAAATTATTCCCAATTAGTTGGTTCACTTCTTCAGAGTTATTTTATCTCAGTTTCTTTAATTAAACTTTACCTTTAATATTCTTCGTTAATTCTTAGAATTACAGCAAAATTGACTGGTTAACGATTACTTTATATGCCTTTTGACATAGTAGCAATATAAAGAGTTACATATTTTTTCATCTGTTTCCGCTTTGCCCCTCTCTTCGTCGCACAAGATTACTGATTATCTTCCCTGGCTACCTTGTTAGTGGGTTCGAGATTTTATTTTTTAATTTTCTTTCAAGCAATGACTTGTGTCTTCGAACGTCTCTTAGCTTATATAAGAACAGGAACTGTTTGATTTTTTTTAAGCTTCCTGAACAATTAGAAGCACAAATTTCTAACTAGGAAGCAGTTTTGAGCACAATTTCCTAGATATTATTTTTTTTAAAAATCTCATCAGTGAGGGAAGTCCCGAGTCGCCACTTCCGCAGCCCACGTTGAACATTTATACACTTGGTATATGGAAACTACATATATAGAACGTCTATATGTATGAAAGTTATATATACACCTTAGTGTTAAAAATAAGTCCATAGAAGTCGACAGCAGGATGTCAACTATGTTTTAAAAGCACTTTCATCAAAGTTACGGCTTATAGGAGGGCAACGATCTCCATTCTCCAGGGAACGCAAGTTCAAAGTCCAAAAGAGGATTTATTTGTATCAGACTTTCTCAATTGATGATCCGCGGATCTACTAAGGACGCGAAAGAAATTTAGAGGGTCCGTTACATACTTACAACACATGATTTATAAAAGATGTAAATAGTGCCGTGGATCCTTGCTATACTTTGCTCTATGCTGTGTGTTTATAACAAAAATAAATGTTTGTAATTTAGTTGCTAATAACTTATTGGTATCTAGCTCTCAACTACTATTATTATTATAACGCAGGAACCACCATTTAAATGTTTGAGGTCCGGGGTTCAACTCAGGTGGCGCAATGCGGCAGTTCTTGATTGTTTCACCGAGTTCGTGAAGATGATGCACTATACTGGACTGGCACAAGCCAAATTAGTATGGTAATCGCCTTGTACTGGTAGATAGATTTTTTTTTTCTCAATGGTGTGTCGTATGAACTCAGAATCTACTATACTCGAACTGTCGGACCTTGACTTATCTTCGACATTTTTACAAACCTCCACGAAATTTCTGGAACCAGTGAATTGCTGTACTTTGGTTCACTACACCTTCTACTTTCGCATGACAAGGGTTTTAGGTTATTGCCGCAGAGTTATGCCCGAGTTTGAAGTATGTCATTAAAAGTTCACGTATCATATGATGTTGAGCACAAATCGCCCAAACGTCAACAGCAGCAATAAAAACGTCAACTGAAAATACTGACTGAGTAGCGACCTCACAGTTAAGTGTCCGCCTGCCACGCTATCTCTTGAGCCCGTTTGACCTTGTATTTACGGTCGATCACGGCGTATACATGCACGCGTTGAGACTTACAATCAGCTCCAATGATTAAGTTTACTCATTTTTATCTTCTTCATACTCAATACCCAAGAGTTCGAACAAAGCTTTCAGTTCTGACAGCAGGGGCGTCATTTCGGACTTCGATTGGGGGGGGGGGTGCAAGAGCATCACCGACATAAGATTTTCGCGTTTTGTACTAGTATATTAGTAGACACTCAATTAAAGCATATGTATTCCTCAAACTCTTGGGGGGGAGCAAATGCCCCCTCCTGCCCCCTAAATGACGCCTCTGTCTGACAGTTGCTTTCCTCTGTTTCTTCCTTCCTGTACGTAGCCATAAGAATCATGAAAGAAGGACTGTTTCTATGGCAACAACACGTTCAGCCAATCATAGTCGCTCATTTCTCACGCTCTGCAATGATAAACGTTGCACCCTTTCCGCACGTTGCTGACTTCCACATAAACAAATGCATATTGGTTTAGTTGAGTGTCAACTTGAGTAGTGGACCTGCTGGTTATTGAAAACATTCTTTTTGGTTCTCTTTTGTGTCATTTAATTTTATAAAACTGAGATTTACTTGCAGCGAATAATTTAGTGTTTCGTGTATACTACTCGATGTAGTTTCAATACCCGATGCAAAAGCATTGAGCACCACGCAGCATTGAGCACCACGTGTGCGCAGCGAGCTGTCACAAAGGACAACTAGTATCAATTGCAGTACAGCTAGTTCGCAATATGAACGTCAGATTTTCACGAAATTAACGAATTTTACTTTCTTTACTAAACCAAATAAGGTATATTTTATAGGGATAGCCAGAACCGGTTCCTGGTGGAACCGGTTTTCGGGTCTGAACGGATCCAGTTCTAGAAGATCCGGTTCCGGAACCGGTTCTTCTTATCCATGTCTGGAACCGGTTCTTCAGATCCATGTCTGGAACCGGTTCTTCAAACCCAGGTCTAAAACCGGTTCCCAAGATCCGGTTCTGGAACCGGTTCTGAAAACCAGATCTCCAAGAACCGGTTTCTCGCGGAACCGGTTCCGCTGGAACCGAAACTTTGTGACCATCCCTACGCTAAACCCGAGCTGCTGGCAGGCTGTGAACAGTGTTATAGATGAAATGGTAGAAGCGACAGTCAGGCGACCAGGCGGCGGCCGCTTGTCTCATTTGACTAAATAAACTGGGTAATTGGCAAACTCATTGGCTAAACACCCACTGGTGGACCAATTTTTTTTTCTGGGGGCACAAGTGGGTTTGGGCGGAGAGTGCACAAGCGCATGGTCCTTTTTGCAGTATTTTGAAGGTGAACTTTGTGCCTCCTTTACGGGTCTTTGGGGGCTTTCGGATCCAGGTCTGGAACCGGTTTCTAAGATCCGGTTCTGGAACCGGGTTTTCGGATCCAGCTCTGGAACCGGTTCCTAATACCCGGTTCTGGAACCGGGTTTTCCGATCCAGGTCTGGAATCTGAAAACCGGATCGCCGAGAACCGTTTCTAGTGGAACCGGTTCCGCCGGAACCGGAACTTTGTGGCCATCCTTAATATTTTACTGAGTATGTTAATCGTTCTTTCCCTTACCCCATGGCACTCCAGTGCCCACCGTGACACACTTCAATGTATATACAGAATTTATTTTCGGATATACAGTGAGTCCAATAGTTAGATTTTATAAATTTTATTTCCTTAAACCTAATATTCAAAAATCCAAATTAACCGCCGTCTTTTATTGGCAATGGTGACGTCACAAGAATACATAACTCAATAACTACTTGCAATATTAGTCTGATTTTCACCAAATTAACCATTTTGCTTACTTTATTATATGAGATAAAAGTGGCTTATATGAGAGTAACAATTGTAAATTCCTCACTCCACCACACCCCAATACATTCGCATGAAACCCTTTGATTTTTACATAAATTTTGTTTTGGGACATGCAATGAGATTCAAAAATTAGATTTTAACCTCCTTATACCAAACGTCAAAGAATCTAAACGAAGTATTGTTTCTCGGTGATCGTGACGTCACAAGAATACTGTAACACTGGGGTTCCGGTATTGGAAGCCAAGTTTTGTAACGATTGAAAATTACTAACAATGAAAGGAAAGTTTCTGCTCGGGCTACCAAATAGAATTACCGCGTGATATTATGAATAAGCAGATTTTACGTATTCGGGCGACGAGGAATATGAAATGTGTTGTTTTCGGAATTCGATTCCTTATCTCTGATTTGCATATATAATCTGAACGAGAACGAATAATTAAGGCACTCACGGATGAGCCTAATATGCATCAGAAAAATGAATACCTGACCTTGTACTTGAAAAGTGAATGGTACTGATGAGCGACAACTCATCTGCCTATTACACAAATGAAAAAAAAAATGAATGAGAGTTTGGAGAATTGAAGTTGACTCCACGGGGCTCGAACTTCAGTTCTCCAAAGTAAAAATATCGTTTTGCTAAGATGGTTTGGAATAAAAAAAAATGGTATATATACAACGAAAGATGACCTAATGTCTAATCGATCCTGTTTTCCCCATAACGGTGTCTCCAAGGCGCTAGGAAAACAGGTGCGTAGTTAAGTGATTTAAACATGCGGAGCAAAAATCTCACAAGCTGCAAAGCTGAAAGAAAGATTTTTCGCTAATGGGTTGTTCAGTTGGCTACACTGACTATCACTCTGTCACCGAAGTGTGTGGAGATAGCAAAAATAGTTAAAAAGCAACAAACAAGGAAAGTTTAATTTAAAGTTTAAAAAAAATGAGTTAATTTAGATAAAAATTTCTGATGGTCAATGTAACCGTGCTTCAACTTTTTCTGTTCAGGGTAATTTGAAATAACATCTAGGTATGCTAATGTCAGTTAAAGAAATAGGCATATCTTTGAAATGATAACCACATAAATGCTTTGGTTCTAACGTCAAATAGACTTTTAATAAATTTAACGAGAAAGAAGGTTATATTTACAAAAATCAACAAGAAAGTTAATTTGGATTTACAAAAAAAAAAAAATGAATTAATTGACTTTACTGAAAATGAATCAGACTTTTGACTGTTTTGACCAAATAATATGATCTCTTTTAACACATTCTTCACTGTACAACGTAATATTCAAATTATTCAATCTTGACTGTAAAATTTAGCAACAATCTATTTCTACTCAACTAAACTGACAATATTCGATTCTTTATAATTACCATGACGTAGTTATACAAACAAAAATTTCTATTAAACTGAATATTAATTAGCAAAATGATTTATTGTTTTCCTCCCAGACATAACCGACTATTAAGTAATTCGCCCACAGTTACTACCTTTTTTTTATTTAATAAAAGAAATGGAAATAAGTTTAAGAATCGGATTGCGGAATGAAAGAATTAATGGTTTATGTTGCTTGCAAGACTTACTGGGGAAATAGTTTAGAAGCGATAGTATGCTTTTGAGAAAATTTAGTGCACTGTTTCTAATGAACTCTAATGAATTTTCAATATTAAAAGATTTGCATAAACAAAACATAGCTTTGTACACATACTATATCAGTTGGAAAATTATACCATTCACAGTAAAAATCGTTACACAACACTAACTACACAAATATTTCATATTCAAATGCACTACACAGAAATATATATATATATATATATATATATATATATATATATATATATATATATATATATATATATATATATGGTACTACTATTATTATAATTTGGCCAATTGATCAAAATAATTACATTGTCGACGCTTTCTGATTTTCTCACTGATTCCTTATTTTGCGAATACACGTTTCTCCATAGCTATGGACCCTATCTGCGTTCGTTGCTCAGATAGGTACCTCCGAAGGGATTTACTCGAGTATCTTAAGTTGTTTACCTTATTTATGAGACTCTAACGATATTACGAGATAAGAGTATTTACACTTATCTGTCTGAAACTTACTCAACATAGCACGTCTTTGGAAGCTTTATATTGATTGTTTCTTTTAATAATGAGTATAATAAAAATTGACAAGTTACAATAAAATCATATTAAGCCTGTTTACCGCTCTGACACATATTTCCCTAACACAACCTATACAAATGTTAAAATTTGAAAAACTAGACTTTGACGCTAAATCATAGTTTACTCAAAACAGAAATTACATTACATTCACACATCTTAAACGCGATTTATGTTTAAAAGAGAAATAATCCATACTTGATATAAATAAATACTGGATTGCATATAAATGATTATAATGACGGCTTCAAGGATCTAAATATTGACACATGACGATTACAAATAAATGCATGATTGAAGATCAAATCAAAGTATACAAATTTCACTAGTAAAATAATCAAAAATTTTATGGTACTTATTCAAGAATGAAATTAACAGTTGCTATATCCGTGAACTAATTTTGGAAATGCAATCAAGGCATTAGGCTATTTGTTTACTTCTTTTAAAAAGAATTTTTAAAAAAAATGCTCTAAATGTTTACGGACAGTTCCGTATGAATAAACAATGTCCCGAAGTTTCTAGAAAAAAGGTGAGTATGGAGATTACGAATCACGGAAATATTGGCCATAGTCCTTCTTCAATAACGAAAATAACAGAATACTTTGTCCTACCTTAATAAGTCCTTCCGCTTATATTTCCACACTTCAGAAGAAAACTGCACTGTACTTAACTGACCGTCACAATGCTTCCTAATGTCCCTTCTCAGACCCCGCTGTCCTCTGGATTCTACTCCCGGAGAAGAGGTCCACGTTTGTCTGAAGCGTCTGGGTCTTCGTGTGGCAAGGCATCTGTTCCAAGTATCGGGGATCGAACCCGTGTCTCCGTCCTTCATCTCCATGTTGTTGAAATGCAACGATGCGTCACTTATCACATCCATCTGCACTTAAATTTCACTCGCACAGTTTATATATATCCGCCATCCATCGCACTACTTTTTCTCTCTGAATACAGGAAGTCCACGTATATAGATCAATCACAGACTCAGTTCAAAATCACAAATTACGTAGCGTCACCATAAGATGATAAAAATTATGTCTAGGTGTCGATGTTTTAAATATTTGTATAAATAATCTTGTAACGACGAAGTTGCTGTGGATAACGCGTGGTTTAAGTGGCTGGCTGCTAACGGGTCTTTAGCTAGCCATTTTTCTGAAATTTAAACACTTAAATATATACATATATATATATGTGTATATATGAGTTGACGTATGCTTATGAATCGCGTGTTGGTGATGTTTTCACGATGAAGTGTCGACTTAGAGTAAATCTCTCTTCCGTGTAGGAGTTCTCCCAGCTTTCCTTATTTTTTTTTAAATAGACGCTTCATTCTTCTCTTTGTGAATTTTGAATTTCGGATTCTGATTCGCCGCTTTAAGTTCATGACACCATTTCCCAAAAATCGGTTGATAATTTGGCTTGGGTTTCTAGCGTCTCTTCTGGGCTAGTACGTGATGTTCAAGAGTTTCATAAGCACTTGCGAAGATTGTAGATAAAAAGTTTTGGTTCCTGTGTGTCTGTGACGCGATATTTGCGATATCGAGGTACTTAGGTAGTGCGACAGTATGGCTGGAGTAACAATAGCAAATTCCATTACCGTTTACTGGCGAGGTAGAAAAGTGGGTGGTCAATTAGTGCGGTTACCGTCTTATGTTTTTTTTCTGAAAAGCAGAGAAACTTCTTTACCTGGGACAAATGAAAGAGGTTCGCTTGGCTGCTAAATGAAACAAAATAAAATTTTCCTTGACTTTTTAAAATAAATTGAATTTACATATAAATATGTTTTAATCTGAATATAAGAACAATTTATTGAATGTGTGAGCGTAATTGTCACAATACCCCCTTCCCAAGATGTAGCAAGTGCTGCAACAGAGTGAGGCACGGCTGCATCTAAGGAGAAGTAACATTTGATAAATATAAAAGTTCAAATTCTGACAAAAAGTACAAATACATGAAAATCCTAACCCTAATCTATGTTGAAGAAGACAATTTATAAATTCACCAAAAATCCGAACCCTAATGTTAAAATTTCGTGCAAGCTGAGAGAGATAATCTCAATGTCATGTTTGAAGATTACTTCTGGCTACTGGATGCTCCGGGTGAGAATCTCTCATTCATGCGTTGGATCCATTCTTCCTTTCTCTCTTTTGAGCATTTCCACGTCTTGAGATTCTCCAGATGTTGTGGGACCAATTCTTTTCCTGTACTACAGTCAATAATGGCGAAGGTATTAGCTCCAACCTTCTTCTTCACATAGTACGGACCCTGGTAAAGATCGAAAAACTCCCGCACTGTCTGGTCTGCAGCAGCACTTAACCTGTGCGCTTTCAGGAACACTAAGTCCCCAGGTGTTACCACCGGACCTTTAGTGGTGAGTTTTTCATTTCTCCGCCTTTTCAAGGTGATATTCCTACGGGATGCATAGAACAGCTTGTCCTCCCAGGTCTCTCGTTCTTCCCTCGGAATACCAAAATGCTCCAAGATGGGGTTTCTTCGCACTGCTCCTAGAAATAATTCCGCTGGAGTATAAGAGAGGGATTCTGTCACCGCATGATTCACTAGGATGACAATGCTTGGTAGATGTTCTGCCCAAGAAGTGTGATTTTTGGCACAGAATACTCTGAACAGTCGGTGAAGTTCAGCGTGTGTTCTCTCCACCAGGTTTGACTTCGGATGGTATGGAGGTGCGTACAAGACCTTGATGTTGTGTCTCTCCATTTCCTCCTTCCATCTTGAACATGTAAATTGTGGTCCTTGGTCACTCAATATGGCATTTGGTACCCCAATGATGGGTAGAACGTAACGGCTGAGATACTTGAGGACTAGGTTAGCCGAACTGTTCCTCAAGGGAATGGCTACGAGATACCTCGTGCATCCGTCCATCACGGTGAGGATATACTTTTCTCCCGTGGGTGTTCGTGTCATTGGTCCTACAAGATCGACATAGTAAATATCTCTGGGTCGCTCTGCGTGGTAAGAGGTTACTGTTCGCTGAGGGGGATGTCTGTTCACTTTGGATCGAGCACACACTTCACAATCGGCTATCCATTTCTTCAAGTCTCGCCTCATTCCTTTCCAGAAGTAAGATTGGCTCAGGGCCTTCCACGACTTGTAAAAGCCAAAGTGTCCGCCGTTGTCATGGATGTCTTGGAGTGCCTTGTCTTGAAGTGTCTTCGGAAGACAGATTGTCAGCATCTCTGGAGCATGAAAGTTCTTGAGGCATAGAACTTGGTCAGCTAAGCAATAGCTTTGACTCCAATTCCGATTCCTGGTGCTCCCATCCGTAGTATCGCCTTTTATTAGGAAGTCAATTATATCCTTCCACTGAGGATCCTCTCTCTGCTGTCTCGCAAGCTCTTCTTTGGTGACTGCAAGTACCAAGGTCTGCTGCTTCACAGTATTGACGCTGAAAGTGTTTGCAGGGCCTTCCTCGTAATAGCGTGACAAGGAGTCTGCAACTGTGTTATCCTTGCCTTTGCAGTACTCTACATCAAAAGCGTAATCCTGCAGCTGTACACTCCAGCGGGTCAACCTACTGTTCCAGTTCTTGCTGCGGTGCAGTCATTGCAGGTTTTTGTGATCAGTGATCACAGTGAAGCGCCGACCAAGGAGGTAGATGCGAAATTTCTGTATGCACCAAAGAATGGCAAGACATTCCAGCTCATTGATGGCGTAATTCTTCTCTGCTCCTCTTAAACTTCGGCTGGCGTATTGGATCACTCGCCTTTCATCCCCTTGTTTCTGGTACAAACAGCCTCCCAGGCCTGACAAACATGCATCACACTGCACGTAAAAGGGTTCCTGGAAGTTGGGATGGTACAGAATCACATCCTCCGCGATAGCCCTCTTTAAGTCTTCGAAACTTTTCTGGTGTGCTTGAGTCCACTTCCATCTTCGACTCTTTTGCAGCAACTCAAAGAGAGGTTGAGCCACTTGCGAGAAGTTTGGTATGTATGAGCGGTGATATCCTAAGATGCCAAGAAATCTTCTCACTTGTTTTATTGTGCGAGGCGGCTCCAGGTTCAATATGACTTCTACTTTCGATTTATCTTTTACAATACCGGTTGGTGAAATCACGTGTCCCAAAAATTTAACTTCTTTTAATCCGAACTCCGACTTTTTCAATTTCACCGTCATTCCTGCTTTGCTGATAAGTGCCAAAACGGTGTCAATGTGCTGCAGGTGTTCCTCCATCGATCTAGAAAAGATTAGGAGGTCGTCCACATAACAAATGGTGAAGTCCTGAACCTCATCCCCTAATACCAAATTCATCGCATTCGTAAAACATTGAGTCCCATTGCAAAGTCCAAATGGCATGACTTGAAATTCATACAATTTGTTTTCAAATGGGAAGGCGGTATAGGGTTTCGAGCGTTCAGTCAGTTCTAGCTGCCAGAAAGAACAGTTCATATCTATTCTTGCAAAATGCTTCACACCGTGGAATCTCTGCAGTATCTCCTGAATTTCCAGAGGTCGTGTCTGTAACACCTTGGTATGCCTATTTAGGGATCTAAAGTCAACACATAGACGTAGAGTTTTATCACTTTTAGGTACAACGAGCAGTGGATTCAAATGACAGGATTTTGAAGGCCTAATAATGTCCCATTCAAGCATTTGCTTAAGTTGCGTACGCACTTCATCTCTGTGTGCTAATGCAATAGGATATATCTTGGAAACTATGGCCTCCTCTGTTTCAACAACAATATCATGTTGATACACCCTACAGCGTCCTGGACGATCAGAAAATACTGAGCAGTGATTACGAAGGATATCTTGAAGTTGTTGTGCCTCAATGTGCGAGGGTAGATTGGCTGCACGCACTTTTTCTTCAATCTCTTGCATTAATTCGTCTTTGGTTACATTTGAAATTTGAAGATCTTTCTCGACGCAAAGTTCCTCTTCCATTCTTGACATAGGTAGGAATTTGCGGATTATGTTGGCGGGTTCTGCATCCGCTCGCAGCTCACAGCGATTGAAATCTAGCTCGGCGCGTACACGGTACAGAAAGTCCACGCCCAGGAGAATGGGTGCGTTGAGTCGTTTAACTACCAATACTTCCAACGCAATCTCCATCTCCGAGAGCCCAATCGGTATAACTGCACGACCGATTGCTCTGGATTGACACCTCCCCGTGAAATCCACTAATCTGATCTCCTGTGCTTGTCGCAATGTCGGGTTGCGAACATCTGCCGATATCTTTTTCCAAGTAGACTCCGTAATCAACGTAGCTTCACTGCCCGTATCCAGAATTGCCTCGAAGGTATGTTGGTTTATAACGACTTCTATCCTGGGTGTTTGATATCGTTGTGTTTCATCTTCCTCTTGTTCATTCTCATTATCATCAGAGGTAAGCCAAGTGGCAGAGACGTGCACATTCATCTTCTGAGGCTCAGTATTCTTTTGTGTTTGCTCTACAACGTTTCTTTGATTAGTCTCTGTGCAACATCTGCCTTCTGCATTAATTCTTATCTTCACTGCTGTTTCATTTCCTTCCACATCGGTGTCAACTACTTTATTGGGTTCCTTTCTAGCAGACTGAGACTGACCGTCAACCCGAACCCTGGACCGTTGGCGGTCAAGTTCTAGTTTTCCTGCTGCTGCTCTGCCTGCAAGACCAGTGGGTTGGTAGCATTGACGCTGTCTGGTGTACTGCTACCTCTCCCTCGTGACCCACGATTGTTTCCTCTGGTGTGACCTCTTCGCTCCGAGCTGTTCCCTCGATGCGTGGTCACTTGTCGGACTTGTCTCTCTTCAGTTCTTGGCCTGTCTCCTCTGTTTCTTTGATTGCGGCGGAAACGGCGCTGCGCGTGACCTCTTGTCGGTGCTCCTGTACTTCTCTCGCTGCCGGAACTGTCTTCGTCAGTCCGCTGTGATGACTGGTGAGTATTGCGCAATCGATTGTCCTCTCTTCGATAAGGATGGTTCCGTTGTCTTCTATTTCCGGAGTCCCTATATACGGTTTCCTCCGTTGACTGCCTACGCACATGCTGTACTCTCCGTTGGCCTGTCGTACCCCTGTTATTCCTTTGGGCATTTCGGTCTCTCTGGAAACTCTCTATCCTGTCCAGCTCTTCGCTGTCCCAGAGGATCATTGACAGTTGCTCCGTATCCTCCAGCTGAACTCCGATAAGCTGCCTTTGGATACGTAACGGTAGCATGTTCTTCACGTTTGAGAGAACTTCTGCTTCCGACATAGAAGGACTTAGTTCTCGGAACGCCTTGACTTGCTCCCAAAAGAATTCACGCAGGGACTTACGTGAATCAGCCCTATAGCGTGTGTTTCTGAGGCGAGTGAGCTTCCGCTGAATAATGGCTTCGCTTTGGAAATTCCTCAGAAAGGCACGACGGAAGTCTTCAAAAGTTCTGAACTGTTGGATGTGATTGTCTATCCACATCTTTGCTGCTCCACGTAGGATACGTGGAATTATGTGGAGAAGTTCTTCCTGCGCTATTCCGTATAGCCTGCAGTCATCCAACAACCGCTCAAGGAAGGTTGATGGCAGTCCCACATCCGTGTCCGGGTCAAACGATGGCAATTCATCTATTTTAGGAGCTCGAAGAAAACTTCTGCAGCTAGCGTGAGAGTCCACAGATCTTCCACTCTCCTGATTCCCTTGACTGAGGTCTTCTAAAATTGGGTTTGAAACCGGAGGCGTCGGAGTCCTTCGAGGTGGTTCCATTCCTGAGAAGGCGGGTTGAGGTATGTTTCTTACTGCTTCCCCAACTCTCCTTTCTACCAACTCGGACATCTTCTCCGTTAGGGATGCTGTCAGTTGGTCCACCGTCTGCTGAATAGCTCCTGCTTTCTCCCGTTCGACATCTTGGATTTGCCGGAGTTCCTCAATCCTGGTGCTCTGATTAGTGAGGCTCTCTATTAGCTCCTCTTGTCGTACAGTCATGGAATGTTCAATATTCTCCATCCTTGTCTGCAGCTCTATCCTTTGTGCTTGGGTCTGCGTCTCCAAGTCCATCCGCATGCGCTGCATATCTTCTAGGACCTGTCCCTGCCTTTCCTCCATTTGCCTGACCATCCTCTCTTCCATTTGGCCAGCTTGTGCCGTGAGACGTTCTTCTGTCTCCTGCAACTGCCTGTGCTGCCGCTCTCTCTGTTCCTCCAGACTTTGGGAGATGGTGCGCTTGAAGTCCTCCAGCGCTTCCTTGTTTGACTTCTCGTGTTCGTCCAGCCTCCTAGCTTGCTCCTGTAGTTTCCTCGAGAGGTCTTCTGCCAAATGGTCTTGTTTTTCCATGAGCTTGTCAAGTTTTCTATCTTGTTCTTCTCTAAATTCTTCGTTTTTCTTGTTCTGTTCTTCTATATTCTTCCTCTGTTCTTCTCTAAATTCTTCGTTTTTCTTGTTTTGTTCTTCTATATTCTTCCTCTGTTCTTCTATATTCTTCCTCTGTTCTTCTCTAAATTCTTCGTTTTTCTTGTTTTGTTCTTCTATATTCTTCCTCTGTTCTTCTATATTCTTCCTCTGTTCTTCTCTAAATTCTTCGTTTTTCTTGTTTTCTTCTTTTTGTTGTCTCATGAACTCATGTAACGCTGATAGAAGAGATTCCTGAAAATCGCCATTAGTGCTGTTCGGCCTGTGATGCTGTTGAATGTTGTCTCTACTTCCTTGAGTGACATCATTTTCCATAACTGGGCTTGTATCCCTCTGGTCACCACATTCGGGACAATTTCGAGCCTCATCAGTGGGATCCAAATCCTGTTCCCATAGGTCACGTCCACACGTGCGACAACGTTGTGCTTCTTCCATTGCAGACATCCTGTTTCTTGGTCGTTGCCTCAAGGTAGATGGCCTCAACTGTGGCATCTGCAAGTAGACTTAAATAACTGGATTGTCAGAATAATTCTTATTAAAATTTGTCTAAAATGAATTCTAATTGTCTGACCTATGCTGTCAATCACTCTAAATTTCGTACTCTAAGTTCACCTTAATACGCAAAAATATTACTATTTCATCAATGTAGCATGCCAAGCTACTTTATCACCACACGTTTTCCACAACAACTTAGTTCATTCTTGTTTTTATTTTTTTTTTACTATATTCATATGGATATTTATGTGTATATACAAATAGTGTATTAATTAACAGATAACATGTCTAAAACACAATAATATGTAAGTAATAAAATGCATGTGTAAATAAAAGTATTAAATCTGACCTATTCTAAACCTATATCTATATATGAATATATAATTATGTTAATACTAATGTTATTCACTAGAAACACACTTAGCTAAATTTATGCATCAATATGCCAAGAATTTGCATGTTCTCTTATATTAGTCGCTTACCTGGTGCATTACCTTTTTGTTTTCTTCTTTCCTTCTTTTCTTCTCTTTTTTTTAAACAAACAAAATGGTGTATCTCCTTTCTCTTCCAATCAAACAAACCAACAAACAAACATGAGGTAAGAACAATTATTATTATTATTATTATTATTATTATTATTATTATTATTATTTACGCATGTGCTGAAATGAAATAAAATTGGTTGCGAGGGGGAGTAGAACGCTTAATCGTTCCCTACGGGTAATCTCGAAATAATGATTCTTTGAATACAAAGTTACCTAATTTCTTATCACGCTTCCCATTCTTAATTTTAGTATTACGGAATAGACTTGATTACTGTTTTCGTTCGCTGTTCGAAATTTACTATGTATGCTTCTCCAAACTAGATTTCCTACTTTTTTTTTAAGCTTACTACGCTTTTCGGTCCTGAAATAAAATTAACTACGCATTCGGGTTCCTCAAATAAGATTAACTACGCATTCGGGTTCCTCAAATAAGATTAACTACGCATTCGGGTCCCTGTTCGGGAAGCCATTTCTTGTAACACTGGGGTTCCGGTATTGGAAGCCAAGTTTTGTAACGATTGAAAATTACTAACAATGAAAGGAAAGTTTCTGCTCGGGCTACCAAATAGAATTACCGCGTGATATTATGAATAAGCAGATTTTACGTATTCGGGCGACGAGGAATATGAAATGTGTTGTTTTCGGAATTCGATTCCTTATCTCTGATTTGCATATATAATCTGAACGAGAACGAATAATTAAGGCACTCACGGATGAGCCTAATATGCATCAGAAAAATGAATACCTGACCTTGTACTTGAAAAGTGAATGGTACTGATGAGCGACAACTCATCTGCCTATTACACAAATAAAAAAAAATGAGTGAGAGTTTGGAGAATTGAAGTTGACTCCACGGGGCTCGAACTTCAGTTCTCCAAAGTAAAAATATCGTTTTGCTAAGATGGTTTGGAATAAAAAAAAATGGTATATATACAACGAAAGATGACCTAATGTCTAATCGATCCTGTTTTCCCCATAACGGTGTCTCCAAGGCGCTAGGAAAACAGGTGCGTAGTTAAGTGATTTAAACATGCGGAGCAAAAATCTCACAAGCTGCAAAGCTGAAAGAAAGATTTTTCGCTAATGGGTTGTTCAGTTGGCTACACTGACTATCACTCTGTCACCGAAGTGTGTGGAGATAGCAAAAATAGTTAAAAAGCAACAAACAAGGAAAGTTTAATTTAAAGTTTAAAAAAAATGAGTTAATTTAGATAAAAATTTCTGATGGTCAATGTAACCGTGCTTCAACTTTTTCTGTTCAGGGTAATTTGAAATAACATCTAGGTATGCTAATGTCAGTTAAAGAAATAGGCATATCTTTGAAATGATAACCACATAAATGCTTTGGTTCTAACGTCAAATAGACTTTTAATAAATTTAACGAGAAAGAAGGTTATATTTACAAAAATCAACAAGAAAGTTAATTTGGATTTACAAAAAAAAAATGAATTAATTGACTTTACTGAAAATGAATCAGACTTTTGACTGTTTTGACCAAATAATATGATCTCTTTTAACACATTCTTCACTGTACAATGTAATATTCAAATTATTCAATCTTGACTGTAAAATTTAGCAACAATCTATTTCTACTCAACTAAACTGACAATATTCGATTCTTTATAATTACCATGACGTAGTTATACAAACAAAAATTTCTATTAAACTGAATATTAATTAGCAAAATGATTTATTGTTTTCCTCCCAGACATAACCGACTATTAAGTAATTCGCCCACAGTTACTACCTTTTTTTTTATTTAATAAAAGAAATGGAAATAAGTTTAAGAATCGGATTGCGGAATGAAAGAATTAATGGTTTATGTTGCTTGCAAGACTTACTGGGGAAATAGTTTAGAAGCGATAGTATGCTTTTGAGAAAATTTAGTGCACTGTTTCTAATGAATCTAATGAATTTTCAATATTAAAAGATTTGCATAAACAAAACATAGCTTTGTACACATACTATATCAGTTGGAAAATTATACCATTCACAGTAAAAATCGTTACACAACACTAACTACACAAATATTTCATATTCAAATGCACTACACAGAAATATATATATATATATATATATATATATATATATATATATGGTACTACTATTATTATAATTTGGCCAATTGATCAAAATAATTACATTGTCGACGCTTTCTGATTTTCTTACTGATTCCTTATTTTGCGAATACACGTTTCTCCATAGCTATGGACCCTATCTGCGTTCGTTGCTCAGATAGGTACCTCCGAAGGGATTTACTCGAGTATCTTAAGTTGTTTACCTTATTTATGAGACTCTAACGATATTACGAGATAAGAGTATTTACACTTATCTGTCTGAAACTTACTCAACATAGCACGTCTTTGGAAGCTTTATATTGATTGTTTCTTTTAATAATGAGTATAATAAAAATTGACAAGTTACAATAAAATCATATTAAGCCTGTTTACCGCTCTGACACATATTTCCCTAACACAACCTATACAAATGTTAAAATTTGAAAAACTAGACTTTGACGCTAAATCATAGTTTACTCAAAACAGAAATTACATTACATTCACACATCTTAAACGCGATTTATGTTTAAAAGAGAAATAATCCATACTTGATATAAATAAATACTGGATTGCATATAAATGATTATAATGACGGCTTCAAGGATCTAAATATTGACACATGACGATTACAAATAAATGCATGATTGAAGATCAAATCAAAGTATACAAATTTCACTAGTAAAATAATCAAAAATTTTATGGTACTTATTCAAGAATGAAATGAACAGTTCCTATATCCGTGAACTAATTTTGGAAATGCAATCAAGGCATTAGGCTGTTTACTTCTTTTAAAAAGAATTTTAAAAAAAATGCTCTAAATGTTTACGGACAGTTCCGTATGAATAAACAATGTCCCGAAGTTTCTAGAAAAAAGGTGAGTATGGAGATTACGAATCACGGAAATATTGGCCATAGTCCTTCTTCAATAACGAAAATAACAGAATACTTTGTCCTACCTTAATAAGTCCTTCCGCTTATATTTCCACACTTCAGAAGAAAACTGCACTGTACTTAACTGACCGTCACAATGCTTCCTAATGTCCCTTCTCAGACCCCGCTGTCCTCTGGATTCTACTCCCGGAGAAGAGGTCCACGTTTGTCTGAAGCGTCTGGGTCTTCGTGTAGCAAGGCATCTGTTCCAAGTATCGGGGATCGAACCCGTGTCTCCGTCCTTCATCTCCATGTTGTTGAAATGCAACGATGCGTCACTTATCACATCCATCTGCACTTAAATTTCACTCGCACAGTTTATATATATCCGCCATCCATCGCACTACTTTTCCTCTCTGAATACAGGAAGTCCACGTATATAGATCAATCACAGACTCAGTTCAAAATCACAAATTACGTAGCGTCACCATAAGATGATAAAAATTATGTCTAGGTGTCGATGTTTTAAATATTTGTA
Source organism: Thermobia domestica (assembly GCF_964235325.1). Taxonomy (NCBI): domain Eukaryota; kingdom Metazoa; phylum Arthropoda; class Insecta; order Zygentoma; family Lepismatidae; genus Thermobia; species Thermobia domestica. The sequence goes on along the minus strand of NC_137456.1, from coordinate 21,082,052 downwards.
TAAATAATCTTGTAACGACGAAGTTGCTGTGGATAACGCGTGGTTTAAGTGGCTGGCTGCTAACGGGTCTTTAGCTAGCCATTTTTCTGAAATTTAAACACTTAAATATATATATATATGAGTTGACGTATGCTTATGAATCGCGTGTTGGTGATGTTTTCACGATGAAGTGTCGACTTAGAGTAAATCTCTCTTCCGTGTAGGAGTTCTCCCAGCTTTCCTTATTTTTTTTTTTTTTTTTTTTAATAGACGCTTCATTCTTCTCTTTGTGAATTTTGAATTTCGGATTCTGATTCGCCGCTTTAAGTTCATGACACCATTTCCCAAAAATCGGTTGATAATTTGGCTTGGGTTTCTAGCGTCTCTTCTGGGCTAGTACGTGATGTTCAAGAGTTTCATAAGCACTTGCGAAGATTGTAGATAAAAAGTTTTGGTTCCTGTGTGTCTGTGACGCGATATTTGCGATATCGAGGTACTTAGGTAGTGCGACAGTATGGCTGGAGTAACAATAGCAAATTCCATTACCGTTTACTGGCGAGGTAGAAAAGTGGGTGGTCAATTAGTGCGGTTACCGTCTTATGTTTTTTTTCTGAAAAGCAGAGAAACTTCTTTACCTGGGACAAATGAAAGAGGTTCGCTTGGCTGCTAAATGAAACAAAATAAAATTTTCCTTGACTTTTTAAAATAAATTGAATTTACATATAAATATGTTTTAATCTGAATATAAGAACAATTTATTGAATGTGTGAGCGTAATTGTCACAATACATATTTGTATAAAACGCTATACCTCATGTGTCAGTAACTATTTCTAATATTAGCGTCTGGTTATTACTAAATTCAAACTTAATTTAATTTATTACATAGGATAAAGTAGTTCTCTCTGAGTGTATTAAATGTAGATTACCCCATTTCACGACACTCCAGTACTCCACTATGATGGCCACTGCTTTTTATAAAACATTTATTTTGGAACATGCACCGAAAATCAGTTATAGATTTTCCAATTTTGTCCTCCTTATACCCAAGACCTAAGAGTCAAAGCGAAGAATCGTTTCGCGGCAATGATATCAAAATAATATTTAAAAAACGCTTTAACTCAGTAATTAACAGGTATTTTTTAATATTAGCTCCTGGTTTTCACTAAATTAAGTCGTAATTCCCTTCATTATAAAAGGTAAGAGGGGTTTATCTAAGTGAATTAACTGTAGTTTCCCCTACTCCATGGCACTTTGGTATCCACTATAATACCAATTGATATTTAAAATGAAATTTATTTTGGGACATTTAATAAGTTTCAATGATCAAAATTTCCAGTTTTCACCCTCTTATACCCAAGACCCAATAGTCCAAACAAAATATTGTTTCTCGGCAATGATGACATCAATAGAACATATAAAATGCTATAGTTAAGTAATCACATAGCTTATGGAACCAGGAGGTTCAGTACTGCGTTCACAAAAGCACTCCATTGATTTCTGCTCCTAGCCAACTAGATCTAGTTTCTACTTTGTATTCCTATTTCTGCGAGATTCAACTTAATATTGTCATCCTATCAAAACTTAGGTCTTCCTAATAGTCCCTTTCCGATTGGATGTCCAGTTAAAATTGTGAAATCGTTCCTACTTTCTTCTATTCTAGCTATATGACCTGCCACCTGAGCCGCCTAGACTTGATGACAGTAGTAATTGCGATACTGCCTAACTCTCGATTATCCAATTTTGGGTCCCCATGGACCATAGCGAATGAATCAGGGATGCTTTGGCTCGGCATTGCGTCACCAATTGAAATTTAGCTTATGCTTATTCAGGGGCCATGCACGATGGTACGAATGAGTAATTGGCCCGGCTCTGATGTCATTGAATTGGGAGTATTGGATCAGAGGTCATGATGATTCTTTAAAATTACTAAAAATATGGTCTTGATGATTCATTAAGTTATGAAATAGTACAGGTTTACGAATGCTTTCGTTCCCTTTTATGGCATAAAATTTGGAGATTGTTATATCTTTGATGAGATGGACTAACATGGGTGCAAATGAAATCTTTAGTTTTACGTCCCACGATTATGCCAGTTAGGCTAAAGGAGACGGTGACGATAAGAAATGAATGAAAGTGTGGGAGAAAATTGGAGTATCCCGAGCATAACGTTGCCCACCAAAAAACTATTTTTCGCGGTGTTTGAACCAGGGACCACATACAGCAAAGGTGAACAGTCTACCACTGAGCCACCGCACCTCTACTGGTATGAATGAATTAGAGGTAGTTGGTTCGAGCTAATATGTTCGTTTGACGTCACTGAACTGGGATTTTTAGCTTGGAGCTTATGATGGTTTTTCGTTCCCTTTTATGGGTATAAAATTACCAAAACAAGGTTTGATCTCTTTCTTGACGATCTATTACATTATGAATTAGTAGACCCCAGTAATAGTATAAATTAGTATTAGTATTAATATGAAACTCGAAAACTTTGGAGTTCCTTCGTGACTAACCGGTTAGCGTATGCGTCTTTAACGTGGGAGACCAGGGTTCGATTCCCGGAAGGAGCTCATGCGGTTTGGATTTCACGTTAATTAGTAGGTTCTATTTTTGCTGCTGAACGAGACGTTAAACTCAAAATCAACTTAACTCGAAAACTTTGGGAGGAATACTTGATTTTGATTAAGGTATAGTTTTCATTCACGAAATTTATAGGACTCGAACCACGATATTCAATTGTCAAAAAGTATGTCCAGGAAAGCATACATTTATTGAGACGCATAAAAGAGGGGGAGGGGCGATCCCGGACCTCATTAATTTATATCGTATTCGTTTGTGGGTTAAATAAAACTGTTGGAAAGATTTAAAAAGTTTCTTCGTGTATTGACTTATAATCATATGTTGAAAAAGGAAACGTCAGCTATATCGTGTTACCTATGCTTACGTATTCGTTGTCACAGTATCGTTGGCATTGTTTGTTCGAACAAATACGGTGTTTAATTGTCAAATAGTATGTAATGGTTTACTTTGGAAAAATATATTCATTCTTTGAGAAAGAGAAAAGGAATGAGATGATGTTATTTTGGATCTAGTTAGTACCTATCGTTTTCGTCTGTAACGTCACATTTACTTTTCCGCTTAAATCTGATTGGTTCATTGTAATAACGATTAATCTACTTATGTAACGAGATAACATTGAGGAGTTATTTCTTATGACAAAATAAGAACATATATATGTAATGGTTTACTTTGAAAGAATATATTCATTCCTAGAGAAGGTAAAAGAGGGAAGTGATGAGCTGACTTCGAACTAGTTACTACTTTTCGTTTCCGTTCGTGGATAAATAATAATGACGTTACATTTACTCTTTGCTTAAATCTGATTAGTTCATTGTAATAACTCTTACAAAACATTGTTATTGGTTTGAAAGATTTAAACGTTCAGCGTTTGTGTTTAGTTTAATTAGTAAGGGCTTAGCTGATGGAAAACTGTTCCGACAGTACTTGTTATATGCTTGTTATATGTTGTTTAGGTTCATGATTAAAATGTTCTCAATATTGTGTAATATTTCTAAGCTTGATTGGTTCTTTATTACAGTATATAGATGCGTATAGGTTTTTATAGAGCAAGGGTACATGGACGAACGTGATTGGTACCAACTTTTTGTGGGTTAATTTGGCAGAACCAAAGTCATGATTCCCAGAACTAATGTTAGTATTTCATCACCTAAAATTGCTAAAGATATAATTTGGGAAGGTGTCTAGCCTCATGTATTCTCTTTATTACGTTATAGCCATGCACGGTCTATATTTAGTCTCCGAAGGTCATGAGTTTGATTCTCGATGAAAGCTTATATGACTTTGATATTAACTTAAATTCTTGTGCTGTTTAGGATTTATGCTCTACATAGACGTTGTCTGAGCTCTTCAAAGTAGAGTTTGCTGTTACTTTATTTACATATAATGAGGATATGCTTACGCTTTTTGATAAGAGAGAACCACGATACTTTAAGGTTACCTTCTTAATCCTGCTGTTAGTTTGTGTAATTTATATCTTAAATAACATTGACGGTTTAGTTTAAATCATCTCAAAATATTTAGCCAAAATTTTTCAGTGAGTGCAAAGAGGGAATTGTTTCACGGTTAATCGCCAAACGTTATCCGGTTTTTTAATTATTCGATTAAAATTTATCGGTTTTAACTATTCGATTAACAAATAAACGGTTTTTAACTATTCGATTAAATTTTGAGTCCACTAACTTCCAGTTATTACAAAAGTTCAAGTGAAAATTTGAAACTAAATTTTTTCGAACTCAAATTTTTCAAATCAAAAATATTCAAACTGAAATTTTCGAATTAAAAACATCAAACTAAACTTTTCGAACAAAAAAGTTGAAATCAATATTTTCGAATTATAAACATCGAACCAAAACTTTCGAACAAAAATTTGAAATAAAAATTTTTCGAATTCAACTTTTCAAACCAATTTTTAGAACTAGAAAGTTGAAACTAATATTTTCGAACAAAAAAATTGAAATAAAACTTTTCGAATTCAAAATTTTTTAAACCACACAACTTCACACTGAAATTTTTGAACTGAAATTTTAAATTAAAATTTTCGAAAAATGATATCAAAATTTTCGAACCAAAACATTGCAGTCCAAATTTTAAACTAGAAAGTTGAAACTAAAATTTTCGAATTCAAATTTTTGAAACCATACAGTTTCACACTGAAAAATTTTTGAACCAGAAATTTTAAGCTAAAATTTTTCGAAAAATGGAATCAAAATTTTCGAACCAAAACATTTCAATCCAAATTTTAGAACTAGAAAGTGGAAACTAAAATTTTCGAATTAAAAAATTTTTATAACGAAATTTTCAAATCAAATTTTTTGGACCTAAAATTTCAAACCAAAATTGTCGAACTGAAAGTTAAAGTTTCGAACAAAAGAAATAATTCGAAATTTTCAAACAAACTTCTTGAAAATATTTAACCATAGCCGTTTACTGATTTTAAAAATTTAAATTATCGTGAAGAAATATTTGGGACTAAGTTTTTAAGACAATGAACCTTTTGGTAAGCCATAGCCAGAGCGAGACATTGATATTGCTTGAAATGAAGTTTAATCAACTTTATTTCATCAGACAGTCCTAACTTACGATCCGTTTAGTGAACTATAATCTTTATTTGTTTAAGATCATCGTCGACGTGATGGCCAGCCATAACCGGACTTTTTTTTTCGTATCATCATGAAAGCACGCAAAGTTTCTTCTGGTCATAGCCGCTACGCTACGACAAACCCGAATCCCTACCACAGAACAAACATAAACGCATATTTTCAAGGCCTTGAGTCGAACCTGGGACTATTTTAAGAGAAGGTTACTTACCACGACGATTCCTTGAAACAATATTATACTGTAAACTGATCGACTTTCAATTTAAAGAAATCTTGATTTTGCAATTGAAATCACTCAGTTTCGTCACAGGTAAAGAATGCAGCATTTGCAGTTTTGTTTTGCGTCATCATTCAAAGCTCAGTTTGCTTCGTGTTCTGCAATAGGATTTCTTGAAAACGTGTTTGTGATGTTAGTTTGATTTCTTCCCCCACCAGTGTTGTGCCGTTCGCGATAAGTGTCTGCTATTAAGGATCGCTGTTTCACAACAGTGCGTAAACTTCATTCGTCAGTCTTTCCATGAAATGTTATCGTACAGCTGATGCTGACACTTGCAGAAATCATCTTAACCGACCTTGCCACAGGAAGTCGCATTTGTTTTCATTACGAAATCCAACCATTCAACCTATCTTGAGTTGTACTTTGTTATTACAGGAGAGGGAGAGAGGGAGAGGGAGAGAGAGAGAGAGAGAGAGAGAGAGAGAGAGAGCGGTGGGGTACCAAGCGTGATTGATTTTAAGGTTTCTTGATCTCATCAGATGGGAATCGTCGTGGTAAGTAACCTTCTCTTAAAATAGTCCCAGGTTCGACTCAAGGCCTTGAAAATATGCGTTTATGTTTGTTCTGTGGTAGGGATTCGGGTTTGTCGTAGCGTAGCGGCTATGACCAGAAAAAACTTTGCGTGCTTTCATGATGATACGAAAAAAAACTGTCCGGTTATGGCTGGCCATCACGTCGACGATGATCTTAAACAAATAAAGATTAGTTCACTAAACGGATCGTAAGTTAGGACTGTCTGATGAAATAAAGTTGATTAAACTTCATTTCAAGCAATATCAATGTCTCGCTCTGGCTATGGCTTACCAAACGGTTCATCGTCTTAAAAACTTAGTCCCAAATATTTCTTCACGATAATTTAAATTTTTAAAATCAGTAAACGGCTATGGTTAAATATTTTCAAGAAGTTTGTTTGAAAATTTCGAATTATTTCTTTTGTTCGAAACTTTAACTTTCAGTTCGACAATTTTGGTTTGAAATTTTAGGTCCAAAAAATTTGATTTGAAAATTTCGTTATAAAAATTTTTTAATTCGAAAATTTTAGTTTCCACTTTCTAGTTCTAAAATTTGGATTGAAATGTTTTGGTTCGAAAATTTTGATTCCATTTTTCGAAAAATTTTAGCTTAAAATTTCTGGTTCAAAAATTTTTCAGTGTGAAACTGTATGGTTTCAAAAATTTGAATTCGAAAATTTTAGTTTCAACTTTCTAGTTTAAAATTTGGACTGCAATGTTTTGGTTCGAAAATTTTGATATCATTTTTCGAAAATTTTAATTTAAAATTTCAGTTCAAAAATTTCAGTGTGAAGTTGTGTGGTTTAAAAAATTTTGAATTCGAAAAGTTTTATTTCAATTTTTTTTGTTCGAAAATATTAGTTTCAACTTTCTAGTTCTAAAAATTGGTTTGAAAAGTTGAATTCGAAAAATTTTTATTTCAAATTTTTGTTCGAAAGTTTTGGTTCGATGTTTATAATTCGAAAATATTGATTTCAACCTTTTTGTTCGAAAAGTTTAGTTTGATGTTTTTAATTCGAAAATTTCAGTTTGAATATTTTTGATTTGAAAAATTTGAGTTCGAAAAAATTTAGTTTCAAATTTTCACTTGAACTTTTGTAATAACTGGAAGTTAGTGGACTCAAAATTTAATCGAATAGTTAAAAACCGTTTATTTGTTAATCGAATAGTTAAAACCGATAAATTTTAATCGAATAATTAAAAAACCGGATAACGTTTGGCGATTAACCGTGAAACAATTCCCTCTTTGCACTCACTGAAAAATTTTGGCTAAATATTTTGAGATGATTTAAACTAAACCGTCAATGTTATTTAAGATATAAATTACACAAACTAACAGCAGGACCAAGAAGGTAACCTTAAAGTATCGTGGTTCTCTCTTATCAAAAAGCGTAAGCATATCCTCATTATATGTAAATAAAGTAACAGCAAACTCTACTTTGAAGAGCTCAGACAACGTCTATGTAGAGCATAAATCCTAAACAGCACAAGAATTTAAGTTAATATCAAAGTCATATAAGCTTTCATCGAGAATCAAACTCATGACCTTCGGAGACTAAATATAGACCGTGCATGGCTATAACGTAATAAAGAGAATACATGAGGCTAGACACCTTCCCAAATTATATCTTTAGCAATTTTAGGTGATGAAATACTAACATTAGTTCTGGGAACCATGACTTTGGTTCTGCCAAATTAACCCACAAAAAGTTGGTACCAATCACGTTCGTCCATGTACCCTTGCTCTATAAAAACCTATACGCATCTATATACTGTAATAAAGAACCAATCAAGCTTAGAATATTACACAATATTGAGAACATTTTAATCATGAACCTAAACAACATATAACAAGCATATAACAAGTACTGTCGGAACAGTTTTCCATCAGCTAAGCCCTTACTAATTAAACTAATGTTCCGACACCCCTGAACTGTCGGGATAGAAACGAGAGGCACCTAAGAGGTGCGGGATAACAATACCAAATTTATAGCAATAAAGCACATACTAAATGGGGGCGATTCCACCACTAGTCGTTTGGCGACTAGAACCATGAGCAAAATTAGACAAGATAATGAATATGAATTCAGTGTTAAAATAATTTGAAAATAACTAATGCATTTTCATTGGAAATTGGTAGCAATAAGGGCGTTAAGGAATAGATGGTAGAGCAAGGGAATAGCAACTAATTTTGAACAGTCTCACCCTAATTCGAAGTCGTTCCATTCTCCTCCTTTTTACTGATAGGTGATGTTTAGGCGCTGTCCTCGAAGTTCCTGTAACTTGCAGGTTGGGTTGTCCTGATGAAGTCCATGATGAAAACTTGTCCGACAATCAACCATGGCATTGAATGCCGGACCCCAAAGGCAGGGAGACTCCGATGTGTCTCGCGTCGTGGTTGAGATCCAAAGACCAAAAGACCAAGATCGTGCTCTCTCAATTGCTTTTGACCTGACTGTCCCTCTGACGTCAGAATGAGATGATGGTGACACCACCGAGTTTCCTGAGCGTGGTCGATTACCTAAAATTGACATTGACCAAGTCCATGTTTCTACATGTCGTCGACTCAACACAAAGGTTTCAAACTTGCTTCTGAGACTGCTAACGTTGACAGGTAAATGAACCAAAAAGAGACTCACCCGAGTCAAAGTACTTACTTCTATATACATTACTTCCTTGTTGTAACATCGTGTCGTGGGTAAACGAACGAAACGGACAATGTCTTGTAGCAGACTGACTATGAGGGGCCAATGAGGTCGAACCAATTGAGAGATGCGATTGATCTAACAAAGCAAATTAAAAGCGTCGCGTGTGAGACTGTTTGGTAGGCAAAAGGGAATAGGAAGTTGCTACCAGTGTTTATTACAAATTCCAAGTACAAAGACTTCCTCAATAACAGCAAAGCAATAGTTGATTAATCTTTGAATGTAAAGTCAGCTAGCGACGTACAACAGAATATTGGTGTTAATAACATCAGGCAGTGAACTCTTGAAGGCTGCTTGGCTTCCATGGATGACTGGTTGAATTTCCACATTTAATAAAGATGTCCTAGTTTGTCCTTACTTCATATCCCGTTACACTAAACACAAACGCTGAACGTTTAAATCGTTCAAACCAATAACAATGTTTTGTAAGAGTTATTACAATGAACTAATCAGATTTAAGCAAAGAGTAAATGTAACGTCATTATTATTTATTCACGAACGGAAACGAAAGATAGTAACTAGATTCGAAGTCAGCTCATCACTTCCCTCTTTTACCTTCTCAAGGAATGAATATATTCTTTCAAAGTAAACCATTACACATATATGTTCTTATTTTGTCATAAGAAATAACTCCTCAATGTTATCTCGTTACATAAGTAGATTAATCGTTATTACAATGAACCAATCAGATTTAAGCGGAAAAGTAAATGTGACGTTACAGAAGAAAACGATAGGTACTAACTAGATCCAAAATAACATCATCTCATCCCTTTTCTCTTTCTCAAAGAATGAATATATTTTTTCAAAGTAAACCATTACATACTATTTGACAATTAAACACCGTATTTGTTCGAACAAACAATGCCAACGATACTGTGACAACGAATACGTAAGCATAGGTAACACGATATAGCTGACGTTTCCTTTTTCAACATATGATTATAAGTCAATACACGAAGAAACTTTTTAAATCTTTCCAACAGTTTTATTTAACCCACAAACGAATACGATATAAATTAATGAGGTCCGGGATCGCCCCTCCCCCTCTTTTATGCGTCTCAATAAATGTATGCTTTCCTGGACATACTTTTTGACAATTGAATATCGTGGTTCGAGTCCTATAAATTTCGTGAATGAAAACTATACCTTAATCAAAATCAAGTATTCCTCCCAAAGTTTTCGAGTTAAGTTGATTTTGAGTTTAACGTCCCGTTCAGCAGCAAAAATAGAACCTACTAATTAACGTGAAATCCAAACCGCATGAGCTCCTTCCGGGAATCGAACCCTGGTCTCCCACGTTAAAGACGCATACGCTAACCGGTTAGTCACGAAGGAACTCCAAAGTTTTCGAATTTCATATTAATACTAATACTAATTTATACTATTACTGGGGTCTACTAATTCATAATGTAATAGATCGTCAAGAAAGAGATCAAACCTTGTTTTGGTAATTTTATACCCATAAAAAGGAACGAAAAACCATCATAAGCTCCAAGCTAAAAATCCCAGTTCAGTGACGTCAAACGAACATATTAGCTCGAACCAACTACCTCTAATTCATTCATACCAGTAGAGGTGCGGTGGCTCAGTGGTAGACTGTTCACCTTTGCTGTATGTGGTCCCTGGTTCAAACACCGCGAAAAATAGTTTTTTGGTGGGCAACGTTATGCTCGGGATACTCCAATTTTCTCCCACACTTTCATTCATTTCTTATCGTCACCGTCTCCTTTAGCCTAACTGGCATAATCGTGAGACGTAAAACTAAAGATTTCATTTGCACCCATGTTAGTCCATCTCATCAAAGATATAACAATCTCCAAATTTTATGCCATAAAAGGGAACGAAAGCATTCGTAAACCTGTACTATTTCATAACTTAATGAATCATCAAGACCATATTTTTAGTAATTTTAAAGAATCATCATGACCTCTGATCCAATACTCCCAATTCAATGACGTCATAGCCAGGCCAAGGACTCATTCGTACCATAGTGCATGGCCCCTAAATAAGCATAAGCAAAATTTCAATTGGTGACGCAATGTCGGGCCAAAGCATCCTTGATTCATTCGCTATGGTCCATGGGGACCCAAAATTGGATAATCGAGAGTTAGGCAGAGTGTCGCAATTACTACTATGACCCTAACAATGTTTGATAAACGTTATAAATTATACAATTCCACTTTATGAAGTTTCCCTCATTCCCATCCCTTTGATGTTCGCACATTCAGCTTAGGATTTCGTAGTTAAGGGGCCTCATCACTGCGAAATTAAAATACCGCTAATTTTACAGTAATTATGTGATATCTTCAAATAGATAAAAGATAATCGAAGAGTGGAACAAGACCTCCCTAGACAATATTATTCTGCTTGAGATACCGTTATCATGACTCATTTATCTGCTTTCGATTTCCAGACATTTAGAAAATCGGCATTTATTTTCGCGTTTCTAAATAACTGCAAACGGAAAGATACTAGGTGACTCGTGATAACGGTACGTCATGCAAAATAACATCGTCTAGGGAGGTCTTGATCCACTTTTCGATTATCTTTTATATATTTGAAAATATCACATAATTACTGTAAAATTAGCGGTATTTTAATTTCGCAGTGATAGGGACTCTTAATAATCTGCGTTCTTTTCTCAAAGTAAGCGAGCATGTTCTGCAACCATACAACTCAACAGACATAAGTATTGTTTTATATATTTTAAGTTTCAAATTCTTCGACACAACTCGCGAAGACGAAAGATTTTGCGCTGAATAAGAACATGTATTTCATGCTGTCAGTCGACGTTCAATTTCTTGGTTGATATGACTGATCCTACAATTTGAGAGTATCAACTTTGTTGAAAATATTACTTGTTATTTTAACGTATCCGTAACTTGCAGCATTACAATCCCGGCAAATTTTCATGTATTTAGTTTTCTTTATATTTCCTTCTATTCCTATGTCCCTGTAAGCGTTTAATAACAAATAATAAGCATTTCTTTCTATTGTTCTTGTGTCATCCCCTATCAGATTTACAATCATCAGGATACGCCGTAACGTGGTAAATACCATACAGCTCTAGGCCCTGGTGGCTATCTTTGATTTTTTTCCCCCTAAAAGCGTACTCCAGAAGAAAATTGAATAATGGGGCTAATAGGCGATAAGTCGACAACGCATCTCATTGTTTTAGTCCATTCTAGACGCGAAAGGTCGTGGAAAATTTTCGTACATGAGGACAATTTTCGAAAAGTCGTATTTTCTTACTCGCACTTTGTTTTGAGATTAAATTAAACATATTATAATCAATCAGCTTCGGTACACCAAATTCAATAAAGAGAAAACGCTATAACACAGTTAATATTCGCAATATTATCGTGTAGTTTTCACTAAATGAACCATTTTAGTTGGTGTATTATATGAAATAAAAGGGATTTATCTGAGTGTATTAATTGTAATTTCCCTCCCCCACAACACCGCATTAGCTCACCATGACACCCTTTTACCTTCACATAAAATTTATTTTGGACAAGCAATGTGGTTCAATAATTACATTTTCCTATTTTCACCTTCTTACGCCGAATCTTCAAGAGACCAAAAGATGTATAAGATGATGACGTCACAAGAATATAGAATATAACCTATTTGGAATATAACCTAATCACTGCGAAATTAAAATACCACCAATTTTACAATAATAATGTGATATCTTCAAATAGATAAAAAATAATCGAAATGCGGAACACGAGCGCGCTAGACAATATTATTTTAAATGAGGTACCGTTATCACGAGTTACCTAGTACTTTTCGGTTTGCAGTTATTTATAAACGCGAAAATAAATGCCGATGTTCTAAATGGCTGAAAATTGAAAGCAGATAACTGAGTCGTGATAACGGTATCTCATGTAATATAATATTGTCTGGCGAGCTCTGGTTCCACTTTTCGATTATCTTTTATCTGAAAATATCACATAATTACTGTAATTACTGTAAAATTAGCGGTATTTGAATTTCACCGTGATGGGGACTCTTAACACCAAATCTTCATTATATGATCCAACTTCACAGACTTTTCATATAAAGTGATAATCTTTTCACTGGGTGTATTTATCATAGTTTCCCCTACCCTACTGCATCCAGAAACAGCACCGGGATACATTTAATTTATATATAAAGTATATTTTTGGACGCAAAACGAGTTCCAGTAGTTTTATTTCCAACCAAACCTTAATTGGTATTGGAATCAAATAAACGCGATTATTTTTGATATCACGCCATTCCTCTTTGACTCATCAAAGATGCTATTAATCTCTGTTGAATTACTCACGTCAAGAGAAAAAAATAGAACCTATGACTATTGTGCTGCCAAAATGTCTTGAGCCGTGGCAAAAATGCGAACTTAAGCTCACACCCTCACACACCCACGCGTTGAGCCAATAAGAGTTCAGCTGTTGCTAAGCGAGAGAAAGCGAGTGGAATTCCTTCGGCCGATAGCAGCGCTTGCAACGGAAGACTAGGTATCAAGTCAATGTGGCATTAGTATAGCAATCGTAATCAGTGTATGACAACTTAATCGGTTTTGAGTTCCGGGCTACAAGTCTGCCTGGTATAGGTAATAGAGTTTTGACTAGCAGCCATGGCAACAGAAAATAGTTTAATATATCTTCTATTTCTTCCTTAAGTAGCATTAAAACCTCCAGCGATTGTAATCAAAAACAATTTCAATGTCATTGTAAGCTATCGTTTATTTTATCCTGTTTTATTTGTTTTATATATTTATATTCTTTTATCTTTTTTCCTGCCTTCATTCAACAACCAGGACATAAGAAGAAGTAAGTAAATCCTGCCATCTATATGTGTTTAAGTTGTTTATTTACTATTTTCAGCGACAATAATTGAATAATCTTTGGTAGATCGTAGAGACCTGCACGGGCCGGGCCTGGCCCTAGGACCGAAGCTCGGCCCGGCCCGCGGGCCGGGCTTGGGCGGGCCGACTCTGCTATTTCTTTGGGCCGGGCCGGGCTTGGGCGGGCCGACACTGTTATTTCTTTGGGCCCGCCGACACTGATTTCTCTTTAGGTTCGGGCCGGACTGGGGCCGATCAATTGCAATTCTTTAATAATTATTGACTTTCGTTAAACGATAATTGGAATAAAGCCAAACGTTGAATTAGTGTTTCCGTGAAAAATGTTACAAAGAATGCACTAGCTATTTACAGTTTGTGTTGCTTAGCTGCTCCACTTTCACTATATTTAGAGGATTGCAGGCATTATGTGGTAAATTGAGCTCTGACCTTGACCTTCACTGAACTCAAAATATAACAAAAAGGGGTGGGAATGTTTTGCCTGTCGCTAAACAATATTGCCATCTTCACTTTATGCTAAAAATCAATTAAGTTAGATTTTTGTTACAGGGAATGGAGTTTTTGTTCTCTCGATGACAGGCAAAGTTCTAGGAGGCAATGGTACCATTCGGTAGGCAAGCGTCAGGTTGTGAACCAGAGTTTAGAAAATGTTTCTGAAGGTTAGGTCAAATTTAGTATTAAATTTTGAGAAAGATTGAGGCTCGAGCTAATTTTTAAAAAAAAATGACGGGCTGGGGTCGGGCCAAAATCTTTTAAAATTTATCGGGCCCGGGCCGGGCTTGGGCCAAGAATTTTAAAAACTTATCGGGCCGGGCCGGGCTCGGGCCGAAAATCTCCATAACTTTTCGGGCCCGGACTGGGCCGGGCCTAGCTACGTTCGGGCTGGATTGGGCTCGGGCTGAAAAATTCGGCCCGTGCAGGTCTCTAGTAGATCGTAAAAGGCATCATGCGCTAGAAGTTTTAATCTCGTCCGGTAGATGGCTACAGCTCGGAGTACATTTGCTGCCATCTAACGACGATATATGTAACTTCTACTTCAAACACTTCAATAGTAGAAAATGGGAATTTGGAGATCTGCCGTTAAAGACTGCGTTATACCAGCGAAAATCTTAACGAATTCATTTCGTTTTCGAAATCATGCTGCAAAAACTGGAATTTAAATATTCGATTTAATTAAAAAAATATGGCATTTAATAACTGACAGAAGTAAATCACCGTTGCCTGTTAATACATTGACTCAACAAACTCAATCGAAAAAGTTACTGTATTTATTGCAAAAAAATAATAATTCATTTCCCTTCCAGAGTTACCATGCAAAGTAAAGGACGTACTAACATTATAATATAAATGCTAGGAGAGAGTAAAAAATGATCACGCACTATAATCTTTAATTTATGAGACAGTGAAACATAATCATGCATTACAAGTTTCAATTTAGGAGACAATAAAAATGATCACGTACCAGAAGTTTCAATTTAGGAGACAATAAAAATGATCACGTACCAGAAGTTTCAATTTAGGAGACAGTGAAAAATGATTTCACACTAGAAGTTTCAATTCAGGAGACAGGAAAATGATCTCACACTAGAAGTTTCAATTTAGGAGACAGTAAAAATGATCACACTAGAAATTTCAGTTTAAAAGAGAGTAAAAAATGATCACGCTCCAGAAGTTTTAATTTAGTAGACAGTAAAAAATGATCTCACACTAGAAG
The DNA here is from genome assembly GCF_964235325.1 of Thermobia domestica. Lineage (NCBI taxonomy): Eukaryota > Metazoa > Arthropoda > Insecta > Zygentoma > Lepismatidae > Thermobia > Thermobia domestica. Next base: position 21,066,841 of record NC_137456.1, on the reverse strand, counting down.
TTTCAATTTAAGAGACAGTAAAAAATGATCTCACGCTACAAGTTCCAATTTAGTAGACAGTAAAAAAGGATCTCACACTAGAAGTTTTAATTTAAGAGATAGGAAAAAATGATCACACACTAGAAATTTCAGTTTCCTTTGGTTATTGCCAAACCGCGTCATTTCAATTTCCTACTATCTAACGGCGAAATATGTAACTTCTATTTTGTTAGGATAGTAGAAAATAGGACATGGATAATCACCGTTCAAAATCACAGCTACACATTAAGATAAAACGGTGTGTGAAGCCATGTTCTCATGTTCTCATGAAGATAGCCGCACCTATTTTTAATAAAGCAGTACAAATTTTGTAAACTATGCCAAAAAATAGTGCTAACGATACCGCACAGAAAGAAAATTAGTGCTATTTATTTCAATACATTAAAGAGGGTTGGATTATTTTGTTTAATGGTGTCGATATTAAAGATTTTATTATAGAGTGAGCCACAAGAAATGGAACACTTCAAAGTAGCAACACTGCCAAACTAAATCACATGGTAACGCTAGTTGCCATACCGCTTACGTCACAGAGGTCTGCCATGCAATTTCCCATGAGTCTTTGCCCAGTGCACGTGCGTGTTTAAGCGATAGAAGCCTTTGTTCGCGAGGAGAGCATAATTGCTGTTCAGCGGTAGCTGCGACGTGGACATGACTGGCAATTTTAGTGTGCCAAGAAGAAAAGCCATTCACCAGGTGAGTGAAACAATGCCATAACAACACTGATGATATACCAAACGACAATTTTAGGGCTGTACTGAGGAGTCTCAGGAAGAATTTGAGGAATTGTGTCCACAAGTAACGAAAATACTGTTTATTGATACATCTATTCAGTTGGAAATTCGCCTGACATCAGACATCATAACGTTATCCGGTAAGTCTTCATCGTGATTCAGTTTGTTTAAAAACAATTTACAAAACTCTTTTCTAAGCTTTTTGTCAACCAGCCGTAACTGTTGCACAGTTTGTATCTTGTATGGATGACAACGTAGGTCTTCTTTCAAAATGCAACACACTGATGTTTACGACATATGCAATGTTGTTGCATGGTGATGAGCTGATCTTTGCGGATTTTCCTGCAAATCTTGGTGTACATAATCGATGTGTTCTGGTGTACGGATTGTACTTGAAGGTTCTTCATGCTTCTTGTCGACAAAAGAACCAGTTTCTCTCCAATGTTTCATCTGATAATTGCTTTCCTGTTTGGCTCACTAAAATGCCACATCGCAGCTCCCGCTGAACAGCAACTATACTCTTCTCGTGAACAAAGTCTTCTATCGCTTGAACACGCACGTACACTGGCCAATGACTCATAGTAAACTAAATGGCCAACCACCATGCGCTTCAATTTGGCAGTATTGCCACTTTCAAGTGTCCCACTTCCTGTGGCTCGCCCTGTATATCTTTCGGCTCTGTGATAAGCGCACTAATTTTCTTTCTTATGTAGTATCGTCAGCACTAATTTAACACTAACTTTGTGTATGAGTTTCCTCTTAATTGATTGAGCGGGTGGGGCTAGCGTGAACCTACCCTCCCCCAGAATCTTTTTGTTTGTTTGTTTGTTTGTTTTTTCACGCGTGTGTAACAACACTTTTTTAACATTGTAGGTCGTTGTAAGTGTGCAAGCCTGTTATAAAAAAACTGTTTTTAAATCGCAAACCAGTAAGGAATGAGGACATCTTCTGGTAAACTGCAAGATATTCTGTTTCGTGTATAATCTCTGACTGAACTTGTGTGAATTTGTATTAGTGTGAGTAGATCTTCCGGTGCAAAATCACATCTTAATCTAGTAAAAACATGCAGCCAGGAACCGTGAGTAAACTTGCGGAGGACTAAAATGTTCTTGTGAAAAAGTAGTTCTTATAAATCTATAATCATCGTAATATAACTATAAAAATATTAAAACCAAATACTTATTCCTTCGATATTGATTCATGAAGTTTGAAGAAATACATATAATTAGTAAGTTAGTTATATCACGTGTAAGTAATGTATGATGTGGCAGTTCAGCACTAGCAGAAGAATACAATCGAACAAATCACACATACACTCACACTGAATAACACACGCAAACCGGAAAAACAAACTTTCAACATACTGCAAATATTATGTAAAATTAGTTAAAAAAAAAAAATCAAATAAAGTTAAATTAACACTAAACTTCTTTGTACTTTTATAGTGATCACTAAAGTTTATTAAATATGTGAACTGATAATAAACAGTGCGAATTCCACGTCCTTTATCGTAATCGTTCGTGTACGTGTTGCGTCGGTTTATTCCTCTAATATGGGCTAATAAAGGTTTGAAGTGAAAATATTAAAATGCTTACTCTATAATATTGTAAAATATAAAACATGTAAGTACAAGGGCAGTAAAACAAATGTCACTAAGACAGCCCAAAAATATACATATTAAACTAAATTGGATTTGTTTAATAAAATTGTTCCTATTTAATTACATAGTTATAAGCTATCTGCATGTTAAATTAGTAATATTTGTGCTTCAATGTGAATAACTGAGTGAAATAGTACCGGAATTTCATACAGTTATTCACATGGTAATTCTCAATATGTTCGCGCTCTATTGAAGGATCTTATCACTAAGTAGTTTACAGTTTTGGTTCGAATCCCAATGTGGTAATATAGTGCACTGAACAGGATCCGAACCACAACGGTTGTAAATAACGGCATCCCAAACAAAAAATATATAAGAATCGAAACCCTCACGGTCACATCGTAAGCACTAATTTTTGGAACATGTTTTAAAAATTAGTGCTGGTATGCGTTGAGCAGGATCACGGATATCATATAAGTGCGTATTTCTCATTAATTGTTGCTACCTTGAGAAGTTAATCTACAGCAATTGCAATCTTCAGCAATTCAGCATTGTGGAAGACTTTTTTTTTTTTTTTTTTAATGCTAGCACGAGGCTAGCTACCTCTGAGAGGGCTACACCCTCCTTCAGGAGAAGATGTGACGGAAAAGTAGGATTGGCTTAAGGGTGGCTGGTCTAAGTGAAGGTAAATTATTTATTTATTTACTTTATTAACTTTCTTAAAGCATTGTATAAGCCATTATGATCTTTGCGATCATAATCATTAGGATGTGAAGAGGAAAATTACACAAATATATAACTTAATAACACATAGAAATTACATAATACAAAATGATAAAACAAAAAATATATATAAAAAATGAATGATAGGAACACAGATACATATAGATAATAATAGAAAATGGAAAAATATGAAGATATCTGTATGGAAATGGAAGACTGTCATGTCTTTCTTTCATGTACATGCCATCTACACGTCATTGTTGTGAGATTTTTTCTTAATTTGAAAGCTTTGCAGGATAAATGAAGGGATGTTCGCCATGATGGAAAAATTCGCTGTAGTTGTGGATTCTGTAATAGGAGAAAGAAAATATGATTTGGAAGTACTCACTTATGCCTCTAAAAAATCAAATAACATGTGCCTTGTTTGCACTGACATCTGTAATATGGTGAACAAACTAGCAAGGAAGTAGTACAATTTCTAAAGCGTAATGTGGAAATGGACAAAGAAAGTTACAGAATTTATTACAGTAGTACGTTGGAAATTCTCAGTTTTTTTGCAAGATAACAATTATATTCAGTCCGGGTAATTATTGATATTATAACCATAAACTGTAATAATGTTGTGAAAAGATTTACTTTGGAAAGCGTACATGTACAAGCAAACAAACGTTGTTTTCTTTCGACTATGTATTTGCAGGTAAGTTCGCGAGACTAACGTGTAATGTGGCGAGTTTGGAATTTATGGCGATTGTGGAAGTCTAGAAATTCGTCTGCTGTTCTTTTAACTTGGAAGGAACATGTGTGTGGCGACAAAATCCAGTAACAAGCAAGGTGTAGGGAAACTGGACTCCGATTATATCAACAGTAGGCCTTCAACTTCAAGAAGTAAACAATATCAAGACAGAAACCAAAGTGCAGTGGTTTCTCAGCAACCAGGATGTAGTGGAATAAAGAAGAAAATGGAGAAAGCTAAACAGATCAAGTCAATATTTTGTGGCGACTGTCTAGATGACTACTTCAATCCCAACGATAAAATAAAGTAGATTGGTGCCAATGCTTAATTTGGCTAAGTTGGTTTCATGCGGACTGCGACAAAGGTTCAATAAAACGGTTTGGTTAGTGCACGATGTGCGATAATGGTGACGCACTTGCTTCCCATTTACTATCTGATTTACAAAGCGATTGTTAATGTCGTATATATTTGTAGATCTACGCTTACCTTTGTAGTATGTTTCAATTGTATTCTTTGAAGCATGGTAATTATACATGCTTGTATTATATTTTTCAGTAGTTTTATATCTTCTGTGGCAATTCTGCCTCTTTGACGCTTGGTTGTCTTTGGTATCTGCTTCTCTATATAGGTCTACATACACTCAAAGTAACGATAACATGATATATAGATTATTTGGCGATTTTTCCAGCATGTGATGGGAAGTTCGCCACTTTTATTTATTTTCGTATTTTTAATATTATGGCACAAATATGAGTAACATAATGTTTATTTTATTTTCCTCATAATAACAATGACATGTTTATGTATAATATAAATTTGGTCCTTCCTCCCTAATTCGTTTAGAAGACAAAAGTAAGTGACATTTTGGTGGCGAACTTTCCCTCAGTTACCTCAGTTCGTAATGTGGAACTTAATTTCCGATAATAATAATAATAATAATAATAATAATAATAATAATAATAATAATAATAATAATAATAATAATAATAATAATAATAGTTACCAACTTTACCAATAGATATGAAAGTCGGAACATTTTAAATTCCCAACAGAGCTACATCGGGATGCGTACATTTTCTCATTCGTGTTTTTCGAACCCTGAAACGATTACAAGAAACCGCTTCTCGCTACCTCTTAGCTTTTTCGTTTTATGAAATCAATATTGAAAACGGAAGTAAGGGTAAATTTCTTCTAATTCCCATTTGATTAGAGAGTGTAATATTCAAGATGGCATCCCTACTTGGGACGCGGAATCGATTCGAAGAAACTACTTCTCGATATCTTTTACCGCCAGGCGCACACCCAGAAATTTTTGTTAGAAGGAGTCATAGCTTTGGGGGAAGGGATCCATACCAGGCCCGTCCAGGGGGGTCTAGGGGGGAACGGGCCCCTCCTAAATTGTTGCTGGCCCCCTAAGAGTTTTACAGTAGGCTTGCAAAAGAAGTATAATATGGTGATGAACTATCATATGATTGGATCGGGCCCCCCTAACTTCAGCCGGCCCCCCCTAAGTTTTTGGGCTGGCTACGGGGCCTGTCCATACTACGAGTCACTACGTCTATATAATATTAAAGAGATATTATTCTGTATGCTAAAAGACGATAAGTAATTGTAAAATATCTACTTCCACCTACATTTTCAGGAAAAAATAATAGAAATAGATTGTTTCTGTAAGAGAAAGAGTTCAGATGAAGTAAAGCTTAAATTTTCATGCTACATCAATCATTTCCCAGTTAAACAAGTATAGTTTTATTAACAAAGTGTAGGAGAAAGTGGGAAAAATCCGGGACCCAAAATGTTTTTACTTGTTCCCCAGCATCTATATGGATAGTATAGCTTGAATTAATTTTCAAATGCTAAATAAATTTGTTATTGACACAAAAATGTTTATTTCAGTGAATAAAGCTGGTAAATTTGGAGAGCAAAAACACTTTTAAAGGGTATGCAAAAACCCGTTTTTGTCCGACCAGGTCGGACAAAACCGAGTACATGTAAAATAATTATTTAAAAAAACTTTACTTTTGCAAGAAAAATATGTAATTACTCCCAGAACTAGTACAATAAGAATCAATGTAACTGAAAAGATATGTGAGCTTAGAAAGTACGGAAAATATAGAGGGCTAGACAATATTAGACCAATAACATAGAAAAAAATAATTTTAGGTCACGATTTTGTTAAATCTAAGAATAAAAATCACAAACAAAAGTTTCATCATATTAATCCACATTGCTACAAGCTTCGTGTGCCCATCCTGTACAGTTAAGACACTGTATCTAACCTTCTCAGATTTACACTGTACTACCCGGTTCTGTCTGACTGTTGATGTCCCGGTTTTATCCTACTACCCATTATTCAGAACTACAGGCCTAGCACCCCTCAAAGAGCACTAATATCCTGATTCAACACATGAAATAACAGCAGGAAGAGTTATTATTATATGTTGTATACTTACATAAGTCAATCTTCCAATGGTTAGGAACAGCAGTATGTTATCGATGGTAGACAAATCAAAACTTTTCTGCACAAATTCTTCAACACATCGCCAACGACAAAGGAGCCAATTACTCAGCTTTCTCTTAAACTAAGAATGACATGACGGTTGTTTGCAACTAATTCCATGCGTTGGCCGACATATAGTGGCACTAATATAGCCAGAAAACCCAGGTCCCGGTTTTATCCGACTTTCCCCTACAAATGTGCGTTGAGTTAGGAACTTTTGAAGAGGTTCGGAACCAGTGGGCCCCTTCCCTTGGATGCGCCCCTACTTATCTCCTTTCTTAGATACCTGTCAACAAATAGACAAACATAGCAGTTCCAATACTTAGGCCTATATATAGCTATTTTGGAAACACGATATTTGATTTTCAAATGCTTAGACAGTCCCAGGATCAATAGAGTAAAAATGGATAGAAGAAAGTGCAATTTATCAGCGTAATCTGATCGATGGTTCAATTATGATCTTGATTGGAGACAAATTCTACCCAAGCCAGAATCGCCACTGTAATTTGTTAGTAACGAACGTACATAAGAACAACAATATTGTGCTTTCAGGATTAACCAACACTAACGGGTCCCTAGGTGTTCTCGGTGCTATACTAAACCGTGCTTGAATAGTGCGGCATTGCCAGATAGTGTTGAGTGTTTACTGATGCCAGATAATAAAGGGAGTAATCATAGAATTATGCTTGGATACTTAATGGAGAAATTAGTTTTCGACCCTTACCGCGATTCCTTTTCTTGAACTGCAACACTAGAATCCAGGAATTTTCTTATTGTGACTACTACAGTAAACGTACAAATTTGGCAACAACGCATTATGGCGTTCTGCGCAAGTTTCGTCTCAAAATCTATTTCCTTAAATATAAATTAATATTTAAATAAAATATGAAACATAACACGAGAAGCGGTCAAACAATATATCTATTTCGTAATAAGATCGTTACTTTAAAATACTTCACACGTACAAATAAACATTTCATAAAACGGAGCACTTCTAGTAAGATTTAACAGCAAGTGCTATCTTGTGTGCTCATTATAAAACGAATCAAATATTTTCTTTTGTTCGTTACATTTTTCGATATCAGAAGACAACCAAATGAATCAGTCTTGTGCTGTAGCTGAAACATTACTCTATCTTAAAGTAAAATACAATATTTATAATATGTAACGTTTTATTACGCAGTGGTTAAGGGAATAAGCTTAACTGACTTCCGGATGGTGATGCACCTTAAAACAAAAATAGGTTGTTTCTTCGGACATGGTGGTCTTGACTTGAGAAATATCCAATCATGAAGCTCAGAAGATGTCTATTGTTTTCACCTTTAAACGAAAAGGAGAGCCTTACCACGGATGCATCTCTAATATATTAAGAACGTCATGCATTAATTATAGTATATCTGCGTACATGGAAAGATTAAGCTCCAAATTATATTTTTGAAATATTAATTCACATTATTTTTAAAAAGTGTGTTGCTTGCTCCAGACGAAATAGAGAGTACCTTCGTTATTTATCAAATTACACCGCATTCGTCCTGAGTTGTTTTTATAATGGATAGGTTTAAAAGAATCAATAGCATATGATAGTTCTCAGCAGCTTTGTATGCTATAAATTATAACAAGGGACCATCAAGGTGACCACCGCTAGTACTTTCGTACTAGATCTCGTACCTTTTATAATATTTTAGTGTTCTAGCATGTTCTAGAGACCTGATTGGGCCGGGCCGGGCTCGGGCTGGATCGGGCCTACGTACATTCGGGCTGGATTGGGCTCGGGCCGAAAAATTCGGCCCGTGCAGGTCTCTAGCATGTTCACCAACAAATCTAGTACTTTTCTCTTCCTCTTCTTTTCTCATAAATACATTTGAGAAAGAAAAAGGAATCTCATGAAAATTTAGCAATGTAAGAAAATTTCGCTCTTCCTGTTAACATTTTCTGCCTGTTATTTTTGTCAACAGTGGTATTTACAAAAGCGGAAATGAGAGATAGGTGCGGTCCGGTCGCCTTCTTAAACTAATAAATGCCTACAGTAAACAATATTACATACTTGGTGATCCGTTTAAACAGTAGGCTATTTAAGGAATTAAAATCCGATTTTCTCAAAAAGCTCATTTTTTGATATTTCTTGTTTTCTCCCGAAATCCTCTATATTTGTCATACTTCTGTTACTTTAGTGGTTTTACAGTGGGTTCTAGCATTTTAAGTTTGGGGGTGTAAAGTCCAAATTGGGAGGGTGTAAATGGTTAGCACGGTTTGTATCGAATTTTGACTGTAAAAAATTTAAAGTTTGGGGTTCTTTCAAGAATGTGGGGGTTCACTACCCCACCCACAGGAGAGGGAGAGCTGCCGGAAACCTTCTAATAAGATATTAATATCGTAAAATGTCATAAAGAGGATGGAATGGGAGCAGATAAAATTTTTGTATTTTTTCCCAAGATCTAGTACTTTTTTTCTGCATAGGTTAGTACGAAATATTGTTGCTGGATAGTCACACTGGGGACCATTCCGATTTGGTGAATTCAATTGCTGAAAATGATTGCTAGCACTGGATTCAGTACAAAAAAAAAAAAAAAGCAGGGTGTTTATTGGCAGACCGTATACAGGGTGAGAGATAAGTGAGGGCAAAGTGCGAAGATAGAACAAAGAAAATGTCTAGAAGTGCCATATTCATTTGTTAATTTTGCTAAGTAGAGAGACTGAGGTCAAATGTTGGATATGAGGAATGCTTGTCAATTAAATAGGCGTAATGTGAATAGTGTTTTAACTACCAATTGTATGTAACTGGATTTGAGAAGAGTCGCCAGAGTTACAACCGGCACGTTTCATTCGAGGGGGTCATTAAATATATCAGAACCCTGAATAGGACAGGTGTCTTTATGTTAGGCACCACACCATCATTCATCCAGTGGAACAACTCATTCCGTTACACGTTGCAAACATTCTTCTTGATGTTCCAGGATTCGATTCTATCTCTTCGTAACCCTCGTGATTACAACGTGCTCGCTCCGCTCTCAACTCAGATGTTTCAATAACAGCCACAACAAGTTTTTAATTATTACCTTAAACACTTTTGTTAATGACGATGTGAATTACAAGATGCGGCAATGACTTACAGACTGCACAGGAGTGTTTTCAAAATCAGAAACAGTCAAAATCTGAAATACGTGTTCGGTGATTTGGTGGTGATGAATTTGTTAAGATAATTACGTTTTCTGCCCAATCGTATTAATCATGGCGGCAGAGGCCGCGGTGGCCCAGTGGTAGAGCGTTCATCTCTGGTGCTTGGGGTCCCTGGTTCGATGCCAGCTCGCACCAAGTGAACTTTGTGGTGGACAAGGACGTATGGGATTCTCCCGTTTCCTCCCACTTTCTTCATTGCACCATTTCAATCATTTCTAATCATCACCATCTCCTTTAGCCTAGCCGGCATAAGCGAGGGACGTAAAACTCAAAAATTTCATTTCATTTAAATCATGACGGTGAGAATGAAGGCTTTGAGAAATTCACAAAGAAGGCTCCTTCTGAATTTCCGTTACATTTCACAAAATATTTTTATCATAAAAGAACCGAAATTAAAATGCTGTTTGTGTGGTCACATACAGAATAAAATTTCATTAATTTACAATTATTACTGGAAATTAATACTGTCACCCTTTTTGAACATTTTAAAAAAAAAGAACATAGTTTCTTATGTATTAAAATTTCATTTCTTATCGATAGTGTGAAACACTGTAAATAGTTGTAAATTTCCATAACTGTTCTCCAAATGGATTTGTATAAAACCGGAAGTAGTTTTGTCGAATTTAACAGAAAGTCCAATACAAGCCACTTGAAAATAGCTGTTATTTGTAAAAGAATACATAATGATCGCTTTTGGTTGTTGGAATGGTCTGTGCAAGGGGCTAGATAAAAATTTAGCTTAGCATAACAACCCTGTTATATGTTAAAAAAAAAAAAAAACTAAATAAATAAATAAATAAATAAAAGCTTGGTAAGGTGAGTGCAAAGGAGCGCCAAAGTCTACTTGACCCCGGGCGCCAAAATCTACCTACGGGTCTGCAACCTGAATAATACTGCACTACTATGGTATGCAGAAGTCTTGCTGGGACAAATATAAACTCGTGAGAATAGATTATTATTATTATTATTATTATTATTATTATTATTATTATTATTATTATTATTATTATCATTATTATTGTTATTGAAGATTTAAAAACTCAAAGCTGTATCTGAAGTCGCATAAGCTGTCAGCGAAAAACCACGTATGACCAATGAGCATAAAGGACGGTTAGGAGGACGTGAAGTATGCAAGGTTTATGAAGGGGGCACCAGGTAAACAAGGTTGAAACCACTGCACTAGCATGTAAAGATAAATTTGGATAGATCGAATCAAAGCTAAAGTTCCAAAGACTAAATTGAGATTAATGGTACCATGGGCCTTGTAAATATGGCTAACGGAAATTTCCTTCAGATTACACAATTGGATATATATATATATATATGATACCGTATAGCCTAGTTGCTTTCAATAGAAGCACATTCTGAAGGAAGAGAAATATATATCCCGTATGTAGCACCACACTCGTCTCTGACTGTGGGTGTAAGTGCAAACATCATTAAGACTGGAAGATCCCCCACTGAGTTTTCGAGAGCATTCTTTTGTTCACGAGCTACGGAAGTCTGGGAGCCCTCTCTCCTTCTGTGTTCTGCACAAGGAAACAACGATTCCAATTTCCTTGCTCATTTCCTGCCTTCATTGTAACGAAAAGTAAAAGTTCGACGTTTCTCTTTTCTTTAACCTGCACCAAGTTACGATGTTGGTTCTGTTCCTGTACTTTACAATGGAGAACGTCCAATTTCCTAAAGCAGAGGTTCCCAAACTTGTTCCTTCTGTTGCCCAGCAGACAAAAATTTTAGCGGTGGCTCAGTGGTATTTTTTTTTTTTTTTTTTTCATTCGCTCAGCCGCGTGTATTCTCAGTCGGTTACCTTGAACATTCAAAAACCGACGAGTTATCATCATTGCGAATGGTTCATAGTTGTATATTTTTTCTTTATTTGAAAAAAAATAAAAAAATAAAGGAAAAATGGGGAAAGGAAAAGGAATTGGAAGGGAAAGTGCTGAAACCACAACGAGGGAATTTAGCAACAAAACTAAGCAGAAAATAAAGAAATAAAATTTTAAAAAATAACAACAGAAATCAACAAAAACTTAACTCTAAATTATGTCTTATATTTAGTGTATATTTCTGTGTGTGTTTTGTTTGTTTTGTTTCTATGTCAATGTATATGTGATTGTTTATTTGGCATTATCTTCTTTTCTTCTTTCTTCTTGTGTTTGGTTTTTCCTGTATGTTTATGGCTGTCCCCTGTATGTTTTTCTTTCTTTCTTTCTTTTTTTTTTTTTTTGTTTCTCTTCTGTGCGGTATTTTATGCACTCCTTGGTTTTTCACCTGAAAAAGTTTGTCACCAACACTATCATTTCACTAATACATTATTTTCACTAATATTTTCACTTACACTTACACTTTTCACTGTCACTAATACTTTGGAAATAATACTTTCTACTAGTACTATTACTTTTACTAATGCTTTCAACACTACCTAGGTAAATTCACTAATTTATTCCACTTTCATTTCTTGGTTTTCCCTGTATATTGTACTTAATTTCACTCATGATTTCTCTCCTGTATTTTAGTATTGTACTTACTGGTTTGTCACATGTTTTATTTAATAAATTAATATTTTCTTTGTTCATTACTGCCCTTATCATAATTTTTTCTACCACTGGTAAGGTGTTCTTGAGTGTTCTCATCGGTTTCTAATAGTCTGGGTCCGGAGTCCACTCGGAGCACTTAGTGTGAACCCCGGTCCGTTGTATCCCAAAACCATCTTCACCAATTTTACTCAACGCCGGAACGGTAGCCCCTATTTTCACTTCCCTTCCAGGGACCCGCCACCACAAGAACATTCACTCACCCACGTCTCACATTCCACATCGCACCGGAATTCCTGTCCAGTCCCTAGGCTGAAGGTGCTAATCACACATTCCTGTTCCTGGTGAAATACACGGTTTTCCAGTGTTTCCCATCCTGGAGTGTTTTCTCCGGTCCGAGAACACCTCACCCATTCCCTTTACTTTCACACTTTCCACTAATTCTCTTCTCCTTATGGAGGTTTGTTTCCTTAGTACAGAATACTCATTTGTAAGTTTCCTTAGTTTCTCACAATCTTCTTTGTTCATTAAAATTTCTTGTAGGGGTTGTCCTCGTAGATTTTCTCTTAATCTCAGAGTATCTTCTAGTATTGGGCACCATATTATGTGGTGCTCAAAAGTGCCAGTTTCTCCGCAATCACAATTTGGACTTTGTCTTGCATTTATTTTGTGAAGAAATTCATCAAAAGGTCCGTGTCTGTTCAGTTGGGTTTAAATGTCCTATCTGTAATCTATCATCTAGATTTGGAAAAATTTGATGCATCCTGTGTGCTCCGTTGTATTTTTGCCATTTATTATTCCATGTCTGTATAATGTGGCTATTTATTTCATTTTTGTCTTTTAATATTCTTTGTCAAATATTTCTCTAATTTTCTCATTATTTCCTTTTCTTAACCAATAATTTGCTGCCCGTTGTAAAGCTACATAATTCATGGGTTTCGTTCCTAATATTATACATAATGCACTATGGGATGTAGTTGAAAATGCTCCACTTAGCCTAATTAATAAGTTCCTTTGTGGTCTATTTATTCTATTTTTGTAGATTTTATTTTGTAAGGTTCTTTCGATCCATACACTTGAAGCATATGCCATTCCAGCCTGTAACACGCCAATCCTGGCTGTGTAAACCAACTTGAAACGTACTCGTTTACGTTACCTTAATAATTTTGAACTGGGGTGACAAACTTGCAGAGTACGAGTTCGATTCTATAGCTGAGAAGCTAAACTTATAACGACCTTATGACCTCATGGCTAGGAAGCCAATTCTGTAATGTACAAGTTTGCACCAATTATTTACACTCTCGTTCGCAGCTAACATTATGTTAGGACAAAGGACAAAAGTGAAAAGAAAGAAAAAAATATCAAGTGGGTCACCGATACTATTTCCTTTCTTAAGCTACGATTATGGACCAGTGAGCACAATGCTATTCACTTCCAGACTCTTGCACACTAATGGTATTATCGGTAGCATGAGAAACAAGAAGAAAAAAATCATTTCAAAACGACACCACATACCTTGCAAATCATGTTTATTTAACTCTCTTGCAAACAGCATATAATAATGAGAATTGCATCGATAGTAGCGATCATGAACAGCTAGACTCAATCATCAGAAAAAAAATCATACGTATTTCAGTCTTTGAAGATTCCAGAAAACTTCTCACGCCAACACAACTGAGTGATTAGTAAGAACAATGTTTAAACATTATCCTTAATAACAATAGAAAAGTTGTTTATATTCCTCGACCAAGTATTGAGACAGAATCTTTGGTAGGCCACATTATAATGAGTGAAGGGAGATTACAAAGTACATTACGGTTTACGAGTAAGTGCGCGGCTGCGTTGATTAACCTTCCTCCCAAAAACATAACGTTTCCACTACTTTTCCGCAACCAACTGTTAAGAGGGCGCTTTCCCTCGACATAGCTTACAACTAAACAGCGGCGGTAATAATAATATATAGTGTAGAAACATTTATAGGAAGTACAAGACCAGCCAGCAAATTAGACTCTACCCCTGACACCATCACATCTAGGCGTAAATACCATCGCAATGCCCACCGTCTTCGACGCGTCCAACTGAACTATTAAGTAGCTTTAAAATTAAAGATAAGACATGAAAACAACTCGAGGATTTACATAGATCTTTCCTTGCCTGACGACTTAATACTTAGACTATGAAATATATATTATAGTAACCAATACGGAGCGCCCACTACTGGACGAACATGAGCTAGCTGTCGCTAATCAAGCTTTAACTTCACCAAACACAACACTTATAAAGCAAACAATACGGAGCGCCCACAACTGGAACGAACATGAGCTAGATGGTAGCGAGTGATACATTATACATCTACGCAAATCAGAAGCATAATTTCACTTAAAGCAAGAGAGAAATGGTGTTGACATCAGACTATCCCGTCGGCGTATGAATTGACTTACTGGATAGATGCTCACTTCTGTCTACTCAGACATGTTACGGACAAAATTTACATGAGACAACATTATGGACATTATATAATCAAACGTACGTATATTAAGTAAATTCACTGAGTAGCAAATAATTAATAAGTGATATATTGTCCTTCACTTAATAGAGTGACTCGAAACAATAGAATAGACACACGACATTGATAATATTGCACCAGATATTATGAATGGAGACAAACACTTAAATGAATTATATGAGTTATGAACAAAGCTCCTTTACAGTTCTCTGAATGACGTTACTTCTTCCATAGATTGAGACAGGAATAATAAAGACAGAGTTACCTGGAAACGGTGACCAAAGTTCACCCAACCGCTACTTCCAACACCTACTGGTAAACAATACCGGCACCACGGGCCAATTCAAAGAGCACAGCTCGGGCAGCATCTTTGGGCCCGTCTCCTACGACCTCTCAGGCAGCTCATCACGTGGTAATCGCAAATTCTAGCCACAGGTACAAATTAACCAAGTGACGACCTTCTTCTTAGTTAGCAGCAACTAGAAACACATCATCAACGCTCACCAGATAGACATAAGTTCACCGTATAAGTCGTTGTAGCACCTCTGCTCACAACAACGACCATGGGCGACGATCAAACAAGGCGACAGGCCTGAGTCCCACTGAAGCAGGTAGAGGCAGTCGGCAAAATAACAAAGGACCAAGTCCCCAATCAGAGAAAGGAAGACGAGGAGTCGCTACGGAGAATAACCACGTTGACAATGTTGAAGACACTATATCCAGGAAAGAGGCAGCAGGTCAGGTTAAAACTTAATCGAAGAAGTGGTTCCTGATGTAACTGTCATATTTCCACCTATGACACCATAAACTGTTAGCGAGCAGTAAGCCAATCTCAATAGTAACCGGAGTAGGCACGAACTGATTTTTCAGGCGATTTGTTATAGTTTATCACACGTTACGCAGACTTTCTTATCATTGTTCCATTATGGCATCTCCTATCGAAAAGTGTGTGATAGAAAACAAGTCACTTCACTGCATAATATGCAGTAACTCCACGTTTAAAGGACAGGACGAAACACTATCCCTTTTTCCTCATCACCATGATGTTTTGTTCAGAGAGCTAAGGCAAAGGAGAACGCGCTCGTAGATCCCGCTCGACCTTTGATTGGCCGCTCCTTACTGCGCAACAGAGCGTAAAACTAAAACAAGGATGTTAATATTAACATATATATAGCTAAATGAAAATAAAAATTACGAAAACAAATATTCATATATATACGTCCATAACAAATTACTCAGTTTTAAACAAAAAAAAAAAATAAATTCCAGTTTATTTCAAACAGCCAGCGTCATCTACCGGGATTGAGAGATATCCACTCGATGCAGGCCATAGACGTACAAAGAAAGTAGCATGCTTTGGTTACACATACTAGTCCAATTGTCGACCATCTTAAATCCTTCAGGAGGGTCGAGAATTGAGAGAATATAAAGAAAGAAATAACACTAACTAAGAGCTGATTAAATATTTCTATAAAGTAATCTCTTTGAGAAAATGTAACGATAAAAAAGGAACGTTACAAGCCGCTATTTTTGTATCCTGATATAGTTTAATGGTAATCTATATTTATTTTTTGCAACCGTTATTAGCTTATTTGCAATATTATTTCCTCTATTTGCTACATATTTTATACGTATGTGCATCAAAATTTAATTTATCATCTAATAATAATCCAAGATACCTAATTTTCTGTTCTCTACCTATTGTTTTACCAATCAATTTAATTATTGGATTCCGCTGCAGCTGTGTCCCAAAGATTAAATATTTAGTTTTAATAGAAGAAATTTTTAGTTTACTTTCCTTAATTCATTTTTTCCAATATTTCTATTACGCTATTCGTGTTCTCTAGGGCTGTTACCAGTAGTCGTTATTGCAACATCATCAGCGAATGCCACTACTAGATCTCCTTCTTTCATTTTATCTAGCTTCTCTAAACAAGGCTGCAATTCAATATCCCAAAGTGTTGGTTTCAAAATCGAATGTTGTGGGCATCCCTTTTTTGCTGTGATTTCTAAGTCCCCTTCTTCATTTGGAATTACATTTTTTTCTGTTTAGCAAATAACTCCTTATTATATTTGTTAGATAGTCAGGTAGTGCCAATTTTCAAATATTCTTCAATAAGGGAGGAAACCAAAGGTTATCAAAAGCTCCTTCTATATCTATAAAAAGGACTCATCATCATAGGTATTCTGCCTTTATTGGCAGGTCACTTGCCGCAGCTGAGAAGCTTTCATGTTCCACGGTGGCCTTTTCGTCTTCGCGTATCCATTAATTGTAGTCTCCTTCGCCCCCTCCCTGTCTTTCCCGCCACCATACTCTCTAGCACGTCCCTCATGATACAATCTCTTCTTAGGCAATGTCCCAACCAGGCTCTCTTCTTCTTCCTAATAATATCTAAAAGTGTTCTTTTCTCATCCACCATTTCTAACACTCTCTCTCCGCTCGACCCAACTAATTCTTTCCATTCTTCTCCTCACCCACATTTCGAAGGCTTCCAGTCGATTTTCGTCACCTTTACGTAATGTCCACGTTTCCACATAAAAAGGACCAGTACATATTTATTTGCATATCTTTTTTCTTTTACATTGTCTACTAATCGATTAATTGCATCTTCCGCTGACTTCCCAGACCTAAAACTGTATTGTAGTAGATCTTCTTTAACATTTCTATACTTTTGTATTCTATTCAAAATGATCTTTTCAAAAAATTTTTGAAATGTTTTTTAAGAGGCAAATAGGTCTATATGAACCAACTTCCGATGCATCTCTGTCAAATCCTTTGGACAAAATACTTAATTTTCATATCTTCCAGGAGTCTGAAAAACATTGTTCTTTCAAAAGTAAATTAAAAATTCTTGTAAGGTATGGTGTCCATATATCTTTAGCCTTTTTATAAAATTCATTTTTAAGCCATCTATTCCTGGCGCTTTTTTATTTTTTAATTTTTTAATAATCTTCTTTATTTCCTCATTTGCTACCTAGTCTTCTTCTGGTATGTTACCCATGTGTCTTTCTAACATCTTATTTCTTAGCTCTGTGTTGCTTGCCGTATCCGTTATTTGTTAATCTTTAGGAAAGAATTTATTTGCTAGGATTTCCATAGTATCTTTTCTATTGGTAGTTAGTGTTCCGTCTGGTTTCTTGACTGTACTTAGTATTAAGGGATTTGTCCTTTGTGTTATCAATTTATATGATACCCTCCAAAGGCAATTTCTATGCTTTTCTTCAAGTAAAGATCCCAGCTTTTCTTTTTCGCTTCTATTAATTCTTCTTTATATTTATTTCTAGCTGTTCTATACTTTTCTAATCTTCTCTCCTTTAATATTGGGTCGATAGTTAATTGATAACTTTTTCGGGCTGAAGTTGGTATTCGTTTTAATCTCTGGAGTTTAGAGTTCCAAAATTTTCATAAACTATCTTTTCTTTATTTATAGGAGTAGTTTCTTTCATTACTTTAATTGTTACTTTTTCCTATTTCATCAACTATTTGTACTAAATTTCTATTTTTATCAATGTGTGGTAGGCTTAATTTGTTCTTGAGGGTAATCCAATTTGTTTTAGTGACATTGAATGTTTCTTGTTCTTTTTTTATTACATTAGTCTGAATTTCAAATGAAATAATTTCATGGTCACTTAATGTACAACTATCTCCTAATTGCCAATTTATTATTTTGTTCGCTAATTCTGGAGTTGCACAACTGACATCTATATGTGATTTGCCTCTATTTCCTATAAAGGTTGGTCTATTTCCTGTGTGCATGATTTGTAAACCATTTTGTACAATAAGATTTTCTACTGTATCGCCTCTGTCATCATTTTCTGGTACAGCTCAGTGGTACAGCGTTCATCTGTAGTGCGTAGGGTTCTTAGTTTGATCCCAGCAGACTGGGGATACTCGGTCGAGAAGGTGTAACTACTTTTTCAGGCTAGTCATCCTAAGTGAGTTTTTTTCCAGGGTTTTCCTCATTCACACCAAGAAATTGCTGGGATGGTACTTAACGTAATGGTCGCAGACCGCTTCCTTTCTTTCTCTCCAATTCACCTGGCAGTGTGATCACCAAGGGACGTCATCTCTCATAACGAAATAACATGGTCATAAATGCCGAAAGCCCAGAAACCTGATCCCAGATTGCGCTAAATAGTTTATGTGATGGACAAATACCGTGTGTCTGGGTTTTTCTTGTGATTTTTCCGTTTGTGCTCCATGCACCTATTCTACGGATTCTAGGTCTTACTCTATTTCTCAAATTTAAAACAACTTTGAGAGGACGTCGCGCTTCGTCTGTTGAAGAAATTCAAGACAATGCGATGACAATAGGCCTACTGCATGTCATCGAAAAAAGTTATTTCCAACAGACGTTCAAAAATTGGTCTAAACAATGACAACGGCGCACTAACAGTAGAGGGGAGTACTTTGAGGGACAAAGTGGTTAACAGTTTGCAGAATGAGCAATCAAGCAAGAACAGCAAAAGTTCAGTCTTTATTTTTGGATACGCATCGTATTTCTAACACTTCTGGTTTGAAACACTGGCGCAAATCCCAGGGGGATGAGGGGATATGCCCCCTCCAAACTTGGAACTGGGGGGCTGTCCCTCCAATAATCCGATTTGAAATGTCATCATTGTTGCTTTTTCATTAATCTGACGAGCAGCTTATATACGACGTCACTTCATCTGCAGTTACTCGACAACTAATGCATAAATCAAACCCCAGTAAGAGGCAATCTTTTATCAAGATATGCCGCCACTATCTGCGCACGATAGCTGAAGCAAACCAACTATAGGCGTTGGCCCGCTATATAACTTCTCGTTTTTCTTTCTTCTTTTAAACACGCCTCCAGGTTCCAGGTTTCAGGTTTCTCGCTTCCAGGTTCATCATCATAGAACAAGAACAGCAATAGAAGCGGAAAGGTTTCTTTCAATGAATCCAGCGTCTCAAAAAACCGGTTTCATCTACGCCTGTATCATTCTATTGTACTCAGAAGTTACAATTTACCACTTCCGGGTTCCAACTTAAAATTCCATTGTTTGGAAGTCTATCGCAATTTCAAAAATATGAAACGCAACTCTCTTTTGTTTTGCTGCCGGTAACAACAAAATTGATTTTCAATATCTACTGTAAGTTTCTTCAGTTTCCCACTCATATTTCAAACCTGTTTGACCACACCTGTCGATGTCCAAACAAGATCTCCGGACCATAATATGGTTTACGACTACTGCAAAGCCCACACTCCACAACTACAAGAATATTTGTATCAACGATCAAACCGGTTTCTCTGGCATGTGCTCCTTTTCCCTAGCACCATTTCACATAAATCTCCCGCCTTTGTGTCTTTTGCATTTCACAAAATTCACTGGACAAATCCATTGATCGAACAAATGCGTAGATGATAAAGTGACTGTATGCAAATTCTTGGAATTTCTCTCTCTCTCTCTCTCTCTCATACTCCTCAATATTCTGTGTCAACACATTCTATAACAGCTCACCCTTACCGCCAAAACCATGTTTCACATATCCTTATACACCACATGATCTAATAACTACGTTCAATTTCACATAGCAAGGTAAAATATCTATCGGTATGCGTATCTGTATATAACCTTCGGTTACAGTGAATCTGGCTTCCTTATTTGTCAATTGACGTCCTCTTTCCACAAATAGAAAGATTTGATTTTGAGTTTAACGTCCCGTTCAGCAGCGGGACTATATGAGACGTGGACCTACTGATAAACGAGGAATCCGAACCACATGAGCTCCCGCCAGAAGTCGATCCCGGGTCTCCTACGCCATAGACGAATACGTTTAACCGCTTAGCCACGAAGTAACTCACAAATGAAAAGAGTAATAAAGTATTATTCTACGGAAGAAACCTTTCTATTTTAATGAAAGCTTTTTCTTAAATAAAATATATACTGTCTACAATTTCCCTCGCTTTTTTCTTACGTCATGATAGCTTTTTACCAGGGCTTTTTTTTTTTTATCACAATAGTATATCGTATAAGTTCAATTGCATGATGTCAAGAATCATGATTGTGTGAAGTTGGCTCCCCCACTTCTAAATTTCGACTCAAACCCAAGATCAATCCTTTGTTTTTCGTTTCTTATTGATTGTTTTGAGGAAAAAATTGTTTGTTTCGAAAAACATAAAAAAATACTTACAAAATAAAATTAAGGGGTAACTTCACACTAGTACCCCAACTTTCAAATTTTGATTCGAAATCGAAGTCAATCGTTTGTTCTTCCTTTCTTATTGATCATTTTGAAGAAAAATATATTTGTTTCCAAAAAATAATAATAATAATAATAATAATAATAAACACAAAGATATATTTACAAAATAAAGTTGGGATGTCGCCAAATTTAACCTGCTCTCAACTTTCAAATTTCTATTGAAAGACCAAAATCAATCGTTTGATATGCGTTTTTTGTTGATTATTTTGAAGAAAGAATCATTTGTTTCGAAAAATGTGGAGAATGTTTACAAAAGAAATGAATTATGCAACTATAACTGGCCCTACTTTCAAATTTCAATTCAAAACCAAAACGAATCGTTTGTTTCGAAAAACAGAACGACAGATTTACAAAATAAATTTCAGATGCGGCTATGATCCCTTTACTTACAAATTATTAATATTAAAGAGATATCTACAGAATATATTTGGTGACCAACTTCACACTGCTTATTCTACTTTTAAATTTCGGTTCGAAATTGAAGCTAATCCCTTTTTTTTTTTTTTTTTGTATTTCTCCTTTTCGATTCCTTAACGAACGAAAAACAAATTTCAATTGAAAACTAAAATTTTGCATTTGTTATCCGTTTCTTGTTCATCACTTTGAAGAAAGACTTGTTTATTTTTTTAAAAAAAATTAAAGATGTTTACAAGAGGAATGAGTGATGCAATTTCACACTGACTCAAATTTCAAATTTCGATTTTAAAACTGATAATCGTTGTTTTTTTTTCTTTGTAATTGATTGGCTTGAAGAGAAAATAGTTTGTTTTGAAACGTATTCAGATTTATTTACAAAATAAAATTGGGCGGGCCAACTTCACACTGATATTTCAAATTCTTCAGTTCAAAACTAAACTCAGTCACTTGTTTCTCGTTCGTTATTGATTGTTTTGAAGAAAACCGGAAAAGAAGAAACGAGAAACAAAGGATTGGTTCGAGTTTTGAATCGAACTTTGAAAGTAGAATAAATACTGTGAAGTTGGCCACCAAATGTCTCTTTTTTATTTTTCGATTCAACTGTATTTTCTTCAAAACGATCAACAACAAACGAGAAACAAATCACCTTCATCAACTTAATTTCGTAGATATATCCTTTAACGATTTTTTTCGAAATGAAATACTTTTCTTCAAAACAATCAGCAACAAATCCATATCAAATTTTGGTCTTAAAACGAAATCTGTAAGTGAGGGAACCAGTGTGAATTTGTCTACGTCCGAAATTTATTTTGTAAATCTGTCTCTCTATTTTTCGAAACAAATTATTTTTTCTTCAAATCAATCAATAACAAAGGAAAAACAAACGACTCGCTTCGGTTTTGAATCGAAATTTGGAAGTAATGCCAATGTAAAATTGTATCACTCATTTTTTTTCTGTAAACATTCTATATATTTTTTTCAAAACAAACTATTATTGCTTCAAAATAATCAACAAACAACGATTGATTTTGATTTTCAATCCAAACTTGTAAGTTGTCACATTCCAACTTTATTTTGTAAACATCTATTTATAATTTTCGAAAACAAAGTTTTTTCTTCAAGATGGCCAATAACAAACGAGAAACAAACAATTGGTTTCAGTTTTGGATCAAAATTGAAAGTGGGGGACATTGAACATTTTTCCTTCAAACAAATAAATAACAAACGAAAAAAACAAACAATTTTCTTGGCTTTTGAATCGAAATTGAAATTTGAAAGACAAGGGTTCAGTTAGCCATTCGTCAACTTTAGTTTCCTCTCCTTTCCTTTTTCAAAACAAATGATTTTTTCTTCAAAACAATCAACAACAAACGAAAATGAAACGATTGATTTTGGTTTTGAATCTAAATTTGAAATTCGGGGGTCAATGTGAAGTTGACCTATGCGAACTATGAAGGATTCCATACCCAGGGGCGTGCATCTGTCTGGCCAAGATTTGAGCAGTGAATGTGTGCGTTGTTTCCCAGGAGGCGGACACCTTTTCTCAACATGCCACTCTCTATTTCTATTTTTTTATATGGTTTTGTTAGTGCTACAGTGCTAAATGTGTTATTGTGTTATGACTTTCAAAACTTTACATTTTTACCTTTGTAGAAAGCGTATAATATTAAGTTATCATTGTAGCAATTGGTACGACAATGATCGTAATTTTGAGTTATGAAAGCGATGTATTCGATTTCTATTTCTTGATTTACTTATTTATTTGTGAATTTATGCAAGGGAATGAATCAAGGAAGTGTTCGGACTTCCAACTCCGGAGTCACATCGGTCTTTTAGGTGGGTCTG
Source organism: Thermobia domestica (assembly GCF_964235325.1). Lineage (NCBI taxonomy): Eukaryota > Metazoa > Arthropoda > Insecta > Zygentoma > Lepismatidae > Thermobia > Thermobia domestica. Next base: position 21,043,804 of record NC_137456.1, on the reverse strand, counting down.
AGACAGGCCCGTGCTGGCCCACCGGGACACCGGGACATGTCCCGGTGCGCCCTCCGAAACATCTCATTATAAGAAGTTTTTATATATATGATAAATTCTTACATTTGTTATTGCTAAAGAACTGGTGGTGAATACAGCGCGCTCTTTACATAAGACGCCCTCGCGAACCACATCAAAAATAAACAGTTTTATTTATTCCTCTGTATGGTACAGTTCTGTACAATGAATATATACTGTTACTGTTGATTAAAAAAAAAAAAAAAAAACATGAAGGGTACAGTGCGCCCTTTACGTAAGGCGCCCTTGCGAAACCACACCAAAGATAAATGGTTTTATTTATTCTTCTGTATGGCATAGTTCTGTACAATGCATGCATACTATTACTGTTGGTAAAGAATCCGTAAAAGATACAATGCGCCCTTTACGTAAGGCGCCCTTGTAAAACCAAAGCAAAGAGAAACTGTTTAATTTATTCTTCGGTATGACGCAGTTCTATACAATAAATACTGTTAGTGTGGGTAAAGAAACCGTCAAGAGTAAAGTCCACCCTTTACGTAAGGCATCCTTGCAAAACAACATCAAAGATAAAAGCTTAATTTATTCTTCTGTACATTGGCGGATCCATGACCGCTCCCCCAAAGGTCTTTTACTTCCAGTTTACTTCCGGAAGTAAAAATATTGTCTTTTCAATCTGGCCGATCCAATCTGTGTGACAAGCCTAGCAGAGTCTAATCAAAATGTATGGTACTTAATACAGACATATTTGAATTGTGAATACTTCTGTCCCGAGTTTCTTGAGACTGTCACCATAAGCCGCAAACGAGCGAGAATGATTTATTCGTTGAACGAACAGCTGTGGGAAGAAGGAAAGATGGATCACTCTTTGAACTAAAAATGTATATTTTAAAATTATGTCCTAGAAAAAAAATGATGTGCGGATGGAATTAAAAACCCGAAACTTCAATTACCTTTACCTTGAATAAAGAGAAATATAAAATATTCAGCGCTCCTTACCGAAAAGCTCTCTGAATCTGAGATGAGACTTTTCGATTGGTTGATTGATTGATATGTATTTACGTCGTTTGTCAAAACCGATGCTTTACGGAACGAGAACTAGAGTTTAAAGTTGGATATGAACCATTGCAGTGCGTTCGATGTTCACTTACCGGGTATCAAACCACAGAACCTCATGCTTCAAATATCAAAGGTACGTCCGCTAGCTACTACATCAACAAAGAGCTGTGACTTTTGGGGTTCAACACGGAAACATTCATTGTGACTTTTAATGGCATTTCTTCTTTTCTTGGGAAATAATATAAGCTGTTATTGTAGTCATATATAAAAGAAGTCGTCCTGATCTTCGCACAGGCCAAACCGCTTAAGCTAGAAACTTGAAATTCGGACAGTAGATAAGATTTGTGATCTAAGGTATCACTAAGGAAGGATTTTTGGGAAATTCAAAGAGAGGAAAGGGGAATGGGGTGGAAAATATTTTAATAAGATGATCATTTCTCCGAATCCCTTAAGGTTAGAAAGTTGAAATATGGATTTTGATTTCTCATTTAAAATAATTTGAAACGCGTTTCAACATTTTCTGATACTTCAGTAAAATGGGGAAAAGAGGTGTAAAGAAAAAGGGGCGAGGGTTGGAAATGTTATAATAAGATATCAATATCTAAGAATCTTTGAAGGTTAGAAACATGGAATTAGGTATATGGACTTCTCACTTAAAACAATTCAATATCTATTTCAGTGTTTTTGTATTATTATTATTATTATTATTATTATTATTATTATTATTATTATTATTATTATTATTATTATTATTATTATTATTATTATTATTATAAGATGCCTGTATCTCGGAATCTCTTATCATACGGCTAGGGACATGTAAGTTGCTAGTTTGATTATTCATTTAAAAATTGAAACATGTATTTGAGCATTTTTTGCCACTTAACGTACAGTAAAAGGTAAAAAAAAAAAAAAAAAAAAGAAATAAAAGAAAAAAAGAAAAAAACAGTGAGGGTTGACTAAAATGCCTTGCGAGGTGTTTGAATTTCGTGACAGCGTTTTAGCTCGATTCAGTTATATGTATATCAAAGACACAGAAGGGAGAATGCGAAATATTGTGCCACAGTACACGTAGAAGCATTTTCTACATTGTGCGAGGCCGTATTCCGAACAAATTGGGGGTCTGGGAGCGAAATTCCACCTAGGCGAAGGCTACTATAATATAATTTTATTGTTCTTCTAGGCATAACTATAATTACACATGTTTCTAAATGCTGCTTTTAAGAAATTACCTAATAGAGTCAATTTCCAACCCCCTCTTCCTCGTCTGGTCTATTTTTTTTTTTTTTTTTTTTTTTTACATAATTATATCACTGCAAAAGCAGAGTATTCGGACAAAATACCTTATACTATGCTCATAGTCCCCGGTTTGATTCCCGGTGAGGGTAGATTTCAACGAAAAAGGTGATTCGGATTCCATTACAATCAATAAGTGAACGTCTTCTTTAGCCGTCATGTCACTACCATCGAACGTTAAGCTCAAGCAACAAATCAAAATACCCTATGTATAGAGGTTTACTCTTTTGTAATAGTGTCCTGTATTTGTCTTCTTGCTCTCTCCTGCTTAAGTTAAAAATGTACCAGAAATTGAATTCCTTACACATTCACCTTTAAATGCATCAATTGAGTACAGTTGGGGGCTTTTCTTGAGAAATGAACTATTCCATGCACAAATAACGTCAAGGCTTATCAATAACTCCCCAACTCCCCGTGAATCCTGAGTTCTATACCAATCATAGAAATGTTTTCTTCAGAAGATTTTGGTACGACTTATGTAGCCGCAATCTTAACGCGCACTTACGAAAATGTCAGCAATGTTGATAAACAGAAATCATGGTGAAATATTGAGTTTCGCAAAACGAAACGTAACGGAAATCCAACATCTTGCCCTCAGGAAATGTTGTTTCCATAGCGCCATATATCAAAGATAATGTCCCTCTCAGAGAGACAGTGAGAAAATGTCATGGATAGGGGTCGACAAACGGAACATACCCTCAAAGCATTCTATTGGATAATGAAATTGATAGATTTATGTCAAACTTCATGTTTTCTTGCGATCACTTTAGTGAAACAAAGGAAAGCTATATTTATATACACAGAGGAGAAATGGGAGAGGCTTCGTGGCAGATTACAGATGACATATAAATGCCATCGTCAATATAGTACTTTCTTTTGTGTAAGTACTGTGCAAGAAAGTGCATTTGATATATCGCGGTGACTAAGTGTGAAATGAATTATGACACCGCCGCGACTCCGAAACGGAAGTTCGTATTTAATTTAAATCTAGAGAAAGAATATACTTTCATTAAAAAAAAAAAAAAAAAAAAAAAAAGGTCACAAAATATAATCTTTGAATCAGGTTTACTCCCTCCATCCAGCCCCGGTTTCATGTGTGTCCCATTTTTGCAAATTAAAATTCTGGTCACCTTTAGGCTACGCTCATCTTCCAGGAAGCGAACCGCCCCCTCCAAACGATACCTCTGGATCCGCTAGCGCTTCTGTAATGCACAGTTGTATACAATATACATACTGTTACCGTTGGAAAAGAACCCGTGAAGGGCACAGTGCGCCCTTTACGTAAGGCACCCTTGCGAAACAACATCAAAGATAAACGGTTTTATTTATTTTTCTGTATGGCACAGTTCTATAAAATGAATACATGCTGTTACTGTGGGTGAAGAACCCGTGAAGGGTACAGTGCGCCCTGCGCATAGAACACCCTGCGAAACACCACGTTAGAGGAAAGTGGTTTTAGTTGTCCTTCTGTATATGAGTTCTATATAGTAAATTCATATAGTCACTGGCGCAAATCCCGAGAGGATGAGGGGAACATTCCTTGGAACTACGGGGGACTGTCCCCCCAATAATCAATTTGAAATATGTTTTTGGGGGAGAAATGTGATGATTTGTGTCCGACTGTCACAAAGGAAAGTGAGATGAAATTGATGTCTCTTGTTTCATTAAAAAAAAAAAGAAAAGAAAAGAAAAAGAATCGTATTCTTTTATACTTCAAACTGAACTTCGTATCCTGGCATATTTAGGTCACACCAATCTGTATTAATTCAGCTCCTGTTACTTGGACACAAATTGCAATAAGTGGCAGAGAAGGATATGTGCCTCTCCTCATGCTGGAAAATTGTCTCAGCTGTAGATAGGGCACAAAACCCGGGGAGATAGGGGGCCTGCCCCCCCCCAATTTCATTACATTAAATTTGTCTTTAATTATTGTTAGTCTATTTATTTAATTCCTGTAACGATTCCTATAATGCTATTGAGATCATCATCATTTTGCGCAAATAATAGTATTCTTGCGTCATACATATTGATTTTCTTTCTTCATAGTTTTGGGAAAGTCATTATTTAAGTTATTATAATATAAGTGTCCTAAAATTTTAATGCGGCCTAAATAGAAGCATACCAATTATGGCATGTATTCAGATTTCAGAATAAGTTCATGGCACTGATTTGTAATACTGATATGAACCACTATTTCATCTACATGCCTGATACATAATATACAACAGATTCACCTCAGAAAGCAGATTCATCTGAGTCTCATCTGCCCTTCGCCACCAAAAAAGCCTTAAATCTGCCTGTCTCCCAATATTGAAGACAACTGTGCTCCCCCAGTTTCTTTGTGAGTCACCCTTGCACCGCCACTGCACTTTATCCGATTTACCCTAATGGAATCTACGACTAAAAATAATGGACATTCACTTTTGCCCAATTTCAATCCGACATTTTGTTCTGGAGTATGGCTGTTTTTGCATTTTTCCGAAAATTTTCGGGTGGTCATCGCTCGGAGGTATTTCTACACCCAGGTTAATCTATACTTTTCTTTTTATCTCGGGGACAGGAATCAACTCCCAACACACACACACACGCACATACATACATATACATATATATATATATATATATATATAACCTATTCACTTTTGTATGGGCGCCCTCTTGGTAGACTTGTCCACCGCCCTCATTAGTAAGCCAGCACGGGCCTGGTCTGAGATTTAGGAAGGAACTGGACCTTGCTTTCTAGAAGGTACTATCCCTACCTTCGCCTAGTGGGAGTGAAGAAAACCAGAGAAAACCTAGTTAAACCAGTGCCAGCGAACCGACGTTCCACCATAGGAAGTTCGTGTTCAACTCTGACCGACCAAAATGATGATCATTTTTGATTTCGGATAAGCATGAGGTATTACTACTTGCTTTCGAGGCAAAGGGTACCACAATTACCAGGATATACTATGCCTCATTGTTGCGTGCGTTGCGGGAGTCTGTGAAATCTCAGGGCGTGGCATGCTGACAAAAGGTGTCCTCCTCCTGGAAAACAACGCACCCGTTCACTTTTGGAATGTTGGCCAGACAGAAGCACGACCATGGGTATGAAATCCGTCATAGCTCGCGTTTTCTTTTGACCGCACACTATCTTCCCATTCCACCTCTTCCCAATCATGCAGTCATTTCCTAGGGGCAAGTACGTTTGCGATGTTGGCACGCTGCTTTCTGAGGTGCAGTAATAGATTTTGGAAAACTACACCTTACTTCACGTTCGGACTTATAACACAACAATTGTGCAGAATTACGAACTGTAAATTACAACAATACCTACATAGGTATGCAGGATTACACATGTAAAATTTCAATACTCTACGACATTTGGAAGTGGTATAGAGTAAAATTTTCTCGCGCACTTCTCGTTAGCCGGCAAATTTCCAAGAAATTGCACATGTGCAAATTACTCAGAAAGTATTGATTTGCGACTCCCGGTTCATATAGGCAAAAGTGTTCCAAAGTACTTGTAGAATATCCCTTTGCAAGGAATGCTTCGAATTACCAGTAACCCTGTATATTTCTTTATGTTTTTCGAAACAAACGATTTTTTTCTTGAAAACAATCAATAACAAATGATTGAATTAGGTTTTGAGTCGAAATTTCAAAGTGGGGCCCAACCTATATGCACGCTCAAGAACTCCCATCGATTGTAAACCCAGAAAGTCTGCTTTTTTTTTTTTTTTTTTTTTTTTACATGTTTTCATTATTTATGAACGTTTTCATCTTAGATAGATTGTATAAACATCGCATCTTAGATTACATCGAAAGTATCGCAGTCATTGTCAATATAAATTATTTTATTTTTAATGAATCTCTAGGGATATTAAGTTATATTATGCCTCTTTTTGAACAAAAATTTATGGCGTATTCAAAATTTACTGAAAGTAAATTGTGTGTTTATTTGCACAAATATTCTTGCATCTTATGTAAATTACTTATATGATTTTTGTGATTCTAGAATTTATTTATAAGACAATAATTTTGCTGACATCTAGACAGTTAATCTTTTATTGGGCAGTGTTGCTCTCAAGCAACATCGCATTCTATTGCGTTACCCACACGAATTATAACTTCAGTGATCATTTAATTGGCATTATTGCTTTCATACAATATTCATATACATAATTTGGGGATGGCTTGTTTAGATATTTCTAATCTTCGTCAACAGGTGACTGTCAAATTTAGTATTGTAGAAGCTTTATCTCTTACGTACCGCGAAAGTGCTTTTATTATTATTATTATTATTTGTGGTTTCTTGCTCTGTAGGAAGATATTTCAACGTAACTGCTGCTAATTACTGAAAATATTCTTATCATAATAGGGCAATGCTGCTCAGTAGCAACACATAAGACCTATTTCATGGTAATGTAGCTTTGAAATAAATAAACTGTATTTTGCAACCAAAGTACAAACATATTTTAAAAATTACTAAACTATGATCTGGCAGACATGGTTCAACCATAAAAGTAAACTAAATATTTTAATGGTAATGCTATCAATGCTTGCCAATTAAAAGGTTAATTATAATTAGTGTCGAAAGGCACATTTAGCAGTAGTTGCAGGCCCGTAGCCAGGGGGGTTTAGGGGGGCCGGGCCCCCCTAAATTTTCGCTGCCCCCCCCCTAAAATTTTCACGGTAGGCTTGCAAATGCACTATAATATGGTGATGAACTATAAATGGTTGGATCGGGCCTCCCTAACTTCAGCCGGGCCCCCCTACATTTTGGGTCTGGCTACCGGCCTGAGTAGTTAGTGTCAGTGTCTATCTTCCCCTTTCAATTTATCAATAACACTAATACGAATGTAAGTATATCATTTAATGGCATAATGGGAAAATATACGGAATAGTTGTATTATCTGGCTGCTAGGATTTGGAAATTTTCCTAGTAACAACTGTTACTTCACACAAAGAGAATTTTCTCTAATGAATTAATTTATGTAGGTGAATAAAAGGAAATGTTTCAATCTGTAAATTTAATATCTGTAAATCTGTAAATTGAGTATCGCACGATTCTGTCAAATTAGGAAGATGAAACTGTACATAACCTACTCATTAAAATAAGTGATATGTTGGATGGATTTTTCTAGGGAATTTTCTGAGCATACACCAAATATTTTACGAAACCCCAAAAGAAATAAAATTCAAAGCCGTCAAATCAGGACTGCGAGGAGGCCAAGCAATTAATCGATAAATAACGCATTTTATATTATCGGTTGGATTCACCATTGCACTTACGTGGCTGACACAGTGACGCCAAACATTTTGTAGAAGTCAAGTGAATGTGAAACCTGATGACGCAACATCAGCTTGGCAGGGAACAAATTTAATGTATTTCGTCACAGCCTGCCAAAACAAAAATGCCCTAGTTTAACACACAAGATAAATGATAACTCTTGAAGAATCGAGTAATTGTTTTATGAAAACCCTGTGGATTTAATCCTTTTGCACTCTTGACATTTTGTTTATTGTCACTTCTAGATGTGTGTCAAACTTAATTCGTCATCAAATTGAACTAGATGCCTGTTATAATGAGGTAAACACTGATAAAAAAAAAGATAGTTAAATCATAATTCTGAAAATAAATCAAACACATATGGAATAGCTTGTTCAAATTTAAACCCGTGCCATCTGTTGCAAGCAAACGAAAGAATGAAAAGACGTCAAATTCACGACCTCGAGTGCAAAAACATCACAATATTTCTCTTTAGACGTACCGTATTTAGTTCATTCTTATTATCATTGGTGCTGAAAAAAAAAACTTATCAATGGATATTCTTATCTCTTTATCTTGCTTTTCTCCATTCGACCTAGCAACGTCACAGTGTTGTCAATTAAAGCATTTTATGCCTAAATCAAGCAATTTTCAAAGTGGTATTTATGCTAGTAAAAATATAGTTTAGATAATAGCTGTTTTTTTGGCCAATTAAGCGTTTAAAATTCCCAATTTATAACTTGTTGTGTTTACTAGTATTCATGGGTGCCCGAAGAGAAGGGCAGAATGGGGCCCGGGCTCCCCCCTGGCTTACAAAAATGTAAAGGCTTCGTAATATAGCAAACCACGTATATTAAATATCAGAATACCAGATGTAATATACGTAGCAACCATGGAGATGATCCCCCTTGAAAATTTTCTTCGGGCTCCCCTGGTGGTATTTGAATACCATTCCTGCTGAAAACTTTATCTCAAATATTAATCTTAAAAGACAAACGTCTCAATTTGTCAGTCTGTGTGTGGCGCAAATAGATGTCACTGCGCTATTGCTTGACTGTCTGATGCTAACAGATGTCGCTGCGCTATTGTTTGACTTCCCGATGCTAATAGGTGTCGCTATGTGCGCCATCACTTGCTATTCAATGATTTAACCCTTTCACAGAGGAAGTCGACTTTTGTCGACAGAACCAAATTTCCTTAACATGCGAATGTCGACTATAGTCGCCGTGTTCAAATTTGTTTGTCCGTATCTTGGCTTTGTCGAGAGTAGTCGCCAAAGTTGTACCGTTCATTTTTGTTTGTGTTCTATTGTTTTCGATAAACAATAGAAATCACACAGAAAACCTTTGGCGACTACAATCGACAAACCCAAGATACAGACAAATTTTAACACGTCGACTATAATCGACATTCGCAGGTTAGGGAATTTTTTTTGATCGCCTTCCACAGTGAGAGGGTTAAATTAGTACAATACTGAATATAGTACAATTAGTACAATATTATAAAGGTACAGTTATACCGAGATTTAACTACCCTAAGTAGTCTTTGAATAATTGCATAAATGTAATATGGAGCTTGCGGTGATCTGTATCCAAACTAAATAATAAATAAATAAATAAATAAAGTTGCTAAATGTAAATAAGAGCTTTAAATTAAGCACAATTTTAACTTATTTTGTACACCGGACACTAGTTTCCCATATGTATGTATGGTGAGTTATTAATTCTTGCATTCTGAAAGAAGACTTTCTGTATGCATTTAGTATGTAAAAATTCCGTCCCTCTTCAATAAGTCATGTCCCATCTCCAAAGAAGAACTTGCTGACTACAATGCTAGTTTAATCACATTTTACCAAGATTCGGTACGTCATTTAGCTATTTTCTCAAGGCACCTATTGGCAACACTGCTAACATAATCTTCAAAAGATAAGAGTCATTTTAATATTTATCCAGGAAGTTTGCTGATAGTAATATACACTGAGTTTAGACTTGTTCAATCAAATTTCGATGTTATATACATATATGTAATTTTTTACAAGTCATCTAGTGAATCATCCGATGCTGGATTTATGCGTTTATTTCCTTATTATTTTCCTTATGGTTCAGAACTTACAGAACTTATGGTAAATATTTACACTACCATTCATGTTATTTTTCATTTTGGTCTTATCATGCCATTAAAAGTAAAGTATGAGGAGAGCCTTACACCGTGATTCACTTCTGTTTTCCATGATTATACGAGCAGCAAAGTACATATTCTTGTAAACATAAATATGATTTTGCATACATATCACATTACTAGCCTTTGGCTACGTGGGAACTTCGACCCTAGAACCTCCAATTTACTAAGGCTTTGAAACCCATGTTTCACTCTTATCTTCTACCCCCAGAACACCTTATTTACTAAGATCTCGCACCTCATGTTTCATCCATTGCTTCCGAACCCTGAACCCTTTATTTGCTTAGACCTCGCACCTACTGCTTTAACTTATTGCTTATATTCCCAGAACCCCTTATTTGCTTATTCCTCACACCTCATGTTTCAACGTTTGCTTCCACCCCCAGAAACCCTTATATTTTTGTAAGGCCTTGAACCTCATGTTTCCGTCTTCCAACTCCAGAATCCCTCATTTTCTAAGGCCTTACACCTCATGTTTCACCCATTGCTTCCGGAACCCCTTATCGGCTTAGACCTCACATCCCATGTTTCAGCCTTTGCTTCTGTACTTCACACACTGAGAATCAATAACGAGATTATATACCAACTTTCATATCCCAATCGTGTTTCTAATTTTAAGGATTTCGAGATACAACATTCTTATTATAACAATTGCGACCCCACACCTTTTTTTTTCTCCGCCTTTTCTTCCTTTTAAGAGAAATGAAGAGTCTAAGTAGCAAATTTCATGTGTCTAATCTTAAGGAATTAAGAGATAGCAAATGTTATTTTAATAATTGAAATCCCCAGTCTTTTCCGCATATATATGGACATTTTACTGTAAAAATACCCCCCCCCCCCCCGCTCGCATTTTCCTCCCTTCTCTGTTGAACTTCAAAAACTCCTTTCTAAATAGTATGTCAGAAACTCAATGCACCGGCAAAATTTCAAGTTTTTAATAGCTTTTCCTGAGTGTTGATCAATCAATTAAAAAGTCACAACTTCCTAAGATATTAACCCTCTGCTAGCTGGGGATTTGGAAACCAAAACACTGCATTTGCTCGACCTATGGCCTCATACCTCATATATACTTAACATATCTCTAATCTTAAGGGATTTCGAGATATGGCCATCTTATTATAACAATTGCAACTCCCATCGTTTTTTCTTCTTATCTTTTTCTTCCGTTTTAAAGAAAATTTCAAAAAAAAAAATCCCAAACGTGTCTTTAATTATCTTGAATGAAAAGTCAACAAATTTCAATATATGACCATGAAATTATAACCAATTGTAACCCCAACCTTTTTTTTCTTCTTGCCCTTTTTCTTCCCTTCTACGGAATATCAAAAAATGGTGAAACACGTCTCTAATTATTTTATATGAGAAGGGAAAATATCAAAATGTCATGCCTCTAACCTTAAGAAGGTCCAAGATATGAACATCCTGACGTCTTTTTCCTTGTAACTCCAGTTTCTGCCTTTCTATAAGACGCAGTCAAATGAAAAGGTCAATTTCCATAAACAGACTTTATTACTGGTTAGAGCTATATATATATATATATATATATATATATATATAATGACCATTGCCGTTGAGGCACTTATCCCATTTTGACACGAGATTATGAATGCCCTGGAAGAAGAACTCCTTTGGATTAAGTATGGTACCACTCTGACACAGTTTGCTGCATTTCTTCATCCGATCCGGAGGTATTTCTTGAGTAGCCCAAAAATGTGGAAATCACAGGGACTCAAGTCAAGACTATACACGAGGTGACCTAGCACTTCCTACTTCCACCATGCCAAAAGAACCTGTGTTTGTTTGGCAATATGAGACCGGGCATTGTCGTGCAATAAAATGATGCCCTTTGTGAGGTTACCCCGGCGTTTATTCTTCATTGCTAGCCAACCCACGGAGAATGTCGCAGTATTTGTTGGCGTTTATTATCTTCTTTATTTCGGGAGGAACTCCACTAGCAGAGGCTCCTGCTCGTCGAAGAACACAATCACCATGACCTTAGCAGCTCATGTTGTAGAACGGATTTTCTTTGGTATAGGCGACCCTGCATGCTTCCACTGCATACCTTAACGTTTGGATTCCGGTTGAAAAAGCGGGCATATGGATTCATCTCTGGCAATGATTTTTCCAAGGAAATCGTCGCCCTCGTTCTGATATCGCGTCTAATGGTCCAGTTATTCTGTTGTGTCGCTCTTCTCCGGACAAGCACATGGGAACTTATTGAGCACAAACCTTCCGGTAACAAAGTCTATTGTGCACAATGTCATGCACACTGCCATAGGACACCTGTACTTGAGCACTAATGGCATCCAAGGAGACCCGTCTATAAGTTTGAATGCAATTGTCAATAGCAACAACTGTCTCATCAGGAAAACGCCGATACCACTTTCGCACTGTTTTGTCTGAAACACACTTCGCACCATACATATCCTGCATTCTCCTGTGTATATCCACTGGATTGACACCTTCCATACAAAGAAAGTGTATCACATCCCGCTGTTCTTCCTTGGTAACGTTGGTCACTGGCATCTCCATTGGTATGTCACACGGTGCCACGTCTTACCTGGGGGAGAGAAAGGAACATTAATTAGTAACCAACCTTTGCTAACGTGCCACACTACGCCCGTACGCAACAAATGTAACATTTATTATGGCCTACACATATGTGAATATAAACAACAAACAAGACTAACATCTCCCTCAACACGTTGTCTGGATATTTGAAATTGGACCTTTTCATTTGTCTGAACCTCATACGTAGATCAAATGTCAAACAACACTGAAAAACGTTATTTTAAATGAGAAGTCCATATACCAAATTTCGTGTCTCCAACATTCAGATATTCCGATATATGGCTATTTTGAGGTAATAATTGCTACCGCTTTTCCTTACCCTTCCCGGTTGAAATGAAGAAAAATTTCCCTTACTGAAACTCCGCATCACAAATCCTATGTTCTGTCCAAATTCCAAGTTTCTACCTTAAGCAGTTTGTCCTGGGCGTTTATCAGTCAGTCAGTTATGACCTTTTCTTTTGTATATAGAGATTAGGATCAAGCTAGTATGCTTCATATGATTGTAATGTTAGTACGTACTCCATTCCCTTTCGTACGTCCATTCCGTTCCATACGTCTATTTCGCTTTGTTCGTATGTTTGTTTTTCCACAGTGGAAACAAAGCAAATTTTTAAATTCTGTTTCTTACAATAGGTAACTAAAGCAATCAGCTAAAGTCGAAAAATAAAATGAAATCTTTGAGTTTTATGTCACATGCTTATGCCGGTTAGGCTAAAGGAGACGGTGATGATGAGAAATGAATGAAATGGTGGAATGAAGAAAGTGGAAGGAAACGAGAGAACTAAGAGAAAACCCACGAGCACGATGTTTGTCCACCACAAAGTCCACACGGCGCGAGCTGGGATCGAACCAGGAACCCCAAGCACCGGAGGTGAACGCTCTACCACTGAGCCACCCGCGCCCCCCAGCTAAACTCGAGTTCGTTATTGGAGTCAATCTTTTAACACCTTCACAAGCAATGGTGACTATTGGCGATAATTCATGACCCATTTTCTATTATTAAAACAAAGCTGTATAATCTTAACTAGAATATATAAAAACTTATAGAATAACTAGAGCTTATATATATATCGGACTGTTAATGGCAGCATACATCCTCCAGCGCTGTTGACCTTATAACCGCCTTCCGGGACCTGTCCTCCGTTGTCCTGCCAATGAGTATTTTCAGGAGACCTAGACTTACCTGGGTAAGACGTTGAAGGACATCTCCAAAAAGAGATTACAGAATTGTTCCCAAATTACCCTCCGGTCTCAATAGCGAGATGAGCATTAGGCACCGAGAGGTTCGGATGTCTCGTCTCGAAAATCTCACGTACAATCAGACGGTTATTCAGACCACAACGCACACAAACATTATTCATACATACAACGAAAACACACTGGAAATAACGACACCATGTTTATTTATAAAATACTATTTAAAAATAACGTAGTAGAAAAACAATCACAACACTCAACATTGAATATATATAATTATTTTCACTAATAAACCCATACTTCACTTTTACACTACATTATAGCCCTTTATCACTTTTATATATCTGTGGAAACTTATGATTGGGATTCCACTATAGATACTTTTCTCACACCATTAATGTACATGGGGGATTAGCACTGTGGGAGTGTCACCGTTATAATCCCGCGAAGTAGCTTGTTGCTGCTGAACAAATTGATAGAAGTCGTTAGACTCCCTTAAGAGAATGTAGACAGTTGCCAAAATAGAATGAAAATGTTGGAGAGCGCGTTTACAACTGGTGCACACTGGGTTGGTGAACCCGGGACTTCACTAATTGGGGCTAGCCATTAACTACGTCCTTCACCGGCTAAGTAGCTTGTTCCCCCTGAATATAATGTTATGCTCGGTGCCACGGACGTGGTGTCTTCTTGGATGTACGGAGTAATACTCCTCGATCTGAAACACTCGAGATTCGAGCTGCATTGACCGATTGGTCAATGTTGTTAGTTCATTATAAAAAAACACTCAGGTTAAATCACCTGTATATACATGCAAATCGAATATAAAAAGAATTAACGTTAATTTTAGTCCACTGGCCACGACGCACAAGACATTGCGATTCCTTGGGTGTGGGAACGTTTAAGTAACGAAGTGGCAAAGCGATGTGGTTGTCGTCGTTTCGGCACTAAGACACCTGGTGTGCAATATCTCCATAAATGATTGGAGAATACACTTGATACAGTTCCTAATAACTATAGAACATAGTTTTTGCATATCAATTTGTAAGAAACACTGAGAATCTTTGACGCTCACTTAGATATTATCACAACAAAGAAACGTTTTAGATATATATATGAGTGAATGATAAAAGACTTCTTTGTTCAATTGCGTAGGAAAGAAGCAATTCCCACCGAAGAAAGAACTTATTTGCTTCGCAGAATAAAGTATAAATCGAAAAATAATTACTATATTTACGAAATATACAGAGCGTCTACAAAAAATACTTCTATAACCTGGTGACGGTTATAACCTGTACTGGATGAAACTGAAATTTCTAGACATGATATCCTTTACCATCTTTAGCAGAGTTTCTTTAATATTTTTTTCTTTAAATTTCTACATTAGGGCTATTCAGAGGTTGGTAGCTATCTACTATATTTAACGATCCATATTAATGTCTGTCCTTAAAGAGGGTTAACACTCTAACGAAAAGAAATCGAAAGATGATACATAAACCAATCGACAATTCTCATAAAAATTGAACAAAATGGTGTCAGTAAATGTAAATCCTGATGTTTAGTTTCCGAGAACAATCTAGAAAAGCAAACTTTAGTAAACTTTAAGAAATTGTCGGTGTCTGACAAGCACGTCACCTTCTATTTCTGTGCGGCGTAGTGATGCATTTTATGCAACACAACTTTATAGGATGATTCTGCATAGTGGTGCAAATTTTGCATCATTCTGGTGGATGGTGATGGAAAATCACAGTGATTCATTCTTTCACATTGATTCACTGGTTCTTTCACAGTGGTTACAGTGATTCATATTTTGAATCACTGAGTTGATGTAGTTTGAGTGGTTATTCTTAGATGTCACACCAAAATACTTTCAGTAATTCGTCTTATAAACACGTGTTTGACTTTTGTGTACAAATTCATTTACTTAATTTTAATAAAGAATAATATTTCCCGTGTAACATAAGGATACAAAATAAGTATTTCTCTGTGCCGCAAAGATGTATGATGAAACTGCTGCTGAAGTATGCACTAATTAAGTTTTTTCATTAAGATATTATTAAAGCGACAAGAATACTTATTAGTTGATTGCTAATCTCGTGAAGTTGGTATTTTTTTTATTCACGTAGAACATATTTATTTATTTGTGTTCTGTTTAAGAAAAGTGAAGGTGCCTGGTTTTGGGTGCACTCTACCAGGCTGTGGTGATACCATGGGATCACTAACTTGGAGATCATGTACTCCAAGGTGGAGTTGAGCTTGGCTTATAACGCTTGCTTATCACCATTGCTTATGGTGATAGGGTCTTACACGCTAGGAAAGCTTCCTCTACCAGTAGGAATAACTGGTAGGCATTAAGGCTTTCTATCTGGACACCCAAATAGGAGGTTGTCGAGTCTGATGTGCTTAACCCGCTCATCATCATCATCATAGGTTTTCTACCATTACTAGCAGGTCACTTGCCACAAGACAAACTTCCATGCTCCATGGTCTTCCGCTAACCTCTTCGTCTTCACATACGATTTTTCTGTTTTGATATCTTGAGTTAACTGTAATCTCCTTGGCCCCTCCCTCTCTTTTCTGCCACCATACCTCTAGCACGTCCCTCATTATAGAATTCCTTCTTACCCAATGTCTCAACCAGTTTTTCTTCCTCTTCTTAATAAAATCTAAAGTTGTTCTTTTCTCCCCCACCATTTCCAACACTTCTCATTCGTTTTCCATTCGACTCAGCCAACTCTCTGCATTCTTCTCCACATCCACATTTCGAAATATTCCAGTCGTTTTTAATCATTAATGTCCATGTTTCTGACCAATACAGTACAATACTCCACACGAAACATTTTATGAGTCTTTTTCTCAACTGTTCTCAAGGTTCCACAAAATAGTATTTTCATCCTCCTAAATGCTTCTTTCGCCATTGCTATCCTTCCTTTTATTTCAGCTTCATATCATCACTAACAATACTACCCAGGTATCGAAAACTAGTCACCTGTTCTATTTTCTCACCTTTTCCTTTTACTCTTGACACCGACCCCTGCGTTCCAATCATAATGGCTTTTGCCTTTCTAAGATGTATTTTCATCCAATATTCCTCACAGCCCTTTCTCACGTTTTCTAACATCTTATTAATTTTCTGTCCAGATTCGGCTACAAGCGCTGTATCATCTGCGAACCGTATACACCTAATCATTCTACCCTCTTCATTTTGTAGGTTCTTTTTCACTCTCTCCTCTAGATACGCCTCGGTATATTATATAATGTAGGCGAGAGAGGCATGGGTTTAGAAGTAAATGCAGAGAAAACTAAATACATGGAAGTGCGTCGGGACCGTAATACGGCAAAGTGTGGAGGCGTTAAAATATTAAATAATACCTTTGATAAAGTGGATACTTTCAAATATTTAGGATCTATATTAACAGAAGAAAATCATATTCAAGAAGAAATTAAATGTCGACTAAAAGCAGGGAATTCGTGTTACTATTCGGTTCAAAATCTCTTGTCGTCGCGAATTCTGTCGAGGAATTTGAAGCTTAAAATATATAAAACGATAATCATGCCTGTTGTTCTGTATGGTTGCGAAACATGGTCGCTTACTCTAAGGGAAGAACATAGACTGAAAGTATTTGAGAACAGGATCATGAGAAGAATATTCGGACCCAAGAGGAACGAGAATGGGGAATGGCGGAAGCTTCATAACGAGGAACTACATAGTTTATACGGTTTACCCAACATTGTTAGGGTCGTCAAGTCTAGGAGGCTTAGGTGGGCAGGTCATGTAGCTAGAATGGAAGAAAGTAGAAACGCTTTCAAAGTCTTGACTGGTAGACCCATAGGAAAACGACCATTAGGAAAACCTAGGCGCAGATGGGAGAAGTCAGTGGAGAGCTTTTGTGAACGCGGCACTGAACCTCCGGGTTCCATAGGCCATAGAGTTAGTTAGTTAGTTAGGCGAGAGACATCACCCCCTGTCGACTTCTCCTCCCAATTGCATTCTCCTCTGTCATTTCTTCCCCTATTCTAACACTTACTTGTTGGTTCATATATAAGCTTCTTTTAAGTCTTCGATGTTTAACCCATTACCCCTGTTAAAAAGAGAATTGGAAAATTGCTTGAGAAATAACATAAAACCACCGGATAACGACTGTAGATGTTCTGACAGAGATATAAGTAAGTTGGAATACTTATGAATGAAGTTGCAAATTCCTCGCGTGTCAACGAGCTAGGAAGTTCACTTTCAATGGGGACATAGTGTCAAGGGGAAAGGAAGTTCACTTCTAATGGGGATATAGTGTCAAGGGGCTAGGAAGTTCATCTCCAATGGGGACATAGTGTCAAGGGGCTAGGAAGTTCACCTTCAATGGGGATATAGTGTCAAGGGAATAGGAAGTACACCTCCAATGGGGATATAGTGTCAAGGGGATAGAAAGTACACCTCCAATGGGGATATAGTGTCAATGGGATAGGAGGTACACCTCCAATGGGGATATAGTGTCAATGGGATAGGAAGTACACCTCGAATGGGGATGTAGTGTCAATGGGATAGGAAGTACACCTTGAATGGGGACATAGTGTCAAGGGGCTAGGAAATTCACCTCGAATGGGGACATGGTGACATAGTGGCTCATTGATAGAGTGCTTATCTTAAGTGCGTGGGTTCCCTGGTTCGTCCTCAAACCAAGTAAATTTATATTGGACAACATTTTGCCCATAGATTTTCTCGGGATACTCCCGTTTCTTTCCACTTTTTCACTTCACCAATTCTTTCATCATCATTCACATGAATTAATCATAAGTCGCCTTTAGCCTAAAGAGAATGATCGTGGGACATTAAACTGACATATTTCATTTAGTTTCTTTTCTAATACACGTGAACTCCCCCATGGCAGGGCTAGAATTCCCATCTTTTGTGCGGGAGACCTGTGTTCGATTTTTAGTGGGAGCTCATTTGTTTCGGATCCTACGTTAAGCTGTAACTCTACGTGACATATACTTTTGATACTAAACGGGTCGCTAAACCCAAAATCAACGAATATACTGTGCGTTAGCCTGACTCTAATCCCGATCGTGGCACTTTCAGACAATATTATATGGTGCTTCGCACATTTATTTGTTGGATCTATTCATATTTAGTTAGGCTTGAAATAGTAATTTGGACTGAATTAATTTCGGTAGTCACGTTGTACACATTACCAGAAGACGGTCACTAATAGTATGTAGCGGCCAATCCCTAGCCGTGCTAGATGCTTTCTCTTGTTACAGATTCTTTCGTTTTTCGTTTTGTTTCTACTGATTTAGCTAGCACCGGTATAATATCTGTGCCATATCCTATTTATTTTTAATACTAACAACTTTGATGTTTAAATCAATTAGTGCTACGGATATAAAGTTTAGTTATATGGTTGTGCTTTCTCTTTTTTATATGTACAATCAAGGGCACCCATCAGGGAGGCAAGGTGGGGCGCTTGCCCCCCCTAGAGGAAATTGTACTTCAGAATATCGAAAATCCAATAGAATTTTTACATTAGTTACATCAAAATTTGAAACCATTTTTGACACGTCGCTTATACTTGCCCCCCTTCTTGGAAACCACAAAATGAGCGCCCTTGTGTACAATATATTATTGTGGTATAATGAATCTAAGTTTCAAATAGTTTTGAAGTTAACATGTAAATCACAAATTTAATTTTATTGTTATTCAATGTTAGTTTGTGTTTGTACCACTGATTGGAAAATTCCAATACTTATTTAACCTTCATTATACTTGCATCTATATTATTTGTTTAGGGTGAGTTGAAGTACGGATATGTGTTACTATTGCTAAATAAGTGACTCGAAATCCACGAAGATTCCACTGTTTCTTTGTTTCTTTGGAATACCATCCAGGCCCGCAACTAGAGGGGCTAGAGGGGCCTGGGCCCCCTAAACTTTTCGTGCCCCCTCTAGCCCTCAGTACAAAATGCTGTTATTAATACAAAAAACACAATTTAGATATTTCTAAGGGAATTTTTAATGATTTGAACCCCCCTCCCAAAAAACTGGTGGCTGGTTTCGGACCTGATAACATTTAACATCAGCATATCAGGAATTAAGTCATTTCGCTTTTAGCCGATTTACATGTGTAACAAGGATTGCTAATGCGTGATACTTAACTGTTGTTACTTCTGGTGCATGGCGTCTTTGGTTCGATACGAGCTTACGTCAAGTGAACTTTCTGGTGGACAAACACCGTGTTGCTTGGATTTTCTCGGAGTTCTGCCGTTTCTTACCATTTTCTTCATTCCACCATTTCATTCATTTCTCATCATCACCGTCTCCTTTATGCTAACCGGCATAACCGGCGCACGTAAAACTTCAAAGATTTCATTTCAGTTTTTAACTGTTGTTGTTATGGCTCTAAACAGACTACATGATCATTCTACTTGGTATGAAAAGCATATATTCATTGTTCAATCCTATTCTTTTATAACGTCGGTGATACAAAGCAAGGGCGCCGATTTCTCTGTAAATTTGGGGGGCTCATTCAGATGCAGAAGGTATATAAGTGAGGATTTTAAGACAAATTGCATTCAATTTATGCCAAATATTGTATATTCATAAATACAATAGGGGGGCTCACATGAGCTATGAGCCCCCCTCCCTCCACGATCGGTGCCCTTGATACAAAGTATCTATGAATTATGAATCGCCTAATCATTCTACCTCCTACCGTACTGCTATTTTTAATATGTAGGCTCTTTTTCGTTATCTTTTCTAGATACACATTATTTTTGACGAAATTTGTTAAAATTCTAATTTGAGGTTAAATGTAAGTGGGGTGAGTATTCATGATACACAGTGGCGTATATACGATTTTGTTTCGGGAGGGGCTTTGCTAACTTTCGGGGGGGCTTTGCCTGGAAATGTGAAAATTCTGCAAGATATTTCATTTACTTTATTATACTAAGTAAGATTTCGGGGAGGTTAAAGCCCGGAAGCCACCCCCCTAAATACGCCACTGATGGTACAGAATTGGCAAATTCAACGAAAGATGATCTTTTGTTTGTATGTTTCTTAGCTTTTGTTCTCGCAATCGGAAAACCCATTGCTAGTTTCTGTTTAGTTTGTTTTCGTAGAGCACAGAACACATTATACCCGGAAATAAATAGTTCGATTTCCTTACTGGCTGAATGAAACATTATGCATGTGAATCAGAATACAATAAATCAGACTATAGTCAGTTTGAATATATTAGGTTAGCCTTAATTTAACCAAATTGAAAAATCTCGCCTTTTTTTTTTTTTTTTTAAATAAGTGGTGACATGAACCAATAACAAAATGTAACTATTCCTTGCTAGTAGGGTTGTCAACCGTCCGGTGTTTTACCGGACAGTTTGATTTTTAATCTCCTTGTCCAAGTGTTCGATACGACCTCTAAACCGGACATTAAATGTCCGGTAACTTTTCCTCTTATTTGTCCTATTCTCTCTTCTATTCAGATCAGTGGCGTATTTAGGGGCGGGGGCTTCCGGGCTTAAGCCCCCTCCCGAAATCTTACTCACTATATACTAGTAAAGTATATGAAATATCTTGCAGAATTTTCACATTTTCAGGCAAATTCTCCCCCACCCCGAAAGTTAGCAAAGCGCCCACCCCGAAACAAAACCGTAAATACGCCACTGATTCAGATTATTTTGAAGTGACTAAAAGAATCGTCTGTCGATGAACATGGTTAAAGCAGAGCTTATAATTCGCTTTAATACTGACCTGTCGTACGCTGAATTTGCTGAAGAGTTGAAGGCAGGAATATTTACTGAACTTATCAAAAGTGCTAAAGGTCAACAAAAGTATATTTTCAAAGAGACCCAGCTAGCACTGCTTCGTCCTCAACTACATTTTTCCAACTAAATAATGCATCCAGATCCAGCAAAAGTATGTAAGCATTATGAAACATTAAGGTTGTAGTACTTATTTTTCAAGTATAATTTTTGCATCTCATAATTATATTGCCAATTTTCTGTTGTAAATACAATATTTTATTGATGGTAGACTATAAAAATTACGTGTGCAGGATCAATCAAAACTGGAATAAGTAAGTTTAATAAATTCTTCAAAAATAACCACTTTCAAGTTGTCCACATTTGTTGACGAGCGATGACGTCACAATCTTAAGAATATACGTATTTCAGGAGGGAGTCCGGTATTTCCATTTCCAAAAATTGGCAACCTTACTTGCTAGACCAAGGATGTTATAAAATACAGGATCTGCCTTTAGAACAAAATCTTGAAGCCATACGTAAGAGTTTCGCCACCCTTACTCTGCCCATTCCGTCCAACAAGATCGCAATGTTTTGAGCCAACAATCATGACGGACACGAAAGTAGCCAATCAGGATTTAATAGGATGAAGATACAAATGGGCAGATCCTCTATTTTATAAGATCCTTGTCCTAGACACTGGAATATATGTAATTATACCAATTTAATGTTTTCTTATTGTGTAAACTATAAAATGAGAACGAAATTCGTGTCATATTATGCTTTATATGAACATTTAAATATTACTTTTCCAACATACAAAGTTCTGCAAATAACATAATCAAATACATTTTCGAAAAACAAAAATTTACGTAAACATTTTCTTCACAATTTACCATCACAAGATGTACAGTATGTATATTTTTTTAAGTAAAACAAGCTAAAACAATATTTATACTGTTATAAATGATACTTAGAAAATACATGTTTTGATTTTAAGCTTAGAATGCAGCATTGTTTTTTTATAGATTATTGTCACAATAGCATTTATTTATTCAATAGTGTTTACTTTTTTTTTTTTTTTTACATTCTCCGAAAACAAAGAAATAAGGCGGGTTTGTTATATTTAATATCTGGACACACAAAATACGTGATAATAATACTTTTTCTTTATTACGTTAAAGTTAACGAAAACATTTCAAAGGCTTTATAGTATTGATTTTAACAAGTTATCACTTCGATCTTTGATCTTTCTTAAGAGTCTTCATCCCGGAGAAATTAAAATATCGCTAATTTTACAGTAATTATGTGATATCTTCAAATAGATAAAAGATAATTGAAATATGGAACAAGAGCGCCCTAGACAATATAATTTTGCGTGAGATACCGTTATCATAAGTCATTTTAGTGGCTTTCCGTTTTCAGCTGTTTAGAAACGCGAAAATAAATGCCGATTTTTCAAAATGGCTCGAAATCGAAAGCAGATAAGTGAGTCGTGATAACGGTTCCTCATATAAAATAATATTGTCTAGGGCGCTCTTGTTCCACATTTCGATTATCTTTTATCTATTTGAAGATATCACATAACTACTGTAAAATTAGCGGTATTTTAATTTTGCCGGGATAAAGACTCTTAAAGACCTTTAAAAATTTGATCTGCATTTAAGTTTCTACTAATTTTCCTTTGAAATAAATGTATATTACGGGGGTAAGTCAAAAATTATCCGCAATGTAGCGATAACTTTTTTTACATTGTTCATGCTGCCCTTTGTCCTTGTTTATTTTATTGTTATGCTGTTGTAGTCATGTTCTGAAAGTTTGGTCTTAATTCCTCCATTTCTCTTCCTTTTGTTGTAGGTAGATCATGGCCGCTTCATTAGAAGTTTGCACCAAAGAGGAACAACGAACAGTGATCCGGTTTTCTGTGGTCGGAAGGTATATCAGGGGCCGCAAGCCATCAGAAAACTTTCGGCACAACAAGGAACAGTGTCTTGCCGCAACGGAGTGTCTACAAGTGAAGTGAAAAATTCAAAAATTGTCGTACGAGGAAGGAGCCGTAGATACTCATGAGGCTCCTTCCTAGTGCGTAACATTTGTGCGACCATTTTTGAATTTTTTTCATGGATTTCATGAATGGATCCTAAAGTCCAATGAATTAATTCATAGCGAATAATTTATGACCAACCCTCGTATTAGTGTGCGTTTAGCAAAGCTGGAATCTTAACATAACAAAATGCTACTAGATTCCAATGTTGCCAAACGAACACGAATAGCATTTATCTACAGTATTTCAAAGAAAATTTAATAGTACCAAAAAGGCAGGACAAATTCGAACATTCTTTATATATATAAACAAAGATTTCCATTCTGATTTTTGGTGTTACATTAGAATTATAGCTGCTTTTAGTTCATGTATTCGTATATACAGCTCTCTTGTTTTTTTTTTTTTTTACCAACAAAAATAGCAATTATATAATTTATTAACATTATTATACACTTGCTCAAAACAGAACATTTCTGCACCGTTAACATAGAAAAAATGTTCACAATGTATTATACATTAAGCTATCAGTTAAAATTACAATACAAACAGGACAATATTTTTATGAATATAAAATTAATACATTATTCTTTACTGTACAATTTCAGATTTATAAAATTACATTTGTAATCTTTAAAATTTGAATTAATTTTAAAGTATATTTATTTTACGAGAACTTAAGTTAAATTTTGCATCGATGTATTATATGGAATGCGTTAGCGTCTCATGCAAATAATAATATGGTACAGGATTACATTAGCTACAGTGTTAACAATGTTGGTTTTATTGGATAATATTACTGGCAGAGTTATTGTGTTAATTGACACGGAGTGTTTACCTTTTTGATTTATCAATTAAACTCAAGATTGAAAACCCAACATTACTGACTGGACTGTGAGTTTATAGTATTATAACTTTATAAAGAGAACAATGTTGTTTTGCTCTGATTTTATAAGGAAATCTTCAGCTTAAATTTATCGTTTTAAAAATATACAATATCATTATAACAATACGTTATTCTACATTTAGACCTCTGTATATTTATAGTTCTGAAACTTCTAAACTTACTTTGATTAATTTTTTTGACATCATCACTTTAGCTAAACACTTATGTAACTTCCCTGTTTCATAGATTAAGTGGATGAAAAGAATTGAATTATTTGATTTTGTCTTCAATTGGTGTCAAAATTCGATTCCAAATTCTAATCATTTGGCTGAGAATTTCTAGTAATATGAGCAAACGCTAGGTTAAACATTGACCGAAATGTTCATTATTAAGTTGTAATGAGCATATTAATGAAATTTTGTTGGTATAGTAATCCCGCTCAAGAGATCCGCGGTTTCTTTCAAAAAGAATGAAGCCAGTGTCTCAAATTCTACCTACAATGTTGTTTTGGATTCTTGAAAAATTAACTTATTTCTTTTTGACTTTTACAAGAAAATAAACTTCAGCTTACAACGATATAAAGGGTGTTACATGAATGTGTCACTATATTTTGAGAACAGATACCTTACATCAAAATAAGAAAGAAAGTTTATATGGACCAATGCTCAAAAGTGGATACTTTCGGAGTTATCAGGTGTCGAAAACGTGAAACAAGTGAGCTTTTAAAGTTCATAGCTCCACTACAATCGGACCTATCGTAGTTGAGTCAAGATATCACTGAGGACCATTTTTGGTACAAGTATCCAGTACATCCTGTGGTATTTTTCAAGTGATTTTGGGAGGTCTGCGGTTACCCAGGGCCACTCCAGAGGGGCTCAAATTTCGCAAAAGGGATTTTTTTCAGAAAATTTCTCATTTTCCTCCAAATTTTCCCTCTCCTGGTATATGGCATGGGCATGCAAGTGGTACTATTTGAAAGCCTGCTCTATTCTGAAGAGAATGAGATATGATACATGATCCTAGGATAAATAGTGACGATGCAATAGCTGCTTGACTGGAAGTCTAAAAAATACCCCAAAAATCCTGGATCCCGAAAGGGTTAAGAATGTTCCAGTTCTTCCATACCAGTTTTAGAGAGTGATAAAGTATTCCCAAACAGCCTCTCTAAAAATTATTGTGCAAATACCGGAGGTTCTGAAAGATGGATATTTAGATAGTTCACATACTAGTTCCTCAGTGATGTCTTGACCTGACTATGATCGGTCCTATAGTAGTGGAACCATGGATCTTCACAGTTCATTTCTTCACGTTTTCGGCACCCTATAACTACAAAACTATCCACTTCCGACCACAAGTCCATATTAACTTTTTTTCTTATTTCGATTTGAGGAATCTGTTGCCAAAACATTGTGACGAATTTTTGTAACACCCTGTATACATATATATAATTCATGTAATTCAATGCATTATCTTCACATTCGTACGGGACTATTACCTTAATTTACAATAGTTAGATAGATGCTTGTAAACTTTCTTTTGAACGGAGTATCACTGTCACATTTATATTTATACAGGCCTATAGGTTGTTGTGAAGTCCAACGTGTCACAATGATTAATAATTATTTATTAACAAAAACACTGCTATAATAATGTTACAAAAAATAATTTCTTGTTATTATTGTTTAGTGCAAAATTTATAGTACTTTCTGTCAGTTACAGTATACATATGTTATCGTTATAAACTGTTACTGGCAAGTGGAGTAAGTAGCAATAGGCCCCACCACGATTTATCAAAACTTTTCAACCGGAGACTTTAAGAGCGCGACTATTATAACAAGATAGATCAAAATAGTTATAAAACCAAGTATAGATAATGCTTATGTACCGTCACTCGACTGCAATTGGTAAAATTTTGCCAAATAATTTGGTTCTATGCATTTACAGTCATTTATTTTTCTTAACGTTATATATTTGATTAGTCCTACAGAAAAAATATCCAATAACTCAACAACACTCTGCTTTTAGTATAATTTCCTAAAATCTGGGTTTTAACATATTGTTATAAAAAAGAAAGCATTACAACGAATTCATTTATGTTTATCATTGAAAATAAGTACTGACTTGTCACATCATAAAGAAACGAAAACAAATAATACTCTTGAATTTGTCACATCATAAGAAAAGCAAAATATAATGCTCTTGTATTTGTCACCTTACAAAAAATCCAAAAGTAATACTTTTGAATTTGTGACATCATAACGAAAGCCAAAAGCAATACTCTTATATTTGTCACATCATAAAAACAGCAATATGTTTGTATATGTCACAGCATAAGAAAAGCCAAAAATAATACTCTTTGTTTGTCACGTCATAAAAAGAGCAAAATGTAACACTCTTGTATTTGTCACGTCATAAGAAAAGCCAAAAATAATACTCTTGTATTTGTTATACCACTAAAGAAAAACCAATAGTTTTAATTTCACAAGCCTATGGCATTGCATTCAGTAACATAATATTTTGTAACACTAGATAGCCTATAGATCTACATGCAGATGGTTTAAATGTTGTAATCTAGCACATATATTTATTAGCATATATGCACAACAACGAGATCCACTTGTCAGGTCTATTGAATAACAATTCAAGACACATCACAGAACATACTATAATAGTTATAATAACACTTAAAAACAACAATATTTATAAATTGTTCGTTGTTTGTCCTGTTTGACAGGAACAAGAAAAATCATAGCACCTTCTTTTTTTAAAAAAAAACTAACAATGGTCCTCAAACTTGCATATTCACAGTCTCCGCTTATTCTGTTTGGAAAACTATACACAAGAGTATATCCATGTGTGAGAGTATAAGTGTTGAAACGGTAAACACAAATGAAAAGTTCTGTCCATTCACCTTGAGCGTTTAAGCCACATACTTTAATGTTTATTTATAGGTATTAAGTTGTAATCAATAACATACTGTAGATTCGGGGGAATATAATAACATTGAGACAAAAGTCATATAATTATTAAGATATTGTATATGCTTTATACATAAGTAAAAGTTTTTTTTATGTGTCGCCATTAGAAGAATTCTGAAAACATACAATAACCGGGAAGAAGGAGGGATGATGAATATATGTATATATATATATATATATATATAGTATTTCAGCATTGCTTTTCTTTTCAGTAATATCAACCATTCGCGCGTCTCGATGAATTTGTCCAAATTTTGCCCAATATTCATCTTTCTTAAATACTTTTGTTACTTCCGAACTACGCTATTATAACGCCTCTTGCATTACTATCTCTTACACTTTTATGATTCTACAACGTCGTGCTTCATGCTGACTATTGATGCTCGCTCCTTTGCAACTTTCCACCTCCCTGCTGGCTTGCTGCATTTCTATCATTTAGAGATTCATTTCCTGTTTTTTTTTTTTTTTCGTTCTTTATGAATTGAATATTTCTTCTTTAGCTGCGGATGGGGCTTCCCCAAAATGTTAATCCTCCTTCAACATTCTTTGAGTGTAAATTTGTCGAAAAGTCTTCAAGCCACTGTGCAAGAGTTTCTTTTAAGCATGTGCTTACTTCTGGCGCCACCTGCTGTAGAATAATTAGGTAGAGACTGTCTCCTTCGCTTAACAGCCGGACTCAAATTGTAACTCACTTTAGCCTGGGACAACAATTCTTTGAATACACCAATAATATTAATATTTTCTTTAGCTGAACATTCCACATATCCATTTTCCCAGTCGAATAGGGCCACGGTTTCTGCAAGTTCTCGAGGGACTGCACGTTTTTCCGGTGGTAAATCAGATTTATTGCCGACAATTACGATAGGGATTTGTGGGTACCGGGAGTCGATGATGAGATCCCTTAGCCTTCTCACTTCTTCCCAAGATTCCGCGTTATCCACAGAGTACACAAGAATGAAAGCGTCTGCAGAGGATATATTCAGAGCTCGCATTGCTGGAAACTGATACGCACCGGACGTATCCAGAATATCGAGAATAAGTGTGGCTCCATCTACGTCGTACTCGCCTCTGTGCATTTCTTCAATGGTTTCTTTGTAGATCGGAAGGAATTTGTCGTACAGAAACTGAGAAATAATGGCGGATTTTCCAACTCTTGCAGCACCCATTACGACCACTCGATACTTTTCTTTGTGTGTGTCGCTCTCGGAGCTTAAGGAAGGAAGACGCATTCGTTCTCCTGAACCTGGCATCGCTGCAAGTACAGTTGACAGACGATGGAGCAACAGACAGGAGTCCAAGTGGATGTATTGGAAAGAGAGCAGTTGAAGCCCCCCTTTTTATGGTAAAATCTAGAAGCTTCCTGCTGGATATGTTGTTCTGAAACGATATAAAGAAAAATTGTGTTTTAATATATTAAAAGAAGAAACTGGATGTTGCTTAAATATAATGTATAGTATAGTTTGACTCTTTTGAAGCATATCTCAAATAATCATGGATAACTCGTGAAATAATGCAAATATCAGAACTAAATAGAGTGGTTAATTATTCAGACACAACATATTGATAACTGTGGTTACTCTATTTACCAGGGAAAGAGAGAAGATGGCTCAGTAGTAGGTCCTTGGTGCAAGGGTCCCTTGTTCGATCACAAGTCATATAAGTTTATGGTGAACTTGATATCCGTGAGTTTTCTCGGGTTCTGTGTTTCCTTCCACATTTTCATTCCATACATTCTTTCACAATCATTCATTTTAATTCTAGTCTCTCCCTCCTCTAGGCTATAGAACATAAGAAAACTTAAAGGTTTCATTTCATTTCTAAGTTAGTATATAAGTGAGTAAAATAAAAGATTCAAGGCTTGTCTTTAACAAACAAACAGAAAACTAATAATCTAATAAAATAATTATACTAATAAATAGGTTATTGTTTTCCTTTGTCGATGACTGTACAGTTAAATTAATTGGTTATTTCCCCCCTCTAATCCTTCCGTTTAAATCTTGTTTTCAAAAATCTTCCCGCGAAATATTGACATAACAAAACCTTTCTAATAACCTGTAAAACGTATATAAGTATGTTTTCTCTTCCATCTTAAAATTTGCTGCCATGACATTTTCAGAAGGAGATGAACAAATTGTATAAGTCCAGTTTCAAAATAAAGAAGAAGAAGAAGAAGAAGAAGAGAAGAGACCTAACAAATAAAAAAAAGTATATTATTGATTTAACACAACGGACAGAGAATGGAAGTGAAGCGGCTATTGTCACAGACCATTAAGCAATCATGGATGAAGTATTGTGTATCAGAGACGCCAATCATTACACGACAGTGAGTTTGTTGTGTGTCGTTCATTCAGTTCTAGGAAACTGCTTGGCTAAAGTTAATCATTCCAGGAAAGTAACGAAGGAAAAGAAAATTCGTTTCAATCTCTCAAAAAGACTCCCAAGAATTTTCTTCTATATATTCTGAATCTCATTCGTTACTATCTCGTGTCCCCTTTTCTCCTACACACATCAATTTCGTTTTCTATCGTTATAGAGATATGACGTTAACGTATGACCTTCTACCTTTTCCTGCTTTTTTTTAAGTTCATCTATTCTCCTTACAGTATACATTTCACGTGGATTTTGTTACAAGCGCACGTGGCAACATGTCAGATTTTTTTTTTTTTCACGTTCCTTTTCTTTTCCAGGAATGCAAGTTAACCAATAGTCCTTTTCCTCCCCTGAGATATTTTCAATCTATGTACGAGTACGGAATCAAAAAAAAAAAAAAAGTTTACGTACTCTTTTTGTTTGTTTGTTTGTTTGTTTCTTCTATGGTTCTACGATTCCATGCGTTTTCAATCGTCAATAGTAGATAATAGGCATTCTTAGAAATTAAAACAAAACTTAAGATGAAACATAGTTCGATCAGTTTTAAAGGAATTTCGTTTACAAACCAAAATTTCTTTATATATTCACCCTGTCTGTCCATCCAACCGTCCGGGAAACAAAAAAATGTCTGTCTCTGTGTTTGTCTGTCAGGGAGACAAAAAAGTCTTTCCGTGTATCCGGCCGTCCAGGAGACAAAAAATGTTTCTTTTTTGTATTCGGTCGTCTGGGAAAAAAATATCTCTTCATATATCTGCTGTTCGGGCGATAAAAATATATCTCCGTGTATCCAGACGCCCAGGATACAAAAAAAAAAGTTTCTCCATGTATTAGGTCGTCCGGGAGACAAAAAATGTCTCTCCGTGCATTTGGCCGTCCGGTAGACAAAAATTGTCTCTTCGTATATCCGGTCGTCCGGGAGATAGAAAATGTCTCTTCGTGTATCGGGTTGTTCGGGAGACAAAAAATATTTCTCTGTGTATCCGTCCGTACGGGAGGAAAAAAAATTTCAAGAACTACTTGACGAATCACCCATTAATCGTTTATGGTGGTGATTCATACAGTTGATCTGAAAATATGCCCCCATCCCATATATTATGTTGGTTGATTACATTCGCTGGAAATACCCCATCCCGGAAATTGTATTATTCAAAATGTGAGTGAGGAAGAAGTCTATAGCTTTTAAAAATGAAAATGAATGAAATCTTTGAGTTTTACGTCCCTCGGTTATGCCGGTTAGGCTAAAGGAGACGGTGATTATGAGAAATAAATGAAATGGTGGAATGAAGAAAGTGGGAGAAACAGGAGAACGCCGAGAAAACCCACGAGCACGGTGTTTGTCCACCACAAAGTTCACACGGCGCGAGTGGGATCGAACCAGGAACCCCAAGCACCGGAGGTGAACGTTCTAACACTGAGCCACTGCGCCCCCTCTATAGCTTTTAAATTAACCAGATTTTTATTTTTTATTTTCAGTTTTTCAGTTTTAATTTTCACATTGCCTCTGAATATTTAACAAAACCCAGGTTTGAAACCATCTGTACGAAAAATATCAAATTATTTTTTTTTTTTACAATATTTCGAAATCTCTCCAAACGAAAACTTGACTATGGGTTTAAGAATAGATAAAAGTTATACTGCGTAACTAGGGATCAAAAACGTGATGGTTTGAAAAAAAATGGAATTGTTGCGTCCCGTCTGAATTTTTATTGGAACACCGGACGGGTTTTTAAAAATAGGAGGACAATCCCGTTCCTTAATACTGTCAAAATTAATGTTTTCTTGACATCCTTACACTCTTCTTAGTATATAATGAGGTAGCGTAAATTATATTAGCATAAGTGTACATAATGTTGGAATATTATGATAATAAAGTAATATTATCGCAAAAACTCGTCTCTTAATACCTTTCATCTTGTATTCAATCAGCGAATTTACATTTTTACTAGAGTATATTGTATCTGTAAAAGAACTTATTTTTGTGAACCACCGAAGAGTTTTGGGGGCAAAGCAAGTGAAGAGAAAAAAGAAATGAAATCTTTAAGAGGGAGAAGGAGTGCGCCACAGCGGCCGGAATATTGGTGTTCAATTTAACATGGGATCTCAACCATTTTTTAGGCAAATCACGGTTTCATTTCGTTCTTTCGCGAAAATGTCTCAGTAGCGCACTAAATATGATGCATCTCATTTTAAAGGTGCAATTTGAACGCTGTGCGTGATAGTTTCTTCTTATAAATACAGATAATTATAATCCAAATTCCCATAAGAAAATGATCAAAATCAGGCGGAAAAGTCTTCTGTTTTTTTACAGTAAGGAAAAGAGCTAAAAACTCCGGACTTTTTTGAGAATGGAGTACAATCTTTGTATTTGTGCGCTACTGTACTATTTTTTCGCTGTTTCCAAAGACATCCATTTCACAATCGATGAGAAATTATATCCTTCATAATTGAATCTACAGAAATCAGAAATCAGATTTTTTCGTGTTCACGTACTTGGCCGTATAACTGCTAGATGGCACTATAGTCATTCCTCATCCCACTTTCCTTCTCAGCGGGAGCCAGTCCTTTTGAAAATCTACTTTGAACTTCTTAACAGGGGCGGGAGGAAGGAAATCATTGTGAAGAACGGGGAACTTCAAACACGAGGAATGGCAAAATTTATGACCTCTTTTGTTGATGGTTTCTGTTTCAGCAGTACAGTGTATTTGTAGATGGTTTCTATGAGAAGAAGTAATTTGTGTTGGTAGCGATAAAGTCAACCTTTCGACAGAGATTTGTGAAGGAGAAGCCGAACCAAAGTCTTCGTTTATCTATTCCAAGAAAGAAATGAAAACTTCCTACAGGACTGAGAATATACATACAAGAGAAAAAATAAAATACGGTACATTATTATAATCTTATTATAATAATCGAGTAGATTAATCCCCGAAATATTCTTTGTTTACCTGTCAAAAAATCAAGAATAATATAAAGCTCTTTCATCAGCTTCCATCGTACAACATACTAAACACAAACATTATATATATTATATATATCTAGTGGCGGATCCAGGATATGATCAAGGGAGGAGCTAAACCATAGTTTGTCTCTTTATCCCGAGTAAACAGGATTGAAGCCCATTTTATCCAGTGTATACCTGAACGTCAAGGAAGGGGGGGGGGCTATAGCCTCTATAGCCACCTTTGGATCCGCGCCTGTATGTGTATACTGTTTACAGTGCCGGATTTACGTATAAGCTAAACAAGCTATAGCTTAGGGCCCTGCTCTCTTGGGGCCCAAAAATCTAAAGAAAAACTGGATATACATTTCTAAAATATAAGAAAATTAAAAAATAAAATAAAATGTATATATACGTAGCAACAATGCTTCCTGCTGTGTAGCCTACGTTCATGTAATTAATGGGGCTCCTTCTGCTAGTCTGCTTCCTAAATTATCTCTAGTTTGTTCATTTCTGTATGTAGGGTGCCTATGTTCATCTGGACACATAAAGGACCCCATTACCTTAAACAGCTTGGGGCCCCACGAAACCTAAATCCGACTCTGACTATCTATTTATGCATGTTTGCTCCCTCTCTTTTCGAAGCACTGTTTCTTTGATATTGCTTCAGATTCCGGCAGGTTTTACCAAGGAGGGAAGAGTCCTTACTCATTCCAGGCATTCAAACTAGGGACTGGACTACTTGCTTCCAACATTCTGTCCCCCATGTATCCCGGTCTGAATCAATTGCCTAAAGCCCATAAAACATTCAAATTCAAATGTAAATGTTGTTCATCAGTGTCGACACCGAAATATTTCTCAATCAATGGTAGGGGTGTTTGGTATCCTCAATCTGTCTCCCTCTTATTAGCGGAGAAATCCTCTATATTTGGTAGTATTTTTTTTTTAAGTGCTGTTTAATGTATCGCATAGGAAACTAAATTTTTATATATCCTAGTAGTATAGAAACGCACCATACGGTACCTTACAAAATAAACATCCTATGCCAAGGATGCAAACATTAACAATAATAATAGAAAAACATACTAATAAACATTTTAAAGACATTCTTTCATTAATCAAGTCGCACTTAAAAGTAGAAAACAATTTTGGTTATGCATGACTTAAAAAAAAAAATGGGATGCGCTCTAATATAGGCTTACATACAGTTACTTTATAAATTCTTAAAATGACGCGCCCCATTCTTTTTATTTAGGCTTGCATAAATAAGATTATTTTTAACTTTTTAGTGCGAATTGATTAACAAAAGAATGTCTTTAAAAGGTGTTTTATCATTTTTTTTATTCGTTGGACACATTTTCCAAATCCTAAAGTGATATGCAACCAGGGAAATAAGGGCTGGTTAAAGGCTAGTATTTATTTTAGGATAAAATAGTTGAAAATAAAAACATATTAAAATTTGCTTTTAAAATAAATAGATATATTGCAAAGTATGAAAGTAAAAATGAAATATTGTATTGTCGCCGGACTTACGTTGCTCTGTGACAGTCCTTAATTCTATGACGTCAGGAAATAAGTTCAATGTATACGAACACTTATTCAATGTGTGAAACAAACACCTGTTACGTCCTTGTACACTCATCTCCAAAATGATTGTCGCATATCTATAACTGTCTTCTTGTAAAAATATCATGTAATAATGATTTTGCAGGAGACTTTTAATACTGATACTATGTGTACAATCGGGAAATATATGTGGTAAATTTCATAGGAAAATACAGTAATTATAAATACGAAGATTAGAATGAGTAAAATAAAATGTTGCTAAATGGACACGAAAGTTTTGTTTTCGTTTTATTGTTCTTATTTACTCCTCTTTTGACATGAAACTTGCATACATGTCTCTGCCGATTGTACACGTACTAACATTATAAGAAATACCGGGTGAATTCGTTATCAAATTATATTCCTACAACAACATATTTATAGACATGCGACAATAATTTTGGACATGAGTGTACCTTCCTGAAGAAGGTGACACATCTTTTAATTCTATTGTTAATGAAGTGGTCTATTTCCCCAAATAAAAACCAATACCAAGCAGAGCATATGCTCCCTCCTGTCCCTCTAAGCCGGTACCCAAGGCTAAATGTAACATTGCGCCCCTTTCCTGTTGTAATAGGAAAAATTCAGGATGGTCAGCTACTGGTATCGATCCCAGGACCATTCGAATGTGAAGGCGATACAGAGGGTAAATCTGGTGATCATATTTTGAAAAGAAAATAAAGAAATGGATTCCACTAAAAAAGAGTCACATTGCCAATACATTTCAGATCTTTGTCTGGGTTTTCTGCCTTTCAATTCCAAGTTTTTTTTTTTTTTAACCACGAAGGCCCAAAATAAATTAGAATATCGACTCTCCCGTTTTTTTTTTTGTTTTTTTTTTTTTATTTTAATATTTGCATGGTTCTTCATTTTATATCAGACTCTTCCTGCACTATTCCCGCGTTATTTACCATAGGTAGAATCCTTTGATAAAGAGACAGGCGACAAGTGCTTTAGTTCTCTATGGTATGTTTGTGACCGTTGTAGATATTTGAGTGGCTGACGGCTGATATCATGTTGGTCCCTCTTACAATATCTCTGTATTTATTTTTTCTTCAGTTCTGTTTCTCTTTAAGCCAAAAGAAAGGAATTTCACTCCTCTGTCCCATTTACATCCGTAACCACCCCCCTCCTACGCTGTCCAACTTTGACCACATGCAGGGGAAAACGAAGGAAAAGGAGGGGTGCCATTTGCTTTGACGGCATTTCAGCAACAACCCCATCTGTTGCCAAAATAAGGAAACACTTTGCACTGCGATATCTTCGATTTGTCAAGGTCACTTGACTCCTTCCGACTCTTAAGTTTTACTTCCCACGGGGATGCCAGTTGGGCTAAAGGAGACGGTGATGATAGGAAATGAATGAAATAGTGGAATGAAGAAAGTGGGACGAAACGGGAGAACCCCAAGGAATACCAACGCACACGATGTTTGTCCACCACAAAGTTCACTT
Organism: Thermobia domestica; assembly: GCF_964235325.1. NCBI lineage: Eukaryota > Metazoa > Arthropoda > Insecta > Zygentoma > Lepismatidae > Thermobia > Thermobia domestica. The sequence continues at coordinate 21,008,240 of NC_137456.1, read as the reverse complement.
GGCAGGTGCAGTGTTCGAACCCGGGACCCCATGCAGCAGAGGTGAACGCTCTACCACTGAACCACCACGTCCCCAGCAAGTGAAGAGAGGGGGCAGCTCAGAGGATTGGGGAGTCAACGGTGCAGGGGTGGGCGCTATTTCCATTTACTAGTATTTCCAGTACACAATAAAACCCATCTCAAAGTTTGGAGCTCTTAAAAGTAGCTCTAAGTAGCAGTATTATAACCTGCTGCCCCCCCCCCCCGAAGAGTCTGTCCTGGATCCGCCCCTGAGTACACTTACTTATGGTATGCTTCTATGTGCTATATCTATATGTGTCTTACTGTAAGATAGTACAAATTTACTTGTTGGCTTAGACCCTTATCTTTCTTGTAAACAGTTTTAATTTAACCTATTAAATTTTGTTAATCGGCCTGAATATTCTCAATCTGTACCTTTAGTGATATCCTTTAAAGCGCTCTTCAAGCACTAAAGATATTAAAAAAGTTGAATGAATGTAGCATATTTTCTTTTTCGCTTCGTCCCACACGAAGAAAGAGTTTAAAAGCTGTAATCCAAACAAGCAGGGTCTTATACAAGCTTTTTATCAGCATTGTTCATAATCTGCCAACAGGTGGTTCTGTGACACTATTACCAAACAGCTGTGGCAAAGCAATATATTATTGAGCACGTCACTTGAGGAACAAAGCAATTTTATTGACATTTAAAAGAAGAAAAGTGTTGGCTTTAGGGGGAAAAAAAGAAAGAAAAACCCTTATTATTATGATGTATGAAATGCCTTAACGTAAGTGCTTCGTAGACGAGTTAACACAGCTGACAATATTGTTTGAATATTCAGGTCAAACTCAAGGTCATTCCTTTTGTGAATCTTAAAAAGGCACACCCTTCTAGTAGAACGCAATGAAATATACAGGGTGTTTCAAAACAACACCAACCACGTTTGGGAGGTTATTCCTGACACCAAGATAAGACAAAAGAATATAGACCAACCTGGGTGCACAAATGCGTCATTTCGGTATTATAGGCTGCCAAAAACATGAAAAAAATTAACTTTAAAGGTCCTAACCTAACCTTGACCACTTTATTACAAAAAAAAAAAAGCACAGGAATGAAAATAAATGGAGAAAACTTAAGCAGCCCGAGAAATTTATATTTATGAAGTTCTTCATTGTAAATTTACAAGGCCTGGGTCTACGTTTCATTTCATGCAGATAGTAGCGTACGTAGGAATTTGTTCCGGGGGGTCCTAACTCAATATGAGGGTACTTTATATTAAAATTCCTAAACTTGCCCTTAAAATTATGCTAAATTTACACAAAAAATGAAATTTCGGGCGGTCTGGACCCCCAGGGCCCACCCCCTGCGTACGTCCCTTCATACAGAGGTAGGCATTCTTTCACTGAGTCACCATCCTTTCTGCTGTTCACATACCCATGGACGCTCATTTTTCCCAAAGGCTTGGACATAACCCTCTTTAAAATGTACCATTCTTCTCCAAAATTAACAATTCTCCCACCAAATTAATTTTTCTCACCTCAAATTTAATATTATCCATACATTTACTTTATTTCCTCAGCTTTACCTTTCTTCCCCTCAAGTTTACGATTCTCCTCTCCAAATTTATCATTCTTCCCCCTAAATTTACTTTATCCCCTCAAATTTATGGTCCTTCTCCAAAATACGTCATTCTTCCTCCTAAATTTAATTTATCCCCTCATATTTACGATTCTTCCCTCGAAATTTATCATTCTTCCCCCTAAATTTACGTTATCCCCTCAAATTTATGATTCTCCCCAAAATACGTCATTCTTCCTCTTTAATTTATCCCCTCATATTTACAATTCTTCCCTCGAAATTTATCATTCTTCCTCCTAAATTTAATTTGTCCCCTCAAATTTATGATTCTTCCCCAAAATACGTCATTATTCCCCTTAAATGTAATTTATCCCCTCATATTTACAATTCTTCCCTCGAAATTTATCATTCTTCCTCCTAAATTTAATTTGTCCCCTCAAATTTATGATTCTCCCCAAAATACGTCATTCTTCCTCTTTAATTTATCCCCTCATATTTACAATTCTTCCCTCGAAATTTATCATTCTTCCTCCTAAATTTAATTTGTCCCCTCAAATTTATGATTCTTCCCCAAAATACGTCATTATTCCCCTTAAATGTAATTTATCCCCTCATATTTACAATTCTTCCCTCGAAATTTATCATTCTTCCTCCTAAATTTACTTTATCCCCTCAAATTTATGGTCCTTCTCCAAAATACGTCATTCTTCCTCCTAAATTTAATTTATCCCCTCATATTTACGATTCTTCCCTCGAAATTTATCATTATTCCTCCTAAATTTACTTTATCCCCTCAAATTTATGGTCCTTCTCCAAAATACGTCATTCTTCCTCCTAAATTTAATTTATCCCCTCATATTTACGATTCTTCCCTCGAAATTTATCATTCTTCCCCCTAAATTTACTTTATCCCCTCAAATTTATGATTCTCCCCAAAATACGTCATTCTTCCTCTTTAATTTATCCCCTCATATTTACAATTCTTCCCTCGAAATTTATCATTCTTCCTCCTAAATTTAATTTGTCCCCTCAAATTTATGATTCTTCCCCAAAATACGTCATTCTTCCCCTTAAATTTAATTTATCCCCTCATATTTACGATTCTTCCCTCGAAATTTATCATTATTCCTCCTAAATTTAATTTATCCCCTCAAATTTTGCAAATTTCCGGTTTGATTGTATTTTTTTAATGAAACATTATGTCCATCTAGAAGTTTTCATTGACGCAACTTCTGATTAAAACCTGGCTCTAGGCACTCCTGCATAAACCCTGTTGAATTTAATTCTTAAAACTGGAAATGTGATCCCCACCAACGCTCTACATACTAAACTCGTTGTGGGAAGCACAAAGAGAGAAGAGCAGGAATTGCCAATCAACAACACTTTAAAATTCTCTTTGTGGATACCAAGATACCCTTTGAAGCCGCCACCGTGTGAAGGCGACACTTGAGAGAGAGAGAGAGAGAGACTTCCCACAGAGCAAAAATTGATGAAAATTGAGTTACCTGTTAACAGGAAACTTAATGCGTGAGGGCGGGAAATAACCAACAGGGAATCTTTCCCAGCTGGAAGAAATGATTTGGTAACGTAATTAAGTAGACACGTAAGAGACACATTTGAGTGATAGAAGATATTTTGGTTCTTAGAGTTCACGGGGGAAAGTGACAAAAGCATTGAAAGCCCAAATGATTGACTGCTTACCTATCACCACGCGTTCTCAACCTGGTGTTCGTAAGCACTTGGTTTTAAAACATGGTGTGAGCGTGATGTCGAGATGACTTGAACGTGAGGTTGAGTGAGTATGATGTCGAGATGATGTTATGAGCGTGATGTCGAAAAGAGGTTGTGAGCATCAAGTCGAGTGAGCGTGATGTCAAGATGATTATATGAGTTCGAGTGAAAGTGATGTCGAAAAGATGTTGTAAGCGTGAGGTCGAGATGATGTGCTGATAGTGAGGTTGAGTGAGTATGATGTCGAAGGGATGTTGTAAGTGTGAGGTCGAGTGAGTGTGATGTCGAAAGGATGTTATGAGCATGAGTTCGAGCGAGCGTGATATCGAAATGATGTTTGCGTGAGTTCGAGTGAGCGTGATGTCGAAAGAATGTTCTGAGTGAGAGGTCGAGTAAGCGTGAGGTCAAAAAGATGTCGTGAGCGTGAGTTTGAGTGAGGTTAGTCCAAAGTAAGGGAACAGCTGAACTAACTTTGAGGGGGAGATAAGACAAACAAAACAGAAGTATATCTTCTCAGTCTCGGTACAGTCTTGTCCAATAAAACTAGATTATCTGCCTCTCTTCAAATGACATATTCTCACGACTGTATTAGGGGTACTTTGGTTTTTAATTAAGATTTTAAACAGTGGCGGTTCTAGAAGGTAAAACCTGGGGGCAGCCAGACCCTAAGAAACTGTGATATGTATATTATGAGTTTACCATACACTTTCAGAAATATATAAATAATAGCTTAAATTATTTTTGTCACTCAAAAACTGGGGGGCTTAGGAACCCTGGCCCTGGGTTAGATCCGCCACTGCGAAATATGATTCATATTTTTTTTTTCATTTATTTTCTATTATGAATAAGAGTACAGGACTTTTAAAGATAGAGGAGTGGCCAATTTTGATTTACAAGTACTTGTACCCGGAATAGCTCTGTGGAACAATCTTTTCCTTTATCTCCGCATATATATATCTCGTACGCTCGCTTCCCGAGATTCTATGAAGTTGCGTGCCGCAGAACTGAGCAGAATTCCCGAAGTCTTTCCTTCGTGGCTGTGTAGGGGATCTTCGCTGGTAACGTTGTTATGGTAACGGAGAGAAACGGGCCAGCAAGGAATGCATTGCGTATTTACTTATCCGATTTATTTCCTTTTTTCTTCTCTCTCTCTCTCTCTGTCTCTCTCTCTCTCTCTCTCTTTCCTTTGAACACACCCCTTTCCGCCACTGCATGATGGGACGGACTCACTGACAGCTCAATCTTCCAAATCCCAGGGCGAGTTTCGTCTCGTCTGGATCCTCAATAGTACCAACCTTATTACAAATGCTCTACAAAAAGCATAGATTATATTTGCGTTTTAATTTATGAAATCGCTGATAGGATGATCACTACATAACTACACTATAAAGAATCCAGTCATCCAGATTTTTGTTTTCAGTAGTTAACAAGCTGTAATAAGAGCTAGTAATAGGAAGCCAATATTTGCTCAGAAATAAAAATGTTCTGTACTTTCATAGATAACCGGCAGTGGCGGCGAATGGACGTTAAAAGTGGGGGGTGGGCAAGACATGATCCGCATATTTGTATATCAATGTCAATTTTCCTGGTTGTTTCTAACACTTTGTTTAACCAAGGGTTGTATAACTAATAGGATACTATATTTTTCAGTCGTATTTCATATTTTATTAAGTAACTTGACAAGAGCAATGCACGTAGGTACTAGCCCTATGTACTCTTAAACAACGAAAGTGTAAGAAGAGATTTGATTACTTGCTCATGAACATCTTAAACTTCTGTGTTGAAAATTGTGTGATCAGATTATTTAATAACAAATTTGCAAAACAAATAAATAGAAAGGATAATATTACAGAAATCATAGTAATGAATAATGAGGCTTGTTGTGTAGAAGTTACATTGAAACTGGGGATTAATGAATAACTTATAATTTTAATTCCACACATGCCATTAAATGTATGTTATTAATCTTAGAAAATGAAAGACATTGAAACTGGGGATTAATGAATAACTTATAATTTTAATTCCACACATGCCATTAAATGTATGTTATTAATCTTAGAAAATGAAAGACAGTAAATACATATGTTACGACATTTAAAGAAATACGCAACTGCAATATTAATTGCTTTGAGCTATTACAACTGAAACGCAATCTCTGTAGCTTTCTTAACTCCACGAGGAGACAAATAACCAATACGTACTCACGCAACGGCAAATATTATATGGTATTATTTTTTTTTCTATGAACCAGTAATACATACAAAAACTTTACATTTCCAAATGAAACTATATACATTAAGGGGTCACTTCAAAAAGTGGGAGCAACTACCCCCTCTTTCCCCCATAATCACCGCCCCTGATCCCGGTACCTCAAGCAAATTATCTCACTATTTATGATATACTCAATTTATAGGAACTTTCTCAATTTATAATAGACAAATACATAGATTTGATATGATTGTTATATTCAGTATCGACACTGCTGGGAATGTTTTTAACGGAATAATTAACAATGAACAGCAGCAACAACAACAACAACAATGGAAAGTTGTTCAGAAACTATACAGAGTGCCCGAGAAGTCCCGAACAATTTCTGAGAAGGAACACTTGAATTCAAATGAAGTGTTTATAATATCAAAGAAGACACCGTAAATTGACGAAATCTCTTCAGTTCAAATTGACCACTCTCCATATTCAAGCAGAGTTGCCATCTCTTTGCGATACATACGTGCACATATGCTGCAACATTGCTAGAGTAATTATACTCTTTAATGCCAAAATGAGTTCACGCAAGTGCACTAAATCCCTAGTGTTTACCTTCTATGCCTGACGATTAGAGATTTGGCGCACTTTCGTGGACGCAATTCGTCATCGGTGCCTACAATTATCTCAGCAATGTTGCAGTGTACGTTCAGGTGTACCACGGAGAGATGGCAACCCTGCTTGGATATGGAGGGTGGTCATGTCGTCGGACTGCATTGATTTCGTTGACTCAAACATTTCATTTGAACTCAAGTGCTCCTTCCCAGAAATAGTTAGGAACTTTTCGGGCATCTGCATATAAAATGTAACGTATATAGGTGAGATAACACCATCTAAAGTGTAACGTATATTGGAACCACCATTTAAAATGTAATGATTAATTTATATTATACATATATTTTACGTTACATTCCAGCCGTTCACAGTCCGTGTAATTTTTAAAATATGTCAATACGATCAAATCACATAAAATCGGGCATGACAACTTATATCACTATTACCTTTATTCTCCCAAACTCCATTAATTATATTTTTCTTTTTCGGTTGTCATAGCAACGTTTTAAACAAGCACGTTTTAAACGCAGTGGTAGAGCGTTCACCTCTGGTGCATGGGGTCCCGGGTTCAAACCCTGTTCCCGCCAAGTGAACTTTGTGGTGGACAAACACCATGTGCGCGGGTTTTCTCGGGGTTCTCCCGTTTCCTCCCACTTTCTTCATTCCATCATTTCACTCATTTCTCATTTTCATCGCCTCCTTTAGCCTAGCCGGCATAACCGTGGGACGTAAAACTCAAAAGTTTCATTTATTTTTTTCACCTTTCTTTATTTGAATGCCTTTGTTAGTTTGTGAGTTGGCCACATTGTCGCACGCACCTGAAAAATTGTTGTCGTCTCTAGTACTCTTAAGGGAATTTCGTTTAATCAATCACAGAAAGAGCGTTAACCTATAGGAAAACAATTGACCTTAAGAGAACCCTTTAACTCTTTTTTTTTTTTTTAATATTTGTTTGTTTCTCTTGTCGAACAATCAATTTGTGTTCAGCAATGCATTTTTGTTTTGGGTCAAAAGCACCCGGGAAGAAACAATTCAAGAACATAAGTTTATGTGATTATATTTTTCAACGTTTACTTCGACTTTCTAGTTTTGTTCATTTGGAGTTTCACGTCTATTTCAGACTGACGTTACATGAGACGTGGACCTGTTAAAAATGTGGAATCCGAACCACATGAGCAGCTCTTACAGGAACTCGAACCCATAACGTTCTCCCACACAGAAAACGCTTATCCTAATCATATAACAACAAAGAAACTCCTGTTTGCAATTTCAGTTCATTTATTTAGTTTTTCTGTTGTAACACTATTGTTTCAATGCTCTAAATCAGTGATGGCGAAACCGTCGATCGCGAGCTACTAGTAGCACGAGGGGATATTTTCGGTAGATCCTTAACGATCCGGTTGGCTAACCTTGATTCCTCCATAAACAATTGCAAGATTTTTTTAAGAAGAAAAAAAATGGTAGATCCTTTGGTTGGTAGTTGACGGGAAGGGCGCCGATTACTCTGTAAATTTCGGGGGGCCCATTCAGATGCAGAAGGTATATATATATATGAAGATTTTAAGACAAATTGCACTCAAATTATGCCACATATTGTATATTCAAATATACAATAGGGGGGCCCACATGAGCTTTGGGGTGTCCGGGCCCCTTTGGCCCCCCCAGGATCGGCGCCCTTGGCTCACAGTAAGATTTAAAATCGGTACGGTAGCTCAGAATTTTCATAATTTTGGCGACCACTGCTCTAAAATAAAAATTTTAAAAAATTAAATGACTTCGTAATAGTTAAATATTTTGATTAATATAACGATTTTTAACTTTTGATATGTGAACATTTTTAACACTGAAAAATTTGATGACAGATTCGTTTATATTTTTAATATTATGAAAAAATGGTGACTTTTTTTTTACATTTTTAATACTATAAAAGATGTAATGACTTTTTGATTCATTCGAAATTCTGAATATTGTAAAAATATTCTAATTTGATTCGCATAATAATAATAATAATAATAATAATAATAATAATAATAATAATAATAATAATTATTATTATTATTATTATTATTATTATTATTATTATTATTATTATTATTATTATTATTATTATTATTATTATTATTATTATTATTATTATTATATCTTCTACACTCGGAATATTTTGAAATATATGACTTTTTTGATTCGTTCGACTTTCTGACTTCTATGAAAGGTGAAGATGACTGCTTGGCCCGTTCAATATTCTGAATGTTGTAAAATATAATAAATTTTACGTTCATTCAGCATTCTGAATTTCGGAATAGTGTGCATTTTGGTACGTCCAACTTTCTGAATATTATACAAAGAACACGATAACTTCTAGTTTCGTTCAATATTCTGAACATTGTTCAGAATATTCTCGAAGTGTAATATATCATTTATTAACATATTTCGGACTTGATAAGGGAAAGTTTTAGTGTCGATTTTAGATGAAAACGTTGTTCCTACCGAACGGAAGGTTTTCTTTTTGTAAAAGAAATCCAAGAAATGTAGAAAGCTCAATCTTCTTGCTATTAAAATTTGTTGGGTAATTCTTCCGTACAGAGAAGAAAGATTTTTTAAAAAAATATATGTAGCTCGTGCGAACTCAGGATTGGTACCTTTAATGAGGTTCCCATTTACGAATTTCAATCAGATCTCACGATGGTTCAGGTACGGATTTGCTTGAGCTCGTTAAGGTTCGTGCTCGCTAGATCTCGCCGTGACTAACATCAATGGGCTCGCGCCCACTAAAGATGTGGGCTCGCTACTCTCAAATAGGGGTTGCAATCACTCGTGTTTCCGCTCGTTAACTTTTTGGGCTTGACCTCACTCGTACTAACATTGTAAGATCTTTATTAACGTTTGAAGATGAAGTTTGCACTGACTCTCCTTCAATTAGTCGCTCCGGGCCCTATTAGTTAGTGATGTTGCCCAAAGGATTACATTTTGATGTTGTCTCGTTTCGAAAAAATGCCAAGGAAATGGTATCTTGTCTCAAAACGTATCTGTTTCTATTGACAGAAAATAAAGTGAAATGAAATCTATCCGTTTACTGTCCCACGATTATGCCTTTAGGCTAAGGGAGACGGATGATTAAAGGAAGTGAATGATAATGGAAGATGCGGTGCAATGAAAAAATGGGAGGAAACGGGAGTACCCCGAGAAAAACCACAGTCATGACGTTGTCCACAAACTTAGTCGGGAATCGAACCAGGGACCCCATGTACCAAAGATACCAAAGAGCACTACTACTGTAACTTATTCCATACCTCATCACGAAAATTCTGTGTTGTCTCGTCTCATTGTTGGTTGTTTGGAGCTTAGCGTTTCCTTCCAGCACTCAGGCTAAATGAAACGTGGACCGACAATTTAAAGTGGAATCCAAAGTACTGTAATATCTCTTTCGCAATGAATCGAACCTGGGTCCACATGGCACCAAGCGGTGTGTGTGCACGATATCAACTAGATCGGCAAGGAGAACTAAAACTGATTCCGAGAATTTGGGCATCTATGACATTTACAGTGCTTAGTCCGTGCTTATTAAAGCGCTTTTTTTCTGCACTTGACTTATAATTATTACATCTCAAACTAGTAGTACCAGTGGCGTATTTAAGGGGGGACTTATCGGGCTAAATCCTCCCCGAAATGAATTTGTTAGTATTTCGCATTCCACATACAACAATAATACTTCTTGCCATTTCTAAGAATTTCATTGACTTTCCATTTTCTTATGCTCTTTGTTCAGAAATAATACCTTATTTGTCAAATTTCATTAGATGAAAGAACTGCGTTCCTTTTCCTTTCTTTCGTTCATTCTGCTCGTGCGTTTCTTTTTCTTATTTGTAACTTTCTTTAGTTTCTCCTATCATACTTTCGACAGTTGTTAGTTGTGATTCAAGTTGGCCGTCGTCAGTAACACCAAACCTAAGAGGGGCTGATAAGCGAAACTGGCGTTCCTCAAATAATTGCACGGATATCAACATAAAGGGACTAGTTATTATAGCAACGGAATATTTACATCGTTTATTTATAAAGAAAGATAAATGTTTGAATTTTTTAAAAAAATCAAGAGGAGGGAATCAGTAGCCTGGGAAATTAGGTAGGACAAGAGGATGCATCATTTTTCTTCTATGAATAGAATAAAAGGTTAGATTCACTGCTAAATTCTTGTATCATATCACAAAAAGATTCGCCAGTCTGCAATTCTTGCCATTAAAACTCCAATTTATGCATAAATTAAAATATATATTTAATTCTCAAACTCAGGTGGGAAATTGTCCCCCCTGCTTTCCCGTGTTGTACATAGTCCACCCCCCGAAACAAAATCCTAAATACGCCACTGAGTACTGGTATATTTTTACGCCCTCTCCCTCAAGCACGAGACTCTTGACATTTTCAACACTTGTCATTCCCATCTGTGCTGGCTCGTTCTTATCAGTATGCGTCGATAATACTGTGTGTCCTTGTGTATCTCTATTTCCATTATTTTGCCTCACCCCTGTCCTTTACTACGACAATTCCATGCCGACAATACTTAATACCCTCTCAGTAGCTCTTCTGTTATATGGTTATAAAACAAAAAAAAAAAAAGAAAGAAAAAAAACAAGAAAAAGGAAAAAGACAAAAGTAAACATATCTTATCTTCCCCTTCCGGATCTTCTTTTTTTTTATCATTTGCTTGTCTTTTGTCCCGTGTGTGTGTACATAGGTCGGCGAGTGTATATTACATATATCTATGTGTAACATATACGTTCATTAACCTAACCTTCTCTGACCTTAATTAATATGTAAAACCCAGACGAAAGCTGATCTGAGCTCATTAATTGTGTGGCTGGTGTACCACGAAAGGTACTTTACCAACTAATTCCCCAGGATCAAGTTTCGGAAAGGTCTCTTAACAGCATCCATTTTCTTTTTTTCGTTTCTTTCTTCCTTGTTTCAAGCTCCATAATGATAATAGTAATAATAAAAATCTTTCTCTAAAATACCCATCCTCTCTAACATGGCGTAGCATAACTAGCTTACCGTTAAAAAGTAGAACACAAAACATATTTCTTCCTCATTAACGCTGCTGAGTACACGAGCCATCTTTGTTTCTTAGTTCAGTGATTTATTAAGTTTCTCTTTTTCTCTCTCTTTTCTTTGAAAGGAACTGGAATTTTAATTATATCATTTTACTGATTTTGTTCTTCAAATCTTTTAAAATATGCCTTTCTTGCTGAAAATTAAAAATTTGTTATTTATAATTTTTAATATTAAATATTCAAATTTAATTTAATAAGATATATTTTTGTTGATTTCTTTTTCAGTACTAAAATTGATAATTTTGTTTCCTCTAATAATAACTGGAAACAGCCTATTATTGTTTAAAGAACTAACAATTAAACCCATTATTTCTCTTTAAGAAGAGAATATTACAGTTTAACAAAGAATTGATTTTTTTTTCTGGCTAAGTGATTTGGAGCTATCAACCAGGTGAAGATACCAGGGGCGGATCCAGGACCGACTTCTGGGGGGGGCGGTGGGTTGTCAAACTGCTACTTTTAAAGGCTCCAAACTTTCGGATGGGTTTTATTTATATATATATAAAATAAGAAAATTTCCTCTTCTGGGGGTACGATCGCCCCGACGCCCTCCCCCTGGATCCGCCCCTGGAAGATACGAGGTGAGATCAAAAAATGCTGTGAATAATTTTATTAGAAATGAAGTAATAAGCTTACTTGGAATTTATTTAATCTCCTTCAAGCTATAGTCCTTGGCTAGCAATGCACTTATCTCAACGTTGAATCTATGACAGCAAGCATTTCTCGAAGACTTCTTTCGGATGGGCGTTCAGCTGTTCTGTTGTGGCGCTCTCAATGTCAGAAACGGTATCAAAACCTTTTCCTTTAAGCATGTTTTAATTTTTGATAAAAGGCAGAAGTCACATGGTGCTAAATCTGGTGAATAAGGCAAATGTGGACAGACAAGAATATTTTTTTCGTCCAAAAACTCGTGGATCAAAAGCAATGTGTGGCACAGTGCGTTGTCGTGGTGAAGTAGGAAGACATTTACTTACTTAATGGGAGGTTCAAATGGTTTTCACGGACCCGTACGAAATGATTAGTTCTGCGGAAAGCTCTTGTGTAGTCATTCGTCTTTTTTCAACGAATCACTTGTACCACTTTTTTGCACGTTTTCATCTGTTTTTGACGTCGGAGGACCTCCCGATCGTTGCTCGTTTTCAACCGACTCTTTGCCATTTCTGAATCACTCATACCACTTGTAAACAGTCTACAATGTCACCACTTCATCGCCGTACACTAATTTTAACATTTTGCGAGTTTCTTTGGCACTTTTTTTTTTTTCAGCTCAGAACAAAACTAAATGTTGACATGCGACAGACACTCTTAACACGTCCTCACTGTTCTGCTTCTAGAAGCCAACTGACACGTCACAATTCGTTTAAACTCGAAACTGGCTATCCCAAAGCTTTAGGCTATTGGATTTGCTTGTTGAAATGGATAAAACGTCGATAGGTGGCGCTGTGCAACTCCATTCCCCGTATTTTTTGATCAAACCTTGTATTGACATCCGCGTTTCGATTATAGACATTGCATTCATCTTCATCTCCAGTCTCTTCATCACAGCCCCTGAAGATGAATGCAATGTCTCCATTCGAAATGTCGGATGTCAATATGTACACCTGACTGACAGCCCGAAAACACTTATTAAGATAATACAATTATTTGAAATAATAATAATAATGATCTGACATAAATTAATAGCAGTCATCTTCAATGGGGGGAGTGGCTACATTTGTCTTTTCCATTTTATCCCGCTTCAACACAATAATAATAATAATAATAATAATAATAATAATAATAATAATAATAATAATAATAATAATAATAATAATAATAATAATAATAATAATAATATTTACTTGACTGTACCTGACACTTTAACAAATTAATGTCGAGATTGGACAACCTTTTCCTAGTTAGATATGTTTAAATGAATGCCAAAGTAAACTCCGAGTAGGACAATTCTTGTCCACGTCGAGAATAGCCTGAAACAAGGAGATGCGTTTTCGCCATTATTATTTACCATTATTATTCAACTTTGTCCTGGAGTACGCTATAAGGAAGATCAAAGATAGCAAACAGGGCCTAGAGCTGAGTAGTATTCACCAGGTTATGAAGTATACTGATAATGTAAATTTAATAGGGGTGATAGGAGAACAATCGAAAGAAATGCAGAGGTCTTATTAAACGTTTGCAGGAACATGGGTTTAGAAGTATTTGCTGAGAAAACTAAATAAATGGAAGGTCGTCGGGATCGTACACTGCAAATTATGGATACGTCAAACTATCAAATAATACTTTCGACAAAGTAGATACTTTCAAATATCTAGGATCAATATTAACCGCGCAAAACCATATCCACGAAGAAATTAAATGTCGACTGACAGCGGAAATATTTGTTATTATTCAGTTCAATCTCTTTTGTCGTCGCAAATTCTGTAGAGAAATTTTAAGCTTAAAATAAATAAAACGATGTCTGTTGTGCAGTACGGTTGGGAAACATGGTCGCTTACTCTGAGGGAGGGAAGAAAGTATTTGAGAACAAGATCCTGAGACGAATATTCGGACCCAAAAGGAACGGGAATGGGGAACGGCGGAAACTTCATAACGAGGAACTACATAATTTATACGGTTTACCAAACATTGTTACGATAATCAAGTCTAGGAGGCTTAGGTGGGCAGGTTATGTAGCTAAGATGGAAGAAAGTAAAAACACTTCAAAGTCTTAACTGGAAGACCAATCGGAAAACTGCCATTACGAGGACTTAGCCGCAAATGAGTGGATAATATTAAGATGGATCTCGCAGAAATAATAATACAAAGTAGAAACTGGATCCAGTTGGCTAAGGATAGAAGTCAATGGAGAGCTTTTGTGAACGCGGCATTGCACCTCCGGTTCCATAGGCCATAGAGTTAGTTAAGATTATCTAGAATAACCTGTTAGTGTTAATATAAGTTTTAAAATATTATTTCTTCATAGGTTTCAATTTTAAGAAGGAGATATTACAGTTGTTTCACATAGTAACGACATTATTAATAGCAATCATCTTCACGGGAAAAAATAGGTGGTTATACATCTCTTGTCTATTTTTATCTGCTTCAACACAATAAGAATACTGATCACTTGACTGCACTTGATACTTTAACAAATTAATGACTGTAGTAGGCAGCCTTTTCATTACAAAAATATGATAACAAATGCATCCCGAAACGCTAATAATAACTATTGTTATTATGTAAAAGGATGCGGAATGCTTGTAAGTGTGGGTGGCGAGGACGTGCGGAGAAAACAAGTTATTTAAGCACCATAAAGTAAACGTTTACATGGAAATTAATCATCTACGCTGTTATCCAACAAGCGCTCGTGCTACTGCGATTGGAAATTTCCGCTCTAGACTTACATCCGCTCCACTTCATAGTTATATTCACATCAGTTGACCCTCTTATGTTTTTTTTTTTTTTTTTTTTTTCGTTTTATATCTCTGCTTTTGTATGATGAATTCTCTTATTTCATGCACTGCAGCGGAAATATACCACAACGTCATAGCTTAAACATCCATACAATTCAGTGGCGGTGAAATGGCTTCCAACTAATGACATTCAGTTTTAAGCAAGGCCGAACGGATAAATTGGTGGGTCCAAATCACTTATATGTACACTCATGTCTAAAATTATTGTTTCATATCTATAACTGTCTTCTTGTAAGAATATAATTTGATAATGATTCTGCACGGTACTTTTAATACTGATACTATGTTTATAATCGAGAAATGTATATTTGTGGTAAATTTCATAGGAAAAGAATTATAAATACGAAAATTAGAATGAGTAGAAGAAAATGTTGCTAAATGGACAAGAAAATTTTATTTTCGTTTTATTGTTCTTATTTACTGCTCTTTTGACGTGAAATTTGCCACAAACATGTTTTGACCGGTTCTACACATACTAATATTATAAGAAATACCGGGCGCATTAGTTATCAAATTATATTCCTAGAACAACATATTTATAGACATGCGACAATAATTTTGGACATGAGTGTCCATAGTCTGTGTTTAATATAAACTGTTGGACGTTAAAATTGACATTAAAATTAAACACTAATAAAGGAGGCATTAGACTGACCACACATTTGCAGTCTGTGAAAAGAAATTGCGCGAAATCAATAGCAGTAGAACTGTGCCACGAATCTCTCCAGACACTGACGTGACTAGGTGGACAAATGGGGCTCATGCTCCGGGCGCCAGATTGGGAGGGCGCAAAATTAGGCAAATATTTGGGGGAGCGTTTTGGTTTGGTTGGTCAGGGGGGCGCTAAGGCAATTTCTTGCCCCAGGTGACAATTAGCATAGTTGCATCGCTGTCTCCAGACAGCCACGGTACTTTCAATCAGCAACCAAAGTAGGGCAAAGTACCGGCATCAGATGGGGTTTTAGGAGGTAATTGACTTCTTAAATTTTATTAATCAACACTATCGAAATTCAGTTATGAAAAACGTTAAACTCTTCTCATATAAGATTATAGTGTATTGCGCCCCCCGCTTTCAAGAGAAACGTTAAATGACGTTGCTCAGTCAGTGAGTCACAGCACAGTAGTGACCGAGTGTTGGTGTAATGTAAGTGTCTAGACTAGTGATGGGCAAACTACGGCCCAACAAACTTCATATCTGGGAAACAGTGCATCGCAGCTCGAACTAAATTAATGAGAATCTCCAATCACTGATTGGGCTTAATTCTACAAAAATTTTGTCAGATGTACCGTTGTTGTTTTTAAATAATTATATTGCCATGTCTAAAGTTTATTTTTCTTTCTTGGCTATCTACTAAAATGCTTTCCCGTCATTGGTCTAGACCAGCGTTTCCCAACCTTTTTCAACTTGCGGCACACTACGGGTGTTACTTGGATTCTCGCGGCACACTTATAGATATTATTACTTGTAAATATAAAACTGGTATTTTTTCTGTGATTATTGGTCTCCTACTCACAGAGAAGAAAGCTCGATCATTGTTTTTTTTTTTTTGTGTGTGTGTGTGTGGTAAATCATTATGCTTATTTTTCATTCTAATTTAAAAATAGAAAACAATTGCAATGAAGTATTAGACTCAAGTTTTTAAAAATAAGCTTTCTTTTTAAAAACTGTACCCAACCTTTTACTAAGAAGGAAGATCACTAAATAACGAACGAACAAACAAATCTCACTTACTTTTAAAACACAAATGTAGGTACTTTGTCGAAAGGATTGAATGATATTTTTAATTTTTAAGTTAGGAAATAGTCTGCTACAATAAAGAAGCAATAATGGTCATAACAATGATAACCATTTTTTTTCAACATTAGTAATGTACAGAACAGTAACCCGGTATGAAACTTAAAATTGTAGATTCACAGTAGAGTTTCATAGTAATGTGAAATACAAATATACATTTTTCCCTACCTTTTGCAATTTGATTGCTATAAAAATAATAATTGTTTCGATTCCTCGCGGCACACCAGCGGCCCATTCACGGCACACCAGTGTGCCGCGGCACACCGGTTGGGAAACGCTGGTCTAGACCGATGCATTGTTGTCAAATGCACCAGGAATATAGCAAGTTTCCGCTTTTGATCGCGGAACAATAATTGTGCAATATCACCTCACTGCTGATTTCGGCACTATACCACCAATAAATCAAGAGAAAGTTAGACCATTTGGCTATCCTGGTGAGACAAATGACCTTGCTACTGGCATCCTTATTACATCTCCATTGAAATGAAAGAATCCGGTTTTAATCTAATATATAAAAATGAAAGTTGTCTTCTGGGTGATCAAATCACTTGGGAAAATGGCTGAACAGTTTGAATTGAATTTTAAAGTATACGATTAATCACCTACTTCAAACTGATTCTTTATTATGTCCATTTGATTTAAGGGCGTACCCAAAGAGGAATAGTCGGAGATCAAAATTAATGTGGAAAATCAAGTATCTCATGAGCCCTCAACCTAGAATCATGACACTCAGCATATGAAAGCCATATTAAAAATAAACGGAACAAGCATTTTTGAAATTTCCCTTTCCATAGGGAAGAAAAGGGGTAAATTTTCTACATTTTTTTTAGACACATGAAATCGAAGTTATGTGATGTTTATGGACGCAACACGAAAAAATCAGAAGGAACACGGTGGTTCAGTAGTAGAACGAGGAAAATTATACTTTAGATCTCTGGTGCGTGGGGTCTTCGGTTCGACCCTTGACCAAGTAAGTTTGTAATGAACAACATCGTGTTCCTGGGTTTTTCCTCAGAGTACTCCCTTTCCACCTACATTCTCATTTCACCAAATTCTCCCACATCATCATTCCACTTGCTTTTATCATCCGTCTCTCTCAGCCTGAAGTGCATGATCGCGGGACTTTAAACTGAAAGATTTCATTTCATTTTTCGTTTCAGGGAAAAATCAGCTGAAAATTTTGGAATGGATTTTGAAAAATTTTCAATGCCTACCTTAAGCTGGAGTTCTATCATGGTGCTTTGATTAAAAGGATTTCACCTAATTAAGTGGTTGGGTTCAAAATTTATTCCCAAAATAATTAATTTACAGTTTATTTTATTATTACGATGTCATTGAAATGCGTAACCTAAGGGACTCTGAAAATTTGGCTTTTTCGCAATTTTGGACAGCCCTAGCTCTGAAACTATGCATTTTTCGCCATAGGTCCATATGAATTTTTTCTCTTACATTGATGTAAGGAATCACCTCCTATAGTTTGTCGCTGTAGTTCATTAATACCCTGTATATATATAAAATCGGTTGTTAAAGAATTAGAATAACATCTCTCGTACGTATAACATAAGGTATATCTCATTACCTCTTAAACTTATTGCTCTAAAAATAACAGAGGCCATCACATTTCTTACGAAAAGAAAAATAATTTCTACCATTAGAATGGGTCATTATATATATAAAAAAAAAAAAAAAAAAAAAAAAAAAACTGGCATCAAGTCCAACTTCACTAATCAATAAATCTTCTCATTGTGATTCTGTAGTTTTGAAAACAAATTCAATCATCCTTAAGCGCTTCACTAGATTAAAAAAAGAATTCTCGGAATTTCATCTTTAGAACGGAGCAAGGAAGAACATAGATGGTAGTCAATTCCAGAAGTTGAATCCATTTAAAACCTACTTGAATTAATTACCTCCTTTTGGTTGCCAGGATCTTTTTTCTA
This sequence comes from Thermobia domestica, assembly GCF_964235325.1. Taxonomy (NCBI): domain Eukaryota; kingdom Metazoa; phylum Arthropoda; class Insecta; order Zygentoma; family Lepismatidae; genus Thermobia; species Thermobia domestica. The sequence continues at coordinate 20,989,828 of NC_137456.1, read as the reverse complement.
CTTTCTTCATTTCAATTATATTTTCTTCTTTGATAAAGTATTCTCAATTACTACACAGAAATAAATTAGGAGTTAGCAAAAGTTCTTAATTCTTTTTTATTTATTTATTATTTATTTTTTATTTAAGTTTATTTTTTAACAAGACTCTAAGCAATATTAATAAAGTATAATTTTCCTCGTTCGAGTATTTTGCAATTTATTTCAAAATTTTCGTTACTAATCTATTAAACAGAAGAAAACTAATATACAGTGCGTTTCAAAACTAATGGGCCGATTTTTAAACCTTATACATTGAGAAAAAAGCATATGTAGCGTACGTAAAACCGTAGGTTACATGTGTAAATCATGTAATTTTTGGACTGAACGTACAGTAAACTTATGACTGAAAAAATACATCTTATAGTATTTTCGGTATAAGTGCTCCGAATAAACGTGCTTTCCGTACGAACAAAAGAACTATATATAGACGATCAGCATCTCACATACAGATGGACGTATGTAATATATAGCTGACGTATATAACATACACATATGTATGTAATATCCGGAAGACTGTTAGATGTCAGATATCCTGCAACCGTATGACATAACATCTAAGTAGGAAAAGGGCAGTACCTATGTAGCATATGAATAAAGTATACTCCGTACAGATTTCCGTAGTAAACATAAGGATTCCGTATATTTGTACAATATACCACTGTCTGGATAACGAATTTCTCTCTGTGTACATCTATATAGTAGAGCTTTCTCATTGCTATATGTTTAGGCTTAGTGCGGGAGACCCGGGTTCGATTCTTAGTGGAAGCCCATGTACTAGGTTATCATAAAATAGGTATCGCTGTTCAGAGAATTCTGCAGGTGTAACCACTTGACAGAAGGCAACCAAACTTGGTAGGAGTATATTTGGGAACATGCAGAAATGATTGGTGTAGAAAATAAAATTAGTTCCAATTTTCGCCACCAGAGGTAATTGTGGCACAGTACAACACCAAGTAAGTGCAGCGTGAAAGGAAAACGACACTAGTGATGCTAAATAATAAGAAATTCTGTAATTACCTTTCCTGTGAGTATCGTGGCATTGATTACCAATGCTATTAATACCCCAAGGTCAGTGGCGGATTTGCGGGGGGAGGAGGCTTTTGAGCTAAATTGTCCCTTTAAAATTCTTGAATATCTTACAAAAACGACGTTAAATGTTAGTCTTTCCTGTGCTCATAAAGTGCAAGCTTTCCCCAAAATTCCAGGAAAAGATTAGTGTCAAATCTCGCCTCCAGAGTTTATTGCGTTTCTGTTCAGTGTTAAGTGTGGTATGGAAGACAAATGATATTATTGATATTCAATGAAAGAAAGGCTGTAATTACAAACCCGTGCGACGCGTGAAATTTGATTTGTACTCCTAATTATAACCCTGTGGTGTAGTGGTGTGTTATGGGCGATTATGGTGATATGAGGTTATGCCCAAAATCAGGTCTTTGACGTGAAGGTCCCTGGGCAAGGAAAACCCATGGTGACTATCACAGTATGAGATGAAGATGACGTTCTAAGGACGGGGCCTACAGGTTAGCACGGAATCCGACTCATGTGTATTTTCACCGGAAATCGAACCCGGGACCCCTTGATCACAAGGCAAAGAGTATGGGAAGAAAAAAGAAGCAAACACCATATTACCATCAATTCACTTCTGGCATATATGGCGCTCAAACCCCTATCATTGAAACACATGCAGGCGTGAGTAAGCACCTGGAGAGTAATTGCAGCTTTTCTTGCCAGCGCTTTACATTCTTTGTGGGTGATGCTATTGTTCACGTGAAGACATACCCAGTTTTGATCGTGAAACACTGCTTTTGGAAAGTATGTCAAAAATTAATCCTATATTAGTGCACACATTATCCGGAGCATAAGTTATCCAGAGCATACGTTATCCGGACAACGGTATAATGTACAAATATACGGAATCCTTATGTTTACTACGGAGCATACGTTATCCATATGCTACATACTTTTTCCTCTTAGATGTTACATCATACCGTTGCAGGATGTCTGACTTCTATCAGTCTTTCATATATTACATACGTATACGTATGTTACATGTGTCAACTATATGTTGCATACGTCCATCTGTATGTGGGATCCAGACCGCCTATATACAGTTCTTTCGTTCGTACGGGAAGTACGTTTATTCGGAACTTATAAAATATACTTTTTCAGTTATCCGTTTGCTGTATATTAAGTCCAAAAACTACAGAATTTACGCATGTAACTTACGTTTCTACGTACACCACATACATTTTTCTCAGTGTTGTGAAGAGAGCATCACCCATTTTTAACACTGGAGCACTAATTTTGGAAACTATATTTTAAAAAATAGTGCTACATTAGTGCTTACCTTATCACATGGAAAGAAAGTTAGTGCAGTTAACAAAAAACCAAAAGTTATATGAAAAATCTCTAATGGGATCATCAATCACAGGAAATAATTTAAATGATTTGATCTGGTGACTTTAATGTCTCTTTAAACACCGAGGCTATATGAAACGTGGGCCTACAGCTTAAAGTAGAATCCGAATTACTAGAGCGCTCCTCAGGGTTTCAATCCGGATCTCCCATGCCAAAAACGCGTATGCTAACCGCTTAGCCACGATGGAGCTGAAAAGAAACAATTAATCCCTCATGTCCATTATTAGATAAACAGGATTAATTTTCTTTCTATGGGGTATCGTCAGCACTAATTTATTGTATCTTTTCAAAATAAGTGCTCCATTATTGAAAGAAGGTGGAGCTATCCTCATTTAGAAATAGTCCCACTTAAAAAGAATGTGCAATGCTGACTTCTTGATAGGAGCACTATTTGTTTTCTACGTAGTATCATCAGCAATAGTTTAGCACTAATTTTGTCACATATGTCTTAATTAGTGCTCTTACGGTTGGAGCTATCTTCACGAAAGTTAAATGTTCGATTTTTAAAAAAGTTCTCTAGAAGTTCCATGACGCACATTGAGTCAATAATCCCCTCTTTGTAGGCATTTCTGTAAGATATTTAATTTGCACGAGAAAGTGGCCATCCACCTGGGGAAACTACGAAGACCAACAATAACAAAAAAAAAAAAAAAATGAATCCCTTGCGAAACGCTGGAAATTTTCTCCATCTAAAGATCATGTACTGCTTCCAGCAATGTTCTCCAGACAAAGCACAGCGAGAAAGTCAAAAGGATGAGGAATACAAAGCAAATACAGGAACTCATTACTCCGAGTTCTATTGCGCATCTATCTATTGAACTCCCTAGCTGCTTTGTGATGTTGCTTCCTCTCCTTCCCCCCCCCTACAACAATCCTATCGGTTGCGAGCTTAGTTGGCTGGCTCCCTGTCACTGTACACAGGGAAATTTTGCCCGGGATAGCGGTTTCATGAGGAGGGGCTGCCTTTTTTTTATACCCGTCACATTCTGCACCCACAGATAAATTATGCACGCACTTGCACACACATACTACATAAGACGAAGAATATATTTCAACAGGCGAAAGTATTGAATATGTCTGTCAATGCAATTCTAAACACAACAACGTATTTCAGTAGATGATTGTGAGTAAAATTTTGAATACAACACTATATTTGAACAGATGAAAATTGCGAGTGACTTTGGGTACAATGATTAGAAGAGCTATACTTCTTACAAAATGGCGAGTAAATACGTTAAACATACGTATTTGAAGAAAATTAATAGGCCCCATCACGGCGAAATTAAAATACCGCTAATTTTACAGTAATTATGTGATATATTCAAATATATAAAAGACAATCAAAATGTGGAACAAGAGTGCGCTAGACAATATAATTTTGCATGACGTACCGTTATCACGAGTCACCTAGCAGCTTTCCGTTTGCAGCTATTTAGAAACACGAACATAAATGCCTATTTTCAAAATGGCTGGAAATCGAAAGCAGATAAGTGAGTCGTGATAACGTTATCACATGTAAAATAATATTGTCTAGGAAGCTCTTGTTCCACATTTCGATTATCATTTATCTATTTGAAGATATCACATAATTACTGTAAAATTAGCGGTATTTTAATTTCGCCAGAATGAAGACACTTAACAACAAAAAAAGAAACATTCTGAACGCAATAACAAAAAAAAAGTATATTAAATGGTAAAATGGTTCAAAAACCAGAAGAAAAGAGCTTATATGTTGCTGGTGACAAATCGACTCGGAACCATGGTTACTAACTATGGTTATTAACATGTTGTTTGTTACTTACAAGACAAAAAGATTTACTTTTCTCTGAAGATTTTTCTTTATTTGTTTTCGTTCTTTCTATCTTTTTAAGAGTAGTTATTGCATTCTGTCCAAGTTCGCTATTGCCATTTAAATCCATGGTAATCTATTTTCGCTCTAATTCTCTTATCATGTGAGATATCGTTGTGCTCTTTTTTTTGTTAGATAGATTAAATTGTATGTAACAGTTGTCTGTAGTTCTTTCCTCCAATAAGCATGGTAAAATAACTTTAATTAATAAAAGTATTAATAAAATATCGAATTGACAGCTTGTCTATCAATTACTCTTCAACAGAGAAACAAATTGTTGCGTAAAAGAAAAAGTAAAAACAGGGATTTGTAGATTGTACCTTTTGCTAAACGTTCCTGAAATCAAAATCTATTTTGAATGCATATTAGTTAAACTATTACGTAAAAAAGAAAATGGTACGTTAAAAAAAATCTAGCCAGCATAGGCGGCGTTTGCTGCAAGCATAGACCCACCCACTTTCTGACGTCAGCGCGGAGTGATACTATTCCTTGCAGTCTGCCTCACTCAACTTCTTGGAGGCGCGAAATACGAGTTCACTTCGTTCGAAATCGGCTGCTTATGTCACGTTCGGGAATCCTTTCCTCTGTTGGTAGGTTTGTAATCTCCGAATTCCAGGGCGAACGCATAGTGTGTTTTTGTTTTGCTTCCGCACTGTTTGTGCAGCTTTGAAGAAAGTAATCGTTAGGAAGATGCCATTTCAGAAAAGGAAGAAGAGCGGCCTTTATCTTTCTGCAAGAAGGAAGAAAAATCGAGGCGAAAATTTAGCTGCCTGGTGGGAACGGACAAAGTTAAATGTCATTTGTAAATTTTGAAACTATTGACAAAATTTTCTTCTTAATTTTTCATTCATTACTTGGGTAGATTTTTAATTAAATTTTTAGATAAGTTGTTAGTTTAAGATTTTGATTTGTAATTTAGTGCACCGAATACCCTAAATGTTGATGGCTTTTCTATCAACTGGACGTCTTCAGCATAAAAATTCTGTCTTTCTTTTATCAAGTATATAACTGTTATGTTTATCACTCATCAGTAAAGACTATAAGTATTTTGATACTTTGCCTATGCGAAAGAAGAAGTAAAGAGCTTGAAAGCAATGTAAAGTAGGCGGGGGTGGTCGCATAATTCACAATCAGTAGCGTACCGTACGTAGGAATTTATTTCGGGGAGGGGGGTCCAAACTCAAAATGAGGGTATTTTATATCAAAATTCCTAAAATTACCCCTAAACTTAGGCTAAATTTATACAAAAGTCGAAATTTCGGGGGGATCCGGACCCCCAGGACCCACCCCTGCGTACGTCCCTGTTCACAATCCTTATCAGAAGGGCATTCTTGTTTTATAAATATTCTCGGTTCTGTGGTAAAGTAGCGACCGAAATCACTGAGCGAAAATCAAAGGAAAAACACTTTACTGATTAGAAAATCAGGTGGTCTAAAGAAGGTTACGAGAAATTCAGAAAGTTGAAGTCATTATCCTTTCTAGGACCTCACAAATAGGCTATAATTTTGAGTACATTTTGTTGGTGTGCTGCAGATACATTCTTGGTATTGTCTCACCTATTACTGCTATTTGACTTCGGTTTCTCTTCCCGAACATCATTTCACAAACCGGGCTAGTATTTAGTCAACGGACATTGCTAATATTAAATGATAAGTTACAGTACCATGCCAGTGATAATAGAGTTACCCTGGCAACAAATACTAAAAACTTTTTTTTTTTTTTTTGCGAATACCACGCATCTAACATTACACGTGCCTGCAGCTATTTATTTCTTTTCTTTTCTTTTCTTTTCTTTTCTTTTCTTTTCTTTTCTTTCTTTCTTTTTTTTGTTTGTTTGTTTTTGGTGAATGTCTCACTTTACTTGTACGTATTGTACGTAAGATGAGGTTACTAGCGTAAAAAAAAAAAAAAGTTGCACTTGAAGTGATGTAGAAAGAAAACGGAACTTAAAAAATGAAGACTTCTAACGATGTACACTCATGTCCAAAATTATTGTCGCATGTCTATAACTGTCTTCTTGTAAGAATATAATTTGATAATGATTTTGCAAATTTTAGATGGATAACTTTTAAGAAATTTTATGTTATTTATTATTGCCCATTTTTATCTTATTGTATTACTATTTCAGGCAGGTCAGAAGTGAATATATCTTATGATTGCTGAGAAAGAAGTTTTTCATGAAGTATTTTTAAGAAAAATAACTATCAAGGAAAGAAAGGAATAAAAAAAGAAAAAAATTGCGTGATTGTAATCGATGAAATACAAGAATGTGCATTTCCGCAATGATAAAAGTGAAAAAAATAAACATGACTATGATAACAAAAATATGAAAGCGTAGAGCAGCAACAATATTCTCTCCCCCCTTCCCTCTCCCAAAAGCGAATTTCATTGTGTCCTTGATTGAAGATGATTCTAAAATACTAAACGGAGTTTTTGGGTTGTTGGGGAGTATGCCCCCCAAAAGATTTTCAGCCCCCAAACAAAATATTTTAGTGACGCCACTGTATTAGAATTTTTTGCGTGTGAAGTATTGTGATGTACGTTTCTGAAATTGCATAGGGCATATGCTTTCTTACAATGGGTGACTAAAAAACAAATCTTCAGGGAACGCAACACAGCAGTTCTCATTACGAAGTCCCTTCATCTTTTTGACAAACTGAAAGGTCTCCTCCACAGCTGGAAACCGTGTCAATGGACAGTGGAGTGCGGGAATAATTTTACTATCTGTCCGGCAGGTATCAAAAGTCTGCGCGCGCGTTTCTAAGAACCTGTGTTTACGCGTTGTGAGTGTGTGTGTGTATTTGTGTGTGTGTGGTATGTCGCTTATTCATATCTCTAGCGCTGTTGCAGAGCACAGGGCAGTTTCGCAGTCGACTACAATGCAACTTCATTGCCATTCAAGCATCGCGGAAGTATTGCAGTAAACTGTCCCAGAAGTATAGGATTCATCGTTTATGCTGAGATTAGTGTATGTAGGAATGTCAGGAAGGTTCACTATGATGTTTTCAAGCAGTGAAAAGTTTTAAAGAAAACTTATAACCGTAAAGAAAACTTATAACCGAAATTTACACGTTTTATTGATGAGAACTATTTTGGGCGGAATTTCAAGGTTACCATATCTGATATGAAAGAATTGTCTAAAGGAAAAAAATAATTCGACAAGAATGTTAACGTTCTGTACGAAATCTGCAAGAAGAACAGTAAGAAATTGGTAGTATCTTTTGTGTGAATACGTCACCTATGAGAATGTGGTAGAATTTTCCTAACAAATGACAAAACAAGAGGAAAATGTGTAAGTACCGATAACGATATTTAATGCAAAGTGGAAACACTACAGGACGAGTTCGACTGACAGACGAATGGCCACACCTACACTACCCTTCTCCCCGCTCCCAGAACACTGAAATCTGACATGCTCGAGAAGTAGTGAGGGCTCTTAACTTCGAACCACAAGACAAGAGCGTATCCTGCCACTGCGACTGCACCCTGTATTTTTCTCAGAACTCGAACATAGAAAATGAAGGTTGTTGGGATGGGACATGTATGCAATAGCCAGTCAATCTCATTCTTTCCTCTCTCTCTCTCTCTCTCTCTCTCTCTCACTCTCTCTCTCTCTCTCTCTCTCACTCTCTCTCTTGCGAAGCGATTTCCTTCCACTTGTTGAGCACTCTCCAGTTGCCATAGCAACGGGAGTACGATGCCACGCCACGCTGAAAAGGTCACGTGATTACTCGAGCTTTCAACGAGACAGAGCGAGATAGTGTCTGTGTGTGCACCTAACAACGGAAACAAAACGCTAGTTGTGCAAGTAAAGAGAGGGATAGAGGTGTGTCGGTGCTTTGCACACAAACAAGGAAGGGGGGGAAGGAATTGTCGCCAAGTAGCATTGAATATTTACCCAAACCCTTTCTTAACAAAATTAAATTACATATTTCCTTAGAATTACACTGTAGCAATTTCTTATATGCATATATCTTGATAATGCGTTGTTACATTCTTAGAAAATTGTTGTTTATTGGGTCTATTGAGGTTACATTTTAACATAAATACGTAGCAAATACGTACAGTATGTACATTTCTATAAAAATATTCTTTATGTAAATCAGTAAATATTTTAGCATATAGCAACATTCTTAATCCTAACTCCCTCAAAAAAAAAAAAAAAAAGTAAGCCTATTACGAGGTAGATTTCTACAAACCAAAGTCGATTTGTAAAATTTCCTCGTACTGTCTCCCTTTGTAAACATTTTGTAAACAAAGACCTGTTTTTCTGATTCTCAGTAATACATTGCGTCTCAAGCTAGGTTGCCACTTTACACAAGGTGACCAGACGTCCCGTTTTAGCCGGGACAGTCCCTTATTTTCAACCCTTGTCCCGTTTTTTTTCTGATTCTCAAACGGGACGCCTAAATGTCCCGTTTTTAAGCAAACATGACCCAGGTGTCCCGTAATTATTCAAAATATAAATGGTCAATGCTAATTCTACACTCTTCCGTACCAACACTCATTGAGAAGGTTCAGCCGTGCCTAGAACTTCTGAATATTCAAGTGAGAATTGAGTGTTCTGTCGTTCAAGTGGGAATTGAATGGGAATTCTGAGTGTTGAAGTAGTTAAATGTATTGTTGGGTAGTACTTAAGTTAGAAACGCTGTGTTATCATTCTTACTTGTGTATTTTGTAAATTGAAAACACTGCTGAGTCCCAAAATGCAATGTGAAAGTCACCCCCCCTTTTCCGATTCGTATGCGTCCCGTTTTTGTAAGTAAAAGTTCTGGTCACCTTGGCTTTACAAGAATCTTGTAGTTGACATTTAAAAAACCTTGCAACCCTACAATATTTCTCCATGTAAACATAGTCTTGAAAGGGACATGCAACAATTTTTTTCACCTTGCAAGGAGTCAAAAAAATGTGCAACTTTCTTGATCGTCTTGCTTGCTACTTGCTGTCGCTCTCCCGTTGACATAAAGAAAAAATAGTTTCGCCGCTTCCGAAACGACGGACTCTTTTGGACAGGGAGGGGAAGTGCGCCAAAATACACGTTTTTAATGAGGAGGTTCACTATTTTTCCACTAGAGTGCAGTGCTGCATGAGTGCAGATATCTTTCTTGCTTTGAGAAAGATGTAATATCTTAACAGTAAATAGAAAGATGGGTCTCTGGTTCGATCCCAACTTGCGGTAAGTAAACTTTGTGGTAGACAAACACCGTGTGAGTGGGTTTACTCGGAGTTTTCCCGTTTGCTCCATTCTTTCTTCATTCCACCATTTCATTCATTTTAAATAACCACCGTGTCCTTTAGCCTAGCCGACATAACGGTGGAGCGTAAAACTCTAAGATATCATTTTTGAATAGAAAGGTGGTGTTGCAAGATTTTTTAATGAGAGCTGCAAGATTCTTGAGCATGGCAACCTAGCTTAAGACGGCAAAAAAAAAAAAAAAGAAAAAAAAGAAAGACAGAAAGAAAAAAGAACTATTAGTTACGAACATAAAATATTGTATGGTGTTTGTTAGACAGAAGCCGCTTGAAACGTTTCCAGATAACATCAATTTATAGTGGAGGTATCTGTCATGCAGGGAGACATTAGAAATTGTGAAATTGAGACATTAGACATTAGAATGTGTATCCTTACCATGAATAATCAGAATAATGCATTATTATTATTATTATTATTAAGTATTTTGCCTGTCGGTAGATCCTGGAACTAATAACTTTTTTTCCTTAGGTTCAAATTGGAAATATTTTTCCTCCACGTTTCAAGATCGTCAGTTTTTTTCTTTTCACTCCCAATATTTTCTTCTGTTTTTCAAATCATCTATCTTTTATGTTCTTCTTCTTCCTACTCCTCGTTTTCCTTCCGCCTTTCCCTCTATAGCAGTATGAAGAAAACAATTTCTTCGTAAGATATGTCCAATCCAACTCGCCTTCCTATGGATAATGCTGGCCAAAACGTCCTCTTCTCTCCTACCCATTTTAAAAAACCATTAGGTTATTATTGTCTCCATCCATCTTATCTTCTCCATTTTCTTCCAACACCATATTCTAAAGTTCTCTAGATATTTCTTCTCTAACTTTCGTAAGGTTTGACTCTCAAGCATACAATCCAATACTCCATATGTAGCTCTTGGTCAACTTCCACTTTAGTTCAATTAACAATAGTGCATTAAAATTTTAAAAAATGCAATAATGGTTAAGGAATAATGAAGAATGTTAAAAAAAAACATCCGAATACAACCCATCACCGCTGTCTGCAATCATCAACCTTTTTTTCTACGTTTCAAAAATTTTATTCCAATGCTGACATTTCATTGGTTACACATGATTTGACGTCATTCTTACTTTATATTGACTTCTTATGGTGACGTTTTTCGGTCATTATTCCTCCGTGATGCATACCATTTCGTACCTAACCATTCTATGTTGTTGGCATCAGTGATGACTATCACTACAAAATTTGGCTAGGATTTATTAAGAGTCTTCATCCCGGCGAAATTAAAATACCGCTAATTTTACAGTAATTATGTGATATCTTCAAATAGATAAAAGATAATCGAATGTGGAACAAGAGCGCCCTAGACAATATTATTTTACATAGGAAACCGTTATCACGACTCACTTATCTGCTTTCGATTTCGAGCCATTTTGAAAATCGGCATTTATTTTCGCGTTTCTAAACAGCTGAAAACGGAAAGCCACTAGATGACTTGTAATAACGGTACCTCATGCAAAATAATATTGTCTAGGGCGCTCTTGTTCCATATTTCAATTATCTTTTATCTATTTGAAGATATCACATAATTAATGTAACATTAGCGGTATTTTAATTTCACCGGGATGAAGACTCTTAAGTGGCGTAAATGTGATGCTTCGGCAACCAATGTGCACAAGTTGGTGAAGAAATTTCACCTGTGCTTGCTTCGTTCCAATAAATATGAAGTTAGTCCAATGAACCGTTTCAAACTCATGATTATAAATAGTTTTCAAACTGAGAGTATCGGTGTTGGCATCCACCTTATCACAGGCATTTTCCACGTAGTTTATCTCAAAATTGAGAACCACTCTTTAATATTGCTCATTAAATACTAAACTACTCTTCCTCTTCGTCTTTTTCCTTACACCATTGTTTTTTATGCATATTCTCAGAATACGATTTATTCTCACACATGAAAGATGCTTAGCAGTTTCTTTTACTCTGCTGGGGAGGGGGGGCACGGTGGCTCAGTTGTAGAGGACTTAACTCTGTTGCGTTGTCTCCTTAGTTCGATCCCCGGCTAAGTATATTTGTGGTGGACAACATAGTGCTCGTGGGTTTTCTCGCGGTGCTTCCGTTTCCTCCCATTTTATCATTCCACCAACTCTCCCATGTTCATTCACTTGCTTTAATCATCGTCTCCTTTCCGAGGCTAAAGGACACGGTAATATGATCATGAATAAAATAGTGGAATGAAGAAAGTGGGAGAGAATCGGAAAGACTTACTAGAAAACTCAGACACACGCTGTTTTGTCCACCATAAAACATACTTGACGGGAGTTTGGATCGAAACCAAGGAGCCTACACCCCAGAAGTAAGCCTTGCACCATTGAGCCACCGCGGTGTAAATAACTATAATTGTTCTTCACTGTACAAACAACGGGTAAATTAAAAAAAAAAAATGAAAAGTGTGTGATCAATCATAGTAGCTAAACAATATGATTACCGCAAACATTAAATCGTAAAGATATTGCAAACCATTTTAATTAAGTTTAGCAGTACGAACAGCATTTAACCTAGTTCACACATATACGCTCATGCATAACAGAACTTATTCAGTGAATTAAGCTTAAAATTAGGTAATGGGCCACCTACGGGATTGAAATATTTGAGACATTAACCCTGGGAATAGTATTTAAGTCACACAAAGAATATTAATCTATTGAGATTTATGTCAACCAAAAATGAAATATTACTTGAAGAGAAGTATGTAAACTAAATGTATTGTAGTTTTGAATGTCTCTTTAAAAAATAAATAAAAGCTGTGTTCGAAACTTAAAATGAAAATACATTTAATACTTCATAGCTACATGATGAAATTTTAGATATGGTGTCATCTGTGAAGCTTAATAATTGTAATAAACACAATTACTAACATTGAGGGTAAAATAGAATAAGCTATGTACGTAAACAAAAATTCTATTCAATACATACTGCACTGGCGAATCTAGATGGTAAAAGCTGGGGGTGCAGCAAGTGTTTCTTCCAGACCTGTTTTTGGGGGTCACTGCCCCCCTCCCCGGAGCTCTGAGAGTGCCTCCCCGAAGGAGACCAAAACAATACGTCTACAATATAATAATAAACAGAAAAGTACCAGCAGTGCCCCCCCGGGATACTAAGTGTGCCCCCCGGAACATTTTTTTTCTGAAAGAACGGCTGGGTGCAGCCAGAACCCAGATTATGACAGGTATAGTAAGTTTACTATAAACTTTCAAAAATATAGAACTAAAAGCTTCAATTATTTTAGACACTCAAAAAACTGGGTAACCTAGGCCCAGTGTTTCTTGAGACATGTTTTTTGGGTGGTACTACCCCCGGAGCTCTGTGAGTGTCCCCCCGGAGGAGATCAAAATAATCCGTCTATAATATAATAATAAATAGAATAGTACCAGAAGTGCCCCCCAGAATAGTAAGAGTGCCCCCGGAACATTTTTGTTTGAAAGAACGACTGCATAGGCCCCCCAGCCATGGACTAGATCTGCCACTGACATACTGAAATACTACAACAATAGTCAAGAACAAACAAAACACTTTTTGAAAAAAAAACGTAGTGATAGGATATACTTTTTAAAGTCAAAAAAATTATGCAATAAAATACGTATTTGATTAATGCATAAAAAATATCTGTCACCAGGAGCGCGCCCACACGGGGGTCTACCGTGTCCGGACAGTCCCCCCCCCATACTTCTTAACTCCACACACATTCGTACAGTTTGTTAAAAAAAATTATACTTGTTTAGCAGTGAAATAGTTGATATAGACGTACGCATCATCTCTACTAGCTCCTTCGTATCTAAACGGTTAGCGTACGCGCCTTTGGCGTGGGAGAACCCAGGTTCGATTCCTCCAGTGGTTTAAATTCTACGTTAATCAGTGCGTCCATGTCTTTTATAGCCTGGCTGTTGAAAGTCAACTCATCATCTCTATTACTTCTTTTATAACAAAAGCAAAATCTAGTTTCACCATTTTTTGTGGGAATATAGGTGTCAATATTTAAAAATTATTTATCCTTTTTCTTTTCACTTGTAGAATAACATCCGTTCGATACTATCCTATATAATCGTAGTGTGGTGTGTTATTTGACCCCTCCCAATAAGTTCAAAGTAGTATATTTATGAGTTTTTTTTATCCTAGCATTTTTTTTCTGTAACTCTTATACAGTAAGAGTGTACCAATAACTTTCCCGATTGCGGAAACAATTTGTACCTCATTGATTTTGATAAATATTTATTACAAGTAAATGTTATTATGTTACTAAAATTTATTAGTTTATTATAAATTATCTAAATAGCAATTTGTGAAATTTGTTGACGAAAATTTGTTTCAGTCCAAAATATTAAAATTTCGGTGGCTAATAACTCGAAAAAAAAAACTGCACAGGAAAATGTTCCACACGTGTACTAAGCAACTCAAAAGTGTACCTCCATGTCAAGTTTGGTCATGGTCGAATGAGTTCTGGTAGATAATCTTGGATGCAATAAAATCAAAAGAAATGGCTGACACGATCTTATCGGCCAGTAGAAAATCACATCGATAAGATTGCAGAGATAAAACCGGTTGAGAATGGTTCAAGAGCATTGTCAGAACATACTTAAAAAGAATTGATTTTCCTTATTAACTCCTACAGGCTTCATACCAATCGTTCTATGTACTTTATTATTATACTCATTAAAGAATTGTAATATAGCTATCCATGTATAATTTCCTTGACTACTAAATTTTTACCACATGTTTTGTTTAAGAGTTTGGTTAAAAACGTCCTACGATTACTACGAAGACAGATGCTCAAAATGAAAAACAAACGCAAAATATCATCTCTCTGTGACTTACAAGAGAGATGGCTCCTTAAATTGCTCAAAATCCGAACTTTTTTCTGGCCAATATCTGGGTAACGATCACCAGTTGGCCAGTAGCCACCGGTTACTATTTGGTACCAAAGTGTTCACCATACTCTTAGGTATTGATCAACACTAATATGATCTCTCTATGAATTACGGTTCCCAAGATATGGCTCCTTAAATCTCCCGAAATCGGAACTTTTTTGACCAATATCTCGGGAACGGTAAGAGTGACGCGAACAATTCCATCACTTCTTTCAGATACTTTTTGATGCTCTATCGGATGCAGGGCTCAAAATTGAAAAATTTGCAAGTAACAGACACACAAATACTCATCTTTACCTATGTGACTTTTCTCAAAACGCCCCGCTCCATATAACCATAGCTAAAACTAAAAAGTGCGACATGTATAAAAGCAAGTCTACAATAAGTTTCGAAGATCTAAAATAATTTGAAAGCAAAAAGAAAATAGATAAACTTACCTGATTTAAATGTTATAGTATGCGAAAATAATCTTCACTTCTTCTACCGTACAGGATTCTTCAAAGAATAGAATAGTCTATAAAAAAACAAAACAAACTACAAGTTCTCTCCTGTTGTAATTGCTAGCTGCTGCAAGCGAAGATAAGATTCGAAGCACTGATGAACAAGGAATCGCGGCACGAAAATTGTGTTCGCGCTTTTTATATGCTCGGTCTTTTTCCGACGGGAAAACTGTCGTGTACGCTGGGCGGTCTTCTGCGTTGATGCGACGCGACGCGGGGGGAGAGGGGAACGACAACAAAACTTCCCAGATACACACCGCGCATGATCATCCCATGTTGACAAAAGAACTTACTTCAGTGTTTCCAACCAAATTGTTCTAGAACTGTATTTTTTTTTTCTGTAATTTCTTTAAACGAAGTTGCTTTGAGTCACTTTAAAAAATGAAATGAAATCTTTAATGTCTCACGGTTATGCCGGTTAGGCTAAGAAGACGGTGATAAATGAGTGAAATGGTGTAATCAAGAAAATGGGAGGAAACGGGAGAAGCCCGAGAAAACCCACGAGCATGGTGTTTATCCACCACAAAGTCCACACGGCGCGAGCTGGGATCGAACCAGGGACCCCAAGCACCGGAGTTGAACGCCCTACCACTTGTACGTAATCTTAGCATTTCCTTTACCTGGTAATTAACTATTGCATTTTAACTAGTGTAATGCGATGGTTTTAGACTGTGAGGAAGTGGCCATAATTAGTACCGTTTTTTTTTTTTTTTGGCCGCAGTGAGATACAGGTTCTTTCTTTTGCCAAAATGTTTATCATATCCTTTGTCACAACATCAAAATTTTATTTTAGTACATAAAACACATATTTTCCAGTTTTCCGTATGTAAACATATTTTAAGAATTTTCGTTTTAAAAACATAAAATCGCTCATTGAGGCCTACTACATCGAAATCTTCGAAAGAAAAAATGCTTATTCTCAGATATCTCTCGCATATCGAGTGTGTCAGGTTTGTTTTGCCTTTGAGCGCGTTGACTGGCAAACTTCTGGGGCCTTACTTGAATCTACACGTAAGGTCTTGTTGGAAATTCTACCCAGCCACAAGCCAGTTACAACATTTCAGGGCTTCGAATCCACGTCTTTTTGTTTATTGTGTTGTGAGTGGTGCTTCTGCACAGTGTGTGTCTTTTCTCGTAGGCTGGATCAGTGGTAGAGCGTTCACCTCTGGTGCATGAGTTTTCTGGTTCGATTCCAGCTCGTGCTAAGTGAGATTTATGGTGGACAAACACCGTGTTCGTGGGTTTCCTCGGGGTTCTCTGGCTATTTTTATTCCACTATTGCACTCAGTTTTCATCATCACCGTCTCCTTTAGCCTAGCCGGCATAACCGTTGGACGCAAAACTTAAATATTTCATTTCATTTTACAAACTTACTGGGCCGATGAACGAACCAGGGATCTCATACACGAAAGGAAAGCACTCTACCATTCAGCCATCGTGCCCCCCATTAAAATTTCAGAAAAATAACTTTCTGAAACCACCTACAGATTATCAGGATACTGTACTACAGCACTCAAAATCAAAACCTATTATATCATCAAATTACTTTCAAATATCTAGGATCGATATTAACAAACGAAAATCATATTCACGAAGAAATTAAATGTCGACTTAAAGCAGGGAATTCGTGTTACAATTCGATTCAAAATCTCTTGTCGTCGCGAATTCTGTCGAGGAATTTGAAACTTAAAATATACAAAACGATAATCATGCCTGTTGTTCTGTATGGCTGCGAAACATGGTCACTTACTCTGAGGGAAGAACATAGACGGAAAGTATTTGAGAACAAGATCCTGAGACGAATATTCGGACCCAAGAGGAACGAGAATGGGGAATGGCGGAAACTTCATAACGAGGAACTACATAATTTATATGGTTTACCCAACATTGTTAGGGTCGTCAAGTCTAGGAGGCTTAGATGGGCGGGTCATGTAGCTAGAATGGAAGAAAGTAGAAACGTTTTCAAAGTCTTGACTGGAAGACCAATCGGAAAACGACCATTAGGAAGACCTAGGCGCAGATGGGAGGACAATATTAAAATGGATCTCGCAGAGATTGGAATACAAAGTAGAAACTGGATGCAGTTAGCTAAGGATAGATGTCAGTGGAGAGCTTTTGTGAACGCGGCATTGAACCTTCGGGTTCCATAGGCCATAGAGTTAGTTAATTATATCATCCAATATTTATTTTCTTTCTTCCTTCCTTCATTTCTTCCTGTTCTACCTTCTTCCCTTACTTATTTTTCTTCTTGCTCTCTTTCTTTGTTGTTAAATTCATAATGGCGAAAGGTTGAATTATATCAGAATTCATCTACATGTCATACGCGCTTGCAGAAATTGTTTTCCCATAAAACCCAGAAATTTTCGCGTGTTAGGTGATCCTTACTTTAATCTCAATTCTAACTAAGGAACATTTTCGGACATTTTTATTTTATTTCATCATTTCTTCCATATTTCTAAATTTCTCCTTTAGTAAAGTGGCAAATATGAGTGATAATACCTACAGCATGGGAGCCTGAAGGTGGGGTCAAGGAGCCGCCCCCCCCCCCTAGAAATTCCAGACGTAATATAGCAACCATGGAGATGCTCTCCTAGAAAATTTTCTCCAGGCGCAACTGACCTGCAGTACATAAGTTAACAAGTCTGGCTATCCGTACTTCATTTTTTCTCTTCTT
Source organism: Thermobia domestica (assembly GCF_964235325.1). Taxonomy (NCBI): domain Eukaryota; kingdom Metazoa; phylum Arthropoda; class Insecta; order Zygentoma; family Lepismatidae; genus Thermobia; species Thermobia domestica. The sequence continues at coordinate 20,972,217 of NC_137456.1, read as the reverse complement.
CACAAGCAGGTAACTTTGACCTTCGAAGTGTCTATCTGCTCTGAAAACACCAGTTTGGCACCCATGAACAAAATAGCAAATTACTCGCCTCTATTGTGAAGGGTCCATAATCTCTGGACTGTACACTATTAGTCCAAAGCTTATAACAAACAAAATAGTTCACAGCGAATCGAAAATACAAAATTGTGTAGTCGATTTTGAAAGGAAAAAAAATAAATATAAAAATTATAGTTATATTTTGCTATTATGGATTTGCAACCTTGCATATCATCCAAAGGAGAATATGGGGGAAGTTTCGGCACGAGTTTCGAACGCGCAGTAATGTAGCTTAGCTGAAAGCCGATAGATCGACATCGCTCAGCGTTCACGCTCCACGAGTGCTTCCAGTGGCCTGAGATCACTTCCCTGTTTCTAATCTGCCACAAATTATCTCATGCCACAAGGATGACTTCAATTTAATTTAAATTTCGCCTGGCAACAAGTGTTAGCCAAGGCTAAAGGGGATACGTTATGTGTTAGATCTCGCATGCAACTTTTTTTCACTTAAATAGGTTCGAGTTCTTCTCATGGTTAGTGAATATTCATTATTTATAATTTTAATTAAGTAAAAATAAATAAATAAGTAAATAAATAAAGCGAAGCTGTGGAATTTGAAGACTAGTGCATCAATCTGATTAGTCAGTTAATTTAGAGTTTAACGTCCCTCTTACGAGGTCCCTCGTGGCTAAGTGGTTAGCATACGCTACTTTGGCGTGGGTGATCCGGGGTTCGATTCCCAGAGGGAGCACATGTGCTTCGGATTCCACGTTAATCAGTAGGTCCACATCTCATATAGCCTCGCTGCTGAAAAGGGACGCTAAACTAAAATCAACTGAACTCATTTAACGTCCCTCTTAGCATCGGTGGTATACAATACCCAGACCCATAGTTTAACGTGGACCCGTGAGTTCCCACTGAGAATCGATCCGAAGTTTCTCGCGCCAAAAGGACGTCACTGACTGTATAGCATGAGAGAGCTGTGAAACGTGTTCTCATCGAAAACCTTGCACAAATTGAAAAATGACTTCCTTACTCCAGGTTTCCATACATCATTCCATGTAATAAAAGCTTCATTACTTGGATGTTGTCCGAAGCAAAAAAAATATATATATATATATATTACTTGTTTTTAAGAGTAATCAATCATTTTTTAGCATTGTTTCGCCTATTTTTAATGATTGGAGGTATTCTTAAATTGTACGGTATTGTAGTAATGAGTTACTGGTTGATTGATTTGTTTCTATTTCCGGGGACGTGGCAGCTTAGTGGTAGAGTGTCCGTCTCTGGTGCATGAGGTTCTTCGTTCGATTCCAGCATGCGCCAAGTGGGTTTTGTGATGGACAAACACTGTGTGCGCGGGTTTTCTCAGGATTATTCCTCCCACTTTCTTTATTCCATTGTTTCATTCATTATTCAGAGATGGCGTGGCTCAATGAAAAATTGACCCACGATCCACTGACCCATGACCCACTCTGAACTACCATGACCCACTCCGACCCACCACCCACCATGAACCACTCCGACCCACGTGATACACCCCCTACCCACCAAAGCCATCGTCATCAACTCTGACCCATAATCCACGCCACACTGACTAAAGAGTTTACACTTGTAATAAAGCAAGGCCGTGAAATTATAGCTAATCGGAGTTTGAATTTCTACGATCAATCGCTCGAACACCGCTCTTACGATGAATTTCCATTTTATCATTTATAATTATTTCCTTGTTGAATTAGAGAAATTTTACAGTGGAAAATACGACGAAATTTGAGTCTTTAATATAGGTAAAGTAGACCAACGTAAAGGAGAAAAGGTGTAAAATTTTCCATATAATTAAGCATACCGTACAAACAACATTTACATGAAATTAAGCTTACAGTACAAATTTTGTCTACTTTCCTGACAACTTTATGGCTTAATTGCCTTGTGCTCTGAAGGATCCATATAATAAACGTAAGCTTCAGCAATAATTATAATAAAAGGTAGTGAATATAAAATGCGAAGTACTGCAGATTTTGTCTGAATTAATAATTGTTTCTCAACTAGTATCGATCGTTTTCAGTTATTTTTACATATCAATCCACTAACAATTTCCCTAATATAGAAGGTGCCCTTCATAAAAGAAAATTAAAAAAAAAAAAACGCTAGGATACCTTCTGTCGTATACTGAATTTTAGTTCCCAAAGTTGAACGACTCTTGGTATACTCAATTTTTAACAAACATTCGGACCCCCACTTTCCCCTTAAGATATGCATTATAATGGAAACGATATGATAACCTACCAGTTGGGATTGGAGCCTAACTATATACCAAAAGTCATTTCATTTGACTTTGCCATTTGACCGTGATGATCACGCACACATTCAATTACAGGTGATTCAAAAATATTTTTTTCTAGGAGTTAGCTCTCACAGGCTCCCTCGAAAGCCAAGTAGTAAGTCCTAATGCTATTATCACAATTAAGCACAATGGCGTATTTACGATTTTATTTCAGGGGGGGCTTTGCTAACTTTCGGGTGGGGCTTTGCCTGAAAATTGAAAATTCTGCAAGATATTTCATATACTTTACTATAGTAAGTAAGATTTCGGAGGAGCTTAAGCCCGGAAGCCCCCCCCTAAATACGCCACTGATTACACATATCAATATCCAAAAGCGCCTGAAGTTCTTTTTCACTTTACTCAACTCAGGTAAGTAAATACAAACAAATGAAAAAGGAAGAAAATGGAAAAAACGCACTGAAATTCACCAGTGTTCAGAAGATGCTGTCTACAATGCACTGAGCAAAGTAGCTCGATGGGTCGTAGTGGGTCTGAATGAATCACGGTGGGTGGTAGGTCGCAGTGGGTCAAGTCCTGTTTGACCCACGGCCCACTGACCCACTCCATCTCTGATATTGACCTCAGAAGTCCTCATGCATTTTGTTCAGGCACAAAGTTACCATTTAATAATACTAAGGAGTAAGTATGTCGTTATGAGCTCTAGTACAAGCAAATTCTTTACTAGTGCATCTCGAGATCAAAGTACCTTTGCATTCGTTGAAGAATTGTATTCTCAAGGTCAAACGTTAAAATTGTAGCTTTGCATTTGTTGGAGAATCATATTCTCAAGGTTAAACGTGAGGGTTGTAGGTTGCATTCGTTGAAGAATTGGATTCTCAAGGTCAAATGTGACGATTGTAACTTTACTTTCGTTAAAGAATTGTATTCTCAAGGTCAAACGTTAAAGTTGTAGCTTTGCATTTGCTGGAGAATTATATTCTCAAGGTCAAACGTGAAGGTTGTAGGTTTGCATTCGTTGAAGAATTGGATTCTCAAGGTCAAATGTGACGATAGTAACTTTGCTTTCGTTAAAAAATTGTATTCTCAAGATCAAACGTTAAAGTTGTAGCTTTGCATTTGCTGGAGAATTATATTCTCAAGGTCAAACATGAGGGTTGTAGGTTTGCATTCGTTGAAGAATTGGATTCTCAAGGTCAAATGTGAGGATTGTAACTTTGCTTTCGTTAAAGAATTGTATTCTCAAGGTCAAACGTTAAAGTTGTAGCTTTGCATTTGTTGGATAATTATATTCTCAACGTCAAACGTGAAGGTTGCAGGTTTGCATTCGTTGAAGAATTGGATTCTCAAGGTCAAATGTGACGATTGTAACTTTGCTTTTGTTAAAGAATTGTATACTCAAGGTCAAACGTTAAAGTTGTAGCTTTGCATTTGCTGGAGAATTATATTCTCAAGGTCAAACTTTAGGGTTGTAGGTTTGCATTCGTTGAAGAATTGGATTTTCAAGGTCAAATGTGAGGATTGTAACTTTGCTTTCGTTAAAGAATTATATTCTCAAGGTCAAACGTTAAAGTTGTAGCTTTGCATTTGTTGGAGAATTATATTCTCAAGGTCAAACGTGAAGGTTGTAGGTTTGCATTCGTTGAAGAATTGGATTCTCAAGGTCAAATGTGACGATTGTAACTTTACTTTCGTTAAAGAATTGTATTCCCAAGGTCAAACGTTAAAGTTGTAGCTTTGCATTTGCTGGAGAATTATATTCTCAAGGTCAAACTTGAAGGTTGTAGGTTTGCATTCGTTTAAGAATTGGATTCTCAAGGTCAAATGTGACGATTGTAACTTTGCTTTCGTTAAAAAATTGTATTCTCAAGGTCAAACGTTAAAGTTGTAGCTTTGCATTTGCTGGAGAATTATATTCTCAAGGTCAAACATGAGGGTTGTAGGTTTGCATTCGTTGAAGAATTGGATTCTCAATGTCAAATGTGACGATTGTAACTTTACTTTCGTTAAAAAATTGTATTCTCAAGGTCAAATGTTAAAGTTGTAGCTTTGCATTTGCTGGAGAATTATATTCTCAAGGTGAAACGTGAGGGTTGTAGGTTTGTATTCGTTGAAGAATTGGATTCTCAAGGTCAAATGTGACGATTGTAACTTTACTTTCGTTAAAAAATTGTATTCTCAAGGTCAAACGTTAAAGTTGTAGCTTTGCATTTGTTGGAGAATTATATTCTCAAGGTCAAACGTTAGGGTTGTAGGTTTGCATTCGTTGAAGAATTGGATTCTCAAGGTCAAATGTGACAATTGTAGCTTTGTATTTGTTGAAGTATTGGATTCTCAAGGTCAACGTTACAGTTGTAACTTTGCATTTGTTGAAGAATTGGATTCCCAAGGTCAAATGTTAAGGTTGTAGGTTTGCATTCGTTGAGGAATTGTCTTCTCAAGGTCAAACGTTAAGGTTGTAGCTTCGCATTCGTTGAAGAATTGTATTCTCAAAGTAAGGTCAAACGTTAAGGTAGTAGCTTTGCATTAATTTCAGAATTGTATTCTGAAGGTCAAACGTTAAGGTTGTAGTTTCGCATTCGTTGAAGAATTGTATTCTCAAAGTAAGGTCAAACGTTAAGGTAGTAGCTTTGCATTAATTGAAGAATTGTATTCTGAAGGTCAAACGTTATTGTTGTAGCTTTGCATTCGTTAAAGAATAGTATTTTCAAGGTCAAACATTAAAGCTGTAGCTTTGCATTTGTTGAAGAATTGGCTTCTCAAGGTCAATCGCTAAGATTATAGATTTGCATTCATTGAAGAATTGCATTCTCAAGGTCAAAAGTTACAGTTGTAGACATTATCATCATCATAGTTTGTCTTTAGCTTCGGTAGAGCTCTTTTGTGACTAAATGGTTAGCATACACGCTTTTGGCGTGGGAGACCAGGGTTCGATTTCTAGGCGAGAGGTTATGTGGTTTGGATCCCACGTTAAGCTGTAGGTCCACTTCTCACACTGCTGAAAGGACGTTAAAATCAACGTCACATCACAACTCATATCCTTTTGCGTCGGTGTATAACGTGGAAGAAATTAAATCTTTTAGTTTAACGTTCATGTTTATGCCATTTGGACAAAGGGAGACAATGATTAAGGTAAGTGGAGGATGATCAAAGTATTGGTGGAATGAGAATGTGGTAGAAAATGAAAGTACCTCGATAAAAGCCACGGACAGGATGTTACCTATCACAAAATTACTTGGAAAGCTAACTAACCAGGGACCCCACGCACAAGAGGTTAGCACTCTATCACTAAGCCATGTTCCCCCCCAGGTATATTAGGTGAGTCGTTAAACTTAAAACTGGTTTATATGTCCGTACGAAGCACGGTGGCTCAGTAGTAGAGCTTTCGCCTTTGGTGCGAGGCGCCTGTGGTTCGATCCTGGCCATGTGGATTTGCGAGACAACAAAATATAGGGTTGTGCGGTAATCTTGGCAGAGGTCGAAGATAGTCAGGGTCACCAAACTTTGCTTGGGCCTATTATATTCATGCAAAAATCTTCAGTGATGTTTTGTTAGATGATAACGACTTTTAACAAGGTCTAACGACTTTTTTCCTCAAACGGTGTTCAAAAATACATATTTTTTATTGTTTATTTCAAAATTACGTTACATGGCATAGCTTACAATTAATCCATTTTGGTTCCAGAACTTTACATAACCAAGATATTTCAGTTTTTTTAAGTGTCTTTTATTAGCCCGAATTTACTAGGAGCAATATTATAGGCATCAAAATTGTGTTACTTTCGTACGATTATAAAGCATTATTAGATCAGCCAACAATTCTATTATATGTGACGTAATTTTGGGTAAAAGAGGCAAAAAGAACCAAATGTTTGTGGGACAGATCGAATATTTAGTTATAAGACCGAGTTAACTCGGAGGAAACACTATTATCCACCATGTGGATCTATCACACATATTTCTACATTTCAAGTATTAGGTGGTGTATGATACTTGTGCAAACATAGTGCAACTCATAAAGCTACATTGCGGTCAGGACAATAGTTACGGGATTTCCTTCTTATTTTCTTGCCACGGGCGTCAAGAATTCTGGAACACATATCGCACTGCCTTGTAAGATTTGAACATTTTCTCTGTGGGTGGCAAAATCACTAGGAAATGACGACGTGAAAGTTGTGGTGCAGTTGGATGAGTCCTTGGGCTTGGATATGTAGTGCACTTGGTCGTCCAAATTTCGGTGACATTGATGGGATATGATACAAGCTTTATTATGTCATTCGCAATTTCAATCTGGTATTCTAGATATGTTTTGGTGCCACCGCATTTTTTGTACAGTGCATATGAGTTCCACACTACTAGATCAAGCAGATGAAAGAAGATTGTCTTTGTAGTATTTCTTGCCGCGCTTCCTGGCCGTTGCATATTGTGCAAGATGGTCAACGCGATCGACCCCATCCATTGTATCGTTATAGTCCACAACAACCATAGTGTCATTGAAGGTGTGAACCTTCGTATGTCCAATTTTTGCGATTTAGAGTTTTTAGCATAAACCTGATGGGAAAGCAATAATCCATGTTCTAGCAAATCCTCGTTCGTCACAAGACATCGATTGCTGAGAAACAATCGATTATAGAGTTTGCTTGTATTTCCATTCTTGGCAACTTCAGGTCATAAATCGTATGCCACTGAGTACAATGTATTATAGCCATATGTGCTGTGATGACAGCAGCTGTATCAGCGTGTTTTTAAAGGATACAACACCTTTTAGAAGGTCTGAAATGTTAATATTGTGAATAGATATAGTGACTTTTTTTGTCTGCTGAAAAACTAAGAAATTGGACACACGAAATATCACATCTTCAACGACGCGGTAATTCTTTGTTTCATTTGTTGCTCTCTATACATAAATTCAGAGTTGTACTATAGAGACATCTATCGGCGAAAACAGTGTAACTTAACATGCGAAAGTCTGTGTACGAACTCCAGCTATCAAATACAATGTGAAACTAGTCAGTCCGAGACTATACGGGCGAGTACAAAAATGACGTATTATTTCCAAAACTTTCCGAGTTAACTCGGGAGAACAATATTGTGAATGTTTTGAAAAACCGAGTTTACTCGGGCTAGTAAGGCAATAGGTGAATGATGTCCACGAGATGAGAAGTAAGGTCTCTCGTCTCATTTCGTAAAATTTGTAAAAGCCTCGTCTCCAGTGGCGTATTTACAATTTTGTTTCGGGAGGGGCTTTGCTAACTTTCGAGGGGGGCTTTGCTAACTTTCGAAAGGGGCTTTGCCTGGAAATGTGAAAATTCTGCAAGATATTTCATATACTTTACTATACTAAGTAAAATTTCGGAGGAGCTTAAGCCCGGAAGCCCCCCTAAATACGCCACTGATTACACATATCAATATCCAAAAGCGCCTGAAGTTCTTTTTCACTTTACTCAACTCAGGTAAGTAAATACAAACAAATGAAAAAGGAAGAAAATGGAAAAAACGCACTAAAATTCACCAGTGTTCAGAAGATGCTGTCTACAATGCACTGAGCAAAGTAGCTCGATGGGTCGTAGTGGGTCTGAATGAATCACGGTGGGTGGAAGGTCGCAGTGGGTCAAGTCCTGTTTGACCCACGGCCCACTGACCCACACCATCTCTGATATTGACCTCAGTAGTCCTCATGCATTTTGTTCAGGCACAAAGTTACCATTTAATAATACTAAGGAGTATGTCGTTATGAGCTCTAGTACAAGCAAATTCTTTACTAGTGCATCTCGGGATCAAAGTACCTTTGCATTCGTTGAAGAATTGTATTTTCAAGGTCAAACGTTAAAATTGTAGCTTTGCATTTGCTGGAGAATCATATTCTCAAGGTCAAACGTGAGGATTGTAGGTTGCATTCGTTGAAGAATTGGATTCTCAAGGTCAAATGTGACGATTGTAACTTTACTTTCGTTAAAGAATTGTATTCCCAAGGTCAAACGTTAAAGTTGTAGCTTTGCATTTGCTGGAGAATTATATTCTCAAGGTCAAACATGAGGGTTGTAGGTTTGCATTCGTTGAAGAATTGGTTTCTCAATGTCAAATGTGACGATTGTAACTTTGCTTTTGTTAAAGAATTGTATACTCAAGGTCAAACGTTAAAGTTGTAGCTTTGCGTTTGCTGGAGAATTATATTCTCAAGGTCAAACGTGAGAGTTGTAGGTTTGCATTCGTTGAAGAATTGGATTCTCAAGGTCAAATGTGACGATTGTAACTTTACTTTCGTTAAAGAATTGTAGTCTCAAGGTCAAACGTTAAAGTTGTAGCTTTGCATTTGCTGGAGAATTATATTCTCAAGGTCAAACATGAGGGTTGTAGGTTGCATTCGTTGAAGAATTGGATTCTCAAGGTCAAATGTGACGATTGTAACTTTACTTTCGTTAAAGAATTGTATTCTCAAGGTCAAACGTTAAAGTTGTAGCTTTGCATTTGTTGGAGAATTATATTCTCAAGGTCAAACGTTAGGGTTGTAGGTTTGCATTCGTTGAAGAATTGGATTCTCAAGGTCAAATGTGAGGATTGTAACTTTGCTTTCGTTAAAGAATTATATTCTCAAGGTCAAACCTTAAAGTTGGAGCTTTGTATTTGTTGGAGAATTGTATTCTCAAGATCGAACGTGAAGGTTGTAGGTTTGCATTTGTTGAAGAATTGTATTCTCAAGGTAAGGTCAAACGTTGAGGTAGTACCTTTGTATTAGTTGAGGAATTTTATTCTGAAGGTCAAACGTTAAGGTTGTAGCTTTGCATTCGTCACAGAATAGTATTCTCAAGGTCAACGTTGAAGTTGTAGCTTTGCATTTGTTGAAGAATTGGCTTCCCAAGGTCAAACCTTAAGGCCGTAGCTTTGCATTCGTTGAAGAATTGGATTCTCAAGGTCAAAAGTTACAGTTGTTGACATTATCATCATCATAGTTTGTCTTTAGCTTCGGTAGAGCTCTTTTGTGGCTAAGTGGTTAGCATACACGCTTTTGGCGTGGGGAGACCAGGGTTCGATTTCTAGGCGAGAGGTTATGTGGTTTGGATCCCACGTTAAGCTGTAGGTCTACTTCTCACACTGCAGAAAGGGACGTTAAAATCAACGTCACATCACAACTCATATCCTTTTGCGTCAGTGTATAGCGTGGAAAAATATAAATCTTTCAGTTTAACGTCCCACGTTTATGCCCATTGGACAAAAGGAGACAATTATTAAGGTAAGTGGATGATGTTGAAAGTATTGGTGAAATGAGAATATCGTAGAAAATGAAAGTACCTCGATAAAAGCCACGGACAGGATGTTACCCATCACAAAATTACTTGGAAAGCTAACTAACCAGGGACCCCACGCACCAGAGGTTAGCACTCTATCATTAAGCCATGTGCCCCCCAGGTATATTAGGTGAGTCGTTAAACTTAAAAATGGTTTATATCTCCGTAAAAAGCACAATGGCTTAGTAGTAGAGCTCTCGCCTTTGGTGCGAGGCGCCTGTGGTTCGATCCTGGCCATGTGGATTTGCGAGACAACAAAATATAGGGTTGTGCAGTAATCTTGGCAGTGGTCGAAGATAGTCAGGGTCACCAAACTTTGCTTGCGCCTATTATATTCGTACTAAAATCTTCAGTGATGTTTTGTTAGATGATAACTGGCAACGGGGTACATGCCTGAATGGGCCGCCCAAAGTCACAAAAATCAACGACACTGCTTACGAGACAGGACGAGACAAAAATTTTCAAATTAACCACTTGCCTGACGACTTTTTCCCCCCTCAAATGGTGTTCTAAAATACACATTTTTTTATTGTTTATTTCAAAACTACGTTACATGGCATAGCTTACAATGAATCCATTTTGGTTCCAGAACTTTACATAACCAAGATATTTCAGTTTTTTTTTTTTTTTTTTTTTTTTTTAAGGTGTCTTGTATTAGCCCGAGTTTACTAGGAGCAATATTATAGGCATCAAAATTGTGTTACTTTCTTACGACCATAGATCAGCCAACAATTCTATTATATGTGACGTAATTTTTGGTAAAAGAGGCAAAAAGAACCAAATGTTTGTGGGACAGATCGAATATTTAGTTATAAGACTCAGTTAACTCGGAGGAAACACTATCATTCACCATGTGGATCTGCTACACATATTTCTACATTTCAAGTATTAGGTGGTGTATGATACTCGTGCAAACATGGTGAAATACATGAAGCCACATTGCGGTCAGGACAATAGTTACGGGATTTCCTTCTTATTTTCTTGCCACGGGTGTCAAAAATTCTGGAATACATATGGCACTGCATTGTAAGATTTGACATCTCTGCGGGTGGCAAAATCACTAGGAAATAACGACGTGAAAGTTGTAGTGAAGTTGGATGTGTCCTTGGACTTGGATGTGTACTGGACTTGGTCGTCCAAAGTTCGGTGACATTGATGGGATATGATACAACTTTATTACGTCATTCGCAATTTCAATCCGGTATTCCAGATGTGTTTTGGTGCCACCGCATTTTTTTTTTTTTTTTTGTACAGTACATATCAGTGGTCGAAGTAAGACGGTATGCGGTGGTATGCCATACCGCCTCTGGTTTTTCAGTGGTGAAGGCATACCGCCTCTGGTTTTTTAGTGACCAAGATATACCGTCACGGGAAAGTAGATACTAATACCTTTAATAAATCGATTTTTACACACAGTATCTGACGAATAGCTTTGCACGTAAAAAGATTTTATTCCTTATATAGAAATAATTTCTAAGTTGACAACACCGACATCTTTGTTATCTTTTTCCTACCTTTTGTTTTTAAAATGAAGTGTCTTCAAAGAAGTTCATCTAGTTTATATTTTGAAGTGCCATGTTGAATTGTTTCTTTCGTATGTATGCGTGTGTCTTCTTAATTCATAAAAATGTCATGTTTTGAGTATAAGCGGATTTAAGGGTTGTCTGCTGTGGGCGATTCTGCCGGGGGTTTGGAATACCCCTCAGTCGAGTGGGGGTTCGAGCTTTTCCACAGGAAATTGTTAAAAATATATATCTGCTTTTGAACATTTTCGTTTATAATTCTCTATAATAAAACATAAGAGGATTTTTTTTTCAGAAAGTTGGCAGGGGATCAAAGTCTTACCAGCCCCCCTGTAACTAAAGATAAGTTCTCCAATGGTTTTCGATTATGTAAGTAAAAATGCAATCTTTTGGGCAACATACCCTCACTGTATTTCAACACTTAGATAGCTGGTATGTCGAGTTAAAATCGTAACAAAACATACCGCCTCTGCTTTTTTTCCACTTCGAACACTGGTAGATATGAGTTTCACACGGCTAGATCAAGCAGATGAAAGAAGATTGTCTTGTACTTTTACTTGCCGCGCTTCCTGGTCGTTGCATATTGTGCAAGATGGTCAACGCAATCGCCCCCATCCATAGTGTCGTTGAAGATATGAACCCTCTATGTCCAATTTTGGCGATTTAGAGTTTTTAGCATAAACCTGATGAGAAAGCAATAATCCATGTTCTAGCAAACCCTCGTGCGTCACAAGACACCGATTGCTGAGAAACAATCGATTATAGCGTTTGCTTGTATTTCCATTCTTGGCAACTTCAGGTGATAAATCGTATGCCAGTGAGTACAATGTATTATAGCCATATGTGCTGTAATGAGAGCAGCTGTATCAGTGTAGGCTATTTTTAAAGGATACAACATCTTTTAGAAGGTCTGAAATGTTAATATTGTGAATAGATATAGTGACGTTTTTTTTTTTTTTTCGTGTCCTGAAAAACTAACAAATTGGACACACGAGGTATCACATCTTCAACGAAGCGATAGTTCTTTGTATCATTTATTGCTCTCTATACATAAACTAAAAGTTGTATTATAGAGACATCTATCGGCAAAAAAGTGTAACTTAACTTGCGAATCTGTGTGTACGAACTCCATCTACCAAATACAATGTGAAACTAATCAGTCCGAGACTATACGGGCGAGTACAAAAATGACGTATTATTTCTAAAATTTTCCGAGTTAACTCGGGAGAACAATATTGTGAATGTTTTAAAACCCGAGTTTACTCGGGCTAGTCAGTCTGGATTCTCTGAAAGCTTTTCTCCTTTTGTAAATTTATGTACAGTCAGCGATAAAAGTTCTTTCCGTGACCCCGCGTGACGTAGTCGCTAACGCTCTCGCCTTTGGTGCGAGAAGTTCCAGGTTCGATTCTCGGTGGAGCACTCGGTCGAAAAAGTATAAAAGCATATTAAGGCCAACCATTCTGAGCGAGAATTTCCTGCGTTTTCCTCATTTACACCAGGCAAATGAAGGGATGGTACCTAACACAGGTCCCAGGCAGCTTTCTTCCATCCCCAATCCTTCCTTCTTTCTCTTTCCTTGCATAGTGTGCTCGCCGACGGACGTCATCCTTCCTACGTGACGGGCTACCATGGCCTTAGGTACTGAAAGCCCAGAAATCTAATTTCTAATTCCTAAGAGTTGCGTTCTTTCCGTTTGATAAAATTAGTTTCGTAAATAAGGTCAGAATGGAAGGACAATTTGAGAGTAGTTTTCAGTAAATTAAAAAAAAAGGAGTTTCCAGCCATACTATCCCTGTACGTTTCAGCCTTATCACCGTTATATCCGAAATAAATTTTACCAAACGGAAAGATTTCTTGTCGCTGACTGTACAATTTTTGCACTCTTTTTTTTTTTTTTTTTTTTAAATTTAATCAAGAAGTTATCGGAATTCTTAGCGCGTCACGAGAGGTTCACGATGGGTGTAACATAACAACATTGAATCATATTTATTATTGGAATATATTGTATAATATGACACTTGCATGTCTTCAAGACGTTATCGGAATTCTTAGCGCGTCACGAGAGGTTCACGATGGGGTGATATAACAACATTGAATCATATTTATTATTGGAATATATTGTATAATATGACTTGCATGTCTTCAAGACGTTATCAGAATTCTTAGCGCGTCACGAGAGATTCACGATGGGTGTTATATAACAACATTGAATCATATTTATTATTGAAATATATTGTATAATATGACTTGCATGTCTTCAAGACGTTATCAGAATTCTTAGCGCGTCACGAGAGATTCACGATGGGTGTTATATAACAACATTGAATCATATTTATTATTGGAATATATTGTATAATATGACTTGCATGTCTTCAAGACGTTATCAGAATTCTTAGCGCGTCACGAGAGATTCACGATGGGTGTTATATAACAACATTGAATCATATTTATTATTGAAATATATTGTATAATATGACTTGCATGTCTTCAAGACGTTATCAGAATTCTTAGCGCGTCACGAGAGATTCACGATGGGTGTTATATAACAACATTGAATCATATTTATTATTGGAATATATTGTATAATATGACTTGCATGTCTTCAAGACGTTATCGGAATTCTTAGCGCGTCACGAGAGGTTCACGATGGATGTAATTTAATCAACATTGAATCATATTTATTATTGGAATATATTGTATAATCTGACTTGCATGTCTTCAAGACGTTATCAGAATTCTTAGCGCGTCACGAGAGATTCACGATGGGTGTTATATAACAACATTGAATCATATTTATTATTGGAATATATTGTATAATATGACTTACATGTCTTCAAACGTTGATAATTACTTTTCGTCATGTTCGTACAATCACTTTCTCAATTTATAGTTTTTTATACTAGGAATAATGTAACACTGTAACAGGATTTGAGATCAAAGACTTTTGTGAAGTCCACAAAACTCGAAGAATTTCTTGTCTCGTGCGGAATTTGAAATTTTACATCTCGTCGCGACTTGTGTTTTCGTTTTCGAAACCAGAATCGAGACGAAACAAAAAAAAAATAATAATCTTGTGGACAACACTACTTCCAATAGAAACAAATACACTCACAAGATTAGATATTATTGACTTTCACGACACATTTCCGAGACAAGATAGTCTCAGTAGATATAGTCGTGTACATGGGTTTTCCCAGTGTTCTCCAGTTTCCTCCCAGATTCTCATTCACTAATTCTTTTGTAGTTAATACAATTTCGTTAATCCACCGTCTCCTTTAGGTAAAAATGACATAATCGTGAGACGTAAAAGTGAAAATTTTCATTTTATTTTTTATGTATTTGCATCTATTCTGAGCAGCAAGGCTATATAGGGGAAGATGGGGTAATAATAGACACTCGGGGTAATAAGAGACAAAAGTAATTTAAAATGTTATCAGTTTTCAAGTCACATTTCTTATTCTTTGTGTATATATACTTTGTTACTGGGTAACATAATACAAACTTATTTTATTTTTTCCCAATGTAGAGGAAGACTGCGAAATATATATACTATTCGCTCAGATTTCTTTCATGATGTGCCTTGTTATTACATTGCGGTTACAAGGGATATGCCTAATATGCATTCTATTGCTGTACCATTTTACATATTTTTATTCTGGCTTTTTTTTTTTTTTTTTTTTTTTTTGTCAATTGCCATTCTGAAAATTAAGGTTAGTGAAAGTCGTACTTGAAAATTGAATGCTTTTAATTACAAACTATACACATTACAACCTTTCATAATTTATGAAGTTTTTCACTCATTCTGAATATTTTGGAATGACAAAATTACACATTGTAGTCATATAAACCATTTTTTTTTAATTAAAAAGGTAAGGCTTACATAGTAAAACAACTCTTTATGCTACAATAACTTCTTACACAGTAGGCTATACAAAATTAAATAGGCTATACCAAAATGAAAAATAACCTATGTGAATACTTTTAACAATAACGGAATGAAACTTTAAGCTCTAAAACAGAAAATGGCCTTGACCAAAACTTTTTAAACCAAATATGCTCTCTTTTTAACAGAAATAAGACATCTTAATAGTTACAAGTTCTGCTGTTTTAAAAATGAACGAATCATTTCCAAATAAAATTACAGGACCATAAAAGATAAACACTTTATTCACTTCCTAAATATCATCATGAGGAGGCCAGTGGAATTTCAATCCTCAGTTAGTGAACCTGGAAAGACCAAACGATAATCTCTTATTACTCCGAAAAAAACAACAAAAAAATGGGGTAATAAGAGACACTTCCACTTTGAGTGCTGTACAAGTTGCTGTACAAGTTTATGCTGTACAGATTGGTTTCTGTACAATTTTATGCTGTACAAGTTTATGCTGCACAAGTATATGCTGTACAAGTTTATGCTGTACAAATTGGTTGCTGTACAAGTTTATGCAACCATTTTTTTTTTTTTAGAAACATTCATAACTAAGTTGTAAACACAATTCTTCTCAAAAAAGTTTGACTTTAAGTACCGAAAGTTTTTCGTACACGCTTTTTGTAAGGCAGAAAAGAAAGTAAAGACGTTACCCAAAAGGAGTGAATTTTTTATGCTTGTATACAGAAAGATACAGTAAGCTGTGGAAGTTTTTTCGTTTTTTCTGATGAAAACCCAAACTAGCAGCCATTTTGTCTCTTAATTACCCCTGTCTCTTATTATCTCATCTTCCCCTACATAGGATAGGACTTACAGCTTAAGACGAGTGAGGAGTTTAGTGCATTTCATGCTCTCTCAGTGGGAATGGAATCCAGAACCTCGTGCATCAATGGCACGACTACTAACCACTACGTCAGCCACGAGTGTACTAATTAATTATTGACTACACAAAGATGCGTCGAAGAAAAAGAGATATTTTGACAAAATGTAACGTTATTCTCAAACCAGTATTTTGAATCATATTTCCATCTTTTTTAAAAATAAGTACATCATGTGAACGAGTTTGGTTTCTATGATGTGATTATATCTCAATTAATATTCAAACCGGAAGTGGTTTTAGTAGAGAGGTTATTAGAGTGGAGATGGAATAACATTCTGTCCCCATCTTCCGGGTTTGCCTCATAGCTTTTATAGTTCGCAGCTTAATCATAAGGGACCTTATAGTCTCATTTCTGTTGTTTGTTTGGGTGCGAGAATGTGCTACTTCATTTCTCCCTTACTACTACGTCGGATTTAAATCAATTTGGTATTTAAGTAGCTCATCATTTAAGGTAGAGATTCTAAGTGAATGTTCTCTCATTTCCAAAGGGGGCGCTGGCACAAAAAGGTGGCAATTGGGGGAGATAGACTTTTTGGGGGTATTTGAGATATCATGACCTGTTAGATTTTGACGAAAGTCATTATGCATTTTACAAATTATCAAAAGTTAGACTTTTTTTAAAAAAAAATAATAATTGATACTTGAAGGTTGATTTTAAAAATTGAAGCATTTTTCTGGTTCTTAGACCGCTTCGTCAGCTTTACGTTCAGTCTTGTACGTACATGAATAAATTGGGTTAACATGACGAGAGGCGCCCAAGTCAATCGCATTCAGTCAAGGGACCGTTAGGACCAAATAGGTTTAGAACTATTGGTCTAAATAATGTAGATCGCTGTATTTGGTAGTTAAGCTCGGCTACGGACAGGTTCGGCGCAGCTTTATTTGGAACTTTATTTCTTGATAACTATTGGCCAGATCTGAACAAACTTTTGAGGGGAGGTAGTCCATCATGTAAGTATTGAACACCAATATATTTATATATATGACTTCTTAGCTCGGGCAGAGGCAGACCCGGCTCAGCAATAGAGACTGTATTGCACAGAGCTTCTAAATAGGGTTCATCCAGACATCTTCCTTAATAACTTTGTTTGTTTTTCATAGCAACAACGTCTCTCGTCCATCTTAGGTCAAAACCCAGAACACTGATTTAGTACGTGATATAAAGCCATAACATACAAAATATTCCACGTTATCTCCTTCGTTTCTCCTTCTTTCTTCTCATATGACATCTAGTGCAAAACATACAAAATATTCCACGTTATCTCCTTCGTTTCTCCTTCTTTCTTCTCATATGACATCTAGTGCAAAACATACAAAATATTCCACGTTATCTCCTT